>NC_090923.1:1500464457-1501714457 GCF_040938575.1 Ambystoma mexicanum | reverse complement strand
GCTTACTTGGCAGGAGATGGTTGAAGATGCCGGGAATAGCTGTTCCTGCTATTCCAAAGGTCGAAGCACCAGTACAGGCCTTCTGGTTCGATCAAAGGAGGACAGGGGCTCTCCGGACGACAGCAGTGCAAAGGAGGATTCCTTCAGCGGGTCACCAGCGATTCCTCGGTCCAGCCTCGTAGTTGCAGGATACTTGGCTCCTGTATTCCTTCGTTCGTGAGAACTCAGGAGATCGACATGGTAGTGGTGTTTCCAGCCCCCTCTTATCCACGGTTCCCTTCGCGCCAAAACGGAGGGGAGCCAATGGGAGATCCGCTCATCAAAACACATACCATACGTGGACCAATCACGGACCACGGTGGTCCCAGGCATTCACACCACCCTAGACTCTCTGGCACCCAGGATGTGTATTGGGACCAGACATCCCAGCCCACACCCTGGAGGCACACAAACGACATGTAGAAGCCCGCGAAAGCAACCACGTTTCGCGGGAAAGTACATGCCCAAATAAGGAAGGCCCCGGGTCGCCGGACCTGGGGAAGGTGAAGGGAGCAAGACGGACAGTGGACAGGACAAAGGAGCCTCGCGGCCTGGCCATTTTGGGAGCCAGGCCACCATTTTGGGTTCAGTGCAAAAACGTGCTCAGAACGCCAAAAGGAGCTCAAAATAAACAAAACGATCGCTGCCACCATTCCAGTCCCTGAATGACTTGCACCGATCAAATACCATCCTAAAAGAGTATCTAGGGCCTGTAGAAGGCTAGAGACCCAAGAGAGCTGTAACTTAGCTTACAGTGCCCTCTTGTGTCGTGTTGCACTAAAGCTGCGACACGATAAAAGAAACTACGGGAAACCACGTTCCCCGGTACTGACTGTCTTAAGGGCATCTCAGTTTCCCCGTAAGAAAGGAGCGAAAGCCCAGAGAAGTGCGGCAGAAGGCTGTACTTCTCTGGCAAAGTCAAGAACAAGGTTAAAAACAATAGCAAAAAGTTTAGGGGTTGCCACATGGAAGGAAAATTCCCTACAATTACGAAATCTTTCCTAACACTCCCTATAGCATGAGATGGGATATTCAAGTCCTTCCCATTCCAATCCTGAGACCCTTCCTATAGCATGAGATGTGATATCTCAATTCTTCTAATACCAAACCTGAGACCCTTCCTATAACATAAGATGGGATATCCAACTCCTTCCCATTCCAATCCTGAGACCCTTCCGATAGCAGAGATGTGATATCTCAATGCTGATACCAAACCTGAGACCCTTCCTATGGCATGAGATGTCATATACAACTCCTTCCCATTCCAATCCTGAGACCCTTCCTATAGCATGAGATGTGATATCTCAATGCTTATACCAAACCTGAGACCCTTCCTATAGCATGAGATGTGATATCCAAATCCTTCCCATTCCAATCGTGAGACCCTTCCTATAGCATGAGATGTGATATCTCAATGCCTCTAATACCAAACCTGAGATCCTACCTTTAAAATGAAATTTGATATGCAACTCCTTCCCCTTCCAAACCTGATAGCCTTCCTATAGCATGAGATGTGATATCCAAGTACTTCCCATTCCAATCCTGATACCCTTCCTATAACATGAGATGTGATATCCAACTACTTCCCATTCCAACCTGAGACCCTTCCTATAGCATGAGATGTGATATCTCAATGCTTCTACCAAACCTGAGACCCTTCCTATAGCATGAGATGTGATATCTCAAGGCCTCTAATACCAAACCTGAGATCCTTCCTCTAACATGAGATGTGATATCCAACTCCTTCCCGTTCCAAACCTGAGACACTTCCTATAGCATATGTGATATCCAACTCCTTTCCATTCCAAACATGAGGCCCTTCCTATAGCAAGAATGTAATATCCAACTCCTACCCATTCCAATCCTGAGACCCTTCCTATAGCAAGAGATGTGATATCCAAATCCTTCCCATTCCAATCCTGAGACCCTTCCTATAACATGAGATGTGATATCCAACTCCTTCCCATTCCAACCTGAGACACTTCCTATAGCATGAGAAGGGATATCCAACTCCTTCCCAATCCAATCCGGAGACCCTTCCGATAGTAGAGATGTGATATTTCAATGCTTATACGAAACCTGAGACCCTTCCTATGGCATGATATGTGATATCCAACTCCTTGCCATTCAAATCCTGAGACCCTTCCTATAGCATGAGAAGGGATATCCAACTTCTTCCCATCCCAATCCTGAGACTTCTCCGATAGCAGAGATGTGATATTTCAATGCTTATACGAAACCTGAGACCCTTCCTATGGCATGATATGTGATATCTAACTCCTTCCCGTTCCAAACCTGAGACCCTTCCTATAGCATGAGATGTGATATCCAACTCCTTCCCATTCCAATCCTGAGACCCTTCCTATAGCATGAGATGTGATATCTCAAGGCCTCTAATACCAAACCTGAGATCCTTCCTCTAACATGAAATGTGATATCCAACTCCTTCCCCTTCCAAACCTGAGAGCCTTCCTATAGCATGAGATATGATATCCAAGTCCTTCCCATTCCAATCCTGAGACCCTTCCTATAACATGAAATGTGATATCCAACTCCTTCCCATTCCAACCTGAGACCCTTCCTATAGCATGAGATGGGATATCCAACTCCTTCCAAATCCAATACTGATACCCTTCCAATAGCATGAGATGCGATATCCCAATGCTTCTACCAAACCTGAGACCCATACTATGGCATAAGATGTGATATCAAACTCCTTCCCATTCCAATCCTGAGACCCTTCCTATAGCTTGAGATGTGATATCCAACTCCTTCCCATTCCAATTCTGAGACCCTTCCTATACCATGAGACTTGATATCTCAATGCTTCTAATACCAAACCTGAGACCCGTCCTATAACATGAGATGTGATATCCAAATCCTTCCCCTTCCAAACCTTAAACCCTTCCTTTATCATGAGATGTGATATCCAACTCCTTCCCGTTCCAATCCTGAGACCCTTCCGATATCATGAGATTTGTTATCTCAATGCTTCTAATATCAAACTTGAGACCCTCCCTATAGCATGAGATGTGACATCCAAGTCCTCCCCATTCCAATCCTGAGACCCTTCCTATAGCATGAGATGTGATATCTCAATGCTTCTAATACCAAACCTGAGACCCTTCCTATAACATGAGATGGGATATCCAACTCCTTCCCATTCCAATCCTGAGACCCTTCCGATAGCAGAGATGTGATATCTCAATGCGTATAGCAAACCTGAGACCCTTCCTATGGCCTGAGATGTCATATACAACTCCTTCCCAATCCAATCCTGAGACCCTTCCTATAGCATGAGATGTGATATCTCAATGCTTATACCAAATCTGAGACCCTTCCTATAGCATGAGATATGATATCCAACTCCTTCCCATTCCAATCCTGAGACCCTTCCTATAGCATGAGATGTGATATCTCAATGCTTCTAATACCAAACCTGAGATCCTTCCTATAACATGAGATGTGATATCCAACTCCTTCCCATTCCAATACTGAGACCCTTATGATAGCATGAGATGTGATATCTCAATGCCTCTAATACCAAACCTGAGATACTTCCGATAGCATGAGATGTGATATCTCAATGCTTCTAATACCAAACCTGAGATCCTTCCTATAACATGAGATGTGATTTCCAAATCCTTCCCCTTCCAAACCTGAGACCCTCCCTTTAGCATGAGATGTGATATACAACTCCTTCCCATTCCAATCCTGAGACCCTTCTGATAGCATGAGATGTGATATCTCAATGCCTCTAATACCAAACCTGAGATCCTACCTCTAACATGAAATGTGATATCCATCTCCTTCCCTTTCCAAACCTGAGACCCTGCCTATAGCATGAGATGTGATATCCAAGTCCTTCTCATTCCAATCCTGAGACCCTTCCTATAGCATGTGATGTGATATCTCAATGCTTATACCAAACCTGAGACCCTTCCTATGGCATGATATGTGATATCCAACTCCTTGCCATTCAAATCCTGAGACCCTTCCTATAGCATGAGAAGGGATATCCAACTTCTTCCCATCCCAATCCTGAGACTTCTCCGATAGCAGAGATGTGATATTTCAATGCTTATACGAAACCTGAGACCCTTCCTATGGCATGATATGTGATATCTAACTCCTTCCCGTTCCAAACCTGAGACCCTTCCTATAGCATGAGATGTGATATCCAACTCCTTCCCATTCCAATCCTGAGACCCTTCCTATAGCATGAGATGTGATATCTCAAGGCCTCTAATACCAAACCTGAGATCCTTCCTCTAACATGAAATGTGATATCCAACTCCTTCCCCTTCCAAACCTGAGAGCCTTCCTATAGCATGAGATATGATATCCAAGTCCTTCCCATTCCAATCCTGAGACCCTTCCTATAACATGAAATGTGATATCCAACTCCTTCCCATTCCAACCTGAGACCCTTCCTATAGCATGAGATGGGATATCCAACTCCTTCCAAATCCAATACTGATACCCTTCCAATAGCATGAGATGCGATATCCCAATGCTTCTACCAAACCTGAGACCCATACTATGGCATAAGATGTGATATCAAACTCCTTCCCATTCCAATCCTGAGACCCTTCCTATAGCTTGAGATGTGATATCCAACTCCTTCCCATTCCAATTCTGAGACCCTTCCTATACCATGAGACTTGATATCTCAATGCTTCTAATACCAAACCTGAGACCCGTCCTATAACATGAGATGTGATATCCAAATCCTTCCCCTTCCAAACCTTAAACCCTTCCTTTATCATGAGATGTGATATCCAACTCCTTCCCGTTCCAATCCTGAGACCCTTCCGATATCATGAGATTTGTTATCTCAATGCTTCTAATATCAAACTTGAGACCCTCCCTATAGCATGAGATGTGACATCCAAGTCCTCCCCATTCCAATCCTGAGACCCTTCCTATAGCATGAGATGTGATATCTCAATGCTTCTAATACCAAACCTGAGACCCTTCCTATAACATGAGATGGGATATCCAACTCCTTCCCATTCCAATCCTGAGACCCTTCCGATAGCAGAGATGTGATATCTCAATGCGTATAGCAAACCTGAGACCCTTCCTATGGCCTGAGATGTCATATACAACTCCTTCCCAATCCAATCCTGAGACCCTTCCTATAGCATGAGATGTGATATCTCAATGCTTATACCAAATCTGAGACCCTTCCTATAGCATGAGATATGATATCCAACTCCTTCCCATTCCAATCCTGAGACCCTTCCTATAGCATGAGATGTGATATCTCAATGCTTCTAATACCAAACCTGAGATCCTTCCTATAACATGAGATGTGATATCCAACTCCTTCCCATTCCAATACTGAGACCCTTATGATAGCATGAGATGTGATATCTCAATGCCTCTAATACCAAACCTGAGATACTTCCGATAGCATGAGATGTGATATCTCAATGCTTCTAATACCAAACCTGAGATCCTTCCTATAACATGAGATGTGATTTCCAAATCCTTCCCCTTCCAAACCTGAGACCCTCCCTTTAGCATGAGATGTGATATACAACTCCTTCCCATTCCAATCCTGAGACCCTTCTGATAGCATGAGATGTGATATCTCAATGCCTCTAATACCAAACCTGAGATCCTACCTCTAACATGAAATGTGATATCCATCTCCTTCCCTTTCCAAACCTGAGACCCTGCCTATAGCATGAGATGTGATATCCAAGTCCTTCTCATTCCAATCCTGAGACCCTTCCTATAGCATGTGATGTGATATCTCAATGCTTATACCAAACCTGAGACCCTTCCTATGGCATGAGATGTCATATACAACTCCTTCCCATTCCAATCCTGAGACCCTTCCTATAGCATGAGATGTGATATCTCAATGCTTATACCAAACCTGAGACCCTTCCTATAGCATGAGATGTGATATCCAACTTCTTCCCATTCCAATCCTAAGACCCTTCCTATAACATGAGATGTGATGTCTCAATGCTTCTAATACCAAACCTGAGATCTTTCCTATAACATGAGATGTGATATCCAACTCCTTCCCATTCCAATCCTGAGACCCTTCCTATAGCATGAGATGTGATATCTCAATGCGTATACCAAACCTGAGACCCTTCCTATAGCTTGAGATGTGATATCCAACTCCTTCCCATTCCAATCCTGAGACCCTTCCTATAGCATGAGATGTGATATCTCAAGGCCTCTAATACCAAACTTGAGATCCTTCCTCTAACATGAAATGTGATATCCAACTCCTTCCCATTCCAACCTGAGACCCTTCCAATAGCATGAGATGGGATATCCAACTCCTTCCCATTCCAACCTGAGACCCTTCCAATAGCATGAGATGGGATATCCAACTCCTTCCAAATCCAATACTGATACCCTTCCAATAGCATGAGATGTGATATCCCAATGCTTCTACCAAACCTGAGACCCATACTATGGCATAAGATGTGATATCAAACTCCTTCCCATTCCAAACCTGAGAGCCTTCCCATAGCATGAGATATGATATCCACGTCCTTCCCATTCCAATTCTGAGACCCTTCCTATAACATGAAATGTGATATCCAACTCCTTCCCATTCCAACCTGAGACCCTTCCAATAGCATGAGATGGGATATCCAACTCCTTCCAAATCCAATACTGATACCCTTCCAATAGCATGAGATGTGATATCCCAATGCTTCTACCAAACCTGAGACCCATACTATGGCATAAGATGTGATATCAAACTCCTTCCCATTCCAATCCTGAGACCCTTCCTATAGCTTGAGATGTGATATCCAACTCCTTCCCATTCCAATTCTGAGACCCTTCCTATACCATGAGACTTGATATCTCAATGCTTCTAATACCAAACCTGAGACCCGTCCTATAACATGAGATGTGATATCCAAATCCTTCCCCTTCCAAACCTTATACCCTTCCTTTATCATGAGATGTGATATCCAACTCCTTCCCATTCCAATCCTGAGACCCTTCCGATATCATGAGATTTGTTATCTCAATGCTTCTAATGACAAACTTGAGACCTTCCCTATAGCATGAGATGTGATATCTCAATGCTTCTAATACCAAACCTGAGACCCTTCCTATAACATGAGATGGGATATCCAACTCCTTCCCATTCCAATCCTGAGACCCTTTCGATAGCAGAGATGTGATATCTCAATGCGTATACCAAACCTGAGACCCTTCCTATGGCCTGAGATGTCATATACAACTCCTTCCCAATCCAATCCTGAGACCCTTCCTTTAGCATGAGATGTGATATCCCAATGCTTATACCAAATCTGAGACCCTTCCTATAGCATGAGATGTGATATCCAACTCCTTCCCATTCCAATCCTGAGACCCTTCCTATAGCATGAGATGTGATATCTCAATGCTTCTAATACCAAACCTGAGATCCTTCCTATAACATGAGATGTGATATCCAACTCCTTCCCATTCCAAACCTGAGACCCTCCCTTTAGCATGAGATGTGATATCTCAATGCCTCTAATACCAAACCTGAGATCCTACCTCTAACATGAAATGTGATATCCATCTCCTTCCCTTTCCAAACCTGAGACCCTGCCTATAGCATGAGATGTGATATCCAAGTCCTTCCCATTCCAATCCTGAGACCCTTCCTATAGCATGTGATATCTCAATGCTTATACCAAACCTGAGACCCTTCTTATGGCATGAGATGTCATATACAACTCCTTCCCATTCCAATCCTGAGACCCTTCCTATAGCATGAGATGTGATATCTCAATGCTTATACCAAACCTGAGACCCTTCCTATAGCATGAGATGTGATATCCAACTTCTTCCCATTCCAATCCTGAGACCCTTCCTATAGCATGAGATGTGATATCTCAATGCTTCTAATACCAAACCTGAGATACTTCCTATAGCATGAGATGTGATATCTCAAGGCCTCTAATACCAAACCTGAGATCCTTCCTCTAACATGAGATGTGATATCCAACTCCTTCCCGTTCCAAACCTGAGACACTTCCTATAGCATATGTGATATCCAACTCCTTCCCATTCCAAACATGAGACCCTTCCTATAGCAAGAATGTAATATCCAACTCCTACCCATTCCAATCCTGAGACCC
This sequence comes from Ambystoma mexicanum, assembly GCF_040938575.1. Classification (NCBI taxonomy): domain Eukaryota; kingdom Metazoa; phylum Chordata; class Amphibia; order Caudata; family Ambystomatidae; genus Ambystoma; species Ambystoma mexicanum. The sequence goes on along the minus strand of NC_090923.1, from coordinate 1,501,706,298 downwards.
TTCCTATAGCAAGAGATGTGATATCCAAATCCTTCCCATTCCAATCCTGAGACCCTTCCTATAACATGAGATGTGATATCCAACTCCTTCCCATTCCAACCTGAGACACTTCCTATAGCATGAGAAGGGATATCCAACTCCTTCCCAATCCAATCCGGAGACCCTTCCGATAGCAGAGATGTGATATCTCAATGCTTATACCAAACCTGAGACCCTTCCTATGGCATGATATGTGATATCCAACTCCTTGCCATTCAAATCCTGAGACCCTTCCTATAGCATGAGAAGGGATATCCAACTCCTTCCCAATCCAATCCTGAGACCCTTCCGATAGCAGAGATGTGATATCTCAACGCTTCTGCCAAACCTGAGACCCTTCCTTTAGCATGAGATGTGATATCCAATTCCTTCCCATTCCAAACCTGAGACCCTTCCTATTGAATGAGATGTGATATCCAACTCCTTCCCATTCCAACCCTGAGACCCTTCCTATACCATGAGATGTGATATCTCAATGCTTCTAATACCAAACCTGGGTCCCGTCCTATAACATGAGATATGATATCCAAATCCTTCCCCTTCCAAACCTGAGACCCTTCCTTTAGCATGAGATGTGATATCCAAATACTTCCCATTCCAATCCTAAAACCCTTCCTATAGCATGAGATGTGATATCTATATGTTTCTAATAAAAAACCTGAGACCCTTCCTATAGCAAGAGATGCGATATCCAAATCCTTCCCATTCCAATCCTGAGACCCTTCCTATAACATGAGATGTGATATCCAACTCCTTCCCATTCCAACCTGAGACCCTTCCTATAGCATGAGAAGGGATATCCAACTCCTTCCCAATCCAATCCTGAGACCCTTCCGATAGCAGAGATGTGATATCTCAATGCTTATACCAAACCTGAGACCCTTCCTATGGCATGAGATGTGATATCCAACTCCTTGCCATTCAAATCCTGAGACCCTCCCTATAACAAGAGATGTCATATCCAACTCCTTCCCATTCCAAACCTGAGACCCTTCCTTTAGCATGAGATGTAATATCCAAATCCTTCACATTCCAATTCGGAGACCCTTCCTATAGCATGAGATGTGATATCTCAATGCTTCTAATACCAAACATGAGATCCTTCCTATAACATGAGATGTGATATCCAACTCCTTCCCATTCCAAACCTGAGACCCTTCCGATAGCATGAGATGTGATATCTCAATGCTTCAAAAACCAAACATGAGAACCATCCTATAACATGAGATGTGAAATCCAAATCCTTCCCTTCCCAAACCTGAGACTCTTCCTATAGCATGAGATGTGATATCTCAATGCTTCTACCAAACCTGAAACCCTTCCTATAGCATGAGATGTGATATCTAACTCCTTCCCATTCCAATCCTGAGACACTTCCTATAGCATGAGATGTGATATCACAATGCTTCTAATACCAAACCTGAGACCCGTCCTATAACAAGAGATGTGATATCCAAATCCTTCCCCTTCCAAACCTTAGACCCTTCCTTTATCATGAGATGTGATATCCAAGTCCTTCCCATTCCATTCCTGAGACCCTTCCTATAGCATGAGATGTGATATCTCAATGCTTCTAATACCAAACCTGAGACCCTTCCTATAACATGAGATGTGATATCTCAATGCTTATACCAAACCTGAGACCCTTCCTATGGCATGAGATGTGATATCCAACTCCTTGCCATTCAAATCCTGAGACCCTCCCTATAACAAGAGATGTCATATCCAACTCCTTCCCATTCCAAACCTGAGACCCTTCCTTTAGCATGAGATGTAATATCCAAATCCTTCACATTCCAATCTGGAGACCCTTCCTATAGCATGAGATGTGATATCTCAATGCTTCTAATACCAAACATGAGATCCTTCCTATAACATGAGATGTGATATCCAACTCCTTCCCATTCCAAACCTGAGACCCTTCCGATAGCATGAGATGTGATATCTCAATGCTTCAAAAACCAAACATGAGAACCATCCTATAACATGAGATGTGAAATCCAAATCCTTCCCTTCCCAAATCTGAGACTCTTCCTATAGCATGAGATGTGATATCTCAATGCTTCTACCAAACCTGAAACCCTTCCTATAGCATGAGATGTGATATCTAACTCCTTCCCATTCCAATCCTGAGACACTTCCTATAGCATGAGATGTGATATCTCAATGCTTCTAATAACAAACCTGAGATCCTTCCTATAACATGAGATGTGATATCCAAATCCTTCCCCTTCCAAACCAGAGACCCTCCCTTTAGCATGAGATGTGATATCCAACTCCTTCCCATTCCAATCCTGAGACCGTTCCGATAGCATGAGATGTGATATCTCAATGCTTCTAATACCAAACCTGAGATCCTTCCGATAGCATGAGATGTGATATTTCAATTCTTCTAATACCAAACCTGAGATCCTTCCTATAACACGAGATGTGATATTCAAATCCTTCCCCTTCCAAACCTGAGACCCTCCCTTTAGCATGAGATGTGATATCCAACTCCTTCCCATTCCAATCCTGAGACCCTTCTGATAGCATGAGATGTTATATCTCAATGCCTCTAATACCAAACCTGAGATTTTACCTCTAACATGAAATGTGATATCCAACTCCTTCCCCTTCCAAACCTGGGAGCCTTCCTATAACATGAGATGTGATATCGAAGTCCTTCCCATTCCAATCCTGAGACCCTTCCTATAACATGAGATGTGATATCCAACTCCTTCCCATTCCAATCCTGAGACCCTTCCTATAGCATGAGATGTGATGTCTCAATGCTTCTAATACCAAATCTGAGATCCTTCCTATAACATGAGATGTGATATCCAACTCCTTCCATTCCAATCCTGAGACCCTTCCTATAGCATGGGATGTGATATTTCAATGCTTATACCAAACCTGAGACCCTTCCTATAGCATGAGATGTGATATCCAAATCCTTCCCATTCCAATCGTGAGACCCTTCCTATAGCATGAGATGTGATATCTCAATGCCTCTAATACCAAACCTGAGATCCTTCCTCTAACATGAAATGTGATATCCAAACCCTTCCCTTTCCAAACCTGAGAGCCTACCTATAGCATGAGATGTGATATCCAACTCCTTCCCATTCCAATCCTGAGACCCTTCCTATAGCATGAGATGTGATATCTCAATGCTTATACCAAACCTGAGACCCTTCCTATAGCATGAGATGTGATATCCAAATCCTTCCCATTCCAATCCTGAGACCCTTCCTATAGCATGAGATGTGATATCTCAATGCCTCTAATACCAAACCTGAGATCCTTCCTTGAACATGAAATGTGATATCCCACTCCTTCCCTTTCCAAACCTGAGAGTCTACCTATAGCATGAGATGTGATATCCAAGTCCTTCCCATTCCAATCCTTAGACACTTCCTACAGCATGAGATGTGATATCTCAATGATTCTATTACCAAACCTGAGACCCGTCCTATAACATGAGATGGGATATCCAACTCCTTCCCATTTCAATCCTGAGAAACTTCTGATAGCAGAGATGTGATATCTCAATGCTTAGACCAAACCTGAGACCCTTCCTATAACATGAGATGTGATATCCAACTCCTTCCCGTTCCAAACCTGAGACCCTTTCTATAGCAAGAATCTAATATCCAACTCCTTCCCATTCCAATCCTGAGACCATTCCTATAGCATGAGATGTGATATCTCAATGCTTCTAATACCAAACCTGAGATCCTTCCTATGACATGAGATGTGATATCCAATTCCTTCCCATTCAAAACCTGAGACCCTTCCTATAGCATGAGATGTGATATCTCAATGCTTCTAATACCAAACCTGAGATCCTTCCTATAACATGAGATGTGATATCCAAATCCTTCCCCTTCCAAACCAGAGACCCTCCCTTTAGCATGAGATGTGATATCCAACTCCTTCCCATTCCAATCCTGAGACATTTCTGATAGCATGAGATGTGATATCTCAATGCCTCTAATACCAAACCTGAGATCCTACCTCTAACATGAAATGTGATATCCAACTCCTTCCCATTCCAACCTGAGACCCTTCCAATAGCATGAGATGGGATATCCAACTACTTCCAAATCCAATCCTGATACCCTTCCGATAGCATGAGATGTGATATCTCAATCCCTCTAATACCAAACCTGAGATCCTTCCTATAACATGAGATGTGATATCAAAATCCTTCCCCTTCCAAACCTGAGACCCTCCCTTTAGCATGAGATGTGATATCCAACTCCTTCCCATTCCAATCCTGAGACCCTTCTGATAGCATGAGATGTGATATTCAATGCCTCTAATACCAAACCTGAGATCTTACCTCTAACATGAAATGTGATATCCAACTCCTTCCCTTTCCAAACGTGAGAGCCTCCCTATAGCATGAGATGGGATATTCAAGTCCTTCCCATTCCAATCCTGAGACCCTTCCTATAGCATGAGATGTGATATCTCAATGCTTCTAATACCAAACCTGAGACCCTTCCTATAACATAAGATGGGATATCCAACTCCTTCCCATTCCAATCCCGAGACCCTTCTGATAGCAGAGATGTGATATCTCAATGCTGATACCAAACCTGAGACCCTTCCTATGGCATGAGATGTCATATACAACTCCTTCCCATTCCAATCCTGAGACCCTTCCTATAGCATGAGATGTGATATCTCAATGCTTATACCAAACCTGAGACCCTTCCTATAGCATGAGATGTGATATCCAACTCCTTCCCATTCCAATCCTGAGACCCTTTCTATAACATGAGATGTGATGTCTCAATGCTTCTAATACCAAACCTGAGATCCTTCCTATGGCATGAGATGTCATATAAAACTCCTTCCCATTCCATTCCTGAGACCCTTCCTATAGCATGAGATGTGATATCCAACTCCTTCCCATTCCAATCCTGAGACCCTTCCTATAGCATGAGATGTGATATCCAAATCCTTCCCATTCCAATCGTGAGACCCTTCCTATAGCATGAGATGTGATATCCAAAACCTTCCCTTTCCAAAACTGAGAGCCTACCTATAGCATGAGATGTGATATCCAACTCCTTCCCATTCCAATCCTGAGACCCTTCCTATAGCATGAGATGTGATATCTCAATGCTTCTAATACCAAACCTGAGACCCTTCCTATAACATAAGATGGGATATCCAACTCCTTCCCATTCCAATCCTGAGACCCTTCCGATAGCAGAGATGTGATATCTCAATGCTGATACCAAACCTGAGACCCTTCCTATGGCATGAGATGTCATATACAACTCCTTCCCATTCCAATCCTGAGACCCTTCCTATAGCATGAGATGTGATATCTCAATGCTTATACCAAACCTGAGACCCTTCCTATAGCATGAGATGTGATATCCAACTCCTTCCCATTCCAATCCTGAGACCCTTCCTATAACATGAGATGTGATGTCTCAATGCTTCTAATACCAAACCTGAGATCCTTCCTATGGCATGAGATGTCATATAAAACTCCTTCCCATTCCATTCCTGAGACCCTTCCTATAGCATGAGATGTGATATCCAACTCCTTCCCATTCCAATCCTGAGACCCTTCCTATAGCATGAGATGTGATATCCAAATCCTTCCCATTCCAATCGTGAGACCCTTCCTATAGCATGAGATGTGATATCCAAAACCTTCCCTTTCCAAAACTGAGAGCCTACCTATAGCATGAGATGTGATATCCAACTCCTTCCCATTCCAATCCTGAGACCCTTCCTATAGCATGAGATGTGATATCTCAATGCTTATACCAAACCTGAGACCCTTCCTATAGCATGAGATGTGATATCCAAATCCTTCCCATTCCAATCGTGAGACCCTTCCTATAGCATGAGATGTGATATCCAAAACCTTCCCTTTCCAATCCTGAGACCCTTCCTATAGCATGAGATGTGATATCCAAATCCTTCCCCTTCCAAACCTGAGACCCTCCCTTTAGCATGAGTTGTGATATCCAACTCCTTCCCATTCCAATCCTGAGACCCTTCTGATAGCATGAGATGTTATATCTCAATGCCTCTAATACCAAACCTGAGATCCTACCTCTAACATGAAATGTGATATCCAACTCCTTCCCCTTCTAAACCTGGGAGCCTTCCTATAACATGAGATGTGATATCGAAGTGCTTCCCATTCCAATCCTGAGAGCCTTCCTATAACATGAGATGTGATATCCAACTCCTTCCCATTCCAATCCTGAGACCCTTACTATAGCATGAGATGTGATGTCTCAATGCTTCTAATACCAAATCTGAGATCCTTCCTATAACATGAGATGTGATATCCAACTCCTTCCCTTTGCAATCTTGAGACCGTTTCTATAGCATGAGATGTGATATCTCAATGCTTATACCAAACCTGAGACCCTTCCTATAGCATGGGATGTGATATCCAAATCCTTCCCATTCCAATCGTGAGACCCTTCCTATAGCATGAGATGTGATATCTCAATGCCTCTAATACCAAACCTGAGATCCTACCTCTAAAATGAAATTTGATATGCAACTCCTTCCCCTTCCAAACCTGATAGCCTTCCTATAGCATGAGATGTGATATCCAAGTCCTTCCCATTCCAATCCTGATACCCTTCCTATAACATGAGATGTGATATCCAATTCCTTCCCATTCCAACCTGAGACCCTTCCTATAGCATGAGATTGGATATTCAACTCCTTCCAAATCCAATCCTGATACCCTTCCGATAGCATGAGATGTGATATCCCAATGCTTCTACAAAACCTGAGACCCATACCATGGCATGAGATGTGATATCAAACTCCTTCCCATTCCAATCCTGACACCCTTCCTATAGCTTGAGATGTGATATCCAGCTCCTTCCCATTCCAATTCTGAGACCCGTCCTATACCATGGGACTTGATATCTCAATGCTTCTAATACCAAACCTGAGACCGGTCCTATAACATGAGATGTGATATCCAAATCCTTCCCCTTCCAAACCTTAGACCCTTCCTTTATCATGAGATGTGATATCCAAGTCGTTCCCATTCCAATCCTGAGACCCTTCCTATAGCATGAGATGTGATATCTCAATGCTTCTAATACCAAACCTGAGACCCTTGCTATAACATGAGATGTGATATTCAAGTCCTTCCCATTCCAATCCTGAGACCCTTCCTATAGCATGAGATGTGATATCTCAATGCTTCTAATACCAAACATGAGACCCTTCCTATAATGAGATGGGATATCCAACTCCTTCCCATTCCAATCCTGAGACCCTTCCGATAGCAGAGATGTGATATCTCAATGCTTATACCAAACCTGAGACCCTTCCTATGGCATGAGATGTCAAATACAACTCCTTCCGATTCCAATCCTGAGACCCTTCCTATAGCATGAGATGTGATATCTCAATGCTTCTAATAATAAACCTGAGATCCTTCCTATAACATGAGATGTGATATCCAACTCCTTCCCATTCCAAACCTGAGACCCTTCCGATTGCATGAGATGTGATATCAAACTTCTTCCCATTCCAATCCTGAGATAGCTTGAGATGTGATATCCAACTCCTTCCCATTCCAATCCTGAGACCCTTCCTATACCATGAGATGTGATATCTCAATGCTTCTAATACCAAACCTGACACCCGTCCTAAAACATGAGATGTGAGATCCAAATCCTTCCCCTTCCAAACCTGAGATCTTTCCTTTAGCATGAGATGTGATATCCAACTCCTTCCCATTCCAATCCTGAGACCCTTCCTATAGCATGATATGTGATATCACAATTTTTCTAATACCAAACCTGAGATCCTTCCTATAACATGAGATGTGTATCCAACTCCTTCCCATTCCAAACCTGAGACCCTTCCTATAGCCTGAGATGTGATATCTCAATGCTTCTAATACCAAAGCTGAGATCCTTCCTATGACATGAGATGTGATATCCAATTCCTTCCCATTCCAAACCTGAGACCCTTCCTATAGCATGAGATGTGATATCTCAATGCTTCTAATACCAAACCTGAGATCCTTCCTATAACATGAGATGTGATATCCAAATCCTTCCCCTTCCAAACCAGAGACCCTCCCTTTAGCATGAGATGTGATATCCAACTCCTTCCCATTCCAATCCTGAGACATTTCTGATAGCATGAGATGTGATATCTCAATGCCTCTAATACCAAACCTGAGATCCTACCTCTAACATGAAATGTGATATCCAACTCCTTCCCCTTGCAAACCTGAGAGCCTTCCTATAGCATGAGATGTGATATCCAACTCCTTCCCATTCCAACCTGAGACCCTTCCTATAGCATGAGATGGGATATCCAACTACTTCCAAATCCAATCCTGATACCCTTCCTATAGCATGAGATGTGATATCCAAATCCTTCCCATTCCAATCCTGAGACCCTTCCTATAGCATGAGATGTGATATCTCAATGCCTCTAATACCAAACCTGAGATCCTTCCTTGAACATGAAATGTGATATCCCACTCCTTCCCTTTCCAAACCTGAGAGTCTACCTATAGCATGAGATGTGATATCCAAGTCCTTCCCATTCCAATCCTTAGACACTTCCTACAGCATGAGATGTGATATCTCAATGATTCTATTACCAAACCTGAGACCCGTCCTATAACATGAGATGGGATATCCAACTCCTTCCCATTTCAATCCTGAGAAACTTCTGATAGCAGAGATGTGATATCTCAATGCTTAGACCAAACCTGAGACCCTTCCTATAACATGAGATGTGATATCCAACTCCTTCCCGTTCCAAACCTGAGACCCTTTCTATAGCAAGAATCTAATATCCAACTCCTTCCCATTCCAATCCTGAGACCATTCCTATAGCATGAGATGTGATATCTCAATGCTTCTAATACCAAACCTGAGATCCTTCCTATGACATGAGATGTGATATCCAATTCCTTCCCATTCAAAACCTGAGACCCTTCCTATAGCATGAGATGTGATATCTCAATGCTTCTAATACCAAACCTGAGATCCTTCCTATAACATGAGATGTGATATCCAAATCCTTCCCCTTCCAAACCAGAGACCCTCCCTTTAGCATGAGATGTGATATCCAACTCCTTCCCATTCCAATCCTGAGACATTTCTGATAGCATGAGATGTGATATCTCAATGCCTCTAATACCAAACCTGAGATCCTACCTCTAACATGAAATGTGATATCCAACTCCTTCCCCTTGCAAACCTGAGAGCCTTCCTATAGCATGAGATGTGATATCGAATTATTTCCCATTCCAATCCTGAGACCCTTCCTATAACATGAGATGTGATATCCAACTCCTTCCCATTCCAACCTGAGACCCTTCCAATAGCATGAGATGGGATATCCAACTACTTCCAAATCCAATCCTGATACCCTTCCGATAGCATGAGATGTGATATCTCAATCCCTCTAATACCAAACCTGAGATCCTACCTATAACATGAGATGTGATATCAAAATCCTTCCCCTTCCAAACCTGAGACCCTCCCTTTAGCATGAGATGTGATATCCAACTCCTTCCCATTCCAATCCTGAGACCCTTCTGATAGCATGAGATGTGATATTCAATGCCTCTAATACCAAACCTGAGATCTTACCTCTAACATGAAATGTGATATCCAACTCCTTCCCTTTCCAAACGTGAGAGCCTCCCTATAGCATGAGATGGGATATTCAAGTCCTTCCCATTCCAATCCTGAGACCCTTCCTATAGCATGAGATGTGATATCTCAATGCTTCTAATACCAAACCTGAGACCCTTCCTATAACATAAGATGGGATATCCAACTCCTTCCCATTCCAATCCCGAGACCCTTCTGATAGCAGAGATGTGATATCTCAATGCTGATACCAAACCTGAGACCCTTCCTATGGCATGAGATGTCATATACAACTCCTTCCCATTCCAATCCTGAGACCCTTCCTATAGCATGAGATGTGATATCTCAATGCTTATACCAAACCTGAGACCCTTCCTATAGCATGAGATGTGATATCCAACTCCTTCCCATTCCAATCCTGAGACCCTTTCTATAACATGAGATGTGATGTCTCAATGCTTCTAATACCAAACCTGAGATCCTTCCTATGGCATGAGATGTCATATAAAACTCCTTCCCATTCCATTCCTGAGACCCTTCCTATAGCATGAGATGTGATATCCAACTCCTTCCCATTCCAATCCTGAGACCCTTCCTATAGCATGAGATGTGATATCCAAATCCTTCCCATTCCAATCGTGAGACCCTTCCTATAGCATGAGATGTGATATCCAAAACCTTCCCTTTCCAAAACTGAGAGCCTACCTATAGCATGAGATGTGATATCCAACTCCTTCCCATTCCAATCCTGAGACCCTTCCTATAGCATGAGATGTGATATCTCAATGCTTCTAATACCAAACCTGAGACCCTTCCTATAACATAAGATGGGATATCCAACTCCTTCCCATTCCAATCCTGAGACCCTTCCGATAGCAGAGATGTGATATCTCAATGCTGATACCAAACCTGAGACCCTTCCTATGGCATGAGATGTCATATACAACTCCTTCCCATTCCAATCCTGAGACCCTTCCTATAGCATGAGATGTGATATCTCAATGCTTATACCAAACCTGAGACCCTTCCTATAGCATGAGATGTGATATCCAACTCCTTCCCATTCCAATCCTGAGACCCTTCCTATAACATGAGATGTGATGTCTCAATGCTTCTAATACCAAACCTGAGATCCTTCCTATGGCATGAGATGTCATATAAAACTCCTTCCCATTCCATTCCTGAGACCCTTCCTATAGCATGAGATGTGATATCCAACTCCTTCCCATTCCAATCCTGAGACCCTTCCTATAGCATGAGATGTGATATCCAAATCCTTCCCATTCCAATCGTGAGACCCTTCCTATAGCATGAGATGTGATATCCAAAACCTTCCCTTTCCAAAACTGAGAGCCTACCTATAGCATGAGATGTGATATCCAACTCCTTCCCATTCCAATCCTGAGACCCTTCCTATAGCATGAGATGTGATATCTCAATGCTTATACCAAACCTGAGACCCTTCCTATAGCATGAGATGTGATATCCAAATCCTTCCCATTCCAATCCTGAGACCCTTCCTATAGCATGAGATGTGATATCCAAATCCTTCCCCTTCCAAACCTGAGACCCTCCCTTTAGCATGAGTTGTGATATCCAACTCCTTCCCATTCCAATCCTGAGACCCTTCTGATAGCATGAGATGTTATATCTCAATGCCTCTAATACCAAACCTGAGATCCTACCTCTAACATGAAATGTGATATCCAACTCCTTCCCCTTCTAAACCTGGGAGCCTTCCTATAACATGAGATGTGATATCGAAGTGCTTCCCATTCCAATCCTGAGAGCCTTCCTATAACATGAGATGTGATATCCAACTCCTTCCCATTCCAATCCTGAGACCCTTACTATAGCATGAGATGTGATGTCTCAATGCTTCTAATACCAAATCTGAGATCCTTCCTATAACATGAGATGTGATATCCAACTCCTTCCCTTTGCAATCTTGAGACCGTTTCTATAGCATGAGATGTGATATCTCAATGCTTATACCAAACCTGAGACCCTTCCTATAGCATGGGATGTGATATCCAAATCCTTCCCATTCCAATCGTGAGACCCTTCCTATAGCATGAGATGTGATATCTCAATGCCTCTAATACCAAACCTGAGATCCTACCTCTAAAATGAAATTTGATATGCAACTCCTTCCCATTCCAAACCTGATAGCCTTCCTATAGCATGAGATGTGATATCCAAGTCCTTCCCATTCCAATCCTGATACCCTTCCTATAACATGAGATGTGATATCCAATTCCTTCCCATTCCAACCTGAGACCCTTCCTATAGCATGAGATTGGATATTCAACTCCTTCCAAATCCAATCCTGATACCCTTCCGATAGCATGAGATGTGATATCCCAATGCTTCTACAAAACCTGAGACCCATACCATGGCATGAGATGTGATATCAAACTCCTTCCCATTCCAATCCTGACACCCTTCCTATAGCTTGAGATGTGATATCCAGCTCCTTCCCATTCCAATTCTGAGACCCGTCCTATACCATGGGACTTGATATCTCAATGCTTCTAATACCAAACCTGAGACCGGTCCTATAACATGAGATGTGATATCCAAATCCTTCCCCTTCCAAACCTTAGACCCTTCCTTTATCATGAGATGTGATATCCAAGTCGTTCCCATTCCAATCCTGAGACCCTTCCTATAGCATGAGATGTGATATCTCAATGCTTCTAATACCAAACCTGAGACCCTTGCTATAACATGAGATGTGATATTCAAGTCCTTCCCATTCCAATCCTGAGACCCTTCCTATAGCATGAGATGTGATATCTCAATGCTTCTAATACCAAACATGAGACCCTTCCTATAATGAGATGGGATATCCAACTCCTTCCCATTCCAATCCTGAGACCCTTCCGATAGCAGAGATGTGATATCTCAATGCTTATACCAAACCTGAGACCCTTCCTATGGCATGAGATGTCAAATACAACTCCTTCCGATTCCAATCCTGAGACCCTTCCTATAGCATGAGATGTGATATCTCAATGCTTCTAATAATAAACCTGAGATCCTTCCTATAACATGAGATGTGATATCCAACTCTTTCCCATTCCAAACCTGAGACCCTTCCGATTGCATGAGATGTGATATCAAACTTCTTCCCATTCCAATCCTGAGATAGCTTGAGATGTGATATCCAACTCCTTCCCATTCCAATCCTGAGACCCTTCCTATACCATGAGATGTGATATCTCAATGCTTCTAATACCAAACCTGACACCCGTCCTAAAACATGAGATGTGAGATCCAAATCCTTCCCCTTCCAAACCTGAGATCTTTCCTTTAGCATGAGATGTGATATCCAACTCCTTCCCATTCCAATCCTGAGACCCTTCCTATAGCATGATATGTGATATCACAATTTTTCTAATACCAAACCTGAGATCCTTCCTATAACATGAGATGTGTATCCAACTCCTTCCCATTCCAAACCTGAGACCCTTCCTATAGCCTGAGATGTGATATCTCAATGCTTCTAATACCAAAGCTGAGATCCTTCCTATGACATGAGATGTGATATCCAATTCCTTCCCATTCCAAACCTGAGACCCTTCCTATAGCATGAGATGTGATATCTCAATGCTTCTAATACCAAACCTGAGATCCTTCCTATAACATGAGATGTGATATCCAAATCCTTCCCCTTCCAAACCAGAGACCCTCCCTTTAGCATGAGATGTGATATCCAACTCCTTCCCATTCCAATCCTGAGACATTTCTGATAGCATGAGATGTGATATCTCAATGCCTCTAATACCAAACCTGAGATCCTACCTCTAACATGAAATGTGATATCCAACTCCTTCCCCTTGCAAACCTGAGAGCCTTCCTATAGCATGAGATGTGATATCGAAGTATTTCCCATTCCAATCCTGAGACCCTTCCTATAACATGAGATGTGATATCCAACTCCTTCCCATTCCAACCTGAGACCCTTCCTATAGCATGAGATGGGATATCCAACTACTTCCAAATCCAATCCTGATACCCTTCCGATAGCATGAGATGTGATATCTCAATCCCTCTAATACCAAACCTGAGATCCTTCCTATAACATGAGATGTGATATCAAAATCCTTCCCCTTCCAAACCTGAGACCCTCCCTTTAGCATGAGATGTGATATCCAACTCCTTCCCATTCCAATCCTGAGACCCTTCTGATAGCATGAGATGTGATATTCAATGCCTCTAATACCAAACCTGAGATCCTACCTCTAACATGAAATGTGATATCCAACTCCTTCCCTTTCCAAACGTGAGAGCCTCCCTATAGCATGAGATGGATATTCAAGTCCTTCCCATTCCAATCCTGAGACCCTTCCTATAGCATGAGGTGTGATATCTCAATGCTTCTAATACCAAACCTGAGACCCTTCCTATAACATAAGATGGGATATCCAACTCCTTCCCATTCCAATCCCGAGACCCTTCCGATAGCAGAGATGTGATATCTCAATGCTGATACCAAACCTGAGACCCTTCCTATGGCATGAGATGTCATATACAACTCCTTCCCATTCCAATCCTGAGACCCTTCCTATAGCATGAGATGTGATATCTCAATGCTTATACCAAACCTGAGACCCTTCCTATAGCATGAGATGTGATATCCAACTCCTTCCCATTCCAATCCTGAGACCCTTTCTATAACATGAGATGTGATGTCTCAATGCTTCTAATACCAAACCTGAGATACTTCCTATGGCATGAGATGTCATATAAAACTCCTTCCCATTCCATTCCTGAGACCCTTCCTATAGCATGAGATGTGATATCCAACTCCTTCCCATTCCAATCCTGAGACCCTTCCTATAGCATGAGATGTGATATCCAAATCCTTCCCATTCCAATCGTGAGACCCTTCCTATAGCATGAGATGTGATATCCAAAACCTTCCCTTTCCAAAACTGAGAGCCTACCTATAGCATGAGATGTGATATCCAACTCCTTCCCATTCCAATCCTGAGACCCTTACTATAGCATGAGATGTGATATCTCAATGGTTCTAATACCAAACCTGAGACCCTTCCTATAACATAAGATGGGATATCCAACTCCTTCCCATTCCAATCCTGAGACCCTTCCGATAGCAGAGATGTGATATCTCAATGCTGATACCAAACCTGAGACCCTTCCTATGGCATGAGATGTCATATACAACTCCTTCCCATTCCAATCCTGAGACCCTTCCTATAGCATGAGATGTGATATCTCAATGCTTATACCAAACCTGAGACCCTTCCTATAGCATGAGATGTGATATCCAACTCCTTCCCATTCCAATCCTGAGACCCTTCCTATAACATGAGATGTGATGTCTCAATGCTTCTAATACCAAACCTGAGATCCTTCCTATGGCATGAGATGTCATATAAAACTCCTTCCCATTCCATTCCTGAGACCCTTCCTATAGCATGAGATGTGATAT
This sequence comes from Ambystoma mexicanum, assembly GCF_040938575.1. Taxonomy (NCBI): domain Eukaryota; kingdom Metazoa; phylum Chordata; class Amphibia; order Caudata; family Ambystomatidae; genus Ambystoma; species Ambystoma mexicanum. The sequence continues at coordinate 1,501,691,181 of NC_090923.1, read as the reverse complement.
CCAACTCCTTCCCATTCCAATCCTGAGACCCTTCCTATAGCATGAGATGTGATATCCAAATCCTTCCCATTCCAATCATGAGACCCTTCCTATAGCATGAGATGTGATATCCAAAACCTTCCCTTTCCAAAACTGAGAGCCTACCTATAGCATGAGATGTGATATCCAACTCCTTCCCATTCCAATCCTGAGACCCTTCCCATAGCATGAGATGTGATATCTCAATGCTTATACCAAACCTGAGACCCTTCCTATAGCATGAGATGTGATATCCAAATCCTTCCCATTCCAATCCTGAGACCCTTCCTATAGCATGAGATGTGATATCCAAATCCTTCCCCTTCCAAACCTGAGACCCTCCCTTTAGCATGAGATGTGATATCCAACTCCTTCCCATTCCAATCCTGAGACCCTTCTGATAGCATGAGATGTTATATCTCAATGCCTCTAATACCAAACCTGAGATCCTACCTCTAACATGAAATGTGATATCCAACTCCTTCCCCTTCTAAACCTGGGAGCCTTCCTATAACATGAGATGTGATATCGAAGTGCTTCCCATTCCAATCCTGAGAGCCTTCCTATAACATGAGATGTGATATCCAACTCCTTCCCATTCCAATCCTGAGACCCTTACTATAGCATGAGATGTGATGTCTCAATGCTTCTAATACCAAATCTGAGATCCTTCCTATAACATGAGATGTGATATCCAACTCCTTCCCTTTGCAATCTTGAGACCGTTTCTATAGCATGAGATGTGATATCTCAATGCTTATACCAAACCTGAGACCCTTCCTATAGCATGAGATGTGATATCCAAATCCTTCCCATTCCAATCATGAGACCCTTCCTATAGCATGAGATGTGATATCCAAAACCTTCCCTTTCCAAAACTGAGAGCCTACCTATAGCATGAGATGTGATATCCAACTCCTTCCCTTTGCAATCTTGAGACTGTTTCTATAGCATGAGATGTGATATCTCAATGCTTATACCAAACCTGAGACCCTTCCTATAGCATGGGATGTGATATCCAAATCCTTCCCATTCCAATCGTGAGACCCTTCCTATAGCATGAGATGTGATATCTCAATGCCTCTAATACCAAACCTGAGATCCTACCTCTAAAATGAAATTTGATATGCAACTCCTTCCCCTTCCAAACCTGATAGCCTTCCTATAGCATGAGATGTGATATCCAAGTCCTTCCCATTCCAATCCTGATACCCTTCCTATAACATGAGATGTGATATCCATTTCCTTCCCATTCCAACCTGAGACCCTTCCTATAGCATGAGATTGGATATTCAACTCCTTCCAAATCCAATCCTGATACCCTTCCGATAGCATGAGATGTGATATCCCAATGCTTCTACAAAACCTGAGACCCATACCATGGCATGAGATGTGATATCAAACTCCTTCCCATTCCAATCCTGACACCCTTCCTATAGCTTGAGATGTGATATCCAGCTCCTTCCCATTCCAATTCTGAGACCCGTCCTATACCATGGGACTTGATATCTCAATGCTTCTAATACCAAACCTGAGACCGGTCCTATAACATGAGATGTGATATCCAAGTCCTTCCCCTTCCAAACCTTAGACCCTTCCTTTATCATGAGATGTGATATCCAAGTCGTTCCCATTCCAATCCTGAGACCCTTCCTATAGCATGAGATGTGATATCTCAATGCTTCTAATACCAAACCTGAGACCCTTGCTATAACATGAGATGTGATATTCAAGTCCTTCCCATTCCAATCCTGAGACCCTTCCTATAGCATGAGATGTGATATCTCAATGCTTCTAATACCAAACATGAGACCCTTCCTATAATGAGATGGGATATCCAACTCCTTCCCATTCCAATCCTGAGACCCTTCCGATAGCAGAGATGTGATATCTCAATGCTTATACCAAACCTGAGACCCTTCCTATGGCATGAGATGTCAAATACAACTCCTTCCGATTCCAATCCTGAGACCCTTCCTATAGCATGAGATGTGATATCTCAATGCTTCTAATAATAAACCTGAGATCCTTCCTATAACATGAGATGTGATATCCAACTCCTTCCCATTCCAAACCTGAGACCCTTCCGATTGCATGAGATGTGATATCAAACTCCTTCCCATTCCAATCCTGAGATAGCTTGAGATGTGATATCCAACTCCTTCCCATTCCAATCCTGAGACCCTTCCTATACCATGAGATGTGATATCTCAATGCTTCTAATACCAAACCTGACACCCGTCCTAAAACATGAGATGTGAGATCCAAATCCTTCCCCTTCCAAACCTGAGATCTTTCCTTTAGCATGAGATGTGATATCCAACTCTTTCCCATTCCAATCCTGAGACCCTTCCTATAGCATGATATGTGATATCACAATTTTTCTAATACCAAACCTGAGATCCTTCCTATAACATGAGATGTGTATCCAACTCCTTCCCATTCCAAACCTGAGACCCTTCCTATAGCCTGAGATGTGATATCTCAATGCTTCTAATACCAAAGCTGAGATCCTTCCTATGACATGAGATGTGATATCCAATTCCTTCCCATTCCAAACCTGAGACCCTTCCTATAGCATGAGATGTGATATCTCAATGCTTCTAATACCAAACCTGAGATCCTTCCTATAACATGAGATGTGATATCCAAATCCTTCCCCTTCCAAACCAGAGACCCTCCCTTTAGCATGAGATGTGATATCCAACTCCTTCCCATTCCAATCCTGAGACATTTCTGATAGCATGAGATGTGATATCTCAATGCCTCTAATACCAAACCTGAGATCCTACCTCTAACATGAAATGTGATATCCAACTCCTTCCCCTTGCAAACCTGAGAGCCTTCCTATAGCATGAGATGTGATATCGAAGTATTTCCCATTCCAATCCTGAGACCCTTCCTATAACATGAGATGTGATATCCAACTCCTTCCCATTCCAACCTGAGACCCTTCCTATAGCATGATATGGGATATCCAACTACTTCCAAATCCAATCCTGATACCCTTCCGATAGCATGAGATGTGATATCTCAATCCCTCTAATACCAAACCTGAGATCCTTCCTATAACATGAGATGTGATATCAAAATCCTTCCCCTTCCAAACCTGAGACCCTCCCTTTAGCATGAGATGTGATATCCAACTCCTTCCCATTCCAATCCTGAGACCCTTCTGATAGCATGAGATGTGATATTCAATGCCTCTAATACCAAACCTGAGATCCTACCTCTAACATGAAATGTGATATCCAACTCCTTCCCTTTCCAAACGTGAGAGCCTCCCTATAGCATGAGATGGGATATTCAAGTCCTTCCCATTCCAATCGTGAGACCCTTCCTATAGCATGAGATGTGATATCTCAATGCTTCTAATACCAAACCTGAGACCCTTCCTATAACATAAAATGGGATATCCAACTCCTTCCCATTCCAATCCCGAGACCCTTCCGATAGCAGAGATGTGATATCTCAATGCTGATACCAAACCTGAGACCCTTCCTATGGCATGAGATGTCATATACAACTCCTTCCCATTCCAATCCTGAGACCCTTCCTATAGCATGAGATGTGATATCTCAATGCTTATACCAAACCTGAGACCCTTCCTATAGCATGAGATGTGATATCCAACTCCTTCCCATTCCAATCCTGAGACCCTTTCTATAACATGAGATGTGATGTCTCAATGCTTCTAATACCAAACCTGAGATACTTCCTATGGCATGAGATGTCATATAAAACTCCTTCCCATTCCATTCCTGAGACCCTTCCTATAGCATGAGATGTGATATCCAACTCCTTCCCATTCCAATCCTGAGACCCTTCCTATAGCATGAGATGTGATATCCAAATCCTTCCCATTCCAATCGTGAGACCCTTCCTATAGCATGAGATGTGATATCCAAAACCTTCCCTTTCCAAAACTGAGAGCCTACCTATAGCATGAGATGTGATATCCAACTCCTTCCCATTCCAATCCTGAGACCCTTACTATAGCATGAGATGTGATATCTCAATGGTTCTAATACCAAACCTGAGACCCTTCCTATAACATAAGATGGGATATCCAACTCCTTCCCATTCCAATCCTGAGACCCTTCCGATAGCAGAGATGTGATATCTCAATGCTGATACCAAACCTGAGACCCTTCCTATGGCATGAGATGTCATATACAACTCCTTCCCATTCCAATCCTGAGACCCTTCCTATAGCATGAGATGTGATATCTCAATGCTTATACCAAACCTGAGACCCTTCCTATAGCATGAGATGTGATATCCAACTCCTTCCCATTCCAATCCTGAGACCCTTCCTATAACATGAGATGTGATGTCTCAATGCTTCTAATACCAAACCTGAGATCCTTCCTATGGCATGAGATGTCATATAAAACTCCTTCCCATTCCATTCCTGAGACCCTTCCTATAGCATGAGATGTGATATCCAACTCCTTCCCATTCCAATCCTGAGACCCTTCCTATAGCATGAGATGTGATATCCAAATCCTTCCCATTCCAATCAGGAGACCCTTCCTATAGCATGAGATGTGATATCCAAAACCTTCCCTTTCCAAAACTGAGAGCCTACCTATAGCATGAGATGTGATATCCAACTCTTTCCCATTCCAATCCTGAGACCCTTCCTATAGCATGAGATGTGATATCTCAATGCTTATACCAAACCTGAGACCCTTCCTATAGCATGAGATGTGATATCCAAATCCTTCCCATTCCAATCCTGAGACCCTTCCTATAGCATGAGATGTGATATCCAAATCCTTCCCCTTCCAAACCTGAGACCCTCCCTTTAGCATGAGATGTGATATCCAACTCCTTCCCATTCCAATCCTGAGACCCTTCTGATAGCATGAGATGTTATATCTCAATGCCTCTAATACCAAACCTGAGATCCTACCTCTAACATGAAATGTGATATCCAACTCCTTCCCCTTCTAAACCTGGGAGCCTTCCTATAACATGAGATGTGATATCCAACTCCTTCCCATTCCAATCCTGAGACCCTTACTATAGCATGAGATGTGATGTCTCAATGCTTCTAATACCAAATCTGAGATCCTTCCTATAACATGAGATGTGATATCCAACTCCTTCCCTTTGCAATCTTGAGACCGTTTCTATAGCATGAGATGTGATATCTCAATGCTTATACCAAACCTGAGACCCTTCCTATAGCATTAGATGTGATATCCAAATCCTTCCCATTCCAATCGTGAGACCCTTCTTATAGCATGAGATGTGATATCTCAATGCCTCTAATACCAAACCTGAGATCCTACCTCTAAAATGAAATTTGATATGCAACTCCTTCCCCTTACAAACCTGATAGCCTTCCTATAGCATGAGATGTGATATCCAAGTCCTTCCCATTCCAATCCTGATACCCTTCCTATAACATGAGATGTGATATCCAATTCCTTCCCATTCCAACCTGAGACCCTTCCTATAGCATGAGATGGGATATCCATCTCCTTCCAAATCCAATCCTGATACCCTTCCGATAGCATGAGATGTGATATCCCAATGCTTCTACAAAACCTGAGACCCATACCATGGCATGAGATGTGATATCAAACTCCTTCCCATTCCAATCCTGACACCCTTCCTATAGCTTGAGATGTGATATCCAGCTCCTTCCCATTCCAATTCTGAGACCCGTCCTATACCATGGGACTTGATATCTCAATGCTTCTAATACCAAACCTGAGACCGGTCCTATAACATGAGATGTGATATCCAAATCCTTCCCCTTCCAAACCTTAGACCCTTCCTTTATCATGAGATGTGATATCCAAGTCGTTCCCATCCCAATCCTGAGACCCTTCCTATAGCATGAGATGTGATATCTCAATGCTTCTAATACCAAACCTGAGACCCTTGCTATAACATGAGATGTGATATTCAAGTCCTTCCCATTCCAATCCTGAGACCCTTCCTATAGCATGAGATGTGATATCTCAATGCTTCTAATACCAAACCTGAGACCCTTCCTATAATGAGATGGGATATCCAACTCCTTCCCATTCCAAACCTGAGACCCTTCCGATTGCATGAGATGTGATATCAAACTCCTTCCCATTCCAATCCTGAGATAGCTTGAGATGTGATATCCAACTCCTTCCCATTCCAATCCTGAGACCCTTCCTATACCATGAGATGTGATATCTCAATGCTTCTAATACCAAACCTGACACCCGTCCTAAAACATGAGATGTGAGATCCAAATCCTTCCCCTTCCAAACCTGAGATCTTTCCTTTAGCATGAGATGTGATATCCAACTCCTTCCCATTCCAATCCTGAGACCCTTCCTATAACATGAGATGTGATGTCTCAATGCTTCTAATACCAAACCTGAGATCCTTCCTATGGCATGAGATGTCATATAAAACTCCTTCCCATTCCATTCCCGAGACCCTTCCAATAGCATGAGATGTGATATCCAACTCCTTCCCATTCCAATCCTGATATCCTTCCTATAGCATGAGATGTGATATCCAAATCCTTCCCATTCCAATCGTGAGACCCTTCCTATAGCATGAGATGTGATATCCAAAACCTTCCCTTTCCAAAACTGAGAGCCTACCTATAGCATGAGATGTGATATCCAACTCCTTCCCATTCCAATCCTGAGACCCTTCCTATAGCATGAGATGTGATATCTCAATGCTTATACCAAACCTGAGACCCTTCCTATAGCATGAGATGTGATATCCAAATCCTTCCCATTCCAATCCTGAGACCCTTCCTATAGCATGAGATGTGATATCCAAATCCTTCCCCTTCCAAACCTGAGACCCTCCCTTTAGCATAAGATGTGATATCCAACTCCTTCCCATTCCAATCCTGAGACCCTTCTGATAGCATGAGATGTTATATCTCAATGCCTCTAATACCAAACCTGAGATCCTACCTCTAACATGAAATGTGATATCCAACTCCTTCCCCTTCTAAACCTGGGAGCCTTCCTATAACATGAGATGTGATATCCAACTCCTTCCCATTCCAATCCTGAGACCCTTACTATAGCATGAGATGTGATGTCTCAATGCTTCTAATACCAAATCTGAGATCCTTCCAATAACATGAGATGTGATATCCAACTCCTTCCCTTTGCAATCTTGAGACCGTTTCTATAGCATGAGATGTGATATCTCAATGCTTATACCAAACCTGAGACCCTTCCTATAGCATGAGATGTGATATCCAAATCCTTCCCATTCCAATCGTGAGACCCTTCCTATAGCATGAGATGTGATATCTCAATGCCTCTAATACCAAACCTGAGATCCTACCTCTAAAATGAAATTTGATATGCAACTCCTTCCCCTTACAAACCTGATAGCCTTCCTATAGCATGAGATGTGATATCCAATTCCAATCCTGATACCCTTCCTATAACATGAGATGTGATATCCAATTCCTTCCCATTCCAACCTGAGATCCTTCGTATAGCATGAGATGGGATATCCAACTCCTTCCAAATCCAATCCTGATACCCTTCCGATAGCATGAGATGTGATATCCCAATGCTTCTACAAAACCTGAGACCCATACCATGGCATGAGATGTGATATCAAACTCCTTCCCATTCCAATCCTGACACCCTTCCTATAGCTTGAGATGTGATATCCAGCTCCTTCCCATTCCAATTCTGAGACCCGTCCTATACCATGGGACTTGATATCTCAATGCTTCTAATACCAAACCTGAGACCGGTCCTATAACATGAGATGTGATATCCAAATCCTTCCCCTTCCAAACCTTAGACCCTTCCTTTATCATGAGATGTGATATCCAAGTCGTTCCCATTCCAATCCTGAGACCCTTCCTATAGCATGAGATGTGATATCTCAATGCTTCTAATACCAAACCTGAGACCCTTGCTATAACATGAGATGTGATATTCAAGTCCTTCCCATTCCAATCCTGAGACCCTTCCTATAGCATGAGATGTGATATCTCAATGCTTCTAATACCAAACCTGAGACCCTTCCTATAATGAGATGGGATATCCAACTCCTTCCCATTCCAATCCTGAGACCCTTCCGATAGCAGAGATGTGATATCTCAATGCTAATACCAAACCTGAGACCCTTCCTATGGCATGAGATGTCAAATACAACTCCTTCCGATTCCAATCCTGAGACCCTTCCTATAGCATGAGATGTGATATCTCAATGCTTCTAATAATAAACCTGAGATCCTTCCTATAACATGAGATGTGATATCCAACTCCTTCCCATTCCAAACCTGAGACCCTTCCGATTGCATGAGATGTGATATCAAACTCCTTCCCATTCCAATCCTGAGATAGCTTGAGATGTGATATCCAACTCCTTCCCATTCCAATCCTGAGACCCTTCCTATACCATGAGATGTGATATCTCAATGCTTCTAATACCAAACTTGACACCTGTCCTAAAACATGAGATGTGAGATCCAAATCCTTCCCCTTCCAAACCTGAGATCTTTCCTTTAGCATGAGATGTGATATCCAACTCCTTCCCATTCCAATCCTGAGACCCTTCCTATAGCATGATATGTGATATCACAATTTTTCTAATACCAAACCTGAGATCCTTCCTATAACATGAGATGCGTATCCAACTCCTTTCCATTCCAAACCTGAGACCCTTCCTATAGCCTGAGATGTGATATCTTAATGCTTCTAAAACCAAACCTGAGAAGCATCCAATAACATATGTGAAATCCAAATCCTTCCCTTTCCAAACCTGAGACCCTTCTGATAGCATTACATGTGATATCTCAATGCTTCTAAAACCAAACATGAGAACCATCCTATAACATGAGATGTGAAATCCAAATCCTTCCCTTTCCAAACCTGAGACCCTCCCTATAGCATGGGATGTGATATCTAAGTCCTTCCCATTCCTATCCTGAGACCCTTTCGATAGCAGAGATGTGATATCTCAATGCTTGGACCAAACCTGAGACCCTTCCTATGACATGAGATGTGATATCCAACTCCTTCCCATTCCAATCCTGAGACCCTTCCTATAGCATGAGATGTGATATCTCAATGCTTCTATCAAACCTGAGTCCCTTCCTTTAGCATGAGATGTGATATCCAACTCCTTCCCATTCCAATCCTGAGACCCTTCCTATAGCATGAGATGTGATATTTCAAAGCTTCTAATACCAAACCTGGGACCCGTCCTAGAACATGAGATATGATATCCAAATCCTTCCCCTTCCAAACCTGAGACCCTTCCTTTAGCATGAGATGTGATATCCAAATCCTTCCCATTCCAATCCTGAAACCCTTCCTATAGCATGAGATGTGATATCTCAATGTTTCTAATAAAAAACCTGAGACTCTTCCTATAGCAAGAGATGTGATATCCAAATCCTTCCCATTCCAATCCTGAGACACTTCCGATAGCAGAGATGTGATATCTCAATGCTTAGACCAAACCTGAGACCCTTCCTATAACATGAGATGTGATGTCGCAATGCTTCTAATACCAAACCTGAGATCTTTCCTAAAACATGAGATGTGATATCCAACTCCTTCCCATTCCAATCCTGAGACCCTTCCTATAGCATGAGATGTGATATCACAATGCTTATACCAAACCTTAGACCGTTCCTATAGCTTGAGATGTGATATCAAACTCCTTCCCATTCCAATCCTGAGACCCTTCCTATAGCATGAGATGTGATATCTCAAGGCCTCTAATACCAAACCTGAGATCGTTCCTCTAACATGAAATGTGATATCCAACTCCTTCCCCTTCCAAACCTGAGAGCCTTCCTATAACATGAGATGTGATATCCAACTCCTTCCCATTCCAATCCTGAGACCCTTCCTATAGCATGAGATGTGATATCTCAAGGCCTCTAATACCAAACCTGAGATCGTTCCTCTAACATGAAATGTGATATCCAACTCCTTCCCCTTCCAAACCTGAGAGCCTTCCTATAACATGAGATGTGATATCCAACTTCTTCCCATTCCAATCCTGAGACCCTTCCTATAACATGAGATGTGATGTCGCAATGCTTCTAATACCAAACCTGAGATCTTTCCTAAAACATGAGATGTGATATCCAACTCCTTCCCATTCCAATCCTGAGACCCTTCCTATAGCATGAGATGTGATATCACAATGCTTATACCAAACCTTAGACCGTTCCTATAGCTTGAGATGTGATATCAAACTCCTTCCCATTCCAATCCTGAGACCCTTCCTATAGCATGAGATGTGATATCTCAAGGCCTCTAATACCAAACCTGAGATCGTTCCTCTAACATGAAATGTGATATCCAACTCCTTCCCCTTCCAAACCTGAGAGCCTTCCTATAACATGAGATGTGATATCCAACTCCTTCCCATTCCAATCCTGAGACCCTTATGATAGCATGAGATGTGATATCTCAATGCCTCTAATACCAAACCTGAGATACTTCCGATAGCATGAGATGTGATATCTCAATGCTTCTAATACCAAACCTGAGATCCTTCCTATAACATGAGATGTGCGTTTCCAAATCCTTCCCCTTCCAAACCTGAGACCCTCCCTTTAGCATGAGATGTGATATCCAACTCCTTCCCATTCCAATCCTGAGACCCTTCTGATAGCATGAGATGTGATATTTCAATGCCTCTAATACCAAACCTGAGATCCTACCTCTAACATGAAATGTGATATCCATCTCCTTCCCTTTCCAAACCTGAGACCCTGCCTATAGCATGAGATGTGATATCCAAGTCCTTTCCATTCCAATCCTGAGACCCTTCCTATAGCATGTGATGTGATATCTCAATGCTTATACCAAACCTGAGACCCTTCCTATGGCATGAGATGTCATATACAACTCCTTCCCATTCCAAACCTGAGACCCTTCCTATAGCATGAGATGTGATATCTCAATGCTTATACCAAACCTGAGACCCTTCCTATAACATGAGATGTGATATCCAACTCCTTCCCATTCCAATCCCGAGACCCTTCCTATAGCATGAGATGTGATATCTCAATGCTTATACCAAACCTGAGACCCTTCCTATAGCATGAGATGTGATATCCAACTCCTTCCCATTCCAATCCTGAGACTCTTCCTATAGCATGAGATGTGATATCTCAATGCCTCTAATACCAAACCTGAGATCCTTCCTCTAACATGAAATGTGATATCCAACTCCTTCCCTTTCCAAACCTGAGACCCTGCCTATAGCATGAGATGTGATATCCAAGTCCTTTCCATTCCAATCCTGAGACCCTTCCTATAGCATGTGATGTGATATCTCAATGCTTATACCAAACCTGAGACCCTTCCTATGGCATGAGATGTCATATACAACTCCTTCCCATTCCAAACCTGAGACCCTTCCTATAGCATGAGATGTGATATCTCAATGCTTATACCAAACCTGAGACCCTTCCTATAACATGAGATGTGATATCCAACTCCTTCCCATTACAATCCCGAGACCCTTCCTATAGCATGAGATGTGATATCTCAATGCTTATACCAAACCTGAGACCCTTCCTATAGCATGAGATGTGATATCCAACTCCTTCCCATTCCAATCCTGAGACTCTTCCTATAGCATGAGATGTGATATCTCAATGCCTCTAATACCAAACCTGAGATCCTTCCTCTAACATGAAATGTGATATCAAACTCCTTCCCTTTCCAAACCTGAGAGCCTACCTATAGCATGAGATGGAATATCCAAGTCCTTCCCATTCCAATCCTTAGACCCTTCCTACAGCATGCAATATGATATCTCAATGATTCTAATAACAAACCTGAGACCCGTCCTATAACATGAGATGGGATATCCAACTCCTTCCCATTCCAATCCTGAGACACTTCCGATAGCAGAGATGTGATATCTCAATGCTTATACCAAACCTGAGACCCTTCCTATAACATGAGATGTGATATCCAACTATTTCCCGGTCCAAACCTGAGACCCTTCCTATAGCATATGTGATATCCAACTCCTTCCCATTCCAAACATGAGACCCTTCCTATAGCAAGAGTGTAATATCCAACTCCTTCCCATTCCAATCCTGAGACCATTCCTATAGCATGAGATGTGATATCTCAATGCTTCTAATACCAAACCTGAGATCCTTCCTATGACATGAGATGTGATATCCAATTCCTCCCCATTCCAAACCTGAAAACCTTCCTATAGCATGAGATGTGATATCACAATGCTTATACCAAACCTTAGACCGTTCCTATAGCTTGAGATGTGATATCCAACTCCTTCCCATTCCAATCCTGAGACCCTTCCTATAGCATGAGATGTGATATCTCAAGGCCTCTAATACCAAACCTGAGATCGTTCCTCTAACATGAAATGTGATATCCAACTCCTTCCCCTTCCAAACCTGAGAGCCTTCCTATAACATGAGATGTGATATCCAACTCCTTCCCATTCCAATCCTGAGACCCTTATGATAGCATGAGATGTGATATCTCAATGCCTCTAATACCAAACCTGAGATACTTCCGATAGCATGAGATGTGATATCTCAATGCTTCTAATACCAAACCTGAGATCCTTCCTATAACATGAGATGTGATTTCCAAATCCTTCCCCTTCCAAACCTGAGACCCTCCCTTTAGCATGAGATGTGATATCCAACTCCTTCCCATTCCAATCCTGAGACCCTTCTGATAGCATGAGATGTGATATTTCAATGCCTCTAATACCAAACCTGAGATCCTACCTCTAACATGAAATGTGATATCCATCTCCTTCCCTTTCCAAAACTGAGACCCTGCCTATAGCATGAGATGTGATATCCAAGTCCTTTCCATTCCAATCCTGAGACCCTTCCTATAGCATGTGATGTGATATCTCAATGCTTATACCAAACCTGAGACCCTTCCTATGGCATGAGATGTCATATACAACTCCTTCCCATTCCAAACCTGAGACCCTTCCTATAGCATGAGATGTGATATCCCAATGCTTATACCAAACCTGAGACCCTTCCTATAACATGAGATGTGATATCCAACTCCTTCCCATTCCAATCCCGAGACCCTTCCTATAGCATGAGATGTGATATCTCAATGCTTATACCAAACCTGAGACCCTTCCTATAGCATGAGATGTGATATCCAACTCCTTCCCATTCCAATCCTGAGACTCTTCCTATAGCATGAGATGTGATATCTCAATGCCTCTAATACCAAACCTGAGATCCTTCCTCTAACATGAAATGTGATATCCAACTCCTTCCCTTTCCAAACCTGAGAGCCTACCTATAGCATGAGATGTGATATCCAAGTCCTTCCCATTCCAATCCTTAGACCCTTCCTACAGCATGCAATATGATATCTCAATGATTCTAATAACAAACCTGAGACCCGTCCTATAACATGAGATGGGATATCCAACTCCTTCCCATTCCAATCCTGAGACACTTCCGATAGCAGAGATGTGATATCTCAATGCTTATACCAAACCTGAGACCCTTCCTATAACATGAGATGTGATATCCAACTATTTCCCGGACCAAACCTGAGACCCTTCCTATAGCATATGTGATATCCAACTCCTTCCCATTCCAAACATGAGAACCTTCCTATAGCAAGAGTGTAATATCCAACTCCTTCCCATTCCAATCCTGAGACCATTCCTATAGCATGAGATGTGATATCTCAATGCTTCTAATACCAAACCTGAGATCCTTCCTATGACATGAGATGTGATATCCAATTCCTCCCCATTCCAAACCTGAAAACCTTCCTACAGCATGCGATGTGATATCTCAATGCTTCTAATACCAAACCCGAGACCAGTCCTATAACATGAGATTGGATATCCAACTCCTTCCCCTTCCAAACCTGAGACTCTTCCTATAGCATGAGATGTGATATCCAACTTCTTCCCATTCCAATCCTGAGACCCTTCCTATAACATGAGATGTGATGTCTCAATGCTTCTAATACCAAACCTGAGATCTTTCCTATAACATGAGATGTGATATCCAACTCCTTCCCATTCCAATCCTGAGACCCTTCCTATAGCATGAGATGTGATATCTCAATGCTTATACCAAATCTGAGACCCTTCCTATAGCATGAGATGTGATATCCAACTCCTTCCCATTCCAATCCTGAGACCCTTCCTATAGCATGAGATGTGATGTCTCAATGCTTCTAATACCAAACCTGAGATCCTTCCTATAACATGAGATGTGATATCCAACTCCTTCCCATTCCAATCCTGAGACCCTTATGATAGCATGAGATGTGATATCTCAATGCCTCTAATACCAAACCTGAGATACTTCCGATAGCATGAGATGTGATATCTCAATGCTTCTAATACCAAACCTGAGATCCTTCCTATAACATGAGATGTGATTTCCAAATCCTTCCCCTTCCAAACCTGAGACCCTCCCTTTAGCATGAGATGTGATATCCAACTCCTTCCCATTCCAATCCTGAGACCAATCTGATAGCATGAGATGTGATATTTCAATGCCTCTAATACCAAACCTGAGATCCTACCTCTAACATGAAATGTGATATCCATCTCCTTCCCTTTCCAAACCTGAGACCCTGCCTATAGCATGAGATGTGATATCCAAGTCCTTTCCATTCCAATCCTGAGACCCTTCCTATAGCATGTGATGTGATATCTCAATGCTTATACCAAACCTGAGACCCTTCCTATGGCATGAGATGTCATATACAACTCCTTCCCATTCCAATCCTGAGACCCTTCCTATAGCATGAGATGTGATATCTCAATGCTTATACCAAACCTGAGACCCTTCCTATAGCATGAGATGTGATATCCAACTTCTTCCCATTCCAATCCTGAGACCCTTCCTATAACATGAGATGTGATGTCGCAATGCTTCTAATACCAAACCTGAGATCTTTCCTATAACATGAGATGTGATATCCAACTCCTTCCCATTCCAATCCTGAGACCCTTCCTATAGCATGAGATGTGATATCACAATGCTTATACCAAACCTTAGACCGTTCCTATAGCTTGAGATGTGATATCCAACTCCTTCCCATTCCAATCCTGAGACCCTTCCTATAGCATGAGATGTGATATCTCAAGGCCTCTAATACCAAACCTGAGATCGTTCCTCTAACATGAAATGTGATATCCAACTCCTTCCCCTTCCAAACCTGAGAGCCTTCCTATAACATGAGATGTGATATCCAACTCCTTCCCATTCCAATCCTGAGACCCTTATGATAGCATGAGATGTGATATCTCAATGCCTCTAATACCAAACCTGAGATACTTCCGATAGCATGAGATGTGATATCTCAATGCTTCTAATACCAAACCTGAGATCCTTCCTATAACATGAGATGTGATTTCCAAATCCTTCCCCTTCCAAACCTCAGACCCTCCCTTTAGCATGAGATGTGATATCCAACTCCTTCCCATTCCAATCCTGAGACCCTTCTGATAGCATGAGATGTGATATTTCAATGCCTCTAATACCAAACCTGAGATCCTACCTCTAACATGAAATGTGATATCCATCTCCTTCCCTTTCCAAACCTGAGACCCTGCCTATAGCATGAGATGTGATATCCAAGTCCTTTCCATTCCAATCCTGAGACCCTTCCTATAGCATGTGATGTGATATCTCAATGCTTATACCAAACCTGAGACCCTTCCTATGGCATGAGATGTCATATACAACTCCTTCCCATTCCAAACCTGAGACCCTTCCTATAGCATGAGATGTGATATCTCAATGCTTATACCAAACCTGAGACCCTTCCTATAACATGAGATGTGATATCCAACTCCTTCCCATTCCAATCCCGAGACCCTTCCTATAGCATGAGATGTGATATCTCAATGCTTATACCAAACCTGAGACCCTTCCTATAGCATGAGATGTGATATCCAACTCCTTCCCATTCCAATCCTGAGACTCTTCCTATAGCATGAGATGTGATATCTCAATGCCTCTAATACCAAACCTGAGATCCTTCCTCTAACATGAAATGTGATATCCAACTCGTTCCCTTTCCAAACCTGAGAGCCTACCTATAGCATGAGATGTGATATCCAAGTCCTTCCCATTCCAATCCTTAGACCCTTCCTACAGCATGCAATATGATATCTCAATGATTCTAATAACAAACCTGAGACCCGTCCTATAACATGAGATGGGATATCCAACTCCTTCCCATTCCAATCCTGAGACACTTCCGATAGCAGAGATGTGATATCTCAATGCTTATACCAAACCTGAGACCCTTCCTATAACATGAGATGTGATATCCAACTATTTCCCGGTCCAAACCTGAGACCCTTCCTATAGCATATGTGATATCCAACTCCTTCCCATTCCAAACATGAGACCCTTCCTATAGCAAGAGTGTAATATCCAACTCCTTCCCATTCCAATCCTGAGACCATTCCTATAGCATGAGATGTGATATCTCAATGCTTCTAATACCAAACCTGAGATCCTTCCTATGACATGAGATGTGATATCCAATTCCTCCCCATTCCAAACCTGAAAACCTTCCTACAGCATGCGATGTGATATCTCAATGCTTCTAATACCAAACCCGAGACCAGTCCTATAACATGAGATTGGATATCCAACTCCTTCCCCTTCCAAACCTGAGACTCTTCCTATAGCATGAGATGTGATATCCAACTTCTTCCTATTCCAATCCTGAGACCCTTCCTATAACATGAGATGTGATGTCTCAATGCTTCTAATACCAAACCTGAGATCTTTCCTATAACATGAGATGTGATATCCAACTCCTTCCCATTCCAATCCTGAGACCCTTCCTATAGCATGAGATGTGATATCTCAATGCTTATACCAAATCTGAGACCCTTCCTATAGCATGAGATGTGATATCCAACTCCTTCCCATTCCAATCCTGAGACCCTTCCTATAGCATGAGATGTGAGGTCTCAATGCTTCTAATACCAAACCTGAGATCCTTCCTATAACATGAGATGTGATATCCAACTCCTTCCCATTCCAATCCTGAGACCCTTATGATAGCATGAGATGTGATATCTCAATGCCTCTAATACCAAACCTGAGATACTTCCGATAGCATGAGATGTGATATCTCAATGCTTCTAATACCAAACCTGAGATCCTTCCTATAACATGAGATGTGATATCCAACTCCTTCCCATTCCAATCCTGAGACCCTTATGATAGCATGAGATGTGATATCTCAATGCCTCTAATTCCAAACCTGAGATCCTACCTCTAACATGAAATGTGATATCCATCTCCTTCCCTTTCCAAACCTGAGACCCTGCCTATAGCATGAGATGTGATATCCAAGTCCTTCCCATTCCAATCCTGAGACCCTTCCTATAGCATGTGATGTGATATCTCAATGCTTATACCAAACCTGAGACCCTTCCTATGGCATGAGATGTCATATACAACTCCTTCCCATTCCAATCCTGAGACCCTTCCTATAGCATGAGATGTGATATCTCAATGCTTATACCAAACCTGAGACCCTTCCTATAGCATGAGATGTGATATCCAACTTCTTCCCATTCCAATCCTGAGACCCTTCCTATAACATGAGATGTGATGTCTCAATGCTTCTAATACCAAAGCTGAGATCTTTCCTATAACATGAGATGTGATATCCAACTCCTTCCCATTCCAATCCTGAGACCCTTCCTATAGCATGAGATGTGATATCACAATGCTTATACCAAACCTGAGACCGTTCCTATAGCTTGAGATGTGATATCCAACTCCTTCCCATTCCAATCCTGAGACCCTTCCTATAGCATGAGATGTGATATCTCAAGGCCACTAATACCAAACCTGAGATCCTTCCTCTAACATGAAATGTGATATCCAACTCCTTCCCCTTCCAAACCTGAGACCCTTCCTATAGCATATGTGATATCCAACTCCTTCCCATTCCAAACATGAGACCCTTCCTATAGCAAGAGTGTAATATCCAACTCCTTCCCATTCCAATCCTGAGACCATTCCTATAGCATGAGATGTGATATCTCAATGCTTCTAATACCAAACCTGAGATCCTTCCTATGACATGAGATGTGATATCCAATTCCTCCCCATTCCAAACCTGAAAACCTTCCTATAGCATGAGATGTGATATCACAATGCTTATACCAAACCTTAGACCGTTCCTATAGCTTGAGATGTGATATCCAACTCCTTCCCATTCCAATCCTGAGACCCTTCCTATAGCATGAGATGTGATATCTCAAGGCCTCTAATACCAAACCTGAGATCGTTCCTCTAACATGAAATGTGATATCCAACTCCTTCCCCTTCCAAACCTGAGAGCCTTCCTATAACATGAGATGTGATATCCAACTCCTTGCCATTCCAATCCTGAGACCCTTATGATAGCATGAGATGTGATATCTCAATGCCTCTAATACCAAACCTGAGATACTTCCGATAGCATGAGATGTGATATCTCAATGCTTCTAATACCAAACCTGAGATCCTTCCTATAACATGAGATGTGATTTCCAAATCCTTCCCCTTCCAAACCTGAGACCCTCCCTTTAGCATGAGATGTGATATCCAACTCCTTCCCATTCCAATCCTGAGACCCTTCTGATAGCATGAGATGTGATATTTCAATGCCTCTAATACCAAACCTGAGATCCTACCTCTAACATGAAATGTGATATCCATCTCCTTCCCTTTCCAAAACTGAGACCCTGCCTATAGCATGAGATGTGATATCCAAGTCCTTCCCATTCCAATCCTGAGACCCTTCCTATAGCATGTGATGTGATATCTCAATGCTTATACCAAATCTGAGACCCTTCCTATAGCATGAGATGTGATATCCAACTCCTTCCCATTCCAATCCTGAGACCCTTCCTATAGCATGAGATGTGATGTCTCAATGCTTCTAATACCAAACCTGAGATCCTTCCTATAACATGAGATGTGATATCCAACTCCTTCCCATTCCAATCCTGAGACCCTCATGATAGCATGAGATGTGATATCTCAATGCCTCTAATACCAAACCTGAGATACTTCCGATAGCATGAGATGTGATATCTCAATGCTTCTAATACCAAACCTGAGATCCTTCCTATAACATGAGATGTGATTTCCAAATCCTTCCCCTTCCAAACCTGAGACCCTCCCTTTAGCATGAGATGTGATATCCAACTCCTTCCCATTCCAATCCTGAGACCCATCTGATAGCATGAGATGTGATATTTCAATGCCTCTAATACCAAACCTGAGATCCTACCTCTAACATGAAATGTGATATCCATCTCCTTCCCTTTCCAAACCTGAGACCCTGCCTATAGCATGAGATGTGATATCCAAGTCCTTTCCATTCCAATCCTGAGACCCTTCCTATAGCATGTGATGGGATATCTCAATGCTTATACCAAACCTGAGACCCTTCCTATGGCATGAGATATCATATACAACTCCTTCCCATTCCAATCCTGAGACCCTTCCTATAGCATGAGATGTGATATCTCAATGCTTATACCAAACCTGAGACCCTTCCTATAGCATGAGATGTGATATCCAACTTCTTCCCATTCCAATCCTGAGACCCTTCCTATAACATGAGATGTGATGTCGCAATGCTTCTAATACCAAACCTGAGATCTTTCCTATAACATGAGATGTGATATCCAACTCCTTCCCATTCCAATCCTGAGACCCTTCCTATAGCATGAGATGTGATATCTCAATGCTTCTAATACCAAACCTGAGACCCTTCCTATAACATGATTTGGGATATCCAACTCCTTCCCATTCCAATCCTGAGATCCTTCCGATAGCAGAGATGTGATATCTCAATGCTAATACCAAGCCTGAGATGTCATATGCAACTCCTTCCCATTCCAATCCTGAGACCCTTCCTATAGCATTAGATGTGATATCTCAATGCTTATACCAAATCTGAGACCCTTCCTATAGCATGAGATGTGATATCCAACTTCTTCCCATTCCAATCCTGAGACCCTTCCTATAGCATGAGATGTGATGTCTCAATTCTTCTAATACCAAACCTGAGATCCTTCCTATAACATGAGATGTGATATCCAACTCCTTCCCATTCCAATCCTGAGACCCTTATGATAGCATGAGATGTGATATCTCAATGCCTCTAATACCAAACCTGAGATACTTCTGATAGCATGAGATGTGATATCTCAATGCTTCTAATACCAAACCTGAGATCCTTCCTATAACATGAGATGTGATTTCCAAATCCTTCCACTTCCAAACCTGAGACCCTCCCTTTAGCATGAGATGTGATATCCAACTCCTTCCCATTCCAATCCTGAGACCCTTCTGATAGCATGAGATGTGATATTTCAATGCCTCTAATACCAAACCTGAGATCTTTCCTATAACATGAGATGTGATATCCAACTCCTTCCCATTCCAATCCTGAGACCCTTCCTATAGCATGAGATGTGATATCACAATGCTTATACCAAACCTGAGACCGTTCCTATAGCTTGAGATGTGATATCCAACTCCTTCCCATTCCAATCCTGAGACCCTTCCTATAGCATGAGATGTGATATCTCAAGGCCTCTAATACAAAACCTGAGATCGTTCCTCTAACATGAAATGTGATATCCAACTCCTTCCCCTTCCAAACCTGAGAGCCTTCCTATAACATGAGATGTGACATCCAAGTCCTCCCCATTCCAATCCTGAGACCCTTCCTATAGCATGAGATGTGATATCTCAATGCTTCTAATACCAAACCTGAGACCCTTCCTATAACATGATTTGGGATATCCAACTCCTTCCCATTCCAATCCTGAGACCCTTCTGATAGCAGAGATGTGATATCTCAATGCTTATACCAAACCTGAGACCCTTCCTATGGCCTGAGATGTCATATGCAACTCCTTCCCATTCCAATCCTGAGACCCTTCCTATAGCATTAGATGTGATATCTCAATGCTTATACCAAATCTGAGACCCTTCCTATAGCATGAGATGTGATATCCAACTTCTTCCCATTCCAATCCTGAGACCCTTCCTATAGCATGAGATGTGATGTCTCAATTCTTCTAATACCAAACCTGAGATCCTTCCTATAACATGAGATGTGATATCCAACTCCTTCCCATTCCAATCCTGAGACCCTTATGATAGCATGAGATGTGATATCTCAATGCCTCTAATACCAAACCTGAGATACTTCTGATAGCATGAGATGTGATATCTCAATGCTTCTAATACCAAACCTGAGATCCTTCCTATAACATGAGATGTGATTTCCAAATCCTTCCACTTCCAAACCTGAGACCCTCCCTTTAGCATGAGATGTGATATCCAACTCCTTCCCATTCCAATCCTGAGACCCTTCCTATAGCATGAGATGTGATGTCTCAATTCTTCTAATACCAAACCTGAGATCCTTCCTATAACATGAGATGTGATATCCAACTCCTTCCCATTCCAATCCTGAGACCCTTATGATAGCATGAGATGTGATATCTCAATGCCTCTAATACCAAACCTGAGATACTTCTGATAGCATGAGATGTGATATCTCAATGCTTCTAATACCAAACCTGAGATCCTTCCTATAACATGAGATGTGATTTCCAAATCCTTCCACTTCCAAACCTGAGACCCTCCCTTTAGCATGAGATGTGATATCCAACTCCTTCCCATTCCAATCCTGAGACCCTTCTGATAGCATGAGATGTGATATTTCAATGCCTCTAATACCAAACCTAAGATCCTACCTCTAACATGAAATGTGATATCCATCTCCTTCCCTTTCCAAACCTGAGACCCTGCCTATAGAATGAGATGTGATATCCAAGTCCTTCCCATTCCAATCCTGAGACCCTTCCTATAGCATGAGATGTGATATCTCAATGCTTATACCAAACCTGAGACCCTTCCTATAGCATGAGATGTGATATCCAACTTCTTCCCATTCCAATCCTGAGACCCTTCCTATAACATGAGATGTGATGTCTCAATGCTTCTAATACCAAACCTGAGACCCTTCCTATAACATGAGATGGGATATCCAACTCCTTCCCATTCCAATCCTGAGACCCTTCCGATAGCAGAGATGTGATATCTCAATGCTTTTACCAAACCTGAGACCCTTCCTATGGCCTGAGATGTCATATACAACTCCTTCCCATTCCAATCCTGAGACCCTTCCTATAGCATGAGATGTGATATCTCAATGCTTATACCAAATCTGAGACCCTTCCTATAGCATGAGATGTGATATCCAACTCCTTCCCATTCCAATCCTGAGACCCTTCTTATAGCATGAGATGTGATGTCTCAATGCTTCTAATACCAAACCTGAGATCCTTCCTATAACATGAGATGTGATATCCAACTCCTTCCCATTCCAATCCTGAGACCCTTATGATAGCATGAGATGTGATATCTCAATGCCTCTAATACCAAACCTGAGATACTTCCGATAGCATGAGATGTGATATCTCAATGCTTCTAATACCAAACCTGAGATCCTTCCTATAACATGAGATGTGATTTCCAAATCCTTCCCCTTCCAAACCTGAGACCCTCCCTTTAGCATGAGATGTGATATCCAACTCCTTCCCATTCCAATCCTGAGACCAATCTGATAGCATGAGATGTGATATTTCAATGCCTCTAATACCAAACCTGAGATCCTACCTCTAACATGAAATGTGATATCCATCTCCTTCCCTTTCCAAACCTGAGACCCTGCCTATAGCATGAGATGTGATATCCAAGTCCTTTCCATTCCAATCCTGAGACCCTTCCTATAGCATGTGATGTGATATCTCAATGCTTATACCAAACCTGAGACCCTTCCTATGGCATGAGATGTCATATACAACTCCTTCCCATTCCAATCCTGAGACCCTTCCTATAGCATGAGATGTGATATCTCAATGCTTATACCAAACCTGAGACCCTTCCTATAGCATGAGATGTGATATCCAACTTCTTCCCATTCCAATCCTGAGACCCTTCCTATAACATGAGATGTGATGTCGCAATGCTTCTAATACCAAACCTGAGATCTTTCCTATAACATGAGATGTGATATCCAACTCCTCCCCATTCCAATCCTGAGACCCTTCCTATAGCATGAGATGTGATATCACAATGCTTATACCAAACCTGAGACCGTTCCTATAGCTTGAGATGTGATATCCAACTCCTTCCCATTCCAATCCTGAGACCCTTCCTATAGCATGAGATGTGATATCTCAAGGCCTCTAATACCAAACCTGAGATCGTTCCTCTAACATGAAATGTGATATCCAACTCCTTCCCCTTCCAAACCTGAGAGCCTTCCTATAACATGAGATGTGATATCCAACTCCTTCCCATTCCAATCCTGAGACCCTTATGATAGCATGAGATGTGATATCTCAATGCCTCTAATACCAAACCTGAGATACTTCCGATAGCATGAGATGTGATATCTCAATGCTTCTAATACCAAACCTGAGATCCTTCCTATAACATGAGATGTGATTTCCAAATCCTTCCCCTTCCAAACCTGAGACCCTCCCTTTAGCATGAGATGTGATATCCAACTCCTTCCCATTCCAATCCTGAGACCCTTCTGATAGCATGAGATGTGATATTTCAATGCCTCTAATACCAAACCTGAGATCCTACCTCTAACATGAAATGTGATATCCATCTCCTTCCCTTTCCAAACCTGGGACCCTGCCTATAGCATGAGATGTGATATCCAAGTCCTTTCCATTCCAATCCTGAGACCCTTCCTATAGCATGTGATGTGATATCTCAATGCTTATACCAAACCTGAGACCCTTCCTATGGCATGAGATGTCATATACAACTCCTTCCCATTCCAAACCTGAGACCCTTCCTATAGCCTGAGATGTGATATCTCAATGCTTATACCAAACCTGAGACCCTTCCTATAGCATGAGATGTGATATCCAACTTCTTCCCATTCCAATCCTGAGACCCTTCCTATAACATGAGATGTGATGTCGCAATGCTTCTAATACCAAACCTGAGATCTTTCCTATAACATGAGATGTGATATCCAACTCCTTCCCATTCCAATCCTGAGACCCTTACTATAGCATGAGATGTGATATCACAATGCTTATACCAAACCTGAGACCGTTCCTATAGCTTGAGATGTGATATCCAACTCCTTCCCATTCCAATCCTGAGACCCTTCCTATAGCATGAGATGTGATATCTCAAGGCCTCTAATACCAAACCTGAGATCGTTCCTCTAACATGAAATGTGATATCCAACTCCTTCCCCTTCCAAACCTGAGAGCCTTCCTATAGCATGAGATATGATAGCCAAGTCCTTCCAATTCCAATCCTGAGACCCTTCCTATAACATGAAATGTGATATCCAACTCCTTCCCATTCCAACCTGAGACCCTTCCTATAGCATGAGATGGGATATCTCAATGCTTCTAATACCAAACCTGAGACTCTTCCTATAACATGAGATGGGATATCCAACTCATTCCCATTCCAATCCTGAGACCCTTCCGATAGCAGAGATGTGATATCTCAATGCTTATACCAAACCTGAGACCCTTCCTATGGCCTGAGATGTCATATACAACTCCTTCCCATTCCAATCCTGAGACCCTTCCTATAGCATGAGATGTGATATCTCAATGCTTATACCAAATCTGAGACCCTTCCTATAGCATGAGATGTGATATCCAACTCCTTCCCATTCCAATCCCGAGACCCTTCCTATAGCATGAGATGTGATGTCTCAATGCTTCTAATACCAAACCTGAGATCCTTCCTATAACATGAGATGTGATATCCAACTCCTTCCCATTCCAATCCTGAGACCCTTATGATAGCATGAGATGTGATATCTCAATGCCTCTAATACCAAACCTGAGATACTTCCGATAGCATGAGATGGAATGGGAAGGAGTTGGATATCACATCTCATGCTATAGGAAGGGTCTCAGATTTGGTATAAGCATTGAGATATCA
The DNA here is from genome assembly GCF_040938575.1 of Ambystoma mexicanum. Taxonomy (NCBI): domain Eukaryota; kingdom Metazoa; phylum Chordata; class Amphibia; order Caudata; family Ambystomatidae; genus Ambystoma; species Ambystoma mexicanum. Next base: position 1,501,666,163 of record NC_090923.1, on the reverse strand, counting down.
CATCTCATGCTATAGGAAGGGTCTCAGGATTGGATTGGGAAGGAGTTGTATATGACATCTCAGGCCATAGGAAGGGTCTCAGGATTGGTATAAGCATTGAGATATCACTTCTCTGCTATCGGAAGGGTCTCAGGATTGGAATGGGAAGGAGTTGGATATCCCATCTCATGATAAAGGAAGGGTCTAAGGTTTGGAAGGGTAAAGATTAGAAGCATTGAGACATCACATCTCATGTTATAGGAAGGGTCTCAGGATTGGAATGGGAAGAAGTTGGATATCACATCTCATGCTATAGGAAGGGTCTCAGGTTTGGAAGGGGAAGGAGTTGGATATCCAATCTCATGTTATAGGACTGGTCTCAGGTTTGGTATTAGAAGCATTGAGATATCACATCGCATGCTGTAGGAAGGTTCTCAGGTTTGGAATGGGGAGGAATTGGATATCACATCTCATGTCATAGGAAGGATCTCAGGTTTGGTATTAGAAGCATTGAGATATCACATCTCATGCTATAGGAATGGTCTCAGGATTGGAATGGGAAGGAGTTGGATATTACATTCTTGCTATAGGAAGGGTCTCATGTTTGGAATGGGAAGGAGTTGGATATCACATATACTATAGGAAGGGTCTCAGGTTTGAAACGGGAAGGAGTTGGATATCACATCTCATGTTATAGGAAGGGTCTCAGGTTTGAAACGGGAAGGAGTTGGATATCACATCTCATGTTATAGGACGGATCTCAGGTTTGTTATTAGAATCATTGAGATATCATATTGCATGCTGTAGGAAGGGTCTAAGGATTGGAATGGGAAGGACTTGGATATCACATCTCATGCTATAGGTAGGCTCTGAGACCCTTCCTATAGCATGAGATGTGATATCCAACTTCTTCCCATTCCAATCCTGAGACCCTTCCTATAACATGAGATGTGATGTCTCAATGCTTCTAATACCAAACCTGAGATCTTTCCTATAACATGAGATGTGATATCCAACTCCTTCCCATTCCAATCCTGAGACCCTTCCTATAGCATGAGATGTGATATCTCAATGCTTATACCAAACCTGAGACCCTTCCTATAGCTTGAGATGTGATATCCAACTTCTTCCCATTCCAATCCTGAGACCCTTCCTATAGCATGAGATGTGATATCTCAAGGCCTCTAATACCAAACCTGAGATCCTTCCTCTAACATAAAATATGATATATCCAACTCCTTCCCCTTCCAAACCTGAGAGCCTTCCTATAGCATGAGATATGATATCCAAGTCCTTCCCATCCAATCCTGAGACCCTTCCTATAACATGAAATGTGATATCCAACTCCTTCCCATTCCAACCTGAGACCCTTCCTATAGCATGAGATGGGATATCCAACTCCTTCCAAATCCAAACTGATACCCTTCCGATAGCATGAGATGTGATATCCCAATGCTTCTACCAAACCTGAGACCCATACTATGGCATGAGATGTGAAATCAAACTCCTTCCCATTCCAATCCTGAGACCCTACCTATAGCTTGAGATGTGATATCCAACTCCTTCCCATTCCAATTCTCAGACCCTTCCTATACCATGAGACTTGATATCTAAATGCTTCTAATACAAAACCTGCGACCCGTCCTATAACATGAGATGTGATATCCAAATCCTTCCCCTTCCAAACCTTAGACCCTTCCTTTATCATGAGATGTGATATCCAATTCTTTCCCATTCCAATCCTGAGACCCTTCCGATATCATGATATTTGTTATCTCAATGCTTCTAATATCAAACTTGAGACCCTCCCTATAGCATGAGATGTGACATCCAAGTCCTCCCCATTCCAATCCTGAGACTCTTCCTATAGCATGAGATGTGATATCTCAATGCTTCTAATACCAAACCTGAGACCCTTCCTATAACATGAGATGGGATATCCAACTCCTTCCCATTCCAATCCTGAGACCCTTCCGATAGCAGAGATGTGATATCTCAATGCTTATACCAAACCTGAGACCCTTCCTATGGCCTGATTTGTCATATACAACTCCTTCCCATTCCAATCCTGAGACCCTTCCTATAGCATGAGATGTGATATCTCAATGCTTATACCAAATCCGAGACCCTTCCTATAGCATGAGATGTGATATCCAACTCCTTCCCATTCCAATCCTGAGACCCTTCCTATAGCATGAGATGTGATGTCTCAATGCTTCTAATACCAAACCTGAGATCCTTCCTATAACATGAGATGTGATATCCAACCCCTTCCCATTCCAATCCTGAGACCCTTATGATAGCATGAGATGTGATATCTCAATGCCTCTAATACCAAACCTGAGATACTTCTGATAGCATGAGATGTGATATCCCAATGCTTCTAGTACCAAACCTGAGATCCTTCCTATAACATGAGATGTGATTTCCAAATCCTTCCACTTCCAAACCTGAGACCCTCCCTTTAGCATGAGATGTGATATCCAACTCCTTCCCATTCCAATCCTGAGACCCTTCTGATAGCATGAGATGTGATATTTCAATGCCTCTAATACCAAACCTGAGATCCTACCTCTAACATGAAATGTGATATCCATCTCCTTCCCTTTCCAAACCTGAGACCCTGCCTATAGCATGAGATGTGATATCAAAAGTCCTTCCCATTCCAATCCTGAGACCCTTCCTATAGCATATGATGTGATATCTCAATGCTTATACCAAACCTGAGACCCTTCCTATGGCATGAGATGTCATATACAACTCCTTCCCATTCCAATCCTGAGACCCTTCCTATAACATGAGATGTGATATCTCAATGCTTATACCAAACCTGAGACCCTTCCTATAGCATGAGATGTGATATCCAACTTCTTCCCATTCCAATCCTGAGACCCTTCCTATAACATGAGATGTGATGTCTCAATGCTTCTAATACCAAACCTGAGACCCTTCCTATAACATGAGATGGGATATCCAACTCCTTCCCATTCCAATCCTGAGACTCTTCCGATAGCAGAGATGTGATATCTCAATGCTTATACCAAACCTGAGACCCTTCCTATGGCCTGAGATGTCATATACAACTCCTTCCCATTCCAATCCTGAGACCGTTCCTATAGCATGAGATGTGATGTCTCAATGCTTCTAATACCAAACCTGAGATCCTTCCTATAACATGAGATGTGATATCCAACTCCTTCCCATTCCAATCCTGAGACCCTTATGATAGCATGAGATGTGATATCTCAATGCCTCTAATACCAAACCTGAGATACTTCCGATAGCATGAGATGTGATATCTCAAAGCTTCTAATACCAAACCTGAGATCCTTCCTATAACATGAGATGTGATTTCCAAATCCTTCCCCTTCCAAACCTGAGACCCTCCCTTTAGCATGAGATGTGATATCCAACTCCTTCCCATTCCAATCCTGAGACCCTTCCGATAGCAGAGATGTGATATCTCAATGCTTATACCAAACCTGAGACCCTTCCTATGGCATGAAATGTCATATACAACTCCTTCCCATTCCAATCCTGAGACCCTTCCTATAGCATGAGATGTGATATCTCAATGCTTATACCAAAGCTGAGACCCTTCCTATAGCATGAGATGTGATATCCAACTTTTTCCCATTCCAATCCTGAGACCCTTCCTATAACATGAGATGTGATATCTCAATGCTTATACCAAAGCTGAGACCCTTCCTATAGCATGAGATGTGATATCCAACTCCTTCCCATTCCAATCCTGAGACCCTTCCTATAGCATGAGATGTGATATCACAATGCTTATACATAACCTGAGACCGTTCCTATAGCTTGAGATGTGATATCCAACTCCTTCCCATTCCAATCCTGAGACCCTTCCTATAGCATGAGATGTGATATCTCAAGACCTCTAATACCAAACCTGAGATCGTTCCTCTAACATGAAATGTGATATCCAACTCCTTCCCCTTCCAAACCTGAGAGCCTTCCTATAGCATGAGATATGATAGCCAAGTCCTTCCAATTCCAATCCTGAGACCCTTCCTATAACATGAAATGTGATATCCAACTCCTTCCCATTCCAACCTGTGACCCTTCCTATAGCATGAGATGGGATATCTCAATGCTTCTAATACCAAACCTGAGACTCTTCCTATAACATGAAATGTGATATCCATCTCCTTCCCTTTCCAAACCTGAGACCCTGTCTATAGCATGAGATGTCATATACAACTCCTTCCCATTCCAATCCTGAGACCCTTCCTATAGCACGAGATGTGATATCTCAATGCTTATACCAAACCTGAGACCCTTCCTATAGCATGGATGTGATATCCAACTCCTTCCCATTCCAATCCTGAGACCCTTCCTATAGCCTGAGATGTGATATCTCAATGCCTCTGATACCAAACCTGAGATCCTTCCTCTAACATGAAATGTGATATCCAACTCCTTCCCTTTCCAAACCTGAGAGCCTATCTATAGCATGAGATGTGATATCCAAGTCCTTCCCATTCCAATCCTGAGACACTTCCGATAGCAGAGATGTGATATCTCAATGCTTATACCAAACCTGAGACCCTTCCTATAACATGAGATGTGATATCCAACTCCTTCCCGTTCCAAACCTGAGACCCTTCCTTTAGCATGAGATGTGATATCCAGCTCCTTCCCATTCCAATCCTGAGACCCTTCCTATAGCATGAGATGTGATATCTCAATGCTTATACCAAACCTGAGACCCTTCCTATAGCTTGAGATGTGATATCCAACTTCTTCCCATTCCAATCCTGAGACCCTTCCTATAGCATGAGATGTGATATCTCAAGGCCTCTAATACCAAACCTGAGATCCTTCCTCTAACATAAAATATGATATATCCAACTCCTTCCCCTTCCAAACCTGAGAGCCTTCCTATAGCATGAGATATGATATCCAAGTCCTTCCCATCCAATCCTGAGACCCTTCCTATAACATGAAATGTGATATCCAACTCCTTCCCATTCCAACCTGAGACCCTTCCTATAGCATGAGATGGGATATCCAACTCCTTCCAAATCCAAACTGATACCCTTCCGATAGCATGAGATGTGATATCCCAATGCTTCTACCAAACCTGAGACCCATACTATGGCATGAGATGTGATATCAAACTCCTTCCCATTCCAATCCTGAGACCCTACCTATAGCTTGAGATGTGATATCCAACTCCTTCCCATTCCAATTCTCAGACCCTTCCTATACCATGAGACTTGATATCTCAATGCTTCTAATACAAAACCTGCGACCCGTCCTATAACATGAGATGTGATATCCAAATCCTTCCCCTTCCAAACCTTAGACCCTTCCTTTATCATGAGATGTGATATCCAATTCTTTCCCATTCCAATCCTGAGACCCTTCCGATATCATGATATTTGTTATCTCAATGCTTCTAATATCAAACTTGAGACCCTCCCTATAGCATGAGATGTGACATCCAAGTCCTCCCCATTCCAATCCTGAGACTCTTCCTATAGCATGAGATGTGATATCTCAATGCTTCTAATACCAAACCTGAGACCCTTCCTATAACATGAGATGGGATATCCAACTCCTTCCCATTCCAATCCTGAGACCCTTCCGATAGCAGAGATGTGATATCTCAATGCTTATACCAAACCTGAGACCCTTCCTATGGCCTGATTTGTCATATACAACTCCTTCCCATTCCAATCCTGAGACCCTTCCTATAGCATGAGATGTGATATCTCAATGCTTATACCAAATCCGAGACCCTTCCTATAGCATGAGATGTGATATCCAACTCCTTCCCATTCCAATCCTGAGACCCTTCCTATAGCATGAGATGTGATGTCTCAATGCTTCTAATACCAAACCTGAGATCCTTCCTATAACATGAGATGTGATATCCAACCCCTTCCCATTCCAATCCTGAGACCCTTATGATAGCATGAGATGTGATATCTCAATGCCTCTAATACCAAACCTGAGATACTTCTGATAGCATGAGATGTGATATCTCAATGCTTCTAGTACCAAACCTGAGATCCTTCCTATAACATGAGATGTGATTTCCAAATCCTTCCACTTCCAAACCTGAGACCCTCCCTTTAGCATGAGATGTGATATCCAACTCCTTCCCATTCCAATCCTGAGACCCTTCTGATAGCATGAGATGTGATATTTCAATGCCTCTAATACCAAACCTGAGATCCTACCTCTAACATGAAATGTGATATCCATCTCCTTCCCTTTCCAAACCTGAGACCCTGCCTATAGCATGAGATGTGATATCAAAAGTCCTTCCCATTCCAATCCTGAGACCCTTCCTATAGCATGTGATGTGATATCTAAATGATTATACCAAACCTGAGACCCTTCCTATGGCATGAGATGTCATATACAACTCCTTCCCATTCCAATCCTGAGACCCTTCCTATAACATGAGATGTGATATCTCAATGCTTATACCAAACCTGAGACCCTTCCTATAGCATGAGATGTGATATCCAACTTCTTCCCATTCCAATCCTGAGACCCTTCCTATAACATGAGATGTGATGTCTCAATGCTTCTAATACCAAACCTGAGACCCTTCCTATAACATGAGATGGGATATCCAACTCCTTCGCATTCCAATCCTGAGACTCTTCCGATAGCAGAGATGTGATATCTCAATGCTTATACCAAACCTGAGACCCTTCCTATGGCCTGAGATGTCATATACAACTCTTTCCCATTCCAATCCTGAGACCGTTCCTATAGCATGAGATGTGATGTCTCAATGCTTCTAATACCAAACCTGAGATCCTTCCTATAACATGAGATGTGATATCCAACTCCTTCCCATTCCAATCCTGAGACCCTTATGATAGCATGAGATGTGATATCTCAATGCCTCTAATACCAAACCTGAGATACTTCCGATAGCATGAGATGTGATATCTCAAAGCTTCTAATACCAAACCTGAGATCCTTCCTATAACATGAGATGTGATTTCCAAATCCTTCCCCTTCCAAACCTGAGACCCTCCCTTTAGCATGAGATGTGATATCCAACTCCTTCCCATTCCAATCCTGAGACCCTTCCGATAGCAGAGATGTGATATCTCAATGCTTATACCAAACCTGAGACCCTTCCTATGGCATGAGATGTCATATACAACTCCTTCCCATTCCAATCCTGAGACCCTTCCTATAACATGAGATGTGATATCTCAATGCTTATACCAAACCTGAGACCCTTCCTATAGCATGAGATGTGATATCCAACTTCTTCCCATTCCAATCCTGAGACCCTTCCTATAACATGAGATGTGATGTCTCAATGCTTCTAATACCAAACCTGAGACCCTTCCTATAGCATGAGATGTGATATCCAACTCTTTCCCATTCCAATCCTGAGACCCTTCCGATATCATGATATTTGTTATCTCAATGCTTCTAATATCAAACTTGAGACCCTCCCTATAGCATGAGATGTGACATCCAAGTCCTCCCCATTCCAATCCTGAGACTCTTCCTATAGCATGAGATGTGATATCTCAATGCTTCTAATACCAAACCTGAGACCCTTCCTATAACATGAGATGGGATATCCAACTCCTTCCCATTCCAATCCTGAGACCCTTCCGATAGCAGAGATGTGATATCTCAATGCTTATACCAAACCTGAGACCCTTCCTATGGCCTGATTTGTCATATACAACTCCTTCCCATTCCAATCCTGAGACCCTTCCTATAGCATGAGATGTGATATCTCAATGCTTATACCAAATCCGAGACCCTTCCTATAGCATGAGATGTGATATCCAACTCCTTCCCATTCCAATCCTGAGACCCTTCCTATAGCATGAGATGTGATGTCTCAATGCTTCTAATACCAAACCTGAGATCCTTCCTATAACATGAGATGTGATATCCAACCCCTTCCCATTCCAATCCTGAGACCCTTATGATAGCATGAGATGTGATATCTCAATGCCTCTAATACCAAACCTGAGATACTTCTGATAGCATGAGATGTGATATCTCAATGCTTCTAGTACCAAACCTGAGATCCTTCCTATAACATGAGATGTGATTTCCAAATCCTTCCACTTCCAAACCTGAGACCCTCCCTTTAGCATGAGATGTGATATCCAACTCCTTCCCATTCCAATCCTGAGACCCTTCTGATAGCATGAGATGTGATATTTCAATGCCTCTAATACCAAACCTGAGATCCTACCTCTAACATGAAATGTGATATCCATCTCCTTCCCTTTCCAAACCTGAGACCCTGCCTATAGCATGAGATGTGATATCAAAAGTCCTTCCCATTCCAATCCTGAGACCCTTCCTATAGCATGTGATGTGATATCTAAATGCTTATACCAAACCTGAGACCCTTCCTATGGCATGAGATGTCATATACAACTCCTTCCCATTCCAATCCTGAGACCCTTCCTATAACATGAGATGTGATATCTCAATGCTTATACCAAACCTGAGACCCTTCCTATAGCATGAGATGTGATATCCAACTTCTTCCCATTCCAATCCTGAGACCCTTCCTATAACATGAGATGTGATGTCTCAATGCTTCTAATACCAAACCTGAGACCCTTCCTATAACATGAGATGGGATATCCAACTCCTTCCCATTCCAATCCTGAGACTCTTCCGATAGCAGAGATGTGATATCTCAATGCTTATACCAAACCTGAGACCCTTCCTATGGCCTGAGATGTCATATACAACTCCTTCCCATTCCAATCCTGAGACCGTTCCTATAGCATGAGATGTGATGTCTCAATGCTTCTAATACCAAACCTGAGATCCTTCCTATAACATGAGATGTGATATCCAACTCCTTCCCATTCCAATCCTGAGACCCTTATGATAGCATGAGATGTGATATCTCAATGCCTCTAATACCAAACCTGAGATACTTCCGATAGCATGAGATGTGATATCTCAAAGCTTCTAATACCAAACCTGAGATCCTTCCTATAACATGAGATGTGATTTCCAAATCCTTCCCCTTCCAAACCTGAGACCCTCCCTTTAGCATGAGATGTGATATCCAACTCCTTCCCATTCCAATCCTGAGACCCTTCCGATAGCAGAGATGTGATATCTCAATGCTTATACCAAACCTGAGACCCTTCCTATGGCATGAAATGTCATATACAACTCCTTCCCATTCCAATCCTGAGACCCTTCCTATAGCATGAGATGTGATATCTCAATGCTTATACCAAAGCTGAGACCCTTCCTATAGCATGAGATGTGATATCCAACTTTTTCCCATTCCAATCCTGAGACCCTTCCTATAACATGAGATGTGATATCTCAATGCTTCTAATACCAAACCTGAGATCTTTCCTATAACATGAGATGTGATATCCAACTCCTTCCCATTCCAATCCTGAGACCCTTCCTATAGCATGAGATGTGATATCACAATGCTTATACATAACCTGAGACCGTTCCTATAGCTTGAGATGTGATATCCAACTCCTTCCCATTCCAATCCTGAGACCCTTCCTATAGCATGAGATGTGATATCTCAAGACCTCTAATACCAAACCTGAGATCGTTCCTCTAACATGAAATGTGATATCCAACTCCTTCCCCTTCCAAACCTGAGAGCCTTCCTATAGCATGAGATATGATAGCCAAGTCCTTCCAATTCCAATCCTGAGACCCTTCCTATAACATGAAATGTGATATCCAACTCCTTCCCATTCCAACCTGAGACCCTTCCTATAGCATGAGATGGGATATCTCAATGCTTCTAATACCAAACCTGAGACTCTTCCTATAACATGAAATGTGATATCCATCTCCTTCCCTTTCCAAACCTGAGACCCTGTCTATAGCATGAGATGTCATATACAACTCCTTCCCATTCCAATCCTGAGACCCTTCCTATAGCACGAGATGTGATATCTCAATGCTTATACCAAACCTGAGACCCTTCCTATAGCATGAGATGTGATATCCAACTCCTTCCCATTCCAATCCTGAGACCCTTCCTATAGCCTGAGATGTGATATCTCAATGCCTCTGATACCAAACCTGAGATCCTTCCTCTAACATGAAATGTGATATCCAACTCCTTCCCTTTCCAAACCTGAGAGCCTATCTATAGCATGAGATGTGATATCCAAGTCCTTCCCATTCCAATCCTGAGACACTTCCGATAGCAGAGATGTGATATCTCAATGCTTATACCAAACCTGAGACCCTTCCTATAACATGAGATGTGATATCCAACTCCTTCCCGTTCCAAACCTGAGACCCTTCCTTTAGCATGAGATGTTATTCCAGCTCCTTCCCATTCCAATCCTGAGACACTTCCGATAGCATGAGATGTGATATCTCAATGCTTCTAATATCAAAACTGAGACCCTCCCTATAGCATGATATGTGATATCTAAGTCCTTCCCATTCCAATCCTGAGACCCTTCCTATAGCATGAGATGTGATATCTCAATGCTTCTACCAAACCTGAGACCCTTCCTTTAGCATGAGATGTGATAACCAACTCCTTCCCATTCCAATCCTGAGACCCTTCCTATAGCATGAGATGTGATATCTCAATACTTCTAATACCAAACCTGAGATCCTTCCGATAACATGAGATGTGATATCCAAATCCTTCCCCTTCCAAACCGGAGACCCTCCCTTTAGCATGAGATGTGATATCCAACTCCTTCCCATTCCAATCCTGAGACCCTTCTGATAGCATGAGATGTGATATCTCAATGCTTCTATACCAAACCTGAGATCCTTCCGATAGCATGAGATGTGATATCTCAATGCTTCTAATACCAAACCTGAGATCCTTCCTATAACATGAGATGTGATATCCAAATCCTTCCCCTTCCAAACCTGAGACCCTCCCTTTAGCATGAGATGTGATATCCAACTCCTTCCCATTCCAATCCTGAGACTCTTCTGATAGCATGAGATGTGATATCTCAATGCCTCTAATACCAAACCTGAGATCCTACCTCTAACATGAAATGTGATATCCAACTCTTTCCCCTTCCAAACCTGAGAGCCTTCCTATAGCATGAGATGTGATATCCAAGTCCTTCCCATTCCAATCCTGAGACCCTTCCTATAACATGAGATGTGATATCCAACTCCTTCCCATTCCAACCTGAGACCCTTCCTATAGCATGAGATGGGATATCCAACTCCTTCCAAATCCAATCCTGATACCCTTCCGATAGCATGAGATGTGATATCCCAATGCTTCTACCAAACCTGAGACCCATACTATGGCATGAGATGTGATATCAAACTCCTTCCCCTTCCAAACCTTAGACCCTTCCTTTATCATGAGATGTGATATCCAACTCCTTCCCATTCCATCCCTGAGACCCTCCCGATATCATGAGATGTGATATCTCAATGCTTCTAATATCAAACTTGAGACCCTCCCTATAGCATGAGATGTGATATCCAAGTCCTTCCCATTCCAATCCTGAGACCCTTCCTATAGCATGAGATGTGATATCTCAATGCTTCTAATACCAAACCTGAGACCCTTCCTATAACATGAGATGGGAATATCCAACTCCTTCCCATTCCAATCCTGAGACCCTTCCGATAGCAGAGATGTGATATCTCAATGCTTATACCAAACGTGAGATCCTTCCTATAACATGAGATGTGATATCCAACTCCTTCCCATTCCAATCCTGAGACACTTCCTATAGCATGAGATGTGATATCTCACTGCTTATACCAAACCTGAGACTCTTCCTATAGCAAGAGATGTGATATCCAACTCCTTCCCATTCCAATCCTGAGACCCTTCCTATAGCATGAGATGTGATATCTCAATGCTTCTAATATCAAACTTGAGACCCTCCCTATAGCATGAGATGTGATATCCAAGTCCTTCCGATTCCAATCCTGAGACACTTCCTATAGCATGAGATGTGATATCTCAATGCTTCTAATACCAAACCTGAGACCCTCCCTTTAGCATGAGATGTGATATCCAACTCCTTCCCATTCCAATCCTGAGACCCTTCCGATAGCAGAGATGTGATATCTCAATGCTTATACCAAACCTGAGACCCTTCCTATGGCATGAGATGTCATATACAACTCCTTCCCATTCCAATCCTGAGACCCTTCCTATAACATGAGATGTGATATCTCAATGCTTATACCAAACCTGAGACCCTTCCTATAGCATGAGATGTGATATCCAACTTCTTCCCATTCCAATCCTGAGACCCTTCCTATAACATGAGATGTGATGTCTCAATGCTTCTAATACCAAACCTGAGACCCTTCCTATAGCATGAGATGTGATATCCAACTCTTTCCCATTCCAATCCTGAGACCCTTCCGATATCATGATATTTGTTATCTCAATGCTTCTAATATCAAACTTGAGACCCTCCCTATAGCATGAGATGTGACATCCAAGTCCTCCCCATTCCAATCCTGAGACTCTTCCTATAGCATGAGATGTGATATCTCAATGCTTCTAATACCAAACCTGAGACCCTTCCTATAACATGAGATGGGATATCCAACTCCTTCCCATTCCAATCCTGAGACCCTTCCGATAGCAGAGATGTGATATCTCAATGCTTATACCAAACCTGAGACCCTTCCTATGGCCTGATTTGTCATATACAACTCCTTCCCATTCCAATCCTGAGACCCTTCCTATAGCATGAGATGTGATATCTCAATGCTTATACCAAATCCGAGACCCTTCCTATAGCATGAGATGTGATATCCAACTCCTTCCCATTCCAATCCTGAGACCCTTCCTATAGCATGAGATGTGATGTCTCAATGCTTCTAATACCAAACCTGAGATCCTTCCTATAACATGAGATGTGATATCCAACCCCTTCCCATTCCAATCCTGAGACCCTTATGATAGCATGAGATGTGATATCTCAATGCCTCTAATACCAAACCTGAGATACTTCTGATAGCATGAGATGTGATATCTCAATGCTTCTAGTACCAAACCTGAGATCCTTCCTATAACATGAGATGTGATTTCCAAATCCTTCCACTTCCAAACCTGAGACCCTCCCTTTAGCATGAGATGTGATATCCAACTCCTTCCCATTCCAATCCTGAGACCCTTCTGATAGCATGAGATGTGATATTTCAATGCCTCTAATACCAAACCTGAGATCCTACCTCTAACATGAAATGTGATATCCATCTCCTTCCCTTTCCAAACCTGAGACCCTGCCTATAGCATGAGATGTGATATCAAAAGTCCTTCCCATTCCAATCCTGAGACCCTTCCTATAGCATGTGATGTGATATCTAAATGCTTATACCAAACCTGAGACCCTTCCTATGGCATGAGATGTCATATACAACTCCTTCCCATTCCAATCCTGAGACCCTTCCTATAACATGAGATGTGATATCTCAATGCTTATACCAAACCTGAGACCCTTCCTATAGCATGAGATGTGATATCCAACTTCTTCCCATTCCAATCCTGAGACCCTTCCTATAACATGAGATGTGATGTCTCAATGCTTCTAATACCAAACCTGAGACCCTTCCTATAACATGAGATGGGATATCCAACTCCTTCCCATTCCAATCCTGAGACTCTTCCGATAGCAGAGATGTGATATCTCAATGCTTATACCAAACCTGAGACCCTTCCTATGGCCTGAGATGTCATATACAACTCCTTCCCATTCCAATCCTGAGACCGTTCCTATAGCATGAGATGTGATGTCTCAATGCTTCTAATACCAAACCTGAGATCCTTCCTATAACATGAGATGTGATATCCAACTCCTTCCCATTCCAATCCTGAGACCCTTATGATAGCATGAGATGTGATATCTCAATGCCTCTAATACCAAACCTGAGATACTTCCGATAGCATGAGATGTGATATCTCAAAGCTTCTAATACCAAACCTGAGATCCTTCCTATAACATGAGATGTGATTTCCAAATCCTTCCCCTTCCAAACCTGAGACCCTCCCTTTAGCATGAGATGTGATATCCAACTCCTTCCCATTCCAATCCTGAGACCCTTCCGATAGCAGAGATGTGATATCTCAATGCTTATACCAAACCTGAGACCCTTCCTATGGCATGAAATGTCATATACAACTCCTTCCCATTCCAATCCTGAGACCCTTCCTATAGCATGAGATGTGATATCTCAATGCTTATACCAAAGCTGAGACCCTTCCTATAGCATGAGATGTGATATCCAACTTTTTCCCATTCCAATCCTGAGACCCTTCCTATAACATGAGATGTGATATCTCAATGCTTCTAATACCAAACCTGAGATCTTTCCTATAACATGAGATGTGATATCCAACTCCTTCCCATTCCAATCCTGAGACCCTTCCTATAGCATGAGATGTGATATCACAATGCTTATACATAACCTGAGACCGTTCCTATAGCTTGAGATGTGATATCCAACTCCTTCCCATTCCAATCCTGAGACCCTTCCTATAGCATGAGATGTGATATCTCAAGACCTCTAATACCAAACCTGAGATCGTTCCTCTAACATGAAATGTGATATCCAACTCCTTCCCCTTCCAAACCTGAGAGCCTTCCTATAGCATGAGATATGATAGCCAAGTCCTTCCAATTCCAATCCTGAGACCCTTCCTATAACATGAAATGTGATATCCAACTCCTTCCCATTCCAACCTGAGACCCTTCCTATAGCATGAGATGGGATATCTCAATGCTTCTAATACCAAACCTGAGACTCTTCCTATAACATGAAATGTGATATCCATCTCCTTCCCTTTCCAAACCTGAGACCCTGTCTATAGCATGAGATGTCATATACAACTCCTTCCCATTCCAATCCTGAGACCCTTCCTATAGCACGAGATGTGATATCTCAATGCTTATACCAAACCTGAGACCCTTCCTATAGCATGAGATGTGATATCCAACTCCTTCCCATTCCAATCCTGAGACCCTTCCTATAGCCTGAGATGTGATATCTCAATGCCTCTGATACCAAACCTGAGATCCTTCCTCTAACATGAAATGTGATATCCAACTCCTTCCCTTTCCAAACCTGAGAGCCTATCTATAGCATGAGATGTGATATCCAAGTCCTTCCCATTCCAATCCTGAGACACTTCCGATAGCAGAGATGTGATATCTCAATGCTTATACCAAACCTGAGACCCTTCCTATAACATGAGATGTGATATCCAACTCCTTCCCGTTCCAAACCTGAGACCCTTCCTTTAGCATGAGATGTTATTCCAGCTCCTTCCCATTCCAATCCTGAGACACTTCCGATAGCATGAGATGTGATATCTCAATGCTTCTAATATCAAAACTGAGACCCTCCCTATAGCATGATATGTGATATCTAAGTCCTTCCCATTCCAATCCTGAGACCCTTCCTATAGCATGAGATGTGATATCTCAATGCTTCTACCAAACCTGAGACCCTTCCTTTAGCATGAGATGTGATAACCAACTCCTTCCCATTCCAATCCTGAGACCCTTCCTATAGCATGAGATGTGATATCTCAATACTTCTAATACCAAACCTGAGATCCTTCCGATAACATGAGATGTGATATCCAAATCCTTCCCCTTCCAAACCGGAGACCCTCCCTTTAGCATGAGATGTGATATCCAACTCCTTCCCATTCCAATCCTGAGACCCTTCTGATAGCATGAGATGTGATATCTCAATGCTTCTATACCAAACCTGAGATCCTTCCGATAGCATGAGATGTGATATCTCAATGCTTCTAATACCAAACCTGAGATCCTTCCTATAACATGAGATGTGATATCCAAATCCTTCCCCTTCCAAACCTGAGACCCTCCCTTTAGCATGAGATGTGATATCCAACTCCTTCCCATTCCAATCCTGAGACTCTTCTGATAGCATGAGATGTGATATCTCAATGCCTCTAATACCAAACCTGAGATCCTACCTCTAACATGAAATGTGATATCCAACTCTTTCCCCTTCCAAACCTGAGAGCCTTCCTATAGCATGAGATGTGATATCCAAGTCCTTCCCATTCCAATCCTGAGACCCTTCCTATAACATGAGATGTGATATCCAACTCCTTCCCATTCCAACCTGAGACCCTTCCTATAGCATGAGATGGGATATCCAACTCCTTCCAAATCCAATCCTGATACCCTTCCGATAGCATGAGATGTGATATCCCAATGCTTCTACCAAACCTGAGACCCATACTATGGCATGAGATGTGATATCAAACTCCTTCCCCTTCCAAACCTTAGACCCTTCCTTTATCATGAGATGTGATATCCAACTCCTTCCCATTCCATCCCTGAGACCCTCCCGATATAATGAGATGTGATATCTCAATGCTTCTAATATCAAACTTGAGACCCTCCCTATAGCATGAGATGTGATATCCAAGTCCTTCCCATTCCAATCCTGAGACCCTTCCTATAGCATGAGATGTGATATCTCAATGCTTCTAATACCAAACCTGAGACCCTTCCTATAACATGAGATGGGAATATCCAACTCCTTCCCATTCCAATCCTGAGACCCTTCCGATAGCAGAGATGTGATATCTCAATGCTTATACCAAACGTGAGATCCTTCCTATAACATGAGATGTGATATCCAACTCCTTCCCATTCCAATCCTGAGACACTTCCTATAGCATGAGATGTGATATCTCACTGCTTATACCAAACCTGAGACCCTTCCTATAGCAAGAGATGTGATATCCAACTCCTTCCCATTCCAATCCTGAGACCCTTCCTATAGCATGAGATGTGATATCTCAATGCTTCTAATATCAAACTTGAGACCCTCCCTATAGCATGAGATGTGATATCCAAGTCCTTCCGATTCCAATCCTGAGACACTTCCTATAGCATGAGATGTGATATCTCAATGCTTCTAATACCAAACCTGAGACTCTTCCTATAACATGAGATGGGATATCCAACTCCTTCCCATTCCAATCCTGAGACCCTTCCGATAGCATGAGATGTGATGTCTCAATGCTTCTAATACCAAACCTGAGATCCTTCCTATAACATGAGATGTGATATCCAACTCCTTCCCATTCCAATCCTGAGACCCTTCCTATAGCATGAGATGTGATATCTCAATGCTTATACCAAACCTGAGACCCTTCCTATAGCATGAGATGTGATATCCAACTCCTTCCCATTCCAATCCTGAGACCCTTCCTATAGCATGAGATGTGATATCTCAATGCCTCTAATACCAAACCTGAGATCCTTCCTCTAACATGAAATGTGATATCGAACTCCTTCCCTTTCCAAACCTGAGAGCCTACCTATAGCATGAGATGTGATATCCAAGTCCTTCCCATTCCAATCTTTAGACCCTTCCTACAGCATGCAATATGATATCTCAATGATTCTAATAACAAACCTGAGACCCGTCCTATAACATGAGATGGGATATCCAACACCTTCCCATTCCAATCCTGAGACACTTCCGATAGCAGAGATGTGATATCTCAATGCTTATACCAAACCTGAGACCCTTCCTATAACATGAGATGTGATATCCAACTCCTTCCCGTTTCAAACCTGAGACCCTTCCTATAGCATATGTGATATCCAACTCCTTCCCATTCCAAACAAGAGACCCTTCCTATAGCAAGAATGTAATATCCAACTCCTTCCCATTCCAATCCTGAGACCATTCCTATAGCATGAGATGTGATATCTCAATGCTTCTAATACCAAACCTGAGATCCTTCCTATGACATGAGATGTGATATCCAATTCCTCCCCATTCCAAACCTGAGAACCTTCCTACAGCATGCGATGTGATATCTCAATGCTTCTAATACCAAACCTGAGACCAGTCCTATAACATGAGATTGGATATCCAACTCCTTCCCCTTCCAAACCTGAGACCCTTCCTATAGCATGAGATGTGATATCCAACTTCTTCCCATTCCAATCCTGAAACCCTTCCTATAACATGAGATGTGATGTCTCAATGCTTCTAATACCAAACCTGAGATCTTTCCTATAACATGAGATGTGATATCCAACTGCTTCCCATTCCAATCCTGAGACCCTTCCTATAGCATGAGATGTGCTATCTCAATGCTTATACCAAACCTGAGACCCTTCCTAAAGCTTGAGATGTGATATCCAACTCCTTCCCATTCCAATCCTGAGACCCTTCCTATAACATGAAATGTGATATCCAACTCCTTCCCATTCCAACCTGAGACCCTTCCTATAGCATGAGATGGGATATCCAACTCCTTCCAAATCCAATACTGATACCCTTCCAATAGCATGAGATGTGATATCCCAATGCTTCTACCAAATCTGAGAACCATACTATGGCATGAGATGTGATATCAAACTCCTTCCCATTCCAATCCTGAGACTCTTCCTATAGCTTGAGATGTGATATCCAAATCCTTCCCATTCCAATTCTGAGACCCTTCCTATACCATGAGACTTGATATCTCAATGCTTCTAATACCAAACCTGAGACCCGTCCTATAACATGAGATGTGATATCCAAATCTTTCCCCTTCCAAACCTTAGACCCTTCCTTTATCATGAGATGTGATATCCAACTCCTTCCCATTCCAATCCTGAGACCCTTCCGATATCATGAGATTTGTTATCTCAATGCTTCTAATATCAAAATTGAGACCCGTCCTATAACATGAGATGTGATATCCAAATCTTTCCCCTTCCAAACCTTAGACCCTTCCTTTATCATGAGATGGGATATCCAACTCCTTCCCATTCCAATCCTGAGACCCTTCCGAAAGCAGAGATGTGATATCTCAATGCTTATACCAATCCTGAGACCCTTCCTATGGCCTGAGATGTCATATACAACTCCTTCCCAATCCAATCCTGAGACCCTTCCTATATCATGAAATGTGATATCTCAATGCTTATACCAAATCTGAGACCCTTCCTATAGCATGAGATGTGATATCCAACTCCTTCCCATTCCAATCCTGAGACCCTTCCTATAGCATGAGATGTGATGTCTCAATGCTTCTAATACCAAACCTGAGATCCTTCCTATAACATGAGACGTGATATCCAACTCCTTCCCATTCCAATCCTGAGACCCTTCCTATAGCATGAGATGTGATGTCTCAATGCTTCTAATACCAAACCTGAGAACCTTCCTACAGCATGCGATGTGATATCTCAATGCTTCTAATACCAAACCTGAGACCAGTCCTATAACATGAGATTGGATATCCAACTCCTTCCCCTTCCAAACCTGAGACCCTTCCTATAGCATGAGATGTGATATCCAACTTCTTCCCATTCCAATCCTGAGACCCTTCCTATAACATGAGATGTGATGTCTCAATGCTTCTAATACCAAACCTGAGATCTTTCCTATAACATGAGATGTAATATCCAACTCCTTCCCATTCCAATCCTGAGACCCTTCCTATAGCATGAGATGTGCTATCGCAATGCTTTTACCAAACCTGAGACCCTTCCTAAAGCTTGAGATGTGATATCCAACTCCTTCCCATTCCAATCCTGAGACCCTTCCTATAGCATGATATGTGATATCTCAATGCCTCTAATACCAAACCTGAGATCCTTCCTCTAACATGAGATGTGATATCCAAGTCCTTCCCATTCCAATCCTTAGACCCTTCCTACAGCATGCAATATGATATCTCAATGATTCTAATAACAAACCTGAGACCCGTCCTATAACATGAGATGGGATATCCAACACCTTCCCATTCCAATCCTGAGACACTTCCGATAGCAGAGATGTGATATCTCAATGCTTATAACAAACCTGAGACCCTTCCTATAACATGAGATGTGATATCTCAATGCTTATACCAAACCTGAGACCCTTCCTATAACATGAGATGTGATATCCAACTCCTTCCCATTCCAATCCCGAGACCCTTCCTATAGCATGAGATGTGATATCTCAATGCTTATACCAAACCTGAGACCCTTCCTATAGCATGAGATGTGATATCCAACTCCTTCCCATTCCAATCCTGAGACCCTTCCTATAGCATGAGATGTGATATCTCAATGCCTCTAATACCAAACCTGAGATCCTTCCTCTAACATGAAATGTGATATCGAACTCCTTCCCTTTCCAAACCTGAGAGCCTACCTATAGCATGAGATGTGATATCCAAGTCCTTCCCATTCCAATCTTTAGACCCTTCCTACAGCATGCAATATGATATCTCAATGATTCTAATAACAAACCTGAGACCCGTCCTATAACATGAGATGGGATATCCAACACCTTCCCATTCCAATCCTGAGACACTTCCGATAGCAGAGATGTGATATCTCAATGCTTATACCAAACCTGAGACCCTTCCTATAACATAAGATGTGATATCCAACTCCTTCCCGTTTCAAACCTGAGACCCTTCCTATAGCATATGTGATATCCAACTCCTTCCCATTCCAAACAAGAGACCCTTCCTATAGCAAGAATGTAATATCCAACTCCTTCCCATTCCAATCCTGAGACCATTCCTATAGCATGAGATGTGATATCTCAATGCTTCTAATACCAAACCTGAGATCCTTCCTATGACATGAGATGTGATATCCAATTCCTCCCCATTCCAAACCTGAGAACCTTCCTACAGCATGCGATGTGATATCTCAATGCTTCTAATACCAAACCTGAGACCAGTCCTATAACATGAGATTGGATATCCAACTCCTTCCCCTTCCAAACCTGAGACCCTTCCTATAGCATGAGATGTGATATCCAACTTCTTCCCATTCCAATCCTGAAACCCTTCCTATAACATGAGATGTGATGTCTCAATGCTTCTAATACCAAACCTGAGATCTTTCCTATAACATGAGATGTGATATCCAACTGCTTCCCATTCCAATCCTGAGACCCTTCCTATAGCATGAGATGTGCTATCTCAATGCTTATACCAAACCTGAGACCCTTCCTAAAGCTTGAGATGTGATATCCAACTCCTTCCCATTCCAATCCTGAGACCCTTCCTATAACATGAAATGTGATATCCAACTCCTTCCCATTCCAACCTGAGACCCTTCCTATAGCATGAGATGGGATATCCAACTCCTTCCAAATCCAATACTGATACCCTTCCAATAGCATGAGATGTGATATCCCAATGCTTCTACCAAATCTGAGAACCATACTATGGCATGAGATGTGATATCAAACTCCTTCCCATTCCAATCCTGAGACTCTTCCTATAGCTTGAGATGTGATATCCAAATCCTTCCCATTCCAATTCTGAGACCCTTCCTATACCATGAGACTTGATATCTCAATGCTTCTAATACCAAACCTGAGACCCGTCCTATAACATGAGATGTGATATCCAAATCTTTCCCCTTCCAAACCTTAGACCCTTCCTTTATTATGAGATGTGATATCCAACTCCTTCCCATTCCAATCCTGAGACCCTTCCGATATCATGAGATTTGTTATCTCAATGCTTCTAATATCAAAATTGAGACCCGTCCTATAACATGAGATGTGATATCCAAATCTTTCCCCTTCCAAACCTTAGACCCTTCCTTTATCATGAGATGGGATATCCAACTCCTTCCCATTCCAATCCTGAGACCCTTCCGATAGCAGAGATGTGATATCTCAATGCTTATACCAATCCTGAGACCCTTCCTATGGCCTGAGATGTCATATACAACTCCTTCCCAATCCAATTCTGAGACCCTTCCTATATCATGAAATGTGATATCTCAATGCTTATACCAAATCTGAGACCCTTCCTATAGCATGAGATGTGATATCCAACTCCTTCCCATTCCAATCCTGAGACCCTTCCTATAGCATGAGATGTGATGTCTCAATGCTTCTAATACCAAACCTGAGATCCTTCCTATAACATGAGATGTGATATCCAACTCCTTCCCATTCCAATCCTGAGACCCTTCCTATAGCATGAGATGTGATGTCTCAATGCTTCTAATACCAAACCTGAGAACCTTCCTACAGCATGCGATGTGATATCTCAATGCTTCTAATACCAAACCTGAGACCAGTCCTATAACATGAGATTGGATATCCAACTCCTTCCCCTTCCAAACCTGAGACCCTTCCTATAGCATGAGATGTGATATCCAACTTCTTCCCATTCCAATCCTGAGACCCTTCCTATAACATGAGATGTGATGTCTCAATGCTTCTAATACCAAACCTGAGATCTTTCCTATAACATGAGATGTAATATCCAACTCCTTCCCATTCCAATCCTGAGACCCTTCCTATAGCATGAGATGTGCTATCGCAATGCTTATACCAAACCTGAGACCCTTCCTAACGCTTGAGATGTGATATCCAACTCCTTCCCATTCCAATCCTGAGACCCTTCCTATAGCATGATATGTGATATCTCAATGCCTCTAACACCAAACCTGAGATCCTTCCTCTAACATGAGATGTGATATCCAAGTCCTTCCCATTCCAATCCTTAGACCCTTCCTACAGCATGCAATATGATATCTCAATGATTCTAATAACAAACCTGAGACCCGTCCTATAACATGAGATGGGATATCCAACACCTTCCCATTCCAATCCTGAGACACTTCCGATAGCAGAGATGTGATATCTCAATGCTTATAACAAACCTGAGACCCTTCCTATAACATGAGATGTGATATCCAACTCCTTCCCGTTTCAAACCTGAGACCCTTCCTATAGCATATGTGATATCCAACTCCTTCCCATTCCAAACCTGAGAACCTTCCTACAGCATGCGATGTGATATCTCAATGCTTCTAATACCAAACCTGAGACCAGTCCTATAACATGAGATTGGATATCCAACTCCTTCCCCTTCCAAACCTGAGAAACCTTCCTATAGCATGAGATGTGATATCCAACTTCTTCCCATTCCAATCCTGAGACCCTTCCTATAACATGAGATGTGATGTCTCAATGCTTCTAATACCAAACCTGAGATCTTTCCTATAACATGAGATGTGATATCCAACTCCTTCCCATTCCAATCCTGAGACCCTTCTGATAGCATGAGATGTGATATTTCAATGCCTCTAATACCAAACCTGAGATCCTACCTCTAACATGAAATGTGATATCCATCTCCTTCCCTTTCCAAACCTGAGACCCTGCCTATAGCATGAGATGTGATATCCAAGTCCTTTCCATTCCAATCCTGAGACCCTTCCGATAGCAGAGATGTGATATCTCAATGCTTATACCAATCCTGAGACCCTTCCTATGGCCTGAGATGTCATATACAACTCCTTCCCAATCCAATCCTGAGACCCTTCCTATATCATGAAATGTGATATCTCAATGCTTATACCAAATCTGAGACCCTTCCTATAGCATGAGATGTGATATCCAACTCCTTCCCATTCCAATCCTGAGACCCTTCCTATAGCATGAGATGTGATGTCTCAATGCTTCTAATACCAAACCTGAGATCCTTCCTATAACATGAGATGTGATATCCAACTCCTTCCCATTCCAATCCTGAGACCCTTCCTATAGCATGAGATGTGATGTCTCAATGCTTCTAATACCAAACCTGAGAACCTTCCTACAGCATGCGATGTGATATCTCAATGCTTCTAATACCAAACCTGAGACCAGTCCTATAACATGAGATTGGATATCCAACTCCTTCCCCTTCCAAACCTGAGACCCTTCCTATAGCATGAGATGTGATATCCAACTTCTTCCCATTCCAATCCTGAGACCCTTCTTATAACATGAGATGTGATGTCTCAATGCTTCTAATACCAAACCTGAGATCTTTCCTATAACATGAGATGTAATATCCAACTCCTTCCCATTCCAATCCTGAGACCCTTCCTATAGCATGAGATGTGCTATCGCAATGCTTATACCAAACCTGAGACCCTTCCTAACGCTTGAGATGTGATATCCAACTCCTTCCCATTCCAATCCTGAGACCCTTCCTATAGCATGATATGTGATATCTCAATGCCTCTAATACCAAACCTGAGATCCTTCCTCTAACATGAGATGTGATATCCAAGTCCTTCCCATTCCAATCCTTAGACCCTTCCTACAGCATGCAATATGATATCTCAATGATTCTAATAACAAACCTGAGACCCGTCCTATAACATGAGATGGGATATCCAACACCTTCCCATTCCAATCCTGAGACACTTCCGATAGCAGAGATGTGATATCTCAATGCTTATAACAAACCTGAGACCCTTCCTATAACATGAGATGTGATATCCAACTCCTTCCCGTTTCAAACCTGAGACCCTTCCTATAGCATATGTGATATCCAACTCCTTCCCATTCCAAACCTGAGAACCTTCCTACAGCATGCGATGTGATATCTCAATGCTTCTAATACCAAACCTGAGACCAGTCCTATAACATGAGATTGGATATCCAACTCCTTCCCCTTCCAAACCTGAGAAACCTTCCTATAGCATGAGATGTGATATCCAACTTCTTCCCATTCCAATCCTGAGACCCTTCCTATAACATGAGATGTGATGTCTCAATGCTTCTAATACCAAACCTGAGATCTTTCCTATAACATGAGATGTGATATCCAACTCCTTCCCATTCCAATCCTGAGACCCTTCTGATAGCATGAGATGTGATGTTTCAATGCCTCTAATACCAAACCTGAGATCCTACCTCTAACATGAAATGTGATATCCATCTCCTTCCCTTTCCAAACCTGAGACCCTGCCTATAGCATGAGATGTGATATCCAAGTCCTTTCCATTCCAATCCTGAGACCCTTCCTATAGCATGTGATGTGATATCTCAATGCTTATACCAAACCTGAGACCCTTCCTATGGCATGAGATGTCATATACAACTCCTTCCCATTCCAAACCTGAGACCCTTCCTATAGCATGAGATGTGATATCTCAATGCTTATACCAAACCTGAGACCCTTCCTATAGCATGAGATGTGATATCCAACTTCTTCCCATTCCAATCCTGAGACCCTTCCTATAACATGAGATGTTATGTCGCAATGCTTCTAATATCAAACCTGAGATCTTCCCTATAACATGAGATGTGATATCCAACTCCTTCCCATTCCAATCCTGAGACCCTTCCTATAGCATGAGATGTGATATCACAATGCTTATACCAAACCTGAGACCGTTCCTATAGCTTGAGATGTGATATCCAACTCCTTCCCATTCCAATCCTGAGACCCTTCCTATAGCATGAGATGTGATATCTCAAGGCCTCTAATACCAAACCTGAGATCGTTCCTCTAACATGAAATGTGATATCCAACTCCTTCCCCTTCCAAACCTGAGAGCCTTCCTATAGCATGAGATATGATAGCCAAGTCCTTCCAATTCCAATCCTGAGACCCTTCCTATAACATGAGATGGGATATCCAACTCATTCCCATTCCAATCCTGAGACCCTTCCGATAGCAGAGATGTGATATCTCAATGCTTATACCAAACCTGAGACCCTTCCTATGGCCTGAGATGTCATATACAACTCCTTCCCATTCCAATCCTGAGACCCTTCCTATAGCATGAGATGTGATATCTCAATGCTTATACCAAATCTGAGACCCTTCCTATAGCATGAGATGTGATATCCAACTCCTTCCCATTCCAATCCTGAGACCCTTCCTATAGCATGAGATGTGATGTCTCAATGCTTCTAATACCAAACCTGAGATCCTTCCTATAACATGAGATGTGATATCCAACTCCTTCCCATTCCAATCCTGAGACCCTTATGATAGCATGAGATGTGATATCTCAATGCCTCTAATACCAAACCTGAGATACTTCCGATAGCATGAGATGTGATATCTCAATGCTTCTAATACCAAACCTGAGATCCTTCCTATAACATGAGATGTGATTTCCAAATCCTCCCCCTTCCAAACCTGAGACCCTCCCTTTAGCATGAGATATGATAGCCAAGTCCTTCCAATTCCAATCCTGAGACCCTTCCTATAACATGAGATGGGATATCCAACTCATTCCCATTCCAATCCTGAGACCCTTCCGATAGCAGAGATGTGATATCTCAATGCTTATACCAAACCTGAGACCCTTCCTATGGCCTGAGATGTCATATACAACTCCTTCCCATTCCAATCCTGAGACCCTTCCTATAGCATGAGATGTGATATCTCAATGCTTATACCAAATCTGAGACCCTTCCTATAGCATGAGATGTGATATCCAACTCCTTCCCATTCCAATCCTGAGACCCTTCCTATAGCATGAGATGTGATGTCTCAATGCTTCTAATACCAAACCTGAGATCCTTCCTATAACATGAGATGTGATATCCAACTCCTTCCCATTCCAATCCTGAGACCCTTATGATAGCATGAGATGTGATATCTCAATGCCTCTAATACCAAACCTGAGATACTTCCGATAGCATGAGATGTGATATCTCAATGCTTCTAATACCAAACCTGAGATCCTTCCTATAACATGAGATGTGATTTCCAAATCCTCCCCCTTCCAAACCTGAGACCCTCCCTTTAGCATGAGATGTGATATCCAACTCCTTCCCATTCCAATCCTGAGACCCTTCTGATAGCATGAGATGTGATATCTCAATGCCTCTAATTCCAAACCTGAGATCCTACCTCTAACATGAAATGTGATATCCATCTCCTTCCCTTTCCAAACCTGAGACCCTGCCTATAGCATGAGATGTGATATCCAAGTCCTTCCCATTCCAATCCTGAGACCCTTCCTATAGCATGTGATGTGATATCTCAATGCTTATACCAAACCTGAGACCCTTCCTATGGCATGAGATGTCATATACAACTCCTTCCCATTCCAACCCTGAGACCCTTCCTATAGCATGAGATGTGATATCTCAATGCTTATACCAAACCTGAGACCCTTCCTATAGCATGAGATGTGATATCCAACTTCTTCCCATTCCAATCCTGAGACCCTTCCTATAGCATGAGATGTGATATCTCAATGCTTATACCAAACCTGAGACCCTTCCTATAGCTTGAGATGTGATATCCAACTCCTTCCCATTCAATCCTGAGACCCTTCCTATAGCATGAGATGTGATATCTCAAGGCCCCTAATACCAAACCTGAGATCCTTCCTCTAACATGAAATGTGATATCCAACTCCTTCCCCTTCCAAACCTGAGAGCCTTCCTATAGCATGAGATATGATATCCAAGTCCTTCCCATTCCAATCCTGAGACCCTTCCTATAACATGAAATGTGATATCCAACTCCTTCCCATTCTAACCTGAGACCCTTCCTATAGCATGAGATGGGATATCCAACTCCTTCCAAATCCAATACTGATACCCTTCCGATAGCATGAGATGTGATATCCCAATGCTTCTACCAAACCTGAGACCCATACTATGGCATGAGATGTGATATCAAACTCCTTCCCATTCCAATCCTGAGACGCTTCCTATAACTTGAGATGTGATATCCAACTCCTTCCCATTCCAATTCTGAGACCCTTCTTATACCATGAGACTTGATATCTCAATGCTTCTAATACCAAACCTGAGACCCGTCCTATAACATGAGATGTGATATCCAAATCCTTCCCCTTCCAAACCTTAGACCCTTCCTTTATCATGAGATGTGATATCCAACTCCTTCCCATTCCAATCCTGAGACCCTTCCGATATCATGAGATTTGTTATCTCAATGCTTCTAATATCAAACTTGAGACCCTCCCTATAGCATGAGATGTGACATCCAAGTCCTTCCCATTCCAATCCTGAGACCCTTCCTATAGCATGAGATGTGATATCTCAATGCTTCTAATACCAAACCTGAGACCCTTCCTATAACATGAGATGGGATATCCAACTCCTTCCCATTCCAATCCTGAGACCCTTCCGATAGCAGAGATGTGATATCTCAATGCTTATACCAAACCTGAGACCCTTCCTAAGGCCTGAGATGTCATATACAACTCCTTCCCATTCCAATCCTGAGACCCCTCCTATAGCATGAGATGTGATATCTCAATGCTTATACCAAATCTGAGACCCTTCCTATAGCATGAGATGTGATATCCAACACCTTCCCATTCCAATCCTGAGACCCTTCCTATAGCATGAGAAGTGATATCTCCATGCTTATACCAAACCTGAGACCCTTCCTATAGCATGAGATGTGATATCCAAATCCTTCCCATTCCAATCCTGAGACCCTTCCTATAGCATGAGATGTGATATCTCAATGCTTATACCAAACCTGAGAGCCTACCTATAGCATGAGATGTGATATCCAAGTCCATCCCATTCCAATCCTTAGACCCTTCCTACAGCATGCGATGTGATATCTCAATGATTCTAATACCAAACCAGAGACCCGTCCTTTAACATGAGATGGGATATCCAACTCCTTCCCATTCCAATCCTGAGCCACTCCTGATAGCAGAGATGTGATATCTCAATGCTTATACCAAACCTGAGACCCTTCCTATAACATGAGATGTGATATCCAACTCCTTCCCGTTCCAAACCTGAGACACTTCCTATAGCATATGTGATATCCAACTCCTTCCCATTCCAAACATGAGACCCTTCCTATAGCAAGAATGTAATATCCACCTCCTACCCATTCCAATCCTGAGACCATTCCTATAGCATGAGATGTGATATATCAATGCTTCTAATACCAAACCTGAGATCCTTCCTATGACATGAGATGTGATATCCATATCCTTCCCATTCCAATCCTGAGACCCTTCCTATAGCAAGAGATGTGATATCCAAATCCTTCCCATTCCAATCCTGAGACCCTTCCTATAACATGAGATGTGATATTCAACTCCTTCCCATTCCAACTTGAGACACTTCCTATAGCATGAGAAGGGATATCCAACTCCTTCCCAATCCAATCCTGAGAACCTTCCGATAGTAGAGATGTGATATCTCAATGCTTATACCAAACCTGAGACCCTTCCTATGGCATGAGATGTGATATCCAACTCCTTGCCATTCAAATCCTGAGACCCTTCCTATAGCATGAGATGTGATTTCTCAATGCTTCTACCAAACCTGAGACCCTTCCTTTAGCATGAGATGTGATATCCAAATCCTTCACATTCCAATCCTGAGACCCTTCCTATAGCATGAGATGTGATATCTCAATGCTTCTAATAAAAAACCTGAGACCCTTCCTATAACATGAGATGTGATATCCAATTCCTTCCCATTCCAAACCTGAGACCCTTCCTATTGGATGAGATGTGATATCCAAATCCTTCCCCTTCCAAACCTGAGACCCTTCCTTTAGCATGAGATGTGATATCCAAATACTTCTCATTCCAATCCTAAAACCCTTCCTATAGCATGAGATTTGATATCTCAATGTTTCTAATAAAAAACCTGAGACCCTTCCTATAGCAAGAGATGTGATATCCAAATCCTTCCCATTCCAATCCTGAGACCCTTCCTGTATATAACATGAGATGTGATATCCAACTCCTTCCCATTCCAACCTGAGACCCTTCCTATAGCATGAGATGTGATATCCAACTCCTTACCATTCAAATCCTGAGCCACTCCTGATAGCAGAGATGTGATATCTCAATGCTTATACCAAACCTGAGACCCTTCCTATAACATGAGATGTGATATCCAACTCCTTCCCGTTCCAAACCTGAGACACTTCCTATAGCATATGTGATATCCAACTCCTTCCCATTCCAAACATGAGACCCTTCCTATAGCAAGAATGTAATATCCACCTCCTACCCATTCCAATCCTGAGACCATTCCTATAGCATGAGATGTGATATATCAATGCTTCTAATACCAAACCTGAGATCCTTCCTATGACATGAGATGTGATATCCATATCCTTCCCATTCCAATCCTGAGACCCTTCCTATAGCAAGAGATGTGATATCCAAATCCTTCCCATTCCAATCCTGAGACCCTTCCTATAACATGAGATGTGATATTCAACTCCTTCCCATTCCAACTTGAGACACTTCCTATAGCATGAGAAGGGATATCCAACTCCTTCCCAATCCAATCCTGAGAACCTTCCGATAGTAGAGATGTGATATCTCAATGCTTATACCAAACCTGAGACCCTTCCTATGGCATGAGATGTGATATCCAACTCCTTGCCATTCAAATCCTGAGACCCTTCCTATAGCATGAGATGTGATTTCTCAATGCTTCTACCAAACCTGAGACCCTTCCTTTAGCATGAGATGTGATATCCAAATCCTTCACATTCCAATCCTGAGACCCTTCCTATAGCATGAGATGTGATATCTCAATGCTTCTAATAAAAAACCTGAGACCCTTCCTATAACATGAGATGTGATATCCAATTCCTTCCCATTCCAAACCTGAGACCCTTCCTATTGGATGAGATGTGATATCCAAATCCTTCCCCTTCCAAACCTGAGACCCTTCCTTTAGCATGAGATGTGATATCCAAATACTTCTCATTCCAATCCTAAAACCCTTCCTATAGCATGAGATTTGATATCTCAATGTTTCTAATAAAAAACCTGAGACCCTTCCTATAGCAAGAGATGTGATATCCAAATCCTTCCCATTCCAATCCTGAGACCCTTCCTGTATATAACATGAGATGTGATATCCAACTCCTTCCCATTCCAACCTGAGACCCTTCCTATAGCATGAGATGTGATATCCAACTCCTTACCATTCAAATCCTGAGACCCTCCCTATAACAAGAGATGTCATATCCAACTCCTTCCCATTCCAAACCTGAGACCCTTCCTATAACATGAGATGTGATATCCAACTCCTTCCCATTCCAAACCTGAGACCCTTCCGATAGCATGAGCTGTGATATCTCAATGCTTCAAAAACCAAACATGAGAACCATCCTATAACATGAGATGTGAAATCCAAATCCTTCCCTTCCCAAACCTGAGACTCTTCCTATAGCATGAGATGTGATATCTCAATGCTTCTACCAAACCTGAAACCCTTCCTATAGCATGAGATGTGATAACTCAATGCTTATACCAAACCTGAGACCCTTCCTATGGCATGAGATGTCATATACAACTCCTTCCCATTCCAACCCTGAGACCCTTCCTATAGCATGAGATGTGATATCTCAATGCTTATACCAAACCTGAGACCCTTCCTATAGCATGAGATGTGATATCCAACTTCTTCCCATTCCAATCCTGAGACCCTTCCTATAGCATGAGATGTGATATCACAATGCTTCTAATACCAAACCTGAGACCCGTCCTATAACATGAGATGTGATATCCAAATCCTTCCCCTTCCAAACCTGAGACCCTTCCTTTAGCATGAGGTGTGATATCCAGCTCCTCCCATTCCAATCCTGAGTCCCTTCCGATAGCAGAGATGTGATATTTCAATGCTTATACCAAACCTGAGACCCTTCCCATAGCATGAGATTGATATCCAACTCCTTCCCATTCCAATCCTGAGACCCTGCCTATAGCATGAGATGTGATATCCAAGTCCTTCCCATTCCAATCCTGAGACCCTTCCTATAGCATGTGATGCGATAACTCAATGCTTATACCAAACCTGAGACCCTTCCTATGGCATGAGATGTCATATACAACTCCTTCCCATTCCAACCCTGAGACCCTTCCTATAGCATGAGATGTGATATCTCAATGCTTATACCAAACCTGAGACCCTTCCTATAGCATGAGATGTGATATCCAACTTCTTCCCATTCCAATCCTGAGACCCTTCCTATAGCATGAGATGTGATATCTCAATGCTTATACCAAACCTGAGACCCTTCCTATAGCTTGAGATGTGATATCCAACTCCTTCCCATTCCAATCCTGAGACCCTTCCTATAGCATGAGATGTGATATCTCAAGGCCCCTAATACCAAACCTGAGATCCTTAATCTAACATGAAATGTGATATCAAACTCCTTCCCCTTCCAAACCTGAGAGCCTTCCTATAGCATGAGATATGATATCCAAGTCCTTCCCATTCCAATCCTGAGACCCTTCCTATAACATGAAATGTGATATCCAACTCCTTCCCATTCTAACCTGAGACCCTTCCTATAGCATGAGATGGGATATCCAACTCCTTCCAAATCCAATACTGATACCCTTCCGATAGCATGAGATGTGATATCCCAATGCTTCTACAAAACCTGAGACCCATACTATGGCATGAGATGTGATATCAAACTCCTTCCCATTCCAATCCTGAGACGCTTCCTATAGCTTGAGATGTGATATCCAACTCCTTCCCATTCCAATTCTGAGACCCTTCTTATACCATGAGACTTGATATCTCAATGCTTCTAATACCAAACCTGAGACCCGTCCTATAACATGAGATGTGATATCCAAATCCTTCCCCTTCCAAACCTTAGACCCTTCCTTTATCATGAGATGTGATATCCAACTCCTTCCCATTCCAATCCTGAGACCCTTCCGATATCATGAGATTTGTTATCTCAATGCTTCTAATATCAAACTTGAGACCCTCCCTATAGCATGAGATGTGACATCCAAGTCCTTCCCATTCCAATCCTGAGACCCTTCCTATAGCATGAGATGTGATATCTCAATGCTTCTAATACCAAACCTGAGACCCTTCCTATAACATGAGATGGGATATCCAACTCCTTCCCATTCCAATCCTGAGACCCTTCCGATAGCAGAGATGTGATATCTCAATGCTTATACCAAACCTGAGACCCTTCCTAAGGCCTGAGATGTCATATACAACTCCTTCCCATTCCAATCCTGAGACCCTTCCTATAGCATGAGATGTGATATCTCAATGCTTATACCAAATCTGAGACCCTTCCTATAGCATGAGATGTGATATCCAACACCTTCCCATTCCAATCCTGAGACCCTTCCTATAGCATGAGAAGTGATATCTCCATGCTTATACCAAACCTGAGACCCTTCCTATAGCATGAGATGTGATATCCATATCCTTCCCATTCCAATCCTGAGACCCTTCCTATAGCAAGAGATGTGATATCCAAATCCTTCCCATTCCAATCCTGAGACCCTTCCTATAACATGAGATGTGATATTCAACTCCTTCCCATTCCAACTTGAGACACTTCCTATAGCATGAGAAGGGATATCCAACTCCTTCCCAATCCAATCCTGAGAACCTTCCGATAGCAGAGATGTGATATCTCAATGCTTATACCAAACCTGAGACCCTTCCTATGGCATGAGATGTGATATCCAACTCCTTGCCATTCAAATCCTGAGACCCTTCCTATAGCATGAGATGTGATTTCTCAATGCTTCTACCAAACCCGAGACCCTTCCTTTAGCATGAGATGTGATATCCAAATCCTTCACATTCCAATCCTGAGACCCTTCCTATAGCATGAGATGTGATATCTCAATGCTTCTAATACCAAACCTGAGATCCTTCCTATAACATGAGATGTGATATCCAATTCCTTCCCATTCCATACCTGAGACCCTTCCTATTGGATGAGATGTGATATCCAACTCCTTCCCATTCCAACCCTGAGACCCTTCCTATACCATGAGATGTGATATCTCAATGCTTCTAATACCAAACCTGGGAACCGTCCTATAACATGAGATGTGATATCTCAATGTTTCTAATAAAAAACCTGAGACCCTTCCTATAACATGAGATGTGATATGCAATTCCTTCCCATTCCAAACCTGAGACCCTTCCTATTGGATGAGATGTGATATCCAAATCCTTCCCCTTCCAAACCTGAGACCCTTCCTATACCATGAGATGTGATATCTCAATGCTTCTAATACCAAACCTGGGAACCGTCCTATAACATGAGATTTGATATCTCAATGTTTCTAATAAAAAACCTGAGACCCTTCCGATAGCAAGAGATGTGATATCCAAATCCTTCCCATTCCAATCCTGAGACCCTTCCTGTATATAACATGAGATGTGATATCCAACTCCTTCCCATTCCAACCTGAGACCCTTCCTATAGCATGAGATGTGATATCCAACTCCTTACCATTCAAATCCTGAGACCCTCCCTATAACAAGAGATGTCATATCCAACTCCTTCCCATTCCAAACCTGAGACCCTTCCTATAACATGAGATGTGATATCCAACTCCTTCCCATTCCAAACCTGAGACCCTTCCGATAGCATGAGCTGTGATATCTCAATGCTTCAAAAACCAAACATGAGAACCATCCTATAACATGAGATGTGAAATCCAAATCCTTCCCTTCCCAAACCTGGGACTCTTCCTATAGCATGAGATGTGATATCTCAATGCTTCTACCAAACCTGAAACCCTTCCTATAGCATGAGATGTGATAACTCAATGCTTATACCAAACCTGAGACCCTTCCTATGGCATGAGATGTCATATACAACTCCTTCCCATTCCAACCCTGAGACCCTTCCTATAGCATGAGATGTGATATCTCAATGCTTATACCAAACCTGAGACCCTTCCTATAGCATGAGATGTGATATCCAACTCCTTCCCATTCCAATCCTGAGACCCTTCTGATAGCATGAGATGTGATATCTCAATGCCTCTAATACCAAACCTGAGATCCTACCTCTAACATGAAATGTGATATCCATCTCCTTCCCTTTCCAAACCGAGACCCTGCCTATAGCATGAGATGTGATATCCAAGTCCTTCCCATTCCAATCCTGAGACCCTTCTTATAGCATGTGATGTGATATCTCAATGCTTATACCAAACCTGAGACCCTTCCTATGGCATGAGATGTCATATACAACTCCTTCCCATTCCAACCCTGAGACCCTTCCTATAGCATGAGATGAGATATCTCAATGCTTATACCAAACCTGAGACCCTTCCTATAGCATGAGATGTGATATCCAACTTCTTCCCATTCCAATCCTGAGACCCTTCCTATAGCATGAGATGTGATATCTCAATGCTTATACCAAACCTGAGACCCTTCCTATAGCATAAAATGTGATATCTCAATGCTTATACCAAACCTGAGACCCTTCCTATAGCATGAGATGTGATATCCAACTCCTTCCCATTCCAATCCTGAGACCCTTCCTATAGCATGAGATGTGATATCTCAATGCTTATACCAAACCTGAGACCCTTCCTATAGCATGAGATGTGATATCCAACTCCTTCCCATTCCAATCCTGAGACCCTTCCTATAGCATGAGATGTGATGTCTCAATGCTTCTAATACCAAACCTGAGATCCTTCCTATAACATGAGATGTGATATCCAACTCCTTCCCATTCCAATCCTGAGACCCTTCCTATAGCATGAGATGTGATATCTCAATGCCTCTTATACCAAACCTGAGATCCTTCCGATAGCATGAGATGTGATATCTCAATGCTTCTAATACCAAACCTGAGATCCTTCCTATAATATGAGATGTGATTTCCAAATCCTTACCCTTCCAAACCTGAGACCCTCCCTTTAGCATGAAATGTGATATCCAACTCCTTCCCATTCCAATCCTGAGACCCTTCTGATAGCATGAGATGTGATATCTCAATGCCTCTAATACCAAACCTGAGATCCTACCTCTAACATGAAATGTGATATCCATCTCCATCCCTTTCCAAACCTGAGACCCTGCCTATAGCATGAGATGTGATATCCAAGTCCTTCCCATTCCAATCCTGAGACCCTTCCTATAGCATGTGATGTGATATCTCAATGCTTATACCAAACCTGAGACCCTTCCTATGGCATGAGATGTCATATACAACTCCTTCCCATTCCAACCCTGAGACCCTTCCTATAGCATGAGATGTGATATCTCAATGCTTATACCAAACCTGAGACCCTTCCTATAGCATGAGATGTGATATCCAACTTCTTCCCATTCCAATCCTGAGACCCTTCCTATAGCATGAGATGTGATATCTCAATGCTTATACCAAACCTGAGACCCTTCCTATAGCTTGAGATGTGATATCCAACTCCTTCCCATTCAATCCTGAGACCCTTCCTATAGCATGAGATGTGATATCTCAAGGCCCCTAATACCAAACCTGAGATCCTTCCTCTAACATGAAATGTGATATCCAACTCCTTCCCCTTCAAAACCTGAGAGCCTTCCTATAGCATGAGATATGATATCCAAGTCCTTCCCATTCCAATCCTGAGACCCTTCCTATAACATGAAATGTGATATCCAACTCCTTCCCATTCTAACCTGAGACCCTTCCTATAGCATGAGATGGGATATCCAACTCCTTCCAAATCCAATACTGATACCCTTCCGAAAGCATGAGATGTGATATCCCAATGCTTCTACCAAACCTGAGACCCATACTATGGCATGAGATGTGATATCAAACTCCTTCCCATTCCAATCCTGAGACGCTTCCTATAACTTGAGATGTGATATCCAACTCCTTCCCATTCCAATTCTGAGACCCTTCTTATACCATGAGACTTGATATCTCAATGCTTCTAATACCAAACCTGAGACCCGTCCTATAACATGAGATGTGATATCCAAATCCTTCCCCTTCCAAACCTTAGACCCTTCCTTTATCATGAGATGTGATATCCAACTCCTTCCCATTCCAATCCTGAGACCCTTCCGATATCATGAGATTTGTTATCTCAATGCTTCTAATATCAAACTTGAGACCCTCCCTATAGCATGAGATGTGACATCCAAGTCCTTCCCATTCCAATCCTGAGACCCTTCCTATAGCATGAGATGTGATATCTCAATGCTTCTAATACCAAACCTGAGACCCTTCCTATAACATGAGATGGGATATCCAACTCCTTCCCATTCCAATCCTGAGACCCTTCCGATAGCAGAGATGTGATATCTCAATGCTTATACCAAACCTGAGACCCTTCCTAAGGCCTGAGATGTCATATACAACTCCTTCCCATTCCAATCCCGAGACCCTTCCTATAGCATGAGATGTGATATCTCAATGCTTATACCAAATCTGAGACCCTTCCTATAGCATGAGATGTGATATCCAACACCTTCCCATTCCAATCCTGAGACCCTTCCTATAGCATGAGAAGTGATATCTCCATGCTTATACCAAACCTGAGACCCTTCCTATAGCATGAGATGTGATATCCAAATCCTTCCCATTCCAATCCTGAGACCCTTCCTATAGCATGAGATGTGATATCTCAATGCTTATACCAAACCTGAGAGCCTACCTATAGCATGAGATGTGATATCCAAGTCCATCCCATTCCAATCCTTAGACCCTTCCTACAGCATGCGATGTGATATCTCAATGATTCTAATACCAAACCAGAGACCCGTCCTTTAACATGAGATGGGATATCCAACTCCTTCCCATTCCAATCCTGAGCCACTCCTGATAGCAGAGATGTGATATCTCAATGCTTATACCAAACCTGAGACCCTTCCTATAACATGAGATGTGATATCCAACTCCTTCCCGTTCCAAACCTGAGACACTTCCTATAGCATATGTGATATCCAACTCCTTCCCATTCCAAACATGAGACCCTTCCTATAGCAAGAATGTAATATCCACCTCCTACCCATTCCAATCCTGAGACCATTCCTATAGCATGAGATGTGATATATCAATGCTTCTAATACCAAACCTGAGATCCTTCCTATGACATGAGATGTGATATCCATATCCTTCCCATTCCAATCCTGAGACCCTTCCTATAGCAAGAGATGTGATATCCAAATCCTTCCCATTCCAATCCTGAGACCCTTCCTATAACATGAGATGTGATATTCAACTCCTTCCCATTCCAACTTGAGACACTTCCTATAGCATGAGAAGGGATATCCAACTCCTTCCCAATCCAATCCTGAGAACCTTCCGATAGCAGAGATGTGATATCTCAATGCTTATACCAAACCTGAGACCCTTCCTATGGCATGAGATGTGATATCCAACTCCTTGCCATTCAAATCCTGAGACCCTTCCTATAGCATGAGATGTGATTTCTCAATGCTTCTACCAAACCTGAGACCCTTCCTTTAGCATGAGATGTGATATCCAAATCCTTCACATTCCAATCCTGAGACCCTTCCTATAGCATGAGATGTGATATCTCAATGCTTCTAATACCAAACCTGAGATCCTTCCTATAACATGAGATGTGATATCCAATTCCTTCCCATTCCAAACCTGAGACCCTTCCTATTGGATGAGATGTGATATCCAACTCCTTCCCATTCCAACCCTGAGACCCTTCCTATACCATGAGATGTGATATCTCAATGCTTCTAATACCAAACCTGGGAACCGTCCTATAACATGAGATGTGATATCTCAATGTTTCTAATAAAAAACCTGAGACCCTTCCTATAACATGAGATGTGATATCCAATTCCTTCCCATTCCAAACCTGAGACCCTTCCTATTGGATGAGATGTGATATCCAAATCCTTCCCCTTCCAAACCTGAGACCCTTCCTTTAGCATGAGATGTGATATCCAAATACTTCCCATTCCAATCCTAAAACCCTTCCTATAGCATGAGATTTGATATCTCAATGTTTCTAATAAAAAACCTGAGACCCTTCCTATAGCAAGAGATGTGATATCCAAATCCTTCCCATTCCAATCCTGAGACCCTTCCTGTATATAACATGAGATGTGATATCCAACTCCTTCCCATTCCAACCTGAGACCCTTCCTATAGCATGAGATGTGATATCCAACTCCTTACCATTCAAATCCTGAGACCCTCCCTATAACAAGAGATGTCATATCCAACTCCTTCCCATTCCAAACCTGAGACCCTTCCTATAACATGAGATGTGATATCCAACTCCTTCCCATTCCAAACCTGAGACCCTTCCGATAGCATGAGCTGTGATATCTCAATGCTTCAAAAACCAAACATGAGAACCATCCTATAACATGAGATGTGAAATCCAAATCCTTCCCTTCCCAAACCTGAGACTCTTCCTATAGCATGAGATGTGATATCTCAATGCTTCTACCAAACCTGAAACCCTTCCTATAGCATGAGATGTGATAACTCAATGCTTATACCAAACCTGAGACCCTTCCTATGGCATGAGATGTCATATACAACTCCTTCCCATTCCAACCCTGAGACCCTTCCTATAGCATGAGATGTGATATCTCAATGCTTATACCAAACCTGAGACCCTTCCTATAGCATGAGATGTGATATCCAACTCCTTCCCATTCCAATCCTGAGACCCTTCTGATAGCATGAGATGTGATATCTCAATGCCTCTAATACCAAACCTGAGATCCTACCTCTAACATGAAATGTGATATCCATCTCCTTCCCTTTTCAAACCGAGACCCTGCCTATAGCATGAGATGTGATATCCAAGTCCTTCCCATTCCAATCCTGAGAC
This sequence comes from Ambystoma mexicanum, assembly GCF_040938575.1. Classification (NCBI taxonomy): domain Eukaryota; kingdom Metazoa; phylum Chordata; class Amphibia; order Caudata; family Ambystomatidae; genus Ambystoma; species Ambystoma mexicanum. The sequence continues at coordinate 1,501,626,882 of NC_090923.1, read as the reverse complement.
CCTTCTTATAGCATGTGATGTGATATCTCAATGCTTATACCAAACCTGAGACCCTTCCTATGGCATGAGATGTCATATACAACTCCTTCCCATTCCAACCCTGAGACCCTTCCTATAGCATGAGATGTGATATCTCAATGCTTATACCAAACCTGAGACCCTTCCTATAGCATGAGATGTGATATCCAACTTCTTCCCATTCCAATCCTGAGACCCTTCCTATAGCATGAGATGTGATATCTCAATGCTTATACCAAACCTGAGACCCTTCCTATAGCATAAGATGTGATATCTCAATGCTTATACCAAACCTGAGACCCTTCCTATAGCATGAGATGTGATATCCAACTCCTTCCCATTCCAATCCTGAGACCCTTCCTATAGCATGAGATGTGATATCTCAATGCTAATACCAAACCTGAGACCCTTCCTATAGCATGAGATGTGATATCCAACTCCTTCCCATTCCAATCCTGAGACCCTTCCTATAGCATGAGATGTGATGTCTCAATGCTTCTAATACCAAACCTGAGATCCTTCCTATAACATGAGATGTGATATCCAACTCCTTCCCATTCCAATCCTGAGACCCTTCCTATAGCATGAGATGTGATATCTCAATGCCTCTTATACCAAACCTGAGATCCTTCCGATAGCATGAGATGTGATATCTCAATGCTTCTAATACCAAACCTGAGATCCTTCCTATAATATGAGATGTGATTTCCAAATCCTTCCCCTTCCAAACCTGAGACCCTCCCTTTAGCATGAAATGTGATATCCAACTCCTTCCCATTCCAATCCTGAGACCCTTCTGATAGCATGAGATGTGATATCTCAATGCCTCTAATACCAAACCTGAGATCCTACCTCTAACATGAAATGTGATATCCATCTCCATCCCTTTCCAAACCTGAGACCCTGCCTATAGCATGAGATGTGATATCCAAGTCCTTCCCATTCCAATCCTGAGACCCTTCCTATAGCATGAGATGTGATATCTCAATGCTTATACCAAACCTGAGACCCTTCCTATAGCATGAGATGTGATATCCAACTTCTTCCCATTCCAATCCTGAGACCCTTCCTATAGCATGAGATGTGATATCTCAATGCTTATACCAAACCTGAGACCCTTCCTATAGCTTGAGATGTGATATCCAACTCCTTCCCATTCAATCCTGAGACCCTTCCTATAGCATGAGATGTGATATCTCAAGGCCCCTAATACCAAACCTGAGATCCTTCCTCTAACATGAAATGTGATATCCAACTCCTTCCCCTTCCAAACCTGAGAGCCTTCCTATAGCATGAGATATGATATCCAAGTCCTTCCCATTCCAATCCTGAGACCCTTCCTATAACATGAAATGTGATATCCAACTCCTTCCCATTCTAACCTGAAACCCTTCCTATAGCATGAGATGGGATATCCAACTCCTTCCAAATCCAATACTGATACCCTTCCGATAGCATGAGATGTGATATCCCAATGCTTCTACCAAACCTGAGACCCATACTATGGCATGAGATGTGATATCAAACTCCTTCCCATTCCAATCCTGAGACGCTTCCTATAACTTGAGATGTGATATCCAACTCCTTCCCATTCCAATTCTGAGACCCTTCTTATACCATGAGACTTGATATCTCAATGCTTCTAATACCAAACCTGAGACCCGTCCTATAACATGAGATGTGATATCCAAATCCTTCCCCTTCCAAACCTTAGACCCTTCCTTTATCATGAGATGTGATATCCAACTCCTTCCCATTCCAATCCTGAGACCCTTCCGATATCATGAGATTTGTTATCTCAATGCTTCTAATATCAAACTTGAGACCCTCCCTATAGCATGAGATGTGACATCCAAGTCCTTCCCATTCCAATCCTGAGACCCTTCCTATAGCATGAGATGTGATATCTCAATGCTTCTAATACCAAACCTGAGACCCTTCCTATAACATGAGATGGGATATCCAACTCCTTCCCATTCCAATCCTGAGACCCTTCCGATAGCAGAGATGTGATATCTCAATGCTTATACCAAACCTGAGACCCTTCCTAAGGCCTGAGATGTCATATACAACTCCTTCCCATTCCAATCCTGAGACCCTTCCTATAGCATGAGATGTGATATCTCAATGCTTATACCAAATCTGAGACCCTTCCTATAGCATGAGATGTGATATCCAACACCTTCCCATTCCAATCCTGAGACCCTTCCTATAGCATGAGAAGTGATATCTCCATGCTTATACCAAACCTGAGACCCTTCCTATAGCATGAGATGTGATATCCAAATCCTTCCCATTCCAATCCTGAGACCCTTCCTATAGCATGAGATGTGATATCTCAATGCTTATACCAAACCTGAGAGCCTACCTATAGCATGAGATGTGATATCCAAGTCCATCCCATTCCAATCCTTAGACCCTTCCTACAGCATGTGATGTGATATCTCAATGATTCTAATACCAAACCAGAGACCCGTCCTTTAACATGAAATGGGATATCCAACTCCTTCCCATTCCAATCCTGAGCCACTCCTGATAGCAGAGATGTGATATCTCAATGCTTATACCAAACCTGAGACCCTTCCTATAACATGAGATGTGATATCCAACTCCTTCCCGTTCCAAACCTGAGACACTTCCTATAGCATATGTGATATCCAACTCCTTCCCATTCCAAACATGAGACCCTTCCTATAGCAAGAATGTAATATCCACCTCCTACCCATTCCAATCCTGAGACCATTCCTATAGCATGAGATGTGATATATCAATGCTTCTAATACCAAACCTGAGATCCTTCCTATGACATGAGATGTGATATCCATATCCTTCCCATTCCAATCCTGAGACCCTTCCTATAGCAAGAGATGTGATATCCAAATCCTTCCCATTCCAATCCTGAGACCCTTCCTATAACATGAGATGTGATATTCAACTCCTTCCCATTCCAACTTGAGACACTTCCTATAGCATGAGAAGGGATATCCAACTCCTTCCCAATCCAATCCTGAGAACCTTCCGATAGCAGAGATGTGATATCTCAATGCTTATACCAAACCTGAGACCCTTCCTATGGCATGAGATGTGATATCCAACTCCTTGCCATTCAAATCCTGAGACCCTTCCTATAGCATGAGATGTGATTTCTCAATGCTTCAACCAAACCTGAGACCCTTCCTTTAGCATGAGATGTGATATCCAAATCCTTCACATTCCAATCCTGAGACCCTTCCTATAGCATGAGATGTGATATCTCAATGCTTCTAATACCAAACCTGAGATCCTTCCTATAACATGAGATGTGATATCCAATTCCTTCCCATTCCAAACCTGAGACCCTTCCTATTGGATGAGATGTGATATCCAACTCCTTCCCATTCCAACCCTGAGACCCTTCCTATACCATGAGATGTGATATCTCAATGCTTCTAATACCAAACCTGGGAACCGTCCTATAACATGAGATGTGATATCTCAATGTTTCTAATAAAAAACCTGAGACCCTTCCTATAACATGAGATGTGATATCCAATTCCTTCCCATTCCAAACCTGAGACCCTTCCTATTGGATGAGATGTGATATCCAAATCCTTCCCCTTCCAAACCTGAGACCCTTCCTTTAGCATGAGATGTGATATCCAAATACTTCCCATTCCAATCCTAAAACCCTTCCTATAGCATGAGATTTGATATCTCAATGTTTCTAATAAAAAACCTGAGACCCTTCCTATAGCAAGAGATGTGATATCCAAATCCTTCCCATTCCAATCCTGAGACCCTTCCTGTATATAACATGAGATGTGATATCCAACTCCTTCCCATTCCAACCTGAGACCCTTCCTATAGCATGAGATGTGATATCCAACTCCTTACCATTCAAATCCTGAGACCCTCCCTATAGCAAGAGATGTCATATCCAACTCCTTCCCATTCCAAACCTGAGACCCTTCCTATAACATGAGATGTGATATCCAACTCCTTCCCATTCCAAACCTGAGACCCTTCCGATAGCATGAGCTGTGATATCTCAATGCTTCAAAAACCAAACATGAGAACCATCCTATAACATGAGATGTGAAATCCAAATCCTTCCCTTCCCAAACCTGAGACTCTTCCTATAGCATGAGATGTGATATCTCAATGCTTCTACCAAACCTGAAACCCTTCCTATAGCATGAGATGTGATAACTCAATGCTTATACCAAACCTGAGACCCTTCCTATGGCATGAGATGTCATATACAACTCCTTCCCATTCCAACCCTGAGACCCTTCCTATAGCATGAGATGTGATATCTCAATGCTTATACCAAACCTGAGACCCTTCCTATAGCATGAGATGTGATATCCAACTCCTTCCCATTCCAATCCTGAGACCCTTCTGATAGCATGAGATGTGATATCTCAATGCCTCTAATACCAAACCTGAGATCCTACCTCTAACATGAAATGTGATATCCATCTCCTTCCCTTTCCAAACCGAGACCCTGCCTATAGCATGAGATGTGATATCCAAGTCCTTCCCATTCCAATCCTGAGACCCTTCCTATAGCATGAGATGTGATATCCAACTTCTTCCCATTCCAATCCTGAGACCCTTCCTATAGCATAAGATATGATATCTCAATGCTTCTATACCAAACCTGAGATCCTTCTGATAGCATGAAATGTGATATCCAACTCTTTCCCCTTGCAAACCTGAGAGCCTTCCTATAGCATGAGATGTGATATCCAAGTACTTCCCATTCCAATCCTGAGACCCTTCCTATAACATGAGATGTGATATCCAACTCCTTCCCATTCCAACCTGAGACCCTTCGTATAGCATGAGATGGGATATCCAACTCCTTCCAAATCCAATCCCGATACCCTTCCGATAGCATGAGATGTGATATCCCAATGCTTCTACCAAACCTGAGACCCATACTATGGCATGAGATGTGATATCAAACTCCTTCCCATTCTAATCCTGAGACCCTTCCTATAGCTTGAGATGTGATATCCAACTCCATCCCATTCCAATCCTGAGACCCTTCCTATACCATGAGACTTGATATCTCAATGCTTCTAATACCAAACCTGAGACCCGTCCTATAACATGAGATGTGATATCCAAATCCTTCCCCTTCCAAACCTTAGACCCTTCCTTTATCATGAGATGTGATATCCAACTCCTTCCCATTCCAATCTTGAGACCCTTCCGATATCATGAAATGTGATACCTCAATGCTTCTAATATCAAACTTGAGACCCTCCCTATAGCAAGAGATGTGATATCCAAGTCCTTCCCATTCCAATCCTGAGACCCTTTCTATAGCATGAGATGTGATATCTCAATGCTTCTAATACCAAACCTGAGACCCTTCCTATAACATAAGATGGGAATATCCAACTCCTTCCCTTTCCAATCCTGAGACCCTTCCGATAGCAGAGATCTGATATCTCAATGCTTATACCAAACCTGAGATCCTTCCTATAACATGAGATGTGATATCCAACTCCTTCCCATTCCAATCCTGAGACACTTCCTATAGCATGAGATGTGATATCTCACTGCTTATACCAAACCTGAGACCCTTCCTATAGCATGAGATGTGATATCCAACTCCTTCCCATTCCAATCCTGAGACCCTTCCTATAGCATGAGATGTGATATCTCAATGCTTCTAATATCAAACTTGAGACCCTCCCTATAGCATGAGATGTGATACCCAAGTCCTTCCCATTCCAATCCTGAGACACTTCCTATAGCATGAGATGTGATATCTCAATGCTTCTAATACCAAACCTGAGACTCTTCCTATAACATGAGATGGGATATCCAACTCCTTCCCATTCCAATCCTGAGACCCTTTCGATAGCAGAGATGTGATATCTCAATGTTTATACCAAACCTGAGACCCTCCCTACGGCATGAGATGTCATATACAACTCCTTCCCATTCCAATCCTGAGACCCTTCCTATAGCATGAGATGTGATATCCAACTCCTTCCCATTCCAATCCTGAGACCCTTCCTATAGCATGAGATGTGATGTCTCAATGCTTCTAATACCAAACCCGAGATCCTTCCTATAACATGAGATGTGATATCCAACTCCTTCCATTCCAATCCTGAGACCCTTCCTATAGCATGAGATGTGATATCTCAATGCTTATAACAAAACCTGAGACCCTTCCTATAGCATGAGATGTGATATCCAACTCCTTCCCATTCCAATCCTGAGACCCTTCCTATAGCCTGAGATGTGATATCTCAATGCCTCTAATACCAAACCTGAGATCCTTCCTCTAACATGAAATGTGATATCCAACTCCTTCACTTTCCAAACCTGAGAGCCTATCTATAGCATGAGATGTGATATCCAAGTCCTTCCCATTCCAATCCTGAGACCCTTCCTATAGCATGAGATGTGATATCTCAATGCTTATAACAAAACCTGAGACCCTTCCTATAGCATGAGATGTGATATCCAACTCCTTCCCATTCCAATCCTGAGACCCTTCCTATAGCCTGAGATGTGATATCTCAATGCCTCTAATACCAAACCTGAGATCCTTCCTCTAACATGAAATGTGATATCCAACTCCTTCAATTTCCAAACCTGAGAGCCTATCTATAGCATGAGATGTGATATCCAAGTCCTTCCCATTCCAATCCTTAGACCCTTCCTACAGCATGCAATATGATATCTCAATGATTTTAATAAAAAACCTGAGACCCGTCCTATAACATGAGATGGGATATCCAACTCCTTCCCATTCCAATCCTGAGACACTTCCGATAGCAGAGATGTGATATCTCACTGCTTATACCAAACCTGAGACCCTTCCTATAGCATGAGATGTGATATCCAACTCCTTCCCATTCCATCCCTGAGACCCTTCCCAAATCATGAGATGTGATATCTCAAAGCTTCTAATATCAAACTTGAGACCCTCCCTATAGCATGAGATGTGATATCCAAGTCCTTCCCATTCCAATCCTGAGACCCTTCCGATAGCATGAGATGTGATGTCTCAATGCTTCTAATACCAAACCTGAGATCCTTCCTATAACATGAGATGTGATATCCAACTCCTTCCCATTCCAATCCTGAGACCCTTTCTATAGCATGAGATGTGATATCTCAATGCTTATACCAAACCTGAGACCCTTCCTATAGCATGAGATGTGATATCCAAGTCCTTCCCATTCCAATCCTGAGACCCTTCCGATAGTAGAGATGTGATATCTCAATGCTTATACCAAACCTGAGATCCTTCCTATAACATGAGATGTGATATCCAACTCCTTCCCATTCCAATCCTGAGACACTTCCTATAGCATGAGATGTGATATCTCACTGCTTATACCAAACCTGAGACCCTTCCTATAGCATGAGATGTGATATCCAACTCCTTCCCTTTCCAATCCTGAGACCCTTCCTATAGCATGAGATATGATATCTCAATGCTTCTAATATCAAACTTGAGACCCTCCCTATAGCATGAGATGTGATATCCAAGTCCTTCCCATTCCAATCCTGAGACCCTTCCGATAGCATGAGATGTGATGTCTCAATGCTTCTAATACCAAACCTGAGATCCTTCCTATAACATGAGATGTGATATCCAACTCCTTCCCATTCCAATCCTGAGACCCTTCCTATAGCATGAGATGTGATATCTCAATGCTTATACCAAACCTGAGACCCTTCCTATAGCATGAGATGTGATATCCAACTCCTTCCCATTCCAATCCTGAGACCCTTCCTAGAGCATGAGATGTGATATCTCAATGCCTCTAATACCAAACCTGAGATCCTTCCTCTAACATGAAATGTGATATCCAACTCCTTCCCATTCCAATCCTGAGACACTTCCTATAGCATGAGATGTGATATCTAAATGCTTCTAATACCAAACTTGAGACTCTTACTATAACATGAGATGGGATATCCAACTCCTTCCCATTCCAATCCTTAGACCCTTCCTACAGCATGCAATATGATATCTCAATGATTCTAATAACAAACCTGAGACCCGTCCTATAACATGAGATGGGATATCCAACACCTTCCCATTCCAATCCTGAGACACTTCCGATAGCAGAGATGTGATATCTCAATGCTTATACCAAACCTGAGACCCTTCCTATAACATGAGATGTGATATCCAACTCCTTCCCGTTCCAAACCTGAGACCCTTCCTATAGCATATGTGATATCCAACACATTCCCATTCCAAACATGAGACCCTTCCTATAGCAGGAATGTAATATCCAACTCCTTCCCATTCCAATCCTGAGACCATTCCTATAGCATGAGATGTGATATCTCAATGCTTCTAATACCAAACCTGAGATCCTTCCTATGACATGAGATGTGATATACAATTCCTCCCCATTCCAAACCTGAGAACCTTCCTACAGCATGCGATGGGATATCTCAATGCTTCTAATACCAAACCTGAGACCAGTCCTATAACATGAGATTGGATATCCAACTCCTTCCCCTTCCAAACCTGAGACCCTTCCTATAGCATGAGATGTGATATCCAACTTCTTCCCATTCCAATCCTGAGACCCTTCCTATAACATGAGATGTGATGTCTCAATGCTTCGAATACCAAACCTGAGATCTTTCCTATAACATGAGATGTGATATCCAACTCCTTCCCATTCCAATCCTGAGACCCTTCCTATAGCATGGGATGTGCTATCTCAATGCTTATACCAAACCTGAGACCCTTCCTAAAGCTTGAGATGTGATATCCAACTCCTTCCCATTCCAATCCTGAGACCCTTCCTATAACATGAAATGTGATATCCAACTCCTTCCCATTCCAACCTGAGACCCTTCCTATAACATGAAATGTGATATCCAACTCCTTCCCTTTCCAAACCTGAGACCCTCCCTTTAGCATGAGATGTGATATCCAACTCCTTCCCATTCCAATCCTGAGACCCTTCTGATAGCATAAGATATATCTCAATGCTTCTATACCAAACCTGAGATCCTTCCGATAGCATGAGATGTGATATCTCAATACTTCTAATACCAAACCTGAGATCCTTCCTATAACATGAGATGTGATATCCAAATCCTTATCTTCCAAACCTGAGACCCTCCCTTTAGCATGAGATGTGATATCCAACTCCTTCCCATTCCAATCCTGAGACTCTTCTGATAGCATAAGATATGATATCTCAATGCTTCTATACCAAACCTGAGATCCTTCTGATAGCATGAAATGTGATATCCAACTCTTTCCCCTTGCAAACCTGAGAGCCTTCCTATAGCATGAGATGTGATATCCAAGTACTTCCCATTCCAATCCTGAGACCCTTCCTATAACATGAGATGTGATATCCAACTCCTTCCCATTCCAACCTGAGACCCTTCCTATAGCATGAGATGGGATATCCAACTCCTTCCAAATCCAATCCCGATACCCTTCCGATAGCATGAGATGTGATATCCCAATGCTTCTACCAAACCTGAGACCCATACTATGGCATGAGATGTGATATCAAACTCCTTCCCATTCTAATCCTGAGACCCTTCCTATAGCTTGAGATGTGATATCCAACTCCATCCCATTCCAATCCTGAGACCCTTCCTATACCATGAGACTTGATATCTCAATGCTTCTAATACCAAACCTGAGACCCGTCCTATAACATGAGATGTGATATCCAAATCCTTCCGCTTCCAAACCTTAGACCCTTCCTTTATCATGAGATGTGATATCCAACTCCTTCCCATTCCAATCTTGAGACCCTTCCGATATCATGAAATGTGATACCTCAATGCTTCTAATATCAAACTTGAGACCCTCCCTATAGCAAGAGATGTGATATCCAAGTCCTTCCCATTCCAATCCTGAGACCCTTTCTATAGCATGAGATGTGATATCTCAATGCTTCTAATACCAAACCTGAGACCCTTCCTATAACATAAGATGGGAATATCCAACTCCTTCCCTTTCCAATCCTGAGACCCTTCCGATAGCAGAGATCTGATATCTCAATGCTTATACCAAACCTGAGATCCTTCCTATAACATGAGATGTGATATCCAACTCCTTCCCATTCCAATCCTGAGACACTTCCTATAGCATGAGATGTGATATCTCACTGCTTATACCAAACCTGAGACCCTTCCTATAGCATGAGATGTGATATCCAACTCCTTCCCATTCCAATCCTGAGACCCTTCCTATAGCATGAGATGTGATATCTCAATGCTTCTAATATCAAACTTGAGACCCTCCCTATAGCATGAGATGTGATACCCAAGTCCTTCCCATTCCAATCCTGAGACACTTCCTATAGCATGAGATGTGATATCTCAATGCTTCTAATACCAAACCTGAGACTCTTCCTATAACATGAGATGGGATATCCAACTCCTTCCCATTCCAATCCTGAGACCCTTTCGATAGCAGAGATGTGATATCTCAATGTTTATACCAAACCTGAGACCCTCCCTACGGCATGAGATGTCATATACAACTCCTTCCCATTCCAATCCTGAGACCCTTCCTATAGCATGAGATGTGATATCCAACTCCTTCCCATTCCAATCCTGAGACCCTTCCTATAGCATGAGATGTGATGTCTCAATGCTTCTAATACCAAACCTGAGATCCTTCCTATAACATGAGATGTGATATCCAACTCCTTCCATTCCAATCCTGAGACCCTTCCTATAGCATGAGATGTGATATCTCAATGCTTATAACAAAACCTGAGACCCTTCCTATAGCATGAGATGTGATATCCAACTCCTTCCCATTCCAATCCTGAGACCCTTCCTATAGCCTGAGATGTGATATCTCAATGCCTCTAATACCAAACCTGAGATCCTTCCTCTAACATGAAATGTGATATCCAACTCCTTCACTTTCCAAACCTGAGAGCCTATCTATAGCATGAGATGTGATATCCAAGTCCTTCCCATTCCAATCCTGAGACCCTTCCTATAGCATGAGATGTGATATCTCAATGCTTATAACAAAACCTGAGACCCTTCCTATAGCATGAGATGTGATATCCAACTCCTTCCCATTCCAATCCTGAGACCCTTCCTATAGCCTGAGATGTGATATCTCAATGCCTCTAATACCAAACCTGAGATCCTTCCTCTAACATGAAATGTGATATCCAACTCCTTCAATTTCCAAACCTGAGAGCCTATCTATAGCATGAGATGTGATATCCAAGTCCTTCCCATTCCAATCCTTAGACCCTTCCTACAGCATGCAATATGATATCTCAATGATTTTAATAAAAAACCTGAGACCCGTCCTATAACATGAGATGGGATATCCAACTCCTTCCCATTCCAATCCTGAGACACTTCCGATAGCAGAGATGTGATATCTCACTGCTTATACCAAACCTGAGACCCTTCCTATAGCATGAGATGTGATATCCAACTCCTTCCCATTCCATCCCTGAGACCCTTCCCAAATCATGAGATGTGATATCTCAATGCTTCTAATATCAAACTTGAGACCCTCCCTATAGCATGAGATGTGATATCCAAGTCCTTCCCATTCCAATCCTGAGACCCTTCCGATAGCATGAGATGTGATGTCTCAATGCTTCTAATACCAAACCTGAGATCCTTCCTATAACATGAGATGTGATATCCAACTCCTTCCCATTCCAATCCTGAGACCCTTTCTATAGCATGAGATGTGATATCTCAATGCTTATACCAAACCTGAGACCCTTCCTATAGCATGAGATGTGATATCCAAGTCCTTCCCATTCCAATCCTGAGACCCTTCCGATAGTAGAGATGTGATATCTCAATGCTTATACCAAACCTGAGATCCTTCCTATAACATGAGATGTGATATCCAACTCCTTCCCATTCCAATCCTGAGACACTTCCTATAACATGAGATGTGATATCTCACTGCTTATACCAAACCTGAGACCCTTCCTATAGCATGAGATGTGATATCCAACTCCTTCCCTTTCCAATCCTGAGACCCTTCCTATAGCATGAGATATGATATCTCAATGCTTCTAATATCAAACTTGAGATCCTCCCTATAGCATGAGATGTGATATCCAAGTCCTTCCCATTCCAATCCTGAGACCCTTCCGATAGCATGAGATGTGATGTCTCAATGCTTCTAATACCAAACCTGAGATCCTTCCTATAACATGAGATGTGATATCCAACTCCTTCCCATTCCAATCCTGAGACCCTTCCTATAGCATGAGATGTGATATCTCAATGCTTATACCAAACCTGAGACCCTTCCTATAGCATGAGATGTGATATCCAACTCCTTCCCATTCCAATCCTGAGACCCTTCCTAGAGCATGAGATGTGATATCTCAATGCCTCTAATACCAAACCTGAGATCCTTCCTCTAACATGAAATGTGATATCCAACTCCTTCCCATTCCAATCCTGAGACACTTCCTATCGCATGAGATGTGATATCTAAATGCTTCTAATACCAAACTTGAGACTCTTACTATAACATGAGATGGGATATCCAACTCCTTCCCATTCCAATCCTTAGACCCTTCCTACAGCATGCAATATGATATCTCAATGATTCTAATATCAAACCTGAGACCCGTCCTATAACATGAGATGGGATATCCAACACCTTCCCATTCCAATCCTGAGACACTTCCGATAGCAGAGATGTGATATCTCAATGCTTATACCAAACCTGAGACCCTTCCTATAACATGAGATGTGATATCCAACTCCTTCCCGTTCCAAACCTGAGACCCTTCCTATAGCATATGTGATATCCAACACATTCCCATTCCAAACATGAGACCCTTCCTATAGCAGGAATGTAATATCCAACTCCTTCCCATTCCAATCCTGAGACCATTCCTATAGCATGAGATGTGATATCTCAATGCTTCTAATACCAAACCTGAGATCCTTCCTATGACATGAGATGTGATATACAATTCCTCCCCATTCCAAACCTGAGAACCTTCCTACAGCATGCGATGGGATATCTCAATGCTTCTAATACCAAACCTGAGACCAGTCCTATAACATGAGATTGGATATCCAACTCCTTCCCCTTCCAAACCTGAGACCCTTCCTATAGCATGAGATGTGATATCCAACTTCTTCCCATTCCAATCCTGAGACCCTTCCTATAACATGAGATGTGATGTCTCAATGCTTCGAATACCAAACCTGAGATCTTTCCTATAACATGAGATGTGATATCCAACTCCTTCCCATTCCAATCCTGAGACCCTTCCTATAGCATGGGATGTGCTATCTCAATGCTTATACCAAACCTGAGACCCTTCCTAAAGCTTGAGATGTGATATCCAACTCCTTCCCATTCCAATCCTGAGACCCTTCCTATAACATGAAATGTGATATCCAACTCCTTCCCATTCCAACCTGAGACCCTTCCTATAACATGAAATGTGATATCCAACTCCTTCCCTTTCCAAACCTGAGACCCTCCCTTTAGCATGAGATGTGATATCCAACTCCTTCCCATTCCAATCCTGAGACCCTTCTGATAGCATAAGATATATCTCAATGCTTCTATACCAAACCTGAGATCCTTCCGATAGCATGAGATGTGATATCTCAATACTTCTAATACCAAACCTGAGATCCTTCCTATAACATGAGATGTGATATCCAAATCCTTATCTTCCAAACCTGAGACCCTCCCTTTAGCATGAGATGTGATATCCAACTCCTTCCCATTCCAATCCTGAGACTCTTCTGATAGCATAAGATATGATATCTCAATGCTTCTATACCAAACCTGAGATCCTTCTGATAGCATGAAATGTGATATCCAACTCTTTCCCCTTGCAAACCTGAGAGCCTTCCTATAGCATGAGATGTGATATCCAAGTACTTCCCATTCCAATCCTGAGACCCTTCCTATAACATGAGATGTGATATCCAACTCCTTCCCATTCCAACCTGAGACCCTTCCTATAGCATGAGATGGGATATCCAACTCCTTCCAAATCCAATCCCGATACCCTTCCGATAGCATGAGATGTGATATCCCAATGCTTCTACCAAACCTGAGACCCATACTATGGCATGAGATGTGATAACAAACTCCTTCCCATTCTAATCCTGAGACCCTTCCTATAGCTTGAGATGTGATATCCAACTCCATCCCATTCCAATCCTGAGACCCTTCCTATACCATGAGACTTGATATCTCAATGCTTCTAATACCAAACCTGAGACCCGTCCTATAACATGAGATGTGATATCCAAATCCTTCCCCTTCCAAACCTTAGACCCTTCCTTTATCATGAGATGTGATATCCAACTCCTTCCCATTCCAATCTTGAGACCCTTCCGATATCATGAAATGTGATACCTCAATGCTTCTAATATCAAACTTGAGACCCTCCCTATAGCAAGAGATGTGATATCCAAGTCCTTCCCATTCCAATCCTGAGACCCTTTCTATAGCATGAGATGTGATATCTCAATGCTTCTAATACCAAACCTGAGACCCTTCCTATAACATAAGATGGGAATATCCAACTCCTTCCCTTTCCAATCCTGAGACCCTTCCGATAGCAGAGATCTGATATCTCAATGCTTATACCAAACCTGAGATCCTTCCTATAACATGAGATGTGATATCCAACTCCTTCCCATTCCAATCCTGAGACACTTCCTATAGCATGAGATGTGATATCTCACTGCTTATACCAAACCTGAGACCCTTCCTATAGCATGAGATGTGATATCCAACTCCTTCCCATTCCAATCCTGAGACCCTTCCTATAGCATGAGATGTGATATCTCAATGCTTCTAATATCAAACTTGAGACCCTCCCTATAGCATGAGATGTGATACCCAAGTCCTTCCCATTCCAATCCTGAGACACTTCCTATAGCATGAGATGTGATATCTCAATGCTTCTAATACCAAACCTGAGACTCTTCCTATAACATGAGATGGGATATCCAACTCCTTCCCATTCCAATCCTGAGACCCTTTCGATAGCAGAGATGTGATATCTCAATGTTTATACCAAACCTGAGGCCCTCCCTACGGCATGAGATGTCATATACAACTCCTTCCCATTCCAATCCTGAGACCCTTCCTATAGCATGAGATGTGATATCCAACTCCTTCCCATTCCAATCCTGAGACCCTTCCTATAGCATGAGATGTGATGTCTCAATGCTTCTAATACCAAACCTGAGATCCTTCCTATAACATGAGATGTGATATCCAACTCCTTCCATTCCAATCCTGAGACCCTTCCTATAGCATGAGATGTGATATCTCAATGCTTATAACAAAACCTGAGACCCTTCCTATAGCATGAGATGTGATATCCAACTCCTTCCCATTCCAATCCTGAGACCCTTCCTATAGCCTGAGATGTGATATCTCAATGCCTCTAATACCAAACCTGAGATCCTTCCTCTAACATGAAATGTGATATCCAACTCCTTCACTTTCCAAACCTGAGAGCCTATCTATAGCATGAGATGTGATATCCAAGTCCTTCCCATTCCAATCCTGAGACCCTTCCTATAGCATGAGATGTGATATCTCAATGCTTATAACAAAACCTGAGACCCTTCCTATAGCATGAGATGTGATATCCAACTCCTTCCCATTCCAATCCTGAGACCCTTCCTATAGCCTGAGATGTGATATCTCAATGCCTCTAATACCAAACCTGAGATCCTTCCTCTAACATGAAATGTGATATCCAACTCCTTCAATTTCCAAACCTGAGAGCCTATCTATAGCATGAGATGTGATATCCAAGTCCTTCCCATTCCAATCCTTAGACCCTTCCTACAGCATGCAATATGATATCTCAATGATTTTAATAAAAAACCTGAGACCCGTCCTATAACATGAGATGGGATATCCAACTCCTTCCCATTCCAATCCTGAGACACTTCCGATAGCAGAGATGTGATATCTCACTGCTTATACCAAACCTGAGACCCTTCCTATAGCATGAGATGTGATATCCAACTCCTTCCCATTCCATCCCTGAGACCCTTCCCAAATCATGAGATGTGATATCTCAATGCTTCTAATATCAAACTTGAGACCCTCCCTATAGCATGAGATGTGATATCCAAGTCCTTCGCATTCCAATCCTGAGACCCTTCCGATAGCATGAGATGTGATGTCTCAATGCTTCTAATACCAAACCTGAGATCCTTCCTATAACATGAGATGTGATATCCAACTCCTTCCCATTCCAATCCTGAGACCCTTTCTATAGCATGAGATGTGATATCTCAATGCTTATACCAAACCTGAGACCCTTCCTATAGCATGAGATGTGATATCCAAGTCCTTCCCATTCCAATCCTGAGACCCTTCCGATAGTAGAGATGTGATATCTCAATGCTTATACCAAACCTGAGATCCTTCCTATAACATGAGATGTGATATCCAACTCCTTCCCATTCCAATCCTGAGACACTTCCTATAGCATGAGATGTGATATCTCACTGCTTATACCAAACCTGAGACCCTTCCTATAGCATGAGATGTGATATCCAACTCCTTCCCTTTCCAATCCTGAGACCCTTCCTATAGCATGAGATATGATATCTCAATGCTTCTAATATCAAACTTGAGATCCTCCCTATAGCATGAGATGTGATATCCAAGTCCTTCCCATTCCAATCCTGAGACCCTTCCGATAGCATGAGATGTGATGTCTCAATGCTTCTAATACCAAACCTGAGATCCTTCCTATAACATGAGATGTGATATCCAACTCCTTCCCATTCCAATCCTGAGACCCTTCCTATAGCATGAGATGTGATATCTCAATGCTTATACCAAACCTGAGACCCTTCCTATAGCATGAGATGTGATATCCAACTCCTTCCCATTCCAATCCTGAGACCCTTCCTAGAGCATGAGATGTGATATCTCAATGCCTCTAATACCAAACCTGAGATCCTTCCTCTAACATGAAATGTGATATCCAACTCCTTCCCATTCCAATCCTGAGACACTTCCTATAGCATGAGATGTGATATCTAAATGCTTCTAATACCAAACTTGAGACTCTTACTATAACATGAGATGGGATATCCAACTCCTTCCCATTCCAATCCTTAGACCCTTCCTACAGCATGCAATATGATATCTCAATGATTCTAATAACAAACCTGAGACCCGTCCTATAACATGAGATGGGATATCCAACACCTTCCCATTCCAATCCTGAGACACTTCCGATAGCAGAGATGTGATATCTCAATGCTTATACCAAACCTGAGACCCTTCCTATAACATGAGATGTGATATCCAACTCCTTCCCGTTCCAAACCTGAGACCCTTCCTATAGCATATGTGATATCCAACACATTCCCATTCCAAACATGAGACCCTTCCTATAGCAGGAATGTAATATCCAACTCCTTCCCATTCCAATCCTGAGACCATTCCTATAGCATGAGATGTGATATCTCAATGCTTCTAATACCAAACCTGAGATCCTTCCTATGACATGAGATGTGATATACAATTCCTCCCCATTCCAAACCTGAGAACCTTCCTACAGCATGCGATGGGATATCTCAATGCTTCTAATACCAAACCTGAGACCAGTCCTATAACATGAGATTGGATATCCAACTCCTTCCCCTTCCAAACCTGAGACCCTTCCTATAGCATGAGATGTGATATCCAACTTCTTCCCATTCCAATCCTGAGACCCTTCCTATAACATGAGATGTGATGTCTCAATGCTTCGAATACCAAACCTGAGATCTTTCCTATAACATGAGATGTGATATCCAACTCCTTCCCATTCCAATCCTGAGACCCTTCCTATAGCATGGGATGTGCTATCTCAATGCTTATACCAAACCTGAGACCCTTCCTAAAGCTTGAGATGTGATATCCAACTCCTTCCCATTCCAATCCTGAGACCCTTCCTATAACATGAAATGTGATATCCAACTCCTTCCCATTCCAACCTGAGACCCTTCCTATAACATGAAATGTGATATCCAACTCCTTCCCTTTCCAAACCTGAGACCCTCCCTTTAGCATGAGATGTGATATCCAACTCCTTCCCATTCCAATCCTGAGACCCTTCTGATAGCATAAGATATATCTCAATGCTTCTATACCAAACCTGAGATCCTTCCGATAGCATGAGATGTGATATCTCAATACTTCTAATACCAAACCTGAGATCCTTCCTATAACATGAGATGTGATATCCAAATCCTTATCTTCCAAACCTGAGACCCTCCCTTTAGCATGAGATGTGATATCCAACTCCTTCCCATTCCAATCCTGAGACTCTTCTGATAGCATAAGATATGATATCTCAATGCTTCTATACCAAACCTGAGATCCTTCTGATAGCATGAAATGTGATATCCAACTCTTTCCCCTTGCAAACCTGAGAGCCTTCCTATAGCATGAGATGTGATATCCAAGTACTTCCCATTCCAATCCTGAGACCCTTCCTATAACATGAGATGTGATATCCAACTCCTTCCCATTCCAACCTGAGACCCTTCCTATAGCATGAGATGGGATATCCAACTCCTTCCAAATCCAATCCCGATACCCTTCCGATAGCATGAGATGTGATATCCCAATGCTTCTACCAAACCTGAGACCCATACTATGGCATGAGATGTGATAACAAACTCCTTCCCATTCTAATCCTGAGACCCTTCCTATAGCTTGAGATGTGATATCCAACTCCATCCCATTCCAATCCTGAGACCCTTCCTATACCATGAGACTTGATATCTCAATGCTTCTAATACCAAACCTGAGACCCGTCCTATAACATGAGATGTGATATCCAAATCCTTCCCCTTCCAAACCTTAGACCCTTCCTTTATCATGAGATGTGATATCCAACTCCTTCCCATTCCAATCTTGAGACCCTTCCGATATCATGAAATGTGATACCTCAATGCTTCTAATATCAAACTTGAGACCCTCCCTATAGCAAGAGATGTGATATCCAAGTCCTTCCCATTCCAATCCTGAGACCCTTTCTATAGCATGAGATGTGATATCTCAATGCTTCTAATACCAAACCTGAGACCCTTCCTATAACATAAGATGGGAATATCCAACTCCTTCCCTTTCCAATCCTGAGACCCTTCCGATAGCAGAGATCTGATATCTCAATGCTTATACCAAACCTGAGATCCTTCCTATAACATGAGATGTGATATCCAACTCCTTCCCATTCCAATCCTGAGACACTTCCTATAGCATGAGATGTGATATCTCACTGCTTATACCAAACCTGAGACCCTTCCTATAGCATGAGATGTGATATCCAACTCCTTCCCATTCCAATCCTGAGACCCTTCCTATAGCATGAGATGTGATATCTCAATGCTTCTAATATCAAACTTGAGACCCTCCCTATAGCATGAGATGTGATACCCAAGTCCTTCCCATTCCAATCCTGAGACACTTCCTATAGCATGAGATGTGATATCTCAATGCTTCTAATACCAAACCTGAGACTCTTCCTATAACATGAGATGGGATATCCAACTCCTTCCCATTCCAATCCTGAGACCCTTTCGATAGCAGAGATGTGATATCTCAATGTTTATACCAAACCTGAGACCCTCCCTACGGCATGAGATGTCATATACAACTCCTTCCCATTCCAATCCTGAGACCCTTCCTATAGCATGAGATGTGATATCCAACTCCTTCCCATTCCAATCCTGAGACCCTTCCTATAGCATGAGATGTGATGTCTCAATGCTTCTAATACCAAACCTGAGATCCTTCCTATAACATGAGATGTGATATCCAACTCCTTCCATTCCAATCCTGAGACCCTTCCTATAGCATGAGATGTGATATCTCAATGCTTATAACTAAACCTGAGACCCTTCCTATAGCATGAGATGTGATATCCAACTCCTTCCCATTCCAATCCTGAGACCCTTCCTATAGCCTGAGATGTGATATCTCAATGCCTCTAATACCAAACCTGAGATCCTTCCTCTAACATGAAATGTGATATCCAACTCCTTCACTTTCCAAACCTGAGAGCCTATCTATAGCATGAGATGTGATATCCAAGTCCTTCCCATTCCAATCCTGAGACCCTTCCTATAGCATGAGATGTGACATCTCAATGCTTATAACAAAACCTGAGACCCTTCCTATAGCATGAGATGTGATATCCAACTCCTTCCCATTCCAATCCTGAGACCCTTCCTATAGCCTGAGATGTGATATCTCAATGCCTCTAATACCAAACCTGAGATCCTTCCTCTAACATGAAATGTGATATCCAACTCCTTCAATTTCCAAACCTGAGAGCCTATCTATAGCATGAGATGTGATATCCAAGTCCTTCCCATTCCAATCCTTAGACCCTTCCTACAGCATGCAATATGATATCTCAATGATTTTAATAAAAAACCTGAGACCCGTCCTATAACATGAGATGGGATATCCAACTCCTTCCCATTCCAATCCTGAGACACTTCCGATAGCAGAGATGTGATATCTCACTGCTTATACCAAACCTGAGACCCTTCCTATAGCATGAGATGTGATATCCAACTCCTTCCCATTCCATCCCTGAGACCCTTCCCAAATCATGAGATGTGATATCTCAATGCTTCTAATATCAAACTTGAGACCCTCCCTATAGCATGAGATGTGATATCCAAGTCCTTCCCATTCCAATCCTGAGACCCTTCCGATAGCATGAGATGTGATGTCTCAATGCTTCTAATACCAAACCTGAGATCCTTCCTATAACATGAGATGTGATATCCAACTCCTTCCCATTCCAATCCTGAGACCCTTTCTATAGCATGAGATGTGATATCTCAATGCTTATACCAAACCTGAGACCCTTCCTATAGCATGAGATGTGATATCCAAGTCCTTCCCATTCCAATCCTGAGACCCTTCCGATAGTAGAGATGTGATATCTCAATGCTTATACCAAACCTGAGATCCTTCCTATAACATGAGATGTGATATCCAACTCCTTCCCATTCCAATCCTGAGACACTTCCTATAGCATGAGATGTGATATCTCACTGCTTATACCAAACCTGAGACCCTTCCTATAGCATGAGATGTGATATCCAACTCCTTCCCTTTCCAATCCTGAGACCCTTCCTATAGCATGAGATATGATATCTCAATGCTTCTAATATCAAACTTGAGACCCTCCCTATAGCATGAGATGTGATATCCAAGTCCTTCCCATTCCAATCCTGAGACCCTTCCGATAGCATGAGATGTGATGTCTCAATGCTTCTAATACCAAACCTGAGATCCTTCCTATAACATGAGATGTGATATCCAACTCCTTCCCATTCCAATCCTGAGACCCTTCCTATAGCATGAGATGTGATATCTCAATGCTTATACCAAACCTGAGACCCTTCCTATAGCATGAGATGTGATATCCAACTCCTTCCCATTCCAATCCTGAGACCCTTCCTAGAGCATGAGATGTGATATCTCAATGCCTCTAATACCAAACCTGAGATCCTTCCTCTAACATGAAATGTGATATCCAACTCCTTCCCATTCCAATCCTGAGACACTTCCTATAGCATGAGATGTGATATCTAAATGCTTCTAATACCAAACTTGAGACTCTTACTATAACATGAGATGGGATATCCAACTCCTTCCCATTCCAATCCTTAGACCCTTCCTACAGCATGCAATATGATATCTCAATGATTCTAATAACAAACCTGAGACCCATCCTATAACATGAGATGGGATATCCAACACCTTCCCATTCCAATCCTGAGACACTTCCGATAGCAGAGATGTGATATCTCAATGCTTATACCAAACCTGAGACCCTTCCTATAACATGAAATGTGATATCCAACTCCTTCCCGTTCCAAACCTGAGACCCTTCCTATAGCATATGTGATATCCAACACATTCCCATTCCAAACATGAGACCCTTCCTATAGCAGGAATGTAATATCCAACTCCTTCCCATTCCAATCCTGAGACCATTCCTATAGCATGAGATGTGATATCTCAATGCTTCTAATACCAAACCTGAGATCCTTCCTATGACATGAGATGTGATATACAATTCCTCCCCATTCCAAACCTGAGAACCTTCCTACAGCATGCGATGGGATATCTCAATGCTTCTAATACCAAACCTGAGACCAGTCCTATAACATGAGATTGGATATCCAACTCCTTCCCCTTCCAAACCTGAGACCCTTCCTATAGCATGAGATGTGATATCCAACTTCTTCCCATTCCAATCCTGAGACCCTTCCTATAACATGAGATGTGATGTCTCAATGCTTCGAATACCAAACCTGAGATCTTTCCTATAACATGAGATGTGATATCCAACTCCTTCCCATTCCAATCCTGAGACCCTTCCTATAGCATGGGATGTGCTATCTCAATGCTTATACCAAACCTGAGACCCTTCCTAAAGCTTGAGATGTGATATCCAACTCCTTCCCATTCCAATCCTGAGACCCTTCCTATAACATGAAATGTGATATCCAACTCCTTCCCATTCCAACCTGAGACCCTTCCTATAACATGAAATGTGATATCCAACTCCTTCCCTTTCCAAACCTGAGACCCTCCCTTTAGCATGAGATGTGATATCCAACTCCTTCCCATTCCAATCCTGAGACCCTTCTGATAGCATAATATATATCTCAATGCTTCTATACCAAACCTGAGATCCTTCCGATAGCATGAGATGTGATATCTCAATACTTCTAATACCAAACCTGAGATCCTTCCTATAACATGAGATGTGATATCCAAATCCTTATCTTCCAAACCTGAGACCCTCCCTTTAGCATGAGATGTGATATCCAACTCCTTCCCATTCCAATCCTGAGACTCTTCTGATAGCATAAGATATGATATCTCAATGCTTCTATACCAAACCTGAGATCCTTCTGATAGCATGAAATGTGATATCCAACTCTTTCCCCTTGCAAACCTGAGAGCCTTCCTATAGCATGAGATGTGATATCCAAGTACTTCCCATTCCAATCCTGAGACCCTTCCTATAACATGAGATGTGATATCCAACTCCTTCCCATTCCAACCTGAGACCCTTCCTATAGCATGAGATGGGATATCCAACTCCTTCCAAATCCAATCCCGATACCCTTCCGATAGCATGAGATGTGATATCCCAATGCTTCTACCAAACCTGAGACCCATACTATGGCATGAGATGTGATAACAAACTCCTTCCCATTCTAATCCTGAGACCCTTCCTATAGCTTGAGATGTGATATCCAACTCCATCCCATTCCAATCCTGAGACCCTTCCTATACCATGAGACTTGATATCTCAATGCTTCTAATACCAAACCTGAGACCCGTCCTATAACATGAGATGTGATATCCAAATCCTTCCCCTTCCAAACCTTAGACCCTTCCTTTATCATGAGATGTGATATCCAACTCCTTCCCATTCCAATCTTGAGACCCTTCCGATATCATGAAATGTGATACCTCAATGCTTCTAATATCAAACTTGAGACCCTCCCTATAGCAAGAGATGTGATATCCAAGTCCTTCCCATTCCAATCCTGAGACCCTTTCTATAGCATGAGATGTGATATCTCAATGCTTCTAATACCAAACCTGAGACCCTTCCTATAACATAAGATGGGAATATCCAACTCCTTCCCTTTCCAATCCTGAGACCCTTCCGATAGCAGAGATCTGATATCTCAATGCTTATACCAAACCTGAGATCCTTCCTATAACATGAGATGTGATATCCAACTCCTTCCCATTCCAATCCTGAGACACTTCCTATAGCATGAGATGTGATATCTCACTGCTTATACCAAACCTGAGACCCTTCCTATAGCATGAGATGTGATATCCAACTCCTTCCCATTCCAATCCTGAGACCCTTCCTATAGCATGAGATGTGATATCTCAATGCTTCTAATATCAAACTTGAGACCCTCCCTATAGCATGAGATGTGATACCCAAGTCCTTCCCATTCCAATCCTGAGACACTTCCTATAGCATGAGATGTGATATCTCAATGCTTCTAATACCAAACCTGAGACTCTTCCTATAACATGAGATGGGATATCCAACTCCTTCCCATTCCAATCCTGAGACCCTTTCGATAGCAGAGATGTGATATCTCAATGTTTATACCAAACCTGAGGCCCTCCCTACGGCATGAGATGTCATATACAACTCCTTCCCATTCCAATCCTGAGACCCTTCCTATAGCATGAGATGTGATATCCAACTCCTTCCCATTCCAATCCTGAGACCCTTCCTATAGCATGAGATGTGATGTCTCAATGCTTCTAATACCAAACCTGAGATCCTTCCTATAACATGAGATGTGATATCCAACTCCTTCCATTCCAATCCTGAGACCCTTCCTATAGCATGAGATGTGATATCTCAATGCTTATAACAAAACCTGAGACCCTTCCTATAGCATGAGATGTGATATCCAACTCCTTCCCATTCCAATCCTGAGACCCTTCCTATAGCCTGAGATGTGATATCTCAATGCCTCTAATACCAAACCTGAGATCCTTCCTCTAACATGAAATGTGATATCCAACTCCTTCACTTTCCAAACCTGAGAGCCTATCTATAGCATGAGATGTGATATCCAAGTCCTTCCCATTCCAATCCTGAGACCCTTCCTATAGCATGAGATGTGATATCTCAATGCTTATAACAAAACCTGAGACCCTTCCTATAGCATGAGATGTGATATCCAACTCCTTCCCATTCCAATCCTGAGACCCTTCCTATAGCCTGAGATGTGATATCTCAATGCCTCTAATACCAAACCTGAGATCCTTCCTCTAACATGAAATGTGATATCCAACTCCTTCAATTTCCAAACCTGAGAGCCTATCTATAGCATGAGATGTGATATCCAAGTCCTTCCCATTCCAATCCTTAGACCCTTCCTACAGCATGCAATATGATATCTCAATGATTTTAATAAAAAACCTGAGACCCGTCCTATAACATGAGATGGGATATCCAACTCCTTCCCATTCCAATCCTGAGACACTTCCGATAGCAGAGATGTGATATCTCACTGCTTATACCAAACCTGAGACCCTTCCTATAGCATGAGATGTGATATCCAACTCCTTCCCATTCCATCCCTGAGACCCTTCCCAAATCATGAGATGTGATATCTCAATGCTTCTAATATCAAACTTGAGACCCTCCCTATAGCATGAGATGTGATATCCAAGTCCTTCCCATTCCAATCCTGAGACCCTTCCGATAGCATGAGATGTGATGTCTCAATGCTTCTAATACCAAACCTGAGATCCTTCCTATAACATGAGATGTGATATCCAACTCCTTCCCATTCCAATCCTGAGACCCTTTCTATAGCATGAGATGTGATATCTCAATGCTTATACCAAACCTGAGACCCTTCCTATAGCATGAGATGTGATATCCAAGTCCTTCCCATTCCAATCCTGAGACCCTTCCGATAGTAGAGATGTGATATATCAATGCTTATACCAAACCTGAGATCCTTCCTATAACATGAGATGTGATATCCAACTCCTTCCCATTCCAATCCTGAGACACTTCCTATAGCATGAGATGTGATATCTCACTGCTTATACCAAACCTGAGACCCTTCCTATAGCATGAGATGTGATATCCAACTCCTTCCCTTTCCAATCCTGAGACCCTTCCTATAGCATGAGATATGATATCTCAATGCTTCTAATATCAAACTTGAGATCCTCCCTATAGCATGAGATGTGATATCCAAGTCCTTCCCATTCCAATCCTGAGACCCTTCCGATAGCATGAGATGTGATGTCTCAATGCTTCTAATACCAAACCTGAGATCCTTCCTATAACATGAGATGTGATATCCAACTCCTTCCCATTCCAATCCTGAGACCCTTCCTATAGCATGAGATGTGATATCTCAATGCTTATACCAAACCTGAGACCCTTCCTATAGCATGAGATGTGATATCCAACTCCTTCCCATTCCAATCCTGAGACCCTTCCTAGAGCATGAGATGTGATATCTCAATGCCTCTAATACCAAACCTGAGATCCTTCCTCTAACATGAAATGTGATATCCAACTCCTTCCCATTCCAATCCTGAGACACTTCCTATAGCATGAGATGTGATATCTAAATGCTTCTAATACCAAACTTGAGACTCTTACTATAACATGAGATGGGATATCCAACTCCTTCCCATTCCAATCCTTAGACCCTTCCTACAGCATGCAATATGATATCTCAATGATTCTAATAACAAACCTGAGACCCGTCCTATAACATGAGATGGGATATCCAACACCTTCCCATTCCAATCCTGAGACACTTCCGATAGCAGAGATGTGATATCTCAATGCTTATACCAAACCTGAGACCCTTCCTATAACATGAGATGTGATATCCAACTCCTTCCCGTTCCAAACCTGAGACCCTTCCTATAGCATATGTGATATCCAACACATTCCCATTCCAAACATGAGACCCTTCCTATAGCAGGAATGTAATATCCAACTCCTTCCCATTCCAATCCTGAGACCATTCCTATAGCATGAGATGTGATATCTCAATGCTTCTAATACCAAACCTGAGATCCTTCCTATGACATGAGATGTGATATACAATTCCTCCCCATTCCAAACCTGAGAACCTTCCTACAGCATGCGATGGGATATCTCAATGCTTCTAATACCAAACCTGAGACCAGTCCTATAACATGAGATTGGATATCCAACTCCTTCCCCTTCCAAACCTGAGACCCTTCCTATAGCATGAGATGTGATATCCAACATCTTCCCATTCCAATCCTGAGACCCTTCCTATAACATGAGATGTGATGTCTCAATGCTTCGAATACCAAACCTGAGATCTTTCCTATAACATGAGATGTGATATCCAACTCCTTCCCATTCCAATCCTGAGACCCTTCCTATAGCATGGGATGTGCTATCTCAATGCTTATACCAAACCTGAGACCCTTCCTAAAGCTTGAGATGTGATATCCAACTCCTTCCCATTCCAATCCTGAGACCCTTCCTATAACATGAAATGTGATATCCAACTCCTTCCCATTCCAACCTGAGACCCTTCCTATAACATGAAATGTGATATCCAACTCCTTCCCTTTCCAAACCTGAGACCCTCCCTTTAGCATGAGATGTGATATCCAACTCCTTCCCATTCCAATCCTGAGACCCTTCTGATAGCATAAGATATATCTCAATGCTTCTATACCAAACCTGAGATCCTTCCGATAGCATGAGATGTGATATCTCAATACTTCTAATACCAAACCTGAGATCCTTCCTATAACATGAGATGTGATATCCAAATCCTTATCTTCCAAACCTGAGACCCTCCCTTTAGCATGAGATGTGATATCCAACTCCTTCCCATTCCAATCCTGAGACTCTTCTGATAGCATAAGATATGATATCTCAATGCTTCTATACCAAACCTGAGATCCTTCTGATAGCATGAAATGTGATATCCAACTCTTTCCCCTTGCAAACCTGAGAGCCTTCCTATAGCATGAGATGTGATATCCAAGTACTTCCCATTCCAATCCTGAGACCCTTCCTATAACATGAGATGTGATATCCAACTCCTTCCCATTCCAACCTGAGACCCTTCCTATAGCATGAGATGGGATATCCAACTCCTTCCAAATCCAATCCCGATACCCTTCCGATAGCATGAGATGTGATATCCCAATGCTTCTACCAAACCTGAGACCCATACTATGGCATGAGATGTGATAACAAACTCCTTCCCATTCTAATCCTGAGACCCTTCCTATAGCTTGAGATGTGATATCCAACTCCATCCCATTCCAATCCTGAGACCCTTCCTATACCATGAGACTTGATATCTCAATGCTTCTAATACCAAACCTGAGACCCGTCCTATAACATGAGATGTGATATCCAAATCCTTCCCCTTCCAAACCTTAGACCCTTCCTTTATCATGAGATGTGATATCCAACTCCTTCCCATTCCAATCTTGAGACCCTTCCGATATCATGAAATGTGATACCTCAATGCTTCTAATATCAAACTTGAGACCCTCCCTATAGCAAGAGATGTGATATCCAAGTCCTTCCCATTCCAATCCTGAGACCCTTTCTATAGCATGAGATGTGATATCTCAATGCTTCTAATACCAAACCTGAGACCCTTCCTATAACATAAGATGGGAATATCGAACTCCTTCCCTTTCCAATCCTGAGACCCTTCCGATAGCAGAGATCTGATATCTCAATGCTTATACCAAACCTGAGATCCTTCCTATAACATGAGATGTGATATCCAACTCCTTCCCATTCCAATCCTGAGACACTTCCTATAGCATGAGATGTGATATCCAACTCCTTCCCATTCCAATCCTGAGACTCTTCTGATAGCATAAGATATGATATCTCAATGCTTCTATACCAAACCTGAGATCCTTCTGATAGCATGAAATGTGATATCCAACTCTTTCCCCTTGCAAACCTGAGAGCCTTCCTATAGCATGAGATGTGATATCCAAGTACTTCCCATTCCAATCCTGAGACCCTTCCTATAACATGAGATGTGATATCCAACTCCTTCCCATTCCAACCTGAGACCCTTCCTATAGCATGAGATGGGATATCCAACTCCTTCCAAATCCAATCCCGATACCCTTCCGATAGCATGAGATGTGATATCCCAATGCTTCTACCAAACCTGAGACCCTTCCTATAGCATGAGATGTGATATCCAACTCCTTCCCATTCCAATCCTGAGACCCTTCCTATACCATGAGATGTGATATCTCAATGCTTCTAATATCAAACTTGAGACCCTCCCTATAGCATGAGATGTGATACCCAAGTCCTTCCCATTCCAATCCTGAGACACTTCCTATAGCATGAGATGTGATATCTCAATGCTTCTAATACCAAACCTGAGACTCTTCCTATAACATGAGATGGGATATCCAACTCCTTCCCATTCCAATCCTGAGACCCTTTCGATAGCAGAGATGTGATATCTCAATGTTTATACCAAACCTGAGACCCTCCCTACGGCATGAGATGTCATATACAACTCCTTCCCATTCCAATCCTGAGACCCTTCCTATAGCATGAGATGTGATATCCAACTCCTTCCCATTCCAATCCTGAGACCCTTCCTATAGCATGAGATGTGATGTCTCAATGCTTCTAATACCAAACCTGAGATCCTTCCTATAACATGAGATGTGATATCCAACTCCTTCCATTCCAATCCTGAGACCCTTCCTATAGCATGAGATGTGATATCTCAATGCTTATAACAAAACCTGAGACCCTTCCTATAGCATGAGATGTGATATCCAACTCCTTCCCATTCCAATCCTGAGACCCTTCCTATAGCCTGAGATGTGATATCTCAATGCCTCTAATACCAAACCTGAGATCCTTCCTCTAACATGAAATGTGATATCCAACTCCTTCACTTTCCAAACCTGAGAGCCTATCTATAGCATGAGATGTGATATCCAAGTCCTTCCCATTCCAATCCTGAGACCCTTCCTATAGCATGAGATGTGATATCTCAATGCTTATAACAAAACCTGAGACCCTTCCTATAGCATGAGATGTGATATCCAACTCCTTCCCATTCCAATCCTGAGACCCTTCCTATAGCCTGAGATGTGATATCTCAATGCCTCTAATACCAAACCTGAGATCCTTCCTCTAACATGAAATGTGATATCCAACTCCTTCAATTTCCAAACCTGAGAGCCTATCTATAGCATGAGATGTGATATCCAAGTCCTTCCCATTCCAATCCTTAGACCCTTCCTACAGCATGCAATATGATATCTCAATGATTTTAATAAAAAACCTGAGACCCGTCCTATAACATGAGATGGGATATCCAACTCCTTCCCATTCCAATCCTGAGACACTTCCGATAGCAGAGATGTGATATCTCACTGCTTATACCAAACCTGAGACCCTTCCTATAGCATGAGATGTGATATCCAACTCCTTCCAATTCCATCCCTGAGACCCTTCCCAAATCATGAGATGTGATATCTCAATGCTTCTAATATCAAACTTGAGACCCTCCCTATAGCATGAGATGTGATATCCAAGTCCTTCCCATTCCAATCCTGAGACCCTTCCGATAGCATGAGATGTGATGTCTCAATGCTTCTAATACCAAACCTGAGATCCTTCCTATAACATGAGATGTGATATCCAACTCCTTCCCATTCCAATCCTGAGACCCTTTCTATAGCATGAGATGTGATATCTCAATGCTTATACCAAACCTGAGACCCTTCCTATAGCATGAGATGTGATATCCAAGTCCTTCCCATTCCAATCCTGAGACCCTTCCGATAGTAGAGATGTGATATCTCAATGCTTATACCAAACCTGAGATCCTTCCTATAACATGAGATGTGATATCCAACTCCTTCCCATTCCAATCCTGAGACACTTCCTATAGCATGAGATGTGATATCTCACTGCTTATACCAAACCTGAGACCCTTCCTATAGCATGAGATGTGATATCCAACTCCTTCCCTTTCCAATCCTGAGACCCTTCCTATAGCATGAGATATGATATCTCAATGCTTCTAATATCAAACTTGAGACCCTCCCTATAGCATGAGATGTGATATCCAAGTCCTTCCCATTCCAATCCTGAGACCCTTCCGATAGCATGAGATGTGATGTCTCAATGCTTCTAATACCAAACCTGAGATCCTTCCTATAACATGAGATGTGATATCCAACTCCTTCCCATTCCAATCCTGAGACCCTTCCTATAGCATGAGATGTGATATCTCAATGCTTATACCAAACCTGAGACCCTTCCTATGGCATGAGATGTGATATCCAAGTCCTTCCCATTCCAATCCTGAGACCCTTCCGATAGCATGAGATGTGATGTCTCAATGCTTCTAATACCAAACCTGAGATCCTTCCTCTAACATGAAATGTGATATCCAACTCCTTCAATTTCCAAACCTGAGAGCCTATCTATAGCATGAGATGTGATATCCAAGTCCTTCCCATTCCAATCCTTAGACCCTTCCTACAGCATGCAATATGATATCTCAATGATTTTAATAAAAAACCTGAGACCCGTCCTATAACATGAGATGGGATATCCAACTCCTTCCCATTCCAATCCTGAGACACTTCCGATAGCAGAGATGTGATATCTCACTGCTTATACCAAACCTGAGACCCTTCCTATAGCATGAGATGTGATATCCAACTCCTTCCCATTCCATCCCTGAGACCCTTCCCAAATCATGAGATGTGATATCTCAATGCTTCTAATATCAAACTTGAGACCCTCCCTATAGCATGAGATGTGATATCCAAGTCCTTCCCATTCCAATCCTGAGACCCTTCCGATAGCATGAGATGTGATGTCTCAATGCTTCTAATACCAAACCTGAGATCCTTCCTATAACATGAGATGTGATATCCAACTCCTTCCCATTCCAATCCTGAGACCCTTTCTATAGCATGAGATGTGATATCTCAATGCTTATACCAAACCTGAGACCCTTCCTATAGCATGAGATGTGATATCCAAGTCCTTCCCATTCCAATCCTGAGACCCTTCCGATAGTAGAGATGTGATATCTCAATGCTTATACCAAACCTGAGATCCTTCCTATAACATGAGATGTGATATCCAACTCCTTCCCATTCCAATCCTGAGACACTTCCTATAGCATGAGATGTGATATCTCACTGCTTATACCAAACCTGAGACCCTTCCTATAGCATGAGATGTGATATCCAACTCCTTCCCTTTCCAATCCTGAGACCCTTCCTATAGCATGAGATATGATATCTCAATGCTTCTAATATCAAACTTGAGACCCTCCCTATAGCATGAGATGTGATATCCAAGTCCTTCCCATTCCAATCCTGAGACCCTTCCGATAGCATGAGATGTGATGTCTCAATGCTTCTAATACCAAACCTGAGATCCTTCCTATAACATGAGATGTGATATCCAACTCCTTCCCATTCCAATCCTGAGACCCTTCCTATAGCATGAGATGTGATATCTCAATGCTTATACCAAACCTGAGACCCTTCCTATAGCATGAGATGTGATATCCAACTCCTTCCCATTCCAATCCTGAGACCCTTCCTAGAGCATGAGATGTGATATCTCAATGCCTCTAATACCAAACCTGAGATCCTTCCTCTAACATGAAATGTGATATCCAACTCCTTCCCATTCCAATCCTGAGACACTTCCTATAGCATGAGATGTGATATCTAAATGCTTCTAATACCAAACTTGAGACTCTTACTATAACATGAGATGGGATATCCAACTCCTTCCCATTCCAATCCTTAGACCCTTCCTACAGCATGCAATATGATATCTCAATGATTCTAATAACAAACCTGAGACCCGTCCTATAACATAAGATGGGATATCCAACACCTTCCCATTCCAATCCTGAGACACTTCCGATAGCAGAGATGTGATATCTCAATGCTTATACCAAACCTGAGACCCTTCCTATAACATGAGATGTGATATCCAACTCCTTCCCGTTCCAAACCTGAGACCCTTCCTATAGCATATGTGATATCCAACACATTCCCATTCCAAACATGAGACCCTTCCTATAGCAGGAATGTAATATCCAACTCCTTCCCATTCCAATCCTGAGACCATTCCTATAGCATGAGATGTGATATCTCAATGCTTCTAATACCAAACCTGAGATCCTTCCTATGACATGAGATGTGATATACAATTCCTCCCCATTCCAAACCTGAGAACCTTCCTACAGCATGCGATGGGATATCTCAATGCTTCTAATACCAAACCTGAGACCAGTCCTATAACATGAGATTGGATATCCAACTCCTTCCCCTTCCAAACCTGAGACCCTTCCTATAGCATGAGATGTGATATCCAACTTCTTCCCATTACAATCCTGAGACCCTTCCTATAACATGAGATGTGATGTCTCAATGCTTCGAATACCAAACCTGAGATCTTTCCTATAACATGAGATGTGATATCCAACTCCTTCCCATTCCAATCCTGAGACCCTTCCTATAGCATGGGATGTGCTATCTCAATGCTTATACCAAACCTGAGACCCTTCCTAAAGCTTGAGATGTGATATCCAACTCCTTCCCATTCCAATCCTGAGACCCTTCCTATAACATGAAATGTGATATCCAACTCCTTCCCATTCCAACCTGAGACCCTTCCTATAACATGAAATGTGATATCCAACTCCTTCCCTTTCCAAACCTGAGACCCTCCCTTTAGCATGAGATGTGATATCCAACTCCTTCCCATTCCAATCCTGAGACCCTTCTGATAGCATAAGATATATCTCAATGCTTCTATACCAAACCTGAGATCCTTCCGATAGCATGAGATGTGATATCTCAATACTTCTAATACCAAACCTGAGATCCTTCCTATAACATGAGATGTGATATCCAAATCCTTATCTTCCAAACCTGAGACCCTCCCTTTAGCATGAGATGTGATATCCAACTCCTTCCCATTCCAATCCTGAGACTCTTCTGATAGCATAAGATATGATATCTCAATGCTTCTATACCAAACCTGAGATCCTTCTGATAGCATGAAATGTGATATCCAACTCTTTCCCCTTGCAAACCTGAGAGCCTTCCTATAGCATGAGATGTGATATCCAAGTACTTCCCATTCCAATCCTGAGACCCTTCCTATAACATGAGATGTGATATCCAACTCCTTCCCATTCCAACCTGAGACCCTTCCTATAGCATGAGATGGGATATCCAACTCCTTCCAAATCCAATCCCGATACCCTTCCGATAGCATGAGATGTGATATCCCAATGCTTCTACCAAACCTGAGACCCATACTATGGCATGAGATGTGATAACAAACTCCTTCCCATTCTAATCCTGAGACCCTTCCTATAGCTTGAGATGTGATATCCAACTCCATCCCATTCCAATCCTGAGACCCTTCCTATACCATGAGACTTGATATCTCAATGCTTCTAATACCAAACCTGAGACCCGTCCTATAACATGAGATGTGATATCCAAATCCTTCCCCTTCCAAACCTTAGACCCTTCCTTTATCATGAGATGTGATATCCAACTCCTTCCCATTCCAATCTTGAGACCCTTCCGATATCATGAAATGTGATACCTCAATGCTTCTAATATCAAACTTGAGACCCTCCCTATAGCAAGAGATGTGATATCCAAGTCCTTCCCATTCCAATCCTGAGACCTTTTCTATAGCATGAGATGTGATATCTCAATGCTTCTAATACCAAACCTGAGACCCTTCCTATAACATAAGATGGGAATATCCAACTCCTTCCCTTTCCAATCCTGAGACCCTTCCGATAGCAGAGATCTGATATCTCAATGCTTATACCAAACCTGAGATCCTTCCTATAACATGAGATGTGATATCCAACTCCTTCCCATTCCAATCCTGAGACACTTCCTATAGCATGAGATGTCATATCTCAATGCTTATACCAAACCTGAGATCCTTCCTATAACATGAGATGTGATATCCAACTCCTTCCCATTCCAATCCTGAGACACTTCCTATAGCATGAGATGTGATATCTCACTGCTTATACCAAACCTGAGACCCTTCCTATAGCATGAGATGTGATATCCAACTCCTTCCCATTCCAATCCTGAGACACTTCCTATAGCATGAGATGTGATATCTCAATGCTTCTAATACCAAACCTGAGACTCTTCCTATAAAATGAGATGGGATATCCAACTCCTTCCCATTCCAATCCTGAGACCCTTTCGATAGCAGAGATGTGATATCTCAATGTTTATACCAAACCTGAGGCCCTCCCTACGGCATGAGATGTCATATACAACTCCTTCCCATTCCAATCCTGAGACCCTTCCTATAGCATGAGATGTGATATCCAACTCCTTCCCATTCCAATCCTGAGACCCTTCCTATAGCATGAGATGTGATGTCTCAATGCTTCTAATACCAAACCTGAGATCCTTCCTATAACATGAGATGTGATATCCAACTCCTTCCATTCCAATCCTGAGACCCTTCCTATAGCATGAGATGTGATATCTCAATGCTTATAACAAAACCTGAGACCCTTCCTATAGCATGAGATGTGATATCCAACTCCTTCCCATTCCAATCCTGAGACCCTTCCTATAGCCTGAGATGTGATATCTCAATGCCTCTAATACCAAACCTGAGATCCTTCCTCTAACATGAAATGTGATATCCAACTCCTTCACTTTCCAAACCTGAGAGCCTATCTATAGCATGAGATGTGATATCCAAGTCCTTCCCATTCCAATCCTGAGACCCTTCCTATAGCATGAGATGTGATATCTCAATGCTTATAACAAAACCTGAGACCCTTCCTATAGCATGAGATGTGATATCCAACTCCTTCCCATTCCAATCCTGAGACCCTTCCTATAGCCTGAGATGTGATATCTCAATGCCTCTAATACCAAACCTGAGATCCTTCCTCTAACATGAAATGTGATATCCAACTCCTTCAATTTCCAAACCTGAGAGCCTATCTATAGCATGAGATGTGATATCCAAGTCCTTCCCATTCCAATCCTTAGACCCTTCCTACAGCATGCAATATGATATCTCAATGATTTTAATAAAAAACCTGAGACCCGTCCTATAACATGAGATGGGATATCCAACTCCTTCCCATTCCAATCCTGAGACACTTCCGATAGCAGAGATGTGATATTTCAATGTTTATACCAAACCTGAGACCCTTCCTATAACATGAGATGTGATATCCAACTCCTTCCCGTTCCAAACCTGAGACCCTTCCTTTAGCATGAGATGTGATATCCAACTCCTTCCCATTCCAATCCCGAGACCCTTCCTATAGCATGAGATGTGATATCTCAATGCTTATACCAAACCTGAGACCCTTCCTATAGCATGAGATGTGATATCCAACTCCTTCCCATTCCAATCCTGAGACTCTTCCTATAGCATGAGATGTGATATCTCAATGCCTCTAATACCAAACCTGAGATCCTTCCTCTAACATGAAATGTGATATCCAACTCCTTCCCTTTCCAAACCTGAGAGCCTACCTATAGCATGAGATGTGATATCCAAGTCCTTCCCATTCCAATCCTTAGACCCTTCCTACAGCATGCAATATGATATCTCAATGATTCTAATAACAAACCTGAGACCCGTCCTATAACATGAGATGGGATATCCAACTCCTTCCCATTCCAATCCTGAGACACTTCCGATAGCAGAGATGTGATATCTCAATGCTTATACCAAACCTGAGACCCTTCCTATAACATGAGATGTGATATCCAACTATTTCCCGGACCAAACCTGAGACCCTTCCTATAGCATATGTGATATCCAACTCCTTCCCATTCCAAACATGAGAACCTTCCTATAGCAAGAGTGTAATATCCAACTCCTTCCCATTCCAATCCTGAGACCATTCCTATAGCATGCGATGTGATATCTCAATGCTTCTAATACCAAACCTGAGATCCTTCCTATGACATGAGATGTGATATCCAATTGCTCCCCATTCCAAACCTGAAAACCTTCCTACAGCATGCGATGTGATATCTCAATGCTTCTAATACCAAACCCGAGACCAGTCCTATAACATGAGATTGGATATCCAACTCCTTCCCCTTCCAAACCTGAGACTCTTCCTATAGCATGAGATGTGATATCCAACTTCTTCCCATTCCAATCCTGAGACCCTTCCTATAACATGAGATGTGATGTCTCAATGCTTCTAATACCAAACCTGAGATCTTTCCTATAACATGAGATGTGATATCCAACTCCTTCCCATTCCAATCCTGAGACCCTTCCTATAGCATGAGATGTGATATCTCAATGCTTATACCAAATCTGAGACCCTTCCTATAGCATGAGATGTGATATCCAACTCCTTCCCATTCCAATCCTGAGACCCTTCCTATAGCATGAGATGTGATGTCTCAATGCTTCTAATACCAAACCTGAGATCCTTCCTATAACATGAGATGTGATATCCAACTCCTTCCCATTCCAATCCTGAGACCCTTATGATAGCATGAGATGTGATATCTCAATGCCTCTAATACCAAACCTGAGATACTTCCGATAGCATGAGATGTGATATCTCAATGCTTCTAATACCAAACCTGAGATCCTTCCTATAACATGAGATGTGATTTCCAAATCCTTCCCCTTCCAAACCTGAGACCCTCCCTTTAGCATGAGATGTGATATCCAACTCCTTCCCATTCCAATCCTGAGACCAATCTGATAGCATGAGATGTGATATTTCAATGCCTCTAATACCAAACCTGAGATCCTACCTCTAACATGAAATGTGATATCCATCTCCTTCCCTTTCCAAACCTGAGACCCTGCCTATAGCATGAGATGTGATATCCAAGTCCTTTCCATTCCAATCCTGAGACCCTTCCTATAGCATGTGATGTGATATCTCAATGCTTATACCAAACCTGAGACCCTTCCTATGGCATGAGATGTCATATACAACTCCTTCCCATTCCAATCCTGAGACCCTTCCTATAGCATGAGATGTGATATCTCAATGCTTATACCAAACCTGAGACCCTTCCTATAGCATGAGATGTGATATCCAACTTCTTCCCATTCCAATCCTGAGACCCTTCCTATAACATGAGATGTGATGTCGCAATGCTTCTAATACCAAACCTGAGATCTTTCCTATAACATGAGATGTGATATCCAACTCCTTCCCATTCCAATCCTGAGACCCTTCCTATAGCATGAGATGTGATATCACAATGCTTATACCAAACCTTAGACCGTTCCTATAGCTTGAGATGTGATATCCAACTCCTTCCCATTCCAATCCTGAGACCCTTCCTATAGCATGAGATGTGATATCTCAAGGCCTCTAATACCAAACCTGAGATCGTTCCTCTAACATGAAATGTGATATCCAACTCCTTCCCCTTCCAAACCTGAGAGCCTTCCTATAACATGAGATGTGATATCCAACTCCTTCCCATTCCAATCCTGAGACCCTTATGATAGCATGAGATGTGATATCTCAATGCCTCTAATACCAAACCTGAGATACTTCCGATAGCATGAGATGTGATATCTCAATGCTTCTAATACCAAACCTGAGATCCTTCCTATAACATGAGATGTGATTTCCAAATCCTTCCCCTTCCAAACCTCAGACCCTCCCTTTAGCATGAGATGTGATATCCAACTCCTTCCCATTCCAATCCTGAGACCCTTCTGATAGCATGAGATGTGATATTTCAATGCCTCTAATACCAAACCTGAGATCCTACCTCTAACATGAAATGTGATATCCATCTCCTTCCCTTTCCAAACCTGAGACCCTGCCTATAGCATGAGATGTGATATCCAAGTCCTTTCCATTCCAATCCTGAGACCCTTCCTATAGCATGTGATGTGATATCTCAATGCTTATACCAAACCTGAGACCCTTCCTATGGCATGAGATGTCATATACAACTCCTTCCCATTCCAAACCTGAGACCCTTCCTATAGCATGAGATGTGATATCTCAATGCTTATACCAAACCTGAGACCCTTCCTATAACATGAGATGTGATATCCAACTCCTTCCCATTCCAATCCCGAGACCCTTCCTATAGCATGAGATGTGATATCTCAATGCTTATACCAAACCTGAGACCCTTCCTATAGCATGAGATGTGATATCCAACTCCTTCCCATTCCAATCCTGAGACTCTTCCTATAGCATGAGATGTGATATCTCAATGCCTCTAATACCAAACCTGAGATCCTTCCTCTAACATGAAATGTGATATCCAACTCGTTCCCTTTCCAAACCTGAGAGCCTACCTATAGCATGAGATGTGATATCCAAGTCCTTCCCATTCCAATCCTTAGACCCTTCCTACAGCATGCAATATGATATCTCAATGATTCTAATAACAAACCTGAGACCCGTCCTATAACATGAGATGGGATATCCAACTCCTTCCCATTCCAATCCTGAGACACTTCCGATAGCAGAGATGTGATATCTCAATGCTTATACCAAACCTGAGACCCTTCCTATAACATGAGATGTGATATCCAACTATTTCCCGGTCCAAACCTGAGACCCTTCCTATAGCATATGTGATATCCAACTCCTTCCCATTCCAAACATGAGACCCTTCCTATAGCAAGAGTGTAATATCCAACTCCTTCCCATTCCAATCCTGAGACCATTCCTATAGCATGAGATGTGATATCTCAATGCTTCTAATACCAAACCTGAGATCCTTCCTATGACATGAGATGTGATATCCAATTCCTCCCCATTCCAAACCTGAAAACCTTCCTACAGCATGCGATGTGATATCTCAATGCTTCTAATACCAAACCCGAGACCAGTCCTATAACATGAGATTGGATATCCAACTCCTTCCCCTTCCAAACCTGAGACTCTTCCTATAGCATGAGATGTGATATCCAACTTCTTCCTATTCCAATCCTGAGACCCTTCCTATAACATGAGATGTGATGTCTCAATGCTTCTAATACCAAACCTGAGATCTTTCCTATAACATGAGATGTGATATCCAACTCCTTCCCATTCCAATCCTGAGACCCTTCCTATAGCATGAGATGTGATATCTCAATGCTTATACCAAATCTGAGACCCTTCCTATAGCATGAGATGTGATATCCAACTCCTTCCCATTCCAATCCTGAGACCCTTCCTATAGCATGAGATGTGAGGTCTCAATGCTTCTAATACCAAACCTGAGATCCTTCCTATAACATGAGATGTGATATCCAACTCCTTCCCATTCCAATCCTGAGACCCTTATGATAGCATGAGATGTGATATCTCAATGCCTCTAATACCAAACCTGAGATACTTCCGATAGCATGAGATGTGATATCTCAATGCTTCTAATACCAAACCTGAGATCCTTCCTATAACATGAGATGTGATATCCAACTCCTTCCCATTCCAATCCTGAGACCCTTATGATAGCATGAGATGTGATATCTCAATGCCTCTAATTCCAAACCTGAGATCCTACCTCTAACATGAAATGTGATATCCATCTCCTTCCCTTTCCAAACCTGAGACCCTGCCTATAGCATGAGATGTGATATCCAAGTCCTTCCCATTCCAATCCTGAGACCCTTCCTATAGCATGTGATGTGATATCTCAATGCTTATACCAAACCTGAGACCCTTCCTATGGCATGAGATGTCATATACAACTCCTTCCCATTCCAATCCTGAGACCCTTCCTATAGCATGAGATGTGATATCTCAATGCTTATACCAAACCTGAGACCCTTCCTATAGCATGAGATGTGATATCCAACTTCTTCCCATTCCAATCCTGAGACCCTTCCTATAACATGAGATGTGATGTCTCAATGCTTCTAATACCAAAGCTGAGATCTTTCCTATAACATGAGATGTGATATCCAACTCCTTCCCATTCCAATCCTGAGACCCTTCCTATAGCATGAGATGTGATATCACAATGCTTATACCAAACCTGAGACCGTTCCTATAGCTTGAGATGTGATATCCAACTCCTTCCCATTCCAATCCTGAGACCCTTCCTATAGCATGAGATGTGATATCTCAAGGCCACTAATACCAAACCTGAGATCCTTCCTCTAACATGAAATGTGATATCCAACTCCTTCCCCTTCCAAACCTGAGACCCTTCCTATAGCATATGTGATATCCAACTCCTTCCCATTCCAAACATGAGACCCTTCCTATAGCAAGAGTGTAATATCCAACTCCTTCCCATTCCAATCCTGAGACCATTCCTATAGCATGAGATGTGATATCTCAATGCTTCTAATACCAAACCTGAGATCCTTCCTATGACATGAGATGTGATATCCAATTCCTCCCCATTCCAAACCTGAAAACCTTCCTATAGCATGAGATGTGATATCACAATGCTTATACCAAACCTTAGACCGTTCCTATAGCTTGAGATGTGATATCCAACTCCTTCCCATTCCAATCCTGAGACCCTTCCTATAGCATGAGATGTGATATCTCAAGGCCTCTAATACCAAACCTGAGATCGTTCCTCTAACATGAAATGTGATATCCAACTCCTTCCCCTTCCAAACCTGAGAGCCTTCCTATAACATGAGATGTGATATCCAACTCCTTGCCATTCCAATCCTGAGACCCTTATGATAGCATGAGATGTGATATCTCAATGCCTCTAATACCAAACCTGAGATACTTCCGATAGCATGAGATGTGATATCTCAATGCTTCTAATACCAAACCTGAGATCCTTCCTATAACATGAGATGTGATTTCCAAATCCTTCCCCTTCCAAACCTGAGACCCTCCCTTTAGCATGAGATGTGATATCCAACTCCTTCCCATTCCAATCCTGAGACCCTTCTGATAGCATGAGATGTGATATTTCAATGCCTCTAATACCAAACCTGAGATCCTACCTCTAACATGAAATGTGATATCCATCTCCTTCCCTTTCCAAACCTGAGACCCTGCCTATAGCATGAGATGTGATATCCAAGTCCTTTCCATTCCAATCCTGAGACCCTTCCTATAGCATGTGATGTGATATCTCAATGCTTATACCAAACCTGAGACCCTTCCTATGGCATGAGATGTCATATACAACTCCTTCCCATTCCAAACCTGAGACCCTTCCTATAGCATGAGATGTGATATCTCAATGCTTATACCAAACCTGAGACCCTTCCTATAACATGAGATGTGATATCCAACTCCTTCCCATTCCAATCCCGAGACCCTTCCTATAGCATGAGATGTGATATCTCAATGCTTATACCAAACCTGAGACCCTTCCTATAGCATGAGATGTGATATCCAACTCCTTCCCATTCCAATCCTGAGACTCTTCCTATAGCATGAGATGTGATATCTCAATGCCTCTAATACCAAACCTGAGATCCTTCCTCTAACATGAAATGTGATATCCAACTCGTTCCCTTTCCAAACCTGAGAGCCTACCTATAGCATGAGATGTGATATCCAAGTCCTTCCCATTC
Organism: Ambystoma mexicanum; assembly: GCF_040938575.1. Taxonomy (NCBI): domain Eukaryota; kingdom Metazoa; phylum Chordata; class Amphibia; order Caudata; family Ambystomatidae; genus Ambystoma; species Ambystoma mexicanum. The sequence continues at coordinate 1,501,584,769 of NC_090923.1, read as the reverse complement.
CAATCCTTAGACCCTTCCTACAGCATGCAATATGATATCTCAATGATTCTAATAACAAACCTGAGACCCGTCCTATAACATGAGATGGGATATCCAACTCCTTCCCATTCCAATCCTGAGACACTTCCGATAGCAGAGATGTGATATCTCAATGCTTATACCAAACCTGAGACCCTTCCTATAACATGAGATGTGATATCCAACTATTTCCCGGTCCAAACCTGAGACCCTTCCTATAGCATATGTGATATCCAACTCCTTCCCATTCCAAACATGAGACCCTTCCTATAGCAAGAGTGTAATATCCAACTCCTTCCCATTCCAATCCTGAGACCATTCCTATAGCATGAGATGTGATATCTCAATGCTTCTAATACCAAACCTGAGATCCTTCCTATGACATGAGATGTGATATCCAATTCCTCCCCATTCCAAACCTGAAAACCTTCCTACAGCATGCGATGTGATATCTCAATGCTTCTAATACCAAACCCGAGACCAGTCCTATAACATGAGATTGGATATCCAACTCCTTCCCCTTCCAAACCTGAGACTCTTCCTATAGCATGAGATGTGATATCCAACTTCTTCCTATTCCAATCCTGAGACCCTTCCTATAACATGAGATGTGATGTCTCAATGCTTCTAATACCAAACCTGAGATCTTTCCTATAACATGAGATGTGATATCCAACTCCTTCCCATTCCAATCCTGAGACCCTTCCTATAGCATGAGATGTGATATCTCAATGCTTATACCAAATCTGAGACCCTTCCTATAGCATGAGATGTGATATCCAACTCCTTCCCATTCCAATCCTGAGACCCTTCCTATAGCATGAGATGTGAGGTCTCAATGCTTCTAATACCAAACCTGAGATCCTTCCTATAACATGAGATGTGATATCCAACTCCTTCCCATTCCAATCCTGAGACCCTTATGATAGCATGAGATGTGATATCTCAATGCCTCTAATACCAAACCTGAGATACTTCCGATAGCATGAGATGTGATATCTCAATGCTTCTAATACCAAACCTGAGATCCTTCCTATAACATGAGATGTGATATCCAACTCCTTCCCATTCCAATCCTGAGACCCTTATGATAGCATGAGATGTGATATCTCAATGCCTCTAATTCCAAACCTGAGATCCTACCTCTAACATGAAATGTGATATCCATCTCCTTCCCTTTCCAAACCTGAGACCCTGCCTATAGCATGAGATGTGATATCCAAGTCCTTCCCATTCCAATCCTGAGACCCTTCCTATAGCATGTGATGTGATATCTCAATGCTTATACCAAACCTGAGACCCTTCCTATGGCATGAGATGTCATATACAACTCCTTCCCATTCCAATCCTGAGACCCTTCCTATAGCATGAGATGTGATATCTCAATGCTTATACCAAACCTGAGACCCTTCCTATAGCATGAGATGTGATATCCAACTTCTTCCCATTCCAATCCTGAGACCCTTCCTATAACATGAGATGTGATGTCTCAATGCTTCTAATACCAAAGCTGAGATCTTTCCTATAACATGAGATGTGATATCCAACTCCTTCCCATTCCAATCCTGAGACCCTTCCTATAGCATGAGATGTGATATCACAATGCTTATACCAAACCTGAGACCGTTCCTATAGCTTGAGATGTGATATCCAACTCCTTCCCATTCCAATCCTGAGACCCTTCCTATAGCATGAGATGTGATATCTCAAGGCCACTAATACCAAACCTGAGATCCTTCCTCTAACATGAAATGTGATATCCAACTCCTTCCCCTTCCAAACCTGAGACCCTTCCTATAGCATATGTGATATCCAACTCCTTCCCATTCCAAACATGAGACCCTTCCTATAGCAAGAGTGTAATATCCAACTCCTTCCCATTCCAATCCTGAGACCATTCCTATAGCATGAGATGTGATATCTCAATGCTTCTAATACCAAACCTGAGATCCTTCCTATGACATGAGATGTGATATCCAATTCCTCCCCATTCCAAACCTGAAAACCTTCCTATAGCATGAGATGTGATATCACAATGCTTATACCAAACCTTAGACCGTTCCTATAGCTTGAGATGTGATATCCAACTCCTTCCCATTCCAATCCTGAGACCCTTCCTATAGCATGAGATGTGATATCTCAAGGCCTCTAATACCAAACCTGAGATCGTTCCTCTAACATGAAATGTGATATCCAACTCCTTCCCCTTCCAAACCTGAGAGCCTTCCTATAACATGAGATGTGATATCCAACTCCTTGCCATTCCAATCCTGAGACCCTTATGATAGCATGAGATGTGATATCTCAATGCCTCTAATACCAAACCTGAGATACTTCCGATAGCATGAGATGTGATATCTCAATGCTTCTAATACCAAACCTGAGATCCTTCCTATAACATGAGATGTGATTTCCAAATCCTTCCCCTTCCAAACCTGAGACCCTCCCTTTAGCATGAGATGTGATATCCAACTCCTTCCCATTCCAATCCTGAGACCCTTCTGATAGCATGAGATGTGATATTTCAATGCCTCTAATACCAAACCTGAGATCCTACCTCTAACATGAAATGTGATATCCATCTCCTTCCCTTTCCAAAACTGAGACCCTGCCTATAGCATGAGATGTGATATCCAAGTCCTTCCCATTCCAATCCTGAGACCCTTCCTATAGCATGTGATGTGATATCTCAATGCTTATACCAAATCTGAGACCCTTCCTATAGCATGAGATGTGATATCCAACTCCTTCCCATTCCAATCCTGAGACCCTTCCTATAGCATGAGATGTGATGTCTCAATGCTTCTAATACCAAACCTGAGATCCTTCCTATAACATGAGATGTGATATCCAACTCCTTCCCATTCCAATCCTGAGACCCTCATGATAGCATGAGATGTGATATCTCAATGCCTCTAATACCAAACCTGAGATACTTCCGATAGCATGAGATGTGATATCTCAATGCTTCTAATACCAAACCTGAGATCCTTCCTATAACATGAGATGTGATTTCCAAATCCTTCCCCTTCCAAACCTGAGACCCTCCCTTTAGCATGAGATGTGATATCCAACTCCTTCCCATTCCAATCCTGAGACCCATCTGATAGCATGAGATGTGATATTTCAATGCCTCTAATACCAAACCTGAGATCCTACCTCTAACATGAAATGTGATATCCATCTCCTTCCCTTTCCAAACCTGAGACCCTGCCTATAGCATGAGATGTGATATCCAAGTCCTTTCCATTCCAATCCTGAGACCCTTCCTATAGCATGTGATGGGATATCTCAATGCTTATACCAAACCTGAGACCCTTCCTATGGCATGAGATATCATATACAACTCCTTCCCATTCCAATCCTGAGACCCTTCCTATAGCATGAGATGTGATATCTCAATGCTTATACCAAACCTGAGACCCTTCCTATAGCATGAGATGTGATATCCAACTTCTTCCCATTCCAATCCTGAGACCCTTCCTATAACATGAGATGTGATGTCGCAATGCTTCTAATACCAAACCTGAGATCTTTCCTATAACATGAGATGTGATATCCAACTCCTTCCCATTCCAATCCTGAGACCCTTCCTATAGCATGAGATGTGATATCTCAATGCTTCTAATACCAAACCTGAGACCCTTCCTATAACATGATTTGGGATATCCAACTCCTTCCCATTCCAATCCTGAGATCCTTCCGATAGCAGAGATGTGATATCTCAATGCTAATACCAAGCCTGAGATGTCATATGCAACTCCTTCCCATTCCAATCCTGAGACCCTTCCTATAGCATTAGATGTGATATCTCAATGCTTATACCAAATCTGAGACCCTTCCTATAGCATGAGATGTGATATCCAACTTCTTCCCATTCCAATCCTGAGACCCTTCCTATAGCATGAGATGTGATGTCTCAATTCTTCTAATACCAAACCTGAGATCCTTCCTATAACATGAGATGTGATATCCAACTCCTTCCCATTCCAATCCTGAGACCCTTATGATAGCATGAGATGTGATATCTCAATGCCTCTAATACCAAACCTGAGATACTTCTGATAGCATGAGATGTGATATCTCAATGCTTCTAATACCAAACCTGAGATCCTTCCTATAACATGAGATGTGATTTCCAAATCCTTCCACTTCCAAACCTGAGACCCTCCCTTTAGCATGAGATGTGATATCCAACTCCTTCCCATTCCAATCCTGAGACCCTTCTGATAGCATGAGATGTGATATTTCAATGCCTCTAATACCAAACCTGAGATCTTTCCTATAACATGAGATGTGATATCCAACTCCTTCCCATTCCAATCCTGAGACCCTTCCTATAGCATGAGATGTGATATCACAATGCTTATACCAAACCTGAGACCGTTCCTATAGCTTGAGATGTGATATCCAACTCCTTCCCATTCCAATCCTGAGACCCTTCCTATAGCATGAGATGTGATATCTCAAGGCCTCTAATACAAAACCTGAGATCGTTCCTCTAACATGAAATGTGATATCCAACTCCTTCCCCTTCCAAACCTGAGAGCCTTCCTATAACATGAGATGTGACATCCAAGTCCTCCCCATTCCAATCCTGAGACCCTTCCTATAGCATGAGATGTGATATCTCAATGCTTCTAATACCAAACCTGAGACCCTTCCTATAACATGATTTGGGATATCCAACTCCTTCCCATTCCAATCCTGAGACCCTTCCGATAGCAGAGATGTGATATCTCAATGCTTATACCAAACCTGAGACCCTTCCTATGGCCTGAGATGTCATATGCAACTCCTTCCCATTCCAATCCTGAGACCCTTCCTATAGCATTAGATGTGATATCTCAATGCTTATACCAAATCTGAGACCCTTCCTATAGCATGAGATGTGATATCCAACTTCTTCCCATTCCAATCCTGAGACCCTTCCTATAGCATGAGATGTGATGTCTCAATTCTTCTAATACCAAACCTGAGATCCTTCCTATAACATGAGATGTGATATCCAACTCCTTCCCATTCCAATCCTGAGACCCTTATGATAGCATGAGATGTGATATCTCAATGCCTCTAATACCAAACCTGAGATACTTCTGATAGCATGAGATGTGATATCTCAATGCTTCTAATACCAAACCTGAGATCCTTCCTATAACATGAGATGTGATTTCCAAATCCTTCCACTTCCAAACCTGAGACCCTCCCTTTAGCATGAGATGTGATATCCAACTCCTTCCCATTCCAATCCTGAGACCCTTCTGATAGCATGAGATGTGATATTTCAATGCCTCTAATACCAAACCTAAGATCCTACCTCTAACATGAAATGTGATATCCATCTCCTTCCCTTTCCAAACCTGAGACCCTGCCTATAGAATGAGATGTGATATCCAAGTCCTTCCCATTCCAATCCTGAGACCCTTCCTATAGCATGTGATGTGATATCTCAATGCTTATACCAAACCTGAGACCCTTCCTATGGCATGAGATGTCATATACAACTCCTTCCCATTCCAATCCTGAGACCCTTCCTATAGCATGAGATGTGATATCTCAATGCTTATACCAAACCTGAGACCCTTCCTATAGCATGAGATGTGATATCCAACTTCTTCCCATTCCAATCCTGAGACCCTTCCTATAACATGAGATGTGATGTCTCAATGCTTCTAATACCAAACCTGAGACCCTTCCTATAACATGAGATGGGATATCCAACTCCTTCCCATTCCAATCCTGAGACCCTTCCGATAGCAGAGATGTGATATCTCAATGCTTTTACCAAACCTGAGACCCTTCCTATGGCCTGAGATGTCATATACAACTCCTTCCCATTCCAATCCTGAGACCCTTCCTATAGCATGAGATGTGATATCTCAATGCTTATACCAAATCTGAGACCCTTCCTATAGCATGAGATGTGATATCCAACTCCTTCCCATTCCAATCCTGAGACCCTTCTTATAGCATGAGATGTGATGTCTCAATGCTTCTAATACCAAACCTGAGATCCTTCCTATAACATGAGATGTGATATCCAACTCCTTCCCATTCCAATCCTGAGACCCTTATGATAGCATGAGATGTGATATCTCAATGCCTCTAATACCAAACCTGAGATACTTCCGATAGCATGAGATGTGATATCTCAATGCTTCTAATACCAAACCTGAGATCCTTCCTATAACATGAGATGTGATTTCCAAATCCTTCCCCTTCCAAACCTGAGACCCTCCCTTTAGCATGAGATGTGATATCCAACTCCTTCCCATTCCAATCCTGAGACCAATCTGATAGCATGAGATGTGATATTTCAATGCCTCTAATACCAAACCTGAGATCCTACCTCTAACATGAAATGTGATATCCATCTCCTTCCCTTTGCAAACCTGAGACCCTGCCTATAGCATGAGATGTGATATCCAAGTCCTTTCCATTCCAATCCTGAGACCCTTCCTATAGCATGTGATGTGATATCTCAATGCTTATACCAAACCTGAGACCCTTCCTATGGCATGAGATGTCATATACAACTCCTTCCCATTCCAATCCTGAGACCCTTCCTATAGCATGAGATGTGATATCTCAATGCTTATACCAAACCTGAGACCCTTCCTATAGCATGAGATGTGATATCCAACTTCTTCCCATTCCAATCCTGAGACCCTTCCTATAACATGAGATGTGATGTCGCAATGCTTCTAATACCAAACCTGAGATCTTTCCTATAACATGAGATGTGATATCCAACTCCTCCCCATTCCAATCCTGAGACCCTTCCTATAGCATGAGATGTGATATCACAATGCTTATACCAAACCTGAGACCGTTCCTATAGCTTGAGATGTGATATCCAACTCCTTCCCATTCCAATCCTGAGACCCTTCCTATAGCATGAGATGTGATATCTCAAGGCCTCTAATACCAAACCTGAGATCGTTCCTCTAACATGAAATGTGATATCCAACTCCTTCCCCTTCCAAACCTGAGAGCCTTCCTATAACATGAGATGTGATATCCAACTCCTTCCCATTCCAATCCTGAGACCCTTATGATAGCATGAGATGTGATATCTCAATGCCTCTAATACCAAACCTGAGATACTTCCGATAGCATGAGATGTGATATCTCAATGCTTCTAATACCAAACCTGAGATCCTTCCTATAACATGAGATGTGATTTCCAAATCCTTCCCCTTCCAAACCTGAGACCCTCCCTTTAGCATGAGATGTGATATCCAACTCCTTCCCATTCCAATCCTGAGACCCTTCTGATAGCATGAGATGTGATATTTCAATGCCTCTAATACCAAACCTGAGATCCTACCTCTAACATGAAATGTGATATCCATCTCCTTCCCTTTCCAAACCTGGGACCCTGCCTATAGCATGAGATGTGATATCCAAGTCCTTTCCATTCCAATCCTGAGACCCTTCCTATAGCATGTGATGTGATATCTCAATGCTTATACCAAACCTGAGACCCTTCCTATGGCATGAGATGTCATATACAACTCCTTCCCATTCCAAACCTGAGACCCTTCCTATAGCCTGAGATGTGATATCTCAATGCTTATACCAAACCTGAGACCCTTCCTATAGCATGAGATGTGATATCCAACTTCTTCCCATTCCAATCCTGAGACCCTTCCTATAACATGAGATGTGATGTCGCAATGCTTCTAATACCAAACCTGAGATCTTTCCTATAACATGAGATGTGATATCCAACTCCTTCCCATTCCAATCCTGAGACCCTTACTATAGCATGAGATGTGATATCACAATGCTTATACCAAACCTGAGACCGTTCCTATAGCTTGAGATGTGATATCCAACTCCTTCCCATTCCAATCCTGAGACCCTTCCTATAGCATGAGATGTGATATCTCAAGGCCTCTAATACCAAACCTGAGATCGTTCCTCTAACATGAAATGTGATATCCAACTCCTTCCCCTTCCAAACCTGAGAGCCTTCCTATAGCATGAGATATGATAGCCAAGTCCTTCCAATTCCAATCCTGAGACCCTTCCTATAACATGAAATGTGATATCCAACTCCTTCCCATTCCAACCTGAGACCCTTCCTATAGCATGAGATGGGATATCTCAATGCTTCTAATACCAAACCTGAGACTCTTCCTATAACATGAGATGGGATATCCAACTCATTCCCATTCCAATCCTGAGACCCTTCCGATAGCAGAGATGTGATATCTCAATGCTTATACCAAACCTGAGACCCTTCCTATGGCCTGAGATGTCATATACAACTCCTTCCCATTCCAATCCTGAGACCCTTCCTATAGCATGAGATGTGATATCTCAATGCTTATACCAAATCTGAGACCCTTCCTATAGCATGAGATGTGATATCCAACTCCTTCCCATTCCAATCCCGAGACCCTTCCTATAGCATGAGATGTGATGTCTCAATGCTTCTAATACCAAACCTGAGATCCTTCCTATAACATGAGATGTGATATCCAACTCCTTCCCATTCCAATCCTGAGACCCTTATGATAGCATGAGATGTGATATCTCAATGCCTCTAATACCAAACCTGAGATACTTCCGATAGCATGAGATGGAATGGGAAGGAGTTGGATATCACATCTCATGCTATAGGAAGGGTCTCAGATTTGGTATAAGCATTGAGATATCACATCTCATGCTATAGGAAGGGTCTCAGGATTGGATTGGGAAGGAGTTGTATATGACATCTCAGGCCATAGGAAGGGTCTCAGGATTGGTATAAGCATTGAGATATCACTTCTCTGCTATCGGAAGGGTCTCAGGATTGGAATGGGAAGGAGTTGGATATCCCATCTCATGATAAAGGAAGGGTCTAAGGTTTGGAAGGGTAAAGATTAGAAGCATTGAGACATCACATCTCATGTTATAGGAAGGGTCTCAGGATTGGAATGGGAAGAAGTTGGATATCACATCTCATGCTATAGGAAGGGTCTCAGGTTTGGAAGGGGAAGGAGTTGGATATCCAATCTCATGTTATAGGACTGGTCTCAGGTTTGGTATTAGAAGCATTGAGATATCACATCGCATGCTGTAGGAAGGTTCTCAGGTTTGGAATGGGGAGGAATTGGATATCACATCTCATGTCATAGGAAGGATCTCAGGTTTGGTATTAGAAGCATTGAGATATCACATCTCATGCTATAGGAATGGTCTCAGGATTGGAATGGGAAGGAGTTGGATATTACATTCTTGCTATAGGAAGGGTCTCATGTTTGGAATGGGAAGGAGTTGGATATCACATATACTATAGGAAGGGTCTCAGGTTTGAAACGGGAAGGAGTTGGATATCACATCTCATGTTATAGGAAGGGTCTCAGGTTTGAAACGGGAAGGAGTTGGATATCACATCTCATGTTATAGGACGGATCTCAGGTTTGTTATTAGAATCATTGAGATATCATATTGCATGCTGTAGGAAGGGTCTAAGGATTGGAATGGGAAGGACTTGGATATCACATCTCATGCTATAGGTAGGCTCTGAGACCCTTCCTATAGCATGAGATGTGATATCCAACTTCTTCCCATTCCAATCCTGAGACCCTTCCTATAACATGAGATGTGATGTCTCAATGCTTCTAATACCAAACCTGAGATCTTTCCTATAACATGAGATGTGATATCCAACTCCTTCCCATTCCAATCCTGAGACCCTTCCTATAGCATGAGATGTGATATCTCAATGCTTATACCAAACCTGAGACCCTTCCTATAGCTTGAGATGTGATATCCAACTTCTTCCCATTCCAATCCTGAGACCCTTCCTATAGCATGAGATGTGATATCTCAAGGCCTCTAATACCAAACCTGAGATCCTTCCTCTAACATAAAATATGATATATCCAACTCCTTCCCCTTCCAAACCTGAGAGCCTTCCTATAGCATGAGATATGATATCCAAGTCCTTCCCATCCAATCCTGAGACCCTTCCTATAACATGAAATGTGATATCCAACTCCTTCCCATTCCAACCTGAGACCCTTCCTATAGCATGAGATGGGATATCCAACTCCTTCCAAATCCAAACTGATACCCTTCCGATAGCATGAGATGTGATATCCCAATGCTTCTACCAAACCTGAGACCCATACTATGGCATGAGATGTGATATCAAACTCCTTCCCATTCCAATCCTGAGACCCTACCTATAGCTTGAGATGTGATATCCAACTCCTTCCCATTCCAATTCTCAGACCCTTCCTATACCATGAGACTTGATATCTAAATGCTTCTAATACAAAACCTGCGACCCGTCCTATAACATGAGATGTGATATCCAAATCCTTCCCCTTCCAAACCTTAGACCCTTCCTTTATCATGAGATGTGATATCCAATTCTTTCCCATTCCAATCCTGAGACCCTTCCGATATCATGATATTTGTTATCTCAATGCTTCTAATATCAAACTTGAGACCCTCCCTATAGCATGAGATGTGACATCCAAGTCCTCCCCATTCCAATCCTGAGACTCTTCCTATAGCATGAGATGTGATATCTCAATGCTTCTAATACCAAACCTGAGACCCTTCCTATAACATGAGATGGGATATCCAACTCCTTCCCATTCCAATCCTGAGACCCTTCCGATAGCAGAGATGTGATATCTCAATGCTTATACCAAACCTGAGACCCTTCCTATGGCCTGATTTGTCATATACAACTCCTTCCCATTCCAATCCTGAGACCCTTCCTATAGCATGAGATGTGATATCTCAATGCTTATACCAAATCCGAGACCCTTCCTATAGCATGAGATGTGATATCCAACTCCTTCCCATTCCAATCCTGAGACCCTTCCTATAGCATGAGATGTGATGTCTCAATGCTTCTAATACCAAACCTGAGATCCTTCCTATAACATGAGATGTGATATCCAACCCCTTCCCATTCCAATCCTGAGACCCTTATGATAGCATGAGATGTGATATCTCAATGCCTCTAATACCAAACCTGAGATACTTCTGATAGCATGAGATGTGATATCCCAATGCTTCTAGTACCAAACCTGAGATCCTTCCTATAACATGAGATGTGATTTCCAAATCCTTCCACTTCCAAACCTGAGACCCTCCCTTTAGCATGAGATGTGATATCCAACTCCTTCCCATTCCAATCCTGAGACCCTTCTGATAGCATGAGATGTGATATTTCAATGCCTCTAATACCAAACCTGAGATCCTACCTCTAACATGAAATGTGATATCCATCTCCTTCCCTTTCCAAACCTGAGACCCTGCCTATAGCATGAGATGTGATATCAAAAGTCCTTCCCATTCCAATCCTGAGACCCTTCCTATAGCATATGATGTGATATCTCAATGCTTATACCAAACCTGAGACCCTTCCTATGGCATGAGATGTCATATACAACTCCTTCCCATTCCAATCCTGAGACCCTTCCTATAACATGAGATGTGATATCTCAATGCTTATACCAAACCTGAGACCCTTCCTATAGCATGAGATGTGATATCCAACTTCTTCCCATTCCAATCCTGAGACCCTTCCTATAACATGAGATGTGATGTCTCAATGCTTCTAATACCAAACCTGAGACCCTTCCTATAACATGAGATGGGATATCCAACTCCTTCCCATTCCAATCCTGAGACTCTTCCGATAGCAGAGATGTGATATCTCAATGCTTATACCAAACCTGAGACCCTTCCTATGGCCTGAGATGTCATATACAACTCCTTCCCATTCCAATCCTGAGACCGTTCCTATAGCATGAGATGTGATGTCTCAATGCTTCTAATACCAAACCTGAGATCCTTCCTATAACATGAGATGTGATATCCAACTCCTTCCCATTCCAATCCTGAGACCCTTATGATAGCATGAGATGTGATATCTCAATGCCTCTAATACCAAACCTGAGATACTTCCGATAGCATGAGATGTGATATCTCAAAGCTTCTAATACCAAACCTGAGATCCTTCCTATAACATGAGATGTGATTTCCAAATCCTTCCCCTTCCAAACCTGAGACCCTCCCTTTAGCATGAGATGTGATATCCAACTCCTTCCCATTCCAATCCTGAGACCCTTCCGATAGCAGAGATGTGATATCTCAATGCTTATACCAAACCTGAGACCCTTCCTATGGCATGAAATGTCATATACAACTCCTTCCCATTCCAATCCTGAGACCCTTCCTATAGCATGAGATGTGATATCTCAATGCTTATACCAAAGCTGAGACCCTTCCTATAGCATGAGATGTGATATCCAACTTTTTCCCATTCCAATCCTGAGACCCTTCCTATAACATGAGATGTGATATCTCAATGCTTATACCAAAGCTGAGACCCTTCCTATAGCATGAGATGTGATATCCAACTCCTTCCCATTCCAATCCTGAGACCCTTCCTATAGCATGAGATGTGATATCACAATGCTTATACATAACCTGAGACCGTTCCTATAGCTTGAGATGTGATATCCAACTCCTTCCCATTCCAATCCTGAGACCCTTCCTATAGCATGAGATGTGATATCTCAAGACCTCTAATACCAAACCTGAGATCGTTCCTCTAACATGAAATGTGATATCCAACTCCTTCCCCTTCCAAACCTGAGAGCCTTCCTATAGCATGAGATATGATAGCCAAGTCCTTCCAATTCCAATCCTGAGACCCTTCCTATAACATGAAATGTGATATCCAACTCCTTCCCATTCCAACCTGTGACCCTTCCTATAGCATGAGATGGGATATCTCAATGCTTCTAATACCAAACCTGAGACTCTTCCTATAACATGAAATGTGATATCCATCTCCTTCCCTTTCCAAACCTGAGACCCTGTCTATAGCATGAGATGTCATATACAACTCCTTCCCATTCCAATCCTGAGACCCTTCCTATAGCACGAGATGTGATATCTCAATGCTTATACCAAACCTGAGACCCTTCCTATAGCATGGATGTGATATCCAACTCCTTCCCATTCCAATCCTGAGACCCTTCCTATAGCCTGAGATGTGATATCTCAATGCCTCTGATACCAAACCTGAGATCCTTCCTCTAACATGAAATGTGATATCCAACTCCTTCCCTTTCCAAACCTGAGAGCCTATCTATAGCATGAGATGTGATATCCAAGTCCTTCCCATTCCAATCCTGAGACACTTCCGATAGCAGAGATGTGATATCTCAATGCTTATACCAAACCTGAGACCCTTCCTATAACATGAGATGTGATATCCAACTCCTTCCCGTTCCAAACCTGAGACCCTTCCTTTAGCATGAGATGTGATATCCAGCTCCTTCCCATTCCAATCCTGAGACCCTTCCTATAGCATGAGATGTGATATCTCAATGCTTATACCAAACCTGAGACCCTTCCTATAGCTTGAGATGTGATATCCAACTTCTTCCCATTCCAATCCTGAGACCCTTCCTATAGCATGAGATGTGATATCTCAAGGCCTCTAATACCAAACCTGAGATCCTTCCTCTAACATAAAATATGATATATCCAACTCCTTCCCCTTCCAAACCTGAGAGCCTTCCTATAGCATGAGATATGATATCCAAGTCCTTCCCATCCAATCCTGAGACCCTTCCTATAACATGAAATGTGATATCCAACTCCTTCCCATTCCAACCTGAGACCCTTCCTATAGCATGAGATGGGATATCCAACTCCTTCCAAATCCAAACTGATACCCTTCCGATAGCATGAGATGTGATATCCCAATGCTTCTACCAAACCTGAGACCCATACTATGGCATGAGATGTGATATCAAACTCCTTCCCATTCCAATCCTGAGACCCTACCTATAGCTTGAGATGTGATATCCAACTCCTTCCCATTCCAATTCTCAGACCCTTCCTATACCATGAGACTTGATATCTCAATGCTTCTAATACAAAACCTGCGACCCGTCCTATAACATGAGATGTGATATCCAAATCCTTCCCCTTCCAAACCTTAGACCCTTCCTTTATCATGAGATGTGATATCCAATTCTTTCCCATTCCAATCCTGAGACCCTTCCGATATCATGATATTTGTTATCTCAATGCTTCTAATATCAAACTTGAGACCCTCCCTATAGCATGAGATGTGACATCCAAGTCCTCCCCATTCCAATCCTGAGACTCTTCCTATAGCATGAGATGTGATATCTCAATGCTTCTAATACCAAACCTGAGACCCTTCCTATAACATGAGATGGGATATCCAACTCCTTCCCATTCCAATCCTGAGACCCTTCCGATAGCAGAGATGTGATATCTCAATGCTTATACCAAACCTGAGACCCTTCCTATGGCCTGATTTGTCATATACAACTCCTTCCCATTCCAATCCTGAGACCCTTCCTATAGCATGAGATGTGATATCTCAATGCTTATACCAAATCCGAGACCCTTCCTATAGCATGAGATGTGATATCCAACTCCTTCCCATTCCAATCCTGAGACCCTTCCTATAGCATGAGATGTGATGTCTCAATGCTTCTAATACCAAACCTGAGATCCTTCCTATAACATGAGATGTGATATCCAACCCCTTCCCATTCCAATCCTGAGACCCTTATGATAGCATGAGATGTGATATCTCAATGCCTCTAATACCAAACCTGAGATACTTCTGATAGCATGAGATGTGATATCTCAATGCTTCTAGTACCAAACCTGAGATCCTTCCTATAACATGAGATGTGATTTCCAAATCCTTCCACTTCCAAACCTGAGACCCTCCCTTTAGCATGAGATGTGATATCCAACTCCTTCCCATTCCAATCCTGAGACCCTTCTGATAGCATGAGATGTGATATTTCAATGCCTCTAATACCAAACCTGAGATCCTACCTCTAACATGAAATGTGATATCCATCTCCTTCCCTTTCCAAACCTGAGACCCTGCCTATAGCATGAGATGTGATATCAAAAGTCCTTCCCATTCCAATCCTGAGACCCTTCCTATAGCATGTGATGTGATATCTAAATGATTATACCAAACCTGAGACCCTTCCTATGGCATGAGATGTCATATACAACTCCTTCCCATTCCAATCCTGAGACCCTTCCTATAACATGAGATGTGATATCTCAATGCTTATACCAAACCTGAGACCCTTCCTATAGCATGAGATGTGATATCCAACTTCTTCCCATTCCAATCCTGAGACCCTTCCTATAACATGAGATGTGATGTCTCAATGCTTCTAATACCAAACCTGAGACCCTTCCTATAACATGAGATGGGATATCCAACTCCTTCCCATTCCAATCCTGAGACTCTTCCGATAGCAGAGATGTGATATCTCAATGCTTATACCAAACCTGAGACCCTTCCTATGGCCTGAGATGTCATATACAACTCTTTCCCATTCCAATCCTGAGACCGTTCCTATAGCATGAGATGTGATGTCTCAATGCTTCTAATACCAAACCTGAGATCCTTCCTATAACATGAGATGTGATATCCAACTCCTTCCCATTCCAATCCTGAGACCCTTATGATAGCATGAGATGTGATATCTCAATGCCTCTAATACCAAACCTGAGATACTTCCGATAGCATGAGATGTGATATCTCAAAGCTTCTAATACCAAACCTGAGATCCTTCCTATAACATGAGATGTGATTTCCA
Organism: Ambystoma mexicanum; assembly: GCF_040938575.1. Classification (NCBI taxonomy): domain Eukaryota; kingdom Metazoa; phylum Chordata; class Amphibia; order Caudata; family Ambystomatidae; genus Ambystoma; species Ambystoma mexicanum. The sequence continues at coordinate 1,501,569,107 of NC_090923.1, read as the reverse complement.
AATCCTTCCCCTTCCAAACCTGAGACCCTCCCTTTAGCATGAGATGTGATATCCAACTCCTTCCCATTCCAATCCTGAGACCCTTCCGATAGCAGAGATGTGATATCTCAATGCTTATACCAAACCTGAGACCCTTCCTATGGCATGAGATGTCATATACAACTCCTTCCCATTCCAATCCTGAGACCCTTCCTATAACATGAGATGTGATATCTCAATGCTTATACCAAACCTGAGACCCTTCCTATAGCATGAGATGTGATATCCAACTTCTTCCCATTCCAATCCTGAGACCCTTCCTATAACATGAGATGTGATGTCTCAATGCTTCTAATACCAAACCTGAGACCCTTCCTATAGCATGAGATGTGATATCCAACTCTTTCCCATTCCAATCCTGAGACCCTTCCGATATCATGATATTTGTTATCTCAATGCTTCTAATATCAAACTTGAGACCCTCCCTATAGCATGAGATGTGACATCCAAGTCCTCCCCATTCCAATCCTGAGACTCTTCCTATAGCATGAGATGTGATATCTCAATGCTTCTAATACCAAACCTGAGACCCTTCCTATAACATGAGATGGGATATCCAACTCCTTCCCATTCCAATCCTGAGACCCTTCCGATAGCAGAGATGTGATATCTCAATGCTTATACCAAACCTGAGACCCTTCCTATGGCCTGATTTGTCATATACAACTCCTTCCCATTCCAATCCTGAGACCCTTCCTATAGCATGAGATGTGATATCTCAATGCTTATACCAAATCCGAGACCCTTCCTATAGCATGAGATGTGATATCCAACTCCTTCCCATTCCAATCCTGAGACCCTTCCTATAGCATGAGATGTGATGTCTCAATGCTTCTAATACCAAACCTGAGATCCTTCCTATAACATGAGATGTGATATCCAACCCCTTCCCATTCCAATCCTGAGACCCTTATGATAGCATGAGATGTGATATCTCAATGCCTCTAATACCAAACCTGAGATACTTCTGATAGCATGAGATGTGATATCTCAATGCTTCTAGTACCAAACCTGAGATCCTTCCTATAACATGAGATGTGATTTCCAAATCCTTCCACTTCCAAACCTGAGACCCTCCCTTTAGCATGAGATGTGATATCCAACTCCTTCCCATTCCAATCCTGAGACCCTTCTGATAGCATGAGATGTGATATTTCAATGCCTCTAATACCAAACCTGAGATCCTACCTCTAACATGAAATGTGATATCCATCTCCTTCCCTTTCCAAACCTGAGACCCTGCCTATAGCATGAGATGTGATATCAAAAGTCCTTCCCATTCCAATCCTGAGACCCTTCCTATAGCATGTGATGTGATATCTAAATGCTTATACCAAACCTGAGACCCTTCCTATGGCATGAGATGTCATATACAACTCCTTCCCATTCCAATCCTGAGACCCTTCCTATAACATGAGATGTGATATCTCAATGCTTATACCAAACCTGAGACCCTTCCTATAGCATGAGATGTGATATCCAACTTCTTCCCATTCCAATCCTGAGACCCTTCCTATAACATGAGATGTGATGTCTCAATGCTTCTAATACCAAACCTGAGACCCTTCCTATAACATGAGATGGGATATCCAACTCCTTCCCATTCCAATCCTGAGACTCTTCCGATAGCAGAGATGTGATATCTCAATGCTTATACCAAACCTGAGACCCTTCCTATGGCCTGAGATGTCATATACAACTCCTTCCCATTCCAATCCTGAGACCGTTCCTATAGCATGAGATGTGATGTCTCAATGCTTCTAATACCAAACCTGAGATCCTTCCTATAACATGAGATGTGATATCCAACTCCTTCCCATTCCAATCCTGAGACCCTTATGATAGCATGAGATGTGATATCTCAATGCCTCTAATACCAAACCTGAGATACTTCCGATAGCATGAGATGTGATATCTCAAAGCTTCTAATACCAAACCTGAGATCCTTCCTATAACATGAGATGTGATTTCCAAATCCTTCCCCTTCCAAACCTGAGACCCTCCCTTTAGCATGAGATGTGATATCCAACTCCTTCCCATTCCAATCCTGAGACCCTTCCGATAGCAGAGATGTGATATCTCAATGCTTATACCAAACCTGAGACCCTTCCTATGGCATGAAATGTCATATACAACTCCTTCCCATTCCAATCCTGAGACCCTTCCTATAGCATGAGATGTGATATCTCAATGCTTATACCAAAGCTGAGACCCTTCCTATAGCATGAGATGTGATATCCAACTTTTTCCCATTCCAATCCTGAGACCCTTCCTATAACATGAGATGTGATATCTCAATGCTTCTAATACCAAACCTGAGATCTTTCCTATAACATGAGATGTGATATCCAACTCCTTCCCATTCCAATCCTGAGACCCTTCCTATAGCATGAGATGTGATATCACAATGCTTATACATAACCTGAGACCGTTCCTATAGCTTGAGATGTGATATCCAACTCCTTCCCATTCCAATCCTGAGACCCTTCCTATAGCATGAGATGTGATATCTCAAGACCTCTAATACCAAACCTGAGATCGTTCCTCTAACATGAAATGTGATATCCAACTCCTTCCCCTTCCAAACCTGAGAGCCTTCCTATAGCATGAGATATGATAGCCAAGTCCTTCCAATTCCAATCCTGAGACCCTTCCTATAACATGAAATGTGATATCCAACTCCTTCCCATTCCAACCTGAGACCCTTCCTATAGCATGAGATGGGATATCTCAATGCTTCTAATACCAAACCTGAGACTCTTCCTATAACATGAAATGTGATATCCATCTCCTTCCCTTTCCAAACCTGAGACCCTGTCTATAGCATGAGATGTCATATACAACTCCTTCCCATTCCAATCCTGAGACCCTTCCTATAGCACGAGATGTGATATCTCAATGCTTATACCAAACCTGAGACCCTTCCTATAGCATGAGATGTGATATCCAACTCCTTCCCATTCCAATCCTGAGACCCTTCCTATAGCCTGAGATGTGATATCTCAATGCCTCTGATACCAAACCTGAGATCCTTCCTCTAACATGAAATGTGATATCCAACTCCTTCCCTTTCCAAACCTGAGAGCCTATCTATAGCATGAGATGTGATATCCAAGTCCTTCCCATTCCAATCCTGAGACACTTCCGATAGCAGAGATGTGATATCTCAATGCTTATACCAAACCTGAGACCCTTCCTATAACATGAGATGTGATATCCAACTCCTTCCCGTTCCAAACCTGAGACCCTTCCTTTAGCATGAGATGTTATTCCAGCTCCTTCCCATTCCAATCCTGAGACACTTCCGATAGCATGAGATGTGATATCTCAATGCTTCTAATATCAAAACTGAGACCCTCCCTATAGCATGATATGTGATATCTAAGTCCTTCCCATTCCAATCCTGAGACCCTTCCTATAGCATGAGATGTGATATCTCAATGCTTCTACCAAACCTGAGACCCTTCCTTTAGCATGAGATGTGATAACCAACTCCTTCCCATTCCAATCCTGAGACCCTTCCTATAGCATGAGATGTGATATCTCAATACTTCTAATACCAAACCTGAGATCCTTCCGATAACATGAGATGTGATATCCAAATCCTTCCCCTTCCAAACCGGAGACCCTCCCTTTAGCATGAGATGTGATATCCAACTCCTTCCCATTCCAATCCTGAGACCCTTCTGATAGCATGAGATGTGATATCTCAATGCTTCTATACCAAACCTGAGATCCTTCCGATAGCATGAGATGTGATATCTCAATGCTTCTAATACCAAACCTGAGATCCTTCCTATAACATGAGATGTGATATCCAAATCCTTCCCCTTCCAAACCTGAGACCCTCCCTTTAGCATGAGATGTGATATCCAACTCCTTCCCATTCCAATCCTGAGACTCTTCTGATAGCATGAGATGTGATATCTCAATGCCTCTAATACCAAACCTGAGATCCTACCTCTAACATGAAATGTGATATCCAACTCTTTCCCCTTCCAAACCTGAGAGCCTTCCTATAGCATGAGATGTGATATCCAAGTCCTTCCCATTCCAATCCTGAGACCCTTCCTATAACATGAGATGTGATATCCAACTCCTTCCCATTCCAACCTGAGACCCTTCCTATAGCATGAGATGGGATATCCAACTCCTTCCAAATCCAATCCTGATACCCTTCCGATAGCATGAGATGTGATATCCCAATGCTTCTACCAAACCTGAGACCCATACTATGGCATGAGATGTGATATCAAACTCCTTCCCCTTCCAAACCTTAGACCCTTCCTTTATCATGAGATGTGATATCCAACTCCTTCCCATTCCATCCCTGAGACCCTCCCGATATCATGAGATGTGATATCTCAATGCTTCTAATATCAAACTTGAGACCCTCCCTATAGCATGAGATGTGATATCCAAGTCCTTCCCATTCCAATCCTGAGACCCTTCCTATAGCATGAGATGTGATATCTCAATGCTTCTAATACCAAACCTGAGACCCTTCCTATAACATGAGATGGGAATATCCAACTCCTTCCCATTCCAATCCTGAGACCCTTCCGATAGCAGAGATGTGATATCTCAATGCTTATACCAAACGTGAGATCCTTCCTATAACATGAGATGTGATATCCAACTCCTTCCCATTCCAATCCTGAGACACTTCCTATAGCATGAGATGTGATATCTCACTGCTTATACCAAACCTGAGACTCTTCCTATAGCAAGAGATGTGATATCCAACTCCTTCCCATTCCAATCCTGAGACCCTTCCTATAGCATGAGATGTGATATCTCAATGCTTCTAATATCAAACTTGAGACCCTCCCTATAGCATGAGATGTGATATCCAAGTCCTTCCGATTCCAATCCTGAGACACTTCCTATAGCATGAGATGTGATATCTCAATGCTTCTAATACCAAACCTGAGACCCTCCCTTTAGCATGAGATGTGATATCCAACTCCTTCCCATTCCAATCCTGAGACCCTTCCGATAGCAGAGATGTGATATCTCAATGCTTATACCAAACCTGAGACCCTTCCTATGGCATGAGATGTCATATACAACTCCTTCCCATTCCAATCCTGAGACCCTTCCTATAACATGAGATGTGATATCTCAATGCTTATACCAAACCTGAGACCCTTCCTATAGCATGAGATGTGATATCCAACTTCTTCCCATTCCAATCCTGAGACCCTTCCTATAACATGAGATGTGATGTCTCAATGCTTCTAATACCAAACCTGAGACCCTTCCTATAGCATGAGATGTGATATCCAACTCTTTCCCATTCCAATCCTGAGACCCTTCCGATATCATGATATTTGTTATCTCAATGCTTCTAATATCAAACTTGAGACCCTCCCTATAGCATGAGATGTGACATCCAAGTCCTCCCCATTCCAATCCTGAGACTCTTCCTATAGCATGAGATGTGATATCTCAATGCTTCTAATACCAAACCTGAGACCCTTCCTATAACATGAGATGGGATATCCAACTCCTTCCCATTCCAATCCTGAGACCCTTCCGATAGCAGAGATGTGATATCTCAATGCTTATACCAAACCTGAGACCCTTCCTATGGCCTGATTTGTCATATACAACTCCTTCCCATTCCAATCCTGAGACCCTTCCTATAGCATGAGATGTGATATCTCAATGCTTATACCAAATCCGAGACCCTTCCTATAGCATGAGATGTGATATCCAACTCCTTCCCATTCCAATCCTGAGACCCTTCCTATAGCATGAGATGTGATGTCTCAATGCTTCTAATACCAAACCTGAGATCCTTCCTATAACATGAGATGTGATATCCAACCCCTTCCCATTCCAATCCTGAGACCCTTATGATAGCATGAGATGTGATATCTCAATGCCTCTAATACCAAACCTGAGATACTTCTGATAGCATGAGATGTGATATCTCAATGCTTCTAGTACCAAACCTGAGATCCTTCCTATAACATGAGATGTGATTTCCAAATCCTTCCACTTCCAAACCTGAGACCCTCCCTTTAGCATGAGATGTGATATCCAACTCCTTCCCATTCCAATCCTGAGACCCTTCTGATAGCATGAGATGTGATATTTCAATGCCTCTAATACCAAACCTGAGATCCTACCTCTAACATGAAATGTGATATCCATCTCCTTCCCTTTCCAAACCTGAGACCCTGCCTATAGCATGAGATGTGATATCAAAAGTCCTTCCCATTCCAATCCTGAGACCCTTCCTATAGCATGTGATGTGATATCTAAATGCTTATACCAAACCTGAGACCCTTCCTATGGCATGAGATGTCATATACAACTCCTTCCCATTCCAATCCTGAGACCCTTCCTATAACATGAGATGTGATATCTCAATGCTTATACCAAACCTGAGACCCTTCCTATAGCATGAGATGTGATATCCAACTTCTTCCCATTCCAATCCTGAGACCCTTCCTATAACATGAGATGTGATGTCTCAATGCTTCTAATACCAAACCTGAGACCCTTCCTATAACATGAGATGGGATATCCAACTCCTTCCCATTCCAATCCTGAGACTCTTCCGATAGCAGAGATGTGATATCTCAATGCTTATACCAAACCTGAGACCCTTCCTATGGCCTGAGATGTCATATACAACTCCTTCCCATTCCAATCCTGAGACCGTTCCTATAGCATGAGATGTGATGTCTCAATGCTTCTAATACCAAACCTGAGATCCTTCCTATAACATGAGATGTGATATCCAACTCCTTCCCATTCCAATCCTGAGACCCTTATGATAGCATGAGATGTGATATCTCAATGCCTCTAATACCAAACCTGAGATACTTCCGATAGCATGAGATGTGATATCTCAAAGCTTCTAATACCAAACCTGAGATCCTTCCTATAACATGAGATGTGATTTCCAAATCCTTCCCCTTCCAAACCTGAGACCCTCCCTTTAGCATGAGATGTGATATCCAACTCCTTCCCATTCCAATCCTGAGACCCTTCCGATAGCAGAGATGTGATATCTCAATGCTTATACCAAACCTGAGACCCTTCCTATGGCATGAAATGTCATATACAACTCCTTCCCATTCCAATCCTGAGACCCTTCCTATAGCATGAGATGTGATATCTCAATGCTTATACCAAAGCTGAGACCCTTCCTATAGCATGAGATGTGATATCCAACTTTTTCCCATTCCAATCCTGAGACCCTTCCTATAACATGAGATGTGATATCTCAATGCTTCTAATACCAAACCTGAGATCTTTCCTATAACATGAGATGTGATATCCAACTCCTTCCCATTCCAATCCTGAGACCCTTCCTATAGCATGAGATGTGATATCACAATGCTTATACATAACCTGAGACCGTTCCTATAGCTTGAGATGTGATATCCAACTCCTTCCCATTCCAATCCTGAGACCCTTCCTATAGCATGAGATGTGATATCTCAAGACCTCTAATACCAAACCTGAGATCGTTCCTCTAACATGAAATGTGATATCCAACTCCTTCCCCTTCCAAACCTGAGAGCCTTCCTATAGCATGAGATATGATAGCCAAGTCCTTCCAATTCCAATCCTGAGACCCTTCCTATAACATGAAATGTGATATCCAACTCCTTCCCATTCCAACCTGAGACCCTTCCTATAGCATGAGATGGGATATCTCAATGCTTCTAATACCAAACCTGAGACTCTTCCTATAACATGAAATGTGATATCCATCTCCTTCCCTTTCCAAACCTGAGACCCTGTCTATAGCATGAGATGTCATATACAACTCCTTCCCATTCCAATCCTGAGACCCTTCCTATAGCACGAGATGTGATATCTCAATGCTTATACCAAACCTGAGACCCTTCCTATAGCATGAGATGTGATATCCAACTCCTTCCCATTCCAATCCTGAGACCCTTCCTATAGCCTGAGATGTGATATCTCAATGCCTCTGATACCAAACCTGAGATCCTTCCTCTAACATGAAATGTGATATCCAACTCCTTCCCTTTCCAAACCTGAGAGCCTATCTATAGCATGAGATGTGATATCCAAGTCCTTCCCATTCCAATCCTGAGACACTTCCGATAGCAGAGATGTGATATCTCAATGCTTATACCAAACCTGAGACCCTTCCTATAACATGAGATGTGATATCCAACTCCTTCCCGTTCCAAACCTGAGACCCTTCCTTTAGCATGAGATGTTATTCCAGCTCCTTCCCATTCCAATCCTGAGACACTTCCGATAGCATGAGATGTGATATCTCAATGCTTCTAATATCAAAACTGAGACCCTCCCTATAGCATGATATGTGATATCTAAGTCCTTCCCATTCCAATCCTGAGACCCTTCCTATAGCATGAGATGTGATATCTCAATGCTTCTACCAAACCTGAGACCCTTCCTTTAGCATGAGATGTGATAACCAACTCCTTCCCATTCCAATCCTGAGACCCTTCCTATAGCATGAGATGTGATATCTCAATACTTCTAATACCAAACCTGAGATCCTTCCGATAACATGAGATGTGATATCCAAATCCTTCCCCTTCCAAACCGGAGACCCTCCCTTTAGCATGAGATGTGATATCCAACTCCTTCCCATTCCAATCCTGAGACCCTTCTGATAGCATGAGATGTGATATCTCAATGCTTCTATACCAAACCTGAGATCCTTCCGATAGCATGAGATGTGATATCTCAATGCTTCTAATACCAAACCTGAGATCCTTCCTATAACATGAGATGTGATATCCAAATCCTTCCCCTTCCAAACCTGAGACCCTCCCTTTAGCATGAGATGTGATATCCAACTCCTTCCCATTCCAATCCTGAGACTCTTCTGATAGCATGAGATGTGATATCTCAATGCCTCTAATACCAAACCTGAGATCCTACCTCTAACATGAAATGTGATATCCAACTCTTTCCCCTTCCAAACCTGAGAGCCTTCCTATAGCATGAGATGTGATATCCAAGTCCTTCCCATTCCAATCCTGAGACCCTTCCTATAACATGAGATGTGATATCCAACTCCTTCCCATTCCAACCTGAGACCCTTCCTATAGCATGAGATGGGATATCCAACTCCTTCCAAATCCAATCCTGATACCCTTCCGATAGCATGAGATGTGATATCCCAATGCTTCTACCAAACCTGAGACCCATACTATGGCATGAGATGTGATATCAAACTCCTTCCCCTTCCAAACCTTAGACCCTTCCTTTATCATGAGATGTGATATCCAACTCCTTCCCATTCCATCCCTGAGACCCTCCCGATATCATGAGATGTGATATCTCAATGCTTCTAATATCAAACTTGAGACCCTCCCTATAGCATGAGATGTGATATCCAAGTCCTTCCCATTCCAATCCTGAGACCCTTCCTATAGCATGAGATGTGATATCTCAATGCTTCTAATACCAAACCTGAGACCCTTCCTATAACATGAGATGGGAATATCCAACTCCTTCCCATTCCAATCCTGAGACCCTTCCGATAGCAGAGATGTGATATCTCAATGCTTATACCAAACGTGAGATCCTTCCTATAACATGAGATGTGATATCCAACTCCTTCCCATTCCAATCCTGAGACACTTCCTATAGCATGAGATGTGATATCTCACTGCTTATACCAAACCTGAGACCCTTCCTATAGCAAGAGATGTGATATCCAACTCCTTCCCATTCCAATCCTGAGACCCTTCCTATAGCATGAGATGTGATATCTCAATGCTTCTAATATCAAACTTGAGACCCTCCCTATAGCATGAGATGTGATATCCAAGTCCTTCCGATTCCAATCCTGAGACACTTCCTATAGCATGAGATGTGATATCTCAATGCTTCTAATACCAAACCTGAGACTCTTCCTATAACATGAGATGGGATATCCAACTCCTTCCCATTCCAATCCTGAGACCCTTCCGATAGCATGAGATGTGATGTCTCAATGCTTCTAATACCAAACCTGAGATCCTTCCTATAACATGAGATGTGATATCCAACTCCTTCCCATTCCAATCCTGAGACCCTTCCTATAGCATGAGATGTGATATCTCAATGCTTATACCAAACCTGAGACCCTTCCTATAGCATGAGATGTGATATCCAACTCCTTCCCATTCCAATCCTGAGACCCTTCCTATAGCATGAGATGTGATATCTCAATGCCTCTAATACCAAACCTGAGATCCTTCCTCTAACATGAAATGTGATATCGAACTCCTTCCCTTTCCAAACCTGAGAGCCTACCTATAGCATGAGATGTGATATCCAAGTCCTTCCCATTCCAATCTTTAGACCCTTCCTACAGCATGCAATATGATATCTCAATGATTCTAATAACAAACCTGAGACCCGTCCTATAACATGAGATGGGATATCCAACACCTTCCCATTCCAATCCTGAGACACTTCCGATAGCAGAGATGTGATAACTCAATGCTTATACCAAACCTGAGACCCTTCCTATAACATGAGATGTGATATCCAACTCCTTCCCGTTTCAAACCTGAGACCCTTCCTATAGCATATGTGATATCCAACTCCTTCCCATTCCAAACAAGAGACCCTTCCTATAGCAAGAATGTAATATCCAACTCCTTCCCATTCCAATCCTGAGACCATTCCTATAGCATGAGATGTGATATCTCAATGCTTCTAATACCAAACCTGAGATCCTTCCTATGACATGAGATGTGATATCCAATTCCTCCCCATTCCAAACCTGAGAACCTTCCTACAGCATGCGATGTGATATCTCAATGCTTCTAATACCAAACCTGAGACCAGTCCTATAACATGAGATTGGATATCCAACTCCTTCCCCTTCCAAACCTGAGACCCTTCCTATAGCATGAGATGTGATATCCAACTTCTTCCCATTCCAATCCTGAAACCCTTCCTATAACATGAGATGTGATGTCTCAATGCTTCTAATACCAAACCTGAGATCTTTCCTATAACATGAGATGTGATATCCAACTGCTTCCCATTCCAATCCTGAGACCCTTCCTATAGCATGAGATGTGCTATCTCAATGCTTATACCAAACCTGAGACCCTTCCTAAAGCTTGAGATGTGATATCCAACTCCTTCCCATTCCAATCCTGAGACCCTTCCTATAACATGAAATGTGATATCCAACTCCTTCCCATTCCAACCTGAGACCCTTCCTATAGCATGAGATGGGATATCCAACTCCTTCCAAATCCAATACTGATACCCTTCCAATAGCATGAGATGTGATATCCCAATGCTTCTACCAAATCTGAGAACCATACTATGGCATGAGATGTGATATCAAACTCCTTCCCATTCCAATCCTGAGACTCTTCCTATAGCTTGAGATGTGATATCCAAATCCTTCCCATTCCAATTCTGAGACCCTTCCTATACCATGAGACTTGATATCTCATTGCTTCTAATACCAAACCTGAGACCCGTCCTATAACATGAGATGTGATATCCAAATCTTTCCCCTTCCAAACCTTAGACCCTTCCTTTATCATGAGATGTGATATCCAACTCCTTCCCATTCCAATCCTGAGACCCTTCCGATATCATGAGATTTGTTATCTCAATGCTTCTAATATCAAAATTGAGACCCGTCCTATAACATGAGATGTGATATCCAAATCTTTCCCCTTCCAAACCTTAGACCCTTCCTTTATCATGAGATGGGATATCCAACTCCTTCCCATTCCAATCCTGAGACCCTTCCGAAAGCAGAGATGTGATATCTCAATGCTTATACCAATCCTGAGACCCTTCCTATGGCCTGAGATGTCATATACAACTCCTTCCCAATCCAATCCTGAGACCCTTCCTATATCATGAAATGTGATATCTCAATGCTTATACCAAATCTGAGACCCTTCCTATAGCATGAGATGTGATATCCAACTCCTTCCCATTCCAATCCTGAGACCCTTCCTATAGCATGAGATGTGATGTCTCAATGCTTCTAATACCAAACCTGAGATCCTTCCTATAACATGAGACGTGATATCCAACTCCTTCCCATTCCAATCCTGAGACCCTTCCTATAGCATGAGATGTGATGTCTCAATGCTTCTAATACCAAACCTGAGAACCTTCCTACAGCATGCGATGTGATATCTCAATGCTTCTAATACCAAACCTGAGACCAGTCCTATAACATGAGATTGGATATCCAACTCCTTCCCCTTCCAAACCTGAGACCCTTCCTATAGCATGAGATGTGATATCCAACTTCTTCCCATTCCAATCCTGAGACCCTTCCTATAACATGAGATGTGATGTCTCAATGCTTCTAATACCAAACCTGAGATCTTTCCTATAACATGAGATGTAATATCCAACTCCTTCCCATTCCAATCCTGAGACCCTTCCTATAGCATGAGATGTGCTATCGCAATGCTTTTACCAAACCTGAGACCCTTCCTAAAGCTTGAGATGTGATATCCAACTCCTTCCCATTCCAATCCTGAGACCCTTCCTATAGCATGATATGTGATATCTCAATGCCTCTAATACCAAACCTGAGATCCTTCCTCTAACATGAGATGTGATATCCAAGTCCTTCCCATTCCAATCCTTAGACCCTTCCTACAGCATGCAATATGATATCTCAATGATTCTAATAACAAACCTGAGACCCGTCCTATAACATGAGATGGGATATCCAACACCTTCCCATTCCAATCCTGAGACACTTCCGATAGCAGAGATGTGATATCTCAATGCTTATAACAAACCTGAGACCCTTCCTATAACATGAGATGTGATATCTCAATGCTTATACCAAACCTGAGACCCTTCCTATAACATGAGATGTGATATCCAACTCCTTCCCATTCCAATCCCGAGACCCTTCCTATAGCATGAGATGTGATATCTCAATGCTTATACCAAACCTGAGACCCTTCCTATAGCATGAGATGTGATATCCAACTCCTTCCCATTCCAATCCTGAGACCCTTCCTATAGCATGAGATGTGATATCTCAATGCCTCTAATACCAAACCTGAGATCCTTCCTCTAACATGAAATGTGATATCGAACTCCTTCCCTTTCCAAACCTGAGAGCCTACCTATAGCATGAGATGTGATATCCAAGTCCTTCCCATTCCAATCTTTAGACCCTTCCTACAGCATGCAATATGATATCTCAATGATTCTAATAACAAACCTGAGACCCGTCCTATAACATGAGATGGGATATCCAACACCTTCCCATTCCAATCCTGAGACACTTCCGATAGCAGAGATGTGATATCTCAATGCTTATACCAAACCTGAGACCCTTCCTATAACATAAGATGTGATATCCAACTCCTTCCCGTTTCAAACCTGAGACCCTTCCTATAGCATATGTGATATCCAACTCCTTCCCATTCCAAACAAGAGACCCTTCCTATAGCAAGAATGTAATATCCAACTCCTTCCCATTCCAATCCTGAGACCATTCCTATAGCATGAGATGTGATATCTCAATGCTTCTAATACCAAACCTGAGATCCTTCCTATGACATGAGATGTGATATCCAATTCCTCCCCATTCCAAACCTGAGAACCTTCCTACAGCATGCGATGTGATATCTCAATGCTTCTAATACCAAACCTGAGACCAGTCCTATAACATGAGATTGGATATCCAACTCCTTCCCCTTCCAAACCTGAGACCCTTCCTATAGCATGAGATGTGATATCCAACTTCTTCCCATTCCAATCCTGAAACCCTTCCTATAACATGAGATGTGATGTCTCAATGCTTCTAATACCAAACCTGAGATCTTTCCTATAACATGAGATGTGATATCCAACTGCTTCCCATTCCAATCCTGAGACCCTTCCTATAGCATGAGATGTGCTATCTCAATGCTTATACCAAACCTGAGACCCTTCCTAAAGCTTGAGATGTGATATCCAACTCCTTCCCATTCCAATCCTGAGACCCTTCCTATAACATGAAATGTGATATCCAACTCCTTCCCATTCCAACCTGAGACCCTTCCTATAGCATGAGATGGGATATCCAACTCCTTCCAAATCCAATACTGATACCCTTCCAATAGCATGAGATGTGATATCCCAATGCTTCTACCAAATCTGAGAACCATACTATGGCATGAGATGTGATATCAAACTCCTTCCCATTCCAATCCTGAGACTCTTCCTATAGCTTGAGATGTGATATCCAAATCCTTCCCATTCCAATTCTGAGACCCTTCCTATACCATGAGACTTGATATCTCAATGCTTCTAATACCAAACCTGAGACCCGTCCTATAACATGAGATGTGATATCCAAATCTTTCCCCTTCCAAACCTTAGACCCTTCCTTTATTATGAGATGTGATATCCAACTCCTTCCCATTCCAATCCTGAGACCCTTCCGATATCATGAGATTTGTTATCTCAATGCTTCTAATATCAAAATTGAGACCCGTCCTATAACATGAGATGTGATATCCAAATCTTTCCCCTTCCAAACCTTAGACCCTTCCTTTATCATGAGATGGGATATCCAACTCCTTCCCATTCCAATCCTGAGACCCTTCCGATAGCAGAGATGTGATATCTCAATGCTTATACCAATCCTGAGACCCTTCCTATGGCCTGAGATGTCATATACAACTCCTTCCCAATCCAATTCTGAGACCCTTCCTATATCATGAAATGTGATATCTCAATGCTTATACCAAATCTGAGACCCTTCCTATAGCATGAGATGTGATATCCAACTCCTTCCCATTCCAATCCTGAGACCCTTCCTATAGCATGAGATGTGATGTCTCAATGCTTCTAATACCAAACCTGAGATCCTTCCTATAACATGAGATGTGATATCCAACTCCTTCCCATTCCAATCCTGAGACCCTTCCTATAGCATGAGATGTGATGTCTCAATGCTTCTAATACCAAACCTGAGAACCTTCCTACAGCATGCGATGTGATATCTCAATGCTTCTAATACCAAACCTGAGACCAGTCCTATAACATGAGATTGGATATCCAACTCCTTCCCCTTCCAAACCTGAGACCCTTCCTATAGCATGAGATGTGATATCCAACTTCTTCCCATTCCAATCCTGAGACCCTTCCTATAACATGAGATGTGATGTCTCAATGCTTCTAATACCAAACCTGAGATCTTTCCTATAACATGAGATGTAATATCCAACTCCTTCCCATTCCAATCCTGAGACCCTTCCTATAGCATGAGATGTGCTATCGCAATGCTTATACCAAACCTGAGACCCTTCCTAACGCTTGAGATGTGATATCCAACTCCTTCCCATTCCAATCCTGAGACCCTTCCTATAGCATGATATGTGATATCTCAATGCCTCTAACACCAAACCTGAGATCCTTCCTCTAACATGAGATGTGATATCCAAGTCCTTCCCATTCCAATCCTTAGACCCTTCCTACAGCATGCAATATGATATCTCAATGATTCTAATAACAAACCTGAGACCCGTCCTATAACATGAGATGGGATATCCAACACCTTCCCATTCCAATCCTGAGACACTTCCGATAGCAGAGATGTGATATCTCAATGCTTATAACAAACCTGAGACCCTTCCTATAACATGAGATGTGATATCCAACTCCTTCCCGTTTCAAACCTGAGACCCTTCCTATAGCATATGTGATATCCAACTCCTTCCCATTCCAAACCTGAGAACCTTCCTACAGCATGCGATGTGATATCTCAATGCTTCTAATACCAAACCTGAGACCAGTCCTATAACATGAGATTGGATATCCAACTCCTTCCCCTTCCAAACCTGAGAAACCTTCCTATAGCATGAGATGTGATATCCAACTTCTTCCCATTCCAATCCTGAGACCCTTCCTATAACATGAGATGTGATGTCTCAATGCTTCTAATACCAAACCTGAGATCTTTCCTATAACATGAGATGTGATATCCAACTCCTTCCCATTCCAATCCTGAGACCCTTCTGATAGCATGAGATGTGATATTTCAATGCATCTAATACCAAACCTGAGATCCTACCTCTAACATGAAATGTGATATCCATCTCCTTCCCTTTCCAAACCTGAGACCCTGCCTATAGCATGAGATGTGATATCCAAGTCCTTTCCATTCCAATCCTGAGACCCTTCCGATAGCAGAGATGTGATATCTCAATGCTTATACCAATCCTGAGACCCTTCCTATGGCCTGAGATGTCATATACAACTTCTTCCCAATCCAATCCTGAGACCCTTCCTATATCATGAAATGTGATATCTCAATGCTTATACCAAATCTGAGACCCTTCCTATAGCATGAGATGTGATATCCAACTCCTTCCCATTCCAATCCTGAGACCCTTCCTATAGCATGAGATGTGATGTCTCAATGCTTCTAATACCAAACCTGAGATCCTTCCTATAACATGAGATGTGATATCCAACTCCTTCCCATTCAAATCCTGAGACCCTTCCTATAGCATGAGATGTGATGTCTCAATGCTTCTAATACCAAACCTGAGAACCTTCCTACAGCATGCGATGTGATATCTCAATGCTTCTAATACCAAACCTGAGACCAGTCCTATAACATGAGATTGGATATCCAACTCCTTCCCCTTCCAAACCTGAGACCCTTCCTATAGCATGAGATGTGATATCCAACTTCTTCCCATTCCAATCCTGAGACCCTTCTTATAACATGAGATGTGATGTCTCAATGCTTCTAATACCAAACCTGAGATCTTTCCTATAACATGAGATGTAATATCCAACTCCTTCCCATTCCAATCCTGAGACCCTTCCTATAGCATGAGATGTGCTATCGCAATGCTTATACCAAACCTGAGACCCTTCCTAACGCTTGAGATGTGATATCCAACTCCTTCCCATTCCAATCCTGAGACCCTTCCTATAGCATGATATGTGATATCTCAATGCCTCTAATACCAAACCTGAGATCCTTCCTCTAACATGAGATGTGATATCCAAGTCCTTCCCATTCCAATCCTTAGACCCTTCCTACAGCATGCAATATGATATCTCAATGATTCTAATAACAAACCTGAGACCCGTCCTATAACATGAGATGGGATATCCAACACCTTCCCATTCCAATCCTGAGACACTTCCGATAGCAGAGATGTGATATCTCAATGCTTATAACAAACCTGAGACCCTTCCTATAACATGAGATGTGATATCCAACTCCTTCCCGTTTCAAACCTGAGACCCTTCCTATAGCATATGTGATATCCAACTCCTTCCCATTCCAAACCTGAGAACCTTCCTACAGCATGCGATGTGATATCTCAATGCTTCTAATACCAAACCTGAGACCAGTCCTATAACATGAGATTGGATATCCAACTCCTTCCCCTTCCAAACCTGAGAAACCTTCCTATAGCATGAGATGTGATATCCAACTTCTTCCCATTCCAATCCTGAGACCCTTCCTATAACATGAGATGTGATGTCTCAATGCTTCTAATACCAAACCTGAGATCTTTCCTATAACATGAGATGTGATATCCAACTCCTTCCCATTCCAATCCTGAGACCCTTCTGATAGCATGAGATGTGATGTTTCAATGCCTCTAATACCAAACCTGAGATCCTACCTCTAACATGAAATGTGATATCCATCTCCTTCCCTTTCCAAACCTGAGACCCTGCCTATAGCATGAGATGTGATATCCAAGTCCTTTCCATTCCAATCCTGAGACCCTTCCTATAGCATGTGATGTGATATCTCAATGCTTATACCAAACCTGAGACCCTTCCTATGGCATGAGATGTCATATACAACTCCTTCCCATTCCAAACCTGAGACCCTTCCTATAGCATGAGATGTGATATCTCAATGCTTATACCAAACCTGAGACCCTTCCTATAGCATGAGATGTGATATCCAACTTCTTCCCATTCCAATCCTGAGACCCTTCCTATAACATGAGATGTTATGTCGCAATGCTTCTAATATCAAACCTGAGATCTTCCCTATAACATGAGATGTGATATCCAACTCCTTCCCATTCCAATCCTGAGACCCTTCCTATAGCATGAGATGTGATATCACAATGCTTATACCAAACCTGAGACCGTTCCTATAGCTTGAGATGTGATATCCAACTCCTTCCCATTCCAATCCTGAGACCCTTCCTATAGCATGAGATGTGATATCTCAAGGCCTCTAATACCAAACCTGAGATCGTTCCTCTAACATGAAATGTGATATCCAACTCCTTCCCCTTCCAAACCTGAGAGCCTTCCTATAGCATGAGATATGATAGCCAAGTCCTTCCAATTCCAATCCTGAGACCCTTCCTATAACATGAGATGGGATATCCAACTCATTCCCATTCCAATCCTGAGACCCTTCCGATAGCAGAGATGTGATATCTCAATGCTTATACCAAACCTGAGACCCTTCCTATGGCCTGAGATGTCATATACAACTCCTTCCCATTCCAATCCTGAGACCCTTCCTATAGCATGAGATGTGATATCTCAATGCTTATACCAAATCTGAGACCCTTCCTATAGCATGAGATGTGATATCCAACTCCTTCCCATTCCAATCCTGAGACCCTTCCTATAGCATGAGATGTGATGTCTCAATGCTTCTAATACCAAACCTGAGATCCTTCCTATAACATGAGATGTGATATCCAACTCCTTCCCATTCCAATCCTGAGACCCTTATGATAGCATGAGATGTGATATCTCAATGCCTCTAATACCAAACCTGAGATACTTCCGATAGCATGAGATGTGATATCTCAATGCTTCTAATACCAAACCTGAGATCCTTCCTATAACATGAGATGTGATTTCCAAATCCTCCCCCTTCCAAACCTGAGACCCTCCCTTTAGCATGAGATGTGATATCCAACTCCTTCCCATTCCAATCCTGAGACCCTTCTGATAGCATGAGATGTGATATCTCAATGCCTCTAATTCCAAACCTGAGATCCTACCTCTAACATGAAATGTGATATCCATCTCCTTCCCTTTCCAAACCTGAGACCCTGCCTATAGCATGAGATGTGATATCCAAGTCCTTCCCATTCCAATCCTGAGACCCTTCCTATAGCATGTGATGTGATATCTCAATGCTTATACCAAACCTGAGACCCTTCCTATGGCATGAGATGTCATATACAACTCCTTCCCATTCCAACCCTGAGACCCTTCCTATAGCATGAGATGTGATATCTCAATGCTTATACCAAACCTGAGACCCTTCCTATAGCATGAGATGTGATATCCAACTTCTTCCCATTCCAATCCTGAGACCCTTCCTATAGCATGAGATGTGATATCTCAATGCTTATACCAAACCTGAGACCCTTCCTATAGCTTGAGATGTGATATCCAACTCCTTCCCATTCAATCCTGAGACCCTTCCTATAGCATGAGATGTGATATCTCAAGGCCCCTAATACCAAACCTGAGATCCTTCCTCTAACATGAAATGTGATATCCAACTCCTTCCCCTTCCAAACCTGAGAGCCTTCCTATAGCATGAGATATGATATCCAAGTCCTTCCCATTCCAATCCTGAGACCCTTCCTATAACATGAAATGTGATATCCAACTCCTTCCCATTCTAACCTGAGACCCTTCCTATAGCATGAGATGGGATATCCAACTCCTTCCAAATCCAATACTGATACCCTTCCGATAGCATGAGATGTGATATCCCAATGCTTCTACCAAACCTGAGACCCATACTATGGCATGAGATGTGATATCAAACTCCTTCCCATTCCAATCCTGAGACGCTTCCTATAACTTGAGATGTGATATCCAACTCCTTCCCATTCCAATTCTGAGACCCTTCTTATACCATGAGACTTGATATCTCAATGCTTCTAATACCAAACCTGAGACCCGTCCTATAACATGAGATGTGATATCCAAATCCTTCCCCTTCCAAACCTTAGACCCTTCCTTTATCATGAGATGTGATATCCAACTCCTTCCCATTCCAATCCTGAGACCCTTCCGATATCATGAGATTTGTTATCTCAATGCTTCTAATATCAAACTTGAGACCCTCCCTATAGCATGAGATGTGACATCCAAGTCCTTCCCATTCCAATCCTGAGACCCTTCCTATAGCATGAGATGTGATATCTCAATGCTTCTAATACCAAACCTGAGACCCTTCCTATAACATGAGATGGGATATCCAACTCCTTCCCATTCCAATCCTGAGACCCTTCCGATAGCAGAGATGTGATATCTCAATGCTTATACCAAACCTGAGACCCTTCCTAAGGCCTGAGATGTCATATACAACTCCTTCCCATTCCAATCCTGAGACCCTTCCTATAGCATGAGATGTGATATCTCAATGCTTATACCAAATCTGAGACCCTTCCTATAGCATGAGATGTGATATCCAACACCTTCCCATTCCAATCCTGAGACCCTTCCTATAGCATGAGAAGTGATATCTCCATGCTTATACCAAACCTGAGACCCTTCCTATAGCATGAGATGTGATATCCAAATCCTTCCCATTCCAATCCTGAGACCCTTCCTATAGCATGAGATGTGATATCTCAATGCTTATACCAAACCTGAGAGCCTACCTATAGCATGAGATGTGATATCCAAGTCCATCCCATTCCAATCCTTAGACCCTTCCTACAGCATGCGATGTGATATCTCAATGATTCTAATACCAAACCAGAGACCCGTCCTTTAACATGAGATGGGATATCCAACTCCTTCCCATTCCAATCCTGAGCCACTCCTGATAGCAGAGATGTGATATCTCAATGCTTATACCAAACCTGAGACCCTTCCTATAACATGAGATGTGATATCCAACTCCTTCCCGTTCCAAACCTGAGACACTTCCTATAGCATATGTGATATCCAACTCCTTCCCATTCCAAACATGAGACCCTTCCTATAGCAAGAATGTAATATCCACCTCCTACCCATTCCAATCCTGAGACCATTCCTATAGCATGAGATGTGATATATCAATGCTTCTAATACCAAACCTGAGATCCTTCCTATGACATGAGATGTGATATCCATATCCTTCCCATTCCAATCCTGAGACCCTTCCTATAGCAAGAGATGTGATATCCAAATCCTTCCCATTCCAATCCTGAGACCCTTCCTATAACATGAGATGTGATATTCAACTCCTTCCCATTCCAACTTGAGACACTTCTTATAGCATGAGAAGGGATATCCAACTCCTTCCCAATCCAATCCTGAGAACCTTCCGATAGTAGAGATGTGATATCTCAATGCTTATACCAAACCTGAGACCCTTCCTATGGCATGAGATGTGATATCCAACTCCTTGCCATTCAAATCCTGAGACCCTTCCTATAGCATGAGATGTGATTTCTCAATGCTTCTACCAAACCTGAGACCCTTCCTTTAGCATGAGATGTGATATCCAAATCCTTCACATTCCAATCCTGAGACCCTTCCTATAGCATGAGATGTGATATCTCAATGCTTCTAATAAAAAACCTGAGACCCTTCCTATAACATGAGATGTGATATCCAATTCCTTCCCATTCCAAACCTGAGACCCTTCCTATTGGATGAGATGTGATATCCAAATCCTTCCCCTTCCAAACCTGAGACCCTTCCTTTAGCATGAGATGTGATATCCAAATACTTCTCATTCCAATCCTAAAACCCTTCCTATAGCATGAGATTTGATATCTCAATGTTTCTAATAAAAAACCTGAGACCCTTCCTATAGCAAGAGATGTGATATCCAAATCCTTCCCATTCCAATCCTGAGACCCTTCCTGTATATAACATGAGATGTGATATCCAACTCCTTCCCATTCCAACCTGAGACCCTTCCTATAGCATGAGATGTGATATCCAACTCCTTACCATTCAAATCCTGAGCCACTCCTGATAGCAGAGATGTGATATCTCAATGCTTATACCAAACCTGAGACCCTTCCTATAACATGAGATGTGATATCCAACTCCTTCCCGTTCCAAACCTGAGACACTTCCTATAGCATATGTGATATCCAACTCCTTCCCATTCCAAACATGAGACCCTTCCTATAGCAAGAATGTAATATCCACCTCCTACCCATTCCAATCCTGAGACCATTCCTATAGCATGAGATGTGATATATCAATGCTTCTAATACCAAACCTGAGATCCTTCCTATGACATGAGATGTGATATCCATATCCTTCCCATTCCAATCCTGAGACCCTTCCTATAGCAAGAGATGTGATATCCAAATCCTTCCCATTCCAATCCTGAGACCCTTCCTATAACATGAGATGTGATATTCAACTCCTTCCCATTCCAACTTGAGACACTTCCTATAGCATGAGAAGGGATATCCAACTCCTTCCCAATCCAATCCTGAGAACCTTCCGATAGTAGAGATGTGATATCTCAATGCTTATACCAAACCTGAGACCCTTCCTATGGCATGAGATGTGATATCCAACTCCTTGCCATTCAAATCCTGAGACCCTTCCTATAGCATGAGATGTGATTTCTCAATGCTTCTACCAAACCTGAGACCCTTCCTTTAGCATGAGATGTGATATCCAAATCCTTCACATTCCAATCCTGAGACCCTTCCTATAGCATGAGATGTGATATCTCAATGCTTCTAATAAAAAACCTGAGACCCTTCCTATAACATGAGATGTGATATCCAATTCCTTCCCATTCCAAACCTGAGACCCTTCCTATTGGATGAGATGTGATATCCAAATCCTTCCCCTTCCAAACCTGAGACCCTTCCTTTAGCATGAGATGTGATATCCAAATACTTCTCATTCCAATCCTAAAACCCTTCCTATAGCATGAGATTTGATATCTCAATGTTTCTAATAAAAAACCTGAGACCCTTCCTATAGCAAGAGATGTGATATCCAAATCCTTCCCATTCCAATCCTGAGACCCTTCCTGTATATAACATGAGATGTGATATCCAACTCCTTCCCATTCCAACCTGAGACCCTTCCTATAGCATGAGATGTGATATCCAACTCCTTACCATTCAAATCCTGAGACCCTCCCTATAACAAGAGATGTCATATCCAACTCCTTCCCATTCCAAACCTGAGACCCTTCCTATAACATGAGATGTGATATCCAACTCCTTCCCATTCCAAACCTGAGACCCTTCCGATAGCATGAGCTGTGATATCTCAATGCTTCAAAAACCAAACATGAGAACCATCCTATAACATGAGATGTGAAATCCAAATCCTTCCCTTCCCAAACCTGAGACTCTTCCTATAGCATGAGATGTGATATCTCAATGCTTCTACCAAACCTGAAACCCTTCCTATAGCATGAGATGTGATAACTCAATGCTTATACCAAACCTGAGACCCTTCCTATGGCATGAGATGTCATATACAACTCCTTCCCATTCCAACCCTGAGACCCTTCCTATAGCATGAGATGTGATATCTCAATGCTTATACCAAACCTGAGACCCTTCCTATAGCATGAGATGTGATATCCAACTTCTTCCCATTCCAATCCTGAGACCCTTCCTATAGCATGAGATGTGATATCACAATGCTTCTAATACCAAACCTGAGACCCGTCCTATAACATGAGATGTGATATCCAAATCCTTCCCCTTCCAAACCTGAGACCCTTCCTTTAGCATGAGGTGTGATATCCAGCTCCTCCCATTCCAATCCTGAGTCCCTTCCGATAGCAGAGATGTGATATTTCAATGCTTATACCAAACCTGAGACCCTTCCCATAGCATGAGATGTGATATCCAACTCCTTCCCATTCCAATCCTGAGACCCTGCCTATAGCATGAGATGTGATATCCAAGTCCTTCCCATTCCAATCCTGAGACCCTTCCTATAGCATGTGATGCGATAACTCAATGCTTATACCAAACCTGAGACCCTTCCTATGGCATGAGATGTCATATACAACTCCTTCCCATTCCAACCCTGAGACCCTTCCTATAGCATGAGATGTGATATCTCAATGCTTATACCAAACCTGAGACCCTTCCTATAGCATGAGATGTGATATCCAACTTCTTCCCATTCCAATCCTGAGACCCTTCCTATAGCATGAGATGTGATATCTCAATGCTTATACCAAACCTGAGACCCTTCCTATAGCTTGAGATGTGATATCCAACTCCTTCCCATTCCAATCCTGAGACCCTTCCTATAGCATGAGATGTGATATCTCAAGGCCCCTAATACCAAACCTGAGATCCTTAATCTAACATGAAATGTGATATCAAACTCCTTCCCCTTCCAAACCTGAGAGCCTTCCTATAGCATGAGATATGATATCCAAGTCCTTCCCATTCCAATCCTGAGACCCTTCCTATAACATGAAATGTGATATCCAACTCCTTCCCATTCTAACCTGAGACCCTTCCTATAGCATGAGATGGGATATCCAACTCCTTCCAAATCCAATACTGATACCCTTCCGATAGCATGAGATGTGATATCCCAATGCTTCTACAAAACCTGAGACCCATACTATGGCATGAGATGTGATATCAAACTCCTTCCCATTCCAATCCTGAGACGCTTCCTATAGCTTGAGATGTGATATCCAACTCCTTCCCATTCCAATTCTGAGACCCTTCTTATACCATGAGACTTGATATCTCAATGCTTCTAATACCAAACCTGAGACCCGTCCTATAACATGAGATGTGATATCCAAATCCTTCCCCTTCCAAACCTTAGACCCTTCCTTTATCATGAGATGTGATATCCAACTCCTTCCCATTCCAATCCTGAGACCCTTCCGATATCATGAGATTTGTTATCTCAATGCTTCTAATATCAAACTTGAGACCCTCCCTATAGCATGAGATGTGACATCCAAGTCCTTCCCATTCCAATCCTGAGACCCTTCCTATAGCATGAGATGTGATATCTCAATGCTTCTAATACCAAACCTGAGACCCTTCCTATAACATGAGATGGGATATCCAACTCCTTCCCATTCCAATCCTGAGACCCTTCCGATAGCAGAGATGTGATATCTCAATGCTTATACCAAACCTGAGACCCTTCCTAAGGCCTGAGATGTCATATACAACTCCTTCCCATTCCAATCCTGAGACCCTTCCTATAGCATGAGATGTGATATCTCAATGCTTATACCAAATCTGAGACCCTTCCTATAGCATGAGATGTGATATCCAACACCTTCCCATTCCAATCCTGAGACCCTTCCTATAGCATGAGAAGTGATATCTCCATGCTTATACCAAACCTGAGACCCTTCCTATAGCATGAGATGTGATATCCATATCCTTCCCATTCCAATCCTGAGACCCTTCCTATAGCAAGAGATGTGATATCCAAATCCTTCCCATTCCAATCCTGAGACCCTTCCTATAACATGAGATGTGATATTCAACTCCTTCCCATTCCAACTTGAGACACTTCCTATAGCATGAGAAGGGATATCCAACTCCTTCCCAATCCAATCCTGAGAACCTTCCGATAGCAGAGATGTGATATCTCAATGCTTATACCAAACCTGAGACCCTTCCTATGGCATGAGATGTGATATCCAACTCCTTGCCATTCAAATCCTGAGACCCTTCCTATAGCATGAGATGTGATTTCTCAATGCTTCTACCAAACCCGAGACCCTTCCTTTAGCATGAGATGTGATATCCAAATCCTTCACATTCCAATCCTGAGACCCTTCCTATAGCATGAGATGTGATATCTCAATGCTTCTAATACCAAACCTGAGATCCTTCCTATAACATGAGATGTGATATCCAATTCCTTCCCATTCCAAACCTGAGACCCTTCCTATTGGATGAGATGTGATATCCAACTCCTTCCCATTCCAACCCTGAGACCCTTCCTATACCATGAGATGTGATATCTCAATGCTTCTAATACCAAACCTGGGAACCGTCCTATAACATGAGATGTGATATCTCAATGTTTCTAATAAAAAACCTGAGACCCTTCCTATAACATGAGATGTGATATCCAATTCCTTCCCATTCCAAACCTGAGACCCTTCCTATTGGATGAGATGTGATATCCAAATCCTTCCCCTTCCAAACCTGAGACCCTTCCTATACCATGAGATGTGATATCTCAATGCTTCTAATACCAAACCTGGGAACCGTCCTATAACATGAGATTTGATATCTCAATGTTTCTAATAAAAAACCTGAGACCCTTCCTATAGCAAGAGATGTGATATCCAAATCCTTCCCATTCCAATCCTGAGACCCTTCCTGTATATAACATGAGATGTGATATCCAACTCCTTCCCATTCCAACCTGAGACCCTTCCTATAGCATGAGATGTGATATCCAACTCCTTACCATTCAAATCCTGAGACCCTCCCTATAACAAGAGATGTCATATCCAACTCCTTCCCATTCCAAACCTGAGACCCTTCCTATAACATGAGATGTGATATCCAACTCCTTCCCATTCCAAACCTGAGACCCTTCCGATAGCATGAGCTGTGATATCTCAATGCTTCAAAAACCAAACATGAGAACCATCCTATAACATGAGATGTGAAATCCAAATCCTTCCCTTCCCAAACCTGGGACTCTTCCTATAGCATGAGATGTGATATCTCAATGCTTCTACCAAACCTGAAACCCTTCCTATAGCATGAGATGTGATAACTCAATGCTTATACCAAACCTGAGACCCTTCCTATGGCATGAGATGTCATATACAACTCCTTCCCATTCCAACCCTGAGACCCTTCCTATAGCATGAGATGTGATATCTCAATGCTTATACCAAACCTGAGACCCTTCCTATAGCATGAGATGTGATATCCAACTCCTTCCCATTCCAATCCTGAGACCCTTCTGATAGCATGAGATGTGATATCTCAATGCCTCTAATACCAAACCTGAGATCCTACCTCTAACATGAAATGTGATATCCATCTCCTTCCCTTTCCAAACCGAGACCCTGCCTATAGCATGAGATGTGATATCCAAGTCCTTCCCATTCCAATCCTGAGACCCTTCTTATAGCATGTGATGTGATATCTCAATGCTTATACCAAACCTGAGACCCTTCCTATGGCATGAGATGTCATATACAACTCCTTCCCATTCCAACCCTGAGACCCTTCCTATAGCATGAGATGAGATATCTCAATGCTTATACCAAACCTGAGACCCTTCCTATAGCATGAGATGTGATATCCAACTTCTTCCCATTCCAATCCTGAGACCCTTCCTATAGCATGAGATGTGATATCTCAATGCTTATACCAAACCTGAGACCCTTCCTATAGCATAAAATGTGATATCTCAATGCTTATACCAAACCTGAGACCCTTCCTATAGCATGAGATGTGATATCCAACTCCTTCCCATTCCAATCCTGAGACCCTTCCTATAGCATGAGATGTGATATCTCAATGCTTATACCAAACCTGAGACCCTTCCTATAGCATGAGATGTGATATCCAACTCCTTCCCATTCCAATCCTGAGACCCTTCCTATAGCATGAGATGTGATGTCTCAATGCTTCTAATACCAAACCTGAGATCCTTCCTATAACATGAGATGTGATATCCAACTCCTTCCCATTCCAATCCTGAGACCCTTCCTATAGCATGAGATGTGATATCTCAATGCCTCTTATACCAAACCTGAGATCCTTCCGATAGCATGAGATGTGATATCTCAATGCTTCTAATACCAAACCTGAGATCCTTCCTATAATATGAGATGTGATTTCCAAATCCTTACCCTTCCAAACCTGAGACCCTCCCTTTAGCATGAAATGTGATATCCAACTCCTTCCCATTCCAATCCTGAGACCCTTCTGATAGCATGAGATGTGATATCTCAATGCCTCTAATACCAAACCTGAGATCCTACCTCTAACATGAAATGTGATATCCATCTCCATCCCTTTCCAAACCTGAGACCCTGCCTATAGCATGAGATGTGATATCCAAGTCCTTCCCATTCCAATCCTGAGACCCTTCCTATAGCATGTGATGTGATATCTCAATGCTTATACCAAACCTGAGACCCTTCCTATGGCATGAGATGTCATATACAACTCCTTCCCATTCCAACCCTGAGACCCTTCCTATAGCATGAGATGTGATATCTCAATGCTTATACCAAACCTGAGACCCTTCCTATAGCATGAGATGTGATATCCAACTTCTTCCCATTCCAATCCTGAGACCCTTCCTATAGCATGAGATGTGATATCTCAATGCTTATACCAAACCTGAGACCCTTCCTATAGCTTGAGATGTGATATCCAACTCCTTCCCATTCAATCCTGAGACCCTTCCTATAGCATGAGATGTGATATCTCAAGGCCCCTAATACCAAACCTGAGATCCTTCCTCTAACATGAAATGTGATATCCAACTCCTTCCCCTTCAAAACCTGAGAGCCTTCCTATAGCATGAGATATGATATCCAAGTCCTTCCCATTCCAATCCTGAGACCCTTCCTATAACATGAAATGTGATATCCAACTCCTTCCCATTCTAACCTGAGACCCTTCCTATAGCATGAGATGGGATATCCAACTCCTTCCAAATCCAATACTGATACCCTTCCGAAAGCATGAGATGTGATATCCCAATGCTTCTACCAAACCTGAGACCCATACTATGGCATGAGATGTGATATCAAACTCCTTCCCATTCCAATCCTGAGACGCTTCCTATAACTTGAGATGTGATATCCAACTCCTTCCCATTCCAATTCTGAGACCCTTCTTATACCATGAGACTTGATATCTCAATGCTTCTAATACCAAACCTGAGACCCGTCCTATAACATGAGATGTGATATCCAAATCCTTCCCCTTCCAAACCTTAGACCCTTCCTTTATCATGAGATGTGATATCCAACTCCTTCCCATTCCAATCCTGAGACCCTTCCGATATCATGAGATTTGTTATCTCAATGCTTCTAATATCAAACTTGAGACCCTCCCTATAGCATGAGATGTGACATCCAAGTCCTTCCCATTCCAATCCTGAGACCCTTCCTATAGCATGAGATGTGATATCTCAATGCTTCTAATACCAAACCTGAGACCCTTCCTATAACATGAGATGGGATATCCAACTCCTTCCCATTCCAATCCTGAGACCCTTCCGATAGCAGAGATGTGATATCTCAATGCTTATACCAAACCTGAGACCCTTCCTAAGGCCTGAGATGTCATATACAACTCCTTCCCATTCCAATCCCGAGACCCTTCCTATAGCATGAGATGTGATATCTCAATGCTTATACCAAATCTGAGACCCTTCCTATAGCATGAGATGTGATATCCAACACCTTCCCATTCCAATCCTGAGACCCTTCCTATAGCATGAGAAGTGATATCTCCATGCTTATACCAAACCTGAGACCCTTCCTATAGCATGAGATGTGATATCCAAATCCTTCCCATTCCAATCCTGAGACCCTTCCTATAGCATGAGATGTGATATCTCAATGCTTATACCAAACCTGAGAGCCTACCTATAGCATGAGATGTGATATCCAAGTCCATCCCATTCCAATCCTTAGACCCTTCCTACAGCATGCGATGTGATATCTCAATGATTCTAATACCAAACCAGAGACCCGTCCTTTAACATGAGATGGGATATCCAACTCCTTCCCATTCCAATCCTGAGCCACTCCTGATAGCAGAGATGTGATATCTCAATGCTTATACCAAACCTGAGACCCTTCCTATAACATGAGATGTGATATCCAACTCCTTCCCGTTCCAAACCTGAGACACTTCCTATAGCATATGTGATATCCAACTCCTTCCCATTCCAAACATGAGACCCTTCCTATAGCAAGAATGTAATATCCACCTCCTACCCATTCCAATCCTGAGACCATTCCTATAGCATGAGATGTGATATATCAATGCTTCTAATACCAAACCTGAGATCCTTCCTATGACATGAGATGTGATATCCATATCCTTCCCATTCCAATCCTGAGACCCTTCCTATAGCAAGAGATGTGATATCCAAATCCTTCCCATTCCAATCCTGAGACCCTTCCTATAACATGAGATGTGATATTCAACTCCTTCCCATTCCAACTTGAGACACTTCCTATAGCATGAGAAGGGATATCCAACTCCTTCCCAATCCAATCCTGAGAACCTTCCGATAGCAGAGATGTGATATCTCAATGCTTATACCAAACCTGAGACCCTTCCTATGGCATGAGATGTGATATCCAACTCCTTGCCATTCAAATCCTGAGACCCTTCCTATAGCATGAGATGTGATTTCTCAATGCTTCTACCAAACCTGAGACCCTTCCTTTAGCATGAGATGTGATATCCAAATCCTTCACATTCCAATCCTGAGACCCTTCCTATAGCATGAGATGTGATATCTCAATGCTTCTAATACCAAACCTGAGATCCTTCCTATAACATGAGATGTGATATCCAATTCCTTCCCATTCCAAACCTGAGACCCTTCCTATTGGATGAGATGTGATATCCAACTCCTTCCCATTCCAACCCTGAGACCCTTCCTATACCATGAGATGTGATATCTCAATGCTTCTAATACCAAACCTGGGAACCGTCCTATAACATGAGATGTGATATCTCAATGTTTCTAATAAAAAACCTGAGACCCTTCCTATAACATGAGATGTGATATCCAATTCCTTCCCATTCCAAACCTGAGACCCTTCCTATTGGATGAGATGTGATATCCAAATCCTTCCCCTTCCAAACCTGAGACCCTTCCTTTAGCATGAGATGTGATATCCAAATACTTCCCATTCCAATCCTAAAACCCTTCCTATAGCATGAGATTTGATATCTCAATGTTTCTAATAAAAAACCTGAGACCCTTCCTATAGCAAGAGATGTGATATCCAAATCCTTCCCATTCCAATCCTGAGACCCTTCCTGTATATAACATGAGATGTGATATCCAACTCCTTCCCATTCCAACCTGAGACCCTTCCTATAGCATGAGATGTGATATCCAACTCCTTACCATTCAAATCCTGAGACCCTCCCTATAACAAGAGATGTCATATCCAACTCCTTCCCATTCCAAACCTGAGACCCTTCCTATAACATGAGATGTGATATCCAACTCCTTCCCATTCCAAACCTGAGACCCTTCCGATAGCATGAGCTGTGATATCTCAATGCTTCAAAAACCAAACATGAGAACCATCCTATAACATGAGATGTGAAATCCAAATCCTTCCCTTCCCAAACCTGAGACTCTTCCTATAGCATGAGATGTGATATCTCAATGCTTCTACCAAACCTGAAACCCTTCCTATAGCATGAGATGTGATAACTCAATGCTTATACCAAACCTGAGACCCTTCCTATGGCATGAGATGTCATATACAACTCCTTCCCATTCCAACCCTGAGACCCTTCCTATAGCATGAGATGTGATATCTCAATGCTTATACCAAACCTGAGACCCTTCCTATAGCATGAGATGTGATATCCAACTCCTTCCCATTCCAATCCTGAGACCCTTCTGATAGCATGAGATGTGATATCTCAATGCCTCTAATACCAAACCTGAGATCCTACCTCTAACATGAAATGTGATATCCATCTCCTTCCCTTTTCAAACCGAGACCCTGCCTATAGCATGAGATGTGATATCCAAGTCCTTCCCATTCCAATCCTGAGACCCTTCTTATAGCATGTGATGTGATATCTCAATGCTTATACCAAACCTGAGACCCTTCCTATGGCATGAGATGTCATATACAACTCCTTCCCATTCCAACCCTGAGACCCTTCCTATAGCATGAGATGTGATATCTCAATGCTTATACCAAACCTGAGACCCTTCCTATAGCATGAGATGTGATATCCAACTTCTTCCCATTCCAATCCTGAGACCCTTCCTATAGCATGAGATGTGATATCTCAATGCTTATACCAAACCTGAGACCCTTCCTATAGCATAAGATGTGATATCTCAATGCTTATACCAAACCTGAGACCCTTCCTATAGCATGAGATGTGATATCCAACTCCTTCCCATTCCAATCCTGAGACCCTTCCTATAGCATGAGATGTGATATCTCAATGCTAATACCAAACCTGAGACCCTTCCTATAGCATGAGATGTGATATCCAACTCCTTCCCATTCCAATCCTGAGACCCTTCCTATAGCATGAGATGTGATGTCTCAATGCTTCTAATACCAAACCTGAGATCCTTCCTATAACATGAGATGTGATATCCAACTCCTTCCCATTCCAATCCTGAGACCCTTCCTATAGCATGAGATGTGATATCTCAATGCCTCTTATACCAAACCTGAGATCCTTCCGATAGCATGAGATGTGATATCTCAATGCTTCTAATACCAAACCTGAGATCCTTCCTATAATATGAGATGTGATTTCCAAATCCTTCCCCTTCCAAACCTGAGACCCTCCCTTTAGCATGAAATGTGATATCCAACTCCTTCCCATTCCAATCCTGAGACCCTTCTGATAGCATGAGATGTGATATCTCAATGCCTCTAATACCAAACCTGAGATCCTACCTCTAACATGAAATGTGATATCCATCTCCATCCCTTTCCAAACCTGAGACCCTGCCTATAGCATGAGATGTGATATCCAAGTCCTTCCCATTCCAATCCTGAGACCCTTCCTATAGCATGAGATGTGATATCTCAATGCTTATACCAAACCTGAGACCCTTCCTATAGCATGAGATGTGATATCCAACTTCTTCCCATTCCAATCCTGAGACCCTTCCTATAGCATGAGATGTGATATCTCAATGCTTATACCAAACCTGAGACCCTTCCTATAGCTTGAGATGTGATATCCAACTCCTTCCCATTCAATCCTGAGACCCTTCCTATAGCATGAGATGTGATATCTCAAGGCCCCTAATACCAAACCTGAGATCCTTCCTCTAACATGAAATGTGATATCCAACTCCTTCCCCTTCCAAACCTGAGAGCCTTCCTATAGCATGAGATATGATATCCAAGTCCTTCCCATTCCAATCCTGAGACCCTTCCTATAACATGAAATGTGATATCCAACTCCTTCCCATTCTAACCTGAAACCCTTCCTATAGCATGAGATGGGATATCCAACTCCTTCCAAATCCAATACTGATACCCTTCCGATAGCATGAGATGTGATATCCCAATGCTTCTACCAAACCTGAGACCCATACTATGGCATGAGATGTGATATCAAACTCCTTCCCATTCCAATCCTGAGACGCTTCCTATAACTTGAGATGTGATATCCAACTCCTTCCCATTCCAATTCTGAGACCCTTCTTATACCATGAGACTTGATATCTCAATGCTTCTAATACCAAACCTGAGACCCGTCCTATAACATGAGATGTGATATCCAAATCCTTCCCCTTCCAAACCTTAGACCCTTCCTTTATCATGAGATGTGATATCCAACTCCTTCCCATTCCAATCCTGAGACCCTTCCGATATCATGAGATTTGTTATCTCAATGCTTCTAATATCAAACTTGAGACCCTCCCTATAGCATGAGATGTGACATCCAAGTCCTTCCCATTCCAATCCTGAGACCCTTCCTATAGCATGAGATGTGATATCTCAATGCTTCTAATACCAAACCTGAGACCCTTCCTATAACATGAGATGGGATATCCAACTCCTTCCCATTCCAATCCTGAGACCCTTCCGATAGCAGAGATGTGATATCTCAATGCTTATACCAAACCTGAGACCCTTCCTAAGGCCTGAGATGTCATATACAACTCCTTCCCATTCCAATCCTGAGACCCTTCCTATAGCATGAGATGTGATATCTCAATGCTTATACCAAATCTGAGACCCTTCCTATAGCATGAGATGTGATATCCAACACCTTCCCATTCCAATCCTGAGACCCTTCCTATAGCATGAGAAGTGATATCTCCATGCTTATACCAAACCTGAGACCCTTCCTATAGCATGAGATGTGATATCCAAATCCTTCCCATTCCAATCCTGAGACCCTTCCTATAGCATGAGATGTGATATCTCAATGCTTATACCAAACCTGAGAGCCTACCTATAGCATGAGATGTGATATCCAAGTCCATCCCATTCCAATCCTTAGACCCTTCCTACAGCATGTGATGTGATATCTCAATGATTCTAATACCAAACCAGAGACCCGTCCTTTAACATGAAATGGGATATCCAACTCCTTCCCATTCCAATCCTGAGCCACTCCTGATAGCAGAGATGTGATATCTCAATGCTTATACCAAACCTGAGACCCTTCCTATAACATGAGATGTGATATCCAACTCCTTCCCGTTCCAAACCTGAGACACTTCCTATAGCATATGTGATATCCAACTCCTTCCCATTCCAAACATGAGACCCTTCCTATAGCAAGAATGTAATATCCACCTCCTACCCATTCCAATCCTGAGACCATTCCTATAGCATGAGATGTGATATATCAATGCTTCTAATACCAAACCTGAGATCCTTCCTATGACATGAGATGTGATATCCATATCCTTCCCATTCCAATCCTGAGACCCTTCCTATAGCAAGAGATGTGATATCCAAATCCTTCCCATTCCAATCCTGAGACCCTTCCTATAACATGAGATGTGATATTCAACTCCTTCCCATTCCAACTTGAGACACTTCCTATAGCATGAGAAGGGATATCCAACTCCTTCCCAATCCAATCCTGAGAACCTTCCGATAGCAGAGATGTGATATCTCAATGCTTATACCAAACCTGAGACCCTTCCTATGGCATGAGATGTGATATCCAACTCCTTGCCATTCAAATCCTGAGACCCTTCCTATAGCATGAGATGTGATTTCTCAATGCTTCAACCAAACCTGAGACCCTTCCTTTAGCATGAGATGTGATATCCAAATCCTTCACATTCCAATCCTGAGACCCTTCCTATAGCATGAGATGTGATATCTCAATGCTTCTAATACCAAACCTGAGATCCTTCCTATAACATGAGATGTGATATCCAATTCCTTCCCATTCCAAACCTGAGACCCTTCCTATTGGATGAGATGTGATATCCAACTCCTTCCCATTCCAACCCTGAGACCCTTCCTATACCATGAGATGTGATATCTCAATGCTTCTAATACCAAACCTGGGAACCGTCCTATAACATGAGATGTGATATCTCAATGTTTCTAATAAAAAACCTGAGACCCTTCCTATAACATGAGATGTGATATCCAATTCCTTCCCATTCCAAACCTGAGACCCTTCCTATTGGATGAGATGTGATATCCAAATCCTTCCCCTTCCAAACCTGAGACCCTTCCTTTAGCATGAGATGTGATATCCAAATACTTCCCATTCCAATCCTAAAACCCTTCCTATAGCATGAGATTTGATATCTCAATGTTTCTAATAAAAAACCTGAGACCCTTCCTATAGCAAGAGATGTGATATCCAAATCCTTCCCATTCCAATCCTGAGACCCTTCCTGTATATAACATGAGATGTGATATCCAACTCCTTCCCATTCCAACCTGAGACCCTTCCTATAGCATGAGATGTGATATCCAACTCCTTACCATTCAAATCCTGAGACCCTCCCTATAGCAAGAGATGTCATATCCAACTCCTTCCCATTCCAAACCTGAGACCCTTCCTATAACATGAGATGTGATATCCAACTCCTTCCCATTCCAAACCTGAGACCCTTCCGATAGCATGAGCTGTGATATCTCAATGCTTCAAAAACCAAACATGAGAACCATCCTATAACATGAGATGTGAAATCCAAATCCTTCCCTTCCCAAACCTGAGACTCTTCCTATAGCATGAGATGTGATATCTCAATGCTTCTACCAAACCTGAAACCCTTCCTATAGCATGAGATGTGATAACTCAATGCTTATACCAAACCTGAGACCCTTCCTATGGCATGAGATGTCATATACAACTCCTTCCCATTCCAACCCTGAGACCCTTCCTATAGCATGAGATGTGATATCTCAATGCTTATACCAAACCTGAGACCCTTCCTATAGCATGAGATGTGATATCCAACTCCTTCCCATTCCAATCCTGAGACCCTTCTGATAGCATGAGATGTGATATCTCAATGCCTCTAATACCAAACCTGAGATCCTACCTCTAACATGAAATGTGATATCCATCTCCTTCCCTTTCCAAACCGAGACCCTGCCTATAGCATGAGATGTGATATCCAAGTCCTTCCCATTCCAATCCTGAGACCCTTCCTATAGCATGAGATGTGATATCCAACTTCTTCCCATTCCAATCCTGAGACCCTTCCTATAGCATAAGATATGATATCTCAATGCTTCTATACCAAACCTGAGATCCTTCTGATAGCATGAAATGTGATATCCAACTCTTTCCCCTTGCAAACCTGAGAGCCTTCCTATAGCATGAGATGTGATATCCAAGTACTTCCCATTCCAATCCTGAGACCCTTCCTATAACATGAGATGTGATATCCAACTCCTTCCCATTCCAACCTGAGACCCTTCGTATAGCATGAGATGGGATATCCAACTCCTTCCAAATCCAATCCCGATACCCTTCCGATAGCATGAGATGTGATATCCCAATGCTTCTACCAAACCTGAGACCCATACTATGGCATGAGATGTGATATCAAACTCCTTCCCATTCTAATCCTGAGACCCTTCCTATAGCTTGAGATGTGATATCCAACTCCATCCCATTCCAATCCTGAGACCCTTCCTATACCATGAGACTTGATATCTCAATGCTTCTAATACCAAACCTGAGACCCGTCCTATAACATGAGATGTGATATCCAAATCCTTCCCCTTCCAAACCTTAGACCCTTCCTTTATCATGAGATGTGATATCCAACTCCTTCCCATTCCAATCTTGAGACCCTTCCGATATCATGAAATGTGATACCTCAATGCTTCTAATATCAAACTTGAGACCCTCCCTATAGCAAGAGATGTGATATCCAAGTCCTTCCCATTCCAATCCTGAGACCCTTTCTATAGCATGAGATGTGATATCTCAATGCTTCTAATACCAAACCTGAGACCCTTCCTATAACATAAGATGGGAATATCCAACTCCTTCCCTTTCCAATCCTGAGACCCTTCCGATAGCAGAGATCTGATATCTCAATGCTTATACCAAACCTGAGATCCTTCCTATAACATGAGATGTGATATCCAACTCCTTCCCATTCCAATCCTGAGACACTTCCTATAGCATGAGATGTGATATCTCACTGCTTATACCAAACCTGAGACCCTTCCTATAGCATGAGATGTGATATCCAACTCCTTCCCATTCCAATCCTGAGACCCTTCCTATAGCATGAGATGTGATATCTCAA
The DNA here is from genome assembly GCF_040938575.1 of Ambystoma mexicanum. Lineage (NCBI taxonomy): Eukaryota > Metazoa > Chordata > Amphibia > Caudata > Ambystomatidae > Ambystoma > Ambystoma mexicanum. The sequence goes on along the minus strand of NC_090923.1, from coordinate 1,501,531,721 downwards.
TGCTTCTAATATCAAACTTGAGACCCTCCCTATAGCATGAGATGTGATACCCAAGTCCTTCCCATTCCAATCCTGAGACACTTCCTATAGCATGAGATGTGATATCTCAATGCTTCTAATACCAAACCTGAGACTCTTCCTATAACATGAGATGGGATATCCAACTCCTTCCCATTCCAATCCTGAGACCCTTTCGATAGCAGAGATGTGATATCTCAATGTTTATACCAAACCTGAGACCCTCCCTACGGCATGAGATGTCATATACAACTCCTTCCCATTCCAATCCTGAGACCCTTCCTATAGCATGAGATGTGATATCCAACTCCTTCCCATTCCAATCCTGAGACCCTTCCTATAGCATGAGATGTGATGTCTCAATGCTTCTAATACCAAACCCGAGATCCTTCCTATAACATGAGATGTGATATCCAACTCCTTCCATTCCAATCCTGAGACCCTTCCTATAGCATGAGATGTGATATCTCAATGCTTATAACAAAACCTGAGACCCTTCCTATAGCATGAGATGTGATATCCAACTCCTTCCCATTCCAATCCTGAGACCCTTCCTATAGCCTGAGATGTGATATCTCAATGCCTCTAATACCAAACCTGAGATCCTTCCTCTAACATGAAATGTGATATCCAACTCCTTCACTTTCCAAACCTGAGAGCCTATCTATAGCATGAGATGTGATATCCAAGTCCTTCCCATTCCAATCCTGAGACCCTTCCTATAGCATGAGATGTGATATCTCAATGCTTATAACAAAACCTGAGACCCTTCCTATAGCATGAGATGTGATATCCAACTCCTTCCCATTCCAATCCTGAGACCCTTCCTATAGCCTGAGATGTGATATCTCAATGCCTCTAATACCAAACCTGAGATCCTTCCTCTAACATGAAATGTGATATCCAACTCCTTCAATTTCCAAACCTGAGAGCCTATCTATAGCATGAGATGTGATATCCAAGTCCTTCCCATTCCAATCCTTAGACCCTTCCTACAGCATGCAATATGATATCTCAATGATTTTAATAAAAAACCTGAGACCCGTCCTATAACATGAGATGGGATATCCAACTCCTTCCCATTCCAATCCTGAGACACTTCCGATAGCAGAGATGTGATATCTCACTGCTTATACCAAACCTGAGACCCTTCCTATAGCATGAGATGTGATATCCAACTCCTTCCCATTCCATCCCTGAGACCCTTCCCAAATCATGAGATGTGATATCTCAAAGCTTCTAATATCAAACTTGAGACCCTCCCTATAGCATGAGATGTGATATCCAAGTCCTTCCCATTCCAATCCTGAGACCCTTCCGATAGCATGAGATGTGATGTCTCAATGCTTCTAATACCAAACCTGAGATCCTTCCTATAACATGAGATGTGATATCCAACTCCTTCCCATTCCAATCCTGAGACCCTTTCTATAGCATGAGATGTGATATCTCAATGCTTATACCAAACCTGAGACCCTTCCTATAGCATGAGATGTGATATCCAAGTCCTTCCCATTCCAATCCTGAGACCCTTCCGATAGTAGAGATGTGATATCTCAATGCTTATACCAAACCTGAGATCCTTCCTATAACATGAGATGTGATATCCAACTCCTTCCCATTCCAATCCTGAGACACTTCCTATAGCATGAGATGTGATATCTCACTGCTTATACCAAACCTGAGACCCTTCCTATAGCATGAGATGTGATATCCAACTCCTTCCCTTTCCAATCCTGAGACCCTTCCTATAGCATGAGATATGATATCTCAATGCTTCTAATATCAAACTTGAGACCCTCCCTATAGCATGAGATGTGATATCCAAGTCCTTCCCATTCCAATCCTGAGACCCTTCCGATAGCATGAGATGTGATGTCTCAATGCTTCTAATACCAAACCTGAGATCCTTCCTATAACATGAGATGTGATATCCAACTCCTTCCCATTCCAATCCTGAGACCCTTCCTATAGCATGAGATGTGATATCTCAATGCTTATACCAAACCTGAGACCCTTCCTATAGCATGAGATGTGATATCCAACTCCTTCCCATTCCAATCCTGAGACCCTTCCTAGAGCATGAGATGTGATATCTCAATGCCTCTAATACCAAACCTGAGATCCTTCCTCTAACATGAAATGTGATATCCAACTCCTTCCCATTCCAATCCTGAGACACTTCCTATAGCATGAGATGTGATATCTAAATGCTTCTAATACCAAACTTGAGACTCTTACTATAACATGAGATGGGATATCCAACTCCTTCCCATTCCAATCCTTAGACCCTTCCTACAGCATGCAATATGATATCTCAATGATTCTAATAACAAACCTGAGACCCGTCCTATAACATGAGATGGGATATCCAACACCTTCCCATTCCAATCCTGAGACACTTCCGATAGCAGAGATGTGATATCTCAATGCTTATACCAAACCTGAGACCCTTCCTATAACATGAGATGTGATATCCAACTCCTTCCCGTTCCAAACCCGAGACCCTTCCTATAGCATATGTGATATCCAACACATTCCCATTCCAAACATGAGACCCTTCCTATAGCAGGAATGTAATATCCAACTCCTTCCCATTCCAATCCTGAGACCATTCCTATAGCATGAGATGTGATATCTCAATGCTTCTAATACCAAACCTGAGATCCTTCCTATGACATGAGATGTGATATACAATTCCTCCCCATTCCAAACCTGAGAACCTTCCTACAGCATGCGATGGGATATCTCAATGCTTCTAATACCAAACCTGAGACCAGTCCTATAACATGAGATTGGATATCCAACTCCTTCCCCTTCCAAACCTGAGACCCTTCCTATAGCATGAGATGTGATATCCAACTTCTTCCCATTCCAATCCTGAGACCCTTCCTATAACATGAGATGTGATGTCTCAATGCTTCGAATACCAAACCTGAGATCTTTCCTATAACATGAGATGTGATATCCAACTCCTTCCCATTCCAATCCTGAGACCCTTCCTATAGCATGGGATGTGCTATCTCAATGCTTATACCAAACCTGAGACCCTTCCTAAAGCTTGAGATGTGATATCCAACTCCTTCCCATTCCAATCCTGAGACCCTTCCTATAACATGAAATGTGATATCCAACTCCTTCCCATTCCAACCTGAGACCCTTCCTATAACATGAAATGTGATATCCAACTCCTTCCCTTTCCAAACCTGAGACCCTCCCTTTAGCATGAGATGTGATATCCAACTCCTTCCCATTCCAATCCTGAGACCCTTCTGATAGCATAAGATATATCTCAATGCTTCTATACCAAACCTGAGATCCTTCCGATAGCATGAGATGTGATATCTCAATACTTCTAATACCAAACCTGAGATCCTTCCTATAACATGAGATGTGATATCCAAATCCTTATCTTCCAAACCTGAGACCCTCCCTTTAGCATGAGATGTGATATCCAACTCCTTCCCATTCCAATCCTGAGACTCTTCTGATAGCATAAGATATGATATCTCAATGCTTCTATACCAAACCTGAGATCCTTCTGATAGCATGAAATGTGATATCCAACTCTTTCCCCTTGCAAACCTGAGAGCCTTCCTATAGCATGAGATGTGATATCCAAGTACTTCCCATTCCAATCCTGAGACCCTTCCTATAACATGAGATGTGATATCCAACTCCTTCCCATTCCAACCTGAGACCCTTCCTATAGCATGAGATGGGATATCCAACTCCTTCCAAATCCAATCCCGATACCCTTCCGATAGCATGAGATGTGATATCCCAATGCTTCTACCAAACCTGAGACCCATACTATGGCATGAGATGTGATATCAAACTCCTTCCCATTCTAATCCTGAGACCCTTCCTATAGCTTGAGATGTGATATCCAACTCCATCCCATTCCAATCCTGAGACCCTTCCTATACCATGAGACTTGATATCTCAATGCTTCTAATACCAAACCTGAGACCCGTCCTATAACATGAGATGTGATATCCAAATCCTTCCCCTTCCAAACCTTAGACCCTTCCTTTATCATGAGATGTGATATCCAACTCCTTCCCATTCCAATCTTGAGACCCTTCCGATATCATGAAATGTGATACCTCAATGCTTCTAATATCAAACTTGAGACCCTCCCTATAGCAAGAGATGTGATATCCAAGTCCTTCCCATTCCAATCCTGAGACCCTTTCTATAGCATGAGATGTGATATCTCAATGCTTCTAATACCAAACCTGAGACCCTTCCTATAACATAAGATGGGAATATCCAACTCCTTCCCTTTCCAATCCTGAGACCCTTCCGATAGCAGAGATCTGATATCTCAATGCTTATACCAAACCTGAGATCCTTCCTATAACATGAGATGTGATATCCAACTCCTTCCCATTCCAATCCTGAGACACTTCCTATAGCATGAGATGTGATATCTCACTGCTTATACCAAACCTGAGACCCTTCCTATAGCATGAGATGTGATATCCAACTCCTTCCCATTCCAATCCTGAGACCCTTCCTATAGCATGAGATGTGATATCTCAATGCTTCTAATATCAAACTTGAGACCCTCCCTATAGCATGAGATGTGATACCCAAGTCCTTCCCATTCCAATCCTGAGACACTTCCTATAGCATGAGATGTGATATCTCAATGCTTCTAATACCAAACCTGAGACTCTTCCTATAACATGAGATGGGATATCCAACTCCTTCCCATTCCAATCCTGAGACCCTTTCGATAGCAGAGATGTGATATCTCAATGTTTATACCAAACCTGAGACCCTCCCTACGGCATGAGATGTCATATACAACTCCTTCCCATTCCAATCCTGAGACCCTTCCTATAGCATGAGATGTGATATCCAACTCCTTCCCATTCCAATCCTGAGACCCTTCCTATAGCATGAGATGTGATGTCTCAATGCTTCTAATACCAAACCTGAGATCCTTCCTATAACATGAGATGTGATATCCAACTCCTTCCATTCCAATCCTGAGACCCTTCCTATAGCATGAGATGTGATATCTCAATGCTTATAACAAAACCTGAGACCCTTCCTATAGCATGAGATGTGATATCCAACTCCTTCCCATTCCAATCCTGAGACCCTTCCTATAGCCTGAGATGTGATATCTCAATGCCTCTAATACCAAACCTGAGATCCTTCCTCTAACATGAAATGTGATATCCAACTCCTTCACTTTCCAAACCTGAGAGCCTATCTATAGCATGAGATGTGATATCCAAGTCCTTCCCATTCCAATCCTGAGACCCTTCCTATAGCATGAGATGTGATATCTCAATGCTTATAACAAAACCTGAGACCCTTCCTATAGCATGAGATGTGATATCCAACTCCTTCCCATTCCAATCCTGAGACCCTTCCTATAGCCTGAGATGTTATATCTCAATGCCTCTAATACCAAACCTGAGATCCTTCCTCTAACATGAAATGTGATATCCAACTCCTTCAATTTCCAAACCTGAGAGCCTATCTATAGCATGAGATGTGATATCCAAGTCCTTCCCATTCCAATCCTTAGACCCTTCCTACAGCATGCAATATGATATCTCAATGATTTTAATAAAAAACCTGAGACCCGTCCTATAACATGAGATGGGATATCCAACTCCTTCCCATTCCAATCCTGAGACACTTCCGATAGCAGAGATGTGATATCTCACTGCTTATACCAAACCTGAGACCCTTCCTATAGCATGAGATGTGATATCCAACTCCTTCCCATTCCATCCCTGAGACCCTTCCCAAATCATGAGATGTGATATCTCAATGCTTCTAATATCAAACTTGAGACCCTCCCTATAGCATGAGATGTGATATCCAAGTCCTTCCCATTCCAATCCTGAGACCCTTCCGATAGCATGAGATGTGATGTCTCAATGCTTCTAATACCAAACCTGAGATCCTTCCTATAACATGAGATGTGATATCCAACTCCTTCCCATTCCAATCCTGAGACCCTTTCTATAGCATGAGATGTGATATCTCAATGCTTATACCAAACCTGAGACCCTTCCTATAGCATGAGATGTGATATCCAAGTCCTTCCCATTCCAATCCTGAGACCCTTCCGATAGTAGAGATGTGATATCTCAATGCTTATACCAAACCTGAGATCCTTCCTATAACATGAGATGTGATATCCAACTCCTTCCCATTCCAATCCTGAGACACTTCCTATAACATGAGATGTGATATCTCACTGCTTATACCAAACCTGAGACCCTTCCTATAGCATGAGATGTGATATCCAACTCCTTCCCTTTCCAATCCTGAGACCCTTCCTATAGCATGAGATATGATATCTCAATGCTTCTAATATCAAACTTGAGATCCTCCCTATAGCATGAGATGTGATATCCAAGTCCTTCCCATTCCAATCCTGAGACCCTTCCGATAGCATGAGATGTGATGTCTCAATGCTTCTAATACCAAACCTGAGATCCTTCCTATAACATGAGATGTGATATCCAACTCCTTCCCATTCCAATCCTGAGACCCTTCCTATAGCATGAGATGTGATATCTCAATGCTTATACCAAACCTGAGACCCTTCCTATAGCATGAGATGTGATATCCAACTCCTTCCCATTCCAATCCTGAGACCCTTCCTAGAGCATGAGATGTGATATCTCAATGCCTCTAATACCAAACCTGAGATCCTTCCTCTAACATGAAATGTGATATCCAACTCCTTCCCATTCCAATCCTGAGACACTTCCTATCGCATGAGATGTGATATCTAAATGCTTCTAATACCAAACTTGAGACTCTTACTATAACATGAGATGGGATATCCAACTCCTTCCCATTCCAATCCTTAGACCCTTCCTACAGCATGCAATATGATATCTCAATGATTCTAATATCAAACCTGAGACCCGTCCTATAACATGAGATGGGATATCCAACACCTTCCCATTCCAATCCTGAGACACTTCCGATAGCAGAGATGTGATATCTCAATGCTTATACCAAACCTGAGACCCTTCCTATAACATGAGATGTGATATCCAACTCCTTCCCGTTCCAAACCTGAGACCCTTCCTATAGCATATGTGATATCCAACACATTCCCATTCCAAACATGAGACCCTTCCTATAGCAGGAATGTAATATCCAACTCCTTCCCATTCCAATCCTGAGACCATTCCTATAGCATGAGATGTGATATCTCAATGCTTCTAATACCAAACCTGAGATCCTTCCTATGACATGAGATGTGATATACAATTCCTCCCCATTCCAAACCTGAGAACCTTCCTACAGCATGCGATGGGATATCTCAATGCTTCTAATACCAAACCTGAGACCAGTCCTATAACATGAGATTGGATATCCAACTCCTTCCCCTTCCAAACCTGAGACCCTTCCTATAGCATGAGATGTGATATCCAACTTCTTCCCATTCCAATCCTGAGACCCTTCCTATAACATGAGATGTGATGTCTCAATGCTTCGAATACCAAACCTGAGATCTTTCCTATAACATGAGATGTGATATCCAACTCCTTCCCATTCCAATCCTGAGACCCTTCCTATAGCATGGGATGTGCTATCTCAATGCTTATACCAAACCTGAGACCCTTCCTAAAGCTTGAGATGTGATATCCAACTCCTTCCCATTCCAATCCTGAGACCCTTTCTATAACATGAAATGTGATATCCAACTCCTTCCCATTCCAACCTGAGACCCTTCCTATAACATGAAATGTGATATCCAACTCCTTCCCTTTCCAAACCTGAGACCCTCCCTTTAGCATGAGATGTGATATCCAACTCCTTCCCATTCCAATCCTGAGACCCTTCTGATAGCATAAGATATATCTCAATGCTTCTATACCAAACCTGAGATCCTTCCGATAGCATGAGATGTGATATCTCAATACTTCTAATACCAAACCTGAGATCCTTCCTATAACATGAGATGTGATATCCAAATCCTTATCTTCCAAACCTGAGACCCTCCCTTTAGCATGAGATGTGATATCCAACTCCTTCCCATTCCAATCCTGAGACTCTTCTGATAGCATAAGATATGATATCTCAATGCTTCTATACCAAACCTGAGATCCTTCTGATAGCATGAAATGTGATATCCAACTCTTTCCCCTTGCAAACCTGAGAGCCTTCCTATAGCATGAGATGTGATATCCAAGTACTTCCCATTCCAATCCTGAGACCCTTCCTATAACATGAGATGTGATATCCAACTCCTTCCCATTCCAACCTGAGACCCTTCCTATAGCATGAGATGGGATATCCAACTCCTTCCAAATCCAATCCCGATACCCTTCCGATAGCATGAGATGTGATATCCCAATGCTTCTACCAAACCTGAGACCCATACTATGGCATGAGATGTGATAACAAACTCCTTCCCATTCTAATCCTGAGACCCTTCCTATAGCTTGAGATGTGATATCCAACTCCATCCCATTCCAATCCTGAGACCCTTCCTATACCATGAGACTTGATATCTCAATGCTTCTAATACCAAACCTGAGACCCGTCCTATAACATGAGATGTGATATCCAAATCCTTCCCCTTCCAAACCTTAGACCCTTCCTTTATCATGAGATGTGATATCCAACTCCTTCCCATTCCAATCTTGAGACCCTTCCGATATCATGAAATGTGATACCTCAATGCTTCTAATATCAAACTTGAGACCCTCCCTATAGCAAGAGATGTGATATCCAAGTCCTTCCCATTCCAATCCTGAGACCCTTTCTATAGCATGAGATGTGATATCTCAATGCTTCTAATACCAAACCTGAGACCCTTCCTATAACATAAGATGGGAATATCCAACTCCTTCCCTTTCCAATCCTGAGACCCTTCCGATAGCAGAGATCTGATATCTCAATGCTTATACCAAACCTGAGATCCTTCCTATAACATGAGATGTGATATCCAACTCCTTCCCATTCCAATCCTGAGACACTTCCTATAGCATGAGATGTGATATCTCACTGCTTATACCAAACCTGAGACCCTTCCTATAGCATGAGATGTGATATCCAACTCCTTCCCATTCCAATCCTGAGACCCTTCCTATAGCATGAGATGTGATATCTCAATGCTTCTAATATCAAACTTGAGACCCTCCCTATAGCATGAGATGTGATACCCAAGTCCTTCCCATTCCAATCCTGAGACACTTCCTATAGCATGAGATGTGATATCTCAATGCTTCTAATACCAAACCTGAGACTCTTCCTATAACATGAGATGGGATATCCAACTCCTTCCCATTCCAATCCTGAGACCCTTTCGATAGCAGAGATGTGATATCTCAATGTTTATACCAAACCTGAGGCCCTCCCTACGGCATGAGATGTCATATACAACTCCTTCCCATTCCAATCCTGAGACCCTTCCTATAGCATGAGATGTGATATCCAACTCCTTCCCATTCCAATCCTGAGACCCTTCCTATAGCATGAGATGTGATGTCTCAATGCTTCTAATACCAAACCTGAGATCCTTCCTATAACATGAGATGTGATATCCAACTCCTTCCATTCCAATCCTGAGACCCTTCCTATAGCATGAGATGTGATATCTCAATGCTTATAACAAAACCTGAGACCCTTCCTATAGCATGAGATGTGATATCCAACTCCTTCCCATTCCAATCCTGAGACCCTTCCTATAGCCTGAGATGTGATATCTCAATGCCTCTAATACCAAACCTGAGATCCTTCCTCTAACATGAAATGTGATATCCAACTCCTTCACTTTCCAAACCTGAGAGCCTATCTATAGCATGAGATGTGATATCCAAGTCCTTCCCATTCCAATCCTGAGACCCTTCCTATAGCATGAGATGTGATATCTCAATGCTTATAACAAAACCTGAGACCCTTCCTATAGCATGAGATGTGATATCCAACTCCTTCCCATTCCAATCCTGAGACCCTTCCTATAGCCTGAGATGTGATATCTCAATGCCTCTAATACCAAACCTGAGATCCTTCCTCTAACATGAAATGTGATATCCAACTCCTTCAATTTCCAAACCTGAGAGCCTATCTATAGCATGAGATGTGATATCCAAGTCCTTCCCATTCCAATCCTTAGACCCTTCCTACAGCATGCAATATGATATCTCAATGATTTTAATAAAAAACCTGAGACCCGTCCTATAACATGAGATGGGATATCCAACTCCTTCCCATTCCAATCCTGAGACACTTCCGATAGCAGAGATGTGATATCTCACTGCTTATACCAAACCTGAGACCCTTCCTATAGCATGAGATGTGATATCCAACTCCTTCCCATTCCATCCCTGAGACCCTTCCCAAATCATGAGATGTGATATCTCAATGCTTCTAATATCAAACTTGAGACCCTCCCTATAGCATGAGATGTGATATCCAAGTCCTTCCCATTCCAATCCTGAGACCCTTCCGATAGCATGAGATGTGATGTCTCAATGCTTCTAATACCAAACCTGAGATCCTTCCTATAACATGAGATGTGATATCCAACTCCTTCCCATTCCAATCCTGAGACCCTTTCTATAGCATGAGATGTGATATCTCAATGCTTATACCAAACCTGAGACCCTTCCTATAGCATGAGATGTGATATCCAAGTCCTTCCCATTCCAATCCTGAGACCCTTCCGATAGTAGAGATGTGATATCTCAATGCTTATACCAAACCTGAGATCCTTCCTATAACATGAGATGTGATATCCAACTCCTTCCCATTCCAATCCTGAGACACTTCCTATAGCATGAGATGTGATATCTCACTGCTTATACCAAACCTGAGACCCTTCCTATAGCATGAGATGTGATATCCAACTCCTTCCCTTTCCAATCCTGAGACCCTTCCTATAGCATGAGATATGATATCTCAATGCTTCTAATATCAAACTTGAGACCCTCCCTATAGCATGAGATGTGATATCCAAGTCCTTCCCATTCCAATCCTGAGACCCTTCCGATAGCATGAGATGTGATGTCTCAATGCTTCTAATACCAAACCTGAGATCCTTCCTATAACATGAGATGTGATATCCAACTCCTTCCCATTCCAATCCTGAGACCCTTCCTATAGCATGAGATGTGATATCTCAATGCTTATACCAAACCTGAGACCCTTCCTATAGCATGAGATGTGATATCCAACTCCTTCCCATTCCAATCCTGAGACCCTTCCTAGAGCATGAGATGTGATATCTCAATACCTCTAATACCAAACCTGAGATCCTTCCTCTAACATGAAATGTGATATCCAACTCCTTCCCATTCCAATCCTGAGACACTTCCTATAGCATGAGATGTGATATCTAAATGCTTCTAATACCAAACTTGAGACTCTTACTATAACATGAGATGGGATATCCAACTCCTTCCCATTCCAATCCTTAGACCCTTCCTACAGCATGCAATATGATATCTCAATGATTCTAATAACAAACCTGAGACCCATCCTATAACATGAGATGGGATATCCAACACCTTCCCATTCCAATCCTGAGACACTTCCGATAGCAGAGATGTGATATCTCAATGCTTATACCAAACCTGAGACCCTTCCTATAACATGAAATGTGATATCCAACTCCTTCCCGTTCCAAACCTGAGACCCTTCCTATAGCATATGTGATATCCAACACATTCCCATTCCAAACATGAGACCCTTCCTATAGCAGGAATGTAATATCCAACTCCTTCCCATTCCAATCCTGAGACCATTCCTATAGCATGAGATGTGATATCTCAATGCTTCTAATACCAAACCTGAGATCCTTCCTATGACATGAGATGTGATATACAATTCCTCCCCATTCCAAACCTGAGAACCTTCCTACAGCATGCGATGGGATATCTCAATGCTTCTAATACCAAACCTGAGACCAGTCCTATAACATGAGATTGGATATCCAACTCCTTCCCCTTCCAAACCTGAGACCCTTCCTATAGCATGAGATGTGATATCCAACTTCTTCCCATTCCAATCCTGAGACCCTTCCTATAACATGAGATGTGATGTCTCAATGCTTCGAATACCAAACCTGAGATCTTTCCTATAACATGAGATGTGATATCCAACTCCTTCCCATTCCAATCCTGAGACCCTTCCTATAGCATGGGATGTGCTATCTCAATGCTTATACCAAACCTGAGACCCTTCCTAAAGCTTGAGATGTGATATCCAACTCCTTCCCATTCCAATCCTGAGACCCTTCCTATAACATGAAATGTGATATCCAACTCCTTCCCATTCCAACCTGAGACCCTTCCTATAACATGAAATGTGATATCCAACTCCTTCCCTTTCCAAACCTGAGACCCTCCCTTTAGCATGAGATGTGATATCCAACTCCTTCCCATTCCAATCCTGAGACCCTTCTGATAGCATAATATATATCTCAATGCTTCTATACCAAACCTGAGATCCTTCCGATAGCATGAGATGTGATATCTCAATACTTCTAATACCAAACCTGAGATCCTTCCTATAACATGAGATGTGATATCCAAATCCTTATCTTCCAAACCTGAGACCCTCCCTTTAGCATGAGATGTGATATCCAACTCCTTCCCATTCCAATCCTGAGACTCTTCTGATAGCATAAGATATGATATCTCAATGCTTCTATACCAAACCTGAGATCCTTCTGATAGCATGAAATGTGATATCCAACTCTTTCCCCTTGCAAACCTGAGAGCCTTCCTATAGCATGAGATGTGATATCCAAGTACTTCCCATTCCAATCCTGAGACCCTTCCTATAACATGAGATGTGATATCCAACTCCTTCCCATTCCAACCTGAGACCCTTCCTATAGCATGAGATGGGATATCCAACTCCTTCCAAATCCAATCCCGATACCCTTCCGATAGCATGAGATGTGATATCCCAATGCTTCTACCAAACCTGAGACCCATACTATGGCATGAGATGTGATAACAAACTCCTTCCCATTCTAATCCTGAGACCCTTCCTATAGCTTGAGATGTGATATCCAACTCCATCCCATTCCAATCCTGAGACCCTTCCTATACCATGAGACTTGATATCTCAATGCTTCTAATACCAAACCTGAGACCCGTCCTATAACATGAGATGTGATATCCAAATCCTTCCCCTTCCAAACCTTAGACCCTTCCTTTATCATGAGATGTGATATCCAACTCCTTCCCATTCCAATCTTGAGACCCTTCCGATATCATGAAATGTGATACCTCAATGCTTCTAATATCAAACTTGAGACCCTCCCTATAGCAAGAGATGTGATATCCAAGTCCTTCCCATTCCAATCCTGAGACCCTTTCTATAGCATGAGATGTGATATCTCAATGCTTCTAATACCAAACCTGAGACCCTTCCTATAACATAAGATGGGAATATCCAACTCCTTCCCTTTCCAATCCTGAGACCCTTCCGATAGCAGAGATCTGATATCTCAATGCTTATACCAAACCTGAGATCCTTCCTATAACATGAGATGTGATATCCAACTCCTTCCCATTCCAATCCTGAGACACTTCCTATAGCATGAGATGTGATATCTCACTGCTTATACCAAACCTGAGACCCTTCCTATAGCATGAGATGTGATATCCAACTCCTTCCCATTCCAATCCTGAGACCCTTCCTATAGCATGAGATGTGATATCTCAATGCTTCTAATATCAAACTTGAGACCCTCCCTATAGCATGAGATGTGATACCCAAGTCCTTCCCATTCCAATCCTGAGACACTTCCTATAGCATGAGATGTGATATCTCAATGCTTCTAATACCAAACCTGAGACTCTTCCTATAACATGAGATGGGATATCCAACTCCTTCCCATTCCAATCCTGAGACCCTTTCGATAGCAGAGATGTGATATCTCAATGTTTATACCAAACCTGAGGCCCTCCCTACGGCATGAGATGTCATATACAACTCCTTCCCATTCCAATCCTGAGACCCTTCCTATAGCATGAGATGTGATATCCAACTCCTTCCCATTCCAATCCTGAGACCCTTCCTATAGCATGAGATGTGATGTCTCAATGCTTCTAATACCAAACCTGAGATCCTTCCTATAACATGAGATGTGATATCCAACTCCTTCCATTCCAATCCTGAGACCCTTCCTATAGCATGAGATGTGATATCTCAATGCTTATAACAAAACCTGAGACCCTTCCTATAGCATGAGATGTGATATCCAACTCCTTCCCATTCCAATCCTGAGACCCTTCCTATAGCCTGAGATGTGATATCTCAATGCCTCTAATACCAAACCTGAGATCCTTCCTCTAACATGAAATGTGATATCCAACTCCTTCACTTTCCAAACCTGAGAGCCTATCTATAGCATGAGATGTGATATCCAAGTCCTTCCCATTCCAATCCTGAGACCCTTCCTATAGCATGAGATGTGATATCTCAATGCTTATAACAAAACCTGAGACCCTTCCTATAGCATGAGATGTGATATCCAACTCCTTCCCATTCCAATCCTGAGACCCTTCCTATAGCCTGAGATGTGATATCTCAATGCCTCTAATACCAAACCTGAGATCCTTCCTCTAACATGAAATGTGATATCCAACTCCTTCAATTTCCAAACCTGAGAGCCTATCTATAGCATGAGATGTGATATCCAAGTCCTTCCCATTCCAATCCTTAGACCCTTCCTACAGCATGCAATATGATATCTCAATGATTTTAATAAAAAACCTGAGACCCGTCCTATAACATGAGATGGGATATCCAACTCCTTCCCATTCCAATCCTGAGACACTTCCGATAGCAGAGATGTGATATCTCACTGCTTATACCAAACCTGAGACCCTTCCTATAGCATGAGATGTGATATCCAACTCCTTCCCATTCCATCCCTGAGACCCTTCCCAAATCATGAGATGTGATATCTCAATGCTTCTAATATCAAACTTGAGACCCTCCCTATAGCATGAGATGTGATATCCAAGTCCTTCCCATTCCAATCCTGAGACCCTTCCGATAGCATGAGATGTGATGTCTCAATGCTTCTAATACCAAACCTGAGATCCTTCCTATAACATGAGATGTGATATCCAACTCCTTCCCATTCCAATCCTGAGACCCTTTCTATAGCATGAGATGTGATATCTCAATGCTTATACCAAACCTGAGACCCTTCCTATAGCATGAGATGTGATATCCAAGTCCTTCCCATTCCAATCCTGAGACCCTTCCGATAGTAGAGATGTGATATATCAATGCTTATACCAAACCTGAGATCCTTCCTATAACATGAGATGTGATATCCAACTCCTTCCCATTCCAATCCTGAGACACTTCCTATAGCATGAGATGTGATATCTCACTGCTTATACCAAACCTGAGACCCTTCCTATAGCATGAGATGTGATATCCAACTCCTTCCCTTTCCAATCCTGAGACCCTTCCTATAGCATGAGATATGATATCTCAATGCTTCTAATATCAAACTTGAGATCCTCCCTATAGCATGAGATGTGATATCCAAGTCCTTCCCATTCCAATCCTGAGACCCTTCCGATAGCATGAGATGTGATGTCTCAATGCTTCTAATACCAAACCTGAGATCCTTCCTATAACATGAGATGTGATATCCAACTCCTTCCCATTCCAATCCTGAGACCCTTCCTATAGCATGAGATGTGATATCTCAATGCTTATACCAAACCTGAGACCCTTCCTATAGCATGAGATGTGATATCCAACTCCTTCCCATTCCAATCCTGAGACCCTTCCTAGAGCATGAGATGTGATATCTCAATGCCTCTAATACCAAACCTGAGATCCTTCCTCTAACATGAAATGTGATATCCAACTCCTTCCCATTCCAATCCTGAGACACTTCCTATAGCATGAGATGTGATATCTAAATGCTTCTAATACCAAACTTGAGACTCTTCCTATAACATGAGATGGGATATCCAACTCCTTCCCATTCCAATCCTTAGACCCTTCCTACAGCATGCAATATGATATCTCAATGATTCTAATAACAAACCTGAGACCCGTCCTATAACATGAGATGGGATATCCAACACCTTCCCATTCCAATCCTGAGACACTTCCGATAGCAGAGATGTGATATCTCAATGCTTATACCAAACCTGAGACCCTTCCTATAACATGAGATGTGATATCCAACTCCTTCCCGTTCCAAACCTGAGACCCTTCCTATAGCATATGTGATATCCAACACATTCCCATTCCAAACATGAGACCCTTCCTATAGCAGGAATGTAATATCCAACTCCTTCCCATTCCAATCCTGAGACCATTCCTATAGCATGAGATGTGATATCTCAATGCTTCTAATACCAAACCTGAGATCCTTCCTATGACATGAGATGTGATATACAATTCCTCCCCATTCCAAACCTGAGAACCTTCCTACAGCATGCGATGGGATATCTCAATGCTTCTAATACCAAACCTGAGACCAGTCCTATAACATGAGATTGGATATCCAACTCCTTCCCCTTCCAAACCTGAGACCCTTCCTATAGCATGAGATGTGATATCCAACATCTTCCCATTCCAATCCTGAGACCCTTCCTATAACATGAGATGTGATGTCTCAATGCTTCGAATACCAAACCTGAGATCTTTCCTATAACATGAGATGTGATATCCAACTCCTTCCCATTCCAATCCTGAGACCCTTCCTATAGCATGGGATGTGCTATCTCAATGCTTATACCAAACCTGAGACCCTTCCTAAAGCTTGAGATGTGATATCCAACTCCTTCCCATTCCAATCCTGAGACCCTTCCTATAACATGAAATGTGATATCCAACTCCTTCCCATTCCAACCTGAGACCCTTCCTATAACATGAAATGTGATATCCAACTCCTTCCCTTTCCAAACCTGAGACCCTCCCTTTAGCATGAGATGTGATATCCAACTCCTTCCCATTCCAATCCTGAGACCCTTCTGATAGCATAAGATATATCTCAATGCTTCTATACCAAACCTGAGATCCTTCCGATAGCATGAGATGTGATATCTCAATACTTCTAATACCAAACCTGAGATCCTTCCTATAACATGAGATGTGATATCCAAATCCTTATCTTCCAAACCTGAGACCCTCCCTTTAGCATGAGATGTGATATCCAACTCCTTCCCATTCCAATCCTGAGACTCTTCTGATAGCATAAGATATGATATCTCAATGCTTCTATACCAAACCTGAGATCCTTCTGATAGCATGAAATGTGATATCCAACTCTTTCCCCTTGCAAACCTGAGAGCCTTCCTATAGCATGAGATGTGATATCCAAGTACTTCCCATTCCAATCCTGAGACCCTTCCTATAACATGAGATGTGATATCCAACTCCTTCCCATTCCAACCTGAGACCCTTCCTATAGCATGAGATGGGATATCCAACTCCTTCCAAATCCAATCCCGATACCCTTCCGATAGCATGAGATGTGATATCCCAATGCTTCTACCAAACCTGAGACCCATACTATGGCATGAGATGTGATAACAAACTCCTTCCCATTCTAATCCTGAGACCCTTCCTATAGCTTGAGATGTGATATCCAACTCCATCCCATTCCAATCCTGAGACCCTTCCTATACCATGAGACTTGATATCTCAATGCTTCTAATACCAAACCTGAGACCCGTCCTATAACATGAGATGTGATATCCAAATCCTTCCCCTTCCAAACCTTAGACCCTTCCTTTATCATGAGATGTGATATCCAACTCCTTCCCATTCCAATCTTGAGACCCTTCCGATATCATGAAATGTGATACCTCAATGCTTCTAATATCAAACTTGAGACCCTCCCTATAGCAAGAGATGTGATATCCAAGTCCTTCCCATTCCAATCCTGAGACCCTTTCTATAGCATGAGATGTGATATCTCAATGCTTCTAATACCAAACCTGAGACCCTTCCTATAACATAAGATGGGAATATCCAACTCCTTCCCTTTCCAATCCTGAGACCCTTCCGATAGCAGAGATCTGATATCTCAATGCTTATACCAAACCTGAGATCCTTCCTATAACATGAGATGTGATATCCAACTCCTTCCCATTCCAATCCTGAGACACTTCCTATAGCATGAGATGTGATATCCAACTCCTTCCCATTCCAATCCTGAGACTCTTCTGATAGCATAAGATATGATATCTCAATGCTTCTATACCAAACCTGAGATCCTTCTGATAGCATGAAATGTGATATCCAACTCTTTCCCCTTGCAAACCTGAGAGCCTTCCTATAGCATGAGATGTGATATCCAAGTACTTCCCATTCCAATCCTGAGACCCTTCCTATAACATGAGATGTGATATCCAACTCCTTCCCATTCCAACCTGAGACCCTTCCTATAGCATGAGATGGGATATCCAACTCCTTCCAAATCCAATCCCGATACCCTTCCGATAGCATGAGATGTGATATCCCAATGCTTCTACCAAACCTGAGACCCATACTATGGCATGAGATGTGATAACAAACTCCTTCCCATTCTAATCCTGAGACCCTTCCTATAGCTTGAGATGTGATATCCAACTCCATCCCATTCCAATCCTGAGACCCTTCCTATACCATGAGACTTGATATCTCAATGCTTCTAATACCAAACCTGAGACCCGTCCTATAACATGAGATGTGATATCCAAATCCTTCCCCTTCCAAACCTTAGACCCTTCCTTTATCATGAGATGTGATATCCAACTCCTTCCCATTCCAATCTTGAGACCCTTCCGATATCATGAAATGTGATACCTCAATGCTTCTAATATCAAACTTGAGACCCTCCCTATAGCAAGAGATGTGATATCCAAGTCCTTCCCATTCCAATCCTGAGACCCTTTCTATAGCATGAGATGTGATATCTCAATGCTTCTAATACCAAACCTGAGACCCTTCCTATAACATAAGATGGGAATATCCAACTCCTTCCCTTTCCAATCCTGAGACCCTTCCGATAGCAGAGATCTGATATCTCAATGCTTATACCAAACCTGAGATCCTTCCTATAACATGAGATGTGATATCCAACTCCTTCCCATTCCAATCCTGAGACACTTCCTATAGCATGAGATGTGATATCTCACTGCTTATACCAAACCTGAGACCCTTCCTATAGCATGAGATGTGATATCCAACTCCTTCCCATTCCAATCCTGAGACCCTTCCTATACCATGAGATGTGATATCTCAATGCTTCTAATATCAAACTTGAGACCCTCCCTATAGCATGAGATGTGATACCCAAGTCCTTCCCATTCCAATCCTGAGACACTTCCTATAGCATGAGATGTGATATCTCAATGCTTCTAATACCAAACCTGAGACTCTTCCTATAACATGAGATGGGATATCCAACTCCTTCCCATTCCAATCCTGAGACCCTTTCGATAGCAGAGATGTGATATCTCAATGTTTATACCAAACCTGAGACCCTCCCTACGGCATGAGATGTCATATACAACTCCTTCCCATTCCAATCCTGAGACCCTTCCTATAGCATGAGATGTGATATCCAACTCCTTCCCATTCCAATCCTGAGACCCTTCCTATAGCATGAGATGTGATGTCTCAATGCTTCTAATACCAAACCTGAGATCCTTCCTATAACATGAGATGTGATATCCAACTCCTTCCATTCCAATCCTGAGACCCTTCCTATAGCATGAGATGTGATATCTCAATGCTTATAACAAAACCTGAGACCCTTCCTATAGCATGAGATGTGATATCCAACTCCTTCCCATTCCAATCCTGAGACCCTTCCTATAGCCTGAGATGTGATATCTCAATGCCTCTAATACCAAACCTGAGATCCTTCCTCTAACATGAAATGTGATATCCAACTCCTTCACTTTCCAAACCTGAGAGCCTATCTATAGCATGAGATGTGATATCCAAGTCCTTCCCATTCCAATCCTGAGACCCTTCCTATAGCATGAGATGTGATATCTCAATGCTTATAACAAAACCTGAGACCCTTCCTATAGCATGAGATGTGATATCCAACTCCTTCCCATTCCAATCCTGAGACCCTTCCTATAGCCTGAGATGTGATATCTCAATGCCTCTAATACCAAACCTGAGATCCTTCCTCTAACATGAAATGTGATATCCAACTCCTTCAATTTCCAAACCTGAGAGCCTATCTATAGCATGAGATGTGATATCCAAGTCCTTCCCATTCCAATCCTTAGACCCTTCCTACAGCATGCAATATGATATCTCAATGATTTTAATAAAAAACCTGAGACCCGTCCTATAACATGAGATGGGATATCCAACTCCTTCCCATTCCAATCCTGAGACACTTCCGATAGCAGAGATGTGATATCTCACTGCTTATACCAAACCTGAGACCCTTCCTATAGCATGAGATGTGATATCCAACTCCTTCCCATTCCATCCCTGAGACCCTTCCCAAATCATGAGATGTGATATCTCAATGCTTCTAATATCAAACTTGAGACCCTCCCTATAGCATGAGATGTGATATCCAAGTCCTTCCCATTCCAATCCTGAGACCCTTCCGATAGCATGAGATGTGATGTCTCAATGCTTCTAATACCAAACCTGAGATCCTTCCTATAACATGAGATGTGATATCCAACTCCTTCCCATTCCAATCCTGAGACCCTTTCTATAGCATGAGATGTGATATCTCAATGCTTATACCAAACCTGAGATCCTTCCTATAACATGAGATGTGATATCCAACTCCTTCCCATTCCAATCCTGAGACCCTTCCGATAGTAGAGATGTGATATCTCAATGCTTATACCAAACCTGAGATCCTTCCTATAACATGAGATGTGATATCCAACTCCTTCCCATTCCAATCCTGAGACCCTTCCTATAGCATGAGATGTGATATCCAACTCCTTCCCTTTCCAATCCTGAGACCCTTCCTATAGCATGAGATATGATATCTCAATGCTTCTAATATCAAACTTGAGACCCTCCCTATAGCATGAGATGTGATATCCAAGTCCTTCCCATTCCAATCCTGAGACCCTTCCGATAGCATGAGATGTGATGTCTCAATGCTTCTAATACCAAACCTGAGATCCTTCCTATAACATGAGATGTGATATCCAACTCCTTCCCATTCCAATCCTGAGACCCTTCCTATAGCATGAGATGTGATATCTCAATGCTTATACCAAACCTGAGACCCTTCCTATGGCATGAGATGTGATATCCAAGTCCTTCCCATTCCAATCCTGAGACCCTTCCGATAGCATGAGATGTGATGTCTCAATGCTTCTAATACCAAACCTGAGATCCTTCCTCTAACATGAAATGTGATATCCAACTCCTTCAATTTCCAAACCTGAGAGCCTATCTATAGCATGAGATGTGATATCCAAGTCCTTCCCATTCCAATCCTTAGACCCTTCCTACAGCATGCAATATGATATCTCAATGATTTTAATAAAAAACCTGAGACCCGTCCTATAACATGAGATGGGATATCCAACTCCTTCCCATTCCAATCCTGAGACACTTCCGATAGCAGAGATGTGATATCTCACTGCTTATACCAAACCTGAGACCCTTCCTATAGCATGAGATGTGATATCCAACTCCTTCCCATTCCATCCCTGAGACCCTTCCCAAATCATGAGATGTGATATCTCAATGCTTCTAATATCAAACTTGAGACCCTCCCTATAGCATGAGATGTGATATCCAAGTCCTTCCCATTCCAATCCTGAGACCCTTCCGATAGCATGAGATGTGATGTCTCAATGCTTCTAATACCAAACCTGAGATCCTTCCTATAACATGAGATGTGATATCCAACTCCTTCCCATTCCAATCCTGAGACCCTTTCTATAGCATGAGATGTGATATCTCAATGCTTATACCAAACCTGAGACCCTTCCTATAGCATGAGATGTGATATCCAAGTCCTTCCCATTCCAATCCTGAGACCCTTCCGATAGTAGAGATGTGATATCTCAATGCTTATACCAAACCTGAGATCCTTCCTATAACATGAGATGTGATATCCAACTCCTTCCCATTCCAATCCTGAGACACTTCCTATAGCATGAGATGTGATATCTCACTGCTTATACCAAACCTGAGACCCTTCCTATAGCATGAGATGTGATATCCAACTCCTTCCCTTTCCAATCCTGAGATCCTTCCTATAGCATGAGATATGATATCTCAATGCTTCTAATATCAAACTTGAGACCCTCCCTATAGCATGAGATGTGATATCCAAGTCCTTCCCATTCCAATCCTGAGACCCTTCCGATAGCATGAGATGTGATGTCTCAATGCTTCTAATACCAAACCTGAGATCCTTCCTATAACATGAGATGTGATATCCAACTCCTTCCCATTCCAATCCTGAGACCCTTCCTATAGCATGAGATGTGATATCTCAATGCTTATACCAAACCTGAGACCCTTCCTATAGCATGAGATGTGATATCCAACTCCTTCCCATTCCAATCCTGAGACCCTTCCTAGAGCATGAGATGTGATATCTCAATGCCTCTAATACCAAACCTGAGATCCTTCCTCTAACATGAAATGTGATATCCAACTCCTTCCCATTCCAATCCTGAGACACTTCCTATAGCATGAGATGTGATATCTAAATGCTTCTAATACCAAATTTGAGACTCTTACTATAACATGAGATGGGATATCCAACTCCTTCCCATTCCAATCCTTAGACCCTTCCTACAGCATGCAATATGATATCTCAATGATTCTAATAACAAACCTGAGACCCGTCCTATAACATAAGATGGGATATCCAACACCTTCCCATTCCAATCCTGAGACACTTCCGATAGCAGAGATGTGATATCTCAATGTTTATACCAAACCTGAGACCCTTCCTATAACATGAGATGTGATATCCAACTCCTTCCCGTTCCAAACCTGAGACCCTTCCTATAGCATATGTGATATCCAACACATTCCCATTCCAAACATGAGACCCTTCCTATAGCAGGAATGTAATATCCAACTCCTTCCCATTCCAATCCTGAGACCATTCCTATAGCATGAGATGTGATATCTCAATGCTTCTAATACCAAACCTGAGATCCTTCCTATGACATGAGATGTGATATACAATTCCTCCCCATTCCAAACCTGAGAACCTTCCTACAGCATGCGATGGGATATCTCAATGCTTCTAATACCAAACCTGAGACCAGTCCTATAACATGAGATTGGATATCCAACTCCTTCCCCTTCCAAACCTGAGACCCTTCCTATAGCATGAGATGTGATATCCAACTTCTTCCCATTCCAATCCTGAGACCCTTCCTATAACATGAGATGTGATGTCTCAATGCTTCGAATACCAAACCTGAGATCTTTCCTATAACATGAGATGTGATATCCAACTCCTTCCCATTCCAATCCTGAGACCCTTCCTATAGCATGGGATGTGCTATCTCAATGCTTATACCAAACCTGAGACCCTTCCTAAAGCTTGAGATGTGATATCCAACTCCTTCCCATTCCAATCCTGAGACCCTTCCTATAACATGAAATGTGATATCCAACTCCTTCCCATTCCAACCTGAGACCCTTCCTATAACATGAAATGTGATATCCAACTCCTTCCCTTTCCAAACCTGAGACCCTCCCTTTAGCATGAGATGTGATATCCAACTCCTTCCCATTCCAATCCTGAGACCCTTCTGATAGCATAAGATATATCTCAATGCTTCTATACCAAACCTGAGATCCTTCCGATAGCATGAGATGTGATATCTCAATACTTCTAATACCAAACCTGAGATCCTTCCTATAACATGAGATGTGATATCCAAATCCTTATCTTCCAAACCTGAGACCCTCCCTTTAGCATGAGATGTGATATCCAACTCCTTCCCATTCCAATCCTGAGACTCTTCTGATAGCATAAGATATGATATCTCAATGCTTCTATACCAAACCTGAGATCCTTCTGATAGCATGAAATGTGATATCCAACTCTTTCCCCTTGCAAACCTGAGAGCCTTCCTATAGCATGAGATGTGATATCCAAGTACTTCCCATTCCAATCCTGAGACCCTTCCTATAACATGAGATGTGATATCCAACTCCTTCCCATTCCAACCTGAGACCCTTCCTATAGCATGAGATGGGATATCCAACTCCTTCCAAATCCAATCCCGATACCCTTCCGATAGCATGAGATGTGATATCCCAATGCTTCTACCAAACCTGAGACCCATACTATGGCATGAGATGTGATAACAAACTCCTTCCCATTCTAATCCTGAGACCCTTCCTATAGCTTGAGATGTGATATCCAACTCCATCCCATTCCAATCCTGAGACCCTTCCTATACCATGAGACTTGATATCTCAATGCTTCTAATACCAAACCTGAGACCCGTCCTATAACATGAGATGTGATATCCAAATCCTTCCCCTTCCAAACCTTAGACCCTTCCTTTATCATGAGATGTGATATCCAACTCCTTCCCATTCCAATCTTGAGACCCTTCCGATATCATGAAATGTGATACCTCAATGCTTCTAATATCAAACTTGAGACCCTCCCTATAGCAAGAGATGTGATATCCAAGTCCTTCCCATTCCAATCCTGAGACCCTTTCTATAGCATGAGATGTGATATCTCAATGCTTCTAATACCAAACCTGAGACCCTTCCTATAACATAAGATGGGAATATCCAACTCCTTCCCTTTCCAATCCTGAGACCCTTCCGATAGCAGAGATCTGATATCTCAATGCTTATACCAAACCTGAGATCCTTCCTATAACATGAGATGTGATATCCAACTCCTTCCCATTCCAATCCTGAGACACTTCCTATAGCATGAGATGTGATATCTCACTGCTTATACCAAACCTGAGACCCTTCCTATAGCATGAGATGTGATATCCAACTCCTTCCCATTCCAATCCTGAGACCCTTCCTATAGCATGAGATGTGATATCTCAATGCTTCTAATATCAAACTTGAGACCCTCCCTATAGCATGAGATGTGATACCCAAGTCCTTCCCATTCCAATCCTGAGACACTTCCTATAGCATGAGATGTGATATCTCAATGCTTCTAATACCAAACCTGAGACTCTTCCTATAAAATGAGATGGGATATCCAACTCCTTCCCATTCCAATCCTGAGACCCTTTCGATAGCAGAGATGTGATATCTCAATGTTTATACCAAACCTGAGGCCCTCCCTACGGCATGAGATGTCATATACAACTCCTTCCCATTCCAATCCTGAGACCCTTCCTATAGCATGAGATGTGATATCCAACTCCTTCCCATTCCAATCCTGAGACCCTTCCTATAGCATGAGATGTGATGTCTCAATGCTTCTAATACCAAACCTGAGATCCTTCCTATAACATGAGATGTGATATCCAACTCCTTCCATTCCAATCCTGAGACCCTTCCTATAGCATGAGATGTGATATCTCAATGCTTATAACAAAACCTGAGACCCTTCCTATAGCATGAGATGTGATATCCAACTCCTTCCCATTCCAATCCTGAGACCCTTCCTATAGCCTGAGATGTGATATCTCAATGCCTCTAATACCAAACCTGAGATCCTTCCTCTAACATGAAATGTGATATCCAACTCCTTCACTTTCCAAACCTGAGAGCCTATCTATAGCATGAGATGTGATATCCAAGTCCTTCCCATTCCAATCCTGAGACCCTTCCTATAGCATGAGATGTGATATCTCAATGCTTATAACAAAACCTGAGACCCTTCCTATAGCATGAGATGTGATATCCAACTCCTTCCCATTCCAATCCTGAGACCCTTCCTATAGCCTGAGATGTGATATCTCAATGCCTCTAATACCAAACCTGAGATCCTTCCTCTAACATGAAATGTGATATCCAACTCCTTCAATTTCCAAACCTGAGAGCCTATCTATAGCATGAGATGTGATATCCAAGTCCTTCCCATTCCAATCCTTAGACCCTTCCTACAGCATGCAATATGATATCTCAATGATTTTAATAAAAAACCTGAGACCCGTCCTATAACATGAGATGGGATATCCAACTCCTTCCCATTCCAATCCTGAGACACTTCCGATAGCAGAGATGTGATATTTCAATGTTTATACCAAACCTGAGACCCTTCCTATAACATGAGATGTGATATCCAACTCCTTCCCGTTCCAAACCTGAGACCCTTCCTTTAGCATGAGATGTGATATCCAGCTCCTTCCCATTCCAATCCTGAGACACTTCCGATAGCATGAGATGTGATATCTCATTGCTTCAAATATCAAAACTGAGACCCTCCCTATAGCATATGTGATATCTAAGTCCTTCCCATTCCAATCCTGAGACATTCCTATAGCATGAGATGTGATATCTCAATGCTTATCCTTGATTCCTGTAGTAAATTGATTTCCTTTGCAGGCCGACTCCTGTCACGAATGCCTTGTCTGCATGCATTCTCTCCTGGCCATTCTCTCAGCGTGGCTATTTGCCTACCCCCTTCCTCTCTCAGTGGATGGACTTCTCCATCCTAGCCTCCTACCACTCAACTCCGCCTACTTGGAGAATTCAACATGAACCTGTATGCTTCCTGACCTGGACTTTTACGAGATCTGCAACTCTTCATGTCGCTGGCCCTACACACTGCAGGGAATACTCAGGATTTTCTGATCTCAGACCTCCCCCTCTGTAACCCTCTCAACAATCCTCTCCCGTGGTGATCAAGTTCTCATCTCCAAAGAAGGCTAACTGCCAGCTGTTCCTCCTCAGAGGAGTTCTCCCTTTCTGTCCCTGCTCCCTGCACCGTTTCGCGTTGCAAACACTCGCTTCCCTGCTCTCTGGTTTAGACGCTTTTCCTTCTCAGAGGCCTTCTTCCTTTCTGCCCTTTTCGCGTTGCAAGTACTCTCTTCCCAGCTCTCTGGTTTAGACGCGTGTTCCCTGCCTTCTCTCCTCTTCCCGCTGCCTTCAAATCAAAAAATGAGCTCCAAAAGATACACAGTGCTCAGAATGCTCTATAACACCCATTATTCAACATATAGCCGTAACCCGCTAGACGTATTGAAACGTGCTGTAAACTAGCAAAAAAAGCTAGAAAATGTACTTTCCTCGCGTTTTTGTAAATGCTAATTCTGATGGGTTCCCATGTATGTACTGTCCGTGCGTTTGTTGTCGAATCCTGAAGTTTTTAACCACTGTTCTCCCATACACGGGGGGGGGGTCAACGTCTACTGCTGTTCACAGGCTGAATGTATACGGCTGAAATCTTCAAGGCATTATCAGCTTTCCTGACTGTTTTGGAACGTGCATTTGCCATCTGTTAATGCAGTCGCCCTGTGTTCATCGTCCCTTCTACTTTACAGGCTGCACTCCCCTGGTGATCACATTCGCCTCTCCAGAGCAGGCTGACTACCAGCTTCTCCTCCTCATAGGCGTTCATCCTTTCTGTCTGTAAGGATATTTGGCATGTTACTGCACAAGTAGCATTACAGCGCTACTGCACAAGTAGCATTACAGCACTACTGCACAAGTAGCATTTTTGCAGCACCACCACAAGGGTGCGGTGCATTGCTATATGGGTTAACAGATTAACAAGGAAAGACAGACTATTCAGTCAAAAAACGATTTTAACATATAAGATGCAAAGCTATTTTTACAGTTAAAAGCACACGTGTTCATTTAAAAATATGCACACTATTTTTCACCTGAAATGCCTATATTGCTAGAGACACATTTGAAAATTAACAGCTAACATATTAACCATTAACCTGACTAATAAAACCTTATTTTATTATAACTCACTAATAAAATGTGTTCTCTACTGCAGAATTAGGCATATTTTGAAAACCAGTTAAATGAGTGTGCAGATTTTTCCTCTCTTCTCTGCATGATTATCCGTGTTGTTGTGCACAGTAACTGCAGGAGGAAGGAAGTCAGATTTGCAACAATTGCAAATGTATAAGCGAAGCTATTGTTTAAAAGTAGGAGGATGAGAGATGATGGATTTCATTGGAACACGTCATAAAGAGGGCTGAGAGGAAAGTTTTAGTGGGCAGTAGCAGGGAAAAAGACAGGCAGACATCTTTCTGCACTACTGGGGAGAAGACCTGGCTGTGGGGGTGTCCTGCTGCAGTCGAGACTGGGGAAAGCTGAAAGAATTACATTTCCACTGGCAGAGGCTGTCCTATCTGAAAAAGCTGAGAATTCCAGGCAATGACCCCGGCTTGAGAAGGCAAGCGTCCCTTTTCGTTGGAGTTAAGCCAAGAGAGCCACATTCACAGAGAGAATCCTCTAAACAGATAAGGTAATTACCTAACTGGGGGAGCTGTGTGTGTGCACGAAAGTATGCAGTCAGTGTAGAAAAATGAAAGTCCCGTGCGTGTCTTAATCAAGTGCTAATGTTGCAATTTAAGTTCTGTTCTCCGCCACTATAATTGCAGTGTGTCATTGAAAATGCTTTGATGGTTCCCTTTTATTGCTGTAAAGAATGAGATTATGTCTAAATGCAAATTTTATAATACAGAAAATATTTGAAAACAAACGGGTGGTTTATTTTCTATTTACCATTACAATGCCAATGATGTGGGGAGATTTTTAAACAGTGCAATGGTCATTTTAAGACAGATGTGTGTATGTCAGAATCAGTATGAATAATTGTGAGTGACTGTAGTATAACTTGTTGGAGGTACATGAGCCAACGGGAAGAGAGACTCTCTGAACATAGCTCCCTACCGTATATAAGGTAGTGGAAATTACCACAAGACTACCACATATAGCTCTCTGTCGTAAATAAGTCAGTGAGTTTGCCCATGGTGGCGCACCAACACTATCCCTGGAAATTGTGGTTTCCCTAGAATGCAGGTCTGAGGTCTCTCTAGTGATCACACGAAAAATCTAAGCGAAGATAAGGGATTTTGGCCATGTGCAACAATAATACAATGGACATGCATTATTTCAGCACCCAGACCTGCATATTTGGTATACGTGGTTGGTGGTATTTTGGTGAGCATAATTCCCTTGTTTTATTTGTGGCCCCAATGTCCAGAATCCCTTATCTTCGCTTAGATTTTTCGTGTGATCACTAGAGAGACCTCAGACCTGCATTCTAGGGAAACCACAATTTCCAGGGATAGTGTTGGTGCGCCACCATGGGCAAACTCACTGACTTATTTACGACAGAGAGCTATATGTGGTAGTCTTGTGGTAATTTCCACTACCTTATATACGGTAGGGAGCTATGTTCAGAGAGTCTCTCTTCCCGTTGGCTCATGTACCTCCAACAAGTTATACTACAGTCACTCACAATTATTCATACTGATTCTGACATACACACATCTGTCTTAAAATGACCATTGCACTGTTTAAAAATCTCCCCACATCATTGGCATTGTAATGGTAAATAGAAAATAAACCACCCGTTTGTTTTCAAATATTTTCTGTATTATAAAATTTGCATTTAGACATAATCTCATTCTTTACAGCAATAAAAGGGAACCATCAAAGCATTTTCAATGACACACTGCAATTATAGTGGCGGAGAACAGAACTTAAATTGCAACATTAGCACTTGATTAAGACACGCACGGGACTTTCATTTTTCTACACTGACTGCATACTTTCGTGCACACACACAGCTCCCCCAGTTAGGTAATTACCTTATCTGTTTAGAGGATTCTCTCTGTGAATGTGGCTCTCTTGGCTTAACTCCAACGAAAAGGGACGCTTGCCTTCTCAAGCCGGGGTCATTGCCTGGAATTCTCAGCTTTTTCAGATAGGACAGCCTCTGCCAGTGGAAATGTAATTCTTTCAGCTTTCCCCAGTCTCGACTGCAGCAGGACACCCCCACAGCCAGGTCTTCTCCCCAGTAGTGCAGAAAGATGTCTGCCTGTCTTTTTCCCTGCTACTGCCCACTAAAACTTTCCTCTCAGCCCTCTTTATGACGTGTTCCAATGAAATCCATCATCTCTCATCCTCCTACTTTTAAACAATAGCTTCGCTTATACATTTGCAATTGTTGCAAATCTGACTTCCTTCCTCCTGCAGTTACTGTGCACAACAACACGGATAATCATGCAGAGAAGAGAGGAAAAATCTGCACACTCATTTAACTGGTTTTCAAAATATGCCTAATTCTGCAGTAGAGAACACATTTTATTAGTGAGTTATAATAAAATAAGGTTTTATTAGTCAGGTTAATGGTTAATATGTTAGCTGTTAATTTTCAAATGTGTCTCTAGCAATATAGGCATTTCAGGTGAAAAATAGTGTGCATATTTTTAAATGAACACGTGTGCTTTTAACTGTAAAAATAGCTTTGCATCTTATATGTTAAAATCGTTTTTTGACTGAATAGTCTGTCTTTCCTTGTTAATCTGTTAACCCATATAGCAATGCACCGCACCCTTGTGGTGGTGCTGCAAAAATGCTACTTGTGCAGTAGTGCTGTAATGCTACTTGTGCAGTAGCGCTGTAATGCTACTTGTGCAGTAACATGCCAAATATCCTTACATATACCCTCCTTTTGTTTTTAGAACTTGGCTATAATCCAAGCCAATCTCCAAAAACAACTTGTTTTTAGAACTTGGCTATAATCCAAGCCAATCTCCAAAAACAACTTGTTCTTTCTTTTTCTCTTAAAATGCATGTGTATTGGGATATCTTTCTCTTCCTGACGTAGTCAGTAAAATCAGTAACATTTTCATTTTTACTGATATCACAATCAATCATCCACCCATGATTAGCACCAGGATAGCCAAACCCACTATTGAGCGTTCCCCCCAGGTTCCCCAATTAAATCTTTCCACTTCTATTATGCCCAGATTACTAATTGTAATATTGTTTTTTCGCAAATTCATTTTCATAACATGTCTTTCTTTGTGATTCAATAAATATTCCACATCTGGATCTATTGGAAAAGTATCCCTTTGAAAAAAATCGATATTTTCCACTTGGCTTTCCCAAACATCATTTGTTACATGGAACAATGTTAATCCCCCAATTGACACAATTGCATCCTTTGGAACCTGTAAATAAAAAACATTATATTTTACCTGTTTAACCACGTATGTTCCATGGTTTAAATGTACTACCGTCATGTTCTTTAAACAGGTACTGACCAACCATTTACCTCTGACCATCTTAGCCTGTGCCATTTCTTCACTCCCCATATTACTAATAATCACTTCACATCCCTCTGATATACTTGGGTCAGATTTCAATCCACAAATAGCATCTGTGGCATCAGGAACAAACGGTTTACCTGGACACATATAATTTTGTTCTTTAAATGTTACACATGTTTCCAGGTTTGGTATTAAATAAACTTCAGGTTCCCATGACTGAAATGCCACCACTTCTGGAGTCTTAATCTTAATGAATTTGTCCTCTTGCCAAAATCCCACGTTGTGTACCCACTTCGTTTGATAA
This sequence comes from Ambystoma mexicanum, assembly GCF_040938575.1. Taxonomy (NCBI): domain Eukaryota; kingdom Metazoa; phylum Chordata; class Amphibia; order Caudata; family Ambystomatidae; genus Ambystoma; species Ambystoma mexicanum. Next base: position 1,501,500,257 of record NC_090923.1, on the reverse strand, counting down.
ATAAGTTCAGGGGCTACAAATGGGATGCATAGCAAAAATCCGATCTCTAGTCTTTCCAAGTCCACATATAACGGCATTGCATTCCCCATTTCGAATGCAATTCTTATCTGTATAAGGTCAATTTCCCTCCTGGTCAATCTTTCTATCATTTGCCGAATGATATCCTGCGAAACAAAATACAAGGGAATATGTCCTTGAATCAATTGTGAAACTGCAGTTTGAACTTCTCTCATATAATTCGTTAATAGTCTATCAACAGGACTCATTATGTTCAATATTTCATTTAAAGTTCTGTCATGCTTAAGTATTATTTTAGTCGCCCGTTGCATCACATCCGCTTGTTCATTTAGAATGATTGCAGTTTCATTTATGAATCTTACTTGTTCATCCAGTCCCCCTCTAATTCCATCTAATGTCTTTTGTATTATTTCTAGGTCAATACTCAGTTGTTGTGCTTTAGTACTCAGTGTTCCTACCGAAATAGAATTGGCTGTTGATATTGTAGTACCTATTATTGCCCCAATTATAGACATTACCATTGATATCGCGAGCATCACCGCACCTCTCTTTCCTCTCTTCTTCTTAATGTCTGCTGAATTCACAAATGTTTTTTCCAATTGCATTAATATATCTCTTATTGACTGCTTAGCGTCCTCTTTTCTTATTTCCAGCCACTCTTTAGTCTGTTCAATCTTAATTCCGGTATTGTTCAAATGTTTTTCAATCAAAATCTCAGGATTCAATGGTATGTAGATATTTTGGAAAATCATCCTTCTATCACTCATGATGAATCCTGGTGCTTCTTCTACCGCGATACCAGATGCTGGTCCAGGTTCAATGACAACCTGTGCTTCTGAATTCTTGAAGATCCCTCCAAATATCACTATCGTTAAACATGTCATCGGTATCATCTTCAATGCTGATCGCTTTGTAGCCTTGGTCTTCACCCCTCTTTGGGGCTTTCCCGGAATCCGTCCTCGAGGTCTCCAGGACTCCATCGTCTCCCGTGGCCTCTGGTCCCGGAACCTCCGATCAAATAATGTTAATCGTCTAAATCAAAATAGAAAATAAACAGATTAAGTACATAGCACAATACTAACTTCATCCTTTTGCCAAAAATAAAACATGCTTGGTAAAAATACTTCGTTTTTTTTTTTTTTTTTTCTGAAATTAAACACAAGTTAAAAGAAAACAAACACATATAAAACAGCATTCAATATTTAATACACTTTCTCTCTGCACACCAACCACGAGCTTCCGTTATATGTGCATTTATTTATTTATTTATTTATTTATTTATTTATTTATTTATTTATTTATATTATATATTTTCACACATATTACAGTGTTTATGTGCCATCCTAACAATCAACTTTTTTTTAACTTCTTTGTCACTGCCTCCTGATCACACCCATTTATTTTCTCAAGGGACTCTATCCGTTTCCACATGCTCAAGCTGCCTGATCTCATGTCTGGGATGGCATGGTTTGATTTGATTTACATGGACAAACTGCTCTATTGCTGTTTCACCTTCATTTTTCAAAATTTTATACACTACAGGAGAGACTTTATCTATAATTCGAAATGGCCCCTGCCAGGCTGCCAGAAATTTAGAATTTTTCTGTTTACTTTTTCCAAAATGAAACTTGTACACCTGATCCCCTACATTGTATTCCTTTACTGATGTCTTTTTGTCATAATATGACTTAGCACTGTCAGCAGCTCTTTCCAGATTTCTCTGCACAAAAGCAAATGCATGTTGCAAATGCCTCCTCAGTTCATCAATATATTCATGAACTGTGGATGCACTCACTAGAGTTTGCTCATGTGTTCTGTATAGTAGGTGTTGTGGTAACACCATTTTCCTACCTGTTAAGACCTCATGGGGGCTAACACCTGTTGCTTTGGCAGGAGTCGACCTGATTGCCATCAAAACCAATGGTAAACGCAAATCCCAGCTGGAACCTGCTTCTGCCACAAATTTCTTTAAAATGTCCACAACAGACCTATTGCTTCTTTCAACTGTACCTGAAGACGCCGCCCGATATGCGATATGTAGTTTCCTTTTTACACCTAGTATTTGCCATACCTTACTCATTAGAGTACTTGTGAAATGACTTCCTCTGTCTGACTCAATTCTTTGTGGCAACCCAAACCTTGAGAACACATGGTTCACCAGCAATGTGGCTGCTGTTTGCGCACTACAATCTGGTGCGGGAATGCACTCAATCCATTTTGACATCAAACATACCACACTCAAAATATAGCGGTGTCCCCTGCTCGACCTTTTTAAAGGACCTACATAGTCTATTTGCAAATCTGACCATGGGAGAGTTAGGCCTCTTTTCATCAATGGTGCTCTATGCATTGGTGAAGCAGGTTTAAATTGGGCGCATACTAGACATCCTCTAGTATATAATTCCACATCTTGGGACATATGTGGCCAGTAAGCATAATCTTTTAGTATTTCTAATGTCTTTTGTGAACCTCTATGGCCTGCAGTTATGGCATCGTGTGCATGGTGTAGCATTAGTCCTCTGAATGAAAGGGGTACTACCCACTGTATTTGCCCTGTTATGGACTCTCTAATCATGAGCCCATCCTGTAATCTAATTCGTGTTTTGTTCTTTAATAACACCCTCAACTCTTCTTTTCCCATACAATCATTTTCTGTTAAAGGATTTTGTTCAGGATCTATCAAATGATTATAATAGATTCCCAAAATTTGATCATTCTTTTGTGCCTCAATCAAATCTTGGTCTGGCGTGTCATGACTCCACTGCACCACCGGTTGATCTACCTCCTTTGGTGCTTTAGAACGTGTGACTGCATCAATTTGTATTTCACCCATTAAATAATCAATAGGTAGCAATTCTCCCATCACAGCCCCAATCTTAGCCAGATGGTCTGCCTTATCATTTCCCTCCTTATCCTCTCCTGGTGTTTTTAAATGCCCACGAATTTTTCTCCAGTATATTGTTAAATTATTTTCTGACACCAATTTGTCTATGGCTTGTATCATTTTTCCATGTTTAAGTGGCTTTTTGTTGTATGTAACCATGCCTCTTGCTTTCCAACCAGGCAAATACTCCACAAAGCTATTCCGTGCATAGTCAGAATCAGTCACCAGGACAATTTCACTGAACTTTTTATCAACTGCAGTAGCAATTGCTTTATAGATGGCTGCCAATTCCGCTACCTGACTGCTCCTATCTCCAATCCTCATCCCTATACTAGGAACGCCTTCACATTTCAACCAGACATTTCCTATTCCTGCCACTAATTGTTTATTACTGTCATTTTCAATGTGAAAAGCACAACCATCCACATATACAGTTGGCAAATCCTTGCATGTTTTTTCATCAAAAGCTTTGTGTGGTGATTGTTCAAACTCCTGCAAACTAGCTTCCACATCCATTTCATTTGTTATTTGTTCAGCTGCACAGTCATGTAAGTCAGCTAACCCTTGAGCAATTGGGCTCTTTTTATTTTGTCCATATCTTACTTCTACGGGAAAACCTTGTAATGCCAGCGTCCATGAAGTGATTCTGGATTGCGCTAGATTGCCTGATCTAATTCTTTTACTCTCTAAAAATTGCAAAGGTTGATGATTTGTTTCAATAATCACCTTTTCTCCCTGAACAATGGGGCGGAAATGTTGTAGCGCCCACACAGTGGTTAATAGGGCCTTTTCGCATTCATTAAATTTCATTTCAACTTGGGAAAATGCCTTACTTGCATATGCAATGGTTTTGTGATTCAAATCGTGTTTTTGTGATAACACTGCTGACATACAATGTTCAGAAAAGCCTATTTCTATAAAGAAATCCCTGTCCTTTATGGGGTATGCTAAACATGGTGCCTTTACAAGACATTCCTTCAATCTAGCCACTGCATCAGACTGCTCTCTTCCCCATTTCCAGGGAGTATTTAGTTTAAGCAGTTTAGTCAATGGTTGAGTGATTTCTGCATAATTCTCAATGAACTTTCTGTTATAGCCTGTCATCCCTAATAAACTTTTTACTCCTTTCACATTTTTAGGATCTTTTAATCTTTGTATGGCCTCTATTTTCTTCCTTTGTGGATTTAGCCCATGTTCAGTCACTTCATGCCCTAGAAAGTTCACTTTTTTCTTGCACCATTGTGCTTTTTGCAAAGATACTTTGGCGCCTGCTTTCTGCAATTGGCCAAGCACATGTCTTATTTCATCAAAATGGCTTTTAAGGTTTTCATTTTTTATCAAGACATCATCCACATAAACTATTGTCCCTCTTTCCGCTGCATCCGGCATGGCCTTTCTCAAAAATATGCCAAATTCACTCCCACTATTGATGTACCCGAACGGAGCTCTAAGCCAGGCATATTGAGTCCTGTCAAATGTAAAGGAAAATAGGTGTTGTATCTCCTCTGCCAATGGCACACACCAATATCCAGATGTGAGATCTAACGTGGTAAATACATTTGAACCATGTATCTGAGCTAGGCCCTGATCAATGAATGGTAGTGGCCATCTAGATACTGGTACTCTTTTATTTAACTCTCTTAAGTCTGCACACAGCCGCCATTGACCATTTGGCTTTAACACACCTAAAATAGGCGTATTGGATGTGCTATGAATGGGCCTAATTATTCCCCGTGATTCCAAATTTTTAATAATCTCTGCCAATGATTCTAAACATGCCAGCGGTAGTCTATACTGGCGTACAAACACTGGATTTCTGCTACAACCTTCTGGTAGTGTGGCCACATGTAAATCAGTTAAACCACAATCATAAGCATCTTTTGCAAATACATCCTTAAACTCCATAAATATTTCCCTCAGATTGCGTCGATCCTCATCGCTGTTACATGCATCCGCTAAGGAGATCTGCTCTTCTACCATTCTGGAAAATTCTGGAAACTCTTCTGGTAAAGGAATCTCAGCGCTTTCCTCTAACTGTGTGGCTGTGTCTTTTTGTAGAGCTGCCACTTTCAAATATTTTGGCAGATCAGCTTCCACTTCAATGGGCTGATTTCCTGTTTCATTTTCATTTAAATTAAATATTATGCAATCCTCTTGATGGCAGCACACTGTCTCATTTGCATCATAAGGATACACAGAATGAATTTTAAATATTCCTTTGGGCTGAGAGTCCAGGTGTTCTGGTAACTCGCCCCTGGCATCTACATATTTTTCAGGAATATTCCCAATCACCATGTTATTTAAATCTGCCGTATAATGTGATTTTTGTATGGCCATTCCTAATGGGGAGTTTTCCTCTAAATGAACGTCCTGACAACCTTTATTATTTACCATGATTTTTACAGATCCCTCACCAATGTCTACCAATGGAATGTATTCATAATCCAGGCCTTGCTGTTTTATGGATTCATTCAGGCATACAAATGCATCAGAGCCTTTCATCTGCTGTCCATTTTTGCATTTCAGTGTTATTGCAAACTGTTTTGTAAATGCAGGAACAATAGTATTTTTCCTCATCTGTAATTCGACTGCATAAGGAACTAGTTGTGCACAATGATAAGCCCTTCTTTTGTCTCCAAATTCAGGCGCCGGCCCACCTAGGCGTGACCATATTTTTTGATTAAGGAAATCTAACACCATACACATTCTGTGCATGATGTCATTGCCCATGTAAAATTCATTTTGTGCTCCACTCACTATCCATACATTATGGTAAATTGCTTTCTGCCCAATGCTAATTTTAAGCATGCATCTGCCTGTAATTCGGTTTTCAAAGTCTGGACTGTCCAACCCAGAAACATATTGGTTTTTAATCCTAAATTTTGGGATTTCTTCCCTCTCCATAATTTTTTGCAACAATTTCTCATTAATGAAACTCCTTTCATGTTCAAGCGCTAAAGTGGCTTTTATTGTTTTAAGATAATCATTTATACCAGCGTGAACCCATGGTTGCTCATCTTCCATGTGTATCTCTGCCAGAGTGGTAATGTGTTTTTCTGAATCTGTTTTAGGAACAATATTCTGTTTGCATGTATTCTCTTTTAAATAGAAACGTAATGTGTGTTCGTCTATGGCAGTCTGCCAATCTTTCCTTGGGTCCAAGTATATTTGTACAGGTAGTTTTTCATTGTCGCTCTGATCTTTGTCTTGACACCTTAATATAACAGTGACACTAGGTATGCAGCTATTCTGGAGATATACCTCCACAGCATCATTTGTTTTGGCAATGGTGTGACATTCTTTTATATTGCTGTTTTGTGATTTTAGTTTCTTAGGCCTCAATGGTTTTTTGGTTAAGGACCACAGCACTCCATTCACCCCATCTATGAGAGGAGACAATCTTTTCAGGCAATCTGTCCCCATCAGAAATGGAATTTCACAAATAGATGTGATCAATACCTCTTGTTTCATTCTGTGCTTTCCTATTTTTATGTCAACCTCAGTTACACCTATGATGGGCACCTCCTCCCCATTAAAGTTATGCACTGGGCCTTGATTTGCCTTCACTGTGATCTGACTCTGTGGAGGCCTCCCTTCATTGATACTCTTTACCAGCTCCTTGGACATAATTGTGGCCTGTGCGCCAGTGTCAATCATAGCAAAGGTGTGGCATTTTTCTTCTACAGTGATGGGTGCATAATATCTGTCCTCAACTTCCTCTAATACACATAAGAAATGTGAATTCTTACTGATTTCAGGGCTCACCTTTCTCAGGTCTTTTTCACTTTTGGCTAAGCACATTGGTAAATGAAAAGACATTTTTCCCTCCTTTTTACCCATTTCTGTGCGAGATATTTTATTCATTTCTCCATGTTCAGAGGTTTTTTGGAGTGTGGCCACCGTTCGCCCATCCATCTGGGTAACATCAGAGACCACATTACAACCTTCCAACTGAACATGTGTCACAACATCATTCAGCAATTTGTCATTTTTTAATTCTGTGCATTTGCGATCATTTAGTGTAATACCAGCCCTTTCAGCCTCTTCAAAAATATGTGGCTCAAAGAATTTTTCAGGTGATTGACTTGTACCCTCCTTGTGAGTATTTCCTTTTTCTGTCTGTGTTTGGTAATTGTTTTGCTTGCCCAGGGAAGGAGCTATGGCATCCCCACTTACTCCCTGTTCACTGGTATTCCCCATGCATGAGTCATTTTTCTTAAATCTGTCCCTTTGTTCTTTTGGAATTCCTAATGTTTCTTTTTCATTTGTGCAAATCTTTACTGTTTTATTTAGCTCTAAGTTAAACCGTACCTCTTTTTTAGAAGTATTTGCACTTTCTGTCACAATTTCATTTACTGGTACTTTCATTTTTAATCCATTAGACATCTCAGAGTCGTTATGCAAAATTATATCAGAGCTATCTGTCATTTTGGCACTGCAGTTATCATGAGTACTTAGTCACTTTTCGGAAGCCCCCCGGTCATTGCTATGGCCATCAGCCCCCTCTTTGGAAGGTTGTTTTTGCGCTGTATAGAGCTTTCCTATTTGCTCAGCTAACATTTTCACTTGGGCCTCAAGGCATTGGAACCTTTCCACCTCTCTAGGATCCTCTTTCTGTGGCCTAGGTCGATATTGGTTGTTTTCCCCCTGATTGGATCTATTCTGATACCTCTCAGGTGATTGATACCGGTTGGGATGGTTTCTGAACTCTTGATTCATTTGTGGAGGGGAGCGGGTTGCACCCATCCTTTGATTATAGTCCCCTGGTGGGGAATCATTGTACTGGCGTGGACTGTAGTTCACGTTTTGCTTCATGTCCTGTTTCTCAGATTGTGGGTACTGGCCCCTATATTGATTTCCATTATCAGTAAATCGATCCACATATCGGGGCCTATCCTGATTACCATATATCATGGTGCTGGGATCAAATCTGCTCTGTGTCCCCAATGACTGGTAGGGACCATCATTTCTTTGATCTTGATTTTGTCTCTGATTATTGTTCATACCTGCCATATCAGACCGGTATCTTACCCGGGGTCTATCTCCTAAATATCTAGGGCTGATGTAGCTCTCTCTATTACTAGGATCATGTGATTGGAATATTGGTACAGTAAATGGCGATCTTTGTTGATTACCCCTTTGTTCAGGTGTCACATTATTTTTACCTTGGCTTTGAGCAGACTCAAGGGACATTTTGGCTGACCTGATTTCCATTACTGTGGCTGAGGGTTCTTTAGATTTAGGCCTAGTATCTTTCATTTTATCACTTTCTCTACCCTGACAATAGAGTACCTCATATAGCTTGGTGCTTTGATGTACAATCCATTCAAGGGACTTGTCACGGTCAAATTCACGGACCAATTGGGATATAATGTCTTTCTGTAGCCCATAGAAGTATGCGGTTTTAAACTCATTGGAATTTGAGTCAAAAGATACATCAAAGCGAGAGAATGCTCTTTTTAAGTCTTGTAAAAATTGGCGAGGTGATGTATTAGGTCCAGCAGTAATAGTGTACGCAACTTTCTTTGCCTCCTGCAATGACTGAAAAGGAGAAAAATGGCGCCTAATTTCTTTTTCAAACTCCAGCCATGTCATATTCTGCTGTTCATTTAATCCCCTTATGATGCTGGCCGTCGGGGCATCTAAAGTTAAATGAAAATATTGTCTGTACTGTTCCTTAGGTATCTGGAGCGCTTTAAAAATGTCATGCACCGCTTCTAAGTGATCCTCAATGCAGCATTCACCTCCCTTTTTAAATGGTTTGATCAGGGCTTTAATGGATTTCATTATTTTTATGGGGCTACTTGTTGCAATGCATGGAATTGCACTATTTTGTGATTCAATCCTGTTTTCAGGTGTATGAGATTGGTGGCTGCCCCCAATGGGAGTATCAAATCCCCCAAGGGCGCTGCAACCAAGTTCAGTCACCGGCCCAGTCACTGGGGCACTAGCTCTTTGGGCAGAGCTAGAATTCACCTCCACTCCATTGAATGTGGTGCCCTGCCGCCTCTCCTGGGACCTGGGAATGCACATTTGCTGTTCTAAGTCCTTACACTTTTTAAGGAGTCTGTTGGCTTCATCATGCAAATAATTATTTTCATCACTCATTTTATTAATTGCCTCCTGCATATCGCACATTTGCATTTGGCATTCATTGAACTCTTTACTTCTCTTGTCTCTTTCTTGGATCATTTTAATCATTTCTTGTTCTACACTCTGGAGATCACCTTCTTTTTCGCAATGTTCTTTTTGTAAAATCTGCATTTCTGAAACAACCTCATCTTTATCCTGCCTAATGTGATCCACTAAGGCTTTTAAGTGTGTCAATTCTTGCTCACTATCTTCAAATTGTTTCTTGTTTTTGGATAACTGAGTATCAAAGTCTCTGCATTTTAATTGCATGTCTTTTTGGCATACATCCAATTCTGCTCTCAACATTTCCTGATTTTTACTTGCCCCATCTAATTCAGTCTTTAACCTGTTAATTAGCTGAGTATCATTCTCTTGCATTCGCAGTGACTTGTTTAAAATAAACCATATTTTGCCGCATAGCCGTATTAAACAGTCTTTCTCTGCACTTTTATCGGCTGCATTCAATAATCTTGTAAGGCAGACCTGAATTATGCTGCCTTCTGCAAAAATATTGTCTAGTTTTTCTTTCTGCACCTCACCCTGAATGCGGTTACTCCATTCTAAGGTACTGTTCGAAGACCAATTCCCATGTGCAAATAACTTTGCCTCTAAATATTGCACTAGATCTGAGAATGTGGTTTCCCTTTGTGACATTCTGAAATTCGTTTTTAGTGGCACACTGCTATTATAAAATGGGTTCCCTTTAATGTGCAAATGGCAGTGTGAGACACGCTTGCCACGCCCAGTAGGTACTCTATGATCACTTTCCCGGCCTGCAACGCACCATAAATATGTAGGGTATTTTGTGGAGATTTGGGGCCTGACGGTATTTTGTTACCGCTGAGAAATAACTTAGCAATAATCACTCTTTGTATTCAGATTTGGCCATGTGCAACAATAATACAATGGACATGCATTATTTCAGCACCCAGACCTGCATATTTGGTATACGTGGTTGGTGGTATTTTGGTGAGCATAATTCCCTTGTTTTATTTGTGGCCCCAATGTCCAGAATCCCTTATCTTCGCTTAGATTTTTCGTGTGATCACTAGAGAGACCTCAGACCTGCATTCTAGGGAAACCACAATTTCCAGGGATAGTGTTGGTGCGCCACCATGGGCAAACTCACTGACTTATTTACGACAGAGAGCTATATGTGGTAGTCTTGTGGTAATTTCCACTACCTTATATACGGTAGGGAGCTATGTTCAGAGAGTCTCTCTTCCCGTTGGCTCATGTACCTCCAACAAGTTATACTACAGTCACTCACAATTATTCATACTGATTCTGACATACACACATCTGTCTTAAAATGACCATTGCACTGTTTAAAAATCTCCCCACATCATTGGCATTGTAATGGTAAATAGAAAATAAACCACCCGTTTGTTTTCAAATATTTTCTGTATTATAAAATTTGCATTTAGACATAATCTCATTCTTTACAGCAATAAAAGGGAACCATCAAAGCATTTTCAATGACACACTGCAATTATAGTGGCGGAGAACAGAACTTAAATTGCAACATTAGCACTTGATTAAGACACGCACGGGACTTTCATTTTTCTACACTGACTGCATACTTTCGTGCACACACACAGCTCCCCCAGTTAGGTAATTACCTTATCTGTTTAGAGGATTCTCTCTGTGAATGTGGCTCTCTTGGCTTAACTCCAACGAAAAGGGACGCTTGCCTTCTCAAGCCGGGGTCATTGCCTGGAATTCTCAGCTTTTTCAGATAGGACAGCCTCTGCCAGTGGAAATGTAATTCTTTCAGCTTTCCCCAGTCTCGACTGCAGCAGGACACCCCCACAGCCAGGTCTTCTCCCCAGTAGTGCAGAAAGATGTCTGCCTGTCTTTTTCCCTGCTACTGCCCACTAAAACTTTCCTCTCAGCCCTCTTTATGACGTGTTCCAATGAAATCCATCATCTCTCATCCTCCTACTTTTAAACAATAGCTTCGCTTATACATTTGCAATTGTTGCAAATCTGACTTCCTTCCTCCTGCAGTTACTGTGCACAACAACACGGATAATCATGCAGAGAAGAGAGGAAAAATCTGCACACTCATTTAACTGGTTTTCAAAATATGCCTAATTCTGCAGTAGAGAACACATTTTATTAGTGAGTTATAATAAAATAAGGTTTTATTAGTCAGGTTAATGGTTAATATGTTAGCTGTTAATTTTCAAATGTGTCTCTAGCAATATAGGCATTTCAGGTGAAAAATAGTGTGCATATTTTTAAATGAACACGTGTGCTTTTAACTGTAAAAATAGCTTTGCATCTTATATGTTAAAATCGTTTTTTGACTGAATAGTCTGTCTTTCCTTGTTAATCTGTTAACCCATATAGCAATGCACCGCACCCTTGTGGTGGTGCTGCAAAAATGCTACTTGTGCAGTAGTGCTGTAATGCTACTTGTGCAGTAGCGCTGTAATGCTACTTGTGCAGTAACATGCCAAATATCCTTACATGTCCCTGCTCCCTGCACCGTTTCGCGTTGCATGTACTCGCTTCCCAGCTCTCTGGTTTAGATGCGTGTTCCCTGCCTTCTCTCCTCTTCCGACAGCCTTCCAATGAGCTCCACAAGATACAGTGTTCAGAATGCTTTATAACACCCATTATTCAACATATAGGTGTAACCCGCTAGACGTATTGAAACGTGCTAAAAACGAGCAGAAACAGCTAGAAAATGTACTTTCCTCGCGTTTTGGTAAATGCGAATTCTGGTGGATTCCCATTTTGTACTCTGTTCGTGCGTTTGTTCAGTCGAATCCTGGTCTTTTGAACCACTCTTCTCCCATACAAGGGAGGGTCAAAATGTGTTGTTCACAGGCTGAATTTATACTGCTGAAATGCTCGCTTCCCTGCTCTCTGGTTTAGACGCGTGTACCCTGCATTTACCAAAACGCGAGGGAAGTACATTTTCTAGCTGTTTTTGCTAGTTTTTAGCACGTTTCAATACGTCTAGCGGGTTACAGCTATATGTTGAATAATGGGTGTTATAAAGCATTCTGAACACTGTATCTTGTGGAGCAAATTGGAAGGCTGTAGCAAGAGGAGAGAAGGCAGGGAACACGCATCTCAACCAGAGAGCTGGGAAGCGAGTACATGCAACGCGAAACGGTGCAGGGAGCAGGGACAGAAAGGATGAAAACCTATGAGGAAGAGCAGCTGGTAGTTAGCCTGCATAGGAGAGAAGAATGTGATCACTAGGGGAGTGCAGCCTGTAAACTAGAAGGAACGATGAACAAAGGGCGACTGCATTAACAGATGGCAAATACACGTTCCAAAACAGTCAGGAAAGCTGATAATGCCTTGAAGATTTCAGCCGTATACATTCAGCCTGTGAACAGCAGTAGATGTTGACCCCCCCCTCCCTAGTATGGGAGAACAGTGGTTAAAAACTTCAGGATTCGACACAAACGCACGGACACAGTACATACAACATGGGAACCCACCAGAATTCGCATTTACAAAAACGCGAGGGAAGTACATTTTCTAGCTATTTTTGCTAGTTTTTAGCACGTTTCAATACGTCTAGCGGGTTACAGCTATATGTTGAATAATGGGTTTATAAAGCATTCTGAACACTATCTTGTGGAGCTCATTGGAAGGCTGTGGGAAGAGGAGAGAAGGCAGGGAACACGCATCGAAACCAGAGAGCTGGGAAGCGAGTACATGCAACGCGAAACGGTGCAGGGAGCAGGGACAGAAAGGTGGAACGCCTCTGAGGAGGAGCAGCTGGTAGTTAGCCTGCTCTGGAGAGGAGAATGTGATCACCACGGGAGTGCAGCCTTGAAACAAGAAGGGACGATGAAAACATGCTGACTGGAATAACAGATGGCAAATACACTTTCCAGAACAGTCGGTTTACCCGATAATGCATTGACGATTTCAGCAGTATACATTCAGCCTGTGAACAGTAGATTTTGATCCCCCCCTTGTATGGGTGACGAGTGGTTAAAAACATCAGGATTCGACTGAACAAATGCACGAACAGAGTACAAAATGGGATTCCACCAGAATTCGTATTTACCAAAACGCGAGGAAAGAACATGTTCTAGCTATTTTTGCTAGTTTTTAGCACTTTTCAATACGTCTAGCGAGTTACAGCTATATCTTGAATAATGGGTGTTATAAAGCATTCTGAGCACCGTGTATCTTTTGAAGCTCATTTGTTGATTTGAAGGCAGCGGGAAGAGGAGAGAAGGCAGGGAACACACGTCTAAACCAGAGAGCTGGGAAGCGAGTTGTTCTCTGCAACGCGAAACGATGCAGAGAACAAGCACAGAAAGGAAGAAGGAAAAGCGTCTAAACCAGAGAGCAGGGAAGCGAGTGTTTGCAACGCGAAACGGTGCAGAGAGCAGGGACAGAAAGGGAGAACTCCACTGAGGAGGAACAGCTGGTAGTTAGCCTTCTTTGGAGATGAGAACTTGATCACCACGGGAGAGGATTGTTGAGAGGGTTACATAGGGGGATGTCTGAGATCAGAAAATCCTGAGTATTCCCTGCAGTGTGTAGGGCCAGAGACATGAAGAGTTGCAGATCTCGTAAAAGTCCAGGTCAGGAAGCATACAGGTTCATTTTGAATTCTCCAAGTAGGCGGAGTTGAGTGGTAGGAGGCTAGGATGGAGAAGTCCATCCACTGAGAGAGGAAGGCGGTAGGCAAATAGCCACGGTGAGAGAATGGCCAGGAAAGAGAGAATGCATGCAGACAAGGCATTCGTGAGAGGAGTCGGCCTGCAAAGGAAAGCAATTTACTACAGGAATCAAGGATACTCCCCCTCAAGAACGGTTGGATCTGGGCATGGAGAGGAACTTGTCATCAGGGAGGAAAGTGTCAGAGCTCGAGACAGCGCTGGCCGTCATCCATGTCTCGGTTAGACCAAGGACATCAAGGTCGGGTTCTTCCAGGAAATGGCAGATGTCAGATGAGTGTTAACTGAGTGAGAGTTGAGAGTGGGGAGGGGTACAAATCAGTAATCCTTGCGGAGGTGTAGAAGGAGCCTGACCTAGGGCACATGAGGAAGGAGAGAGGAAAGGAAGCAGAAGAAGGGAGAAGACACAGCAGGAGTGCATTATCAATCCGGGAGCTAGGAGTGGTGAGGTTAGACGGGGAGGTCTGAGTCTCAGGATTTGAATGGGAAGTTCGATATCACATGTCATGCTATAGGAAGAGTCTCATGATTGGAATGGGAAGGAGTTGGATATGATATCTCTTGTTATAGGGAGGGTCTCAGGTTTGGTATTAGAAGCACTGAGATATCAAATCACATCCTATCGGAAGGGTCTCAGGTTTGGTATTGGAAGAAATGAGATTTCAAATCTCAGGCTGTGGGAATGGTCTCGGGTATGGTATTGGAAGGGGTGAAAAATCACATTTCATGCTACAGGAAGGGTCACAAGTTTGGAATGGGAAGGAGTTGGATTTCACATATACTACGGGAAGGGCCTCAGGTTTGGTATTAGAAGCATAGAGATATCACATCTCATGTTATAGGAAGGGTCTCGATTGGAACGGGAAGGAGTTGGATATCACATCTCATGTTATAGGGAGGGTCTCAGTTTTGATATTAGAAGCATTGAGATATCACATGCTATTGGAAGGGTCTCAGTATTGGAATGGGAAGGAGTTGGATATCACATCACATGTTATAGGGAGGGTCTCAGTTTTGATATTAGAAGCATTGAGATATCACATATGCTATTGGGAGGGTCTCAGTATTGGAATTGGAAGGAGTTGGATATCACATCTCATGCTATCGGAAGGGTCTCAGGATTGGAATGGGAAGTAGTTGGATATCACATATGCTAAAGGAAAGGTCTCAGGTTTGGAATGGGAAGGAGTTGGATATCACGTCTCATGTTATAGGAAGGGTCTCAGGATAGGAATGGGGAGGACTTAGATTTCACATCTCATACTATAGGGAGGGTCTCAGTTTTGATATTAGAAGCATTGAGCTATCACATCTCATGCTATCGGAAGGGTCTCAGGATTGGAATGGGATGGAGTTGGATATCACATCTCAAGCTATCTCAGGATTGTAATGGGAAGGAGTTTGATATCACATATCAAGCTATAGGAAGGGTCTGAGGTTTGGAAGGGGAAGGATTTGGATCTCACATCTCAAGCTATCTCAGGATTGGAATGGGAAGGAGTTTGATATTTCATCTCAAGCTATAGGAAGGGTCTCAGGTTTGGAAAGGGAAGGATTTGGATTTCACATCTCATGTTATAGGATGGTTCTAATGTTTGGTTTTAGAAGCATTGAGATATCACATCTCATGCTATGGGAAGGGTCTCAGGTTTGGAATGGGAAGGAGTTGGATATCACATCTCATGCTAAAGGAAAGGTCTCAGGTCTGGAAGGGGAAGGATTTGGATCTCACATCTCATGTTTTAGGACGGGTCTCAGGTTTGGTATTAGAAGCATTGAAATATCACATCTCATGGTATAGGAAGGGTCCCAGGATTGGAATGGGAAGGAGTTGGATATCACATTGAATGGGAAGGAGTTTGATATCACATCTCAAGCTATAGGAAGGGCCTCAGGTTTGGAAAGGGAATGATTTGGATTTCACATCTCATGTTATAGGATGGTTCTCATGTTTGGTTTTAGAAGCATTGAAATATCACCTCTCATGCTATCGGAAGGGTCTCAGGTTTGGAATGGGAAGGAGTTTGATATCACATCTCATGTTAGAGGTAGGATCTCAGGTTTGGTATTAGAGGCATTGAGATATGACATCTCATGCCATCATAAGGGTCTCGGGATTGGAATGGGAAGGAGTTGGATATCACATCTCATGCTAAAGGGAGGGTCTAAGGTTTGGAAGGGGAAGGATTTGGACATCACATCTCATGTTATTGGAAGGATCTGAGGTTTGGTATTAGAAGCATTGAGATATCACATCTCATGCTATCGGAAGGGTCTCAGGTTTGTTATAAGCATTGAGATATCACATCTCTGCTATCGGAAGGGTCTCAGGATTGGAATGGGAAGGATTTGGATATCACATCTCATGTTATAGGAAGGGTCTCAGGTTTGGTATTAGAAGCATTGAGATATCACATCTCATGCTATAGGAAGGGTCTCAGGAATGGAATGGGAAGGACTTGGATATCACATCTCATGATAAAGGAAGGGTCTAAGGTTTGGAAGGGGAAGGAGTTGGATATCACATTTCATGTTAGAGGTAGGATCTCAGGTTTGGTATTAGAGGCATTGAGATATCACATCTCATGCTATCAGAAGGGTATCAGGATTGGAATGGGAAGGAGTTGGATATCACATCTCATGCTAAAGGGAGGGTCTCAGGTTTGGAATGGGAAGGATTTGGATATCACATCTCATGTTATAGGAAGGACCTTAGGTTTGGTATTAGAAGCATTGAGATATCACATCTCATGCTATAGGAAGGGTCTCGGGATTGGAATGGGAAGGAGTTGGATATCACATCTCATGTTATAGGAAGGATCTCAGGTTTGGTATTAGAAGCATTGAGATATCACATCTCATGCTATAGGAAGGGTCTCAGGATTGGAATGGGAAGGAGTTGGATATCACATCTCATGCTATGGGAAGGGTCTCAGGTTTGGTATGAGCATTGAAATATCACATCTCTGCTATCGGAAGGGACTCAGGATTGGAATGGGAGGAGCTGGATATCACACCTCATGCTAAAGGAAGGGTCTCAGGTTTGGAAGGGGAAGGATTTGGATATCACATCTCATGTTATAGGACGGGTCTCAGGTTTGGTATTAGAAGCATTGTGATATCACATCTCATGCTATAGGATGTGTCTCAGGATTGGAATGGGAAGGAGTTGGATATCACATCTCATGCTATAGGAAGGGTTTCAGGTTTGGTAGAAGCATTGAGATATCACATCTCATGCTATAGGAAGAGTCTCAGGTTTGGGAAGGGAAGGATTTGGATTTCACATCTCATGTTATAGGATGGTTCTCATGTTTGGTTTTTGAAGCATTGAGATATCACAGCTCATGCTATCGGAAGGGTCTCAGGTTTGGAATGGGAAGGAGTTGGATATCACATCTCATGCCATAGGAAGGGTCTCAGGTTTGGTATAAGCATTGAGATATCACATCTCTGCTATCGGAAGGTTCTCAGGATTGGATTGGGAAGGAGTTGGATATCCCTTCTCATGCTATAGGAAGTGTCTCAGGTTGGAATGGGAAGGAGTTGAATATCACATCTCATGTTATAGGAAGGGTCTCAGGTTTGGAATGGGAAGGAGTTGGATATGACATCTCTTGTTATAAGGAGGGTCTCAGGATTTGAATGGTAAGGAGTTGGATATCACATCTCATGCTATAGGAAGGGTCTCAGGTTGGAATGGGAAGGAGTTGGATATCACATCTCATGTTATATACAGGAAGGGTCTCAGGATTGGAATGGGAAGGATTTGGATATCACATCTCTTGCTATAGGAAGGGTCTCAGGTTTTTTATTAGAAACCTTGAGATATCAAATCTCATGCTATAGGAAGGGTTTTAGGATTGGAATGGGAAGTATTTGGATATCACATCTCATGCTAAAGGAAGGGTCTCAGGTTTGGAAGGGGAAGGATTTGGATATCACATCTCATCCAATAGGAAGGGTCTCAGGTTTGGAATGGGAAGGAATTGGATATCACATCTCATGTTATAGGAAGGGTCTCAAGTTTTTTATTAGAAACATTGAGATATCACATCTCATGTTATAGGACGGTTCCCAGGTTTGGTATTAGAAGCATTGAGATATCACATCTCATGGTATAGGAAGGGTCTCAGGGTTGGAATGGGAAGGAGTTGGATATCACATCTCATCCAATAGGAAGGGTCTCAGGTTTGGAATGGGAAGGAATTGGATATCACATCTCATGTTATAGGAAGGATCTCAGGTTTGGTATTAGAAGCATTGAGATATCACATCTCATGCTATAGGAAGGGTCTCAGGATTGGAATGTGAAGGATTTGGATATCACATCTCATGCTAAAGGAAGGGTCTCAGGTTTGGTAGAAGCATTGAGAAATCACATCTCATGCTATAGGAAGGGTCTCAGGATTTGAATGGCAAGGAGTTGGATATCACATCTCATGCTATAGGAAGGGTCTCAGGTTGGAATGGGAAGGAGTTGGATATCACATCTCATGTTATATACAGGAAGGGTCTCAGGATTGGAATGGGAAGGATTTGGATATCACATCTCTTGCTATAGGAAGGGTCTCAGGTTTTTTATTAGAAACCTTGAGATATCAAATCTCATGCTATAGGAAGGGTTTTAGGATTGGAATGGGAAGTATTTGGATATCACATCTCATGCTAAAGGAAGGGTCTCAGGTTTGGAAGGGGAAGGATTTGGATATCACATCTCATCCAATAGGAAGGGTCTCAGGTTTGGAATGGGAAGGAATTGGATATCACATCTCATGTTATAGGAAGGGTCTCAAGTTTTTTATTAGAAACATTGAGATATCACATCTCATGTTATAGGACGGTTCCCAGGTTTGGTATTAGAAGCATTGAGATATCACATCTCATGGTATAGGAAGGGTCTCAGGGTTGGAATGGGAAGGAGTTGGATATCACATCTCATCCAATAGGAAGGGTCTCAGGTTTGGAATGGGAAGGAATTGGATATCACATCTCATGTTATAGGAAGGATCTCAGGTTTGGTATTAGAAGCATTGAGATATCACATCTCATGCTATAGGAAGGGTCTCAGGATTGGAATGTGAAGGATTTGGATATCACATCTCATGCTAAAGGAAGGGTCTCAGGTTTGGTAGAAGCATTGAGAAATCACATCTCATGCTATAGGAAGGGTCTCAGGATTTGAATGGCAAGGAGTTGGATATCACATCTCATGCTATAGGAAGGGTCTCAGGTTGGAATGGGAAGGAGTTGGATATCACATCTCATGTTATATACAGGAAGGGTCTCAGGATTGGAATGGGAAGGATTTGGATATCACATCTCTTGCTATAGGAAGGGTCTCAGGTTTTTTATTAGAAACCTTGAGATATCAAATCTCATGCTATAGGAAGGGTTTTAGGATTGGAATGGGAAGTATTTGGATATCACATCTCATGCTAAAGGAAGGGTCTCAGGTTTGGAAGGGGAAGGATTTGGATATCACATCTCATCCAATAGGAAGGGTCTCAGGTTTGGAATGGGAAGGAATTGGATATCACATCTCATGTTATAGGAAGGGTCTCAAGTTTTTTATTAGAAACATTGAGATATCACATCTCATGTTATAGGACGGTTCCCAGGTTTGGTATTAGAAGCATTGAGATATCACATCTCATGGTATAGGAAGGGTCTATCAGAATGGTATCGGGATTGGAATGGGAAGGAGTTGGATATCACATCTCATGCTAAAGGGAGGGTCTCAGGTTTGGAATGGGAAGGATTTGGATATCACATCTCATGTTATAGGAAGGACCTTAGGTTTGGTATTAGAAGCATTGAGATATCACATCTCATGCTATAGGAAGGGTCTCGGGATTGGAATGGGAAGGAGTTGGATATCACATCTCATGTTATAGGAAGGATCTCAGGTTTGGTATTAGAAGCATTGAGATATCACATCTCATGCTATAGGAAGGGTCTCAGGATTGGAATGGGAAGGAGTTGGATATCACATCTCATGCTATGGGAAGGGTCTCAGGTTTGGTATAAGCATTGAAATATCACATCTCTGCTATCGGAAGGGACTCAGGATTGGAATGGGAGGAGCTGGATATCACACCTCATGCTAAAGGAAGGGTCTCAGGTTTGGAAGGGGAAGGATTTGGATATCACATCTCATGTTATAGGACGGTTCCCAGGTTTGGTATTAGAAGCATTGAGATATCACATCTCATGGTATAGGAAGGGTCTCAGGGTTGGAATGGGAAGGAGTTGGATATCACATCTCATCCAATAGGAAGGGTCTCAGGTTTGGAATGGGAAGGAATTGGATATCACATCTCATGTTATAGGAAGGATCTCAGGTTTGGTATTAGAAGCATTGAGATATCACATCTCATGCTATAGGAAGGGTCTCAGGATTGGAATGTGAAGGATTTGGATATCACATCTCATGCTAAAGGAAGGGTCTCAGGTTTGGTAGAAGCATTGAGAAATCACATCTCATGCTATAGGAAGGGTCTCAGGATTTGAATGGCAAGGAGTTGGATATCACATCTCATGCCATAGGAAGGGTCTCAGGTTTGGTATAAGCATTGAGATATCACATCTATGCTATCGGAAGGTTCTCAGGATTGGATTGGGAAGGAGTTGGATATCCCTTCTCATGCTATAGGAAGTGTCTCAGGTTGGAATGGGAAGGAGTTGAATATCACATCTCATGTTATAGGAAGGGTCTCAGGTTTGGAATGGGAAGGAGTTGGATATGACATCTCTTGTTATAAGGAGGGTCTCAGGATTTGAATGGTAAGGAGTTGGATATCACATCTCATGCTATAGGAAGGGTCTCAGGTTGGAATGGGAAGGAGTTGGATATCACATCTCATGTTATATACAGGAAGGGTCTCAGGATTGGAATGGGAAGGATTTGGATATCACATCTCTTGCTATAGGAAGGGTCTCAGGTTTTTTATTAGAAACCTTGAGATATCAAATCTCATGCTATAGGAAGGGTTTTAGGATTGGAATGGGAAGTATTTGGATATCACATCTCATGCTAAAGGAAGGGTCTCAGGTTTGGAAGGGGAAGGATTTGGATATCACATCTCATCCAATAGGAAGGGTCTCAGGTTTGGAATGGGAAGGAATTGGATATCACATCTCATGTTATAGGAATGGTCTCAAGTCTTTTATTAGAAACATTGAGATATCACATCTCATGTTATAGGACGGTTCCCAGGTTTGGTATTAGAAGCATTGAGATATCACATCTCATGGTATAGGAAGGGTCTCAGGGTTGGAATGGGAAGGAGTTGGATATCACATCTCATCCAATAGGAAGGGTCTCAGGTTTGGAATGGGAAGGAATTGGATATCACATCTCATGTTATAGGAAGGATCTCAGGTTTGGTATTAGAAGCATTGAGATATCACATCTCATGCTATAGGAAGGGTCTCAGGATTGGAATGTGAAGGATTTGGATATCACATCTCATGCTAAAGGAAGGGTCTCAGGTTTGGTAGAAGCATTGAGAAATCACATCTCATGCTATAGGAAGGGTCTCAGGATTTGAATGGCAAGGAGTTGGATATCACATCTCATGCCATAGGAAGGGTCTCAGGTTTGGTATAAGCATTGAGATATCACATCTCTGCTATCGGAAGGTTCTCAGGATTGGATTGGGAAGGAGTTGGATATCCCTTCTCATGCTATAGGAAGTGTCTCAGGTTGGAATGGGAAGGAGTTGAATATCACATCTCATGTTATAGGAAGGGTCTCAGGATTGGAATGGGAAGGATTTGGATATCACATCTCTTGCTATAGGAAGGGTCTCAGGATTGGAATGGGAAGGATTTGAATATCACATCTCATGTCATAGGAAGGATCTCAGGATTGGTATTAGAAGCATTGATATATCACATCTCATGCTATAGGAATGGTCTCAGGATTGGAATGGGTAGGAGTTGGATATTACATTCTTGCTATAGGAAGGGTCTCATGTTTGGAATGGGAAGGAGTTGGATATCACATATGCTATCTGAAGTGTCTCAGGTTTGGAACGGGAAGGAGTTGGATATCACATCTCATGTTATAGGAAGGGTCTCAGGTTTGGTATAAGCATTGAGATATCACATCTCTGCTATCAGGAGTGGCTCAGGATTGGAATGGGAAGGAGTTGGATATCCCATCTCATGTTAAAGGACGGGTCTCTGGTTTGGTATTAGAATCATTGAGATATCACATCGCATGCTGTAGGAAGGGTCTAAGGATTGGAATGGGATGGACTTGGATATCACATCTCATGCTATAGGTAGGCTCTCAGGTTTGGTATAAGCATTGAGATATCACATCTCATGCTATAGGAAGGGTCTCAGGATTGGAATGGGAAGGATTTGGATATCACATCTCATGCTATAGGAAGGGTCTCAGGTTTGGTATAAGCATGGAGATATCACTTCTCATGCTATAGGAAGGGTCTCAGGATTGGAATGGGAAGGTGTTGGATATCACATCTCATGCTATATGAAGGGTCTCAGATTTGGTATAAGCATTGAGATATCACATCTCATGCTATAGGAAGGGTCTCAGGATTGGAATGGGAAGGAGTTGTATATGACATCTCAGGCTTTAGGAAGGGTCTCAGGTTTGGTATAAGCATTGAGATATCACATCTCTGCTATCGGAAGGGTCTCAGGATTGGAATGGGAAGGAGTTGGATATCCCATCTCATGTTATAGGAAGGGTCTCAGGTTTGGTATTAGAAGCATTGAGATATCACATCTCATTCTATAGGAAGGGTCTCAAGATTGGAATGGGAAGGACTTGGATGTCACATCTCATGCTATAGGGAGGGTCTCAAGTTTGATATTAGAAGCATTGAGATAACAAATCTCATGATATCGGAAGGGTCTCAGGATTGGAATGGGAAGGAGTTGGATATCACATCTCATGATAAAGGAAGGGTCCAAGGTTTGGAAGGGGAAGGATTTGGATATCACATCTCATGTTATAGGACGGGTCTCAGGTTTGGTATTAGAAGCATTGAGATATCAAGTCTCATGGTATAAGAAGGGTCTCAGAATTGGAATGGGAAGGAGTTGGATATCACATCTCAAGCTATAGGAAGCGTCTCAGGATTGGAATGGGAAGGAGTTTGATATCACATCTCATGCCATAGTATGGGTCTCAGGTTTGGTAGAAGCATTGGGATATCACATCTCATGCTATCGGAAGGGTATCAGTATTGGATTTGGAAGGAGTTGGATATCCCATCTCATGCTATAGGAAGGGTCTCAGGTTAGAATGGGAAGGAGTTGGATATCACATTTCATGTTATAGGAAGGGTCTCAGGATTGGAATGGGAAGGACTTGGATATCATATCTCATGCTATAGGAAGGCTCTCAGGTTTGGAAGGGGAAGGAGTTGGATATCACATTTCATGTTAGAGGAAGGATCTCAGGTTTGGTATTAGGGGCCTTGAGATATCACATCTCATGCTATAGGAAGGGTCTCAGGATTGGAATGGGAAGGAGTTGGATATCACATCTCAAGCTATAGGAAGGGTCTCAGGTTTGGTATAAGCATTGAGATATCACATCTCATGACATAGGAAGGGTCTCAGGATTGGAATGGGAAGAAGTTGGATATCACATCTCATGCTATAGGAAGGGTCTCAGGTTTGGTATAAGCATTGAGATATCACATCTCATGCTATAGGAAGGGTCTCAGGGTTGGAATGGGAAGGAGTTGTATATGACATCTCATGCCATAGGAAGGGTCTCAGGTTTGGTATAAGCATTGAGTTATCACATCACATGCTATAGGAAGGGTCTCAGGATTGGAATGGGAAGGACTTGGATATCACATCTCATGCTATAGGCAGGGTCTCAGGATTGGAATGGGAAGGAGTTGGATATCACATCTCATGCTATGGGAAGGGTCTCAGGTTTGGTATAAGCATTGAAATATCACATCTCTGCTATCGGAAGGGTCTCAGGATTGGAATGGGAGGAGCTGGATATCACACCTCATGCTAAAGGAAGGGTCTCAGGTTTGGAAGGGGAAGGATTTGGATATCACATCTCATGTTATAGGACGGGTCTCAGGTTTGGTATTAGAAGCATTGTGATATCACATCTCATGCTATAGGAAGGGTCTCAGGATTGGAATGGGAAGAAGTTGGATATCACATCTCATGCTATAGGAAGGGTCTCAGGTTTGGTATAAGCATTGAGATATCACATCTCATGCTATAGGAAGGGTCTCAGGGTTGGAATGGGAAGGAGTTGTATATGACATCTCATGCCATAGGAAGGGTCTCAGGTTTGGTATAAGCATTGAGTTATCACATCTCATGCTATAGGAAGGGTTTCAGGTTTGGTAGAAGCATTGAGATATCACATCTCATGCTATAGGAAGAGTCTCAGGTTTGGGAAGGGAAGGATTTGGATTTCACATCTCATGTTATAGGATGGTTCTCATGTTTGGTTTTTGAAGCATTGAGATATCACAGCTCATGCTATCGGAAGGGTCTCAGGTTTGGAATGGGAAGGAGTTGGATATCACATCTCATGTTATAGGAAGGGTCTCAGGTTTGGAATGGGAAGGAGTTGGATATGACATCTCTTGTTATAGGGAGGGTCTCAGGATTTGAATGGTAAGGAGTTGGATATCACATCTCATGCTATAGGAAGGGTCTCAGGTTGGAATGGGAAGGAGTTGGATATCACATCTCATGTTATATACAGGAAGGGTCTCAGGATTGGAATGGGAAGGATTTGGATATCACATCTCTTGCTATAGGAAGGGTCTCAGGTTTTTTATTAGAAACATTGAGATATCAAATCTCATGCTATAGGAAGGGTTTTAGGATTGGAATGGGAAGTATTTGGATATCACATCTCATGCTAAAGGAAGGGTCTCAGGTTTGGAAGGGGAAGGATTTGGATATCACATCTCATCCAATAGGAAGGGTCTCAGGTTTGGAATGGGAAGGAATTGGATATCACATCTCTTGTTATAGGAAGGGTCTCAGGTTTTTTATTAGAAACATTGAGATATCACATCTCATGTTATAGGACGGTTCCCAGGTTTGGTATTAGAAGCATTGAGATATCACATCTCATGGTATAGGAAGGGTCTCAGGGTTGGAATGGGAAGGAGTTGGATATCACATCTTATCCAATAGGAAGGGTCTCAGGTTTGGAATGGGAAGGAATTGGATATCACATCTCATGTTATAGGAAGGATCTCAGGTTTGGTATTAGAAGCATTGAGATATCACATCTCATGCTATAGGAAGGGTCTCAGGATTGGAATGTGAAGGATTTGGATATCACATCTCATGCTAAAGGAAGAGTCTCAGGTTTGGTAGAAGCATTGAGAAATCACATCTCATGCTATAGGAAGGGTCTCAGGATTTGAATGGCAAGGAGTTGGATATCACATCTCATGCCATAGGAAGGGTCTCAGGTTTGGTATAAGCATTGAGATATCACATCTCTACTATCGGAAGGTTCTCAGGATTGGATTGGGAAGGAGTTGGATATCCCTTCTCATGCTATAGGAAGTGTCTCAAGTTGGAATGGGAAGGATATGGATATCACATCTCATGTCATAGGAAGGATCTCAGGTTTGGTATTAGAAGCATTGATATATCACATCTCATGCTATAGGAATGGTCTCAGGATTGGAATGGGTAGGAGGTGGATATTACATTCTTGCTATAGGAAGGGTCTCATGTTTGGAATGGGAAGGAGTTGGATATCACATATGCTATAGGAAGTGTCTCAGGTTTGGAACGGGAAGGAGTTGGATATCACATCTCATGTTATAGGAAGGGTCTCAGGTTTGGTATAAGCATTGAGATATCACATCTCTGCTATCAGGAGTGGCTCAGGATTGGAATGGGAAGGAGTTGGATATCCCATCTCATGTTAAAGGACGGGTCTCTGGTTTGGTATTAGAATCATTGAGATATCACATCGCATGCTGTAGGAAGGGTCTAAGGATTGGAATGGGATGGACTTGGACATCACATCTCATGCTATAGGTAGGCTCTCAGGTTTGGTATAAGCATTGAGATATCACATCTCATGCTATAGGAAGGGTCTCAGGATTGGAATGGGAAGGATTTGGATATCACATCTCATGCTATAGGAAGGGTCTCAGGTTTGGTATAAGCATGGAGATATCACTTCTCATGCTATAGGAAGGGTCTCAGGATTGGAATGGGAAGGTGTTGGATATCACATCTCATGCTATAGGAAGGGTCTCAGTTTTGGTATAAGCATTGAGATATCACATCTCATGCTATAGGAAGGGTCTCAGGATTGGAATGGGAAGGAGTTGTATATGACATCTCAGGCCTTAGGAAGGGTCTCAGGTTTGGTATAAGCATTGAGATATCACATCTCTGCTATCGGAAGGGTCTCAGGATTGGAATGGGAAGGAGTTGGATATCCCATCTCATGTTATAGGAAGGGTCTCAGGTTTGGTATTAGAAGCATTGAGATATCACATCTCATGCTATAGGAAGGGTCTCAGGATTGGAATGGGAAGGACTTGGATGTCACATCTCATGCTATAGGGAGGGTCTCAAGTTTGATATTAGAAGCATTGAGATAACAAATCTCATGATATCGGAAGGGTCTCAGGATTGGAATGGGAAGGAGTTGGATATCACATCTCATGATAAAGGAAGGGTCTAAGGTTTGGAAGGGGAAGGATTTGGATATCACATCTCATGTTATAGGACGGGTCTCAGGTTTGGTATTAGAAGCATTGAGATATCAAGTCTCATGGTATAAGAAGGGTCTCAGAATTGGAATGGGAAGGAGTTGGATATCACATCTCAAGTTATAGGAAGCGTCTCAGGATTGGAATGGGAAGGAGTTTGATATCACATCTCATGCCATAGTATGGGTCTCAGGTTTGGTAGAAGCATTGGGATATCACATCTCATGCTATCGGAAGGGTATCAGTATTGGATTTGGAAGGAGTTGGATATCCCATCTCATGCTATAGGAAGGGTCTCAGGTTAGAATGGGAAGGAGTTGGATATCACATTTCATGTTATAGGAAGGGTCTCAGGATTGGAATGGGAAGGACTTGGATATCATATCTCATGCTATAGGAAGGCTCTCAGGTTTGGAAGGGGAAGGAGTTGGATATCACATTTCATGTTAGAGGAAGGATCTCAGGTTTGGTATTAGGGGCCTTGAGATATCACATCTCATGCTATAGGAAGGGTCTCAGGATTGAATGGGAAGGAGTTGGATATCACATCTCAAGCTATAGGAAGGGTCTCAGGTTTGGTATAAGCATTGAGATATCACATCTCATGCTATAGGAAGGGTCTCAGGATTGGAATGGGAAGAAGTTGGATATCACATCTCATGCTATAGGAAGGGTCTCAGGTTTGGTATAAGCATTGAGATATCACATCTCATGCTATAGGAAGGGTCTCAGGGTTGGAATGGGAAGGAGTTGTATATGACATCTCATGCCATAGGAAGGGTCTCAGGTTTGGTATAAGCATTGAGATATCACATCACATGCTATAGGAAGGGTCTCAGGATTGGAATGGGAAGGACTTGGATATCACATCTCATGCTATAGGCAGGGTCTCAGGTTTGGAAAGGGATGGAGATGGATATCACATTTCATGTTAGAGGTAGGATCTCAGGTTTGGTATTAGAGGCATTGAGATATCACATCTCATGCTATCAGAAGGGTCTCAGGATTGGAATGGGAAGGAGTTGGATATCACATTTCATGCTAAAGGGAGGGTCTCAGGTTTGGAAGGGGAAGGATTTGGAAATCACATCTCATATTATAGGAAGGATCTCAGGTTTGGTATTAGAAGCATTGAGATATCACATCTCATGCTATCGGAAGGATCTCAGGTTTGGTATAAGAGGCATTGAGATATCACATCTCATGCTATAGGAAGGGTCTCAGGATTGGAATGGGAAGGAGTTGGATATCACATCTCATGTTATAGGAAGGATCTCAGGTTTGGTATTAGAAGCATTGAGACATCACATCTCATGCTATAGGAAGGGTCTCAGGATTGGAATGGGAAGGAGTTGGATATCACATCTCATGCTATAGGAAGGGTCTCAGGTTTGGTATAAGCATTGAGATATCACATCTCATGCTATAGGAAGGGTCTCAGGATTGGAATGGGAAGGAGTTGGATATCACATCTCATGCTATAGGAAGGGTCTCAGGTTTGGTATAAGCATTGAGATATCACATCTTATGCTATAGGAAGGGTCTCAGGTTTGGTATAAGCATTGAGATATCACATCTCATGCTATAGGAAGGGTCTCAGGAATGGAATGGGAAGAAGTTGGATATCACATCTCATGCTATAGGAAGGGTCTCAGGTTTGGTATAAGCATTGAGATATCACATCTCATGCTATAGGAAGGGTCTCAGGGTTGGAATGGGAAGGAGTTGTATATGGCATCTCATGCCATAGGAAGGGTCTCAGGTTTGGTATAAGCATTGAGATATCACATCACATGCTATAAGAAGGGTC
Source organism: Ambystoma mexicanum (assembly GCF_040938575.1). NCBI lineage: Eukaryota > Metazoa > Chordata > Amphibia > Caudata > Ambystomatidae > Ambystoma > Ambystoma mexicanum. Next base: position 1,501,472,030 of record NC_090923.1, on the reverse strand, counting down.
TCAGGATTGGAATGGGAAGGACTTGGATATCACATCTCATGCTATAGGCAGGGTCTCGGTTTGGAAAGGGAAGGAGATGGATATCACATTTCATGTTAGAGGTAGGATCTCAGGTTTGGTATTAGAGGCATTGAGATATCACATCTCATGCTATCAGAAGGGTCTCAGGATTGGAATGGGAAGGAGTTGGATATCACATCTCATGCTATAGGAAGGGTCTCAGGTTTGGTATAAGCATTGAGATATCACATCTCATGCTATAGGAAGGGTCTCAGGGTTGGAATGGGAAGGAGTTGTATATGACATCTCATGCCATAGGAAGGGTCTCAGGTTTGGTATAAGCATTGAGTTATCACATCTCATGCTATAGGAAGGGTTTCAGGTTTGGTAGAAGCATTGAGATATCACATCTCATGCTATAGGAAGAGTCTCAGGTTTGGGAAGGGAAGGATTTGGATTTCACATCTCATGTTATAGGATGGTTCTCATGTTTGGTTTTTGAAGCATTGAGATATCACAGCTCATGCTATCGGAAGGGTCTCAGGTTTGGAATGGGAAGGAGTTGGATATCACATCTCATGTTATAGGAAGGGTCTCAGGTTTGGAATGGGAAGGATTTGGATATGACATCTCTTGTTATAGGGAGGGTCTCAGGATTTGAATGGTAAGGAGTTGGATATCACATCTCATGCTATAGGAAGGGTCTCAGGTTGGAATGGGAAGGAGTTGGATATCACATCTCATGTTATATACAGGAAGGGTCTCAGGATTGGAATGGGAAGGATTTGGATATCACATCTCTTGCTATAGGAAGGGTCTTAGGTTTTTTATTAGAAACATTGAGATATCAAATCTCATGCTATAGGAAGGGTTTTAGGATTGGAATGGGAAGTATTTGGATATCACATCTCATGCTAAAGGAAGGGTCTCAGGTTTGGAAGGGGAAGGATTTGGATATCACATCTCATCCAATAGGAAGGGTCTCAGGTTTGGAATGGGAAGGAATTGGATATCACATCTCATGTTATAGGAAGGGTCTCAGGTTTTTTATTAGAAACATTGAGATATCACATCTCATGTTATAGGACGGTTCCCAGGTTTGGTATTAGAAGCATTGAGATATCACATCTCATGGTATAGGAAGGGTCTCAGGGTTGGAATGGGAAGGAGTTGGATATCACATCTCATCCAATAGGAAGGGTCTCAGGTTTGGAATGGGAAGGAATTGGATATCACATCTCATGTTATAGGAAGGATCTCAGGTTTGGTATTAGAAGCATTGAGATATCACATCTCATGCTATAGGAAGGGTCTCAGGATTGGAATGTGAAGGATTTGGATATCACATCTCATGCTAAAGGAAGGGTCTCAGGTTTGGTAGAAGCATTGAGAAATCACATCTCATGCTATAGGAAGGGTCTCAGGATTTGAATGGCAAGGAGTTGGATATCACATCTCATGCCATAGGAAGGGTCTCAGGTTTGGTATAAGCATTGAGATATCACATCTCTGCTATCGGAAGGTTCTCAGGATTGGATTGGGAAGGAGTTGGATATCCCTTCTCATGCTATAGGAAGTGTCTCAAGTTGGAATGGGAAGGAGTTGAATATCACATCTCATGTTATAGGAAGGGTCTCAGGATTGGAATGGGAAGGATTTGGATATCACATCTCTTGCTATAGGAAGGGTCTCAGGATTGGAATGGGAAGGATATGGATATCACATCTCATGTCATAGGAAGGATCTCAGGTTTGGTATTAGAAGCATTGATATATCACATCTCATGCTATAGGAATGGTCTCAGGATTGGAATGGGTAGGAGGTGGATATTACATTCTTGCTATAGGAAGGGTCTCATGTTTGGAATGGGAAGGAGTTGGATATCACATATGCTATAGGAAGTGTCTCAGGTTTGGAACGGGAAGGAGTTGGATATCACATCTCATGTTATAGGAAGGGTCTCAGGTTTGGTATAAGCATTGAGATATCACATCTCTGCTATCAGGAGTGGCTCAGGATTGGAATGGGAAGGAGTTGGATATCCCATCTCATGTTAAAGGACGGGTCTCTGGTTTGGTATTAGAATCATTGAGATATCACATCGCATGCTGTAGGAAGGGTCTAAGGATTGGAATGGGATGGACTTGGATATCACATCTCATGCTATAGGTAGGCTCTCAGGTTTGGTATACGCATTGAGATATCACATCTCATGCTATAGGAAGGGTCTCAGGATTGGAATGGGAAGGATTTGGATATCACATCTCATGCTATAGGAAGGGTCTCAGGTTTGGTATAAGCATGGAGATATCACTTCTCATGCTATAGGAAGGTTCTCAGGATTGGAATGGGAAGGTGTTGGATATCACATCTCATGCTATAGGAAGGGTCTCAGATTTGGTATAAGCATTGAGATATCACATCTCATGCTATAGGAAGGGTCTCAGGATTGGAATGGGAAGGAGTTGTATATGACATCTCAGGCCTTAGGAAGGGTCTCAGGTTTGGTATAAGCATTGAGATATCACATCTCTGCTATCGGAAGGGTCTCAGGATTGGAATGGGAAGGAGTTGGATATCCCATCTCATGTTATAGGAAGGGTCTCAGGTTTGGTATTAGAAGCATTGAGATATCACATCTCATGCTATAGGAAGGGTCTCAGGATTGGAATGGGAAGGACTTGGATGTCACATCTCATGCTATAGGGAGGGTCTCAAGTTTGATATTAGAAGCATTGAGATAACAAATCTCATGATATCGGAAGGGTCTCAGGATTGGAATGGGAAGGAGTTGGATATCACATCTCATGATAAAGGAAGGGTCTAAGGTTTGGAAGGGGAAGGATTTGGATATCACATCTCATGTTATAGGACGGGTCTCAGGTTTGGTATTAGAAGCATTGAGATATCAAGTCTCATGGTATAAGAAGGGTCTCAGAATTGGAATGGGAAGGAGTTGGATATCACATCTCAAGTTATAGGAAGCGTCTCAGGATTGGAATGGGAAGGAGTTTGATATCACATCTCATGCCATAGTATGGGTCTCAGGTTTGGTAGAAGCATTGGGATATCACATCTCATGCTATCGGAAGGGTATCAGTATTGGATTTGGAAGGAGTTAGATATCCCATCTCATGCTATAGGAAGGGTCTCAGGTTAGAATGGGAAGGAGTTGGATATCACATTTCATGTTATAGGAAGGGTCTCAGGATTGGAATGGGAAGGACTTGGATATCATATCTCATGCTATAGGAAGGCTCTCAGGTTTGGAAGGGGAAGGAGTTGGATATCACATTTCATGTTAGAGGAAGGATCTCAGGTTTGGTATTAGGGGCCTTGAGATATCACATCTCAAGCTATAGGAAGGGTCTCAGGTTTGGTATAAGCATTGAGATATCACATCTCATGCTATAGGAAGGGTCTCAGGATTGGAATGGGAAGAAGTTGGATATCACATCTCATGCTATAGGAAGGGTCTCAGGTTTGGTATAAGCATTGAGATATCACATCTCATGCTATAGGAAGGGTCTCAGGGTTGGAATGGGAAGGAGTTGTATATGACATCTCATGCCATAGGAAGGGTCTCAGGTTTGGTATAAGCATTGAGATATCACATCACATGCTATAGGAAGGGTCTCAGGATTGGAATGGGAAGGACTTGGATATCACATTTCATGCTATAGGCAGGGTCTCAGGTTTGGAAAGGGATGGAGATGGATATCACATTTCATGTTAGAGGTAGGATCTCAGGTTTGGTATTAGAGGCATTGAGATATCACATCTCATGCTATCAGAAGGGTCTCAGGATTGGAATGGGAAGGAGTTGGATATCACATTTCATGCTAAAGGGAGGGTCTCAGGTTTGGAAGGGGAAGGATTTGGAAATCACATCTCATATTATAGGAAGGATCTCAGGTTTGGTATTAGAAGCATTGAGATATCACATCTCATGCTATCGGAAGGATCTCAGGTTTGGTATAAGAGGCATTGAGATATCACATCTCATGCTATAGGAAGGGTCTCAGGATTGGAATGGGAAGGAGTTGGATATCACATCTCATGTTATAGGAAGGATCTCAGGTTTGGTATTAGAAGCATTGAGACATCACATATCATGCTATAGGAAGGGTCTCAGGATTGGAATGGGAAGGAGTTGGATATCACATCTCATGCTATAGGAAGGGTCTCAGGTTTGGTATAAGCATTGAGATATCACATCTCATGCTATAGGAAGGGTCTCAGGATTGGAATGGGAAGGAGTTGGATATCACATCTCATGCTATAGGAAGGGTCTCAGGTTTGGTATAAGCATTGAGATATCACATCTTATGCTATAGGAAGGGTCTCAGGTTTGGTATAAGCATTGAGATATCACATCTCATGCTATAGGAAGGGTCTCAGGATTGGAATGGGAAGAAGTTGGATATCACATCTCATGCTATAGGAAGGGTCTCAGGTTTGGTATAAGCATTGAGATATCACATCTCATGCTATAGGAAGGGTCTCAGGGTTGGAATGGGAAGGAGTTGTATATGACATCTCATGCCATAGGAAGGGTCTCAGGTTTGGTATAAGCATTGAGATATCACATCACATGCTATAAGAAGGGTCTCAGGATTGGAATGGGAAGGACTTGGATATCACATCTCATGCTATAGGCAGGGTCTCGGTTTGGAAAGGGAAGGAGATGGATATCACATTTCATGTTAGAGGTAGGATCTCAGGTTTGGTATTAGAGGCATTGAGATATCACATCTCATGCTATCAGAAGGGTCTCAGGATTGGAATGGGAAGGAGTTGGATATCACATCTCATGCTATAGGAAGGGTCTCAGGTTTGGTATAAGCATTGAGATATCACATCTCATGCTATAGGAAGGGTCTCAGGGTTGGAATGGGAAGGAGTTGTATATGACATCTCATGCCATAGGAAGGGTCTCAGGTTTGGTATAAGCATTGAGTTATCACATCTCATGCTATAGGAAGGGTTTCAGGTTTGGTAGAAGCATTGAGATATCACATCTCATGCTATAGGAAGAGTCTCAGGTTTGGGAAGGGAAGGATTTGGATTTCACATCTCATGTTATAGGATGGTTCTCATGTTTGGTTTTTGAAGCATTGAGATATCACAGCTCATGCTATCGGAAGGGTCTCAGGTTTGGAATGGGAAGGAGTTGGATATCACATCTCATGTTATAGGAAGGGTCTCAGGTTTGGAATGGGAAGGATTTGGATATGACATCTCTTGTTATAGGGAGGGTCTCAGGATTTGAATGGTAAGGAGTTGGATATCACATCTCATGCTATAGGAAGGGTCTCAGGTTGGAATGGGAAGGAGTTGGATATCACATCTCATGTTATATACAGGAAGGGTCTCAGGATTGGAATGGGAAGGATTTGGATATCACATCTCTTGCTATAGGAAGGGTCTTAGGTTTTTTATTAGAAACATTGAGATATCAAATCTCATGCTATAGGAAGGGTTTTAGGATTGGAATGGGAAGTATTTGGATATCACATCTCATGCTAAAGGAAGGGTCTCAGGTTTGGAAGGGGAAGGATTTGGATATCACATCTCATCCAATAGGAAGGGTCTCAGGTTTGGAATGGGAAGGAATTGGATATCACATCTCATGTTATAGGAAGGGTCTCAGGTTTTTTATTAGAAACATTGAGATATCACATCTCATGTTATAGGACGGTTCCCAGGTTTGGTATTAGAAGCATTGAGATATCACATCTCATGGTATAGGAAGGGTCTCAGGGTTGGAATGGGAAGGAGTTGGATATCACATCTCATCCAATAGGAAGGGTCTCAGGTTTGGAATGGGAAGGAATTGGATATCACATCTCATGTTATAGGAAGGATCTCAGGTTTGGTATTAGAAGCATTGAGATATCACATCTCATGCTATAGGAAGGGTCTCAGGATTGGAATGTGAAGGATTTGGATATCACATCTCATGCTAAAGGAAGGGTCTCAGGTTTGGTAGAAGCATTGAGAAATCACATCTCATGCTATAGGAAGGGTCTCAGGATTTGAATGGCAAGGAGTTGGATATCACATCTCATGCCATAGGAAGGGTCTCAGGTTTGGTATAAGCATTGAGATATCACATCTCTGCTATCGGAAGGTTCTCAGGATTGGATTGGGAAGGAGTTGGATATCCCTTCTCATGCTATAGGAAGTGTCTCAAGTTGGAATGGGAAGGAGTTGAATATCACATCTCATGTTATAGGAAGGGTCTCAGGATTGGAATGGGAAGGATTTGGATATCACATCTCTTGCTATAGGAAGGGTCTCAGGATTGGAATGGGAAGGATATGGATATCACATCTCATGTCATAGGAAGGATCTCAGGTTTGGTATTAGAAGCATTGATATATCACATCTCATGCTATAGGAATGGTCTCAGGATTGGAATGGGTAGGAGGTGGATATTACATTCTTGCTATAGGAAGGGTCTCATGTTTGGAATGGGAAGGAGTTGGATATCACATATGCTATAGGAAGTGTCTCAGGTTTGGAACGGGAAGGAGTTGGATATCACATCTCATGTTATAGGAAGGGTCTCAGGTTTGGTATAAGCATTGAGATATCACATCTCTGCTATCAGGAGTGGCTCAGGATTGGAATGGGAAGGAGTTGGATATCCCATCTCATGTTAAAGGACGGGTCTCTGGTTTGGTATTAGAATCATTGAGATATCACATCGCATGCTGTAGGAAGGGTCTAAGGATTGGAATGGGATGGACTTGGATATCACATCTCATGCTATAGGTAGGCTCTCAGGTTTGGTATAAGCATTGAGATATCACATCTCATGCTATAGGAAGGGTCTCAGGATTGGAATGGGAAGGATTTGGATATCACATCTCATGCTATAGGAAGGGTCTCAGGTTTGGTATAAGCATGGAGATATCACTTCTCATGCTATAGGAAGGTTCTCAGGATTGGAATGGGAAGGTGTTGGATATCACATCTCATGCTATAGGAAGGGTCTCAGATTTGGTATAAGCATTGAGATATCACATCTCATGCTATAGGAAGGGTCTCAGGATTGGAATGGGAAGGAGTTGTATATGACATCTCAGGCCTTAGGAAGGGTCTCAGGTTTGGTATAAGCATTGAGATATCACATCTCTGCTATCGGAAGGGTCTCAGGATTGGAATGGGAAGGAGTTGGATATCCCATCTCATGTTATAGGAAGGGTCTCAGGTTTGGTATTAGAAGCATTGAGATATCACATCTCATGCTATAGGAAGGGTCTCAGGATTGGAATGGGAAGGACTTGGATGTCACATCTCATGCTATAGGGAGGGTCTCAAGTTTGATATTAGAAGCATTGAGATAACAAATCTCATGATATCGGAAGGGTCTCAGGATTGGAATGGGAAGGAGTTGGATATCACATCTCATGATAAAGGAAGGGTCTAAGGTTTGGAAGGGGAAGGATTTGGATATCACATCTCATGTTATCGGACGGGTCTCAGGTTTGGTATTAGAAGCATTGAGATATCAAGTCTCATGGTATAAGAAGGGTCTCAGAATTGGAATGGGAAGGAGTTGGATATCACATCTCAAGTTATAGGAAGCGTCTCAGGATTGGAATGGGAAGGAGTTTGATATCACATCTCATGCCATAGTATGGGTCTCAGGTTTGGTAGAAGCATTGGGATATCACATCTCATGCTATCGGAAGGGTATCAGTATTGGATTTGGAAGGAGTTAGATATCCCATCTCATGCTATAGGAAGGGTCTCAGGTTAGAATGGGAAGGAGTTGGATATCACATTTCATGTTATAGGGAGGGTCTCAGGATTGGAATGGGAAGGACTTGGATATCATATCTCATGCTATAGGAAGGCTCTCAGGTTTGGAAGGGGAAGGAGTTGGATATCACATTTCATGTTAGAGGAAGGATCTCAGGTTTGGTATTAGGGGCCTTGAGATATCACATCTCAAGCTATAGGAAGGGTCTCAGGTTTGGTATAAGCATTGAGATATCACATCCCATGCTATAGGAAGGGTCTCAGGATTGGAATGGGAAGAAGTTGGATATCACATCTCATGCTATAGGAAGGGTCTCAGGTTTGGTATAAGCATTGAGATATCACATCTCATGCTATAGGAAGGGTCTCAGGGTTGGAATGGGAAGGAGTTGTATATGACATCTCATGCCATAGGAAGGGTCTCAGGTTTGGTATAAGCATTGAGATATCACATCACATGCTATAGGAAGGGTCTCAGGATTGGAATGGGAAGGACTTGGATATCACATCTCATGCTATAGGCAGGGTCTCAGGTTTGGAAAGGGATGGAGATGGATATCACATTTCATGTTAGAGGTAGGATCTCAGGTTTGGTATTAGAGGCATTGAGATATCACATCTCATGCTATCAGAAGGGTCTCAGGATTGGAATGGGAAGGAGTTGGATATCACATTTCATGCTAAAGGGAGGGTCTCAGGTTTGGAAGGGGAAGGATTTGGAAATCACATCTCATATTATAGGAAGGATCTCAGGTTTGGTATTAGAAGCATTGAGATATCACATCTCATGCTATCGGAAGGATCTCAGGTTTGGTATAAGAGGCATTGAGATATCACATCTCATGCTATAGGAAGGGTCTCAGGATTGGAATGGGAAGGAGTTGGATATCACATCTCATGTTATAGGAAGGATCTCAGGTTTGGTATTAGAAGCATTGAGACATCACATATCATGCTATAGGAAGGGTCTCAGGATTGGAATGGGAAGGAGTTGGATATCACATCTCATGCTATAGGAAGGGTCTCAGGTTTGGTATAAGCATTGAGATATCACATCTCATGCTATAGGAAGGGTCTCAGGATTGGAATGGGAAGGAGTTGGATATCACATCTCATGCTATAGGAAGGGTCTCAGGTTTGGTATAAGCATTGAGATATCACATCTTATGCTATAGGAAGGGTCTCAGGTTTGGTATAAGCATTGAGATATCACATCTCATGCTATAGGAAGGGTCTCAGGATTGGAATGGGAAGAAGTTGGATATCACATCTCATGCTATAGGAAGGGTCTCAGGTTTGGTATAAGCATTGAGATATCACATCTCATGCTATAGGAAGGGTCTCAGGGTTGGAATGGGAAGGAGTTGTATATGACATCTCATGCCATAGGAAGGGTCTCAGGTTTGGTATAAGCATTGAGATATCACATCACATGCTATAAGAAGGGTCTCAGGATTGGAATGGGAAGGACTTGGATATCACATCTCATGCTATAGGCAGGGTCTCGGTTTGGAAAGGGAAGGAGATGGATATCACATTTCATGTTAGAGGTAGGATCTCAGGTTTGGTATTAGAGGCATTGAGATATCACATCTCATGCTATCAGAAGGGTCTCAGGATTGGAATGGGAAGGAGTTGGATATCACATCTCATGCTATAGGAAGGGTCTCAGGTTTGGTATAAGCATTGAGATATCACATCTCATGCTATAGGAAGGGTCTCAGGGTTGGAATGGGAAGGAGTTGTATATGACATCTCATGCCATAGGAAGGGTCTCAGGTTTGGTATAAGCATTGAGTTATCACATCTCATGCTATAGGAAGGGTCTCAGGATTGGAATGGGAAGGACTTGGATATCACATCTCATGCTATAGGCAGGGTCTCAGGTTTGGAAAGGGATGGAGATGGATATCACATTTCATGTTAGAGGTAGGATCTCAGGTTTGGTATTAGAGGCATTGAGATATCACATCTCATGCTATCAGAAGGGTCTCAGGATTGGAATGGGAAGGAGTTGGATATCACATTTCATGCTAAAGGGAGGGTCTCAGGTTTGGAAGGGGAAGGATTTGGAAATCACATCTCATATTATAGGAAGGATCTCAGGTTTGGTATTAGAAGCATTGAGATATCACATCTCATGCTATCGGAAGGATCTCAGGTTTGGTATAAGAGGCATTGAGATATCACATCTCATGCTATAGGAAGGGTCTCAGGATTGGAATGGGAAGGAGTTGGATATCACATCTCATGTTATAGGAAGGATCTCAGGTTTGGTATTAGAAGCATTGAGACATCACATCTCATGCAATAGGAAGGGTCTCAGGATTGGAATGGGAAGGAGTTGGATATCACATCCCATGCTATAGGAAGGGTCTCAGGTTTGGTATAAGCATTGAGATATCACATCTAATGCTATAGGAAGGGTCTCAGGATTGGAATGGGAAGGAGTTGGATATCACATCTCATGCTATAGGAAGGGTCTCAGGTTTGGTATAAGCATTGAGATATCACATCTTATGCTATAGGAAGGGTCTCAGGTTTGGTATAAGCATTGAGATATCACATCTCATGCTATAGGAAGGGTCTCAGGATTGGAATGGGAAGAAGTTGGATATCACATCTCATGCTATAGGAAGGGTCTCAGGTTTGGTATAAGCATTGAGATATCACATCTCATGCTATAGGAAGGGTCTCAGGGTTGGAATGGGAAGGAGTTGTATATGACATCTCATGCCATAGGAAGGGTCTCAGGTTTGGTATAAGCATTGAGATATCACATCACATGCTATAAGAAGGGTCTCAGGATTGGAATGGGAAGGACTTGGATATCACATCTCATGCTATAGGCAGGGTCTCGGTTTGGAAAGGGAAGGAGATGGATATCACATTTCATGTTAGAGGTAGGATCTCAGGTTTGGTATTAGAGGCATTGAGATATCACATCTCATGCTATCAGAAGGGTCTCAGGATTGGAATGGGAAGGAGTTGGATATCACATCTCATGCTATAGGAAGGGTCTCAGGTTTGGTATAAGCATTGAGATATCACATCTCATGCTATAGGAAGGGTCTCAGGGTTGGAATGGGAAGGAGTTGTATATGACATCTCATGCCATAGGAAGGGTCTCAGGTTTGGTATAAGCATTGAGTTATCACATCTCATGCTATAGGAAGGGTTTCAGGTTTGGTAGAAGCATTGAGATATCACATCTCATGCTATAGGAAGAGTCCCAGGTTTGGGAAGGGAAGGATTTGGATTTCACATCTCATGTTATAGGATGGTTCTCATGTTTGGTTTTTGAAGCATTGAGATATCACAGCTCATGCTATCGGAAGGGTCTCAGGTTTGGAATGGGAAGGAGTTGGATATCACATCTCATGTTATAGGAAGGGTCTCAGGTTTGGAATGGGAAGGAGTTGGATATGACATCTCTTGTTATAGGGAGGGTCTCAGGATTTGAATGGTAAGGAGTTGGATATCACATCTCATGCTATAGGAAGGGTCTCAGGTTGGAATGGGAAGGAGTTGGATATCACATCTCATGTTATATACAGGAAGGGTCTCAGGATTGGAATGGGAACGATTTGGATATCACATCTCTTGCTATAGGAAGGGTCTCAGGTTTTTTATTAGAAACATTGAGATATCAAATCTCATGCTATAGGAAGGGTTTTAGGATTGGAATGGGAAGTATTTGGATATCACATCTCATGCTAAAGGAAGGGTCTCAGGTTTGGAAGGGGAAGGATTTGGATATCACATCTCATCCAATAGGAAGGGTCTCAGGTTTGGAATGGGAAGGAATTGGATATCACATCTCATGTTATAGGAAGGGTCTCAGGTTTTTTATTAGAAACATTGAGATATCACATCTCATGTTATAGGACGGTTCCCAGGTTTGGTATTAGAAGCATTGAGATATCACATCTCATGGTATAGGAAGGGTCTCAGGGTTGGAATGGGAAGGAGTTGGATATCACATCTCATCCAATAGGAAGGGTCTCAGGTTTGGAATGGGAAGGAATTGGATATCACATCTCATGTTATAGGAAGGATCTCAGGTTTGGTATTAGAAGCATTGAGATATCACATCTCATGCTATAGGAAGGGTCTCAGGATTGGAATGTGAAGGATTTGGATATCACATCTCATGCTAAAGGAAGGGTCTCAGGTTTGGTAGAAGCATTGAGAAATCACATCTCATGCCATAGGAAGGGTCTCAGGTTTGGTATAAGCATTGAGATATCACATCTCTGCTATCGGAAGGTTCTCAGGATTGGATTGGGAAGGAGTTGGATATCCCTTCTCATGCTATAGGAAGTGTCTCAAGTTGGAATGGGAAGGAGTTGAATATCACATCTCATGTTATAGGAAGGGTCTCAGGATTGGAATGGGAAGGATTTGGATATCACATCTCTTGCTATAGGAAGGGTCTCAGGATTGGAATGGGAAGGATATGGATATCACATCTCATGTCATAGGAAGGATCTCAGGTTTGGTATTAGAAGCATTGATATATCACATCTCATGCTATAGGAATGGTCTCAGGATTGGAATGGGTAGGAGGTGGATATTATATTCTTGCTATAGGAAGGGTCTCATGTTTGGAATGGGAAGGAGTTGGATATCACATATGCTATAGGAAGTGTCTCAGGTTTGGAACGGGAAGGAGTTGGATATCACATCTCATGTTATAGGAAGGGTCTCAGGTTTGGTATAAGCATTGAGATATCACATCTCTGCTATCAGGAGTGGCTCAGGATTGGAATGGGAAGGAGTTGGATATCCCATCTCATGTTAAAGGACGGGTCTCTGGTTTGGTATTAGAATCATTGAGATATCACATCGCATGCTGTAGGAAGGGTCTAAGGATTGGAATGGGATGGACTTGGATATCACATCTCATGCTATAGGTAGGCTCTCAGGTTTGGTATAAGCATTGAGATATCACATCTCATGCTATAGGAAGGGTCTCAGGATTGGAATGGGAAGGATTTGGATATCACATCTCATGCTATAGGAAGGGTCTCAGGTTTGGTATAAGCATGGAGATATCACTTCTCATGCTATAGGAAGGGTCTCAGGATTGGAATGGGAAGGTGTTGGATATCACATCTCATGCTATAGGAAGGGTCTCAGATTTGGTATAAGCATTGAGATATCACATCTCATGCTATAGGAAGGGTCTCAGGATTGGAATGGGAAGGAGTTGTATATGACATCTCAGGCCTTAGGATTGGTCTCAGGTTTGGTATAAGCATTGAGATATCACATCTCTGCTATCGGAAGGGTCTCAGGATTGGAATGGGAAGGAGTTGGATATCACATCTCATGTTATAGGAAGGGTCTCAGGTTTGGTATTAGAAGCATTGAGATATCACATCTCATGCTATAGGAAGGGTCTCAGGATTGGAATGGGAAGGACTTGGATGTCACATCTCATGCTATAGGGAGGGTCTCAAGTTTGATATTAGAAGCATTGAGATAACAAATCTCATGATATCGGAAGGGTCTCAGGATTGGAATGGGAAGGAGTTGGATATCACATCTCATGATAAAGGAAGGGTCTAAGGTTTGGAAGGGGAAGGATTTGGATATCACATCTCATGTTATAGGACGGGTCTCAGGTTTGGTATTAGAAGCATTGAGATATCAAGTCTCATGGTATAAGAAGGGTCTCAGAATTGGAATGGGAAGGAGTTGGATATCACATCTCAAGTTATAGGAAGCGTCTCAGGATTGGAATGGGAAGGAGTTTGATATCACATCTCATGCCATAGTATGGGTCTCAGGTTTGGTAGAAGCATTGGGATATCACATCTCATGCTATCGGAAGGGTATCAGTATTGGATTTGGAAGGAGTTGGATATCCCATCTCATGCTATAGGAAGGGTCTCAGGTTAGAATGGGAAGGAGTTGGATATCACATTTCATGTTATAGGAAGGGTCTCAGGATTGGAATGGGAAGGACTTGGATATCATATCTCATGCTATAGGAAGGCTCTCAGGTTTTGAAGGGGAAGGAGTTGGATATCACATTTCATGTTAGAGGAAGGATCTCAGGTTTGGTATTAGGGGCCTTGAGATATCACATCTCATGCTATAGGAAGGGTCTCAGGATTGAATGGGAAGGAGTTGGATATCACATCTCAAGCTATAGGAAGGGTCTCAGGTTTGGTATAAGCATTGAGATATCACATCTCATGCTATAGGAAGGGTCTCAGGATTGGAATGGGAAGAAGTTGGATATCACATCTCATGCTATAGGAAGGGTCTCAGGTTTGGTATAAGCATTGAGATATCACATCTCATGCTATAGGAAGGGTCTCAGGGTTGGAATGGGAAGGAGTTGTATATGACATCTCATGCCATAGGAAGGGTCTCAGGTTTGGTATAAGCATTGAGATATCACATCACATGCTATAGGAAGGGTCTCAGGATTGGAATGGGAAGGACTTGGATATCACATCTCATGCTATAGGCAGGGTCTCAGGTTTGGAAAGGGATGGAGATGGATATCACATTTCATGTTAGAGGTAGGATCTCAGGTTTGGTATTAGAGGCATTGAGATATCACATCTCATGCTATCAGAAGGGTCTCAGGATTGGAATGGGAAGGAGTTGGATATCACATTTCATGCTAAAGGGAGGGTCTCAGGTTTGGAAGGGGAAGGATTTGGAAATCACATCTCATATTATAGGAAGGATCTCAGGTTTGGTATTAGAAGCATTGAGATATCACATCTCATGCTATCGGAAGGATCTCAGGTTTGGTATAAGAGGCATTGAGATATCACATCTCATGCTATAGGAAGGGTCTCAGGATTGGAATGGGAAGGAGTTGGATATCACATCTCATGTTATAGGAAGGATCTCAGGTTTGATATTAGAAGCATTGAGACATCACATCTCATGCTATAGGAAGGGTCTCAGGATTGGAATGGGAAGGAGTTGGATATCACATCTCATGCTATAGGAAGGGTCTCAGGTTTGATATAAGCATTGAGATATCACATCTAATGCTATAGGAAGGGTCTCAGGATTGGAATGGGAAGGAGTTGGATATCACATCTCATGCTATAGGAAGGGTCTCAGGTTTGGTATAAGCATTGAGATATCACATCTTATGCTATAGGAAGGGTCTCAGGTTTGGTATAAGCATTGAGATATCACATCTCATGCTATAGGAAGGGTCTCAGGATTGGAATGGGAAGAAGTTGGATATCACATCTCATGCTATAGGAAGGGTCTCAGGTTTGGTATAAGCATTGAGATATCACATCTCATGCTATAGGAAGGGTCTCAGGGTTGGAATGGGAAGGAGTTGTATATGACATCTCATGCCATAGGAAGGGTCTCAGGTTTGGTATAAGCATTGAGATATCACATCACATGCTATAAGAAGGGTCTTAGGATTGGAATGGGAAGGACTTGGATATCACATCTCATGCTATAGGCAGGGTCTCGGTTTGGAAAGGGAAGGAGATGGATATCACATTTCATGTTAGAGGTAGGATCTCAGGTTTGGTATTAGAGGCATTGAGATATCACATCTCATGCTATCAGAAGGGTCTCAGGATTGGAATGGGAAGGAGTTGGATATCACATCTCATGCTATAGGAAGGGTCTCAGGTTTGGTATAAGCATTGAGATATCACATCTCATGCTATAGGAAGGGTCTCAGGGTTGGAATGGGAAGGAGTTGTATATGGCATCTCATGCCATAGGAAGGGTCTCAGGTTTGGTATAAGCATTGAGTTATCACATCTCATGCTATAGGAAGGGTTTCAGGTTTGGTAGAAGCATTGAGATATCACATCTCATGCTATAGGAAGAGTCCCAGGTTTGGGAAGGGAAGGATTTGGATTTCACATCTCATGTTATAGGATGGTTCTCATGTTTGGTTTTTGAAGCATTGAGATATCACAGCTCATGCTATCGGAAGGGTCTCAGGTTTGGAATGGGAAGGAGTTGGATATCACATCTCATGTTATAGGAAGGGTCTCAGGTTTGGAATGGGAAGGAGTTGGATATGACATCTCTTGTTATAGGGAGGGTCTCAGGATTTGAATGGTAAGGAGTTGGATATCACATCTCATGCTATAGGAAGGGTCTCAGGTTGGAATGGGAAGGAGTTGGATATCACATCTCATGTTATATACAGGAAGGGTCTCAGGATTGGAATGGGAAGGATTTGGATATCACATCTCTTGCTATAGGAAGGGTCTCAGGTTTTTTATTAGAAACATTGAGATATCAAATCTCATGCTATAGGACGGTTCCCAGGTTTGGTATTAGAAGCATTGAGATATCACATCTCATGGTATAGGAAGGGTCTCAGGGTTGGAATGGGAAGGAGTTGGATATCACATCTCATCCAATAGGAAGGGTCTCAGGTTTGGAATGGGAAGGAATTGGATATCACATCTCATGTTATAGGAAGGATCTCAGGTTTGGTATTAGAAGCATTGAGATATCACATCTCATGCTATAGGAAGGGTCTCAGGATTGGAATGTGAAGGATTTGGATATCACATCTCATGCTAAAGGAAGGGTCTCAGGTTTGGAAGGGGAAGGATTTGGATGTCACATCTCATCCAATAGGAAGGGTCTCAGGTTTGGAATGGGAAGGAATTGGATATCACATCTCATGTTATAGGAAGGGTCTCAGGTTTTTTATTAGAAACATTGAGATATCACATCTCATGTTATAGGACGGTTCCCAGGTTTGGTATTAGAAGCATTGAGATATCACATCTCATGGTATAGGAAGGGTCTCAGGGTTGGAATGGGAAGGAGTTGGATATCACATCTCATCCAATAGGAAGGGTCTCAGGTTTGGAATGGGAAGGAATTGGATATCACATCTCATGTTATAGGAAGGATCTCAGGTTTGGTATTAGAAGCATTGAGATATCACATCTCATGCTATAGGAAGGGTCTCAGGATTGGAATGTGAAGGATTTGGATATCACATCTCATGCTAAAGGAAGGGTCTCAGGTTTGGTAGAAGCATTGAGAAATCACATCTCATGCTATAGGAAGGGTCTCAGGATTTGAATGGCAAGGAGTTGGATATCACATCTCATGCCATAGGAAGGGTCTCAGGTTTGGTATAAGCATTGAGATATCACATCTCTGCTATCGGAAGGTTCTCAGGATTGGATTGGGAAGGAGTTGGATATCCCTTCTCATGCTATAGGAAGTGTCTCAAGTTGGAATGGGAAGGAGTTGAATATCACATCTCATGTTATAGGAAGGGTCTCAGGATTGGAATGGGAAGGATTTGGATATCACATCTCTTGCTATAGGAAGGGTCTCAGGATTGGAATGGGAAGGATATGGATATCACATCTCATGCTATAGGAAGGGTCTCAGGTTTGGTATAAGCATGGAGATATCACTTCTCATGCTATAGGAAGGGTCTCAGGATTGGAATGGGAAGGTGTTGGATATCACATCTTATGCTATAGGAAGGGTCTCAGATTTGGTATAAGCATTGAGATATCACATCTCATGCTATAGGAAGGGTCTCAGGATTGGAATGGGAAGGAGTTGTATATGACATCTCAGGCCTTAGGAAGGGTCTCAGGTTTGGTATAAGCATTGAGATATCACATCTCTGCTATCGGAAGGGTCTCAGGATTGGAATGGGAAGGAGTTGGATATCCCATCTCATGTTATAGGAAGGGTCTCAGGTTTGGTATTAGAAGCATTGAGATATCACATCTCATGCTATAGGAAGGGTCTCAGGATTGGAATGGGAAGGACTTGGATGTCACATCTCATGCTATAGGGAGGGTCTCAAGTTTGATATTAGAAGCATTGAGATAACAAATCTCATGATATCGGAAGGGTCTCAGGATTGGAATGGGAAGGAGTTGGATATCACATCTCATGATAAAGGAAGGGTCTAAGGTTTGGAAGGGGAAGGATTTGGATATCACATCTCATGTTATAGGACGGGTCTCAGGTTTGGTATTAGAAGCATTGAGATATCAAGTCTCATGGTATAAGAAGGGTCTCAGAATTGGAATGGGAAGGAGTTGGATATCACATCTCAAGCTATAGGAAGCGTCTCAGGATTGGAATGGGAAGGAGTTTGATATCACATCTCATGCCATAGTATGGGTCTCAGGTTTGGTAGAAGCATTGGGATATCACATCTCATGCTATCGGAAGGGTATCAGTATTGGATTTGGAAGGAGTTGGATATCCCATCTCATGCTATAGGAAGGGTCGCAGGTTAGAATGGGAAGGAGTTGGATATCACATTTCATGTTATAGGAAGGGTCTTAGGATTGGAATGGGAAGGACTTGGATATCATATCTCATGCTATAGGAAGGCTCTCAGGTTTGGAAGGGGAAGGAGTTGGATATCACATTTCATGTTAGAGGAAGGATCTCAGGTTTGGTATTAGGGGCCTTGAGATATCACATCTCATGCTATAGGAAGGGTCTCAGGATTGGAATGGGAAGGAGTTGGATATCACATCTCAAGCTATAGGAAGGGTCTCAGGTTTGGTATAAGCATTGAGATATCACATCTCATGCTATAGGAAGGGTCTCAGGATTGGAATGGGAAGAAGTTGGATATCACATCTCATGCTATAGGAAGGGTCTCAGGTTTGGTATAAGCATTGAGATATCACATCTCATGCTATAGGAAGGGTCTCAGGGTTGGAATGGGAAGGAGTTGTATATGACATCTCATGCCATAGGAAGGGTCTCAGGTTTGGTATAAGCATTGAGTTATCACATCACATGCTATAGGAAGGGTCTCAGGATTGGAATGGGAAGGACTTGGATATCACATCTCATGCTATAGGCAGGGTCTCAGGATTGGAATGGGAAGGAGTTGGATATCACATCTCATGCTATGGGAAGGGTCTCAGGTTTGGTATAAGCATTGAAATATCACATCTCTGCTATCGGAAGGGTCTCAGGATTGGAATGGGAGGAGCTGGATATCACACCTCATGCTAAAAGAAGGGTCTCAGGTTTGGAAGGGGAAGGATTTGGATATCACATCTCATGTTATAGGACGGGTCTCAGGTTTGGTATAAGCATTGAGATATCACATCTCATGCTATAGGAAGGGTCTCAGGATTGGAATGGGAAGAAGTTGGATATCACATCTCATGCTATAGGAAGGGTCTCAGGTTTGGTATAAGCATTGAGATATCACATCTCATGCTATAGGAAGGGTCTCAGGGTTGGAATGGGAAGGAGTTGTATATGACATCTCATGCCATAGGAAGGGTCTCAGGTTTGGTATAAGCATTGAGATATCACATCACATGCTATAGGAAGGGTCTCAGGATTGGAATGGGAAGGACTTGGATATCACATCTCATGCTATAGGCAGGGTCTCAGGTTTGGAAAGGGATGGAGATGGATATCACATTTCATGTTAGAGGTAGGATCTCAGGTTTGGTATTAGAGGCATTGAGATATCACATCTCATGCTATCAGAAGGGTCTCAGGATTGGAATGGGAAGGAGTTGGATATCACATTTCATGCTAAAGGGAGGGTCTCAGGTTTGGAAGGGGAAGGATTTGGAAATCACATCTCATATTATAGGAAGGATCTCAGGTTTGGTATTAGAAGCATTGAGATATCACATCTCATGCTATCGGAAGGATCTCAGGTTTGGTATAAGAGGCATTGAGATATCACATCTCATGCTATAGGAAGGGTCTCAGGATTGGAATGGGAAGGAGTTGGATATCACATCTCATGTTATAGGAAGGATCTCAGGTTTGATATTAGAAGCATTGAGACATCACATCTCATGCTATAGGAAGGGTCTCAGGATTGGAATGGGAAGGAGTTGGATATCACATCTCATGCTATAGGAAGGGTCTCAGGTTTGGTATAAGCATTGAGATATCACATCTAATGCTATAGGAAGGGTCTCAGGATTGGAATGGGAAGGAGTTGGATATCACATCTCATGCTATAGGAAGGGTCTCAGGTTTGGTATAAGCATTGAGATATCACATCTTATGCTATAGGAAGGGTCTCAGGTTTGGTATAAGCATTGAGATATCACATCTCATGCTATAGGAAGGGTCTCAGGATTGGAATGGGAAGAAGTTGGATATCACATCTCATGCTATAGGAAGGGTCTCAGGTTTGGTATAAGCATTGAGATATCACATCTCATGCTATAGGAAGGGTCTCAGGGTTGGAATGGGAAGGAGTTGTATATGACATCTCATGCCATAGGAAGGGTCTCAGGTTTGGTATAAGCATTGAGATATCACATCACATGCTATAAGAAGGGTCTCAGGATTGGAATGGGAAGGACTTGGATATCACATCTCATGCTATAGGCAGGGTCTCGGTTTGGAAAGGGAAGGAGATGGATATCACATTTCATGTTAGAGGTAGGATCTCAGGTTTGGTATTAGAGGCATTGAGATATCACATCTCATGCTATCAGAAGGGTCTCAGGATTGGAATGGGAAGGAGTTGGATATCACATCTCATGCTATAGGAAGGGTCTCAGGTTTGGTATAAGCATTGAGATATCACATCTCATGCTATAGGAAGGGTCTCAGGGTTGGAATGGGAAGGAGTTGTATATGGCATCTCATGCCATAGGAAGGGTCTCAGGTTTGGTATAAGCATTGAGTTATCACATCTCATGCTATAGGAAGGGTTTCAGGTTTGGTAGAAGCATTGAGATATCACATCTCATGCTATAGGAAGAGTCCCAGGTTTGGGAAGGGAAGGATTTGGATTTCACATCTCATGTTATAGGATGGTTCTCATGTTTGGTTTTTGAAGCATTGAGATATCACAGCTCATGCTATCGGAAGGGTCTCAGGTTTGGAATGGGAAGGAGTTGGATATCACATCTCATGTTATAGGAAGGGTCTCAGGTTTGGAATGGGAAGGAGTTGGATATGACATCTCTTGTTATAGGGAGGGTCTCAGGATTTGAATGGTAAGGAGTTGGATATCACATCTCATGCTATAGGAAGGGTCTCAGGTTGGAATGGGAAGGAGTTGGATATCACATCTCATGTTATATACAGGAAGGGTCTCAGGATTGGAATGGGAAGGATTTGGATATCACATCTCTTGCTATAGGAAGGGTCTCAGGTTTTTTATTAGAAACATTGAGATATCAAATCTCATGCTATAGGACGGTTCCCAGGTTTGGTATTAGAAGCATTGAGATATCACATCTCATGGTATAGGAAGGGTCTCAGGGTTGGAATGGGAAGGAGTTGGATATCACATCTCATCCAATAGGAAGGGTCTCAGGTTTGGAATGGGAAGGAATTGGATATCACATCTCATGTTATAGGAAGGATCTCAGGTTTGGTATTAGAAGCATTGAGATATCACATCTCATGCTATAGGAAGGGTCTCAGGATTGGAATGTGAAGGATTTGGATATCACATCTCATGCTAAAGGAAGGGTCTCAGGTTTGGAAGGGGAAGGATTTGGATATCACATCTCATCCAATAGGAAGGGTCTCAGGTTTGGAATGGGAAGGAATTGGATATCACATCTCATGTTATAGGAAGGGTCTCAGGTTTTTTATTAGAAACATTGAGATATCACATCTCATGTTATAGGACGGTTCCCAGGTTTGGTATTAGAAGCATTGAGATATCACATCTCATGGTATAGGAAGGGTCTCAGGGTTGGAATGGGAAGGAGTTGGATATCACATCTCATCCAATAGGAAGGGTCTCAGGTTTGGAATGGGAAGGAATTGGATATCACATCTCATGTTATAGGAAGGATCTCAGGTTTGGTATTAGAAGCATTGAGATATCACATCTCATGCTATAGGAAGGGTCTCAGGATTGGAATGTGAAGGATTTGGATATCACATCTCATGCTAAAGGAAGGGTCTCAGGTTTGGTAGAAGCATTGAGAAATCACATCTCATGCTATAGGAAGGGTCTCAGGATTTGAATGGCAAGGAGTTGGATATCACATCTCATGCCATAGGAAGGGTCTCAGGTTTGGTATAAGCATTGAGATATCACATCTCTGCTATCGGAAGGTTCTCAGGATTGGATTGGGAAGGAGTTGGATATCAGTTCTCATGCTATAGGAAGTGTCTCAAGTTGGAATGGGAAGGAGTTGAATATCACATCTCATGTTATAGGAAGGGTCTCAGGATTGGAATGGGAAGGATTTGGATATCACATCTCTTGCTATAGGAAGGGTCTCAGGATTGGAATGGGAAGGATATGGATATCACATCTCATGCTATAGGAAGGGTCTCAGGTTTGGTATAAGCATGGAGATATCACTTCTCATGCTATAGGAAGGGTCTCAGGATTGGAATGGGAAGGTGTTGGATATCACATCTTATGCTATAGGAAGGGTCTCAGATTTGGTATAAGCATTGAGATATCACATCTCATGCTATAGGAAGGGTCTCAGGATTGGAATGGGAAGGAGTTGTATATGACATCTCAGGCCTTAGGAAGGGTCTCAGGTTTGGTATAAGCATTGAGATATCACATCTCTGCTATCGGAAGGGTCTCAGGATTGGAATGGGAAGGAGTTGGATATCCCATCTCATGTTATAGGAAGGGTCTCAGGTTTGGTATTAGAAGCATTGAGATATCACATCTCATGCTATAGGAAGGGTCTCAGGATTGGAATGGGAAGGACTTGGATGTCACATCTCATGCTATAGGGAGGGTCTCAAGTTTGATATTAGAAGCATTGAGATAACAAATCTCATGATATCGGAAGGGTCTCAGGATTGGAATGGGAAGGAGTTGGATATCACATCTCATGATAAAGGAAGGGTCTAAGGTTTGGAAGGGGAAGGATTTGGATATCACATCTCATGTTATAGGACGGGTCTCAGGTTTGGTATTAGAAGCATTGAGATATCAAGTCTCATGGTATAAGAAGGGTCTCAGAATTGGAATGGGAAGGAGTTGGATATCACATCTCAAGCTATAGGAAGCGTCTCAGGATTGGAATGGGAAGGAGTTTGATATCACATCTCATGCCATAGTATGGGTCTCAGGTTTGGTAGAAGCATTGGGATATCACATCTCATGCTATCGGAAGGGTATCAGTATTGGATTTGGAAGGAGTTGGATATCCCATCTCATGCTATAGGAAGGGTCGCAGGTTAGAATGGGAAGGAGTTGGATATCACATTTCATGTTATAGGAAGGGTCTCAGGATTGGAATGGGAAGGACTTGGATATCATATCTCATGCTATAGGAAGGCTCTCAGGTTTGGAAGGGGAAGGAGTTGGATATCACATTTCATGTTAGAGGAAGGATCTCAGGTTTGGTATTAGGGGCCTTGAGATATCACATCTCATGCTATAGGAAGGGTCTCAGGATTGGAATGGGAAGGAGTTGGATATCACATCTCAAGCTATAGGAAGGGTCTCAGGTTTGGTATAAGCATTGAGATATCACATCTCATGCTATAGGAAGGGTCTCAGGATTGGAATGGGAAGAAGTTGGATATCACATCTCATGCTATAGGAAGGGTCTCAGGTTTGGTATAAGCATTGAGATATCACATCTCATGCTATAGGAAGGGTCTCAGGGTTGGAATGGGAAGGAGTTGTATATGACATCTCATGCCATAGGAAGGGTCTCAGGTTTGGTATAAGCATTGAGTTATCACATCACATGCTATAGGAAGGGTCTCAGGATTGGAATGGGAAGGACTTGGATATCACATCTCATGCTATAGGCAGGGTCTCAGGATTGGAATGGGAAGGAGTTGGATATCACATCTCATGCTATGGGAAGGGTCTCAGGTTTGGTATAAGCATTGAAATATCACATCTCTGCTATCGGAAGGGTCTCAGGATTGGAATGGGAGGAGCTGGATATCACACCTCATGCTAAAAGAAGGGTCTCAGGTTTGGAAGGGGAAGGATTTGGATATCACATCTCATGTTATAGGACGGGTCTCAGGTTTGGTATTAGAAGCATTGTGATATCACACCTCATGCTATAGGAAGGGTCTCAGGATTGGAATGGGAAGAAGTTGGATATCACATCTCATGCTATAGGAAGGGTCTCAGGTTTGGTATAAGCATTGAGATATCACATCTCATGCTATAGGAAGGGTCTCAGGGTTGGAATGGGAAGGAGTTGTATATGACATCTCATGCCATAGGAAGGGTCTCAGGTTTGGTATAAGCATTGAGTTATCACATCTCATGCTATAGGAAGGGTTTCAGGTTTGGTAGAAGCATTGAGATATCACATCTCATGCTATAGGAAGAGTCTCAGGTTTGGGAAGGGAAGGATTTGGATTTCACATCTCATGTTATAGGATGGTTCTCATGTTTGGTTTTTGAAGCATTGAGATATCACAGCTCATGCTATCGGAAGGGTCTCAGGTTTGGAATGGGAAGGAGTTGGATATCACATCTCATGTTATAGGAAGGGTCTCAGGTTTGGAATGGGAAGGAGTTGGATATGACATCTCTTGTTATAGGGAGGGTCTCAGGATTTGAATGGTAAGGAGTTGGATATCACATCTCATGCTATAGGAAGGGTCTCAGGTTGGAATGGGAAGGAGTTGGATATCACATCTCATGTTATATACAGGAAGGGTCTCAGGATTGGAATGGGAAGGATTTGGATATCACATCTCTTGCTATAGGAAGGGTCTCAGGTTTTTTATTAGAAACATTGAGATATCAAATCTCATGCTATAGGAAGGGTTTTAGGATTGGAATGGGAAGTATTTGGATATCACATCTCATGCTAAAGGAAGGGTCTCAGGTTTGGAAGGGGAAGGATTTGGATATCACATCTCATCCAATAGGAAGGGTCTCAGGTTTGGAATGGGAAGGAATTGGATATCACATCTCATGTTATAGGAAGGGTCTCAGGTTTTTTATTAGAAACATTGAGATATCACATCTCATGTTATAGGACGGTTCCCAGGTTTGGTATTAGAAGCATTGAGATATCACATCTCATGGTATAGGAAGGGTCTCAGGGTTGGAATGGGAAGGAGTTGGATATCACATCTCATCCAATAGGAAGGGTCTCAGGTTTGGAATGGGAAGGAATTGGATATCACATCTCATGTTATAGGAAGGATCTCAGGTTTGGTATTAGAAGCATTGAGATATCACATCTCATGCTATAGGAAGGGTCTCAGGATTGGAATGTGAAGGATTTGGATATCACATCTCATGCTAAAGGAAGGGTCTCAGGTTTGGTAGAAGCATTGAGAAATCACATCTCATGCTATAGGAAGGGTCTCAGGATTTGAATGGCAAGGAGTTGGATATCACATCTCATGCCATAGGAAGGGTCTCAGGTTTGGTATAAGCATTGAGATATCACATCTCTACTATCGGAAGGTTCTCAGGATTGGATTGGGAAGGAGTTGGATATCCCTTCTCATGCTATAGGAAGTGTCTCAAGTTGGAATGGGAAGGAGTTGAATATCACATCTCATGTTATAGGAAGGGTCTCAGGATTGGAATGGGAAGGATTTGGATATCACATCTCTTGCTATAGGAAGGGTCTCAGGATTGGAATGGGAAGGATATGGATATCACATCTCATGTCATAGGAAGGATCTCAGGTTTGGTATTAGAAGCATTGATATATCACATCTCATGCTATAGGAATGGTCTCAGGATTGGAATGGGTAGGAGGTGGATATTACATTCTTGCTATAGGAAGGGTCTCATGTTTGGAATGGGAAGGAGTTGGATATCACATATGCTATAGGAAGTGTCTCAGGTTTGGAACGGGAAGGAGTAGGATATCACATCTCATGTTATAGGAAGGGTCTCAGGTTTGGTATAAGCATTGAGATATCACATCTCTGCTATCAGGAGTGGCTCAGGATTGGAATGGGAAGGAGTTGGATATCCCATCTCATGTTAAAGGACGGGTCTCTGGTTTGGTATTAGAATCATTGAGATATCACATCGCATGCTGTAGGAAGGGTCTAAGGATTGGAATGGGATGGACTTGGATATCACATCTCATGCTATAGGTAGGCTCTCAGGTTTGGTATAAGCATTGAGATATCACATCTCATGCTATAGGAAGGGTCTCAGGATTGGAATGGGAAGGATTTGGATATCACATCTCATGCTATAGGAAGGGTCTCAGGTTTGGTATAAGCATGGAGATATCACTTCTCATGCTATAGTAAGGGTCTCAGGATTGGAATGGGAAGGTGTTGGATATCACATCTCATGCTATAGGAAGGGTCTCAGATTTGGTATAAGCATTGAGATATCACATCTCATGCTATAGGAAGGGTCTCAGGATTGGAATGGGAAGGAGTTGTATATGACATCTCAGGCCTTAGGAAGGGTCTCAGGTTTGGTATAAGCATTGAGATATCACATCTCTGCTATCGGAAGGGTCTCAGGATTGGAATGGGAAGGAGTTGGATATCCCATCTCATGTTATAGGAAGGGTCTCAGGTTTGGTATTAGAAGCATTGAGATATCACATCTCATGCTATAGGAAGGGTCTCAGGATTGGAATGGGAAGGACTTGGATGTCAC
Source organism: Ambystoma mexicanum (assembly GCF_040938575.1). Taxonomy (NCBI): domain Eukaryota; kingdom Metazoa; phylum Chordata; class Amphibia; order Caudata; family Ambystomatidae; genus Ambystoma; species Ambystoma mexicanum. Next base: position 1,501,445,737 of record NC_090923.1, on the reverse strand, counting down.
ATCTCATGCTATAGGGAGGGTCTCAAGTTTGATATTAGAAGCATTGAGATAACAAATCTCATGATATCGGAAGGGTCTCAGGATTGGAATGGGAAGGAGTTGGATATCACATCTCATGATAAAGGAAGGGTCTAAGGTTTGGAAGGGGAAGGATTTGGATATCACATCTCATGTTATAGGACGGGTCTCAGGTTTGGTATTAGAAGCATTGAGATATCACATCTCATGCTATAGGAAGGGTCTCAGGATTGGAATGGGAAGGACTTGGATGTCACATCTCATGCTATAGGGAGGGTCTCAAGTTTGATATTAGAAGCATTGAGATAACAAATCTCATGATATCGGAAGGGTCTCAGGATTGGAATGGGAAGGAGTTGGATATCACATCTCATGATAAAGGAAGGGTCTAAGGTTTGGAAGGGGAAGGATTTGGATATCACATCTCATGTTATAGGACGGGTCTCAGGTTTGGTATTAGAAGCATTGAGATATCAAGTCTCATGGTATAAGAAGGGTCTCAGAATTGGAATGGGAAGGAGTTGGATATCACATCTCAAGTTATAGGAAGCGTCTCAGGATTGGAATGGGAAGGAGTTTGATATCACATCTCATGCCATAGTATGGGTCTCAGGTTTGGTAGAAGCATTGGGATATCACATCTCATGCTATCGGAAGGGTATCAGTATTGGATTTGGAAGGAGTTGGATATCCCATCTCATGCTATAGGAAGGGTCTCAGGTTAGAATGGGAAGGAGTTGGATATCACATTTCATGTTATAGGAAGGGTCTCAGGATTGGAATGGGAAGGACTTGGATATCATATCTCATGCTATAGGAAGGCTCTCAGGTTTGGAAGGGGAAGGAGTTGGATATCACATTTCATGTTAGAGGAAGGATCTCAGGTTTGGTATTAGGGGCCTTGAGATATCACATCTCATGCTATAGGAAGGGTCTCAGAATTGAATGGGAAGGAGTTGGATATCACATCTCAAGCTATAGGAAGGGTCTCAGGTTTGGTATAAGCATTGAGATATCACATCTCATGCTATAGGAAGGATCTCAGGATTGGAATGGGAAGAAGTTGGATATCACATCTCATGCTATAGGAAGGGTCTCAGGTTTGGTATAAGCATTGAGATATCACATCTCATGCTATAGGAAGGGTCTCAGGGTTGGAATGGTAAGGAGTTGTATATGACATCTCATGCCATAGGAAGGGTCTCAGGTTTGGTATAAGCATTGAGATATCACATCACATGCTATAGGAAGGGTCTCAGGATTGGAATGGGAAGGACTTGGATATCACATCTCATGCTATAGGCAGGGTCTCAGGTTTGGAAAGGGATGGAGATGGATATCACATTTCATGTTAGAGGTAGGATCTCAGGTTTGGTATTAGAGGCATTGAGATATCACATCTCATGCTATCAGAAGGGTCTCAGGATTGGAATGGGAAGGAGTTGGATATCACATTTCATGCTAAAGGGAGGGTCTCAGGTTTGGAAGGGGAAGGATTTGGAAATCACATCTCATATTATAGGAAGGATCTCAGGTTTGGTATTAGAAGCATTGAGATATCACATCTCATGCTATCGGAAGGATCTCAGGTTTGGTATAAGAGGCATTGAGATATCACATCTCATGCTATAGGAAGGGTCTCAGGATTGGAATGGCAAGGAGTTGGATATCACATCTCATGTTATAGGAAGGATCTCAGGTTTGGTATTAGAAGCATTGAGACATCACATCTCATGCTATAGGAAGGGTCTCAGGATTGGAATGGGAAGGAGTTGGATATCACATCTCATGCTATAGGAAGGGTCTCAGGTTTGGTATAAGCATTGAGATATCACATCTCATGCTATAGGAAGGGTCTCAGGATTGGAATGGGAAGGAGTTGGATATCACATCTCATGCTATAGGAAGGGTCTCAGGTTTGGTATAAGCATTGAGATATCACATCTTATGCTATAGGAAGGGTCTCAGGTTTGGTATAAGCATTGAGATATCACATCTCATGCTATAGGAAGGGTCTCAGGATTGGAATGGGAAGAAGTTGGATATCACATCTCATGCTATAGGAAGGGTCTCAGGTTTGGTATAAGCATTGAGATATCACATCTCATGCTATAGGAAGGGTCTCAGGGTTGGAATGGGAAGGAGTTGTATATGACATCTCATGCCATAGGAAGGGTCTCAGGTTTGGTATAAGCATTGAGATATCACATCACATGCTATAAGAAGGGTCTCAGGATTGGAATGGGAAGGACTTGGATATCACATCTCATGCTATAGGCAGGGTCTCGGTTTGGAAAGGGAAGGAGATGGATATCACATTTCATGTTAGAGGTAGGATCTCAGGTTTGGTATTAGAGGCATTGAGATATCACATCTCATGCTATCAGAAGGGTCTCAGGATTGGAATGGGAAGGAGTTGGATATCACATCTCATGCTATAGGAAGGGTCTCAGGTTTGGTATAAGCATTGAGATATCACATCTCATGCTATAGGAAGGGTCTCAGGGTTGGAATGGGAAGGAGTTGTATATGACATCTCATGCCATAGGAAGGGTCTCAGGTTTGGTATAAGCATTGAGTTATCACATCTCATGCTATAGGAAGGGTTTCAGGTTTGGTAGAAGCATTGAGATATCACATCTCATGCTATAGGAAGAGTCTCAGGTTTGGGAAGGGAAGGATTTGGATTTCACATCTCATGTTATAGGATGGTTCTCATGTTTGGTTTTTGAAGCATTGAGATATCACAGCTCATGCTATCGGAAGGGTCTCAGGTTTGGAATGGGAAGGAGTTGGATATCACATCTCATGTTATAGGAAGGGTCTCAGGTTTGGAATGGGAAGGAGTTGGATATGACATCTCTTGTTATAGGGAGGGTCTCAGGATTTGAATGGTAAGGAGTTGGATATCACATCTCATGCTATAGGAAGGGTCTCAGGTTGGAATGGGAAGGAGTTGGATATCACATCTCATGTTATATACAGGAAGGGTCTCAGGATTGGAATGGGAAGGATTTGGATATCACATCTCTTGCTATAGGAAGGGTCTCAGGTTTTTTATTAGAAACATTGAGATATCAAATCTCATGCTATAGGAAGGGTTTTAGGATTGGAATGGGAAGTATTTGGATATCACATCTCATGCTAAAGGAAGGGTCTCAGGTTTGGAAGGGGAAGGATTTGGATATCACATCTCATCCAATAGGAAGGGTCTCAGGTTTGGAATGGGAAGGAATTGGATATCACATCTCATGTTATAGGAAGGGTCTCAGGTTTTTTATTAGAAACATTGAGATATCACATCTCATGTTATAGGACGGTTCCCAGGTTTGGTATTAGAAGCATTGAGATATCACATCTCATGGTATAGGAAGGGTCTCAGGGTTGGAATGGGAAGGAGTTGGATATCACATCTCATCCAATAGGAAGGGTCTCAGGTTTGGAATGGGAAGGAATTGGATATCACATCTCATGTTATAGGAAGGATCTCAGGTTTGGTATTAGAAGCATTGAGATATCACATCTCATGCTATAGGAAGGGTCTCAGGATTGGAATGTGAAGGATTTGGATATCACATCTCATGCTAAAGGAATGGTCTCAGGTTTGGTTGAAGCATTGAGAAATCACATCTCATGCTATAGGAAGGGTCTCAGGATTTGAATGGCAAGGAGTTGGATATCACATCTCATGCCATAGGAAGGGTCTCAGGTTTGGTATAAGCATTGAGATATCACATCTCTGCTATCGGAAGGTTCTCAGGATTGGATTGGGAAGGAGTTGGATATCCCTTCTCATGCTATAGGAAGTGTCTCAAGTTGGAATGGGAAGGAGTTGAATATCACATCTCATGTTATAGGAAGGGTCTCAGGATTGGAATGGGAAGGATTTGGATATCACATCTCTTGCTATAGGAAGGGTCTCAGGATTGGAATATGAAGGATATGGATATCACATCTCATGTCATAGGAAGGATCTCAGGTTTGGTATTAGAAGCATTGATATATCACATCTCATGCTATAGGAATGGTCTCAGGATTGGAATGGGTAGGAGGTGGATATTACATTCTTGCTATAGGAAGGGTCTCATGTTTGGAATGGGAAGGAGTTGGATATCACATATGCTATAGGAAGTGTCTCAGGTTTGGAACGGGAAGGAGTTGGATATCACATCTCATGTTATAGGAAGGGTCTCAGGTTTGGTATAAGCATTGAGATATCACATCTCTGCTATCAGGAGTGGCTCAGGATTGGAATGGGAAGGAGTTGGATATCCCATTTCATGTTAAAGGACGGGTCTCTGGTTTGGTATTAGAATCATTGAGATATCACATCACATGCTGTAGGAAGGGTCTAAGGATTGGAATGGGATGGACTTGGATATCACATCTCATGCTATAGGTAGGCTCTCAGGTTTGGTATAAGCATTGAGATATCACATCTCATGCTATAGGAAGGGTCTCAGGATTGGAATGGGAAGGATTTGGATATCACATCTCATGCTATAGGAAGGGTCTCAGGTTTGGTATAAGCATGGAGATATCACTTCTCATGCTATAGGAAGGGTCTCAGGATTGGAATGGGAAGGTGTTGGATATCACATCTCATGCTATAGGAAGGGTCTCAGATTTGGTATAAGCATTGAGATATCACATCTCATGCTATAGGAAGGGTCTCAGGATTGGAATGGGAAGGAGTTGTATATGACATCTCAGGCCTTAGGAAGGGTCTCAGGTTTGGTATAAGCATTGAGATATCACATCTCTGCTATCGGAAGGGTCTCAGGATTGGAATGGGAAGGAGTTGGATATCCCATCTCATGTTATAGGAAGGGTCTCAGGTTTGGTATTAGAAGCATTGAGATATCACATCTCATGCTATAGGAAGGGTCTCAGGATTGGAATGGGAAGGACTTGGATGTCACATCTCATGCTATAGGGAGGGTCTCAAGTTTGATATTAGAAGCATTGAGATAACAAATCTCATGATATCGGAAGGGTCTCAGGATTGGAATGGGAAGGAGTTGGATATCACATCTCATGATAAAGGAAGGGTCTAAGGTTTGGAAGGGGAAGGATTTGGATATCACATCTCATGTTATAGGACGGGTCTCAGGTTTGGTATTAGAAGCATTGAGATATCAAGTCTCATGGTATAAGAAGGGTCTCAGAATTGGAATGGGAAGGAGTTGGATATCACATCTCAAGTTATAGGAAGCGTCTCAGGATTGGAATGGGAAGGAGTTTGATATCACATCTCATGCCATAGTATGGGTCTCAGGTTTGGTAGAAGCATTGGGATATCACATCTCATGCTATCGGAAGGGTATCAGTATTGGATTTGGAAGGAGTTGGATATCCCATCTCATGCTATAGGAAGGGTTTCAGGTTAGAATGGGAAGGAGTTGGATATCACATTTCATGTTATAGGAAGGGTCTCAGGATTGGAATGGGAAGGACTTGGATATCATATCTCATGCTATAGGAAGGCTCTCAGGTTTGGAAGGGGAAGGAGTTGGATATCACATTTCATGTTAGAGGAAGGATCTCAGGTTTGGTATTAGGGGCCTTGAGATATCACATCTCATGCTATAGGAAGGGTCTCAGGATTGAATGGGAAGGAGTTGGATATCACATCTCAAGCTATAGGAAGGGTCTCAGGTTTGGTATAAGCATTGAGATATCACATCTCATGCTATAGGAAGGGTCTCAGGATTGGAATGGGAAGAAGTTGGATATCACATCTCATGCTATAGGAAGGGTCTCAGGTTTGGTATAAGCATTGAGATATCACATCTCATGCTATAGGAAGGGTCTCAGGATTGGAATGGGAAGGACTTGGATATCACATCTCATGCTATAGGCAGGGTCTCAGGTTTGGAAAGGGATGGAGATGGATATCACATTTCATGTTAGAGGTAGGATCTCAGGTTTGGTATTAGAGGCATTGAGATATCACATCTCATGCTATCAGAAGGGTCTCAGGATTGGAATGGGAAGGAGTTGGATATCACATTTCATGCTAAAGGGAGGGTCTCAGGTTTGGAAGGGGAAGGATTTGGAAATCACATCTCATATTATAGGAAGGATCTCAGGTTTGGTATTAGAAGCATTGAGATATCACATCTCATGCTATCGGAAGGATCTCAGGTTTGGTATAAGAGGCATTGAGATATCACATCTCATGCTATAGGAAGGGTCTCAGGATTGGAATGGGAAGGAGTTGGATATCACATCTCATGTTATAGGAAGGATCTCAGGTTTGGTATTAGAAGCATTGAGACATCACATCTCATGCTATAGGAAGGGTCTCAGGATTGGAATGGGAAGGAGTTGGATATCACATCTCATGCTATAGGAAGGGTCTCAGGTTTGGTATAAGCATTGAAATATCACATCTCATGCTATAGGAAGGGTCTCAGGATTGGAATGGGAAGGAGTTGGATATCACATCTCATGCTATAGGAAGGGTCTCAGGTTTGGTATAAGCATTGAGATATCACATCTTATGCTATAGGAAGGGTCTCAGGTTTGGTATAAGCATTGAGATATCACATCTCATGCTATAGGAAGGGTCTCAGGATTGGAATGGGAAGAAGTTGGATATCACATCTCATGCTATAGGAAGGGTCTCAGGTTTGGTATAAGCATTGAGATATCACATCTCATGCTATAGGAAGGGTCTCAGGGTTGGAATGGGAAGGAGTTGTATATGACATCTCATGCCATAGGAAGGGTCTCAGGTTTGGTATAAGCATTGAGATATCACATCACATGCTATAAGAAGGGTCTCAGGATTGGAATGGGAAGGACTTGGATATCACATCTCATGCTATAGGCAGGGTCTCGGTTTGAAAAGGGAAGGAGATGGATATCACATTTCATGTTAGAGGTAGGATCTCAGGTTTGGTATTAGAGGCATTGAGATATCACATCTCATGCTATCAGAAGGGTCTCAGGATTGGAATGGGAAGGAGTTGGATATCACATCTCATGCTATAGGAAGGGTCCCAGGTTTGGTATAAGCATTGAGATATCACATCTCATGCTATAGGAAGGGTCTCAGGGTTGGAATGGGAAGGAGTTGTATATGACATCTCATGCCATAGGAAGGGTCTCAGGTTTGGTATAAGCATTGAGTTATCACATCTCATGCTATAGGAAGGGTTTCAGGTTTGGTAGAAGCATTGAGATATCACATCTCATGCTATAGGAAGAGTCTCAGGTTTGGGAAGGGAAGGATTTGGATTTCACATCTCATGTTATAGGATGGTTCTCATGTTTGGTTTTTGAAGCATTGAGATATCACAGCTCATGCTATCGGAAGGGTCTCAGGTTTGGAATGGGAAGGAGTTGGATATCACATCTCATGTTATAGGAAGGGTCTCAGGTTTGGAATGGGAAGGAGTTGGATATGACATCTCTTGTTATAGGGAGGGTCTCAGGATTTGAATGGTAAGGAGTTGGATATCACATCTCATGCTATAGGAAGGGTCTCAGGTTGGAATGGGAAGGAGTTGGATATCACATCTCATGTTATATACAGGAAGGGTCTCAGGATTGGAATGGGAAGGATTTGGATATCACATCTCTTGCTATAGGAAGGGTCTCAGGTTTTTTATTAGAAACATTGAGATATCAAATCTCATGCTATAGGAAGGGTTTTAGGATTGGAATGGGAAGTATTTGGATATCACATCTCATGCTAAAGGAAGGGTCTCAGGTTTGGAAGGGGAAGGATTTGGATATCACATCTCATCCAATAGGAAGGGTCTCAGGTTTGGAATGGGAAGGAATTGGATATCACATCTCATGTTATAGGAAGGGTCTCAGGTTTTTTATTAGAAACATTGAGATATCACATCTCATGTTATAGGACGGTTCCCAGGTTTGGTATTAGAAGCATTGAGATATCACATCTCATGGTATAGGAAGGGTCTCAGGGTTGGAATGGGAAGGAGTTGGATATCACATCTCATCCAATAGGAAGGGTCTCAGGTTTGGAATGGGAAGGAATTGGATATCACATCTCATGTTATAGGAAGGATCTCAGGTTTGGTATTAGAAGCATTGAGATATCACATCTCATGCTATAGGAAGGGTCTCAGGATTGGAATGTGAAGGATTTGGATATCACATCTCATGCTAAAGGAAGGGTCTCAGGTTTGGTAGAAGCATTGAGAAATCACATCTCATGCTATAGGAAGGGTCTCAGGATTTGAATGGCAAGGAGTTGGATATCACATCTCATGCCATAGGAAGGGTCTCAGGTTTGGTATAAGCATTGAGATATCACATCTCTGCTATCGGAAGGTTCTCAGGATTGGATTGGGAAGGAGTTGGATATCCCTTCTCATGCTATAGGAAGTGTCTCAAGTTGGAATGGGAAGGAGTTGAATATCACATCTCATGTTATTGGAAGGGTCTCAGGATTGGAATGGGAAGGATTTGGATATCACATCTCTTGCTATAGGAAGGGTCTCAGGATTGGAATGGGAAGGATATGGATATCACATCTCATGTCATAGGAAGGATCTCAGGTTTGGTATTAGAAGCATTGATATATCACATCTCATGCTATAGGAATGGTCTCAGGATTGGAATGGGTAGGAGGTGGATATTACATTCTTGCTATAGGAAGGGTCTCATGTTTGGAATGGGAAGGAGTTGGATATCACATATGCTATAGGAAGTGTCTCAGGTTTGGAACGGGAAGGAGTTGGATATCACATCTCATGTTATAGGAAGGGTCTCAGGTTTGGTATAAGCATTGAGATATCACATCTCTGCTATCAGGAGTGGCTCAGGATTGGAATGGGAAGGAGTTGGATATCCCATCTCATGTTAAAGGACGGGTCTCTGGTTTGGTATTAGAATCATTGAGATATCACATCGCATGCTGTAGGAAGGGTCTAAGGATTGGAATGGGATGGACTTGGATATCACATCTCATGCTATAGGTAGGCTCTCAGGTTTGGTATAAGCATTGAGATATCACATCTCATGCTATAGGAAGGGTCTCAGGATTGGAATGGGAAGGATTTGGATATCACATCTCATGCTATAGGAAGGGTCTCAGGTTTGGTATAAGCATGGAGATATCACTTCTCATGCTATAGGAAGGGTCTCAGGATTGGAATGGGAAGGTGTTGGATATCACATCTCATGCTATAGGAAGGGTCTCAGATTTGGTATAAGCATTGAGATATCACATCTCATGCTATAGGAAGGGTCTCGGGATTGGAATGGGAAGGAGTTGTATATGACATCTCAGGCCTTAGGAAGGGTCTCAGGTTTGGTATAAGCATTGAGATATCACATCTCTGCTATCGGAAGGGTCTCAGGATTGGAATGGGAAGGAGTTGGATATCCCATCTCATGTTATAGGAAGGGTCTCAGGTTTGGTATTAGAAGCATTGAGATATCACATCTCATGCTATAGGAAGGGTCTCAGGATTGGAATGGGAAGGACTTGGATGTCACATCTCATGCTATAGGGAGGGTCTCAAGTTTGATATTAGAAGCATTGAGATAACAAATCTCATGATATCGGAAGGGTCTCAGGATTGGAATGGGAAGGAGTTGGATATCACATCTCATGATAAAGGAAGGGTCTAAGGTTTGGAAGGGGAAGGATTTGGATATCACATCTCATGTTATAGGACGGGTCTCAGGTTTGGTATTAGAAGCATTGAGATATCAAGTCTCATGGTATAAGAAGGGTCTCAGAATTGGAATGGGAAGGAGTTGGATATCACATCTCAAGTTATAGGAAGCGTCTCAGGATTGGAATGGGAAGGAGTTTGATATCACATCTCATGCCATAGTATGGGTCTCAGGTTTGGTAGAAGCATTGGGATATCACATCTCATGCTATCGGAAGGGTATCAGTATTGGATTTGGAAGGAGTTGGATATCCCATCTCATGCTATAGGAAGGGTCTCAGGTTAGAATGGGAAGGAGTTGGATATCACATTTCATGTTATAGGAAGGGTCTCAGGATTGGAATGGGAAGGACTTGGATATCATATCTCATGCTATAGGAAGGCTCTCAGGTTTTGAAGGGGAAGGAGTTGGATATCACATTTCATGTTAGAGGAAGGATCTCAGGTTTGGTATTAGGGGCCTTGAGATATCACATCTCATGCATTAGGAAGGGTCTCAGGATTGAATGGGAAGGAGTTGGATATCACATCTCAAGCTATAGGAAGGGTCTCAGGTTTGGTATAAGCATTGAGATATCACATCTCATGCTATAGGAAGGGTCTCAGGATTGGAATGGGAAGAAGTTGGATATCACATCTCATGCTATAGGAAGGGTCTCAGGTTTGGTATAAGCATTGAGATATCACATCTCATGCTATAGGAAGGGTCTCAGGGTTGGAATGGGAAGGAGTTGTATATGACATCTCATGCCATAGGAAGGGTCTCAGGTTTGGTATAAGCATTGAGATATCACATCACATGCTATAGGAAGGGTCTCAGGATTGGAATGGGAAGGACTTGGATATCACATCTCATGCTATAGGCAGGGTCTCAGGTTTGGAAAGGGATGGAGATGGATATCACATTTCATGTTAGAGGTAGGATCTCAGGTTTGGTATTAGAGGCATTGAGATATCACATCTCATGCTATCAGAAGGGTCTCAGGATTGGAATGGGAAGGAGTTGGATATCACATTTCATGCTAAAGGGAGGGTCTCAGGTTTGGAAGGGTAAGGATTTGGAAATCACATCTCATATTATAGGAAGGATCTCAGGTTTGGTATTAGAAGCATTGAGATATCACATCTCATGCTATCGGAAGGATCTCAGGTTTGGTATAAGAGGCATTGAGATATCACATCTCATGCTATAGGAAGGGTCTCAGGATTGGAATTGGAAGGAGTTGGATATCACATCTCATGTTATAGGAAGGATCTCAGGTTTGGTATTAGAAGCATTGAGACATCACATCTCATGCTATAGGAAGGGTCTCAGGATTGGAATGGGAAGGAGTTGGATATCACATCTCATGCTATAGGAAGGGTCTCAGGTTTGGTATAAGCATTGAGATATCACATCTCATGCTATAGGAAGGGTCTCAGGATTGGAATGGGAAGGAGTTGGATATCACATCTCATGCTATAGGAAGGGTCTCAGGTTTGGTATAAGCATTGAGATATCACATTTTATGCTATAGGAAGGGTCTCAGGTTTGGTATAAGCATTGAGATATCACATCTCATGCTATAGGAAGGGTCTCAGGAATGGAATGGGAAGAAGTTGGATATCACATCTCATGCTATAGGAAGGGTCTCAGGTTTGGTATAAGCATTGAGATATCTCATCTCATGCTATAGGAAGGGTCTCAGGGTTGGAATGGGAAGGAGTTGTATATGACATCTCATGCCATAGGAAGGGTCTCAGGTTTGGTATAAGCATTGAGATATCACATCACATGCTATAAGAAGGGTCTCAGGATTGGAATGGGAAGGACTTGGATATCACATCTCATGCTATAGGCAGGGTCTCGGTTTGGAAAGGGAAGGAGATGGATATCACATTTCATGTTAGAGGTAGGATCTCAGGTTTGGTATTAGAGGCATTGAGATATCACATCTCATGCTATCAGAAGGGTCTCAGGATTGGAATGGGAAGGAGTTGGATATCACATCTCATGCTATAGGAAGGGTCTCAGGTTTGGTATAAGCATTGAGATATCACATCTCATGCTATAGGAAGGGTCTCAGGGTTGGAATGGGAAGGAGTTGTATATGACATCTCATGCCATAGGAAGGGTCTCAGGTTTGGTATAAGCATTGAGTTATCACATCTCATGCTATAGGAAGGGTTTCAGGTTTGGTAGAAGCATTGAGATATCACATCTCATGCTATAGGAAGAGTCCCAGGTTTGGGAAGGGAAGGATTTGGATTTCACATCTCATGTTATAGGATGGTTCTCATGTTTGGTTTTTGAAGCATTGAGATATCACAGCTCATGCTATCGGAAGGGTCTCAGGTTTGGAATGGGAAGGAGTTGGATATCACATCTCATGTTATAGGAAGGGTCTCAGGTTTGGAATGGGAAGGAGTTGGATATGACATCTCTTGTTATAGGGAGGGTCTCAGGATTTGAATGGTAAGGAGTTGGATATCACATCTCATGCTATAGGAAGGGTCTCAGGTTGGAATGGGAAGGAGTTGGATATCACATCTCATGTTATATACAGGAAGGGTCTCAGGATTGGAATGGGAAGGATTTGGATATCACATCTCTTGCTATAGGAAGGGTCTCAGGTTTTTTATTAGAAACATTGAGATATCAAATCTCATGTTATAGGACGGTTCCCAGGTTTGGTATTAGAAGCATTGAGATATCACATCTCATGGTATAGGAAGGGTCTCAGGTTTGGAAGGGGAAGGATTTGGATATCACATCTCATCCAATAGGAAGGGTCTCAGGTTTGGAATGGGAAGGAATTGGATATCACATCTCATGTTATAGGAAGGGTCTCAGGTTTTTTATTAGAAACATTGAGATATCACATCTCATGTTATAGGACGGTTCCCAGGTTTGGTATTAGAAGCATTGAGATATCACATCTCATGGTATAGGAAGGGTCTCAGGGTTGGAATGGGAAGGAGTTGGATATCACATCTCATCCAATAGGAAGGGTCTCAGGTTTGGAATGGGAAGGAATTGGATATCACATCTCATGTTATAGGAAGGATCTCAGGTTTGGTATTAGAAGCATTGAGATATCACATCTCATGCTATAGGAAGGGTCTCAGGATTGGAATGTGAAGGATTTGGATATCACATCTCATGCTAAAGGAAGGGTCTCGGGTTTGGTAGAAGCATTGAGAAATCACATCTCATGCTATAGGAAGGGTCTCAGGATTTGAATGGCAAGGAGTTGGATATCACATCTCATGCCATAGGAAGGGTCTCAGGTTTGGTATAAGCATTGAGATATCACATCTCTGCTATCGGAAGGTTCTCAGGATTGGATTGGGAAGGAGTTGGATATCCCTTCTCATGCTATAGGAAGTGTCTCAAGTTGGAATGGGAAGGAGTTGAATATCACATCTCATGTTATAGGAAGGGTCTCAGGATTGGAATGGGAAGGATTTGGATATCACATCTCTTGCTATAGGAAGGGTCTCAGGATTGGAATGGGAAGGATATGGATATCACATCTCATGCTATAGGAAGGGTCTCAGGTTTGGTATAAGCATGGAGATATCACTTCTCATGCTATAGGAAGGGTCTCAGGATTGGAATGGGAAGGTGTTGGATATCACATCTCATGCTATAGGAAGGGTCTCAGATTTGGTATAAGCATTGAGATATCACATCTCATGCTATAGGAAGGGTCTCAGGATTGGAATGGGAAGGAGTTGTAAATGACATCTCAGGCCTTAGGAAGGGTCTCAGGTTTGGTATAAGCATTGAGATATCACATCTCTGCTATCGGAAGGGTCTCAGGATTGGAATGGGAAGGAGTTGGATATCCCATCTCATGTTATAGGAAGGGTCTCAGGTTTGGTATTAGAAGCATTGAGATATCACATCTCATGCTATAGGAAGGGTCTCAGGATTGGAATGGGAAGGACTTGGATGTCACATCTCATGCTATAGGGAGGGTCTCAAGTTTGATATTAGAAGCATTGAGATAACAAATCTCATGATATCGGAAGGGTCTCAGGATTGGAATGGGAAGGAGTTGGATATCACATCTCATGATAAAGGAAGGGTCTAAGGTTTGGAAGGGGAAGGATTTGGATATCACATCTCATGTTATAGGACGGGTCTCAGGTTTGGTATTAGAAGCATTGAGATATCAAGTCTCATGGTATAAGAAGGGTCTCAGAATTGGAATGGGAAGGAGTTGGATATCACATCTCAAGCTATAGGAAGCGTCTCAGGATTGGAATGGGAAGGAGTTTGATATCACATCTCATGCCATAGTATGGGTCTCAGGTTTGGTAGAAGCATTGGGATATCACATCTCATGCTATCGGAAGGGTATCAGTATTGGATTTGGAAGGAGTTGGATATCCCATCTCATGCTATAGGCAGGGTCTCAGGTTAGAATGGGAAGGAGTTGGATATCACATTTCATGTTATAGGAAGGGTCTCAGGATTGGAATGGGAAGGACTTGGATATCATATCTCATGCTATAGGAAGGCTCTCAGGTTTGGAAGGGGAAGGAGTTGGATATCACATTTCATGTTAGAGGAAGGATCTCAGGTTTGGTATTAGGGGCCTTGAGATATCACATCTCATGCTATAGGAAGGGTCTCAGGATTGGAATGGGAAGGAGTTGGATATCACATCTCAAGCTATAGGAAGGGTCTCAGGTTTGGTATAAGCATTGAGATATCACATCTCATGCTATAGGAAGGGTCTCAGGATTGGAATGGGAAGAAGTTGGATATCACATCTCATGCTATAGGAAGGGTCTCAGGTTTGGTATAAGCATTGAGATATCACATCTCATGCTATAGGAAGGGTCTCAGGGTTGGAATGGGAAGGAGTTGTATATGACATCTCATGCCATAGGAAGGGTCTCAGGTTTGGTATAAGCATTGAGTTATCGCATCACATGCTATAGGAAGGGTCTCAGGATTGGAATGGGAAGGACTTGGATATCACATCTCATGCTATAGGCAGGGTCTCAGGATTGGAATGGGAAGGAGTTGGATATCACATCTCATGCTATGGGAAGGGTCTCAGGTTTGGTATAAGCATTGAAATATCACATCTCTGCTATCGGAAGGGTCTCAGGATTGGAATGGGAGGAGCTGGATATCACACCTCATGCTAAAGGAAGGGTCTCAGGTTTGGAAGGGGAAGGATTTGGATATCACATCTCATGTTATAGGACGGGTCTCAGGTTTGGTATTAGAAGCATTGTGATATCACATCTCATGCTATAGGAAGGGTCTCAGGATTGGAATGGGAAGAAGTTGGATATCACATCTCATGCTATAGGAAGGGTCTCAGGTTTGGTATAAGCATTGAGATATCACATCTCATGCTATAGGAAGGGTCTCAGGGTTGGAATGGGAAGGAGTTGTATATGACATCTCATGCCATAGGAAGGGTCTCAGGTTTGGTATAAGCATTGAGTTATCACATCTCATGCTATAGG
This sequence comes from Ambystoma mexicanum, assembly GCF_040938575.1. Lineage (NCBI taxonomy): Eukaryota > Metazoa > Chordata > Amphibia > Caudata > Ambystomatidae > Ambystoma > Ambystoma mexicanum. The sequence goes on along the minus strand of NC_090923.1, from coordinate 1,501,430,582 downwards.
AAGGGTTTCAGGTTTGGTAGAAGCATTGAGATATCACATCTCATGCTATAGGAAGAGTCTCAGGTTTGGGAAGGGAAGGATTTGGATTTCACATCTCATGTTATAGGATGGTTCTCATGTTTGGTTTTTGAAGCATTGAGATATCACAGCTCATGCTATCGGAAGGGTCTCAGGTTTGGAATGGGAAGGAGTTGGATATCACATCTCATGTTATAGGAAGGGTCTCAGGTTTGGAATGGGAAGGAGTTGGATATGACATCTCTTGTTATAGGGAGGGTCTCAGGATTTGAATGGTAAGGAGTTGGATATCACATCTCATGCTATAGGAAGGGTCTCAGGTTGGAATGGGAAGGAGTTGGATATCACATCTCATGTTATATACAGGAAGGGTCTCAGGATTGGAATGGGAAGGATTTGGATATCACATCTCTTGCTATAGGAAGGGTCTCAGGTTTTTTATTAGAAATATTGAGATATCAAATCTCATGCTATAGGAAGGGTTTTAGGATTGGAATGAGAAGTATTTGGATATCACATCTCATGCTAAAGGAAGGGTCTCAGGTTTGGAAGGGGAAGGATTTGGATATCACATCTCATCCAATAGGAAGGGTCTCAGGTTTGGAATGGGAAGGAATTGGATATCACATCTCATGTTATAGGAAGGGTCTCAGGTTTTTTATTAGAAACATTGAGATATCACATCTCATGTTATAGGACGGTTCCCAGGTTTGGTATTAGAAGCATTGAGATATCACATCTCATGGTATAGGAAGGGTCTCAGGGTTGGAATGGGAAGGAGTTGGATATCACATCTCATCCAATAGGAAGGGTCTCAGGTTTGGAATGGGAAGGAATTGGATATCACATCTCATGTTATAGGAAGGATCTCAGGTTTGGTATTAGAAGCATTGAGATATCACATCTCATGCTATAGGAAGGGTCTCAGGATTGGAATGTGAAGGATTTGGATATCACATCTCATGCTAAAGGAAGGGTCTCAGGTTTGGTAGAAGCATTGAGAAATCACATCTCATGCTATAGGAAGGGTCTCAGGATTTGAATGGCAAGGAGTTGGATATCACATCTCATGCCATAGGAAGGGTCTCAGGTTTGGTATAAGCATTGAGATATCACATCTCTACTATCGGAAGGTTCTCAGGATTGGATTGGGAAGGAGTTGGATATCCCTTCTCATGTTATAGGAAGGGTCTCAGGATTGGAATGGGAAGGATTTGGATATCACATCTCTTGCTATAGGAAGGGTCTCAGGATTGGAATGGGAAGGATATGGATATCACATCTCATGTCATAGGAAGGATCTCAGGTTTGGTATTAGAAGCATTGATATATCACATCTCATGCTATAGGAATGGTCTCAGGATTGGAATGGGTAGGAGGTGGATATTACATTCTTGCTATAGGAAGGGTCTCATGTTTGGAATGGGAAGGAGTTGGATATCACATATGCTATAGGAAGTGTCTCAGGTTTGGAACGGGAAGGAGTTGGATATCACATCTCATGTTATAGGAAGGGTCTCAGGTTTGGTATAAGCATTGAGATATCACATCTCTGCTATCAGGAGTGGCTCAGGATTGGAATGGGAAGAAGTTGGATATCCCATCTCATGTTAAAGGACGGGTCTCTGGTTTGGTATTAGAATCATTGAGATATCACATCGCATGCTGTAGGAAGGGTCTAAGGATTGGAATGGGATGGACTTGGATATCACATCTCATGCTATAGGTAGGCTCTCAGGTTTGGTATAAGCATTGAGATATCACATCTCATGCTATAGGAAGGGTCTCAGGATTGGAATGGGAAGGATTTGGATATCACATCTCATGCTATAGGAAGGGTCTCAGGTTTGGTATAAGCATGGAGATATCACTTCTCATGCTATAGGAAGGGTCTCAGGATTGGAATGGGAAGGTGTTGGATATCACATCTCATGCTATAGGAAGGGTCTCAGATTTGGTATAAGCATTGAGATATCACATCTCATGCTATAGGAAGGGTCTCAGGATTGGAATGGGAAGGAGTTGTATATGACATCTCAGGCCTTAGGAAGGGTCTCAGGTTTGGTATAAGCATTGAGATATCACATCTCTGCTATCGGAAGGGTCTCAGGATTGGAATGGGAAGGAGTTGGATATCCCATCTCATGTTATAGGAAGGGTCTCAGGTTTGGTATTAGAAGCATTGAGATATCACATCTCATGCTATAGGAAGGGTCTCAGGATTGGAATGGGAAGGACTTGGATGTCACATCTCATGCTATAGGGAGGGTCTCAAGTTTGATATTAGAAGCATTGAGATAACAAATCTCATGATATCGGAAGGGTCTCAGGATTGGAATGGGAAGGAGTTGGATATCACATCTCATGATAAAGGAAGGGTCTAAGGTTTGGAAGGGGAAGGATTTGGATATCACATCTCATGTTATAGGACGGGTCTCAGGTTTGGTATTAGAAGCATTGAGATATCAAGTCTCATGGTATAAGAAGGGTCTCAGAATTGGAATGGGAAGGAGTTGGATATCACATCTCAAGTTATAGGAAGCGTCTCAGGATTGGAATGGGAAGGAGTTTGATATCACATCTCATGCCATAGTATGGGTCTCAGGTTTGGTAGAAGCATTGGGATATCACATCTCATGCTATCGGAAGGGTATCAGTATTGGATTTGGAAGGAGTTGGATATCCCATCTCATGCTATAGGAAGGGTCTCAGGTTAGAATGGGAAGGAGTTGGATATCACATTTCATGTTATAGGAAGGGTCTCAGGATTGGAATGGGAAGGACTTGGATATCATATCTCATGCTATAGGAAGGCTCTCAGGTTTGGAAGGGGAAGGAGTTGGATATCACATTTCATGTTAGAGGAAGGATCTCAGGTTTGGTATTAGGGGCCTTGAGATATCACATCTCATGCTATAGGAAGGGTCTCAGGATTGGAATGGGAAGGAGTTGGATATCACATCTCAAGCTATAGGAAGGGTCTCAGGTTTGGTATAAGCATTGAGATATCACATCTCATGCTATAGGAAGGGTCTCAGGATTGGAATGGGAAGAAGTTGGATATCACATCTCATGCTATAGGAAGGGTCTCAGGTTTGGTATAAGCATTGAGATATCACATCTCATGCTATAGGAAGGGTCTCAGGGTTGGAATGGGAAGGAGTTGTATATGACATCTCATGCCATAGGAAGGGTCTCAGGTTTGGTATAAGCATTGAGATATCACATCACATGCTATAGGAAGGGTCTCAGGATTGGAATGGGAAGGACTTGGATATCACATCTCATGCTATAGGCAGGGTCTCAGGTTTGGAAAGGGATGGAGATGGATATCACATTTCATGTTAGAGGTAGGATCTCAGGTTTGGTATTAGAGGCATTGAGATATCACATCTCATGCTATCAGAAGGGTCTCAGGATTGGAATGGGAAGGAGTTGGATATCACATTTCATGCTAAAGGGAGGGTCTCAGGTTTGGAAGGGGAAGGATTTGGAAATCACATCTCATATTATAGGAAGGATCTCAGGTTTGGTATTAGAAGCATTGAGATATCACATCTCATGCTATCGGAAGGATCTCAGGTTTGGTATAAGAGGCATTGAGATATCACATCTCATGCTATAGGAAGGGTCTCAGGATTGGAATGGGAAGGAGTTGGATATCACATCTCATGTTATAGGAAGGATCTCAGGTTTGGTATTAGAAGCATTGAGACATCACATCTCATGCTATAGGAAGGGTCTCAGGATTGGAATGGGAAGGAGTTGGATATCACATCTCATGCTATAGGAAGGGTCTCAGGTTTGGTATAAGCATTGAGATATCACATCTCATGCTATAGGAAGGGTCTCAGGATTGGAATCGGAAGGAGTTGGATATCACATCTCATGCTATAGGAAGGGTCTCAGGTTTGGTATAAGCATTGAGATATCACATCTTATGCTATAGGAAGGGTCTCAGGTTTGGTATAAGCATTGAGATATCACATCTCATGCTATAGGAAGGGTCTCAGGATTGGAATGGGAAGAAGTTGGATATCACATCTCATGCTATAGGAAGGGTCTCAGGTTTGGTATAAGCATTGAGATATCACATCTCATGCTATAGGAAGGGTCTCAGGGTTGGAATGGGAAGGAGTTGTATATGACATCTCATGCCATAGGAAGGGTCTCAGGTTTGGTATAAGCATTGAGATATCACATCACATGCTATAAGAAGGGTCTCAGGATTGGAATGGGAAGGACTTGGATATCACATCTCATGCTATAGGCAGGGTCTCGGTTTGGAAAGGGAAGGAGATGGATATCACATTTCATGTTAGAGGTAGGATCTCAGGTTTGGTATTAGAGGCATTGAGATATCACATCTCATGCTATCAGAAGGGTCTCAGGATTGGAATGGGAAGGAGTTGGATATCACATTTCATGCTAAAGGGAGAGTCTCAGGTTTGGAAGGGGAAGGATTTGGAAATCACATCATATTATAGGAAGGATCTCAGGTTTGGTATTAGAAGCATTAAGATATCACATCTCATGCTATCGGAAGGATCTCAGGTTTGGTATAAGAGGCATTGAGATATCACATCTCATGCTATCATAAGGGTCTCAGGATTGGAATGGGAAGGAGTTGGATATCACATCTCATGTTATAGGAAGGATCTCAAGTTTGGTATTAGAAGCATTGAGACATCACATCTCATGCTATAGGAAGGTTCTCAGGATTGAAATGGGAAGGAGTTGGATATCACATCTCATGCTATAGGAAGGGTCTCAGGTTTGGTATAAGCATTGAGATATCACATCTCATGCTATAGGAAGGGTCTCAGGATTGGAATGGGAAGGAGTTGGATATCACATCTCATGTTATAGGAAGGATCTCAAGTTTGGTATTAGAAGCATTGAGACATCACATCTCATGCTATAGGAAGGTTCTCAGGATTGAAATGGGAAGGAGTTGGATATCACATCTCATGCTATAGGAAGGGTCTCAGGTTTGGTATAAGCATTGAGATATCACATCTCATGCTATAGGAAGGGTCTCAGGATTGGAATGGGAAGGAGTTGTATATGACATCTCAGGCCATAGGAAGTGTCTCAGATTTGGTATAAGCATTGAGATATCACATCTCATGATATCGGAAGGGTCTCAGGATTGGAATGGGAAGGACTTGGATATCATATCTCATGCTATAGGAAGGGTCTCAGGATTGGAATGGGAAGGAGTTGGATATCACATCTCAAGCTATGGGAAGGGTCTCAGGTTTGGTATAAGCATTGAGATATCACATCTCATGCTATAGGAAGGGTCTCAGGATTGGAATGGGAAGAAGTTGGATATCACATCTCATGCTATAGGAAGGGTCTCAGGTTTGGTATAAGCATTGAGATATCACATCTCATGCTATAGGAAGGGTCTCAGGATTGGAATGGGAAGGAGTTGTATATGCCATCTCATGCCATAGGAAGGGTCTCGGGTTTGGTATAAGCATTGAGATATCACATCACATGCTATAGGAAGGGTCTCAGGATTGGAATGGGAAGGACTTGGATATCACATATCATGCTATAGGCAGGGTCTCAGGTTTGGAAAGGGAAGGAGATGGATATCACATTTCATGTTAGAGGTAGGATCTCAGGTTTGGTATTAGAGGCATTGAGATATCACATCTCATGCTATCAGAAGGGTCTCAGGAATGGAATGGGAAGGAGTTGGATATCACATCTCATGCTAAAGGGAGGGTCTCAGGTTTGGAAGGGGAAGGATTTGGAAATCACATCTCATATTATAGGAAGGATCTCAGGTTTGGTATTAGAAGCATTGAGATATCACATCTCATGCTATCGGAAGGATCTCAGGTTTGGTATAAGAGGCATTGAGATATCACATCTCATGCTATCATAAGGGTCTCAGGATTGGAATGGGAAGGAATTGGATATCACATCTCATGTTATAGGAAGGATCTCAGGTTTGGTATTGGAAGCATTGAGACATCACATCTCATGCTATAGGAAGGGTCTCAGGATTGGAATGGGAAGGAGTTGGATATCACATCTCATGCTATAGGAAGGGTCTCAGATTTGGTATAAGCATTGAGATATCACATCTCATGCTATAGCAACGGTCTCAGGATTGGAATGGGAAGGAGTTGTATATGACATCTCAGGCCATAGGAAGGGTCTCAGGTTTGATATAAGCATTGAGATATCACATCTCTGCTATCGGAAGGGTCTCAGGATTGGAATGGGAAGGAGTTGGATATCCCATCTGAGTTGGATATCCCATCTCATGTTATAGGAAGGGTCTCAGGTTTGGTATTAGAAGCATTGAGATATCACATCTCATGCTATAGGAAGGGTCTCAGGATTGGAATGGGGAGGACTTGGATGTCACATCTCATGCTATAGGGAGGGTCTCAAGTTTGATATTAGAAGCATTGAGATAACAAATGTCATGATATCGGAAGGGTCTCAGGATTGGAATGGGAAGGAGTTGGATATCACATCTCATGATAAAGGAAGGGTCTAAGGTTTGGAAGGGGAAGGATTTGGATATGACATCTCATGTTATAGGACGGGTCTCAGGTTTGGTATTAGAAGCATTGAGATATCAAGTCTCATGGTATAGGAAGGGTCTCAGAATTGGAATGGGAAGAAGTTGGATATCACATCTCAAGCTATAGGAAGGGTCTCAGGATTGGAATGGGAAGGAGTTTGATATCACATCTCATGCCATAGTATGGGTCTCAGATTTGGTAGAAGCATTGGGATATCACATCTCATGCTATCGGAATGGTATCAGTATTGGATTTGGAAGGAGTTGGATATCCCATCTCATGCTATAGGAAAGGTCTCAGGTTGGAATGGGATGGAGTTGGATATCACATTTCATGTTATAGGAAGGGTCTCAGGATTGGAATGGGAAGGACTTGGATATCATATCTCATGCTATAGGAAGGCTCTCAGGTTTGGAAGGGGAAGGAGTTGGATATCACATTTCATGTTAGAGGAAGGATCTCAGGTTTGGTATTAGAGGCCTTGAGATATCACATCTCATGCTATAGGAAGGGTCTCAGGATTGGAATGGGAAGGAGTTGGATATCACATCTCAAGCTATAGGAAGGGTCTCAGGTTTGGTATAAGCATTGAGATATCACATCTCATGCTATAGGAAGGGTCTCAGGATTGGAATGGGAAGGAGATGGATATCACATCTCATGTTATAGGAAAGATCTCAGGTTTGGTATTAGAAGCATTGAGACATCACATCTCATGTTATAGGAAGGGTCTCAGGATTGGAATGGGAAGAAGTTGGATATCACATCTCATGCTATAGGAAGGGTCTCAGGTTTGGAAGGGGAAGGAGTTGGATATCCAATCTCATGTTATAGGACTGGTCTCAGGTTTGGTATTAGAAGCATTGAGATATCACATCGCATGCTGTAGGAAGGTTCTCAGGTTTGGAATGGGGAGGAATTGGATATCACATCTCATGTCATAGGAAGGATCTCAGGTTTGGTATTAGAAGCATTGAGATATCACATCTCATGCTATAGGAATGGTCTCAGGGTTGGAATGGGAAGGAGTTGGATATTACATTCTTGCTATAGGAAGGGTCTCATGTTTGGAATGGGAAGGAGTTGGATATCACATATGCTATAGGAAGGGTCTCAGGTTTGGAACGGGAAGGAGTTGGATATCCGATCTCATGTTATAGGAAGGGTCTCAGGTTTGGTATAAGCAGTGAGATATCACATCTCTGCTATCAGAAGTGTCTCAAGATTGGAATGGGAAGGAGTTGGATATCCCATCTCATGTTATAGGACGGGTCTCAGGTTTGTTATTAGAATCATTGAGATATCATATTGCACGCTGCAGGAAGGGTCTAAGGATTGGAATGGGAAGGACTTGGATATCACATCTCATGCTATAGATAGGCTCTCAGATTTGGAAAGGGAAGGAGTTGGATATCACATTTCATGTTAGAGGAAGGATCTCAGGTTTGGTATTAGAGGCATTGAGATATAACATCTCATGCTACAGGAAGGGTCTCAGGATTGGAATGGAAGGAGTTGGATATCACATCTCATGTTATAGGAAGGATCTCAGGTTTGGTATTAGAAGCATTGAGACATCACATCTCATGCTATAGGAAGGGTCTCAGGATTGGAATGGGAAGGAGTTGGATATCACATCTCATGCTATAGGAAGGGTCTCAGGTTTGGTATAAGCATTGAGATATCACATCTCATGCTATAGGAAGGGTCTCAGGATTGGAATGGGAAGGAGTTGTATATGACATCTCATGCCGTAGGAAGGGTCTCAGGTTTCGTATAAGCATTGAGATATCACATCTCTGCTATCGGAAGGGTCTCAGGATTGGAATGGGAAGGAGTTGGATATCCCATCTCATGTTATAGGAAGAGTCTCAGGTTTGGTTTTAGAAGCATTGGATATCACATATCATGCTATAGGAAGTGTCTCAGGATTGGAATGGGAAGGACTTGGATATCACATCTCATGCTATAGGGAGGGTCTCAAGTTTGATATTAGAAGCATTGAGATATCACATCTCATGCTATAGGAAGGGTCTCAGGATTGGAATGGGAAGGAGTTGGATATCACATCTCATGCTATAGGAAGGGTCTCAGGTTTGGTATAAGCAGTGAGATATCACATCTCATACTATAGGAAGGGTCTCAGGATTGGAAAGGGAAGGAGTTGGATATCACATCTCATGTTATAGGAAGGATCTCAGGTTTGGTATAAGCATTGAGATATCACATCTCTGCTATCGGAAGGGTCTCAGGATTGGAATGGGAAGGAGTTGGATATTCCCATCTCATGTTATAGGAAGGGTCTCAGGTTTTGTATTAGAAGCATTGAGATATCACATCCCATGCTGTAGGAAGGGTCTCAGGATTGGAATTGGAAGGAGTTGGATATCACATCTCATGCTATAGGAAGGATCACAGGTTTGGTATTAGAAGCATTGAGATATCACATCTCATGCTATCAGAAGGGTCTCAGGATTGGAATGGGAAGGAGTTGGATATCACATCTCATGCTATAGGAAGGGTCTCAGGTTTGGAATGGGAAGGAGTTGGATATCATATCTCATGTTAAAGGAAGAGTCTCAGGTTTGGTATAAGCATTGAGATATCACATCTCTGCTATCGGAGGTGTCTCAGGATTGGGATGGGAAGGAGTTGGATATCACATCTCATGCTACAGGAAGGGTATCAGGTTTGGAACGGGAAGGAGTTGGATATCCCATCTCATGTTATAGGACGGGTCTCAGGTTTGGTATTTGAAGCATTGAGATATCACATCGCATGCTGTAGGAAGGATCTCAGGTTTGGAATGGGAAGGAATTGGATATCACATCTCATGTCATAGGAAGTATCTCAGGTTTGGTATTAGAAGCATTGAGATATCACATCTCATGCAATAGGAATGGTCTCAGGATTGGAATGGGTAGGAGTTGGATATTACATTCTTGCTATAGGAAGGGTCTCATGTTTGGAATGGGAAGGAGTTGGATATCACATATGCTATAGGAAGGGTCTCAGGTTTGGAACGGGAAGGAGTTGGATATCACATCTCATGCTATAGGTAGGCTCTCAGGTTTGGTATAAGCATTGAGATATCACATCTCATGCTATAGGAAGGGTCTCAGGATTGGAATGGGAAGGATTTGGATATCACATCTCATGCTATAGGAAGGGTCTCAGGTTTGGTATAAGCATGGAGATATCACTTCTCATGCTATAGGAAGTGTCTCAGGATTGGAATGGGAAGGAGTTGGATATCACATCTCATGTTATAGGAAGGATCTCAGGTTTGGTATTAGAAGCATTGAGACATCACATCTCATGCTATAGGAAGGGTCTCAGGATTGGAATGGGAAGTAGTTGAATATCACATCTCATGCTAAAGGGAGGGTCTCAGGTTTGGAAGGGGAAGGATTTGGATATTACATCTCGTGTTATAGGAATGATCTCAGGTTTGGTATTAGAAGCATTCAGATATCACATCTCATGCTATCGGAAGGATCTCAGGTTTGGTATTAGAAGCATTGAGATATCAAATCTCATGCTATAGGAAGGGTCGCAGGATTGGAATGGGAAGGAGTTCGATATCACATCTCATGCTATGGGAAGGGTCTCAGGATTGGAATGGGAAGGAGTTTTATATGACATCTCATGCCATAGGAAGGATCTCAGGTTTGGTATTAGAAGCATTGAGACATAACATCTCATGTTATAGGAAGGGTCTCAGGATTGGAATAGGAAGGAGTTGGATATCACATCTCATGCTATAGGAAGGGTCTCAGGTTTGGTAAAAGTATTGAGATATCACATCTCATGCTATAGGAAGGGTCTCAGGATTGGAATGGGAAGGAGTTGTATATGACATCTCATGCCACAGGAAGGGTCTCAGGTTTGGTATAAGCATTGAGATATCACATCTCTGCTATCGGAAGGGTCTCAGGATTGGAATGGGAAGGAGTTGGATATCCCATCTTACGTTATAGGAAGGGTCTCAGGTTTGGTATTAGAAGCATTGAGATATCACATCTCATGCTATAGGAAGGGTCTCAGGATTGGAATGGGAAGGACTTGGATATCACATCTCATTCTATAGGGAGGGTCTCACGTTTGGAAAGGGAAGGAGTTGGATATCACATTTCATGTTAGATGTAGGATCTCAGGTTTGGTATTAGAGGCATTGAGATATCACATCTCATGCTATCAGAAGGGTCTCAGGATTGGAATGGGAAGGAGTTGGATATAACATCTCATGCTAAAAGGAGGGTCTCAGGAATGGAAGGGGAAGGATTTGGATATTACATCTCATGTTATAGGAAGGATCTTAGGTTTGGTATTAGAAGCATTGAGATATCACATCTCATGCTATCGGAAGGATCTCAGGTTTGGTATTAGAGGCATTGAGATATCACATCTCATGCTAAAGGGAGGGTCTCAGATTTGGAAGGGGAAGGATTTGGATATCACATCTCTTGTTATAGGAAGGATCACAGGTTTGGTATTAGAAGCATTGAGATATCACATCTCATGCTATGGGAAGGGTCTCAGGATTGGAATGGGAAGGAGTTGGATATTGCATCTCATGCTATAGGAAGGGTCTCAGGTTTGGAACGGGAAGGAGTTAGATATCACATCTCATGTTATATTAAGAGTCTCAGGTTTGGTATAAGCATTGAGATTTCACATCTCTGCTATCGGAGGTGTCTCAGGATTGGGATGGGAAGGAATTGGATATCACATCTCATGCTATAGGAAGGGTATCAGGTTTGGAACGGGAAGGAGTTGGATTTCACATCTCATGTTATAGGAAGGGTATCAGGTTTGGAATGGGAAGGAGTTGGATATCACATCTCATGCTAAAGGAAAGGTCTCAGGTCTGGAAGGGGAAGGATTTGGATCTCACATCTCATGTTTTAGGACGGGTCTCAGGTTTGGTATTAGAAGCATTGAAATATCACATCTCATGGTATAGGAAGGGTCCCAGGATTGGAATGGGAAGGAGTTGGATATCACATTGAATGGGAAGGAGTTTGATATCACATCTCAAGCTATAGGAAGGGCCTCAGGTTTGGAAAGGGAATGATTTGGATTTCACATCTCATGTTATAGGATGGTTCTCATGTTTGGTTTTAGAAGCATTGAAATATCACATCTCATGCTATCGGAAGGGTCTCAGGTTTGGAATGGGAAGGAGTTTGATATCACATCTCATGTTAGAGGTAGGATCTCAGGTTTGGTATTAGAGGCATTGAGATATGACATCTCATGCCATCAGAAGGGTCTCGGGATTGGAATGGGAAGGAGTTGGATATCACATCTCATGCTAAAGGGAGGGTCTAAGGTTTGGAAGGGGAAGGATTTGGACATCACATCTCATGTTATTGGAAGGATCTGAGGTTTGGTATTAGAAGCATTGAGATATCACATCTCATGCTATAGGAAGGGTCTCAGGAATGGAATGGGAAGGACTTGGATATCACATCTCATGATAAAGGAAGGGTCTAAGGTTTGGAAGGGGAAGGATTTGGATATCACATCTCATGTTATTGGACCGGTCTCAGGTTTGGTATTAGAAGCATTGAGATATCAAGTCTCATGGTATAGGACGGAAGTTTGATATCACATCTCATGCCATGGTATGGGTCTCAGGTTTTGTAGAAGCATTGGGATATCACATCTCATGCTATCGGAAGGGTATCAGGATTGGATTTGGAAGGAGTTGGATATCCCATCTCATGCTATAGGAAGGGTCTCAGGTTGGAATAGAAGGAGTTGGATATCACATCTCATGTTATAGGAAGGGTCTCAGGATTGGAATGGGAAGGACTTGGATATCACATCTCATGTTATAGGAAGGATCTCAGGTTTTGTATTAGAAGCATTGAGATATCACATCTCATGCTATAGGAAGGGTCTCAGGATTGGAATGTGAAGGATTTGGATATCACATCTCATGCTAAAGGAAGGGTCTCAGGTTTGGTATAAGCATTGAGATATCACATCTCTGCTATCGGAAGGGTCTAAGGATTGGATTGGGAAGGAATTGGATATCCCTTCTCATGCTATAGGAAGGGTCTCAGGTTGGAATGGGTAGGAGTTGGATATCACATCTCATGTTATAGGAAGGGTCTCAAGATTGAAATGGGAAGGATTTGGATATCACATCTCTTGCTATAGGAAGGGTCTCAGGTTTTCTATTAGAAACATTGTGATATGACATCTCATGCTATAGGAAGGGTTTCAGTATTGGAATGGGAAGGATTTGGATATCACATCTCATGCTAAAGGAAGGGTCTCAGGTTTGGAAGGGGAAGGATTTGGATATCATATCTCATGTTATAGGACGTATCTCATGTTATAGGACGGGTCCCAGGTTTGGTATTAGAAGCATTGAGATATCACATCTCATGGTATAGGAAGGGTCTCACGATTGGAATGGGAAGGAGTTGGATCTCCCTTCTCATGCTACAGGAAGGGTCTCAGGTTGGAATGGGAAGGAGTTGGATATCACATCTCGTTATAGGAAGGGTCTCAGGATTGGAATGGGAAGGAATTGGATATCACATCTCTTGCTATAGGAAGGGTCTCAGGTTTGGAAGGGGAAGGATTTGGATATCATATCTCATGTTATAGGACCGGTCCCAGGTCTGGTATTAGAAGCATTGAGATATCACATCTCATGCTATAGGAGGAGTCTCAGGATTGGAATGGGAAGGAGTTGGATATCACGTCTCATGTTATAGGAAGGGTCTCAGGATTGGAATGGGAAGGAGTTGAATATCACATCTCATGCTAAAGGAAGGGTATCAGGTTTGATAGAAGCATTCAGATATCACATCTCATGCTATAGGAAGGAACTCAGGATTGGAATGGGAAGGAGTTGGATATCACATCTAATGCCATAGGAAGGGTCATCAGGTTTGGTATAAGCATTGAGATATCACATCTCTGCTATCGGAAGGGTCTAAGGATTGGATTGGGAAGGAGTTGGATATCACGTCTCATGTTATAGGAAGGGTCTCAGGTTGGAATAGAAGGAGTTGGATATCACATCTCATGTTATAGGAAGGGTCTCAGGATTGGAATGGGAAGGACTTGGATATCACATCTCATGTTATAGGAAGGATCTCAGGTTTTGTATTAGAAGCATTGAGATATCACATCTCATGCTATAGGAAGGGTCTCAGGATTGGAATGTGAAGGATTTGGATATCACATCTCATGCTAAAGGAAGGGTCTCAGGTTTGGTATAAGCATTGAGATATCACATCTCTGCTATCGGAAGGGTCTAAGGATTGGATTGGGAAGGAATTGGATATCCCTTCTCATGCTATAGGAAGGGTCTCAGGTTGGAATGGGTAGGAGTTGGATATCACATCTCATGTTATAGGAAGGGTCTCAAGATTGAAATGGGAAGGATTTGGATATCACATCTCTTGCTATAGGAAGGGTCTCAGGTTTTCTATTAGAAACATTGAGATATGACATCTCATGCTATAGGAAGGGTTTCAGTATTGGAATGGGAAGGATTTGGATATCACATCTCATGCTAAAGGAAGGGTCTCAGGTTTGGAAGGGGAAGGATTTGGATATCATATCTCATGTTATAGGACGTATCTCATGTTATAGGACGGGTCCCAGGTTTGGTATTAGAAGCATTGAGATATCACATCTCAAGCTATAGGAAGGGTCTCATGATTGGAATGGGAAGGAGTTGGATATCACATCTCATGCTATAGGAGGAGTCTCAGGATTGGAATGGGAAGGAGTTGGATATCACGTCTCATGTTATAGGAAGGGTCTCAGGATTGGAATGGGAAGGAGTTGAATATCACATCTCATGCTAAAGGAAGGGTATCAGGTTTGATAGAAGCATTGAGATATCACATCTCATGCTATAGGAAGGAACTCAGGATTGGAATGGGAAGGAGTTGGATATCACATCTAATGCCATAGGAAGGGTCATCAGGTTTGGTATAAGCATTGAGATATCACATCTCTGCTATCGGAAGGGTCTCAGGATAGGAATGGGAAGGACTTAGAATTCACATCTCATACTATTGGGAGGGTCTCAGTTTTGATATTAGAAGCATTGAGCTATCACATCTCATGCTATCGGAAGGGTCTCAGGATTGGAATGGGATGGAGTTGGATATCACATCTCAAGCTATCTCAGGATTGGAATGGGAAGGAGTTTGATATTTCATCTCAAGCTATAGGAAGGGTCTCAGGTTTGGAAAGGGAAGGATTTGGATTTCACATCTCATGTTATAGGATGGTTCTCATGTTTGGTTTTAGAAGCATTGAGATATCACATCTCATGCTATCGGAAGGGTCTCAGGTTTGGAAAGGGAAGGATTTGGATTTCACAGGTTATAGGATGGTTCTCAGGTTTGGTTTTAGAAGCATTAAATTATAACATCTCATGCTATAGGAAGGGTCTCAGGTTTGGAATGGGAAGGAGTTGGATATCACATCTCTGCTATCTGAAGGGTCTCAGGATTGGAATGGGAAGGAGTTGGATATCCCATCTCGTTATAGGAAGGGTCTCAGGTTTGGTATTAGAAGCAATGAGATATCACATCTCATGCTATAGGAAGGGTCTAAGGTTTGGAAGGGGACGGATTTGGGTATCACATCTCATGTTATAGGACCGGTCTCAGGTTTGGTATTTGAAGCATTGAGGTATCAAGTCTCATGGTATAGGACGGGTCTCAAAATTGGAATGAGAAGGAGTTGGATATCACATCTCAAGCTATAGGAAGGGTCTCATGATTGGAATGGGAAGGAGTTGGATATCACATCTCATGTGTTAAGACGGATTTCTGAACTCTGTCCTGGTGGCGCAGAAGTTCAGAAGGCCAACCTAATTACTTGGAACAGGGTAACCTCTGGACAAGCCAGACCAATCAAGGTAGCAATCGCGGCGGTCAAGACTAGGTCTCAAGAGGGGTGAGGGTGACTGAAAGCCCGCAATGAGCACACAAAGCAAGAGCGCTTACAAACTACTCCAAACAGGTGTTATATCAAAAATATAAACACATTTATTTTAAGGCCTTTAAAACAACGACCGTAGCGAGAAAATCACAATATCACAATATTAAACCAACACATACCATATCAACACAATATATATACAAATACACAGTCGCAAGCGTTTAAAGCACGAAATATGTAGTCCACCTGCCAGGGAAGGAAAACAGGCAGTGCGATAATGCTTTCGACTCAGTTCGCCTTCATAGGCACCTAACTAGATGGAAGTCCGGGCCCTACGAAGAGTGGAGCCTTGCGCTCAAAGTACCTGCCACGCCGGTGCCGACGGGCACAAGGGGAAGCTCTTCGGAGGAAGTCAGGCAGTTCGGGTTAGTGCACAGCAGAAGAAGAACAGGTTCCGCAACTCAAGCGCAGCCTCCACAGCGGGCAGAAGCAGAGCGCGAGCGCGGCAAAAGGGTGCTGTTTTTACACAGCAGGGAAAAGCAATGGGATACTGCAGGAGGGCGACCAGATCCTAGAAATACTACTCACCGGTCCCCGAAGCAAGCAGACCCAGGCTTCTCCACGATAGTTTCAGCAGCTGGCAGGTTCAGAAGAGCAGGGAACGCTTTGTAGTCGTGTAGAGCAAAAAGACGTCCCAATCGACAAAAACCGGCACAGTTTTGTTGCCGCACAGGACAACGGAGCGGCCGTGTGTATTCAAGCCAAATGTACACTCCTCCCTTCAGACCTGGGGACGCCAAGCGTACGAAGCGTGGGAGAGTGACAAGGACTTGAAATACAACACAACCTGGCGGCAGTTACAGAGCAGGACTCCCTTGTAAGCTGGTCAGTCAACTGGATGGCCCAGAGACACTTCCGAAGGCTTACTTGGCAGGAGTTGATGAAGTCGCCGGGAATAGCTATTCCTGCTATTCCAAAGGTCGAAGCACCAGTACAGGCCTTCTGGTTCGATCAAAGGAGGAAAGGGTTTCACAGGACGACAGCAGTGCAAAGGAGGATTCCTTCAGCGGGTCACCAGCGATTCCTCGGTCCAGCCTCTTGGTTGCAGGATACTTGGCTCCTGTATTCCTTCGTTCGTGAGAACTCAGGAGATCGACATGGTAGTGGTGTTTCCAGCCCCCTCTTATCCACGGTTCCCTTCGCGCCAAAACGGAGGGGAGCCAATGGGAGATCCGCTCATCAAAACACATACCATACGTGGACCAATCACGGACCACGGTGGTCCCAGGCATTCACACCACCCTAGACTCTCTGGCACCCAGGATGTGTATTGGGACCAGACATCCCAGCCCACATCCTGGAGGCACACAAACGACATGTAGAAGCCCGCGAAAGCAACCACGTTTCGCGGGAAAGTACATGCCCAAATAAGGAAGGCGCCGGGTCGCCGGACCTGGGGAAGGTGAAGGGAGCAAGACGGACAGTGGACAGGACAAAGGAGCCTCGCGGCCTGGCCATTTTGGGAGCCAGGCCACCATTTTGGGTTCAGTGCAAAAACGTGCTCAGAACGCCAAAAGGAGCTCAAAATAAACAAAACGATCGCTGCCACCATTCCAGTCCCTGAATGACTTGCACCGATCAAATACCATCCTAAAAGAGTATCTAGGGCCTGTAGAAGGCTAGAGACCCAAGAGAGCTGTAACTTAGCTTACAGTGCCCTCTTGTGTCGTGTTGCACTAAAGCTGCGACACGATAAAAGAAACTACGGGAAACCAAGTTCCCCGGTACTGACTGTCTTAAGGGCATGTCAGTTTCCCCGTAAGAAAGGAGCGAAAGCCCAGAGAAGTGCGGCAGAAGGCTGTACTTCTCTGGCAAAGTCAAGAACAAGGTTAAAAACAATAGCAAAAAGTTTAGGGGTTGCCACATGGAAGGAAAATTCCCTACAATTACGAAATCTTTCCTAACACTCGCCCCTCCCAGACTATGGACAGGGGGAACTAATCCACCCCTGGATGAGTCTCTTGTTCAGGTCGGTTAAACATTCTGGACAACCCACCAGCATTGCTATGTTGGACACCTGGCCTATGCTCAATAGTGAAGTCGAAGCCTTGTAGACTTATGGACCACCTAAGCAACTTTGGATTCTCCCCCTTCATGTTCATTAGCCACTTTAACGGCTTATGGTCAGTCTGCACAGTGAAGTGGGTCCCATAGAGGTAGGGCCTCAGCTTCCTTAGGGCCCACACAACAGAGAAACATTCTTTCTCTACCGTGGACCACCTGAGCTCTCTGTCCTTAAGCTGGCGACTAATAAAACCGATAGGGTGTTCCTTACCCTTCTCATCTACTTGTGATAGTACAGCTCCTATCCCAGTGTCAGAGGCATCCGTCTGCACGATAAAAGGTCTTTGATAATCAGGGGCCCTGAGCACAGGGGCCTGGCACAAGGAGTCTTTTAAGCCATTGAAGGCCTTCTCACACTCGTCGGTCCAAGTTACCTTCTTGGGTTTCTTCGGAGTTGTGAGGGCAGTCAGAGGAGCAGCTATGGTGCCATAGTCTGCCACAAAATTGCGGTAATACCCCGTGAGTCCTAAAAAGGCTCTCACTTGGGTTTGCGTATTGGGGGTAGGCCAGTCTTGTACCGCTGGTACCTTACTGGATAGAGGCTGTCTCCTCCCTCCACCTACTTCATGTCCATGGTAAACCACTGAGCCTTGTCCATTTTGGTGAGGGGCCACTCGGACACCCTCAAAAGAGCTTTCTGAAGGACTGCTTTTGAACAGGTCGGGGAGAGGTTCAGACTCCTCTTCCTCAACGTCTGAAGCAAATAGCAGTGCTGCGATTTCGCCGCTTGGGACGAAAGCCTTCAGCCTATTCACGTGAAACCCTTTTGGAGCCTGTCCAGGCCTTCCAAGGTCCACTGAATAGTTAGCCTCACCCAGGGGCTCCACCACTGGGTAAGGGCCTGACCATTTGTCCTGTAAAGCTCGAGGCCTTATGAGATTCATGATCAGGACTTGCTGACCAAGTGTAAAGTTGATGAGGGAAGCTTTCTGGTCGTACCAATGTTTCACCAGCGCTTGCCCTGCCTTCAATTTATCACTGGCCAAGCCCATCAGAAGTACCATCCGTTTTCTGAGCCCTAGCACATAATCAACTACATTGGTAGTAACAGGGGGAGTGGGCATCTCCCATCCCTCTTTGACGATGGCTAAGGGTCCCCATACGGGATGACCGAACAGAAGTTCGAAGGGGCTGAAGCCAACACCCTCCTGTGGTACCTCTCGGTAGGCAAACAGTAAGCATGAAACAAGAAGATCCCATTTTCTTCTCTGAGGCTCCTCCAGAGCCCCAATCATGCTCTTTAACGTCCTGTTGAAACGTTCCACCAGACCATTGGTCTGGGGGTGGTATGCAGAAGAGAACTTGTAGGTGACCCCACACTCTTTCCACATAGCCTGCATATACTTCGACATAAAGTTGCTGCCACGATCTGACACAACTTCTTTAGGGAAGCCAACCCTAGTAAATATGCCGAGTAAAGCTTTTGCAACTGACTTGGCAGTTACAGTTTTCAATGGGATGGCCTCAGGATACCTGGTTGCATGGTCGACCAGCACCAGGATAAACCTATTGCCCGAGGATGTTTGCGGGTCAAGGGGACCGACGATGTCGATCCCTACCCTTTCAAATGGTACCCCCACAACTGGGAGCGGTACCAACGGAGCTTGGATTGTCGCGCCAACCTTACCAGACAACTGGCAGGAGGCGCAACTCCTGCAGTGACTTTCTACTTGCACCCCCATCTTGGGCCAGTAGAAGTGCATGGATAACCTTTGCTTGGTCCTCTTCATACCAAGGTGACCAGCAAGGGGAACTTCATGCGCCAACTGCAGGAGGAAGGGTCTAACAGCAAGGGGAACCACCAACCTCCTATGGTCTCCTTCGGTAGACTCTGTGGGCTCACTATACAGGAGTCCACCTTCCCAATAAATCCTATGCTTCCCAGGAGGTTCACCCTCAAGCTGGGAGCAGGCCTGTCTCCTTAGGCCTTCCAGAGATGGGCACTCACGTTGGCCTTCACTGAATTCATCCCTATCAGGACCTCCTTCAACTAACAAGTCTTTTAGTTCAGGATGATCGTTGGGGTCGAATACTTCAGGCATCGCCACCTCCTCGTCAGGCTCGGGCGATTGACCAACTTCCTCCACCGCAGTGGTAGGCGAGCTCGGGGGAATATTCTCTTTCCCCCGTCTTGACTTGTAGACTCCTTTCGCCTTGGGTTGCCCCTTCGGCTGGGGCGGCGTATTGGACTTGGCCAATGCCGCCCGTGCTTGAGACCGTGTGTAGGGTCGTTCGGCAGTGTCTCCTACGAGCCCTAAAGCTCTGAGATCATGACCTAATAAGACCTTTCCCGGGACGTTTCTCTGAATGCTCACTGGAATCCTGACAGCTGTACCATTTAAAGTTAGATTAACAGGGATCACGGGAAACATACGGAGGGGGCCGTCAGCCAACTTAGTGGGCATCAGAGTAGCTCTGGCAACTTCCTCTGAGTCTACCAAGGTAGAATCCACTACAGTTCGACTGCACCCACTATCCCTAAGAGCTGGAGTATCCACTCCATTGATCAGCACACTGTCTTTAAAGTAGTGCTTGGTATTATCCGGAATCCTAGCATACGCCTCTGCGACTTTAGGCTCCCAGGAACCCAGGGACACTAAAACTACCTCGGCCTCTATTCCGCTGGGAAATGAGTCCGAGGAGAAGGATGCTCCTGTAATCTCTTCTTCCTCGTAGGAGGAGAAGGCCAGATTAGCGGAGTGGACCCCCAAAGGTCTAACCTTACAACGGGGATCCCCCTTCACATGGTCAGTTGCTCCACAAGAAAAACAAGCCCCAGTGGGTCTGTTTACGTAGGGAGGCTTATTGTAACCAGAGTTCTGTTTCGGAGGCGCACCTCCACTACCCTGTGAGTTCTCTTGTGTCTTACCCTTGTTTTTCTTATTGTGGCCCTTTTGGGAAGAAGATTTAGCAGATTCCCCACCCTCCATGTCTTTGGACTTTTTCCCCTCCTCCTGCTTACCAGGATGAGTTTTGTCCTTATGGGACACTCGATGTGACACCCATAAGTCTGCTGCAATGGCCAGCTTCTTAGGATCTATCTCCTTCGAATCGGCCAAATGCTGCTTAAGCTCCGGGGAAGAAGAAGCAAAAATGTGTTCCAGCATGACAAGATTTATCATGCCGTCAAAGGTAGAAACCTTATAGCCTTCGACCCAGCCAGTTAAGTTTTTCAAAGATTCAGCGACATAAGATACCCAAGTACCACCTTCCTTTTTCTTATACTCTCGAAAACGCTTTAAATATTGGGCCGGAGTCTTCCCAAACTTTAAAATGAGAGTCTGCTTTAACATTGCGAAATCAGCCCGCTCAGCCTTCGACATTTCCATAATGGCACTACAGCCAGAATGGGGCAGTCTACTGAGCAACCACGCAATCTTATCAGCACTGTCAACTTTTTGAACCTCGCATGCATACTCAAACGCATTCAGCCAGTCCATAATGTCATTCCTTTCTTCATACACACTGAGCAGATCTTTTGGAAACCGTGGATGAGAGGAAGCCCCAGAACCATGTCCAGGACCCTTGGATCCATTTGCAACCTGAAGCTTGGCCAGTTCCAACTGGTGATCCCTGTCTTTTTGTTTTTCTGCCTGTTCGATTTTTAGTTTGGCTATGCTGAATTCAAGCTCCTGCTGCCTAAACCGCAGCTCTTGCTTCTTGAATTCAAGCATAGCCTCCCCATCAGCACTGGCAGAGGAAACATTAGACAGCTCGTCCTCCCTGTCCTCGTGGTCGCGGTGGAACAGTGCGGCGGCAGAACCGTCGGTTCTACCAGTGAGAGCAGCCCCACCACCTTCCGCACTGTCCTCAGAAGTAATAGCGTCAAGCTGCGCTTCTTGCCACGCCACGATTCTTTGGATCATTTCCAATTTCGTGCCTTGAGAGGAAACACCTCTCTCCGCACACATCTTTTTCAGCGTTTCTGATTTGGAAGCATTTAAAGTTAACAACGTACTTGTTTCCATACTGTTTGATAGGACTATGGCCTTTTTAAAGTTATACTATAACAATTCACTACGTGTACTGTTTGGAATAACCTGAAATGCCTTAGTTCGAGCGCAACACTGGATACCTTCAGTCGTATCCCACCGCTGTACACCAATTTGTTAAGACGGATTTCTGAACTCTGTCCTGGTGGCGCAGAAGTTCAGAAGGCCAACCTAATTACTTGGAACAGGGTAACCTCTGGACAAGCCAGACCAATCAAGGTAGCGATCGCGGCGGTCAATAGCAAGAGATGTGATATCCAAATCCTTCCCATTCCAATCCTGAGACCCTTCCTGTATATAACATGAGATGTGATATCCAACTCCTTCCCATTCCAACCTGAGACCCTTCCTATAGCATGAGATGTGATATCCAACTCCTTACCATTCAAATCCTGAGACCCTCCTTATAACAAGAGATGTCATATCCAACTCCTTCCCATTCCAAACCTGAGACCCTTCCTATAACATGAGATGTGATATCCAACTCCTTCCCATTCCAAACCTGAGACCCTTCCAATAGCATGAGCTGTGATATCTCAATGCTTCAAAAACCAAACCTGAGAACCATCCTATAACATGAGATGTGAAATCCAAATCCTTCCCTTCCCAAACCTGAGACCCTTCCTATAGCAAGAGATGTGATATCCAAATCCTTCCCATTCCAATCCTGAGACCCTTCCTGTATATAACATGAGATGTGATATCCAACTCCTTCCCATTCCAACCTGAAACCCTTCCTATAGCATGAGATGTGATATCCAACTCCTTCCCATTCCAATCCTGAGACACATCCTATAGCATGAGATGTGATATCACAATGCTTCTAATACCAAACCTGAGACCCGTCCTATAACATGAGATGTGATATCCAAATCCTTCCCCTTCCAAACCTTAGACCCTTCCTTTATCATGAGGTGATATCCAAGTCCTTCCCATTCCATTCCTGAGACCCTTCCTATAGCATGAGATATGATATCTCAATGCTTCTAATACCAAACCTGAGACCCTTCCTATAACATGAGATGTGATATCCAAATCCTTCCCATTCCAATCCTGAGACCCTTCCGGTAGCAGAGATGTGATATCTCAATGCTTATACCAAACCTGAGCCCCTTCCGATAGCATGAGATGTGATATCTCAATGCTTCTAATACCAAACCTCAGATCCTTCCAATAACATGAGATGTGATGTCCAAATCCTTCCCCTTCCAAACCTTAGACCCTCCCTTTAGCATGAGATGTGATATCCAACTCCTTCCCATTCCAATCCCGAGACCCTTCTGATGGCATGAGATGTCATATCTCAATGCCTCTAATACCAAACCTGAGATCCTACCTCTAACATGAGATGTGATATCAAACTCCTTCCCATTCCAAACCTGAGACCCTTCCGATAGCATGAGATGTGATATTTCAATGCTTCTAAAACCAAACATGAGAACCATCCTATAACATGAGATGTGAAATCCAAATCCTTCCCTTTCCAAACCTGAGACCCTTCCTATAGCTTGAGATGAAATATCAAACTCCTTCCCATTCCAATCCTGAGATAGCTTGAGATGTGAGATCCAAATCCTTCCCCTTCCAAACCTGAGACCCTTCCTATAGCTTGATATGTGATATCAAACTCCTTCCCATTACAATCCTGAGATAGCTTGAGATGTGATATCCAACTCCATCCCATTCCAATCCTGAGACCCTTCCGATAGCATGAGATGTGATAGCTCAATGCTTCTAATATCAAAACTGAGACCCTCCCTATAGTATGAGATGTGAAATCTAAGTCCTCCCCATTCCTATCCTGAGACCCTTCCGATAGCAGAGATGTGAAATATCAATGCTTATACCGAACCTGATGACCCTTCCTTTAGCATGAGATGTGATATTCAACTCCTTCCCATTCCAATCCTGAGACCCTTCCTATAACATGAGACGTGATATCCAACTCCTTCCCATTCCAAACCTGAGACCTTTCCTTTAGCATATGTGATATCCAACTACTTCCCATTCCAATCCTGAGACCCTTCCGATAGCATGAGATGTGATATCCAACTCCTTCCAATTCCAATACTGAGACCCTCCCAATAGCATATGTGATATCTCAATGCTTCTAATATCAAAACTGAGACCCTCCCTATAACATGTGATGTGATATCCAACTCCTTCCCATTCCAATACTGAGACCCTTCCAATAGCATGTGATATCTCAATGCTTCTAATATCAAAACTGAGACCCTCCCTATAACATGAGATGTGATATCCAACTCCTTCCCGTTCCAATCGAGACCCTTCCTATAACATGAGATGTGATATCTCTATGCTTCTAATACCAAACCTGAGGCCCTTCCCGTAGTATATGTGAAATCCAACTCCTTCCCATTCCAAACTTGTGACCCTTCCTGTAGCATGAAATGTGATTTTTCACCCCTTCCAATACCATACCCGAGACCATTCCCACAGCCTGAGATTTGAAATCTCATTTCTTCCAATACCAAACCTGAGACCCTTCCGATAGGATGTGATTTGATATCTCAGTGCTTCTAATACCAAACCTGAGACCCTCCCTATAACAAGAGATATCATATCCAACTCCTTCCCATTCCAATCATGAGACTCTTCCTATAGCATGACATGTGATATCGAACTTCCCATTCAAATCCTGAGACTCAGACCTCCCCGTCTAACCTCACCACTCCTAGCTCCCGGATTGATAATGCACTCCTGCTGTGTCTTCTCCCTTCTTCTGCTTCCTTTCCTCTCTCCTTCCTCATGTGCCCTAGGTCAGGCTCCTTCTACACCTCCGCAAGGATTACTGATTTGTACCCCTCCCCACTCTCAACTCTCACTCAGTTAACACTCATCTGACATCTGCCATTTCCTGGAAGAACCCGACCTTGATGTCCTTGGTCTAACCGAGACATGGATGACGGCCAGCGCTGTCTCGAGCTCTGACACTTTCCTCCCTGATGACAAGTTCCTCTCCATGCAATTCAAAATGAACCTGTATGCTTCCTGACCTGGACTTTTACGAGATCTGCAACTCTTCATGTCTCTGGCCCTACACACTGCAGGGAATACTCAGGATTTTCTGATCTCAGACATCCCCCTATGTAGCCCTCTCAACAATCCTCTCCCGTGGTGATCAAGTTCTCATCTCCAAAGAAGGCTAACTACCAGCTGTTCCTCCTCAGTGGAGTTCTCCCTTTCTGTCCCTGCTCTCTGCACCGTTTCGCGTTGCAAACACTCGCTTCCCTACTCTCTGGTTTAGACGCTTTTCCTTCTTCCTTTCTGTGCTTGTTCTCTGCATCGTTTCGCGTTGCAGAGAACAACTCGCTTCCCAGCTCTCTGGTTTAGACGTGTGTTCCCTGCCTTCTCTCCTCTTCCCGCTGCCTTCAAATCAACAAATGAGCTTCAAAAGATACACGGTGCTCAGAATGCTTTATAACACCCATTATTCAAGATATAGCTGTAACTCGCTAGACGTATTGAAAAGTGCTAAAAACTAGCAAAAATAGCTAGAACATGTTCTTTCTTCGCGTTTGGGTAAATACGAATTCTGGTGGATTCCCATTTTGTACTCTGTTCGTGCATTTGTTCAGTCGAATCCTGATGTTTTTAACCACTCGTCACCCATACAAGGGGGGTTCAAAATCTACTGTTCACAGGCTGAATGTATACTGCTGAAATCGTCAATGCATTATCGGGTAAACCGACTGTTCTGGAAAGTGTATTTGCCATCTGTTATTCCAGTCAGCATGTTTTCATCGTCCCTTCTTGTTTCAAGGCTGCACTCCCGTGGTGATCACATTCTCCTCTCCAGAGCAGGCTAACTACCAGCTGCTCCTCCTCAGAGGCGTTCCACCTTTCTGTCCCTGCTCCCTGCACCGTTTCGCGTTGCATGTACTCGCTTCCCAGCTCTCTGGTTTCGATGCGTGTTCCCTGCCTTCTCTCCTCTTCCCACAGCCTTCCAATGAGCTCCACAAGATAGTGTTCAGAATGCTTTATAAACCCATTATTCAACATATAGCTGTAACCCGCTAGACGTATTGAAACGTGCTAAAAACTAGCAAAAATAGCTAGAAAATGTACTTCCCTCGCGTTTTTGTAAATGCGAATTCTGGTGGGTTCCCATGTTGTATGTACTGTGTCCGTGCGTTTGTGTCGAATCCTGAAGTTTTTAACCACTGTTCTCCCATACTAGGGAGGGGGGGGGTCAACATCTACTGCTGTTCACAGGCTGAATGTATACGGCTGAAATCTTCAAGGCATTATCAGCTTTACTGACTGTTTTGGAACGTGTATTTGCCATCTGTTAATGCAGTCGCCCTTTGTTCATCGTTCCTTCTAGTTTACAGGCTGCACTCCCCTAGTGATCACATTCTTCTCTCCTATGCAGGCTAACTACCAGCTGCTCCTCCTCATAGGTGTTCATCCTTTCTGTCCCTGCTCCCTGCACCGTTTCGCGTTGCATGTACTCGCTTCCCAGCTCTCTGGTTGAGATGCGTGTTCCCTGCCTTCTCTCCTCTTGCTACAGCCTTCCAATTTGCTCCACAAGATACAGTGTTCAGAATGCTTTATAACACCCATTATTCAACATATAGCTGTAACCCGCTAGACGTATTGAAACGTGCTAAAAACTAGCAAAAACAGCTAGAAAATGTACTTCCCTCGCGTTTTGGTAAATGCAGGGTACACGCGTCTAAACCAGAGAGCAGGGAAGCGAGCATTTCAGCAGTATAAATTCAGCCTGTGAACAACACATTTTGACCCTCCCTTGTATGGGAGAAGAGTGGTTCAAAAGACCAGGATTCGACTGAACAAACGCACGAACAGAGTACAAAATGGGAATCCACCAGAATTCGCATTTACCAAAACGCGAGGAAAGTACATTTTCTAGCTGTTTCTGCTCGTTTTTAGCACGTTTCAATACGTCTAGCGGGTTACACCTATATGTTGAATAATGGGTGTTATAAAGCATTCTGAACACTATCTTGTGGAGCTCATTGGAAGGCTGTCGGAAGAGGAGAGAAGGCAGGGAACACGCATCTAAACCAGAGAGCTGGGAAGCGAGTACATGCAACGCGAAACGGTGCAGGGAGCAGGGACAGAAAGGATGAACGCCTATGAGGAGGAGCAGCTGGTAGTCAGCCTGCTCTGGAGAGGCGAATGTGATCACCAGGGGAGTGCAGCCTGTAAAGTAGAAGGGACGATGAACACAGGGCGACTGCATTAACAGATGGCAAATACACGTTCCAAAACAGTCAGGAAAGCTGATAATGCCTTGAAGATTTCAGCCGTATACATTCAGCCTGTGAACAGCAGTAGACGTTGACCCCCCCCGTGTATGGGAGAACAGTGGTTAAAAACTTCAGGATTCGACAACAAACGCACGGACAGTACATACATGGGAACCCATCAGAATTAGCATTTACAAAAACGCGAGGAAAGTACATTTTCTAGCTTTTTTTGCTAGTTTACAGCACGTTTCAATACGTCTAGCGGGTTACGGCTATATGTTGAATAATGGGTGTTATAGAGCATTCTGAGCACTGTGTATCTTTTGGAGCTCATTTTTTGATTTGAAGGCAGCGGGAAGAGGAGAGAAGGCAGGGAACACGCGTCTAAACCAGAGAGCTGGGAAGAGAGTACTTGCAACGCGAAAAGGGCAGAAAGGAAGAAGGCCTCTGAGAAGGAAAAGCGTCTAAACCAGAGAGCAGGGAAGCGAGTGTTTGCAACGCGAAACGGTGCAGGGAGCAGGGACAGAAAGGGAGAACTCCTCTGAGGAGGAACAGCTGGCAGTTAGCCTTCTTTGGAGATGAGAACTTGATCACCACGGGAGAGGATTGTTGAGAGGGTTACAGGGGGGAGGTCTGAGATCAGAAAATCCTGAGTATTCCCTGCAGTGTGTAGGGCCAGCGACATGAAGAGTTGCAGATCTCGTAAAAGTCCAGGTCAGGAAGCATACAGGTTCATGTTGAATTCTCCAAGTAGGCGGAGTTGAGTGGTAGGAGGCTAGGATGGAGAAGTCCATCCACTGAGAGAGGAAGGGGGTAGGCAAATAGCCACGCTGAGAGAATGGCCAGGAGAGAATGCATGCAGACAAGGCATTCGTGACAGGAGTCGGCCTGCAAAGGAAATCAATTTACTACAGGAATCAAGGATAAGCATTGAGATATCACATCTCATGCTATAGGAATGTCTCAGGATTGGAATGGGAAGGACTTAGATATCACATATGCTATAGGGAGGGTCTCAGTTTTGATATTAGAAGCAATGAGATATCACATCTCATGCTATCGGAAGTGTCTCAGGATTGGAATGGGAAGGAGCTGGATATCACATCTCATGCTAAAGGAAGGGTCTCAGGTTTGGAACGGGAAGGAGTTGGATATCACATCTCATGTTATAGGAAGGGTCTCAGGTTTGGTATAAACATTGAGATATCACATCTCTGCTATCGGAAGTGTCTCAGGATTGGAATGGGAAGGAGTTGGATATCCCATCTCATGTTATAGGACGGGTCTCAGGTTTTTTATTAAAATCATTGAGATATATTGCATGCTGTAGGAAGGGTCTAAGGATTGGAATGGGAAGGACTTGGATATCACATCTCATGCTATAGATAGGCTCTCAGGTTTGGAAAGTGAAGGAGTTGGATATCACATTTCATGTTAGAGGAAGGATCTCAGGTTTGATATTAGAGGCATTGAGATATCACATCTCAGGCTATAGGAAGGGTCTCAGGATTGGAATGGGAAGGAGTTGGATATCACATCTCATGCTATAGGAAGGGTCTCAGGTTTTGTTATAAGCATTGAGATATCACATCTCATGCTATAGGAAGGGTCTCAGGATTGGAATGGAAGGAGTTGGATATCACATCTCATGTTATAGGAAGGATCTCAGGTTTGGTATTAGAAGCATTGAGACATCACATCTCATGCTATAGGAAGGGTCTCAGGATTGGAATGGGAAGGAGTTGGATATCACATCTCATGCTATAGAAGGGTCTCAGGATTGGAATGGGAAGGAGTTGTATATGACATCTCATGCCGTAGGGAGGGTCTCAGGTTCGGTATAAACATTGAGATATCACATCTCTGCTATCGAAAGGGTCTCAGGATTGGAATGGGAAGGAGTTGGATATCCCATCTCATGTTATAGGAAGAGTCTCAGGTTTGGTATTAGAAGCATTGAGATATCACATCTCATGCTATAGGAAGTGTCTCAGGATTGGAATGGGAAGGACTTGGGTATCACATCTCATGCTATAGGGAGGGTCTCAAGTTTGATATTAGAAGCATTGAGATATCACATCTCATGCTATAGGAAGGGTCTCAGGAATGGAATGGGAAGGAGTTGGATATCACATCTCATGCTATAGGAAGGGTCTCAGGTTTTGTATAAGCAGTGAGATATCACATCTCATGCTATAGGAAGTGTCTCAGGATTGGAATGGGAAGGAGTTGGATATCACATCTCATGTTATAGGAAGGATCTCAGGTTTGGTATAAGCATTGAGATATCAGATCTCTGCTATCGGAAGGGTCTCAGGATTGGAAAGGGAAGGAGTTGGATATTCCCATCTTATGTTATAGGAAGGGTCTCAGGTTTGGTATTAGAAGCATTGAGATATCACATCTCATGCTATAGAAAGGGTCTCAGGATTGGAATGGGAAGGACTTGGATATCACATCTCTTGCTATAGGGAGGGTCTCAAGTTTGATATTAGAAGCATTGAGGTATCACATTTCATGATATCGGAAGGGTCTCAAGATTGGAATGGGAAGGAGTTGGATATCACATCTCATGATAAAGGAAGGGTCTAAGGTTTGGAAGGGGAAGGATTTGGATATCACATCTCATGTTATAGGACGGGTCTCAGGTTTGGTATTAGAAGCATTGAGATATCAAGTCTCATGGTATAGGAAGGGTCTCAGGATTGGAATGGGATGGAGTTGGATATCACATCTCAAGCTATAGGAAGGGTCTCAGGATTAGAATGGGAAGGAGTTTGATATCACATCTCATGCCATAGTATGGGTCTCAGGTTTGGTAGAAGCATTGGGATATCACATCTCATGCTATCGGAAGGGTATCGGGATTGGATTTGGAAGGAGTTGGATATCCCATCTCATGCTATAGGAAGGGTCTCAGGTTGGAATGGGAAGGAGTTGGATATCACATCTCATGTTATAGGAAGGGTCTCAGGATTGGAATGGGAAGTACTTGGATATCACATCTCATGCTATAGGAAGGCTCTCAGGTTTGCAAGGGGAAAGAGTTGGATATCACATTTCATGCTATCAGAAGGATCTCAGGTTTGGTATAGAAGCATTGAGATATCATATCTTATGCTATCAGAAGAGTCTCAGGATTGGAATGGGAAGGAGTTGGATATCACATCTCATGCTAAAGGGAGGGTCTCAGGTTTGGAAGATAAGGATTTGGATATCACATCTCATGTTATAGGAAGGATCTCAGGTTTGGTATTAGAAGTATTGAGATATCACATCTCATGCTATCGGAAGGATCTCAGGTTTGGTATAGAAGCATTGAGATATATCTTATGCTATCAGAAGGGTCTCAGGATTGGAATGGGAAGGAGTTGGATATCACATCTCATGCTAAAGGGAGGGTCTCAGGTTTGGAAAGGGAAGGAGTTGGATATCACATTTCATGTCATAGGAAGGGTCTCAGGTTGGAATGGGAAGGAGTTGGATATCACATTTCATGTTATAGGAAGGGTCTCAGGATTGGAATGGGAAGGAGTTGGATATCACATCTCAAGCTTTAGGAAGGGTCTCAGGTTTGGTATAAGCATTGAGATAGCACATCCCATGCTATAGGAAGGGTCTCAGGATTGGAATGGGAAGGAGTTGGATATCACATCTCATGTTATAGGAAAGATCTCAGGTTTGGTATTAGAAGCATTGAGACATCACATCTCATGTTATAGGAAGGGTCTCAGGATTGGAATGGGAAGAAGTTGGATATCACATCTCATGCTATAGGAAGGGTCTCAGGTTTGGAAGGGGAAGGAGTTGGATATCCAATCTCATGTTATAGGACTGGTCTCAGGTTTGGTATTAGAAGCATTGAGATATCCCATCGCATGCTGTAGGAAGGTTCTCAGGTTTGGAATGGGGAGGAATTGGATATCACATCTCATGTCATAGGAAGGATCTCAGGTTTGGTATTAGAAGCATTGAGATATCACATCTCATGCTATAGGAATGGTCTCAGGATTGGAATGGGAAGGAGTTGGATATTACATTCCTGCTATAGGAAGGGTCTCATGTTTGGAATGGGAATGTGTTGGATATCACATATGCTATAGGAAGGGTCTCAGGTTTGGAACGGGAAGGAGTTGGATATCACATCTCATGTTATAGGAAGGGTCTCAGGTTTGGTATAAGCATTGAGATATCACATCTCTGCTATCGGAAGTGTCTCAGGATTGGAATGGGAAGGTGTTGGATATCCCATCTCATGTTATAGGACGGGTCTCAGGTTTGTTATTAGAATCATTGAGATATCATATTGCATGCTGTAGGAAGGGTCTAAGGATTGGAATGGGAAGGAGTTGGATATCCCATCTCATGTTATAGTAAGAGTCTCAAGTTTGGTATTAGAAGCATTTAGATATCACATCTCATGCTATAGGAAGTGTCTCAGGATTGGAATGGGAAGGAGTTGGATATCACATTTCATGTTAGAGGAAGAATCTCAGGTTTGGTATTAGAGGCATTGAGATATCACATCTCATGCTATAGGAAGGGTCTCAGGATTGGAATGGGAAGGAGTTGGATATCACATCTCATGCTATAGGAAGGGTCTCAGGTTTGGTATAAGCATTGAGATATCACATCTCATGCTATAGGAAGGGTCTCAGGATTGGAATGGGAAGGAGTTGGATATCACATCTCATGTTATAGGAAGGATCTCAGGTTTGGTATTAGAAGCATTGAGACATCACATCTCATGCTATCGGAAGGGTCTCAGGATTGGAATGGGAAGGACTTGGATATCACATCTCATGCTATAGAGAGGGTCTCAAGTTTGATATTAGAAGCATTGAGATATCATATCTCATGCTATAGGAAGGGTCTCAGGATTGGAAAGGGAAGGAGTTGAATATCACATCTCATGCTATAGGAAGGGTCTCAGGTTTGGTATAAGCAGTGAGATATCACATCTCATGCTATAGGAAGTGTCTCAGGATTGGAATGGGAAGGAGTTGGATATCACATCTCATGTTATAGGAAGGATCTCAGGTTTGGTATAAGCATTGAGATATCACATCTCTACTATCGGAAGGGTCTCAGGATTGGAATGGGAAGGACTTGGATATCACATCTCATGCTATAGGAAGGGTCTCAGGTTTGGTATAAGCATTGAGATATCACATCTCATGCTATAGGAAGGGTCTCAGGATTGGAATGGGAAGGAGTTGGATATCACATCTCATGTTATAGGAAGGATCTCAGGTTTGGTATTAGAAGCATTGAGACATCACATCTCATGCTATCGGAAGGGTCTCAGGATTGGAATGGGAAGGACTTGTATATCACATCTCATGCTATAGGGAGGGCCTCAAGTTTGATATTAGAAGCATTGAGATATCACATCTCATGATTTGGGAAGGGTCTCAGGGATGGAATGGGAAGGAGTTGGATATCACATCTCATGCTATAGGAAGGGTCTCAGGTTTGGTATAAGCAGTGAGATATCACATCTCATGCTATAGGAAGTGTCTCAGGATTGGAATGGGAAGGAGTTGGATATCACATCTCATGTTATAGGAAGGGTCTCAGGTTTGGTATTAGAAGCATTGAGATATCACATCTCATGCTATAGGAAGGGTCTCAGGATTGGAATGGGAAGGACTTGGATATCACATCTCATGCTATAAGGAGGGTCTCAAGTTTGATATTAGAAGCATTGAGATATCACATCTCATGATATCGCAAGCGTCTCAGGGATGGAATGGGAAGGATTTGGATATCACATCTCATGATAAAGGAAGTGTCTAAGGTTTGGAAGGGGAAGGAGTTTGATATCACATCTCATGCCATAGTATGGGTCTCAGGTTTGGTAGAAGCATTGGGATATCACATCTCATGCTATCGGAAGGGTATCAGGATTGGATTTGGAAGGAGTTGGATATCCCATCTCATGCTATAGGAAGGGTCTCAGGTTGGAATGGGAAGGAGTTGGATATCACATCTCATGTTATAGGAAGGGTCTCAGGATTGGAATTAGAAGGACTTGGATATCACATCTCATGCTATAGGAAGGCTCTCAGGTTTGGAAGGGGAAAGAGTTGGATATCACATTTCATGTTAGAGGTAGGATCTCAGGTTTGGTATAGAAGCATTGAGATATCACATCTCATGCTATCAGAAGGTTCTCAGGATTGGAATGGGACGGAGTTGGATATCACATCTCATGCTAAAGGGAGGGTCTCAGGTTTGGAAGGGGAAGGATTTGGATATCACATCTCATGTTATCAGAAGGATCTCAGGTTTGGTATTAGAAGTATTGAGATATCACATCTCATGCTATAGGAAGGGTCTCAGGATTGGAATGGGAAGGAGTTGGTTATCACATCCCATGCTAAAGGAAGGGTCTCAGGTTTGGTAGAAGCATTGAGATATCACATCTCATGCTATCGGAAGTGTCTCAGGATTGGAATGGGAAGGAGCTGATATCACATCTCATGCTAAAGGAAGGGTCTCAGGTTTGGAACGGGAAGGAGTTGGATATCACATCTCATGTTATAGGAAGGGTCTCAGGTTTGGTATAAGCATTGAGATATCACATCTCTGCTATCGGAAGTGTCTCAGGATTGGAATGGGAAGGACTTGGATATCACATCTCATGCTATAGATAGGCTTTCAGGTTTGGAAAGGGAAGGAGTTGGATATCACATCTCATGCTAGAGGAAGGGTCTCAGGTTTGGTATAAGCATTGAGATATCACATCTCGTGCTATAGGAAGGGTCTCAGGATTGGAATGGGAAGGAGTTGTATATGACATCTCATGCCGTAGGAAGGGTCTCAGGTTTGGTATAAGCATTGAGATATCACATCTCTGCTATTGAAAGGGTCTTAGGATTGGAATGGGAAGGAGTTGGATATCCCATCTCAGGTTATAGGAAGAGTCTCAGGTTTGGTATTAGAAGCATTGAGATATCCCATCTCATGCTATAGGAAGCGTCTCAGGATTGGAATGGGAAGGAGTTGGATATCACATCTCATGCTAGAGGAAGGGTCTCAGGTTTGGTATAAGCATTGAGATATCACATCTCGTGCTATAGGAAGGGTCTCAGGATTGGAATGGGAAGGAGTTGTATATGACATCTCATGCCGTAGGAAGGGTCTCAGGTTTGGTATAAGCATTGAGATATCACATCTCTGCTATCGGAAGTGTCTCAGGATTGGAATGGGAAGGACTTGGATATCACATCTCATGCTATAGATAGGCTCTCAGGTTTGGAAAGGGAAGGAGTTGGATATCACATTTCATGTTAGAGGAAGGGTCTCAGGTTTGGTATTAGAGGCATTGAGATATCAGATCTCAGGCTATAGGAAGGGTCTCAGGATTGGAATGGGAAGGAGTTGGATATCACATCTCATGTTATAGGAAAGATCTCAGGTTTGGTATTAGAAGCATTGAGACATCACATCTCATGTTATAGGAAGGGTCTCAGGATTGGAATGGGAAGAAGTTGGATATCACATCTCATGCTATAGGAAGGGTCTCAGGTTTGGAAGGGGAAGGAGTTGGATATCCAATCTCATGTTATAGGACTGGTCTCAGGTTTGGTATTAGAAGCATTGAGATATCCCATCGCATGCTGTAGGAAGGTTCTCAGGTTTGGAATGGGGAGGAATTGGATATCACATCTCATGTCATAGGAAGGATCTCAGGTTTGGTATTAGAAGCATTGAGATATCACATCTCATGCTATAGGAATGGTCTCAGGATTGGAATGGGAAGGAGTTGGATATTACATTCCTGCTATAGGAAGGGTCTCATGTTTGGAATGGGAATGTGTTGGATATCACATATGCTATAGGAAGGGTCTCAGGTTTGGAACGGGAAGGAGTTGGATATCACATCTCATGTTATAGGAAGGGTCTCAGGTTTGGTATAAGCATTGAGATATCACATCTCTGCTATCGGAAGTGTCTCAGGATTGGAATGGGAAGGTGTTGGATATCCCATCTCATGTTATAGGACGGGTCTCAGGTTTGTTATTAGAATCATTGAGATATCATATTGCATGCTGTAGGAAGGGTCTAAGGATTGGAATGGGAAGGAGTTGGATATCCCATCTCATGTTATAGTAAGAGTCTCAAGTTTGGTATTAGAAGCATTTAGATATCACATCTCATGCTATAGGAAGTGTCTCAGGATTGGAATGGGAAGGAGTTGGATATCACATTTCATGTTAGAGGAAGGATCTCAGGTTTGGTATTAGAGGCATTGAGATATCACATCTCATGCTATAGGAAGGGTCTCAGGATTGGAATGGGAAGGAGTTGGATATCACATCTCATGCTATAGGAAGGGTCTCAGGTTTGGTATAAGCATTGAGATATCACATCTCATGCTATAGGAAGGGTCTCAGGATTGGAATGGGAAGGAGTTGGATATCACATCTCATGTTATAGGAAGGATCTCAGGTTTGGTATTAGAAGCATTGAGACATCACATCTCATGCTATCGGAAGGGTCTCAGGATTGGAATGGGAAGGACTTGGATATCACATCTCATGCTATAGAGAGGGTCTCAAGTTTGATATTAGAAGCATTGAGATATCATATCTCATGCTATAGGAAGGGTCTCAGGATTGGAAAGGGAAGGAGTTGAATATCACATCTCATGCTATAGGAAGGGTCTCAGGTTTGGTATAAGCAGTGAGATATCACATCTCATGCTATAGGAAGTGTCTCAGGATTGGAATGGGAAGGAGTTGGATATCACATCTCATGTTATAGGAAGGATCTCAGGTTTGGTATAAGCATTGAGATATCACATCTCTACTATCGGAAGGGTCTCAGGATTGGAATGGGAAGGACTTGGATATCACATCTCATGCTATAGGAAGGGTCTCAGGTTTGGTATAAGCATTGAGATATCACATCTCATGCTATAGGAAGGGTCTCAGGATTGGAATGGGAAGGAGTTGGATATCACATCTCATGTTATAGGAAGGATCTCAGGTTTGGTATTAGAAGCATTCAGACATCACATCTCATGCTATCGGAAGGGTCTCAGGATTGGAATGGGAAGGACTTGTATATCACATCTCATGCTATAGGGAGGGCCTCAAGTTTGATATTAGAAGCATTGAGATATCACATCTCATGATTTGGGAAGGGTCTCAGGGATGGAATGGGAAGGAGTTGGATATCACATCTCATGCTATAGGAAGGGTCTCAGGTTTGGTATAAGCAGTGAGATATCACATCTCATGCTATAGGAAGTGTCTCAGGATTGGAATGGGAAGGAGTTGGATATCACATCTCATGTTATAGGAAGGGTCTCAGGTTTGGTATTAGAAGCATTGAGATATCACATCTCATGCTATAGGAAGGGTCTCAGGATTGGAATGGGAAGGACTTGGATATCACATCTCATGCTATAAGGAGGGTCTCAAGTTTGATATTAGAAGCATTGAGATATCACATCTCATGATATCGCAAGCGTCTCAGGGATGGAATGGGAAGGATTTGGATATCACATCTCATGATAAAGGAAGTGTCTAAGGTTTGGAAGGGGAAGGAGTTTGATATCACATCTCATGCCATAGTATGGGTCTCAGGTTTGGTAGAAGCATTGGGATATCACATCTCATGCTATCGGAAGGGTATCAGGATTGGATTTGGAAGGAGTTGGATATCCCATCTCATGCTATAGGAAGGGTCTCAGGTTGGAATGGGAAGGAGTTGGATATCACATCTCATGTTATAGGAAGGGTCTCAGGATTGGAATTAGAAGGACTTGGATATCACATCTCATGCTATAGGAAGGCTCTCAGGTTTGGAAGGGGAAAGAGTTGGATATCACATTTCATGTTAGAGGTAGGATCTCAGGTTTGGTATAGAAGCATTGAGATATCACATCTCATGCTATCAGAAGGTTCTCAGGATTGGAATGGGACGGAGTTGGATATCACATCTCATGCTAAAGGGAGGGTCTCAGGTTTGGAAGGGGAAGGATTTGGATATCACATCTCATGTTATCAGAAGGATCTCAGGTTTGGTATTAGAAGTATTGAGATATCACATCTCATGCTATAGGAAGGGTCTCAGGATTGGAATGGGAAGGAGTTGGTTATCACATCCCATGCTAAAGGAAGGGTCTCAGGTTTGGTAGAAGCATTGAGATATCACATCTCATGCTATCGGAAGTGTCTCAGGATTGGAATGGGAAGGAGCTGATATCACATCTCATGCTAAAGGAAGGGTCTCAGGTTTGGAACGGGAAGGAGTTGGATATCACATCTCATGTTATAGGAAGGGTCTCAGGTTTGGTATAAGCATTGAGATATCACATCTCTGCTATCGGAAGTGTCTCAGGATTGGAATGGGAAGGACTTGGATATCACATCTCATGCTATAGATAGGCTTTCAGGTTTGGAAAGGGAAGGAGTTGGATATCACATCTCATGCTAGAGGAAGGGTCT
Source organism: Ambystoma mexicanum (assembly GCF_040938575.1). Taxonomy (NCBI): domain Eukaryota; kingdom Metazoa; phylum Chordata; class Amphibia; order Caudata; family Ambystomatidae; genus Ambystoma; species Ambystoma mexicanum. The sequence continues at coordinate 1,501,393,263 of NC_090923.1, read as the reverse complement.
CAGGTTTGGTATAAGCATTGAGATATCACATCTCGTGCTATAGGAAGGGTCTCAGGATTGGAATGGGAAGGAGTTGTATATGACATCTCATGCCGTAGGAAGGGTCTCAGGTTTGGTATAAGCATTGAGATATCACATCTCTGCTATTGAAAGGGTCTTAGGATTGGAATGGGAAGGAGTTGGATATCCCATCTCAGGTTATAGGAAGAGTCTCAGGTTTGGTATTAGAAGCATTGAGATATCCCATCTCATGCTATAGGAAGGGTCTCAGGATTGGAATGGGAAGGAGTTGGATATCACATCTCATGCTAGAGGAAGGGTCTCAGGTTTGGTATAAGCATTGAGATATCACATCTCGTGCTATAGGAAGGGTCTCAGGATTGGAATGGGAAGGAGTTGTATATGACATCTCATGCCGTAGGAAGGGTCTCAGGTTTGGTATAAGCATTGAGATATCACATCTCTGCTATCGGAAGTGTCTCAGGATTGGAATGGGAAGGACTTGGATATCACATCTCATGCTATAGATAGGCTCTCAGGTTTGGAAAGGGAAGGAGTTGGATATCACATTTCATGTTAGAGGAAGGATCTCAGGTTTGGTATTAGAGGCATTGAGATATCAGATCTCAGGCTATAGGAAGGGTCTCAGGATTGGAATGGGAAGGAGTTGGATATCACATCTAATGCTATAGGAAGGGTCTCAGGATTGGAATGGGAAGGAGTTGGATATCACATCTCATGCTAGAGGAAGGGTCTCAGGTTTGGTATAAGCATTGAGATATCACATCTCGTGCTATAGGAAGGGTCTCAGGATTGGAATGGGAAGGAGTTGTATATGACATCTCATGCCGTAGGAAGGGTCTCAGGTTTGGTATAAGCATTGAGATATCACATCTCTGCTATCGAAAGGGTCTTAGGATTGGAATGGGAAGGAGTTGGATATCCCATCTCAGGTTATAGGAAGAGTCTCAGGTTTGGTATTAGAAGCATTGAGATATCCCATCTCATGATATAGGAAGGGTCTCAGGTTGGAATGGGAAGGAGTTGGATATCACATTTCATGTTATAGGAAGGGTCTCAGGATTGGAATGGGAAGGACTTGGATATCATATCCCATGCTATAGGAAGGCTCTCAGGTTTGGAAGGGGAAGGAGTTGGATATCACATTTCATGTTAGAGGAAGGATCTCAGGTTTGGTATTAGAGGCATTGAGATATCACATCTCATGCTATAGGAAGGGTCTCAGGATTGGAATGGGAAGGAGTTGGATATCACATCTCATGCTATAGGAAGGGTCTCAGGTTTGGTATAAGCATTGAGATATCACATCTCATGCTATAGGAAGGGTCTCAGGACTGGAATGGGAAGGAGTTGGATATCACATCTCATGTTATAGGAAGGATCTCAGGTTTGGTATTAGAAGCATTGAGACATCACATCTCATGCTATCGGAAGGGTCTCAGGATTGGAATGGGAAGGACTTGGATATCACATCTCATGCTATAGGGAGGGTCTCAAGTTTGATATTAGAAGCATTGAGATATCATATCTCATGCTATAGGAAGGGTCTCAGGATTGGAAAGGGAAGGAGTTGGATATCACATCTCATGCTATAGGAAGGGTCTCAGGTTTGGTATAAGCAGTGAGATATCACATCTCATGCTATAGGAAGTGTCTCAGGATTGGAATGGGAAGGAGTTGGATATCACATCTCATGTTATAGGAAGGATCTCAGGTTTGGTATAAGCATTGAGATATCACATCTCTACTATCGGAAGGGTCTCAGGATTGGAATGGGAAGGACTTGGATATCACATCTCATGCTATAGGAAGGGTCTCAGGTTTGGTATAAGCATTGAGATATCACATCTCATGCTATAGGAAGGGTCTCAGGATTGGAATGGGAAGGAGTTGGATATCACATCTCATATTATAGGAAGGATCTCAGGTTTGGTATTAGAAGCATTGAGACATCACATCTCATGCTATCGGAAGGGTCTCAGGATTGGAATGGGAAGGACTTGGATATCACATCTCATGCTATAGGGAGGGTCTCAAGTTTGATATTAGAAGCATTGAGATATCACATCTCATGATTTGGGAAGGGTCTCAGGGATGGAATGGGAAGGAGTTGGATATCACATCTCATGCTATAGGAAGGGTCTCAGGTTTGGTATAAGCAGTGAGATATCACATCTCATGCTATAGGAAGTGTCTCAGGATTGGAATGGGAAGGAGTTGGATATCACATCTCATGTTATAGGAAGGGTCTCAGGTTTGGTATTAGAAGCATTGAGATATCACATCTCATGCTATAGGAAGGGTCTCAGGATTGGAATGGGAAGGACTTGGATATCACATCTCATGCTATAAGGAGGGTCTCAAGTTTGATATTAGAAGCATTGAGATATCACATCTCATGATATCGCAAGCGTCTCAGGGATGGAATGGGAAGGATTTGGATATCACATCTCATGATAAAGGAAGTGTCTAAGGTTTGGAAGGGGAAGGAGTTTGATATCACATCTCATGCCATAGTATGGGTCTCAGGTTTGGTAGAAGCATTGGGATATCACATCTCATGCTATCGGAAGGGTATCAGGATTGGATTTGGAAGGAGTTGGATATCCCATCTCATGCTATAGGAAGGGTCTCAGGTTGGAATGGGAAGGAGTTGGATATCACATCTCATGTTATAGGAAGGGTCTCAGGATTGGAATTAGAAGGACTTGGATATCACATCTCATGCTATAGGAAGGCTCTCAGGTTTGGAAGGGGAAAGAGTTGGATATCACATTTCATGTTAGAGGTAGGATCTCAGGTTTGGTATTAGAGGCATTGAGATATCACATCTCATGCTATCAGAAGAGTCTCAGGATTGGAATGGGAAGGAGTTGGATATTACATCTCATGCTAAAGGGAGGGTCTCAGGTTTGGAAGGGGAAGGATTTGGATATCACATCTCATGTTATAGGAAGGATCTCAGGTTTGGTATTAGAAGCATTGAGATATCACATCTCATGCTATCGGAAGGATCTCAGGTTTGGTATAGAAGCATTGAGATATCACATCTCATGCTATCAGAAGGTTCTCAGGATTGGAATGGGACGGAGTTGGATATCACATCTCATGCTAAAGGGAGGGTCTCAGGTTTGGAAGGGGAAGGATTTGGATATCACATCTCATGTTATCAGAAGGATCTCAGGTTTGGTATTAGAAGTATTGAGATATCACATCTCATGCTATAGGAAGGGTCTCAGGATTGGAATGGGAAGGAGTTGGTTATCACATCCCATTCTAAAGGAAGGGTCTCAGGTTTGGTAGAAGCATTGAGATATCACATATCATGCTATCGGAAGTGTCTCAGGATTGGAATGGGAAGGAGCTGATATCACATCTCATGCTAAAGGAAGGGTCTCAGGTTTGGAACGGGAAGGAGTTGGATATCACATCTCATGTTATAGGAAGGGTCTCAGGTTTGGTATAAGCATTGAGATATCACATCTCTGCTATCGGAAGTGTCTCAGGATTGGAATGGGAAGGACTTGGATATCACATCTCATGCTATAGATAGGCTTTCAGGTTTGGAAAGGGAAGGAGTTGGATATCACTTCTCATGCTAGAGGAAGGGTCTCAGGTTTGGTATAAGCATTGAGATATCACATCTCGTGCTATAGGAAGGGTCTCAGGATTGGAATGGGAAGGAGTTGTATATGACATCTCATGCCGTAGGAAGGGTCTCAGGTTTGGTATAAGCATTGAGATATCACATCTCTGCTATCGAAAGGGTCTTAGGATTGGAATGGGAAGGAGTTGGATATCCCATCTCAGGTTATAGGAAGAGTCTCAGGTTTGGTATTAGAAGCATTGAGATATCCCATCTCATGCTATAGGAAGGGTCTCAGGATTGGAATGGGAAGGAGTTGGATATCACATCTCATGCTAGAGGAAGGGTCTCAGGTTTGGTATAAGCATTGAGATATCACATCTCGTGCTATAGGAAGGGTCTCAGGATTGGAATGGGAAGGAGTTGTATATGACATCTCATGCCGTAGGAAGGGTCTCAGGTTTGGTATAAGCATTGAGATATCACATCTCTGCTATCGGAAGTGTCTCAGGATTGGAATGGGAAGGACTTGGATATCACATCTCATGCTATAGATAGGCTCTCAGGTTTGGAAAGGGAAGGAGTTGGATATCACATTTCATGTTAGAGGAAGGATCTCAGGTTTGGTATTAGAGGCATTGAGATATCAGATCTCAGGCTATAGGAAGGGTCTCAGGATTGGAATGGGAAGGAGTTGGATATCACATCTAATGCTATAGGAAGGGTCTCAGGATTGGAATGGGAAGGAGTTAGATATCACATCTCATGCTAGAGGAAGGGTCTCAGGTTTGGTATAAGCATTGAGATATCACATCTCGTGCTATAGGAAGGGTCTCAGGATTGGAATGGGAAGGAGTTGTATATGACATCTCATGCCGTAGGAAGGGTCTCAGGTTTGGTATAAGCATTGAGATATCACATCTCTGCTATCGAAAGGGTCTTAGGATTGGAATGGGAAGGAGTTGGATATCCCATCTCAGGTTATAGGAAGAGTCTCAGGTTTGGTATTAGAAGCATTGAGATATCCCATCTCATGATATAGGAAGGGTCTCAGGTTGGAATGGGAAGGAGTTGGATATCACATTTCATGTTATAGGAAGGGTCTCAGGATTGGAATGGGAAGGACTTGGATATCATATCCCATGCTATAGGAAGGCTCTCAGGTTTGGAAGGGGAAGGAGTTGGATATCACATTTCATGTTAGAGGAAGGATCTCAGGTTTGGTATTAGAGGCATTGAGATATCACATCTCATGCTATAGGAAGGGTCTCAGGATTGGAATGGGAAGGAGTTGGATATCACATCTCATGCTATAGGAAGGGTCTCAGGTTTGGTATAAGCATTGAGATATCACATCTCATGCTATAGGAAGGGTCTCAGGATTGGAATGGGAAGGAGTTGGATATCACATCTCATGTTATAGGAAGGATCTCAGGTTTGGTATTAGAAGCATTGAGACATCACATCTCATGCTATCGGAAGGGTCTCAGGATTGGAATGGGAAGGACTTGGATATCACATCTCATGCTATAGGGAGGGTCTCAAGTTTGATATTAGAAGCATTGAGATATCATATCTCATGCTATAGGAAGGGTCTCAGGATTGGAAAGGGAAGGAGTTGGATATCACATCTCATGCTATAGGAAGGGTCTCAGGTTTGGTATAAGCAGTGAGATATCACATCTCATGCTATAGGAAGTGTCTCAGGATTGGAATGGGAAGGAGTTGGATATCACATCTCATGTTATAGGAAGGATCTCAGGTTTGGTATAAGCATTGAGATATCACATCTCTACTATCGGAAGGGTCTCAGGATTGGAATGGGAAGGACTTGGATATCACATCTCATGCTATAGGAAGGGTCTCAGGTTTGGTATAAGCATTGAGATATCACATCTCATGCTATAGGAAGGGTCTCAGGATTGGAATGGGAAGGAGTTGGATATCACATCTCATGTTATAGGAAGGATCTCAGGTTTGGTATTAGAAGCATTGAGACATCACATCTCATGCTATCGGAAGGGTCTCAGGATTGGAATGGGAAGGACTTGGATATCACATCTCATGCTATAGGGAGGGTCTCAAGTTTGATATTAGAAGCATTGAGATATCACATCTCATGATTTGGGAAGGGTCTCAGGGATGGAATGGGAAGGAGTTGGATATCACATCTCATGCTATAGGAAGGGTCTCAGGTTTGGTATAAGCAGTGAGATATCACATCTCATGCTATAGGAAGTGTCTCAGGATTGGAATGGGAAGGAGTTGGATATCACATCTCATGTTATAGGAAGGGTCTCAGGTTTGGTATTAGAAGCATTGAGATATCACATCTCATGCTATAGGAAGGGTCTCAGGATTGGAATGGGAAGGACTTGGATATCACATCTCATGCTATAAGGAGGGTCTCAAGTTTGATATTAGAAGCATTGAGATATCACATCTCATGATATCGCAAGCGTCTCAGGGATGGAATGGGAAGGATTTGGATATCACATCTCATGATAAAGGAAGTGTCTAAGGTTTGGAAGGGGAAGGAGTTTGATATCACATCTCATGCCATAGTATGGGTCTCAGGTTTGGTAGAAGCATTGGGATATCACATCTCATGCTATCGGAAGGGTATCAGGATTGGATTTGGAAGGAGTTGGATATCCCATCTCATGCTATAGGAAGGGTCTCAGGTTGGAATGGGAAGGAGTTGGATATCACATCTCATGTTATAGGAAGGGTCTCAGGATTGCAATTAGAAGGACTTGTATATCACATCTCATGCTATAGGAAGGCTCTCAGGTTTGGAAGGGGAAAGAGTTGGATATCACATTTCATGTTAGAGGTAGGATCTCAGGTTTGGTATTAGAGGCATTGAGATATCACATCTCATGCTATCAGAAGAGTCTCAGGATTGGAATGGGAAGGAGTTGGATATCACATCTCATGCTAAAGGGAGGGTCTCAGGTTTGGAAGGGGAAGGATTTGGATATCACATCTCATGTTATAGGAAGGATCTCAGGTTTGGTATTAGAAGCATTGAGATATCACATCTCATGCTATCGGAAGGATCTCAGGTTTGGTATAGAAGCATTGAGATATCACATCTCATGCTATCAGAAGGTTCTCAGGATTGGAATGGGACGGAGTTGGATATCACATCTCATGCTAAAGGGAGGGTCTCAGGTTTGGAAGGGGAAGGATTTGGATATCACATCTCATGTTATCAGAAGGATCTCAGGTTTGGTATTAGAAGTATTGAGATATCACATCTCATGCTATAGGAAGGGTCTCAGGATTGGAATGGGAAGGAGTTGGTTATCACATCCCATTCTAAAGGAAGGGTCTCAGGTTTGGTAGAAGCATTGAGATATCACATCTCATGCTATCGGAAGTGTCTCAGGATTGGAATGGGAAGGAGCTGATATCACATCTCATGCTAAAGGAAGGGTCTCAGGTTTGGAACGGGAAGGAGTTGGATATCACATCTCATGTTATAGGAAGGGTCTCAGGTTTGGTATAAGCATTGAGATATCACATCTCTGCTATCGGAAGTGTCTCAGGATTGGAATGGGAAGGACTTGGATATCACATCTCATGCTATAGATAGGCTTTCAGGTTTGGAAAGGGAAGGAGTTGGATATCACTTCTCATGCTAGAGGAAGGGTCTCAGGTTTGGTATAAGCATTGAGATATCACATCTCGTGCTATAGGAAGGGTCTCAGGATTGGAATGGGAAGGAGTTGTATATGACATCTCATGCCGTAGGAAGGGTCTCAGGTTTGGTATAAGCATTGAGATATCACATCTCTGCTATCGAAAGGGTCTTAGGATTGGAATGGGAAGGAGTTGGATATCCCATCTCAGGTTATAGGAAGAGTCTCAGGTTTGGTATTAGAAGCATTGAGATATCCCATCTCATGCTATAGGAAGGGTCTCAGGATTGGAATGGGAAGGAGTTGGATATCACATCTCATGCTAGAGGAAGGGTCTCAGGTTTGGTATGAGCATTGAGATATCACATCTCGTGCTATAGGAAGGGTCTCAGGATTGGAATGGGAAGGAGTTGTATATGACATCTCATGCCGTAGGAAGGGTCTCAGGTTTGGTATAAGCATTGAGATATCACATCTCTGCTATCGGAAGTGTCTCAGGATTGGAATGGGAAGGACTTGGATATCACATCTCATGCTATAGATAGGCTCTCAGGTTTGGAAAGGGAAGGAGTTGGATATCACATTTCATGTTAGAGGAAGGATCTCAGGTTTGGTATTAGAGGCATTGAGATATCAGATCTCAGGCTATAGGAAGGGTCTCAGGATTGGAATGGGAAGGAGTTGGATATCACATCTAATGCTATAGGAAGGGTCTCAGGATTGGAATGGGAAGGAGTTGGATATCACATCTCATGCTAGAGGAAGGGTCTCAGGTTTGGTATAAGCATTGAGATATCACATCTCGTGCTATAGGAAGGGTCTCAGGATTGGAATGGGAAGGAGTTGTATATGACATCTCATGCCGTAGGAAGGGTCTCAGGTTTGGTATAAGCATTGAGATATCACATCTCTGCTATCGAAAGGGTCTTAGGATTGGAATGGGAAGGAGTTGGATATCCCATCTCAGGTTATAGGAAGAGTCTCAGGTTTGGTATTAGAAGCATTGAGATATCCCATCTCATGATATAGGAAGGGTCTCAGGTTGGAATGGGAAGGAGTTGGATATCACATTTCATGTTATAGGAAGGGTCTCAGGATTGGAATGGGAAGGACTTGGATATCATATCCCATGCTATAGGAAGGCTCCCAGGTTTGGAAGGGGAAGGAGTTGGATATCACATTTCATGTTAGAGGAAGGATCTCAGGTTTGGTATTAGAGGCATTGAGATATCACATCTCATGCTATAGGAAGGGTCTCAGGATTGGAATGGGAAGGAGTTGGATATCACATCTCATGCTATAGGAAGGGTCTCAGGTTTGGTATAAGCATTGAGATATCACATCTCATGCTATAGGAAGGGTCTCAGGATTGGAATGGGAAGGAGTTGGATATCACATCTCATGTTATAGGAAGGATCTCAGGTTTGGTATTAGAAGCATTGAGACATCACATCTCATGCTATCGGAAGGGTCTCAGGATTGGAATGGGAAGGACTTGGATATCACATCTCATGCTATAGGGAGGGTCTCAAGTTTGATATTAGAAGCATTGAGATATCATATCTCATGCTATAGGAAGGGTCTCAGGATTGGAAAGGGAAGGAGTTGGATATCACATCTCATGCTATAGGAAGGGTCTCAGGTTTGGTATAAGCAGTGAGATATCACATCTCATGCTATAGGAAGTGTCTCAGGATTGGAATGGGAAGGAGTTGGATATCACATCTCATGTTATAGGAAGGATCTCAGGTTTGGTATAAGCATTGAGATATCACATCTCTACTATCGGAAGGGTCTCAGGATTGGAATGGGAAGGACTTGGATATCACATCTCATGCTATAGGAAGGGTCTCAGGTTTGGTATAAGCATTGAGATATCACATCTTATGCTATAGGAAGGGTCTCAGGATTGGAATGGGAAGGAGTTGGATATCACATCTCATGTTATAGGAAGGATCTCAGGTTTGGTATTAGAAGCATTGAGACATCACATCTCATGCTATCGGAAGGGTCTCAGGATTGGAATGGGAAGGACTTGGATATCACATCTCATGCTATAGGGAGGGTCTCAAGTTTGATATTAGAAGCATTGAGATATCACATCTCATGATTTGGGAAGGGTCTCAGGGATGGAATGGGAAGGAGTTGGATATCACATCTCATGCTATAGGAAGGTTCTCAGGTTTGGTATAAGCAGTGAGATATCACATCTCATGCTATAGGAAGTGTCTCAGGATTGGAATGGGAAGGAGTTGGATATCACATCTCATGTTATAGGAAGGGTCTCAGGTTTGGTATTAGAAGCATTGAGATATCACATCTCATGCTATAGGAAGGGTCTCAGGATTGGAATGGGAAGGACTTGGATATCACATCTCATGCTATAAGGAGGGTCTCAAGTTTGATATTAGAAGCATTGAGATATCACATCTCATGATATCGCAGGCGTCTCAGGGATGGAATGGGAAGGATTTGGATATCACATCTCATGATAAAAGAAGTGTCTAAGGTTTGGAAGGGGAAGGAGTTTGATATCACATCTCATGCCATAGTATGGGTCTCAGGTTTGGTAGAAGCATTGGGATATCACATCTCATGCTATCGGAAGGGTATCAGGATTGGATTTGGAAGGAGTTGGATATCCCATCTCATGCTATAGGAAGGGTCTCAGGTTGGAATGGGAAGGAGTTGGATATCACATCTCATGTTATAGGAAGGGTCTCAGGATTGGAATTAGAAGGACTTGGATATCACATCTCATGCTATAGGAAGGCTCTCAGGTTTGGAAGGGGAAAGAGTTGGATATCACATTTCATGTTAGAGGTAGGATCTCAGGTTTGGTATTAGAGGCATTGAGATATCACATCTCATGCTATCAGAAGAGTCTCAGGATTGGAATGGGAAGGAGTTGGATATCACATCTCATGCTAAAGGGAGGGTCTCAGGTTTGGAAGGGGAAGGATTTGGATATCACATCTCATGTTATAGGAAGGATCTCAGGTTTGGTATTAGAAGCATTGAGATATCACATCTCATGCTATCGGAAGGATCTCAGGTTTGGTATAGAAGCATTGAGATATCACATCTCATGCTATCAGAAGGTTCTCAGGATTGGAATGGGACGGAGTTGGATATCACATCTCATGCTAAAGGGAGGGTCTCAGGTTTGGAAGGGGAAGGATTTGGATATCACATCTCATGTTATCAGAAGGATCTCAGGTTTGGTATTAGAAGTATTGAGATATCACATCTCATGCTATAGGAAGGGTCTCAGGATTGGAATGGGAAGGAGTTGGTTATCACATCCCATTCTAAAGGAAGGGTCTCAGGTTTGGTAGAAGCATTGAGATATCACATCTCATGCTATCGGAAGTGTCTCAGGATTGGAATGGGAAGGAGCTGATATCACATCTCATGCTAAAGGAAGGGTCTCAGGTTTGGAACGGGAAGGAGTTGGATATCACATCTCATGTTATAGGAAGGGTCTCAGGTTTGGTATAAGCATTGAGATATCACATCTCTGCTATCGGAAGTGTCTCAGGATTGGAATGGGAAGGACTTGGATATCACATCTCATGCTATAGATAGGCTTTCAGGTTTGGAAAGGGAAGGAGTTGGATATCACATCTCATGCTAGAGGAAGGGTCTCAGGTTTGGTATAAGCATTGAGATATCACATCTCGTGCTATAGGAAGGGTCTCAGGATTGGAATGGGAAGGAGTTGTATATGACATCTCATGCCGTAGGAAGGGTCTCAGGTTTGGTATAAGCATTGAGATATCACATCTCTGCTATCGAAAGGGTCTTAGGATTGGAATGGGAAGGAGTTGGATATCCCATCTCAGGTTATAGGAAGAGTCTCAGGTTTGGTATTAGAAGCATTGAGATATCCCATCTCATGCTATAGGAAGGGTCTCAGGATTGGAATGGGAAGGAGTTGGATATCACATCTCATGCTAGAGGAAGGGTCTCAGGTTTGGTATAAGCATTGAGATATCACATCTCGTGCTATAGGAAGGGTCTCAGGATTGGAATGGGAAGGAGTTGTATATGACATCTCATGCCGTAGGAAGGGTCTCAGGTTTGGTATAAGCATTGAGATATCACATCTCTGCTATCGGAAGTGTCTCAGGATTGGAATGGGAAGGACTTGGATATCACATCTCATGCTATAGATAGGCTCTCAGGTTTGGAAAGGGAAGGAGTTGGATATCACATTTCATGTTATAGGAAGGGTCTCAGGATTGGAATGGGAAGGACTTGGATATCATATCCCATGCTATAGGAAGGCTCTCAGGTTTGGAAGGGGAAGGAGTTGGATATCACATTTCATGTTAGAGGAAGGATCTCAGGTTTGGTATTAGAGGCCTTGAGATATCACATCTCATGCTATAGGAAGGGTCTCAGGATTGGAATAGGAAGGAGTTGGATATCACATCTCAAGCTATAGGAACAGTCTCAGGTTTGGTATAAGCATTGTGATATCACATCTCATGCTATAGGAAGGGTCTCAGGATTGGAATGGGAAGGAGTTGGATATCACATCTCATGTTATAGGAAAGATCTCAGGTTTGGTATTAGAAGCATTGAGACATCACATCTCATGTTATAGGAAGGGTCTCAGGATTGGAATGGGAAGAAGTTGGATATCACATCTCTTGCTATAGGAAGGGTCTCAGGATTGGAATGGGAAGGACTTGGATATCACATCTCATGCTATAGGGAGGGTCTCAGGATTGGAATGGGAAGGAGTTGGATATCACATCTCATGCTAGAGGAAGGGTCTCAGGTTTGGTATAAGCATTGAGATATCACATCTCGTGCTATAGGAAGGGTCTCAGGATTGGAATGGGAAGGAGTTGTATATGACATCTCATGCCGTAGGAAGGGTCTCAGGTTTGGTATAAGCATTGAGATATCACATCTCTGCTATCGAAAGGGTCTTAGGATTGGAATGGGAAGGAGTTGGATATCCCATCTCAGGTTATAGGAAGAGTCTCAGGTTTGGTATTAGAAGCATTGAGATATCCCATCTCATGATATAGGAAGGGTCTCAGGTTGGAATGGGAAGGAGTTGGATATCACATTTCATGTTATAGGAAGGGTCTCAGGATTGGAATGGGAAGGACTTGGATGTCATATCCCATGCTATAGGAAGGCTCTCAGGTTTGGAAGGGGAAGGAGTTGGATATCACATTTCATGTTAGAGGAAGGATCTCAGGTTTGGTATTAGAGGCCTTGAGATATCACATCTCATGCTATAGGAAGGGTCTCAGGATTGGAATTGGAAGGAGTTGGATATCACATCTCAAGCTATAGGAACAGTCTCAGGTTTGGTATAAGCATTGTGATATCACATCTCATGCTATAGGAAGGGTCTCAGGATTGGAATGGGAAGGAGTTGGATATCACATCTCATGTTATAGGAAAGATCTCAGGTTTGGTATTAGAAGCATTGAGACATCACATCTCATGTTATAGGAAGGGTCTCAGGATTGGAATGGGAAGAAGTTGGATATCACATCTCTTGCTATAGGAAGGGTCTCAGATTTGGTATAAGCATTGAGATATCACATCTCATGCTATAGGAAGGGTCTCAGGATTGGAATGGGAAGGAGTTGTATATGACATCTCATGCCATAGGAAGGGTCTCAGGTTTGGTATAAGCATTGAGATATCACATCACATGCTATAGGAAGGGTCTCCGGATTGGAATGGGAAGGACTTGGATATCACATCTCATGCTATAGGCAGGGTCTCAGGTTTGGAAAGGGAATGAGATGGATATCACATTTCATGTTAGAGGTAGGATCTCAGGTTTGGTATTAGAGGCATTGAGATATCACATCTCATGCTATCAGAAGGGTCTCAGGATTGGAATGGGAAGGAGTTGGATATCACATCTCATGCTAAAGGGAGGGTCTCAGGTTTGGAAGGGGAAGGATTTGGAAATCACATCTCATGTTATAGGAAGGATCTCAGGTTTGGTATTAGAAGCATTGAGATATCACATCTCATGCTTTCATAAGGGTCTCAGGATTGGAATGGGAAGGAGTTGGATATCACATCTCATGTTATAGGAAGGATCTCAGGTTTGGTATTAGAAGCATTGAGACATCAAATCTCATGCTATAGGAAGGGTCTCAGGATTGGAATGGGAAGGAGTTGGATATCACATCTCATGCTATAGGAAGGGTCTCAGATTTGGTATAAGCATTGAGATATCACATCTCATGCTATAGGAAGGGTCTCAGGATTGGAATGGGAAGGAGTTGTATATGACATCTCAGGCCATAGGAAGGGTCTCAGGTTTGGTATAAGCATTGAGATATCACTTCTCTGCTATCGGAAGGGTCTCAGGATTGGAATGGGAAGGAATTGGATATCACATCTCATGTTATAGGAAGGATCTCAAATTTGGTATTAGAAGCATTGAGATATCCCTTCTCATGCTATAGGAAGGGTCTCAGGATTGGAATGTGAAGGATTTGGATATCACATCTCATGCTAAAGGAAGGGTCTCAGGTTTGGTAGAAGCATTGAGATATCACATCTCTGCTATCAGAAGTGTCTCAGGATTGGAATGGGAAGGACTTGGATATCACATCTCATGCTATAGATAGGCTCTCAGGTTTGAAAAGGGAAGGAGTTGATATCACATTTCATGTTAGAGGAAGGATCTCAGGTTTGGTATTAGAGGCATTGAGATATCAGATCTCAGGCTATAGGAAGGGTCTCAGGATTGGAATGGGAAGGAGTTGGATATCACATCTAATGCTATAGGAAGGGTCTCAGGATTGGAATGGGAAGGAGTTGGATATCACATCTCATGCTAGAGGAAGGGTCTCAGGTTTGGTATAAGCATTGAGATATCACATCTCGTGCTATAGGAAGGGTCTCAGGATTGGAAAGGGAAGGAGTTGTATATGACATCTCATGCCGTAGGAAGGGTCTCAGGTTTGGTATAAGCATTGAGATATCAAATCTCTGCTATCGAAAGGGTCTTAGGATTGGAATGGGAAGGAGTTGGATATCCCATCTCAGGTTATAGGAAGAGTCTCAGGTTTGGTATTAGAAGCATTGAGATATCCCATCTCATGATATAGGAAGGGTCTCAGGTTGGAATGGGAAGGAGTTGGATATCACATTTCATGTTATAGGAAGGGTCTCAGGATTGGAATGGGAAGGACTTGGATATCATATCCCATGCTATAGGAAGGCTCTCAGGTTTGGAAGGGGAAGGAGTTGGATATCACATTTCATGTTAGAGGAAGGATCTCAGGTTTGGTATTAGAGGCATTGAGATATCACATCTCATGCTATCAGAAGAGTCTCAGGATTGGAATGGGAAGGAGTTGGATATTACATCTCATGCTAAAGGGAGGGTCTCAGGTTTGGAAGGGGAAGGATTTGGATATCACATCTCATGTTATAGGAAGGATCTCAGGTTTGGTATTAGAAGCATTGAGATATCACATCTCATGCTATCGGAAGGATCTCAGGTTTGGTATAGAAGCATTGAGATATCACATCTCATGCTATCAGAAGGTTCTCAGGATTGGAATGGGACGGAGTTGGATATCACATCTCATGCTAAAGGGAGGGTCTCAGGTTTGGAAGGGGAAGGATTTGGATATCACATCTCATGTTATCAGAAGGATCTCAGGTTTGGTATTAGAAGTATTGAGATATCACATCTCATGCTATAGGAAGGGTCTCAGGATTGGAATGGGAAGGAGTTGGTTATCACATCCCATTCTAAAGGAAGGGTCTCAGGTTTGGTAGAAGCATTGAGATATCACATATCATGCTATCGGAAGTGTCTCAGGATTGGAATGGGAAGGAGCTGATATCACATCTCATGCTAAAGGAAGGGTCTCAGGTTTGGAACGGGAAGGAGTTGGATATCACATCTCATGTTATAGGAAGGGTCTCAGGTTTGGTATAAGCATTGAGATATCACATCTCTGCTATCGGAAGTGTCTCAGGATTGGAATGGGAAGGACTTGGATATCACATCTCATGCTATAGATAGGCTTTCAGGTTTGGAAAGGGAAGGAGTTGGATATCACTTCTCATGCTAGAGGAAGGGTCTCAGGTTTGGTATAAGCATTGAGATATCACATCTCGTGCTATAGGAAGGGTCTCAGGATTGGAATGGGAAGGAGTTGTATATGACATCTCATGCCGTAGGAAGGGTCTCAGGTTTGGTATAAGCATTGAGATATCACATCTCTGCTATCGAAAGGGTCTTAGGATTGGAATGGGAAGGAGTTGGATATCCCATCTCAGGTTATAGGAAGAGTCTCAGGTTTGGTATTAGAAGCATTGAGATATCCCATCTCATGCTATAGGAAGGGTCTCAGGATTGGAATGGGAAGGAGTTGGATATCACATCTCATGCTAGAGGAAGGGTCTCAGGTTTGGTATAAGCATTGAGATATCACATCTCGTGCTATAGGAAGGGTCTCAGGATTGGAATGGGAAGGAGTTGTATATGACATCTCATGCCGTAGGAAGGGTCTCAGGTTTGGTATAAGCATTGAGATATCACATCTCTGCTATCGGAAGTGTCTCAGGATTGGAATGGGAAGGACTTGGATATCACATCTCATGCTATAGATAGGCTCTCAGGTTTGGAAAGGGAAGGAGTTGGATATCACATTTCATGTTAGAGGAAGGATCTCAGGTTTGGTATTAGAGGCATTGAGATATCAGATCTCAGGCTATAGGAAGGGTCTCAGGATTGGAATGGGAAGGAGTTGGATATCACATCTAATGCTATAGGAAGGGTCTCAGGATTGGAATGGGAAGGAGTTAGATATCACATCTCATGCTAGAGGAAGGGTCTCAGGTTTGGTATAAGCATTGAGATATCACATCTCGTGCTATAGGAAGGGTCTCAGGATTGGAATGGGAAGGAGTTGTATATGACATCTCATGCCGTAGGAAGGGTCTCAGGTTTGGTATAAGCATTGAGATATCACATCTCTGCTATCGAAAGGGTCTTAGGATTGGAATGGGAAGGAGTTGGATATCCCATCTCAGGTTATAGGAAGAGTCTCAGGTTTGGTATTAGAAGCATTGAGATATCCCATCTCATGATATAGGAAGGGTCTCAGGTTGGAATGGGAAGGAGTTGGATATCACATTTCATGTTATAGGAAGGGTCTCAGGATTGGAATGGGAAGGACTTGGATATCATATCCCATGCTATAGGAAGGCTCTCAGGTTTGGAAGGGGAAGGAGTTGGATATCACATTTCATGTTAGAGGAAGGATCTCAGGTTTGGTATTAGAGGCATTGAGATATCACATCTCATGCTATAGGAAGGGTCTCAGGATTGGAATGGGAAGGAGTTGGATATCACATCTCATGCTATAGGAAGGGTCTCAGGTTTGGTATAAGCATTGAGATATCACATCTCATGCTATAGGAAGGGTCTCAGGATTGGAATGGGAAGGAGTTGGATATCACATCTCATGTTATAGGAAGGATCTCAGGTTTGGTATTAGAAGCATTGAGACATCACATCTCATGCTATCGGAAGGGTCTCAGGATTGGAATGGGAAGGACTTGGATATCACATCTCATGCTATAGGGAGGGTCTCAAGTTTGATATTAGAAGCATTGAGATATCATATCTCATGCTATAGGAAGGGTCTCAGGATTGGAAAGGGAAGGAGTTGGATATCACATCTCATGCTATAGGAAGGGTCTCAGGTTTGGTATAAGCAGTGAGATATCACATCTCATGCTATAGGAAGTGTCTCAGGATTGGAATGGGAAGGAGTTGGATATCACATCTCATGTTATAGGAAGGATCTCAGGTTTGGTATAAGCATTGAGATATCACATCTCTACTATCGGAAGGGTCTCAGGATTGGAATGGGAAGGACTTGGATATCACATCTCATGCTATAGGAAGGGTCTCAGGTTTGGTATAAGCATTGAGATATCACATCTCATGCTATAGGAAGGGTCTCAGGATTGGAATGGGAAGGAGTTGGATATCACATCTCATGTTATAGGAAGGATCTCAGGTTTGGTATTAGAAGCATTGAGACATCACATCTCATGCTATCGGAAGGGTCTCAGGATTGGAATGGGAAGGACTTGGATATCACATCTCATGCTATAGGGAGGGTCTCAAGTTTGATATTAGAAGCATTGAGATATCACATCTCATGATTTGGGAAGGGTCTCAGGGATGGAATGGGAAGGAGTTGGATATCACATCTCATGCTATAGGAAGGGTCTCAGGTTTGGTATAAGCAGTGAGATATCACATCTCATGCTATAGGAAGTGTCTCAGGATTGGAATGGGAAGGAGTTGGATATCACATCTCATGTTATAGGAAGGGTCTCAGGTTTGGTATTAGAAGCATTGAGATATCACATCTCATGCTATAGGAAGGGTCTCAGGATTGGAATGGGAAGGACTTGGATATCACATCTCATGCTATAAGGAGGGTCTCAAGTTTGATATTAGAAGCATTGAGATATCACATCTCATGATATCGCAAGCGTCTCAGGGATGGAATGGGAAGGATTTGGATATCACATCTCATGATAAAGGAAGTGTCTAAGGTTTGGAAGGGGAAGGAGTTTGATATCACATCTCATGCCATAGTATGGGTCTCAGGTTTGGTAGAAGCATTGGGATATCACATCTCATGCTATCGGAAGGGTATCAGGATTGGATTTGGAAGGAGTTGGATATCCCATCTCATGCTATAGGAAGGGTCTCAGGTTGGAATGGGAAGGAGTTGGATATCACATCTCATGTTATAGGAAGGGTCTCAGGATTGCAATTAGAAGGACTTGTATATCACATCTCATGCTATAGGAAGGCTCTCAGGTTTGGAAGGGGAAAGAGTTGGATATCACATTTCATGTTAGAGGTAGGATCTCAGGTTTGGTATTAGAGGCATTGAGATATCACATCTCATGCTATCAGAAGAGTCTCAGGATTGGAATGGGAAGGAGTTGGATATCACATCTCATGCTAAAGGGAGGGTCTCAGGTTTGGAAGGGGAAGGATTTGGATATCACATCTCATGTTATAGGAAGGATCTCAGGTTTGGTATTAGAAGCATTGAGATATCACATCTCATGCTATCGGAAGGATCTCAGGTTTGGTATAGAAGCATTGAGATATCACATCTCATGCTATCAGAAGGTTCTCAGGATTGGAATGGGACGGAGTTGGATATCACATCTCATGCTAAAGGGAGGGTCTCAGGTTTGGAAGGGGAAGGATTTGGATATCACATCTCATGTTATCAGAAGGATCTCAGGTTTGGTATTAGAAGTATTGAGATATCACATCTCATGCTATAGGAAGGGTCTCAGGATTGGAATGGGAAGGAGTTGGTTATCACATCCCATTCTAAAGGAAGGGTCTCAGGTTTGGTAGAAGCATTGAGATATCACATCTCATGCTATCGGAAGTGTCTCAGGATTGGAATGGGAAGGAGCTGATATCACATCTCATGCTAAAGGAAGGGTCTCAGGTTTGGAACGGGAAGGAGTTGGATATCACATCTCATGTTATAGGAAGGGTCTCAGGTTTGGTATAAGCATTGAGATATCACATCTCTGCTATCGGAAGTGTCTCAGGATTGGAATGGGAAGGACTTGGATATCACATCTCATGCTATAGATAGGCTTTCAGGTTTGGAAAGGGAAGGAGTTGGATATCACTTCTCATGCTAGAGGAAGTGTCTCAGGTTTGGTATAAGCATTGAGATATCACATCTCGTGCTATAGGAAGGGTCTCAGGATTGGAATGGGAAGGAGTTGTATATGACATCTCATGCCGTAGGAAGGGTCTCAGGTTTGGTATAAGCATTGAGATATCACATCTCTGCTATCGAAAGGGTCTTAGGATTGGAATGGGAAGGAGTTGGATATCCCATCTCAGGTTATAGGAAGAGTCTCAGGTTTGGTATTAGAAGCATTGAGATATCCCATCTCATGCTATAGGAAGGGTCTCAGGATTGGAATGGGAAGGAGTTGGATATCACATCTCATGCTAGAGGAAGGGTCTCAGGTTTGGTATGAGCATTGAGATATCACATCTCGTGCTATAGGAAGGGTCTCAGGATTGGAATGGGAAGGAGTTGTATATGACATCTCATGCCGTAGGAAGGGTCTCAGGTTTGGTATAAGCATTGAGATATCACATCTCTGCTATCGGAAGTGTCTCAGGATTGGAATGGGAAGGACTTGGATATCACATCTCATGCTATAGATAGGCTCTCAGGTTTGGAAAGGGAAGGAGTTGGATATCACATTTCATGTTAGAGGAAGGATCTCAGGTTTGGTATTAGAGGCATTGAGATATCAGATCTCAGGCTATAGGAAGGGTCTCAGGATTGGAATGGGAAGGAGTTGGATATCACATCTAATGCTATAGGAAGGGTCTCAGGATTGGAATGGGAAGGAGTTGGATATCACATCTCATGCTAGAGGAAGGGTCTCAGGTTTGGTATAAGCATTGAGATATCACATCTCGTGCTATAGGAAGGGTCTCAGGATTGGAATGGGAAGGAGTTGTATATGACATCTCATGCCGTAGGAAGGGTCTCAGGTTTGGTATAAGCATTGAGATATCACATCTCTGCTATCGAAAGGGTCTTAGGATTGGAATGGGAAGGAGTTGGATATCCCATCTCAGGTTATAGGAAGAGTCTCAGGTTTGGTATTAGAAGCATTGAGATATCCCATCTCATGATATAGGAAGGGTCTCAGGTTGGAATGGGAAGGAGTTGGATATCACATTTCATGTTATAGGAAGGGTCTCAGGATTGGAATGGGAAGGACTTGGATATCATATCCCATGCTATAGGAAGGCTCCCAGGTTTGGAAGGGGAAGGAGTTGGATATCACATTTCATGTTAGAGGAAGGATCTCAGGTTTGGTATTAGAGGCATTGAGATATCACATCTCATGCTATAGGAAGGGTCTCAGGATTGGAATGGGAAGGAGTTGGATATCACATCTCATGCTATAGGAAGGGTCTCAGGTTTGGTATAAGCATTGAGATATCACATCTCATGCTATAGGAAGGGTCTCAGGATTGGAATGGGAAGGAGTTGGATATCACATCTCATGTTATAGGAAGGATCTCAGGTTTGGTATTAGAAGCATTGAGACATCACATCTCATGCTATCGGAAGGGTCTCAGGATTGGAATGGGAAGGACTTGGATATCACATCTCATGCTATAGGGAGGGTCTCAAGTTTGATATTAGAAGCATTGAGATATCATATCTCATGCTATAGGAAGGGTCTCAGGATTGGAAAGGGAAGGAGTTGGATATCACATCTCATGCTATAGGAAGGGTCTCAGGTTTGGTATAAGCAGTGAGATATCACATCTCATGCTATAGGAAGTGTCTCAGGATTGGAATGGGAAGGAGTTGGATATCACATCTCATGTTATAGGAAGGATCTCAGGTTTGGTATAAGCATTGAGATATCACATCTCTACTATCGGAAGGGTCTCAGGATTGGAATGGGAAGGACTTGGATATCACATCTCATGCTATAGGAAGGGTCTCAGGTTTGGTATAAGCATTGAGATATCACATCTTATGCTATAGGAAGGGTCTCAGGATTGGAATGGGAAGGAGTTGGATATCACATCTCATGTTATAGGAAGGATCTCAGGTTTGGTATTAGAAGCATTGAGACATCACATCTCATGCTATCGGAAGGGTCTCAGGATTGGAATGGGAAGGACTTGGATATCACATCTCATGCTATAGGGAGGGTCTCAAGTTTGATATTAGAAGCATTGAGATATCACATCTCATGATTTGGGAAGGGTCTCAGGGATGGAATGGGAAGGAGTTGGATATCACATCTCATGCTATAGGAAGGGTCTCAGGTTTGGTATAAGCAGTGAGATATCACATCTCATGCTATAGGAAGTGTCTCAGGATTGGAATGGGAAGGAGTTGGATATCACATCTCATGTTATAGGAAGGGTCTCAGGTTTGGTATTAGAAGCATTGAGATATCACATCTCATGCTATAGGAAGGGTCTCAGGATTGGAATGGGAAGGACTTGGATATCACATCTCATGCTATAAGGAGGGTCTCAAGTTTGATATTAGAAGCATTGAGATATCACATCTCATGATATCGCAGGCGTCTCAGGGATGGAATGGGAAGGATTTGGATATCACATCTCATGATAAAAGAAGTGTCTAAGGTTTGGAAGGGGAAGGAGTTTGATATCACATCTCATGCCATAGTATGGGTCTCAGGTTTGGTAGAAGCATTGGGATATCACATCTCATGCTATCGGAAGGGTATCAGGATTGGATTTGGAAGGAGTTGGATATCCCATCTCATGCTATAGGAAGGGTCTCAGGTTGGAATGGGAAGGAGTTGGATATCACATCTCATGTTATAGGAAGGGTCTCAGGATTGGAATTAGAAGGACTTGGATATCACATCTCATGCTATAGGAAGGCTCTCAGGTTTGGAAGGGGAAAGAGTTGGATATCACATTTCATGTTAGAGGTAGGATCTCAGGTTTGGTATTAGAGGCATTGAGATATCACATCTCATGCTATCAGAAGAGTCTCAGGATTGGAATGGGAAGGAGTTGGATATCACATCTCATGCTAAAGGGAGGGTCTCAGGTTTGGAAGGGGAAGGATTTGGATATCACATCTCATGTTATAGGAAGGATCTCAGGTTTGGTATTAGAAGCATTGAGATATCACATCTCATGCTATCGGAAGGATCTCAGGTTTGGTATAGAAGCATTGAGATATCACATCTCATGCTATCAGAAGGTTCTCAGGATTGGAATGGGACGGAGTTGGATATCACATCTCATGCTAAAGGGAGGGTCTCAGGTTTGGAAGGGGAAGGATTTGGATATCACATCTCATGTTATCAGAAGGATCTCAGGTTTGGTATTAGAAGTATTGAGATATCACATCTCATGCTATAGGAAGGGTCTCAGGATTGGAATGGGAAGGAGTTGGTTATCACATCCCATTCTAAAGGAAGGGTCTCAGGTTTGGTAGAAGCATTGAGATATCACATCTCATGCTATCGGAAGTGTCTCAGGATTGGAATGGGAAGGAGCTGATATCACATCTCATGCTAAAGGAAGGGTCTCAGGTTTGGAACGGGAAGGAGTTGGATATCACATCTCATGTTATAGGAAGGGTCTCAGGTTTGGTATAAGCATTGAGATATCACATCTCTGCTATCGGAAGTGTCTCAGGATTGGAATGGGAAGGACTTGGATATCACATCTCATGCTATAGATAGGCTTTCAGGTTTGGAAAGGGAAGGAGTTGGATATCACATCTCATGCTAGAGGAAGGGTCTCAGGTTTGGTATAAGCATTGAGATATCACATCTCGTGCTATAGGAAGGGTCTCAGGATTGGAATGGGAAGGAGTTGTATATGACATCTCATGCCGTAGGAAGGGTCTCAGGTTTGGTATAAGCATTGAGATATCACATCTCTGCTATCGAAAGGGTCTTAGGATTGGAATGGGAAGGAGTTGGATATCCCATCTCAGGTTATAGGAAGAGTCTCAGGTTTGGTATTAGAAGCATTGAGATATCCCATCTCATGCTATAGGAAGGGTCTCAGGATTGGAATGGGAAGGAGTTGGATATCACATCTCATGCTAGAGGAAGGGTCTCAGGTTTGGTATAAGCATTGAGATATCACATCTCGTGCTATAGGAAGGGTCTCAGGATTGGAATGGGAAGGAGTTGTATATGACATCTCATGCCGTAGGAAGGGTCTCAGGTTTGGTATAAGCATTGAGATATCACATCTCTGCTATCGGAAGTGTCTCAGGATTGGAATGGGAAGGACTTGGATATCACATCTCATGCTATAGATAGGCTCTCAGGTTTGGAAAGGGAAGGAGTTGGATATCACATTTCATGTTAGAGGAAGGATCTCAGGTTTGGTATTAGAGGCATTGAGATATCAGATCTCAGGCTATAGGAAGGGTCTCAGGATTGGAATGGGAAGGAGTTGGATATCACATCTAATGCTATAGGAAGGGTCTCAGGATTGGAATGGGAAGGAGTTGGATATCCCATCTCAGGTTATAGGAAGAGTCTCAGGTTTGGTATTAGAAGCATTGAGATATCCCATCTCATGATATAGGAAGGGTCTCAGGTTGGAATGGGAAGGAGTTGGATATCACATTTCATGTTATAGGAAGGGTCTCAGGATTGGAATGGGAAGGACTTGGATATCATATCCCATGCTATAGGAAGGCTCTCAGGTTTGGAAGGGGAAGGAGTTGGATATCACATTTCATGTTAGAGGAAGGATCTCAGGTTTGGTATTAGAGGCCTTGAGATATCACATCTCATGCTATAGGAAGGGTCTCAGGATTGGAATAGGAAGGAGTTGGATATCACATCTCAAGCTATAGGAACAGTCTCAGGTTTGGTATAAGCATTGTGATATCACATCTCATGCTATAGGAAGGGTCTCAGGATTGGAATGGGAAGGAGTTGGATATCACATCTCATGTTATAGGAAAGATCTCAGGTTTGGTATTAGAAGCATTGAGACATCACATCTCATGTTATAGGAAGGGTCTCAGGATTGGAATGGGAAGAAGTTGGATATCACATCTCTTGCTATAGGAAGGGTCTCAGGATTGGAATGGGAAGGACTTGGATATCACATCTCATGCTATAGGGAGGGTCTCAGGATTGGAATGGGAAGGAGTTGGATATCACATCTCATGCTAGAGGAAGGGTCTCAGGTTTGGTATAAGCATTGAGATATCACATCTCGTGCTATAGGAAGGGTCTCAGGATTGGAATGGGAAGGAGTTGTATATGACATCTCATGCCGTAGGAAGGGTCTCAGGTTTGGTATAAGCATTGAGATATCACATCTCTGCTATCGAAAGGGTCTTAGGATTGGAATGGGAAGGAGTTGGATATCCCATCTCAGGTTATAGGAAGAGTCTCAGGTTTGGTATTAGAAGCATTGAGATATCCCATCTCATGATATAGGAAGGGTCTCAGGTTGGAATGGGAAGGAGTTGGATATCACATTTCATGTTATAGGAAGGGTCTCAGGATTGGAATGGGAAGGACTTGGATATCATATCCCATGCTATAGGAAGGCTCTCAGGTTTGGAAGGGGAAGGAGTTGGATATCACATTTCATGTTAGAGGAAGGATCTCAGGTTTGGTATTAGAGGCCTTGAGATATCACATCTCATGCTATAGGAAGGGTCTCAGGATTGGAATGGGAAGGAGTTGGATATCACATCTCAAGCTATAGGAACAGTCTCAGGTTTGGTATAAGCATTGTGATATCACATCTCATGCTATAGGAAGGGTCTCAGGATTGGAATGGGAAGGAGTTGGATATCACATCTCATGTTATAGGAAAGATCTCAGGTTTGGTATTAGAAGCATTGAGACATCACATCTCATGTTATAGGAAGGGTCTCAGGATTGGAATGGGAAGAAGTTGGATATCACATCTCTTGCTATAGGAAGGGTCTCAGATTTGGTATAAGCATTGAGATATCACATCTCATGCTATAGGAAGGGTCTCAGGATTGGAATGGGAAGGAGTTGTATATGACATCTCATGCCATAGGAAGGGTCTCAGGTTTGGTATAAGCATTGAGATATCACATCACATGCTATAGGAAGGGTCTCCGGATTGGAATGGGAAGGACTTGGATATCACATCTCATGCTATAGGCAGGGTCTCAGGTTTGGAAAGGGAATGAGATGGATATCACATTTCATGTTAGAGGTAGGATCTCAGGTTTGGTATTAGAGGCATTGAGATATCACATCTCATGCTATCAGAAGGGTCTCAGGATTGGAATGGGAAGGAGTTGGATATCACATCTCATGCTAAAGGGAGGGTCTCAGGTTTGGAAGGGGAAGGATTTGGAAATCACATCTCATGTTATAGGAAGGATCTCAGGTTTGGTATTAGAAGCATTGAGATATCAGATCTCATGCTTTCATAAGGGTCTCAGGATTGGAATGGGAAGGAGTTGGATATCACATCTCATGTTATAGGAAGGATCTCAGGTTTGGTATTAGAAGCATTGAGACATCAAATCTCATGCTATAGGAAGGGTCTCAGGATTGGAATGGGAAGGAGTTGGATATCACATCTCATGCTATAGGAAGGGTCTCAGATTTGGTATAAGCATTGAGATATCACATCTCATGCTATAGGAAGGGTCTCAGGATTGGAATGGGAAGGAGTTGTATATGACATCTCAGGCCATAGGAAGGGTCTCAGGTTTGGTATAAGCATTGAGATATCACTTCTCTGCTATCGGAAGGGTCTCAGGATTGGAATGGGAAGGAATTGGATATCACATCTCATGTTATAGGAAGGATCTCAGATTTGGTATTAGAAGCATTGAGATATCCCTTCTCATGCTATAGGAAGGGTCTCAGGATTGGAATGTGAAGGATTTGGATATCACATCTCATGCTAAAGGAAGGGTCTCAGGTTTGGTAGAAGCATTGAGATATCACATCTCTGCTATCAGAAGTGTCTCAGGATTGGAATGGGAAGGACTTGGATATCACATCTCATGCTATAGATAGGCTCTCAGGTTTGAAAAGGGAAGGAGTTGATATCACATTTCATGTTAGAGGAAGGATCTCAGGTTTGGTATTAGAGGCATTGAGATATCAGATCTCAGGCTATAGGAAGGGTCTCAGGATTGGAATGGGAAGGAGTTGGATATCACATCTAATGCTATAGGAAGGGTCTCAGGATTGGAATGGGAAGGAGTTGGATATCACATCTCATGCTAGAGGAAGGGTCTCAGGTTTGGTATAAGCATTGAGATATCACATCTCGTGCTATAGGAAGGGTCTCAGGATTGGAAAGGGAAGGAGTTGTATATGACATCTCATGCCGTAGGAAGGGTCTCAGGTTTGGTATAAGCATTGAGATATCAAATCTCTGCTATCGAAAGGGTCTTAGGATTGGAATGGGAAGGAGTTGGATATCCCATCTCAGGTTATAGGAAGAGTCTCAGGTTTGGTATTAGAAGCATTGAGATATCCCATCTCATGATATAGGAAGGGTCTCAGGTTGGAATGGGAAGGAGTTGGATATCACATTTCATGTTATAGGAAGGGTCTCAGGATTGGAATGGGAAGGACTTGGATATCATATCCCATGCTATAGGAAGGCTCTCAGGTTTGGAAGGGGAAGGAGTTGGATATCACATTTCATGTTAGAGGAAGGATCTCAGGTTTGGTATTAGAGGCCTTGAGATATCACATCTCATGCTATAGGAAGGGTCTCAGGATTGGAATGGGAAGGAGTTGGATATCACATCTCAAGCTATAGGAACAGTCTCAGGTTTGGTATAAGCATTGTGATATCACATCTCATGCTATAGGAAGGGTCTCAGGATTGGAATGGGAAGGAGTTGGATATCACATCTCATGTTATAGGAAAGATCTCAGGTTTGGTATTAGAAGCATTGAGACATCACATCTCATGTTATAGGAAGGGTCTCAGGATTGGAATGGGAAGAAGTTGGATATCACATCTCTTGCTATAGGAAGGGTCTCAGGATTGGAATGGGAAGGAGTTGGATATCACATCTAATGCTATAGGAAGGGTCTCAGGATTGGAATGGGAAGGAGTTGGATATCACATCTCATGCTAGAGGAAGGGTCTCAGGTTTGGTATAAGCATTGAGATATCACATCTCGTGCTATAGGAAGGGTCTCAGGATTGGAATGGGAAGGAGTTGTATATGACATCTCATGCCGTAGGAAGGGTCTCAGGTTTGGTATAAGCATTGAGATATCACATCTCTGCTATCGAAAGGGTCTTAGGATTGGAATGGGAAGGAGTTGGATATCCCATCTCAGGTTATAGGAAGAGTCTCAGGTTTGGTATTAGAAGCATTGAGATATCCCATCTCATGATATAGGAAGGGTCTCAGGTTGGAATGGGAAGGAGTTGGATATCACATTTCATGTTATAGGAAGGGTCTCAGGATTGGAATGGGAAGGACTTGGATATCATATCCCATGCTATAGGAAGGCTCTCAGGTTTGGAAGGGGAAGGAGTTGGATATCACATTTCATGTTAGAGGAAGGATCTCAGGTTTGGTATTAGAGGCCTTGAGATATCACATCTCATGCTATAGGAAGGGTCTCAGGATTGGAATGGGAAGGAGTTGGATATCACATCTCAAGCTATAGGAACAGTCTCAGGTTTGGTATAAGCATTGTGATATCACATCTCATGCTATAGGAAGGGTCTCAGGATTGGAATAGGAAGGAGTTGGATATCACATCTCATGTTATAGGAAAGATCTCAGGTTTGGTATTAGAAGCATTGAGACATCACATCTCATGTTATAGGAAGGGTCTCAGGATTGGAATGGGAAGAAGTTGGATATCACATCTCTTGCTATAGGAAGGGTCTCAGATTTGGTATAAGCATTGAGATATCACATCTCATGCTATAGGAAGGGTCTCAGGATTGGAATGGGAAGGAGTTGTATATGACATCTCATGCCATAGGAAGGGTCTCAGGTTTGGTATAAGCATTGAGATATCACATCACATGCTATAGGAAGGGTCTCAGGATTGGAATGGGAAGGACTTGGATATCACATCTCATGCTATAGGCAGGGTCTCAGGTTTGGAAAGGGAATGAGATGGATATCACATTTCATGTTAGAGGTAGGATCTCAGGCTTGGTATTAGAGGCATTGAGATATCACATCTCATGCTATCAGAAGGGTCTCAGGATTGGAATGGGAAGGAGTTGGATATCACATCTCATGCTAAAGGGAGGGTCTCAGGTTTGGAAGGGGAAGGATTTGGAAATCACATCTCATGTTATAGGAAGGATCTCAGGTTTGGTATTAGAAGCATTGAGATATCACATCTCATGCTTTCATAAGGGTCTCAGGATTGGAATGGGAAGGAGTTGGATATCACATCTCATGTTATAGGAAGGATCTCAGGTTTGGTATTAGAAGCATTGAGACATCAAATCTCATGCTATAGGAAGGGTCTCAGGATTGGAATGGGAAGGAGTTGGATATCACATCTCATGCTATAGGAAGGGTCTCAGATTTGGTATAAGCATTGAGATATCACATCTCATGCTATAGGAAGGGTCTCAGGATTGGAATGGGAAGGAGTTGTATATGACATCTCAGGCCATAGGAAGGGTCTCAGGTTTGGTATAAGCATTGAGATATCACATCTCTGCTATCGGAAGGGTCTCAGGATTGGAATGGGAAGGAATTGGATATCACATCTCATGTTATAGGAAGGATCTCAGATTTGGTATTAGAAGCATTGAGATATCCCTTCTCATGCTATAGGAAGGGTCTCAGGATTGGAATGTGAAGGATTTGGATATCACATCTCATGCTAAAGGAAGGGTCTCAGGTTTGGTAGAAGCATTGAGATATCACGTCTCTGCTATCGGAAGGGTCTCAGGATTGGATTGGGAAGGAGTTGGATATCCCTTCTCATGTTATAGGAAGGATCTCAGGTTTGGTATTAGAAGCATTGAGACATCACATCTCATGCTATCGGAAGGGTCTCAGGATTGGAATGGGAAGGACTTGGATATCACATCTCATGCTATAGGGAGGGTCTCAAGTTTGATATTAGAAGCATTGAGATATCATATCTCATGCTATAGGAAGGGTCTCAGGATTGGAATGGGAAGGACTTGGATATCACATCTCATGCTATAGGAAGGGTCTCAGGTTTGGTATAAGCATTGAGATATCACATCTCATGCTATAGGAAGGGTCTCAGGATTGGAATGGGAAGGAGTTGGATATCACATCTCATGTTATAGGAAGGATCTCAGGTTTGGTATTAGAAGCATTGAGACATCACATCTCATGCTATCGGAAGGGTCTCAGGATTGGAATGGGAAGGACTTGGATATCACATCTCATGCTATAGGGAGGGTCTCAAGTTTGATATTAGAAGCATTGAGATATCACATCTCATGATTTGGGAAGGGTCTCAGGGATGGAATGGGAAGGAGTTGGATATCACATCTCATGCTATAGGAAGGGTCTCAGGTTTGGTATAAGCAGTGAGATATCACATCTCATGCTATAGGAAGTGTCTCAGGATTGGAATGGGAAGGAGTTGGATATCACATCTCATGTTATAGGAAGGGTCTCAGGTTTGGTATTAGAAGCATTGAGATATCACATCTCATGATATCGCAAGCGTCTCAGGGATGGAATGGGAAGGATTTGGATATCACATCTCATGATAAAGGAAGTGTCTAAGGTTTGGAAGGGGAAGGAGTTTGATATCACATCTCATGCCATAGTATGGGTCTCAGGTTTGGTAGAAGCATTGGGATATCACATCTCATGCTATCGGAAGGGTATCAGGATTGGATTTGGAAGGAGTTGGATATCCCATCTCATGCTATAGGAAGGGTCTCAGGTTGGAATGGGAAGGAGTTGGATATCACATCTCATGTTATAGGAAGGGTCTCAGGATTGGAATTAGAAGGACTTGGATATCACATCTCATGCTATAGGAAGGCTCTCAGGTTTGGAAGGGGAAAGAGTTGGATATCACATTTCATGTTAGAGGTAGGATCTCAGGTTTGGTATTAGAGGCATTGAGATATCACATCTCATGCTATCAGAAGAGTCTCAGGATTGGAATGGGAAGGAGTTGGATATCACATCTCATGCTAAAGGGAGGGTCTCAGGTTTGGAAGGGGAAGGATTTGGATATCACATCTCATGTTATAGGAAGGATCTCAGGTTTGGTATTAGAAGCATTGAGATATCACATCTCATGCCATCGGAAGGATCTCAGGTTTGGTATAGAAGCATTGAGATATCACATCTCATGCTATCAGAAGGTTCTCAGGATTGGAATGGGACGGAGTTGGATATCACATCTCATGCTAAAGGGAGGGTCTCAGGTTTGGAAGGGGAAGGATTTGGATATCACATCTCATGTTATCAGAAGGATCTCAGGTTTGGTATTAGAAGTATTGAGATATCACATCTCATGCTATAGGAAGGGTCTCAGGATTGGAATGGGAAGGAGTTGGTTATCACATCCCATTCTAAAGGAAGGGTCTCAGGTTTGGTAGAAGCATTGAGATATCACATCTCATGCTATCGGAAGTGTCTCAGGATTGGAATGGGAAGGAGCTGATATCACATCTCATGCTAAAGGAAGGGTCTCAGGTTTGGAACGGGAAGGAGTTGGATATCACATCTCATGTTATAGGAAGGGTCTCAGGTTTGGTATAAGCATTGAGATATCACATCTCTGCTATCGGAAGTGTCTCAGGATTGGAATGGGAAGGACTTGGATATCACATCTCATGCTATAGATAGGCTTTCAGGTTTGGAAAGGGAAGGAGTTGGATATCACATCTCATGCTAGAGGAAGGGTCTCAGGTTTGGTATAAGCATTGAGATATCACATCTCGTGCTATAGGAAGGGTCTCAGGATTGGAATGGGAAGGAGTTGTATATGACATCTCATGCCGTAGGAAGGGTCTCAGGTTTGGTATAAGCATTGAGATATCACATCTCTGCTATCGAAAGGGTCTTAGGATTGGAATGGGAAGGAGTTGGATATCCCATCTCAGGTTATAGGAAGAGTCTCAGGTTTGGTATTAGAAGCATTGAGATATCCCATCTCATGCTATAGGAAGGGTCTCAGGATTGGAATGGGAAGGAGTTGGATATCACATCTCATGCTAGAGGAAGGGTCTCAGGTTTGGTATAAGCATTGAGATATCACATCTCGTGCTATAGGAAGGGTCTCAGGATTGGAATGGGAAGGAGTTGTATATGACATCTCATGCCGTAGGAAGGGTCTCAGGTTTGGTATAAGCATTGAGATATCACATCTCTGCTATTGGAAGTGTCTCAGGATTGGAATGGGAAGGACTAGGATATCACATCTCATGCTATAGATAGGCTCTCAGGTTTGGAAAGGGAAGGAGTTGGATATCACATTTCATGTTAGAGGAAGGATCTCAGGTTTGGTATTAGAGGCATTGAGATATCAGATCTCAGGCTATAGGAAGGGTCTCAGGATTGGAATGGGAAGGAGTTGGATATCACATCTAATGCTATAGGAAGGGTCTCAGGATTGGAATGGGAAGGAGTTGGATATCCCATCTCAGGTTATAGGAAGAGTCTCAGGTTTGGTATTAGAAGCATTGAGATATCCCATCTCATGATATAGGAAGGGTCTCAGGTTGGAATGGGAAGGAGTTGGATATCACATTTCATGTTATAGGAAGGGTCTCAGGATTGGAATGGGAAGGACTTGGATATCATATCCCATGCTATAGGAAGGCTCTCAGGTTTGGAAGGGGAAGGAGTTGGATATCACATTTCATGTTAGAGGAAGGATCTCAGGTTTGGTATTAGAGGCCTTGAGATATCACATCTCATGCTATAGGAAGGGTCTCAGGATTGGAATAGGAAGGAGTTGGATATCACATCTCAAGCTATAGGAACAGTCTCAGGTTTGGTATAAGCATTGTGATATCACATCTCATGCTATAGGAAGGGTCTCAGGATTGGAATGGGAAGGAGTTGGATATCACATCTCATGTTATAGGAAAGATCTCAGGTTTGGTATTAGAAGCATTGAGACATCACATCTCATGTTATAGGAAGGGTCTCAGGATTGGAATGGGAAGAAGTTGGATATCACATCTCTTGCTATAGGAAGGGTCTCAGGATTGGAATGGGAAGGAGTTGGATATCACATCTAATGCTATAGGAAGGGTCTCAGGATTGGAATGGGAAGGAGTTGGATATCACATCTCATGCTAGAGGAAGGGTCTCAGGTTTGGTATAAGCATTGAGATATCACATCTCGTGCTATAGGAAGGGTCTCAGGATTGGAATGGGAAGGAGTTGTATATGACATCTCATGCCGTAGGAAGGGTCTCAGGTTTGGTATAAGCATTGAGATATCACATCTCTGCTATCGAAAGGGTCTTAGGATTGGAATGGGAAGGAGTTGGATATCCCATCTCAGGTTATAGGAAGAGTCTCAGGTTTGGTATTAGAAGCATTGAGATATCCCATCTCATGATATAGGAAGGGTCTCAGGTTGGAATGGGAAGGAGTTGGATATCACATTTCATGTTATAGGAAGGGTCTCAGGATTGGAATGGGAAGCACTTGGATATCATATCCCATGCTATAGGAAGGCTCTCAGGTTTGGAAGGGGAAGGAGTTGGATATCACATTTCATGTTAGAGGAAGGATCTCAGGTTTGGTATTAGAGGCCTTGAGATATCACATCTCATGCTATAGGAAGGGTCTCAGGATTGGAATGGGAAGGAGTTGGATATCACATCTCAAGCTATAGGAACAGTCTCAGGTTTGGTATAAGCATTGTGATATCACATCTCATGCTATAGGAAGGGTCTCAGGATTGGAATGGGAAGGAGTTGGATATCACATCTCATGTTATAGGAAAGATCTCAGGTTTGGTATTAGAAGCATTGAGACATCACATCTCATGTTATAGGAAGGGTCTCAGGATTGGAATGGGAAGAAGTTGGATATCACATCTCTTGCTATAGGAAGGGTCTCAGATTTGGTATAAGCATTGAGATATCACATCTCATGCTATAGGAAGGGTCTCAGGATTGGAATGGGAAGGAGTTGTATATGACATCTCATGCCATAGGAAGGGTCTCAGGTTTGGTATAAGCATTGAGATATCACATCACATGCTATAGGAAGGGTCTCCGGATTGGAATGGGAAGGACTTGGATATCACATCTCATGCTATAGGCAGGGTCTCAGGTTTGGAAAGGGAATGAGATGGATATCACATTTCATGTTAGAGGTAGGATCTCAGGTTTGGTATTAGAGGCATTGAGATATCACATCTCATGCTATCAGAAGGGTCTCAGGATTGGAATGGGAAGGAGTTGGATATCACATCTCATGCTAAAGGGAGGGTCTCAGGTTTGGAAGGGGAAGGATTTGGAAATCACATCTCATGTTATAGGAAGGATCTCAGGTTTGGTATTAGAAGCATTGAGATATCACATCTCATGCTTTCATAAGGGTCTCAGGATTGGAATGGGAAGGAGTTGGATATCACATCTCATGTTATAGGAAGGATCTCAGGTTTGGTATTAGAAGCATTGAGACATCAAATCTCATGCTATAGGAACGGTCTCAGGATTGGAATGGGAAGGAGTTGGATATCACATCTCATGCTATAGGAAGGGTCTCAGATTTGGTATAAGCATTGAGATATCACATC
Source organism: Ambystoma mexicanum (assembly GCF_040938575.1). Lineage (NCBI taxonomy): Eukaryota > Metazoa > Chordata > Amphibia > Caudata > Ambystomatidae > Ambystoma > Ambystoma mexicanum. Next base: position 1,501,359,699 of record NC_090923.1, on the reverse strand, counting down.
TCATGCTATAGGAAGGGTCTCAGGATTGGAATGGGAAGGAGTTGTATATGACATCTCAGGCCATAGGAAGGGTCTCAGGTTTGGTATAAGCATTGAGATATCACTTCTCTGCTATCGGAAGGGTCTCAGGATTGGAATGGGAAGGAATTGGATATCACATCTCATGTTATAGGAAGGATCTCAGATTTGGTATTAGAAGCATTGAGATATCCCTTCTCATGCTATAGGAAGGGTCTCAGGATTGGAATGTGAAGGATTTGGATATCACATCTCATGCTAAAGGAAGGGTCTCAGGTTTGGTAGAAGCATTGAGATATCACATCTCTGCTATCAGAAGTGTCTCAGGATTGGAATGGGAAGGACTTGGATATCACATCTCATGCTATAGATAGGCTCTCAGGTTTGAAAAGGGAAGGAGTTGATATCACATTTCATGTTAGAGGAAGGATCTCAGGTTTGGTATTAGAGGCATTGAGATATCAGATCTCAGGCTATAGGAAGGGTCTCAGGATTGGAATGGGAAGGAGTTGGATATCACATCTAATGCTATAGGAAGGGTCTCAGGATTGGAATGGGAAGGAGTTGGATATCACATCTCATGCTAGAGGAAGGGTCTCAGGTTTGGTATAAGCATTGAGATATCACATCTCGTGCTATAGGAAGGGTCTCAGGATTGGAATGGGAAGGAGTTGTATATGACATCTCATGCCGTAGGAAGGGTCTCAGGTTTGGTATAAGCATTGAGATATCACATCTCTGCTATCGAAAGGGTCTTAGGATTGGAATGGGAAGGAGTTGGATATCCCATCTCAGGTTATAGGAAGAGTCTCAGGTTTGGTATTAGAAGCATTGAGATATCCCATCTCATGATATAGGAAGGGTCTCAGGTTGGAATGGGAAGGAGTTGGATATCACATTTCATGTTATAGGAAGGGTCTCAGGATTGGAATGGGAAGGACTTGGATATCATATCCCATGCTATAGGAAGGCTCTCAGGTTTGGAAGGGGAAGGAGTTGGATATCACATTTCATGTTAGAGGAAGGATCTCAGGTTTGGTATTAGAGGCCTTGAGATATCACATCTCATGCTATAGGAAGGGTCTCAGGATTGGAATGGGAAGGAGTTGGATATCACATCTCAAGCTATAGGAACAGTCTCAGGTTTGGTATAAGCATTGTGATATCACATCTCATGCTATAGGAAGGGTCTCAGGATTGGAATAGGAAGGAGTTGGATATCACATCTCATGTTATAGGAAAGATCTCAGGTTTGGTATTAGAAGCATTGAGACATCACATCTCATGTTATAGGAAGGGTCTCAGGATTGGAATGGGAAGAAGTTGGATATCACATCTCTTGCTATAGGAAGGGTCTCAGATTTGGTATAAGCATTGAGATATCACATCTCATGCTATAGGAAGGGTCTCAGGATTGGAATGGGAAGGAGTTGTATATGACATCTCATGCCATAGGAAGGGTCTCAGGTTTGGTATAAGCATTGAGATATCACATCACATGCTATAGGAAGGGTCTCAGGATTGGAATGGGAAGGACTTGGATATCACATCTCATGCTATAGGCAGGGTCTCAGGTTTGGAAAGGGAATGAGATGGATATCACATTTCATGTTAGAGGTAGGATCTCAGGCTTGGTATTAGAGGCATTGAGATATCACATCTCATGCTATCAGAAGGGTCTCAGGATTGGAATGGGAAGGAGTTGGATATCACATCTCATGCTAAAGGGAGGGTCTCAGGTTTGGAAGGGGAAGGATTTGGAAATCACATCTAATGTTATAGGAAGGATCTCAGGTTTGGTATTAGAAGCATTGAGATATCACATCTCATGCTTTCATAAGGGTCTCAGGATTGGAATGGGAATGAGTTGGATATCACATCTCATGTTATAGGAAGGATCTCAGGTTTGGTATTAGAAGCATTGAGACATCAAATCTCATGCTATAGGAAGGGTCTCAGGATTGGAATGGGAAGGAGTTGGATATCACATCTCATGCTATAGGAAGGGTCTCAGATTTGGTATAAGCATTGAGATATCACATCTCATGCTATAGGAAGGGTCTCAGGATTGGAATGGGAAGGAGTTGTATATGACATCTCAGGCCATAGGAAGGGTCTCAGGTTTGGTATAAGCATTGAGATATCACATCTCTGCTATCGGAAGGGTCTCAGGATTGGAATGGGAAGGAATTGGATATCACATCTCATGTTATAGGAAGGATCTCAGATTTGGTATTAGAAGCATTGAGATATCCCTTCTCATGCTATAGGAAGGGTCTCAGGATTGGAATGTGAAGGATTTGGATATCACATCTCATGCTAAAGGAAGGGTCTCAGGTTTGGTAGAAGCATTGAGATATCACGTCTCTGCTATCGGAAGGGTCTCAGGATTGGATTGGGAAGGAGTTGGATATCCCTTCTCATGCTATAGGAAGGGTCTCAGGTTTGGTATAAGCATTGAGATATCACATCTCTGCTATCGGAAGGGTATCAGGATTGGATTGGGAAGGAGTTGGATATCCCTTCTCATGCTATAGGAAGTGTCTCAGGTTGGAATGGGAAGGAGTTGGATATCACATCACATGTTATAGGAAGGGTCTCAGGATTGGAATGGGAAGGATTTGGATATCACATCTCTTGCTATAGGAAGGGTCTCAGGATTGGAATGGGTAGGAGTTGGATATTACTTTCTTGCTATAGGAAGGGTCTCATGTTTGGAATGGGAAGGAGTTGGATATCACATATGCTATAGTTAGTGTCTCAGGTTTGGAACGGGAAGGAGTTGGATATCACATCTCATGTTATAGGAAGGGTCTCAGGTTTGGTATAAGCATTGAGATATCACATCTCTGCTATCGGAAGTGGCTCAGGATTGGAATGGGAAGGAGTTGGATATCCCATCTCATGTTATAGGACGAGTCTCTGGTTTGGTATTAGAATCATTGAGATATCACATTGCATGCTGTAGGAAGGGTCTAAGGATTGGAATGGGATGGACTTGGATATCACATCTCATGCTATAGGTAGGCTCTCAGGTTTGGTATAAGCATTGAGATATCACATCTCATGCTATAGGAAGGGTCTCAGGATTGGAATGGGAAGGAATTGGATATCACATCTCATGCTATAGGAAGGGTCTCAGATTTGGTATAAGCATTGAGATATCACATCTCATGCTATAGGAAGGGTCTCAGGATTGGAATGGGAAGGAGTTGTATATGACATCCCAGGCCATAGGAAGGGTCTCAGGTTTGGTATAAGCATTGAGATATCACATCTCTGCTATCGGAAGGGTCTCAGGATTGGAATGGGAAGGAGTTGGATATCCCATCTCATGTTATAGGAAGGGTCTCAGGTTTGGTATTAGAAGCATAGAGATATCACATCTCATGCTATAGGAAGGGTCTCAGGATTGGAATGGGAAGGACTTGGATGTCACATCTCATGCTATAGGGAGGGTCTCAAGTTTGATATTAGAAGCATTGAGATAACAAATCTCATGATATCGGAAGGGTCTCAGGATTGGAATGGGAAGGAGTTGGATATCACATCTCATGATAAAGGAAGGGTCTGAGGTTTGGAAGGGGAAGGATTTGGATATCACATCTCATGTTATAGGACGGGTCTCAGGTTTGGTATTAGAAGCATTGAGATATCAAGTCTCATGGTATAAGAAGGGTCTCAGAATTGGAATGGGAAGGAGTTGGATATCACACCTCAAGCTATAGGAAGGGTCTCAGGATTGGAATGGGAAGGAGTTTGATATCACATCTCATGCCATAGTATGGGTCTCAGGTTTGGTAGAAGCATTGGGATATCACATCTCATGCTATCGGAAGGGTATCAGTATTGGATTTGGAAGGAGTTGGATATCCCATCTCATGCTATAGGAAGGGTCTCAGGTTGGAATGGGAAGGAGTTGGATATCACATTTCATGTTATAGAAAGGGTCTCAGGATTGGAATGGGAAGGACTTGGATATCATATCTCATGCTATAGGAAGGCTCTCAGGTTTGGAAGGGGAAGGAGTTGGATATCACATTTCATGTTAGCGGAAGGATCTCAGGTTTGGTATTAGATGCCTTGAGATATCACATCTCATGCTATAGGAAGGGTCTCTGGATTGGAATGGGAAGGAGTTGGATATCACATCTCAAGCTATAGGAAGGGTCTCAGGTTTGGTATAAGCATTGAGATATCACATCTCATGCTATAGGAAGGGTCTCAGGATTGGAATGGGAAGGAGTTGGATATCACATCTCATATTATAGGAAATATCTCAGGTTTGGTATTAGAAGCATTGAGACATCACATCTCATGTTATAGGAAGGGTCTGAGGATTGGAATGGGAAGAAGTTGGATATCACATCTCATGCTATAGGAAGGGTCTCAGGATTGGAATGGGAAGGAGTTGTATATGACATCTCATGCCATAGGAAGGGTCTCAGGTTTGGTATAAGCATTGAGATATCACATCACATGCTATAGGAAGGGTCTCAGGATTGGAATGGGAAGGACTTGGATATCACATCTCATGCTATAGGCAGGGTCTCAGGTTTGGAAAGGGAAGGAGATGGATATCACATTTCATGTTAGAGATAGGATCTCAGGTTTGGTATTAGAGGCATTGAGATATCACATCTCATGCTATCAGAAGGGTCTCAGGATTGGAATGGGAAGGAGTTGTATATCACATCTCATGCTAAAGGGAGGGTCTCAGGTTTGGAAGGGGAAGGATTTGGAAATCACATCTCATGTTATAGGAAGGGTCTCAGGTTTGGTATTAGAAGCATTGAGATATCACATCTCATGCTATAGGAAGGGTCTCAGGATTGGAATGAGGAGGACTTGGATGTCACATCTCATGCTATAGGGAGGGTCTCAAGTTTGATATTAGAAGCATTGAGATAACAAATCTCATGATATCGGAAGGGTCTCAGGATTGGAATGGGAAGGAGTTGGATATCACATCTCATGATAATGGAAGGGTCTAAGGTTTGGAAGGGGAAAGATTTGGATATCACATCTCATGTTATAGGACGGGTCTCAGGTTTGGTATTAGAAGCATTGAGATATCAAGTCTCATGGCATAGGAAGGGTCTCGGAATTGGAATGGGAAGGAGTTGGATATCACATCTCAAGCTATAGGAAGAGTCTCAGGATTGGAATGGGAATTGTTAAGACGGATTTCTGAACTCTGTCCTGGTGGCGCAGAAGTTCAGAAGGCCAACCTAATTACTTGGAACAGGGTAACCTCTGGACAAGCCAGACCAATCAAGGTAGCGATCGCGGCGGTCAAGACTAGGTCTCAAGAGGGGTGAGGGTGACTGAAAGCCCGCAGTGAGCACACAAAGCAAGAGCGCTGACAAACTACTCCAAACAGTTGTTATCTCAAAAATAGATACACATTTATTTTAAGGCCTTTAAAATAATGACCGTAGCGAGAAAATCACAATATCACAATATTAAACCAACACATACCATATCAACACAATATATATACAAATACACAGTCGCAAGCGTTTAAAGCACGAAATATGTAGTCCACCTGCCAGGGAAGGAAAACAGGCAGTGTGATAATGCTTTCGACTCAGTTCGCCTTCATAGGCACCTAACTAGATGGAAGTCCGAGCCCTGCGAAGAGTGGAGCCTTGTGCTCAAAGTACCTGCCACGCCGGTGCCGACGGGCACAAGGGGAAGCTCTTTGGAGGAAGTCAGGCGGTTCACGTTAGTGCACAGCAGAAGAAGAACAGGTTCCGCAGCTCAAGCGCAGCCTCCACAGCGGGCAGAAGCAGAGCGCGAGCGCGGCAAAAGGGTGCTGTTTTTACACAGCAGGGAAAAGCAATGGGATACTGCAGGAGGGCGACCAGATCCTAGATATACTACTCACCGGTCCCCGAAGCAAGCAGACCCAGGCTTCTCCACGATAGTTTCAGCAGCTGGCAGGTTCAGAAGAGCAGGGAACGCTTTGTAGTCGTGTAGAGCAAAAAGACGTCCCAATCGACGAAACCGGCACAGTTTTGTTGCCGCACAGGACAACGGAGCGGCCGTGCGTATTCGAGCCAAATGAACCCTCCTCCCTTCAGACCTGGGGACGCCAAGCGTACGAAGCGTGGGAGAGGGACAAGGACTCGCAATACAACACAACCTGGCGGCGGTTGCAGAGCCAAACTCCTTGGTAAGCTGGTCAGTCAACTGGATGGCCCAGAGACGCTTCCGAAGGCTTACTTGGCAGGAGATGGTTGAAGATGCCGGGAATAGCTGTTCCTGCTATTCCAAAGGTCGAAGCACCAGTACAGGCCTTCTGGTTCGATCAAAGGAGGACAGGGGCTCTCCGGACGACAGCAGTGCAAAGGAGGATTCCTTCAGCGGGTCACCAGCGATTCCTCGGTCCAGCCTCGTAGTTGCAGGATACTTGGCTCCTGTATTCCTTCGTTCGTGAGAACTCAGGAGATCGACATGGTAGTGGTGTTTCCAGCCCCCTCTTATCCACGGTTCCCTTCGCGCCAAAACGGAGGGGAGCCAATGGGAGATCCGCTCATCAAAACACATACCATACGTGGACCAATCACGGACCACGGTGGTCCCAGGCATTCACACCACCCTAGACTCTCTGGCACCCAGGATGTGTATTGGGACCAGACATCCCAGCCCACACCCTGGAGGCACACAAACGACATGTAGAAGCCCGCGAAAGCAACCACGTTTCGCGGGAAAGTACATGCCCAAATAAGGAAGGCCCCGGGTCGCCGGACCTGGGGAAGGTGAAGGGAGCAAGACGGACAGTGGACAGGACAAAGGAGCCTCGCGGCCTGGCCTTCTGCCGGACTTCTCTGGGCTTTCGCTCCTTTCTTACGGGGAAACTGACATGCCCTTAAGACAGTCAGTACCGGGGAACGTGGTTTCCCGTAGTTTCTTTTATCGTGTCGCAGCTTTAGTGCAACACGACACAAGAGGGCACTGTAAGCTAAGTTACAGCTCTCTTGGGTCTCTAGCCTTCTACAGGCCCTAGATACTCTTTTAGGATGGTATTCTCATCTACTTGTGATAGTACAGCTCCTATCCCAGTGTCAGAGGCATCCGTCTGCACGATAAAAGGTCTTTGATAATCAGGGGCCCTTAGCACAGGCGCCTGGCACAAGGAGTCTTTTAAGCCATTGAAGGCCTTCTCACACTCGTCGGTCCAAGTTACCTTCTTGGGTTTCTTCGGAGTTGTGAGGGCAGTCAGAGGAGCAGCTATGGTACCATAGTCTGCCACAAAATTGCGGTAATACCCCGTGAGTCCTAAAAAGGCTCTCACTTGGGTTTGCGTAGTGGGGGTAGGCCAGTCTTGTACTGCTTGTACTTTACTGGGTAGAGGCTGTATCCTCCCTCCACCTACTTCATGTCCAAGGTAAACCACTGAGCCTTGTCCAATCTGGCACTTACTAGCCTTTATGGTCAAGTGGGCTTTCTGAAGAGCCTGGAGCACAATCCCGAGGTGTTTCACATGGTCTTCCCAGGTGGCACTGAAAACTGCTATATCGTCCAGATATGCAAGACAGAATTCGTCCAACCCATTCAACACATGATTCACAAGCCTCTGGAAAGTGGCAGGTGCATTCTTCAACCCGAACGGCATTACCCGGAATTGGTAAAGGCCGTCTGGTGTAGAAAATGCTGTCTTCTCCCTGGCATGTTCTGCTAACGCTATTTGCCAATAGCCAGCAGTGAGGTCAAACGTGCTGAGGTACTTGGAGGCACCCAAAGTATCCACCAGCTCATCTGTTCGAGGCAAGGGGTGGGCATCTGTCTTGGTGACAGCATTCAGAGCCCTGTAATCCACGCAGAACCTCAATTCAGAAGTGCCTGCCTTTGGAACCAGAACCACAGGACTGGACCAAGGACTACTAGAGGGTTCAATCACCCCAAGGTCTAACATTTTGTTGACCTCGGTCTTAATATAAGACCGTACTTTATCTGACATCCTGTATCCCCTACTTTTGGTAGGTACACTGTCTCCTGTGTCAATGTTATGTTTGCACCAAGGTGTCAAACCAGGGGACTGTGAAAACAGGGGGGAAAACTGCCTAAGCAAACTTTTCACCTCAGCCTGCTGATCAGAAGTCAGGTGAGGGGCCACTCGGACACCCTCAACGGAGCTATCTGAAGGACCGCTCTGGAACAGGTCGGGGAGAGGTTCTGACTCCTCTTCCTCAACGTCTGACGCCAGTAGCAGTGCTGCGATTTCGACTCTTGGGACGAAAGCCTTCAGCCTATTTACGTGGAACACTTTTGGAGCCTGTCCAGGCCTTCCAAGGTCCACTAAATAGTTTACCTCACCCAGGGGCTCCACCACTGTGTAAGGGCCTGACCATTTGTCCTGTAAAGCGCGAGGCCTTATTGGATTCATGATCAGGACTTGCTGACCAGGTGTAAAGTTGATGAGGGAAGCTTTCTGGTCGTACCAATGTTTCACCAGCGCTTGCCCTGCCTTCAATTTATCACTAGCCAAGCCCATCAGAAGTACCATCCGTTTTCTGAGCCCTAGCACATAGTCAACTACATTGGTAGTGACAGGGGGAGTGGGCATCTCCCATCCCTCCTTGACAATGGCTAAGGGTCCCCGTACGGGATGACCGAACAGAAGTTCGAAGGGGCTGAAGCCAACACCCTCCTGTGGTACCTCTCGGTAGGCAAACAGCAAGCATGGTAAAAGAAGATCCCATTTTCTTCTCTGAGGCTCCTCCAGAGCCCCAATCATGCTCTTTAACGTTCTGTTGAAACGTTCCACCAGACCATTGGTCTGGGGGTGGTATGCAGAAGAGAACTTGTAGGTGACCCCACATTCTTTCCACATAGCCTGCATATACTTCGACATAAAGTTGCTGCCACGATCTGACACAACTTCTTTAGGGAAGCCAACCCTAGTAAATATGCCGAGTAAAGCTTTTGCAACTGACTTGGCAGTTACAGTCTTCAATGGGATGGCCTCAGGATACCTGGTTGCATGGTCGACCAGCACCAGGATAAACCTATTGCCCGAGGATGTTTGCGGGTCAAGGGGACCGACGATGTCGATCCCTACCCTTTCAAATGGTACCCCCACAACTGGGAGCGGTACCAACGGAGCTTGGATTGTCGCGCCAACCTTACCAGACAACTGGCAGGAGGCGCAACTCCTGCAGTGACTTTCTACTTGCACCCCCATCTTGGGCCAGTAGAAGTGCATGGATAACCTTTGCTTGGTCCTCTTCATACCAAGGTGACCAGCAAGGGGAACTTCATGCGCCAACTGCAGGAGGAAGGGTCTAACAGCAAGGGGAACCACCAACCTCCTATGGTCTCCTTCTGTAGACTCTGTGGGCTCACTATACAGGAGTCCACCTTCCCAATAAATCCTATGCTTCCCAGGAGGTTCACCCTCAAGCTGGGAGCAGGCCTGTCTCCTTAGGCCTTCCAGAGATGGGCACTCACGTTGGCCTTTACTGAATTCGTCCCTATCAGGACCTCCTTCAACTAACAAGTCTTTTAGTTCAGGATGATCGTTGGGGTCGAATACTTCAGGCATCGCCACCTCCTCGTCAGGCTCGGGCGATTGACCAACTTCCTCCACCGCAGTGGTAGGCGAGCTCGGGGGAATATTCTCTTTCCCCCGTCTTGACTTGTAGACTCCTTTCGCCTTGGGTTGCCCCTTCGGCTGGGGCGGCGTATTGGACTTGGCCAATGCTGCCCGTGCTTGAGACCGTGTGTAGGGTCGTTCGGCAGTGTCTCCTACGAGCCCTAAAGCTCTGAGATCATTACCTAATAAGACCTTTCCCGGGACGTTTCTCTGAATGCTCACTGGAATCCTGACTGCTGTACCATTTAAAGTTAGATTAACAGGGATCACGGGAAACATACGGAGGGGGCCGTCAGCCAACTTAGTGGGCATCAGAGTAGCTCTGGCAACTTCCTCTGAGTCTACCAAGGTAGAATCCACTACAGTTCGACTGCACCCACTATCCCTAAGAGCTGGAGTATCCACTCCATTGATCAGCACACTGTCTTTAAAGTAGTGCTTGGTATTACCCGGAATCCTAGCATACGCCTCTGCGACTTTAGGCTCCCAGGAACCCAGGGACACTAAAACTACCTCGGCCTCTATTCCGCTGGGAAATGAGTCAGAGGAGAAGGATGCTCCTGTAATCTCTTCTTCCTCGTAGGAGGAGAAGGCCAGATTAGCGGAGTGGACCCCCAAAGGTCTAACCTTACAACGGGGATCCCCCTTCACATGGTCAGTTGCTCCACAAGAAAAACAAGCCCCAGTGGGTCTGTTTACGTAGGGAGGCTTATTGTAACCAGAGTTCTGTTTCGGAGGCGCACCTCCACTACCCTGTGAGTTCTCTTGTGTCTTACCCTTGTTTTTCTTTTTGTGGCCCTTTTGGGAAGAAGATTTAGCAGATTCCCCACCCTCCATATCTTTGGACTTTTTCCCCTCCTCCTGCTTACCAGGATGAGTTTTGTCCTTATGGGACACTCGATGTGACACCCATAAGTCTGCGGCAATGGCCAGCTTCTTAGGATCTATCTCCTTCGAATCGGCCAAATGCTGCTTAAGCTCCGGGGAAGAAGAAGCAAAAATGTGTTCCAGCATGACAAGATTTATCATGCCGTCGAAGGTAGAAACCTTATAGCCTTCGACCCAGCCAGTTAAGTTTTTCAAAGATTCAGCGACATAAGATACCCAAGTACCACCTTCCTTTTTCTTATACTCTCGAAAACGCTTTAAATATTGGGCCGGAGTCTTCCCAAACTTTAAAATGAGAGTCTGCTTTAACATTGCGAAATCAGCCCGCTCAGCCTTCGTCATTTCCATAATGGCACTACAGCCAGAATGGGGCAGTCTACTGAGCACCCACGCAATCTTATCAGCATTGTCAACTTCCTGGACCTCGCATGCATACTCAAACGCATTCAGCCAGTCCATAATGTCATTCCTCTCTTCATACACACTGAGCAGATCTTTTGGAAACCGTGGATGAGAGGAGGCCCCAGACCCATGTCCAGGACCCTTGGATCCATTTGCAACCTGAAGCTTGGCCAGTTCCAACTGGTGATCCCTGTCTTTTTGTTTTTCTGCCTGTTCGATTTTTAGTTTGGCTATGCTGAATTCAAGCTCCTGCTGCCTAAACCGCAGCTCTTGCTTCTCGAATTCAAGCATAGCCTCCCCATCAGCACTGGCAGAGGAAACATTAGACATTACATCCTCCCTGTCCTCGTGGTCGTGATGGATCAGTGCAGCGGCAGAACCGTCGGTTCTGCCAGTGAGAGCAGCCCCACCACCTTCCGCACTGTCCTCAGAAGTAATAGCGTCAAGCTGCGCTTCTTGCCACGCCACGATTCTTTGGATCATTTCCAATTTCGTGCCTTGAGAGGAAACACCTCTCTCCGCACACATCTTTTTCAGCGTTTCTGATTTGGAAGCATTTAAAGTTAACAACGTAGTTGTTTCCATACTGTTTGATAGGACTATGGCCTTTTTAAAGTTATACTATAACAATTCACTACGTGTACTGTTTGGAATAACCTGAAATGCCTTAGTTCGAGCGCAACACTGGATACCTTCAGTCGTATCCCACCGCTGTACACCAATTTGTTAAGACGGATTTCTGAACTCTGTCCTGGTGGCGCAGAAGTTCAGAAGGCCAACCTAATTACTTGGAACAGGGTAACCTCTGGACAAGCCAGACCAATCAAGGTAGCGATCGCGGCGGTCAAGACTAGGTCTCAAGAGGGGTGAGGGTGACTGAAAGCCCGCAGTGAGCACACAAAGCAAGAGCGCTGACAAACTACTCCAAACAGTTGTTATCTCAAAAATAGATACACATTTATTTTAAGGCCTTTAAAATAATGACCGTAGCGAGAAAATCACAATATCACAATATTAAACCAACACATACCATATCAACACAATATATATACAAATACACAGTCGCAAGCGTTTAAAGCACGAAATATGTAGTCCACCTGCCAGGGAAGGAAAACAGGCAGTGCGATAATGCTTTCGACTCAGTTCGCCTTCATAGGCACCTAACTAGATGGAAGTCCGAGCCCTGCGAAGAGTGGAGCCTTGTGCTCAAAGTACCTGCCACGCCGGTGCCGACGGGCACAAGGGGAAGCTCTTTGGAGGAAGTCAGGCGGTTCACGTTAGTGCACAGCAGAAGAAGAACAGGTTCCGCAGCTCAAGCGCAGCCTCCACAGCGGGCAGAAGCAGAGCGCGAGCGCGGCAAAAGGGTGCTGTTTTTACACAGCAGGGAAAAGCAATGGGATACTGCAGGAGGGCGACCAGATCCTAGATATACTACTCACCGGTCCCCGAAGCAAGCAGACCCAGGCTTCTCCACGATAGTTTCAGCAGCTGGCAGGTTCAGAAGAGCAGGGAACGCTTTGTAGTCGTGTAGAGCAAAAAGACGTCCCAATCGACGAAACCGGCACAGTTTTGTTGCCGCACAGGACAACGGAGCGGCCGTGCGTATTCGAGCCAAATGAACCCTCCTCCCTTCAGACCTGGGGACGCCAAGCGTACGAAGCGTGGGAGAGGGACAAGGACTCGCAATACAACACAACCTGGCGGCGGTTGCAGAGCCAAACTCCTTGGTAAGCTGGTCAGTCAACTGGATGGCCCAGAGACTCTTCCGAAGGCTTACTTGGCAGGAGATGGTTGAAGATGCCGGGAATAGCTGTTCCTGCTATTCCAAAGGTCGAAGCACCAGTACAGGCCTTCTGGTTCGATCAAAGGAGGACAGGGGCTCTCCGGACGACAGCAGTGCAAAGGAGGATTCCTTCAGCGGGTCACCAGCGATTCCTCGGTCCAGCCTCGTAGTTGCAGGATACTTGGCTCCTGTATTCCTTCGTTCGTGAGAACTCAGGAGATCGACATGGTAGTGGTGTTTCCAGCCCCCTCTTATCCACGGTTCCCTTCGCGCCAAAACGGAGGGGAGCCAATGGGAGATCCGCTCATCAAAACACATACCATACGTGGACCAATCACGGACCACGGTGGTCCCAGGCATTCACACCACCCTAGACTCTCTGGCACCCAGGATGTGTATTGGGACCAGACATCCCAGCCCACACCCTGGAGGCACACAAACGACATGTAGAAGCCCGCGAAAGCAACCACGTTTCGCGGGAAAGTACATGCCCAAATAAGGAAGGCCCCGGGTCGCCGGACCTGGGGAAGGTGAAGGGAGCAAGACGGACAGTGGACAGGACAAAGGAGCCTCGCGGCCTGGCCATTTTGGGAGCCAGGCCACCATTTTGGGTTCAGTGCAAAAACGTGCTCAGAACGCCAAAAGGAGCTCAAAATAAACAAAACGATCGCTGCCACCATTCCAGTCCCTGAATGACTTGCACCGATCAAATACCATCCTAAAAGAGTATCTAGGGCCTGTAGAAGGCTAGAGACCCAAGAGAGCTGTAACTTAGCTTACAGTGCCCTCTTGTGTCGTGTTGCACTAAAGCTGCGACACGATAAAAGAAACTACGGGAAACCACGTTCCCCGGTACTGACTGTCTTAAGGGCATGTCAGTTTCCCCGTAAGAAAGGAGCGAAAGCCCAGAGAAGTGCGGCAGAAGGCTGTACTTCTCTGGCAAAGTCAATAACAAGGTTAAAAACAATAGCAAAAAGTTTAGGGGTTGCCACATGGAAGGAAAATTCCCTACAATTACGAAATCTTTCCTAACAGGAATGAGTTTGATATCACATCTCATGCCATAGTATGGGTCTCAGGTTTGGTAGAAGCATTGGGATATCACATCACATGCTATAGGAAGGGTCTCAGGATTGGAATGGGAAGGAGTTGTATATGACATCTCATGCTATAGACAGGGTCTCAGGTTTGGAAAGGGAAGGAGATGGATATCACATTTCATGTTATAGGAAGAGTCTCAGGTTTGGTATTAGAAGCATTGAGATATCCCATCTCATGCTATAGGAAGGGTCTCAGGTTGGAATGGGAAGGAGTTGGATATCACATTTCATGTTATAGGAAGGGTCTCAGGATTGGAATTGGAAGGACTTGGCTATCATATCTCATGCTATAGGAAGGCTCTCAGGTTTGGAAGGGGAAGGAGTTGGATATCACATTTCATGTTAGAGGAACGATCTCAGGTTTGGTATTAGAGGTCTTGAGATATCACATCTCATGCTATAGGAAGGGTCTCAGGATTGGAATGGGAATGAGTTGGATATCACATCTCATGTTATAGGACGGGTCTCAATTTTGATATTAGAAGCATTGAGATAACAAATCTCATGATATTGGAAGAGTCCCAGGATTGGAATGGGAAGGAGTTGGATATCACATCTCATGATAAAGGAAGGGTCTAAGGTTTGGAAGGGGAAAGATTTGGATATCACATCTCATGTTATAGGACGGGTCTCAGGTTTGGTATTAGAAGCATTGAGATATCAAGTCTCATGGTATAGGAAGGGTCTCAGAATTGGAATGGGAAGGATTTGGATATCACATCTCAAGCTATAGGAAGAGTCTCAGGATTGGAATGGGAAGGAGTTTGATATCACATCTCATGCCATAGTATGGTTCTCAGGTTTGGTAGAAGCATTGGGATATCACATCTCATGCTATTGGAAGGGTATCAGTATTGGATTTGGAAGGAGTTGGATATCCCATCTCATGCTATAGGAAGGGTCTCAGGTTGGAATGGGAAGGAGTTGGATATCACATTTCATGTTATAGGAAGGGTCTCAGGATTGGAATGGGAAGGAGTTGGATATCACATCTCAAGCTTTAGGAAGGGTCTCAGGTTTGGTATAAGCATTGAGATAGCACATCTCATGCTATAGGAAGGGTCTCAGGATTGGAATGGGAAGGAGTTGGATATCACATCTCATGTTATAGGAAAGATCTCAGGTTTGGTATTAGAAGCATTGAGACATCACATCTCATGTTATAGGAAGGGTCTCAGGATTGGAATGGGAAGAAGTTGGATATCACATCTCATGCTATAGGAAGGGTCTCAGGTTTGGAAGGGGAAGGAGTTGGATATCCAATCTCATGTTATAGGACTGGTCTCAGGTTTGGTATTAGAAGCATTGAGATATCACATCGCATGCTGTAGGAAGGTTCTCAGGTTTGGAATGGGGAGGAATTGGATATCACATCTCATGTCATAGGAAGGATCTCAGGTTTGGTATTAGAAGCATTGAGATATCACATCTCATGCTATAGGAATGGTCTCAGGATTGGAATGGGAAGGAGTTGGATATTACATTCTTGCTATAGGAAGGGTCTCATGTTTGGAATGGGAAGGAGTTGGATATCACATATGCTATAGGAAGGGTCTCAGGTTTGAAACGGGAAGGAGTTGGATATCACATCTCATGTTATAGGAAGGGTCTCAGGTTTGTTATAAGCATTGAGATATCACATCTCTGCTATCGGAAGTGTCTCAGGATTGGAATGGGAAGGTGTTGGATATCCCATCTCATGTTATAGGACGGGTCTCAGGTTTGTTATTAGAATCATTGAGATATCATATTGCATGCTGTAGGAAGGGTCTAAGGATTGGAATGGGAAGGACTTGGATATCACATCTCATGCTATAGGTAGGCTCTCAGGTTTGGGAAGGGAAGGAGTTCGATATCACATTTCATGTTAGAGGAGGGATCTCAGGTTTGGTATTAGAGGCATTGAGATATCACATATCATGCTATAGGAAGGGTCTCAGGATTGGAATGGGAAGGAGTTGGATATCACATCTCAAGCTTTAGGAAGGGTCTCAGGTTTGGTATAAGCATTGCGATAGCACATCTCATGCTATAGGAAGGGTCTCAGGATTGGAATGGGAAGGTGTTGGATATTACATCTCATGTTATAGGAAAGATCTCAGGTTTGGTATTAGAAGCATTGAGACATCACATCTCATGTTATAGGAAGGGTCTCAGGATTGGAATGGGAAGAAGTTGGATATCACATCTCATGCTATAGGAAGGGTCTCAGGTTTGGAAGGGGAAGGAGTTGGATATCCAATCTCATGTTATAGGACTGGTCTCAGGTTTGGTATTAGAAGCATTGAGATATCACATCGCATGCTGTAGGAAGGTTCTCAGGTTTGGTATTAGAAGCATTGAGACATCACATCTCATGCTATAGGAAGGGTCTCAGGATTGGAATGGGAAGGAGTTGGATATCACATCTCATGTTATAGGAAGGATCTCAGGTTTGGTATTAGAAGCATTGAGACATCACATCTCATGCTATAGGAAGGGTCTCAGGATTGGAATGGGAAGGAGTTGGATATCACATCTCATGCTATAGGAAGGGTCTCAGATTTGGTATAAGCATTGAGATATCACATCTCATGATATAGGAAGGGTCTCAGGATTGGATTGGGAAGGAGTTGTATATGACATCTCAGGCCATAGGAAGGGTCTCAGGATTGGTATAAGCATTGAGATATCACATCTCTGCTATCGGAAGGGTCTCAGGATTGGAATGGGAAGGAGTTGGATATCCCATCTCATGATAAAGGAAGGGTCTAAGGTTTGGAAGGGGAAAGATTTGGATATCAAATCTCATGTTATAGGACGGGTCTCAATTTTGATATTAGAAGCATTGAGATAACAAATCTCATGATATCGGAAGGGTCTCAGGATTGGAATGGGAAGGAGTTGGATATCACATCACATGATAAAGGAAGGGTCTAAGGTTTGGAAGGGGAAAGATTTGGATATCACATCTCATGTTATAGGACCGGTCTCAGGTTTGGTATTAGAAGCATTGAGATATCAAGTCTCATGGTATAGGAAGGGTCTCAGAATTGGAATGGGAAGGATTTGGATATCACATCTCAAGCTATAGGAAGAGTCTCAGGATTGGAATGGGAAGGAGTTTGATACCACATCTCATGCCATAGTATGGTTCTCAGGTTTGGTAGAAGCATTGGGATATCACATCTCATGCTATTGGAAGGGTATCAGTATTGGATTTGGAAGGAGTTGGATATCCCATCTCATGCTATAGGAAGGGTCTCAGGTTGGAATGGGAAGGAGTTGGATATCACATCTCAAGCTTTAGGAAGGGTCTCAGGTTTGGTATAAGCATTGAGATAGCACATCTCATGCTATAGGAAGGGTCTCAGGATTGGAATGGGAAGGAGTTGGATATCACATCTCATGTTATAGGAAAGATCTCAGGTTTGATATTAGAAGCATTGAGACATCACATCTCATGTTATAGGAAGGGTCTCAGGATTGGAATGGGAAGAAGTTGGATATCACATCTCATGCTATAGGAAGGGTCTCAGGTTTGGAAGGGGAAGGAGTTGGATATCCAATCTCATGTTATAGGACTGGTCTCAGGTTTGGTATTAGAAGCATTGAGATATCACATCGCATGCTGTAGGAAGGTTCTCAGGTTTGGAATGGGGAGGAATTGGATATCACATCTCATGTCATAGGAAGGATCTCAGGTTTGGTATTAGAAGCATTGAGATATCACATCTCATGCTATAGGAATGGTCTCAGGATTGGAATGGGAAGGAGTTGGATATTACATTCTTGCTATAGGAAGGGTCTCATGTTTGGAATGGGAAGGAGTTGGATATCACATATGCTATAGGAAGGGTCTCAGGTTTGAAACGGGAAGGAGTTGGATATCACATCTCATGTTATAGGAAGTGTCTCAGGTTTGGTATAAGCATTGAGATATCACATCTCTGCTATCGGAAGTGTCTCAGGATTGGAATGGGAAGGTGTTGGATATCCCATCTCATGTTATAGGACGGGTCTCAGGTTTGTTATTAGAATCATTGAGATATCATATTGCATGCTGTAGGAAGGGTCTAAGGATTGGAATGGGAAGGACTTGGATATCACATCTCATTCTATAGGTAGGCTCTCAGGTTTGGAAAGGGAAGGAGTTCGATATCACATTTCATGTTAGAGGAAGGATCTCAGGTTTGGTATTAGAGGCATTGAGATATCACATCTCATGCTATAGGAAGGGTCTCAGGATTGGAATGGGAAGGAGTTGGATATCACATCTCATGCTATAGGAAGGGTCTCAGGTTTGGTATAAGCATTGAGATATCACATCTCATGCTATAGGAAGGGTCTCAGGATTGGAATGGGAAGGAGTTGGATATCACATCTCATGTTATAGGAAGGATCTCAGGTTTGGTATTAGAAGCATTGAGACATCACATCTCATGCTATCGGAAGGGTCTCAGGATTGGAATGGGAAGGAGTTGGATATCCCATCTCATGCTATAGGAAGGGTCTCAGGTTGGAATGGGAAGGAGTTGGATATCACATTTCATGTTATAGGAAGGGTCTCAGGATTGGAATTGGAAGGACTTGGCTATCATATCTCATGCTATAGGAAGGCTCTCAGGTTTGGAAGGGGAAGGAGTTGGATATCACATTTCATGTTAGAGGAACGATCTCAGGTTTGGTATTAGAGGTCTTGAGATATCACATCTCATGCTATAGGAAGGGTCTCAGGATTGGAATGGGAAGGAGTTGGATATCACATCTCAAGCTATAGGAACGGTCTCAGGTTATGTATAAGCATTGTGATATCACATCTCATGCTATAGGAAGGGTCTCAGGATTGGAATGGGAAGGAGTTGGATATCACATCTCATGTTATAGGACGGGTCTCAATTTTGATATTAGAAGCATTGAGATAACAAATCTCATGATATTGGAAGAGTCCCAGGATTGGAATGGGAAGGAGTTGGATATCACATCTCATGATAAAGGAAGGGTCTAAGGTTTAGAAGGGGAAAGATTTGGATATCACATCTCATGTGATAGGACAGGTCTCAGGTTTGGTATTAGAAGCATTGAGATATCAAGTCTCATGGTATAGGAAGGGTCTCAGAATTGGAATGGGAAGGATTTGGATATCACATCTCAAGCTATAGGAAGAGTCTCAGGATTGGAATGGGAAGGAGTTTGATATCACATCTCATGCCATAGTATGGTTCTCAGGTTTGGTAGAAGCATTGGGATATCACATCTCATGCTATTGGAAGGGTATCAGTATTGGATTTGGAAGGAGTTGGATATCCCATCTCATGCTATAGGAAGGGTCTCAGGTTGGAATGGGAAGGAGTTGGATATCACATTTCATGTTATAGGAAGGGTCTCAGGATTGGAATGGGAAGGAGTTGGATATCACATCTCAAGCTTTAGGAAGGGTCTCAGGTTTGGTATAAGCATTGAGATAGCACATCTCATGCTATAGGAAGGGTCTCAGGATTGGAATGGGAAGGAGTTGGATATCACATCTCATGTTATAGGAAAGATCTCAGGTTTGGTATTAGAAGCATTGAGACATCACATCTCATGTTATAGGAAGGGTCTCAGGATTGGAATGGGAAGAAGTTGGATATCACATCTCATGCTATAGGAAGGGTCTCAGGTTTGGAAGGGGAAGGAGTTGGATATCCAATCTCATGTTATAGGACTGGTCTCAGGTTTGGTATTAGAAGCATTGAGATATCACATCGCATGCTGTAGGAAGGTTCTCAGGTTTGGAATGGGGAGGAATTGGATATCACATCTCATGTCATAGGAAGGATCTCAGGTTTGGTATTAGAAGCATTGAGATATCACATCTCATGCTATAGGAATGGTCTCAGGATTGGAATGGGAAGGAGTTGGATATTACATTCTTGCTATAGGAAGGGTCTCATGTTTGGAATGGGAAGGAGTTGGATATCACATATGCTATAGGAAGGGTCTCAGGTTTGAAACGGGAAGGAGTTGGATATCACATCTCATGTTATAGGAAGGGTCTCAGGTTTGTTATAAGCATTGAGATATCACATCTCTGCTATCGGAAGTGTCTCAGGATTGGAATGGGAAGGTGTTGGATATCCCATCTCATGTTATAGGACGGGTCTCAGGTTTGTTATTAGAATCATTGAGATATCATATTGCATGCTGTAGGAAGGGTCTAAGGATTGGAATGGGAAGGACTTGCATATCACATCTCATGCTATAGGTAGGCTCTCAGGTTTGGAAAGGGAAGGAGTTCGATATCACATTTCATGTTAGAGGAGGGATCTCAGGTTTGGTATTAGAGGCATTGAGATATCACATATCATGCTATAGGAAGGGTCTCAGGATTGGAATGGGAAGGAGTTGGATATCACATCTCAAGCTTTAGGAAGGGTCTCAGGTTTGGTATAAGCATTGCGATAGCACATCTCATGCTATAGGAAGGGTCTCAGGATTGGAATGGGAAGGAGTTGGATATTACATCTCATGTTATAGGAAAGATCTCAGGTTTGGTATTAGAAGCATTGAGACATCACATCTCATGTTATAGGAAGGGTCTCAGGATTGGAATGGGAAGAAGTTGGATATCACATCTCATGCTATAGGAAGGGTCTCAGGTTTGGAAGGGGAAGGAGTTGGATATCCAATCTCATGTTATAGGACTGGTCTCAGGTTTGGTATTAGAAGCATTGAGATATCACATCGCATGCTGTAGGAAGGTTCTCAGGTTTGGTATTAGAAGCATTGAGACATCACATCTCATGCTATAGGAAGGGTCTCAGGATTGGAATGGGAAGGAGTTGGATATCACATCTCATGTTGTAGGAAGGATCTCAGGTTTGGTATTAGAAGCATTGAGACATCACATCTCATGCTATAGGAAGGGTCTCAGGATTGGAATGGGAAGGAGTTGGATATCACATCTCATGCTATAGGAAGGGTCTCAGATTTGGTATAAGCATTGAAATATCACATCTCATGATATAGGAAGGGTCTCAGGATTGGATTGGGAAGGAGTTGTATATGACATCTCAGGCCATAGGAAGGGTCTCAGGATTGGTATAAGAATTGAGATATCACATCTCTGCTATCGGAAGGGTCTCAGGATTGGAATGGGAAGGAGTTGGATATCCCATCTCATGATAAAGGAAGGGTCTAAGGTTTGGAAGGGGAAAGATTTGGATATCAAATCTCATGTTATAGGACGGGTCTCAATTTTGATATTAAAAGCATTGAGATAACAAATCTCATGATATCGGAAGGGTCTCAGGATTGGAATGGGAAGGAGTTGGATATCACATCTCATGATAAAGGAAGGGTCTAAGGTTTGGAAGGGGAAAGATTTGGATATCACATCTCATGTTATAGGACGGGTCTCAGGTCTGGTATTAGAAGCATTGAGATATCAAGTCTCATGGTATAGGAAGGGTCTCAGAATTGGAATGGGAAGGATTTGGATATCACATCTCAAGCTATAGGAAGAGTCTCAGGATTGGAATGGGAAGGAGTTTGATATCACATCTCATGCCATAGTATGGTTCTCAGGTTTGGTAGAAGCATTGGGATATCACATCTCATGCTATTGGAAGGGTATCAGTATTGGATTTGGAAGGAGTTGGATATCCCATCTCATGCTATAGGAAGGGTCTCAGGTTGGAATGGGAAGGAGTTGGATATCACATTTCATGTTATAGGAAGGGTCTCAGGATTGGAATGGGAAGGAGTTGGATATCACATCTCAAGCTTTAGGAAGGGTCTCAGGTTTGGTATAAGCATTGAGATAGCACATCTCATGCTATAGGAAGGGTCTCAGGATTGGAATGGGAAGGAGTTGGATATCACATCTCATGTTATAGGAAAGATCTCAGGTTTGATATTAGAAGCATTGAGACATCACATCTCATGTTATAGGAAGGGTCTCAGGATTGGAATGGGAAGAAGTTGGATATCACATCTCATGCTATAGGAAGGGTCTCAGGTTTGGAAGGGGAAGGAGTTGGATATCCAATCTCATGTTATAGGACTGGTCTCAGGTTTGGTATTAGAAGCATTGAGATATCACATCGCATGCTGTAGGAAGGTTCTCAGGTTTGGAATGGGGAGGAATTGGATATCACATCTCATGTCATAGGAAGGATCTCAGCTTTGGTATTAGAAGCATTGAGATATCACATCTCATGCTATAGGAATGGTCTCAGGATTGGAATGGGAAGGAGTTGGATATCACATCTCAAGCTTTAGGAAGGGTCTCAGGTTTGGTATAAGCATTGAGATAGCACATCTCATGCTATAGGAAGGGTCTCAGGATTGGAATGGGAAGGAGTTGGATATCACATCTCATGTTATAGGAAAGATCTCAGGTTTGGTATTAGAAGCATTGAGACATCACATCTCATGTTATAGGAAGGGTCTCAGGATTGGAATGGGAAGAAGTTGGATATCACATCTCATGCTATAGGAAGGGTCTCAGGTTTGGAAGGGGAAGGAGTTGGATATCCAATCTCATGTTATAGGACTGGTCTCAGGTTTGGTATTAGAAGCATTGAGATATCACATCGCATGCTGTAGGAAGGTTCTCAGGTTTGGAATGGGGAGGAATTGGATATCACATCTCATGTCATAGGAAGGATCTCAGGTTTGGTATTAGAAGCATTGAGATATCACATCTCATGCTATAGGAATGGTCTCAGGATTGGAATGGGAAGGAGTTGGATATTACATTCTTGCTATAGGAAGGGTCTCATGTTTGGAATGGGAAGGAGTTGGATATCACATATGCTATAGGAAGGGTCTCAGGTTTGAAACGGGAAGGAGTTGGATATCACATCTCATGTTATAGGAAGGGTCTCAGGTTTGTTATAAGCATTGAGATATCACATCTCTGCTATCGGAAGTGTCTCAGGATTGGAATGGGAAGGTGTTGGATATCCCATCTCATGTTATAGGACGGGTCTCAGGTTTGTTATTAGAATCATTGAGATATCATATTGCATGCTGTAGGAAGGGTCTAAGGATTGGAATGGGAAGGACTTGCATATCACATCTCATGCTATAGGTAGGCTCTCAGGTTTGGAAAGGGAAGGAGTTCGATATCACATTTCATGTTAGAGGAGGGATCTCAGGTTTGGTATTAGAGGCATTGAGATATCACATATCATGCTATAGGAAGGGTCTCAGGATTGGAATGGGAAGGAGTTGGATATCACATCTCAAGCTTTAGGAAGGGTCTCAGGTTTGGTATAAGCATTGCGATAGCACATCTCATGCTATAGGAAGGGTCTCAGGATTGGAATGGGAAGGAGTTGGATATTACATCTCATGTTATAGGAAAGATCTCAGGTTTGGTATTAGAAGCATTGAGACATCACATCTCATGTTATAGGAAGGGTCTCAGGATTGGAATGGGAAGAAGTTGGATATCACATCTCATGCTATAGGAAGGGTCTCAGGTTTGGAAGGGGAAGGAGTTGGATATCCAATCTCATGTTATAGGACTGGTCTCAGGTTTGGTATTAGAAGCATTGAGATATCACATCGCATGCTGTAGGAAGGTTCTCAGGTTTGGTATTAGAAGCATTGAGACATCACATCTCATGCTATAGGAAGGGTCTCAGGATTGGAATGGGAAGGAGTTGGATATCACATCTCATGTTGTAGGAAGGATCTCAGGTTTGGTATTAGAAGCATTGAGACATCACATCTCATGCTATAGGAAGGGTCTCAGGATTGGAATGGGAAGGAGTTGGATATCACATCTCATGCTATAGGAAGGGTCTCAGATTTGGTATAAGCATTGAAATATCACATCTCATGATATAGGAAGGGTCTCAGGATTGGATTGGGAAGGAGTTGTATATGACATCTCAGGCCATAGGAAGGGTCTCAGGATTGGTATAAGAATTGAGATATCACATCTCTGCTATCGGAAGGGTCTCAGGATTGGAATGGGAAGGAGTTGGATATCCCATCTCATGATAAAGGAAGGGTCTAAGGTTTGGAAGGGGAAAGATTTGGATATCAAATCTCATGTTATAGGACGGGTCTCAATTTTGATATTAAAAGCATTGAGATAACAAATCTCATGATATCGGAAGGGTCTCAGGATTGGAATGGGAAGGAGTTGGATATCACATCTCATGATAAAGGAAGGGTCTAAGGTTTGGAAGGGGAAAGATTTGGATATCACATCTCATGTTATAGGACGGGTCTCAGGTCTGGTATTAGAAGCATTGAGATATCAAGTCTCATGGTATAGGAAGGGTCTCAGAATTGGAATGGGAAGGATTTGGATATCACATCTCAAGCTATAGGAAGAGTCTCAGGATTGGAATGGGAAGGAGTTTGATATCACATCTCATGCCATAGTATGGTTCTCAGGTTTGGTAGAAGCATTGGGATATCACATCTCATGCTATTGGAAGGGTATCAGTATTGGATTTGGAAGGAGTTGGATATCCCATCTCATGCTATAGGAAGGGTCTCAGGTTGGAATGGGAAGGAGTTGGATATCACATTTCATGTTATAGGAAGGGTCTCAGGATTGGAATGGGAAGGAGTTGGATATCACATCTCAAGCTTTAGGAAGGGTCTCAGGTTTGGTATAAGCATTGAGATAGCACATCTCATGCTATAGGAAGGGTCTCAGGATTGGAATGGGAAGGAGTTGGATATCACATCTCATGTTATAGGAAAGATCTCAGGTTTGATATTAGAAGCATTGAGACATCACATCTCATGTTATAGGAAGGGTCTCAGGATTGGAATGGGAAGAAGTTGGATATCACATCTCATGCTATAGGAAGGGTCTCAGGTTTGGAAGGGGAAGGAGTTGGATATCCAATCTCATGTTATAGGACTGGTCTCAGGTTTGGTATTAGAAGCATTGAGATATCACATCGCATGCTGTAGGAAGGTTCTCAGGTTTGGAATGGGGAGGAATTGGATATCACATCTCATGTCATAGGAAGGATCTCAGCTTTGGTATTAGAAGCATTGAGATATCACATCTCATGCTATAGGAATGGTCTCAGGATTGGAATGGGAAGGAGTTGGATATTACATTCTTGCTATAGGAAGGGTCTCATGTTTGGAATGGGAAGGAGTTGGATATCACATATGCTATAGGAAGGGTCTCAGGTTTGAAACGGGAAGGAGTTGGATATCACATCTCATGTTATAGGAAGTGTCTCAGGTTTGGTATAAGCATTGAGATATCACATCTCTGCTATCGGAAGTGTCTCAGGATTGGAATGGGAAGGTGTTGGATATCCCATCTCATGTTATAGGACGGGTCTCAGGTTTGTTATTAGAATCATTGAGATATCATATTGCATGCTGTAGGAAGGGTCTAAGGATTGGAATGGGAAGGACTTGGATATCACATCTCATTCTATAGGTAGGCTCTCAGGTTTGGAAAGGGAAGGAGTTCGATATCACATTTCATGTTAGAGGAAGGATCTCAGGTTTGGTATTAGAGGCATTGAGATATCACATCTCATGCTATAGGAAGGGTCTCAGGATTGGAATGGGAAGGAGTTGGATATCACATCTCATGCTATAGGAAGGGTCTCAGGTTTGGTATAAGCATTGAGATATCACATCTCATGCTATAGGAAGGGTCTCAGGATTGGAATGGGAAGGAGTTGGATATCACATCTCATGTTATAGGAAGGATCTCAGGTTTGGTATTAGAAGCATTGAGACATCACATCTCATGCTATCGGAAGGGTCTCAGGATTGGAATGGGAAGGAGTTGGATATCCCATCTCATGTTATAGGAAGAGTCTCATGTTTGGTATTAGAAGCATTGAGATATCACATCTCATGCTATAGGAAGTGTCTCAGGATTGGAATCGGAAGGACTTGGATATCACATCTCATGCTATAGGGAGGGTCTCAAGTTTGATATTAGAAGCATTGAGATATCACATCTCATACTATAGGAAGGGTCTCAGGATTGGAATGGGAAGGAGTTGGATATCACATCTCATGCTATAGGAAGGGTCTCAGGTTTGGTATAAGCAGTGAGATATCACATCTCATGCTATAGGAAGTGTCTCAGGATTGGAATGGGAAGGAGTTGGATATCACATCTCATGTTATAGGAAGGATCTCAGGTTTGGTATAAGCATTGAGATATCACATCTCTGCTATCGGAAGGGTCTCAGGATTGGAATGGGAAGGACTTGGATATCACATCTCATGCTATAGGGAGGGTCTCAAGTTTGATATTAGAAGCATTGAGATATCACATCTCATGATATCGGAAGGGTCTCAGGGATGGAATGGGAAGGAGTTGGATATCACCTCTCATGATAAAGGAAGGGTCTAAGGTTTGGAAGGGGAAGGAGTTTGATATCACATCTCATGCCATAGTATGGGTCTCAGGTTTGGTAGAAGCATTGGGATATCACATCTCATGCTATCGGAAGGGTATCAGGATTGGATTTGGAAGGAGTTGGATATCCCATCTCATGCTATAGGAAGGGTCTCAGGTTGGAATGGGAAGGAGTTGGATATCACATCTCATGTTATAGGAAGGGTCTCAGGATTGGAATGGGAAGGACTTGGATATCACATCTCATGCTATAGGAAGGCTCTCAGGTTTGGAAGGGGAAAGAGTTGGATATCACATTTCATGTTAGAGGTAGGATCTCAGGTTTGGTATTAGAGGCATTGAGATATCACATCTCATGCTATCAGAAGAGTCTCAGGATTGGAATGGGAAGGAGTTGGATATCACATCTCATGCTAAAGGGAGGGTCTCAGGTTTGGAAGGGGAAGGATTCGGATATCACATCTCATGTTATAGGAAGGATCTCAGGTTTGGTATTAGCAGGATTTGAGATATCACATCTCATGCTATCGGAAGGATCTCAGGTTTGGTATAGAAGCATTGAGATATCACATCTCAAGCTATCAGAAGGGTCTCAGGATTGGAATGGGAAGGAGTTGGATATCACATCTCATGCTAAAGGGAGGGTCTCAGGTTTGGAAGGGGAAGGATTTGGATATCACATCTCATGTTATCGGAAGGATCTCAGGTTTGGTATTAGAAGTATTGAGATATCACATCTCATGCTATAGGAAGGGTCTCAGGATTGGAATGGGAAGGAGTTGGTTATCACATCTCATGCTAAAGGAAGGGTCTCAGTTTTGATATTAGAAGCATTGAGATGTCACATCTCATGCTATCGGAAGTGTCTCAGGATTGGAATGGGAAGGAGCTGGATATCACATCTCATGCTAAAGGAAGGGTCTCAGGTTTGGAACGGGAAGGAGTTGGATATCACATCTCATGTTATAGGAAGGGTCTCAGGTTTGGTATAAGCATTGAGATATCACATCTCTGCTATCGGAAGTGTCTCAGGATTGGAATGGGAAGGACTTGGATATCACATCTCATGCTATAGATAGGCTCTCAGGTTTGGAAAGGGAAGGAGTTGGATATCACATTTCATGTTAGAGGAAGGATCTCAGGTTTGGTATTAGAGGCATTGAGATATCACATCTCAGGCTATAGGAAGGGTTTCAGGATTGGAATGGGAAGGAGTTGGATATCACATCTCATGCTATAGGAAGGGTCTCAGGATTGGAATGGGAAGGAGTTGGATATCACATCTCATGCTATAGGAAGGGTCTCAGGTTTGGTATAAGCATTGAGATATCACATCTCGTGCTATAGGAAGGGTCTCAGGTTTGGAATGGGAAGGAGTTGTATATGACATCTCATGCTATAGACAGGGTCTCCGGTTTGGAAAGGGAAGGAGATGGATATCACATTTCATGTTAGAGGTAGGATCTCAGGTTTGGTATTAGAGGCATTGAGATATCACATCTCATGCTATCAGAAGGGTCTCAGGATTGGAATGGGAAGGAGTTGGATATCACATCTCATGCTAAAGGGAGGGTCTCAGGTTTGGAAGGGGAAGGATTTGGAAATCACATCTCATGTTATAGGAAGGATCTCAGGTTTGGTATTAGAAGCATTGAGATATCACATCTCATGCTATCATAAGGGTCTCAGGATTGGAATCGGAAGGAGTTGGATATCACATCTCATGTTATAGGAAGGATCTCAGGTTTGGTATTAGAAGCATTGAGACATCACATCTCATGCTATAGGAAGGGTCTCAGGATTGGAATGGGAAGGAGTTGGATATCACATCTCATGCTATAGGAAGGGTCTCAGATTTGGTATAAGCATTGAGATATCACATCTCATGCTATAGGAAGGGTCTCAGGATTGGAATGGGAAGCAGTTGGTTATCACATCTCAGGCCATAGGAAGGGTCTCAGGTTTGGTATAAGCATTGAGATATCACATCTCTGCTATCGGAAGGGTCTCAGGATTGGAATGGGAAGGAGTTGGATATCCCATCTCATGTTATAGGAAGAGTCTCAGGTTTGGTATTAGAAGCATTGAGATATCCCATCTCATGCTATAGGAAGGGTCTCAGGTTGGAATGGGAAGGAGTTGGATATCACATTTCATGTTATAGGAAGGGTCTCAGGATTGGAATTGGAAGGACTTGGCTATCATATCTCATGCTATAGGAAGGCTCTCAGGTTTGGAAGGGGAAGGAGTTGGATATCACATTTCATGTTAGAGGAACGATCTCAGGTTTGGTATTAGAGGCCTTGAGATATCACATCTCATGCTATAGGAAGGGTCTCAGGATTGGAATGGGAAGGAGTTGGATATCACATCTCAAGCTATAGGAACGGTCTCAGGTTTGGTATAAGCATTGTGATATCACATCTCATGCTATAGGAAGGGTCTCAGGATTGGAATGGGAAGGAGTTGGATATCACATCTCATGTTATAGGAAAGATCTCAGGTTTGGTATTAGAAGCATTGAGACATCACATCTCATGTTATAGGAAGGGTCTCAGGATTGGAATGGGAAGAAGTTGGATATCACATCTCATGCTATAGGAAGGGTCTCAGGTTTGGTATAAGCATTGAGATATCACATCTCATGCTATAGGAAGGGTCTCAGGATTGGAATGGGAAGGAGTTGTATATGACATCTCATGCCATAGGAAGGGTCTCAGGTTTGGTATAAGCATTGAGATATCACATCACATGCTATAGGAAGGGTCTCAGGATTGTAATGGGAAGGACTTGGATATCACATCTCATGCTATAGGCAGGGTCTCAGGTTTGGAAAGGGAAGGAGATGGATATCACATTTCATGTTAGAGGTAGGATCTCAGGTTTGGTATTAGAGGCATTGAAATATCACATCTCATGCTATCAGAAGTATCTCAGGTTTGGTATTAGAGGCATTGAGATATCACATCTCATGCTATCGGAAGTATCTCAGGTTTGGTATTAGAGGCATTGAGATATCACATCTCATGCTATCATAAGGGTCTCAGGATTGGAATGGGAAGGAGTTGGATATCACATCTCATGTTATAGGAAGGATCTCAGGTTTGGTATTAGAAGCATTGAGACATCACATCTCATGCTATAGGAAGGGTCTCAGGATTGGAATGGGAAGGAGTTGGATATCACATCTCATGCTATAGGAAGGGTCTCCGATTTGGTATAAGCATTGAGATATCACATCTCATGCTATAGGAACGGTCTCAGGATTGGAATGGAAATGAGTTGTATATGACATCTCAGGCCATAGGAGGGGTCTCAGGTTTGGTATAAGCATTGAGATATCACATCTCTGCTATCGGAAGGGTCTCAGGATTGGAATGGGAAGGAGTTGGATATCCCATCTCATGTTATAGGAAGGGTCTCAGGTTTGGTATTAGAAGCATTGAGACATCACATCTCATGTTATAGGAAGGGTCTCAGGATTGGAATGGGAAGAAGTTGGATATCACATCTCATGCTATAGGAAGGGTCTCAGGTTTGGTATAAGCATTGAGATATCACATCTCATGCTATAGGAAGGGTCTCAGGATTGGAATGGGAAGGAGTTGTATATGACATCTCATGCCATAGGAAGGGTCTCAGGTTTGGTATAAGCATTGAGATATCACATCTCATGCTATAGGAAGGGTCTCAGGATTGGAATGGGAAGGAGTTGGATATCACATCTCATGCTATAGGAAGGGTCTCAGATTTGGTATAAGCATTGAGATATCACATCTCATGCTATAGGAACGGTCTCAGGATTGGAATGGGAAGGAGTTGTATATGACATCTCAGGCCATAGGAGGGGTCTCAGGTTTGGTATAAGCATTGAGATATCACATCTCTGCTATCGGAAGGGTCTCAGGATTGGAATGGGAAGGAGTTGGATATCCCATCTCATGTTATAGGAAGGGACTCAGGTTTGGTATTAGAAGCATTGAGACATCACATCTCATGTTATAGGAAGGGTCTCAGGATTGGAATGGGAAGAAGTTGGATATCACATCTCATGCTATAGGAAGGGTCTCAGGTTTGGTATAAGCATTGAGATATCACATCTCATGCTATAGGAAGGGTCTCAGGATTGGAATGGGAAGGAGTTGGATATCCCATCTCATGTTATAGGAAGGGTCTCAGGTTTGGTATTAGAAGCATTGAGATATCACATCTCATGCTATAGGAAGAGTCTCAGGATTGGAATGGGGAAGACTTGGATGTCACATCTCATGCTATAGGGAGGGTCTCAAGTTTGATATTAGAAGCATTGAGATAACAAATCTCATGATATCGGAAGGGTCTCAGGATTGGAATGGGAAGGAATTGGATATCACATCTCATGATAAAGGAAGGGTCTAAGGTTTGGAAGGGGAAGGATTTGGATATCACATCTCATATTATAGGACGGGTCTCAGGTTTTGTATTAGAAGCATTGAGATATCAAGTCTCATGGTATAGGAAGGGTCTCAGAATTGGAATGGGAAGGAGTTGGATATCACATCTCAAGCTATAGGTAGGGTCTCAGGATTGGAATGGGAAGGAGTTTGATATCACATCTCATGCTATAGGAAGGGTCTCAGGTTGGAATGGGAAGGAGTTGGATATCACATTTCATGTTATAGGAAGGGTCTCAGGATTGGATGGGAAGGACTTGGATATCATATCTCATGCTATAGGAAGGCTCTCAGGTTTGGAAGGGGAAGGAGTTGGATATCACATTTCATGTTAGAGGAAGGATCTCAGGTTTGGTATTAGAGGCCTTGAGATATCACATCTCATGCTATAGGAAGGGTCTCAGGATTGGAATGGGAAGGAGTTGGATATCACATCTCAAGCTATAGGAAGGGTCTCAGGTTTGGTATAAGCATTGAGATATCACATCTCATGCTGTAGGAAGGGTCTCAGGATTGGAATGGGAAGGAGTTGGATATCACATCTCATGTTATAGGAAAGATCTCAGGTTTGGTATTAGAAGCATTGAGACATCACATCTCATGTTATAGGAAGGGTCTCAGGAGTGGAACGGGAAGAAGTTGGATATCACATCTCATGCTATAGGAAGGGTCTCAGGTTTGGAAGGGGAAGGAGTTGGATATCCAATCTCATGTTATAGGACTGGTCTCGGGTTTGGTATTAGAAGCATTGAGATATCACATCGCATGCTGTAGGAAGGTTCTCAGGTTTGGAATGGGGAGGAATTGGATATCACATCTCATGTCATAGGAAGGATCTCAGGTTTGGTATTAGAAGCATTGAGATATCACATCTCATGCTATAGGAATGGTCTCAGGATTGGAATGGGAAGGAGTTGGATATTACATTCTTGCTATAGGAAGGGTCTCATGTTTGGAATGGGAAGGAGTTGGATATCACATATGCTATAGGAAGGGTCTCAGGTTTGGACCGGGAAGGAGTTGGATATCACATCTCATGTTATAGGAAGGGTCTCAGGTTTGGTATAAGCATTGAGATATCACATCTCTGCTATCGGAAGTGTCTCAGGATTGGAATGGGAAGGAGTTGGATATCCCATCTCATGTTATAGGATGGGTCTCAGGTTTGTTATTAGAATCATTGAGATATCATATTGCATGCTGTAGGAAGGGTCTAAGGATTGGAATGGGAAGGACTTGGATATCACATCTCATGCTATAGGTAGGCTCTCAGGTTTGGAAAGGGAAGGAGTTGGATATCACATTTCATGTTAGAGGAAGGATCTCAGGTTTGGTATTAGAGGCATTGAGATATCACATCTCATGCTATAGGAAGGGTCTAAGGTTTGGAAGGGGAAGGATTTGGATATCACATCTCATGTTATAGGACGGGTCTCAGGTTTTGTGTTAGAAGCATTGAGATATCAAGTCTCATGGTATAGGAAGGGTCTCAGGATTGGAATGGGAAGGAGTTTGATATCACATCTCATGCCATAGTATGGGTCTCAGGTTTGGTAGAAGCATTGGGATATCACATCTCATGCTATCGGAAGGGTATCAGTATTGGATTTGGAAGGAGTTGGATATCCCATCTCATGCTATAGGAAGGGTCTCAGGTTGGAATGGGAAGGAGTTGGATATCACATTTCATGTTATAGGAAGGGTCTCAGGATTGGATGGGAAGGACTTGGATATCATATCTCATGCTATAGGAAGGCTCTCAGGTTTGGAAGGGGAAGGAGTTGGATATCACATTTCATGTTAGAGGAAGGATCTCAGGTTTGGTATTAGAGGCCTTGAGATATCACATCTCATGCTATAGGAAGGGTCTCAGGATTGGAATGGGAAGGAGTTGGATATCACATCTCAAGCTATAGGAAGGGTCTCAGGTTTGGTATAAGCATTGAGATATCACATCTCATGCTATAGGAAGGGTCTCAGGATTGGAATGGGAAGGAGTTGGATATCACATCTCATGTTATAGGAAAGATCTCAGGTTTGGTATTAGAAGCATTGAGACATCACATCTCATGTTATAGGAAGGGTCTCAGGAGTGGAATGGGAAGAAGTTGGATATCACATCTCATGCTATAGGAAGGGTCTCAGGTTTGGAAGGGGAAGGAGTTGGATATCCAATCTCATGTTATAGGACTGGTCTCGGGTTTGGTATTAGAAGCATTGAGATATCACATCGCATGCTGTAGGAAGGTTCTCAGGTTTGGAATGGGGAGGAATTGGATATCACATCTCATGTCATAGGAAGGATCTCAGGTTTGGTATTAGAAGCATTGAGATATCACATCTCATGCTATAGGAATGGTCTCAGGATTGGAATGGGAAGGAGTTGGATATTACATTCTTGCTATAGGAAGGGTCTCATGTTTGGAATGGGAAGGAGTTGGATATCACATATGCTATAGGAAGGGTCTCAGGTTTGGACCGGGAAGGAGTTGGATATCACATCTCATGTTATAGGAAGGGTCTCAGGTTTGGTATAAGCATTGAGATATCACATCTCTGCTATCGGAAGTGTCTCAGGATTGGAATGGGAAGGAGTTGGATATCCCATCTCATGTTACAGGATGGGTCTCAGGTTTGTTATTAGAATCATTGAGATATCATATTGCATGCTGTAGGAAGGGTCTAAGGATTGGAATGGGAAGGACTTGGATATCACATCTCATGCTATAGGTAGGCTCTCAGGTTTGGAAAGGGAAAGAGTTGGATATCACATTTCATGTTAGAGGAAGGATCTCAGGTTTGGTATTAGAGGCATTGAGATATCACATCTCATGCTATAGGAAGGGTCTCAGGATTGGAATGGGAAGGAGTTGGATATCACATCTCATGCTATAGGAAGGGTCTCAGGTTTGGTATAAGCATCGAGATATCACATCTCATGCTATAGGAAGGGTCTCGGGATTGGAATGGGAAGGAGTTGGATATCACATCTCATGTTATAGGAAGGATCTCAGGTTTGGTATTAGAAGCATTGAGACATCACATCTCATGCTATAGGAAGGGTCTCAGGATTGGAATGGGAAGGAGTTGGATATCACATCTCATGCTATAGGAAGGGTCTCAGGTTTGGTATAAGCATTGAGATATCACATCTCATGCTATAGGAAGTGTCTCAGGATTGGAATGGGAAGGACTTGGGTATCACACCTCATGCTATAGGGAGGGTCTCAAGTTTGATATTAGAAGCATTGAGATATCACATCTCATGCTATAGGAAGGGTCTCAGGATTGGAATGGGAAGGAGTTGGATATCACATCTCAAGCTTTAGGAAGGGTCTCAGGTTTGGTATAAGCATTGAGATAGCACATCTCATGCTATAGGAAGGGTCTCAGGATTGGAATGGGAAGGAGTTGGATTTTACATCTCATGTTATAGGAAAGATCTCAGGTTTGGTATTAGAAGCATTGAGACATCACATCTCATGTTATAGGAAGGGTCTCAGGATTGGAATGGGATGAAGTTGGATATCACATCTCATGCTATAGGAAGGGTCTCAGGTTTGGAAGGGGAAGGAGTTGGATATCCAATCTCATGTTATAGGATTGGTCTCAGGTTTGGTATTAGAAGCATTGAGATATCACATCGCATGCTGTAGGAAGGTTCTCAGGTTTGGTATTAGAAGCATTGAGACATCACATCTCATGCTATAGGAAGGGTCTCAGGATTGGAATGGGAAGGAGTTGGATATCACATCTCATGTTATAGGAAGGATCTCAGGTTTGGTATTAGAAGCATTGAGACATCACATCTCATGCTATAGGAAGGGTCTCAGGATTGGAATGGGAAGGAGTTGGATATCACATCTCATGCTATAGGAAGGGTCTCAGATTTGGTATAAGCATTGAGATATCACATCTCATGCTATAGGAAGGGTCTCAGGATTGGATTGGGAAGGAGTTGTATATGACATCTCAGGCCATAGGAAGGGTCTCAGGATTGGTATAAGCATTGAGATATCACATCTCTGCTATCGGAAGGGTCTCAGGATTGGAATGGGAAGGAGTTGGATATCCCATCTCATGATAAAGGAAGGGTCTAAGGTTTGGAAGGGGAAAGATTTGGATATCACATCTCATGTTATAGAACGGGTCTCAGGTTTGGTATTAGAAGCATTGAGATATCAAGTCTCATGGTATAGGAAGGGTCTCAGAATTGGAATGGGAAGGATTTCGGATATCACATCTCAAGCTATAGGAAGAGTCTCAGGATTGGAATTGGAAGGAGTTTGATATCACATCTCATGCCATAGTATGGTTCTCAGGTTTGGTAGAAGCATTGGGATATCACATCTCATGCTATTGGAAGGGTATCAGTATTGGATTTGGAAGGGGTTGGATATCCCATCTCATGCTATAGGAAGGGTCTCAGGTTGGAATGGGAAGGAGTTGGATATCACATTTCATGTTATAGGAAGGGTCTCAGTATTGGAATGGGAAGGAGTTGGATATCACATCTCAAGCTTTAGGAAGGGTCTCAGGTTTGGTATAAGCATTGGGATAGCACATCTCATGCTATAGGAAGGGTCTCAGGATTGGAATGGGAAGGAGTTGGATATCACATCTCATGCTAAAGGGAGGGTCTCAGGTTTGGTATTAGAAGCATTGAGATATCACATCTCATGTTATAGGAAGAATCTCTGGTTTGGTATTAGAGGCATTGAGATATCACATCTCATGCTATAGGAAGGGTTTCAGGATTGGAATGGGAAGGATTTGGATATCACATCTCATGCTAAAGGAAGGGTCTCAGGTTTTTTATTAGAAACATTGAGATATCACATCTCATGCTATAGGAAGGGTTTCAGGATTGGAATGGGAAGGATTTGGATATCACATCTCATGCTAAAGGAAGGGTCTCAGGTTTGGAAGGGGAAGGATTTGGATATCATATCTCATGTTATAGGACGGGTCCCAGGTTTGGTATTAGAAGCTTTGAAACATCACATCTCATGCTATAGGAAGGGTCTCAGGATTGGAATGGGAAGGAGTTGGATATCACATCTCATGCTAAAGGAAGGGACTCAGGTTTGATAGAAGCATTGAGATATCACATCTCATGCTATAGGAAGGGTCTCAGGATTGGAATGGGAAGGAGTTGGATATCACATCTCATGTCATAGGAAGGGTCTCAGGTTTGGTCCAAGCATTGAGATATCACATCTCTGCTATCGGAAGGGTCTCAGGATAGGAATGGGAAGGACTTAGATATCACATCCCATGCTATAGGGAGGGTCTCAGGTTTGGAAAGGGAAGGATTTGGATTTCACATCTCATGTTATAGGATGGTTCTCATGTTTGGTTTTAGAAGCATTGAGATATCACATGTAATGCTATCGGAAGGGTCTCAGGTTTGGAAAGGGAAGGATTTGGATTTCACATATGTTATTGGATGGTTCTCAGGTTTGGTTTTAGAAGCATTAAGATATCACATCTCAGGCTATAGGAAGGGTCTCAGGTTTGGAATGGGAAGGAGTTGGATACACATCTCATGTTACAGGAAGGATCTCAGGTTTGGTATTAGAAAAATTGTGATATCACATATCATGCTATAGGAAGGGTCTCAGGATTGGAATGGGAAGGAGTTGGATATCACATCTCATGCTAAAGGAAAGATCTCAGTTTTGGAAGGGGAAGGATTTGGATCTCACATCTCATGTTTTAGGACGGGTGTCAGGTTTGGTATTAGAAGCATTGAGATATCACATCTCATGGTATAGGAAGGGTCTCAGGATTGGAATGGGAAGGAGTTGGATATCACATCTCAAGCTATCTCAGGATTGGAATGGGAAGGAGTTTGATATCACATCTCATGCAATCGGAAGGGTCTCAGGTTTGGAATGGGAAGGAGTTGGATATCACATCTCATGTTATAGGAAGGATCTCAGGTTTATTATTAGAAGCATTGAGATATCACATCTCATGCTATAGGAAGGGTCTCAGGATTGGAATCGGAAGGAGTTGTATTTGACATCTCATGCCATAGGAAGGGTCTCAGGTTTCGTATAAGCATTGAGATATCACATCTCTGCTATCGGAAGGGTCTCAGGATTGGAATGGGAAGGAGTTGGATATCCCATCTCATTATAGGAAGGGTCTCAGGTTTGGTATTAGAAGCATTGAGATATCACATCTCATGCTATAGGAAGGGTCTCAGGATTGGAATGGGAAGGACTTGAATATCACATCTCATGTTATAGCAAGGGTCTCAGGTTTGGTATTAGAAGCATTGAGATATCACATCTCATGCTATAGGAAGGGTCTCAGGATTGGAATGCGAACGACTTGGATATCACATCTCATGATAAAGGAAGGGTCTAAGGTTTGGAAGGGGAAGGATTTGGATATCACATCTCATGTTATAGGACCGGTCTCAGGTTTGGTATTAGAAGCATTGAGATATCAAGTCCCATGGTATAGGACGGGTCTCAGAATTGGAATGGGAAGGAGTTGGATATCACATCTCAAGCTATAGGAATGGTGTCAGGATTGGAATGGGAAGGAGTTTGATATCACATCTCATGCCATGGTATGGGTCTCAGGTTTTGTAGAAGCATTGGAATATCACATCTCATGCTATCGGAAGGGTATCAGGATTGGATTTGGAAGGAGTTGGATATCCCATCTCATGCTATAGGAAGGGTCTCAGGTTGGAATGGGAAGGAATTGGATATCACATCTCATGTTATAGGAAGGGTATCAGGATTGGAATGGGAAGGACTTGGATATCACATCTCATGCCATGGTATGGGTCTCAGGTTTTGTAGAAGCATTGGGATATCACATCTCATGCTATCGGAAGGGTATCAGGATTGGATTTGGAAGGAGTTGGATATCCCATCTCATGCTATAGGAAGGGTCTCAGGTTGGAATGGGAAGGAGTTGGATATCACATTTCATGTTATAGGAAGGGTCTCAGGATTGGAATGGGAAGGAGTTGGATATCACATCTCAAGCTTTAGGAAGGGTCTCAGGTTTGGTATAAGCATTGAGATAGCACATCTCATGCTATAGGAAGGGTCTCAGGATTAGAATGGGAAGGAGTTGGATATCACATCTCATGTTATAGGAAATATCTCAGGTTTGGTATTAGAAGCATTGAGACATCACATCTCATGTTATAGGAAGGGTCTCAGGATTGGAATGGGAAGAAGTTGGATATCACATCTCATGCTATAGGAAGGGTCTCAGGTTTGGAAGGGGAAGGAGTTGGATATCCAATCTCATGTTATAGGACTGGTCTCAGGTTTGGTATTAGAAGCATTGAGATATCACATCGCATGCTGTAGGAAGGTTCTCAGGTTTGGAATGGGGAGGAATTGGATATCACATCTCATGTCATAGGAAGGATCTCAGGTTTGGTATTAGAAGCATTGAGATATCACATCTCATGCTATAGGAATGGTCTCAGGATTGGAATGGGAAGGAGTTGGATATTACACTCTTGCTATAGGAAGGGTCTCATGTTTGGAATGGGAAGGAGTTGGATATCACATATGCCACAGGAAGGGTCTCAGGTTTGGTATAAGCATTGAGATATCACATCTCTGCTATCGGAAGGGTCTCAGGATTGGAATGGGAAGGAGTTGGATATCCCATCTTATGTTATAGGAAGGGTCTCAGGTTTGGTGTTAGAAGCATTGAGATATCACATCTCATGCTATCAGAAGGGTCTCAGGATTGGTATTAGAAGCATTGAGATATAACATCTCATGTTATAGGAAGAATCTCTGGTTTGGTATTAGAGGCATTGAGATATCATTCTCATGCTATCAGAAGGGTCTCAGGATTGGAATGGGAAGGAGTCGGATATCACATCTCATGCTAAAGGGAAGGTCTCAGGTTTGGTATTAGAAGCATTGAGATATCACATCTCATGTTATAGGAAGAATCTCTGGTTTGGTATTAGAGGCATTGAGATATCATTCTCATGCTATCAGAAGGGTCTCAGGATTGGAATGGGAAGGAGTCGGATATCACATCTCATGCTAAAGGGAAGGTCTCAGGTTTGGTATTAGAAGCATTGAGATATCACATCTCATGTTATAGGAAGGGTCTCAGGATTGGAATGGGAAGGATTTGGATATCACATCTCTTGCTATAGGAAGAGTCTCAGGTGTTTTATTAGAAACATTGAGATATCACATCTCATGCTATAGGAAGGGTTTCAGGATTTGAATGGGAAGGATTTGGATATCACATCTCATGCTAAAGGAAGGGTCTCAGGTTTGGAAGGGGAAGGATTTGGATATCATATCTCATGTTATAGGACGGGTCCCAGGTTTGGTATTAGAAGCTTTGAAATATGACATCTCATGCTATAGGAAGGGTCTCAGGATTGGAATGGGAAGGAGTTGGATATCACATCTCATGCTAAAGGAAGGGACTCAGGTTTGATAGAAGCATTGAGATATCACATCTCATGCTATAGGAAGGGTCTCAGGATTGGAATGGGAAGGAGTTGGATATCACATCTCATGTCATAGGAAGGGTCTCAGGTTTGGTCCAAGCATTGAGATATCACATCTCTGCTATCGGAAGGGTCTCAGGATAGGAATGGGAAGGACTTAGATATCACATCCCATGCTATAGGGAGGGTCTAAGGTTTGGAAAGGGAAGGATTTGGATTTCACATCTCATGTTATAGGATGGTTCTCATGTTTGGTTTTAGAAGCATTGAGATATCACATGTAATGCTATCGGAAGGGTCTCAGGTTTGGAAAGGGAAGGATTTGGATTTCACATATGTTATTGGATGGTTCTCAGGTTTGGTTTTAGAAGCATTAAGATATCACATCTCGGGCTATAGGAAGGGTCTCAGGTTTGGAATGGGAAAGAGTTAGATACACATCTCATGTTATAGGAAGGATCTCAGGTTTGGTATTAGAAAAATTGTGATATCACATATCATGCTATAGGAAGGGTCTCAGGATTGGAAAGGGAAGGAGTTGGATATCACATCTCATGCTAAAGGAAAGATCTCAGGTTTGGAAGGGGAAGGATTTGGATCTCACATCTCATGTTTTAGGACGGGTGTCAGGTTTGGTATTAGAAGCATTGAGATATCACATCTCATGGTATAGGAAGGGTCTCAGGATTGGAATGGGAAGGAGTTGGATATCACATCTCAAGCTATCTCAGGATTGGAATGGGAAGGAGTTTGATATCACATCTCATGCAATCGGAAGGGTCTCAGGTTTGGAATGGGAAGGAGTTGGATATCACATCTCATGTTATAGGAAGGATCTCAGGTTTATTATTAGAAGCATTGAGATATCACATCTCATGCTATAGGAAGGGTCTCAGGATTGGAATCGGAAGGAGTTGTATTTGACATCTCATGCCATAGGAAGGGTCTCAGGTTTGGTGTAAGCATTGAGATATCACATCTCTGCTATCGGAAGGGTCTCAGGATTGGAATGGGAAGGAGTTGGATATCCCATCTCATTATAGGAAGGGTCTCAGGTTTGGTATTAGAAGCATTGAGATATCACATCTCATGCTATAGGAAGGGTCTCAGGATTGGAATGGGAAGGACTTGAATATCACATCTCATGTTATAGCAAGGGTCTCAGGTTTGGTATTAGAAGCATTGAGATATCACATCTCATGCTATAGGAAGGGTCTCAGGATTGGAATGGGAACGACTTGGATATCACATCTAATGATAAAGGAAGGGTCTAAGGTTTGGAAGGGGAAGGATTTGGATATCACATCTCATGTTATAGGACCGGTGTCAGGTTTGGTATTAGAAGCATTGAGATATCAAGTCCCATGGTATAGGACGGGTCTCAGAATTGGAATGGGAAGGAGTTGGATATCACATCTCAAGCTATGGGAAGGGTGTCAGGATTGGAATGGGAAGGAGTTTGATATCACATCTCATGCCATGGTATGGGTCTCAGGTTTTGTAGAAGCATTGGGATATCACATCTCATGCTATCGGAAGGGTATCAGGATTGGATTTGGAAGGAGTTGGATATCCCATCTCATGCTATAGGAAGGGTCTCAGGTTGGAATGGGAAGGAATTGAATATCACATCTCATGTTATAGGAAGGGTATCAGGATTGGAATGGGAAGGACTTGGATATCACATCTCATGCTATAGGAAGGCTATCAGGTTTGGAAGGGGAAGGAGTTGCATATCAAATTTCATTTTAGAGGTAGGATCTCAGGTTTGGTATTAGAGGCATTGAGATATCACATCTCATGCTATAGGAAGGGTCTCACGATTGGAATGGGAAGGATTTGGATATCACATCTCATGCTATAGGAAGGGTCTCAGGTTTGGTATAAGCATTGAGATATCACATCTCATGCTATAGAAACGGTCTCAAGATTGCAATGGGAAGGAGTTGGATATCACATCTCATGTTATAGGAAGGATCTCAGATTTGGTATTAGAAGCATTGAGACATCACATCTCATGCTATAGGAAGGGTCTCAGGATTGGAATGGGAAGGAGTTGGATATCACATCTCATGTTATAGGAAGGGTCTCAGGATTGGAATGGGAAGCACTTCGATATCACATCTCATGTTATAGGAAGGCTCCCAGGTTTAGAAGGGGAAGGAGTTGGATATCACATTTCATGTTAGAGGTAGGATCTCAGGTTTGGTATTAGAGGCATTGAGATATAACATCGCATGCTATCAGAAGGGTCTCAGGATTGGAATGGGAAGGAGTTGGATATCACATCTCATGCTAAAGGGAGGGTCTCAGGTTTGGAAGGGGAAGGATTTGGATATCACATCTCATGCTATAGGAAGGGTCTCAGGATTGGAATGGGAAGGATTTGGATATCACATCTCATGCTATAGGAAGGGTCTCAGGTTTGGTATAAGCATTAAGATATCACATCTCATGCTATAGGAAGGGTCTCAGGATTGGAATGGGAAGGAGTTGGATATCACATTTCATGCTATAGGTAGGCTCTCAGTTTTGGAAAGGGAAGGTTTTGGATATCACATCTCATGCTATTGGAAGGGTCTCACGATTGGAATGGGAAGGATTTGGATATCACATCTCATGCTATAGGAAGGGTCTCAGGATTGGAATGGGAAGGAGTTGGATATCACATCTCATGCTATACGAAGGGTCTCAGGAATGGAATGGGAAGGAGTTTTATATGACATCTCATGCCATAGGAAGGATCTCAGGTTTGGTATTAGAAGCATTGAGACATCACATCTCATGTTATAGGAAGGGTCTCAGGATTGGAATGGGAAGGAGTTGGATATCACATCTCATGCTATAGGAAGGGTCTCAGGTTTGGTATACGCATTGAGATATCACATCTCATGCTATAGGAAGGGTCTCAGGATTGGAATGGGAAGGAGTTGTATATGACATCTCATGCCATAGGAAGGGTCTCAGGTTTGGTATCAGCATTGAGATATCACATCTCTGCTATCGGAAGGGTCTCAGGATTGGAATGGGAAGGAGTTGGATATCCCATCTTATGTTATAGGAAGGGTCTCAGGTTTGGTATTAGAAGCATTGAGATATCACATCTCATGCTATAGGAAGGGTCTCAGGATTGGAATGGGAAGGACTTGAATATCCCATCTCATGCTATAGGGAGGCTCTCACGTTTGGAAAGGGAAGGAGTTAGATATCACATTTCATGTTAGAGGTAGGATCTCAGGTTTGGTATTAGAGGCATTGAATATCACATCTCATGCTATCAGAAGGGTCTCAGGATTGGAATGGGAAGGAGTTGGATATCACATCTCATGCTAAAGGGAGGGTCTCAGGTTTGGAAGGGGAAGGATTTTGATATCACATCTCATGTTATAGGAAGGATCTCAGGTTTGGTATTAGAGGGATTGAGATATCACATCTCATGCTATCGGAAGGGTATCAGGATTGGATTTGGAAGTAGTTGGATATCCCATCTCATGCTATAGGAAGGGTCTCAGGTTGGAATGGGAAGGAGTTGGATATCACATCTCATGTTATAGGAAGGGTCTCAGGATTGGAATGGGAAATACTTCGATATCACATCTCATGCTATAGGAAGGCTCTCAGGTTTGCAAGGGGAAGGAGTTGGATATCACATCTCATGTCATAGGAAGGATCTCAGGTTTGGTATTAGAAGCATTGAGATATCACATCTCATGCTATAGGAATGGTCTCGGGATTGGAATGGGAAGGAGTTGGATATTAGATTCTTGCTATACAAAGGGTCTCAGGTTTGGAACGGGAAGGAGTTGGATATCACATCTCATGTTATAGGAAGGGTCTCAGGTTTGGTCTAAGCATTGAGATATCACATCTCTGCTATCAGAAGTTTCTCAGGATTGAAATGGGAAGGAGTTGGATATCCCATCTCATGTTATAGGACGGGTCTCAGGTTTGGTAATAGAATCATTGAGATATCACATCTCATGCTGTAGGAAGTGTCTAAGGATTGGAATGGGAAGGACTTGGATATCACATCTCATGCTATAGGTAGACTCTCAGGCTTGGAAAGGGAAGGAGTGGGATATCACATTTCATGTTCAAGGAAGGATATCAGGTTTGGTATTAGAGGCATTGAGATATCACATCTCATACTATAGGAAGGGTCTCAGGATTGGAATGGGAAGGATTTGGATATCACATCTCATGCTATAGGAAGGGTCTCAGGTTTGGTATAAGCATTGAGATATCACATCTCATGCTATAGGAAGGGTCTCAGGATTGGAATGGGAAGGAGTTGGATATCACATCTCATGCCATAGGAAGGGTCTCAGGTTTGGTACAAGCATTGAGATATCACATCTCTGCTATCGGAAGGGTCTCAGGATAGGAATGGGAAGGAGTTGGATATCACATCTCAAGCTATCTCAGGATTGGAATGGGAAGGAGTTTGATATCACATCTCAAGCTATAGGAAGGTTCTCAGGTTTGGAGGGGGAAGGATTTGGATCTCACATCTCATGTTTTAGGACGGGTCTCAGGTTTGGTATTAGAAGCATTGAGATATCACATCTCATGGTATAGGAAGGGTCTCAGGATCTGAATGGGAAGGAGTTGGATATCACATCTCAAGCTATCACAGGATTGGAATGGGAAGGAGTTTGATATCACATCTCAAGCTATAGGAAGGGTCTCAGGTTTGGAAAGGGAAGGATTTGGATTTCACATCTCATGTTATAGGATGGTTCTCATGTTTGGTTTTAGAAGCATTGAGATATCACATCTAATGCTATCGGAAGGGTCTCAGGTTTGGAAAGGGAAGGATTTGGATTTCACATATGTTATTGGATGGTTCTCAGGTTTGGTTTTAGAAGCATTAAGATATCACATCTCATGC
Source organism: Ambystoma mexicanum (assembly GCF_040938575.1). Lineage (NCBI taxonomy): Eukaryota > Metazoa > Chordata > Amphibia > Caudata > Ambystomatidae > Ambystoma > Ambystoma mexicanum. The sequence continues at coordinate 1,501,315,776 of NC_090923.1, read as the reverse complement.
TATAGGAAGGGTCTCAGGTTTTGGAATGGGAAGGAGTTGGATACACATCTCATGTTATAGGAAGGATCTCAGGTTTGGTATTAGAAGCATTGAGATATCACATCTCATGTTATAGGAAGAATCTCTGGTTTGGTATTAGAGGCATTGAGATATCACATCTCATGCTATCAGAAGGGTCTCGGGATTGGAATGGGAAGGAGTCGGATATCACATCTCATGCTAAAGGGAGGGTCTCAGGTTTGGAAGGGGAAGGATTTGGATATCACATCTCATGCTATAGGAAGGGTCTCAGGATTGGAATGGGAAGGATTTGGATATCACATCTCATGCTATAGGAAGGGTCTCAGGTTTGGTATAAGCATTGAGATATCACATCTCATGCTATAGGAAGGGTCTCAGGATTGGAATGGGAAGGAGTTGGATATCACATTTCATGCTATAGGTAGGCTCTCAGTTTTGGAAAGGGAAGGTTTTGGATATCACATCTCATGCTATAGGAAGGGTCTCACGATTGGAATGGGAAGGATTTGGATATCACATCTCATGCTATAGGAAGGGTCTCAGGATTGGAATGGGAAGGAGTTGGATATCACATCTCATGCTATACGAAGGGTCTCAGGAATGGAATGGGAAGGAGTTTTATATGACATCTCATGCCATAGGAAGAATCTCAGGTTTGGTATTAGAAGCATTGAGACATCACATCTCATGTTATAGGAAGGGTCTCAGGATTGGAATGGGAAGGAGTTGGATATCACATCTCATGCTATAGGAAGGGTCTCAGGTTTGGTATACGCATTGAGATATCACATCTCATGCTATAGGAAGGGTCTCAGGATTGGAATGGGAAGGAGTTGTATATGACATCTCATGCCATAGGAAGGGTCTCAGGTTTGGTATCAGCATTGAGATATCACATCTCTGCTATCGGAAGGGTCTCAGGATTAGAATGGGAAGGAGTTGGATATCCCATCTTATGTTATAGGAAGGGTCTCAGGTTTGGTATTAGAAGCATTGAGATATCACATCTCATGCTATAGGAAGGGTCTCAGGATTGGAATGGGAAGGACTTGAACATCCCATCTCATGCTATAGGGAGGCTCTCACGTTTGGAAAGGGAAGGAGTTGGATATCACATTTCATGTTAGAGGTAGGATCTCAGGTTTGGTATTAGAGGCATTGAATATCACATCTCATGCTATCAGAAGGGTCTCAGGATTGGAATGGGAAGGAGTTGGATATCACATCTCATGCTAAAGGGAGGGTCTCAGGTTTGGAAGGGGAAGGATTTTGATATCACATCTCATGTTATAGGAAGGATCTCAGGTTTGGTATTAGAGGGATTGAGATATCACATCTCATGCTATCGGAAGGGTATCAGGATTAGATTTGGAAGTAGTTGGATATCCCATCTCATGCTATAGGAAGGGTCTCAGGTTGGAATGGGAAGGAGTTGGATATCACATCTCATGTTATAGGAAGGGTCTCAGGATTGGAATGGGAAATACTTCGATATCACATCTCATGCTATAGGAAGGCTCTCAGGTTTGCAAGGGGAAGGAGTTGGATATCACATCTCATGTCATAGGAAGGATCTCAGGTTTGGTATTAGAAGCATTGAGATATCACATCTCATGCTATAGGAATGGTCTCGGGATTGGAATGGGAAGGAGTTGGATATTAGATTCTTGCTATAGAAAGGGTCTCAGGTTTGGAACGGGAAGGAGTTGGATATCACATCTCATGTTATAGGAAGGGTCTCAGGTTTGGTCTAAGCATTGAGATATCACATCTCTGCTATCAGAAGTTTCTCAGGATTGAAATGGGAAGGAGTTGGATATCCCAGCTCATGTTATAGGACCGGTCTCAGGTTTGGTAATAGAATCATTGAGATATCACATCTCATGCTGTAGGAAGTGTCTAAGGATTGGAATGGGAAGGACTTGGATATCACATCTCATGCTATAGGTAGACTCTCAGGCTTGGAAAGGGAAGGAGTGGGATATCACATTTCATGTTCAAGGAAGGATCTCAGGTTTGGTATTAGAGATATTGAGATATCACATCTCATACTATAGGAAGGGTCTCAGGATTGGAATGGGAAGGATTTGGATATCACATCTCATGCTATAGGAAGGGTCTCAGGTTTGGTATAAGCATTGAGATATCACATCTCATGCTATAGGAAGGGTCTCAGGATTGGAATGGGAAGGAGTTGGATATCACATCTCATGCCATAGGAAGGGTCTCAGGTTTGGTACAAGCATTGAGATATCACATCTCTGCTATCGGAAGGGTCTCAGGATAGGAATGGGAAGGAGTTGGATATCACATCTCAAGCTATCTCAGGATTGGAATGGGAAGGAGTTTGATATCACATCTCAAGCTATAGGAAGGTTCTCAGGTTTGGAGGGGGAAGGATTTGGATCTCACATCTCATGTTTTAGGACGGGTCTCAGGTTTGGTATTAGAAGCATTGAGATATCACATCTCATGGTATAGGAAGGGTCTCAGGTTTGGAAAGGGAAGGATTTGGATTTCACATATGTTATTGGATGGTTCTCAGGTTTGGTTTTAGAAGCATTAAGATATCACATCTCATGCTATAGGAAGGGTCTCAGGTTTTGGAATGGGAAGGAGTTGGATACACATCTCATGTTATAGGAAGGATCTCAGGTTTGGCATTAGAAAAATTGTGATAACACATATCATGCTATAGGAAGGGTCTCAGGATTGGAATGGGAAGGAGTTGGATATGACATCTCATGCCACAGGAAGGGTCTCAGGTTTGGTATAAGCATTGAGATATCACATCTCTGCTATCGGAAGGGTCTCAGGATTGGAATGGGAAGGAGTTGGATATCCCATCTTATGTTATAGGAAGGGTCTCAGGTTTGGTATTAGAAGCATTGAGATATCACATCTCATGCTATCAGAAGGGTCTCAGGATTGGAATGGGAAGGAGTCGGATATCACATCTCATGCTAAAGGGAGGGTCTCAGGTTTGGTATTAGAAGCATTGAGATATCACATCTCATGTTATAGGAAGAATCTCTGGTTTGGTATTAGAGGCATTGAGATATCACATCTCATGCTATCAGAAGGGTCTCGGGATTGGAATGGGAAGGAGTCGGATATCACATCTCATGCTAAAGGGAGGGTCTCAGGTTTGGTATTAGAAGCATTGAGATATCACATCTCATGTTATAGGAAGAATCTCAGGTTTGGTTTTAGAGGCATTGAGATATCACATCTCATGTTATAGGAAGGGTCTCAGGATTGGAATGGGAAGGATTTGGATATCACATCTCTTGCTATAGGAAGAGTCTCAGGTTTTTTATTAGAAACATTGAGATATCACATCTCATGCTAAAGGAAGGGTCTCAGGTTTGGAAGGGGAAGGATTTGGATATCATATCTCATGTTATAGGACGGGTCCCAGGTTTGGTATTAGAAGCTTTGAAATATCACATCTCATGCTATAGGAAGGGTCTCAGGATTGGAATGGGAAGGAGTTGGATATCACATCTCATGCTAAAGGAAGGGACTCAGGTTTGATAGAAGCATTGAGATATCACATCTCATGCTATAGGAAGGGTCTCAAGATTGGAATGGGAAGGAGTTGGATATCACATCTCATGCCATAGGAAGGGTCTCAGGTTTGGTCCAAGCATTGAGATATCACATCTCTGCTATCGGAAGGGTCTCAGGATAGGAATGGGAAGGACTTAGATATCACATCTTATGCTATAGGGAGGGTCTCAGGTTTGGAAAGGGAAGGATTTGGATTTCACATCTCATGTTATAGGATGGTTCTCATGTTTGGTTTTAGAAGCATTGAGATATCACATCTAATGCTATCGGAAGGGTCTCAGGTTTGGAAAGGGAAGGATTTGGATTTCACATATGTTATTGGATGGTTCTCAGGTTTGGTTTTAGAAGCATTAAGATATCACATCGCAGGCTATAGGAAGGGTCTCAGGTTTGGAATGGGAAGGAGTTGGATACACATCTCATGTTATAGGAAGGATCTCAGGTTTGGTATTAGAAAAATTGTGATATCACATATCATGCTATAGGAAGGGTCTCAGGATTGGAATGGGAAGGAGTTGGATATCACATCTCATGCTAAAGGAAAGATCTCAGGTTTGGAAGGGGAAGGATTTGGACATCACATCTCATGTTTTAGGACGGGTGTCAGGTTTGGTATTAGAAGCATTGAGATATCACATCTCATGGTATAGGAAGGGTCTCAGGATTGGAATGGGAAGGAGTTGGATATCACATCTCATGCTAAAGGAAAGATCTCAGGTTTGGAAGGGGAAGGATTTGGACATCACATCTCATGTTTTAGGACGGGTGTCAGGTTTGTTATTAGAAGCATTGAGATATCACATCTCATCTCATGGTATAGGAAGGGTCTCAGGATTGGAATGGGAAGGAGTTGGATATCACATCTCATGCTAAAGGAAAGATCTCAGGTTTGGAAGGGGAAGGATTTGGACATCACATCTCATGTTTTAGGACGGGTGTCAGGTTTGGTATTAGAAGCATTGAGATATCACATCTCATGGTATAGGAAGGGTCTCAGGATTGGAATGGGAAGGAGTTTGATATCACATCTCATGCAATCGGAAGGGTCTCAGGTTTGGAATGGGAAGGAGTTGGATATCACATCTCATGTTATAGGAAGGATCTCAGGTTTATTATTAGAAGCATTGAGATATCACATCTCATGCTATAGGAAGGGTCTCAGGATTGGAATCGGAAGGAGTTGTATTTGACATCTCATGCCATAGGAAGGGTCTCAGGTTTGGTATAAGCATTGAGATATCACATCTCTGCTATCGGAAGGGTCTCAGGATTGGAATGGGAAGGAGTTGGATATCCCATCTCATTATAGGAAGGGTCTCAGGTTTGATATTAGAAGCATTGAGATATCACATCTCATGCTATAGGAAGGGTCTCAGGATTGGAATGGGAAGGACTTGAATATCACATCTCATGTTATAGCAAGGGTCTCAGGTTTGGTATTAGAAGCATTGAGATATCACATCTCATGCTATAGGAAGGGTCTCAGGATTGGAATGGGAATGACTTGGATATCACATCTCATGATAAAGGAAGGGTCTAAGGTTTGGAAGGGGAAGGATTTGGATATCACATCTCATGTTATAGGACCGGTCTCAGGTTTGGTATGAGAAGCATTGATATATCAAGTCCCATGGTATAGGACGGGTCTCAGAATTGGAATGGGAAGGAGTTGGATATCACATCTCAAGCTATAGGAAGGGTGTCAGGATTGGAATGGGAAGGAGTTTGATATCACATCTCATGCCATGGTATGGGTCTCAGGTTTTGTAGAAGCATTGGGATATCACATCTCATGCTATCGGAAGGGTATCAGGATTGGATTTGGAAGGAGTTGGATATCCCATCTCATGCTATAGGAAGGGTCTCAGGTTGGAATGGGAAGGAGTTGGATATCACATCTTATGTTATAGGAAGGGTATCAGGATTGGAATGGGAAGGACTTGGATATCACATCTCATGCTATAGGAAGGCTATCAGGTTTGGAAGGGGAAGGAGTTGCATATCAAATTTCATTATAGAGGTAGGATCTCAGGTTTGGTATTAGAGGCATTGAGATATCACATCTCATGCTATAGGAAGGGTCTCACGATTGGAATGGGAAGGATTTGGATATCACATCTCATGCTATAGGAAGGGTCTCAGGTTTGGTATAAGCATTGAGATATCACATCTCATGCTATAGAAACGGTCTCAAGATTGCAATGGGAAGGAGTTGGATATCACATCTCATGTTATAGGAAGGATCTCAGATTTGGTATTAGAAGCATTGAGACATCACATCTCATGCTATAGGAAGGGTCTCAGGATTGGAATGGGAAGGAGTTGGATATCACATCTCATGTTATAGGAAGGGTCTCAGGATTGGAATGGGAAGCACTTCGATATCACATCTCATGTTATAGGAAGGCTCCCAGGTTTAGAAGGGGAAGGAGTTGGATATCACATTTCATGTTAGAGGTAGGATCTCAGGTTTGTTATTAGAGGCATTGAGATATAACATCTCATGCTATCAGAAGGGTCTCAGGATTGGAATGGGAAGGAGTTCGATATCACATCTCATGCTATAGGAAGGGTCTCAGGTTTGGTATAAGCATTGAGATATCACATCTCATGCTATAGGAAGGGTCTCAGGATTGGAATGGGAAGGAGTTGGATATCACATCTCATGCTATAGGTAGGCTCTCAGTTTTGGAAAGGGAAGGTTTTGGATATCACATCTCATGCTATAGGAAGGGTCTCACGATTGGAATGGGAAGAATTTGGATATCACATCTCATGCTATAGGAAGGGTCTCAGGATTGGAATGGGAAGGAGTTGGATATCACATCTCATGCTATAGGAAGGGTCTCAGGATTGGAATGGGAAGGAGTTGGATATCCCATCTTATGTTATAGGAAGGGTCTCAGGTTTGGTATTAGAAGCATTGAGATATCACATCTCATGCTATAGGAAGGGTCTCAGGATTGGAATGGGAAGGACTTGAATATCCCATCTCATGCTATAGGGAGGCTCTCACGTTTGGAAAGGGAAGGAGTTGGATATCACATTTCATGTTAGAGGTAGGATCTCAGGTTTGGTATTAGAGGCATTGAATATCACATCTCATGCTATCAGAAGGGTCTCAGGATTGGAATGGGAAGGAGTTGGATATCACATCTCATGCTAAAGGGGGGGTCTCAGGTTTGGAAGGGGAAGGATTTTGATATCACATCTCATGTTATAGGAAGGATCTCAGATTTGGTATTAGAGGGATTGCGATATCACATCTCATGCTATCGGAAGGGTATCAGGATTGGATTTGGAAGTAGTTGGATATCCCATCTCATGCTGTAGGAAGGGTCTCAGGTTAGAATGGGAAGGAGTTGGATATCACATCTCATGTTATAGGAAGGGTCTCAGGATTGGAATGGGAAGGAGTTGGATATCACATCTCAAGCTTTAGGAAGGGTCTCAGGTTTGGTATAAGCATTGAGATAGCACATCTCATGCTATAGGAAGGGTCTCAGGATTAGAATGGGAAGGAGTTGGATATCACATCTCATGTTATAGGAAATATCTCAGGTTTGGTATTAGAAGCATTGAGACATCACATCTCATGTTATAGGAAGGGTCTCAGGATTGGAATGGGAAGAAGTTGGATATCACATCTCATGCTATAGGAAGGGTCTCAGGTTTGGAAGGGGAAGGAGTTGGATATCCAATCTCATGTTATAGGACTGGTCTCAGGTTTGGTATTAGAAGCATTGAGATATCACATCGCATGCTGTAGGAAGGTTCTCAGGTTTGGAATGGGGAGGAATTGGATATCACATCTCATGTCATAGGAAGGATCTCAGGTTTGGTATTAGAAGCATTGAGATATCACATCTCATGCTATAGGAATGGTCTCAGGATTGGAATGGGAAGGAGTTGGATATTACACTCTTGCTATAGGAAGGGTCTCATGTTTGGAATGGGAAGGAGTTGGATATCACATATGCCACAGGAAGGGTCTCAGGTTTGGTATAAGCATTGAGATATCACATCTCTGCTATCGGAAGGGTCTCAGGATTGGAATGGGAAGGAGTTGGATATCCCATCTTATGTTATAGGAAGGGTCTCAGGTTTGGTGTTAGAAGCATTGAGATATCACATCTCATGCTATCAGAAGGGTCTCAGGATTGGTATTAGAAGCATTGAGATATAACATCTCATGTTATAGGAAGAATCTCTGGTTTGGTATTAGAGGCATTGAGATATCATTCTCATGCTATCAGAAGGGTCTCAGGATTGGAATGGGAAGGAGTCGGATATCACATCTCATGCTAAAGGGAAGGTCTCAGGTTTGGTATTAGAAGCATTGAGATATCACATCTCATGTTATAGGAAGAATCTCTGGTTTGGTATTAGAGGCATTGAGATATCATTCTCATGCTATCAGAAGGGTCTCAGGATTGGAATGGGAAGGAGTCGGATATCACATCTCATGCTAAAGGGAAGGTCTCAGGTTTGGTATTAGAAGCATTGAGATATCACATCTCATGTTATAGGAAGGGTCTCAGGATTGGAATGGGAAGGATTTGGATATCACATCTCTTGCTATAGGAAGAGTCTCAGGTGTTTTATTAGAAACATTGAGATATCACATCTCATGCTATAGGAAGGGTTTCAGGATTTGAATGGGAAGGATTTGGATATCACATCTCATGCTAAAGGAAGGGTCTCAGGTTTGGAAGGGGAAGGATTTGGATATCATATCTCATGTTATAGGACGGGTCCCAGGTTTGGTATTAGAAGCTTTGAAATATGACATCTCATGCTATAGGAAGGGTCTCAGGATTGGAATGGGAAGGAGTTGGATATCACATCTCATGCTAAAGGAAGGGACTCAGGTTTGATAGAAGCATTGAGATATCACATCTCATGCTATAGGAAGGGTCTCAGGATTGGAATGGGAAGGAGTTGGATATCACATCTCATGTCATAGGAAGGGTCTCAGGTTTGGTCCAAGCATTGAGATATCACATCTCTGCTATCGGAAGGGTCTCAGGATAGGAATGGGAAGGACTTAGATATCACATCCCATGCTATAGGGAGGGTCTAAGGTTTGGAAAGGGAAGGATTTGGATTTCACATCTCATGTTATAGGATGGTTCTCATGTTTGGTTTTAGAAGCATTGAGATATCACATGTAATGCTATCGGAAGGGTCTCAGGTTTGGAAAGGGAAGGATTTGGATTTCACATATGTTATTGGATGGTTCTCAGGTTTGGTTTTAGAAGCATTAAGATATCACATCTCGGGCTATAGGAAGGGTCTCAGGTTTGGAATGGGAAAGAGTTAGATACACATCTCATGTTATAGGAAGGATCTCAGGTTTGGTATTAGAAAAATTGTGATATCACATATCATGCTATAGGAAGGGTCTCAGGATTGGAAAGGGAAGGAGTTGGATATCACATCTCATGCTAAAGGAAAGATCTCAGGTTTGGAAGGGGAAGGATTTGGATCTCACATCTCATGTTTTAGGACGGGTGTCAGGTTTGGTATTAGAAGCATTGAGATATCACATCTCATGGTATAGGAAGGGTCTCAGGATTGGAATGGGAAGGAGTTGGATATCACATCTCAAGCTATCTCAGGATTGGAATGGGAAGGAGTTTGATATCACATCTCATGCAATCGGAAGGGTCTCAGGTTTGGAATGGGAAGGAGTTGGATATCACATCTCATGTTATAGGAAGGATCTCAGGTTTATTATTAGAAGCATTGAGATATCACATCTCATGCTATAGGAAGGGTCTCAGGATTGGAATCGGAAGGAGTTGTATTTGACATCTCATGCCATAGGAAGGGTCTCAGGTTTGGTGTAAGCATTGAGATATCACATCTCTGCTATCGGAAGGGTCTCAGGATTGGAATGGGAAGGAGTTGGATATCCCATCTCATTATAGGAAGGGTCTCAGGTTTGGTATTAGAAGCATTGAGATATCACATCTCATGCTATAGGAAGGGTCTCAGGATTGGAATGGGAAGGACTTGAATATCACATCTCATGTTATAGCAAGGGTCTCAGGTTTGGTATTAGAAGCATTGAGATATCACATCTCATGCTATAGGAAGGGTCTCAGGATTGGAATGGGAACGACTTGGATATCACATCTAATGATAAAGGAAGGGTCTAAGGTTTGGAAGGGGAAGGATTTGGATATCACATCTCATGTTATAGGACCGGTGTCAGGTTTGGTATTAGAAGCATTGAGATATCAAGTCCCATGGTATAGGACGGGTCTCAGAATTGGAATGGGAAGGAGTTGGATATCACATCTCAAGCTATGGGAAGGGTGTCAGGATTGGAATGGGAAGGAGTTTGATATCACATCTCATGCCATGGTATGGGTCTCAGGTTTTGTAGAAGCATTGGGATATCACATCTCATGCTATCGGAAGGGTATCAGGATTGGATTTGGAAGGAGTTGGATATCCCATCTCATGCTATAGGAAGGGTCTCAGGTTGGAATGGGAAGGAATTGAATATCACATCTCATGTTATAGGAAGGGTATCAGGATTGGAATGGGAAGGACTTGGATATCACATCTCATGCTATAGGAAGGCTATCAGGTTTGGAAGGGGAAGGAGTTGCATATCAAATTTCATTTTAGAGGTAGGATCTCAGGTTTGGTATTAGAGGCATTGAGATATCACATCTCATGCTATAGGAAGGGTCTCACGATTGGAATGGGAAGGATTTGGATATCACATCTCATGCTATAGGAAGGGTCTCAGGTTTGGTATAAGCATTGAGATATCACATCTCATGCTATAGAAACGGTCTCAAGATTGCAATGGGAAGGAGTTGGATATCACATCTCATGTTATAGGAAGGATCTCAGATTTGGTATTAGAAGCATTGAGACATCACATCTCATGCTATAGGAAGGGTCTCAGGATTGGAATGGGAAGGAGTTGGATATCACATCTCATGTTATAGGAAGGGTCTCAGGATTGGAATGGGAAGCACTTCGATATCACATCTCATGTTATAGGAAGGCTCCCAGGTTTAGAAGGGGAAGGAGTTGGATATCACATTTCATGTTAGAGGTAGGATCTCAGGTTTGGTATTAGAGGCATTGAGATATAACATCGCATGCTATCAGAAGGGTCTCAGGATTGGAATGGGAAGGAGTTGGATATCACATCTCATGCTAAAGGGAGGGTCTCAGGTTTGGAAGGGGAAGGATTTGGATATCACATCTCATGCTATAGGAAGGGTCTCAGGATTGGAATGGGAAGGATTTGGATATCACATCTCATGCTATAGGAAGGGTCTCAGGTTTGGTATAAGCATTAAGATATCACATCTCATGCTATAGGAAGGGTCTCAGGATTGGAATGGGAAGGAGTTGGATATCACATTTCATGCTATAGGTAGGCTCTCAGTTTTGGAAAGGGAAGGTTTTGGATATCACATCTCATGCTATTGGAAGGGTCTCACGATTGGAATGGGAAGGATTTGGATATCACATCTCATGCTATAGGAAGGGTCTCAGGATTGGAATGGGAAGGAGTTGGATATCACATCTCATGCTATACGAAGGGTCTCAGGAATGGAATGGGAAGGAGTTTTATATGACATCTCATGCCATAGGAAGGATCTCAGGTTTGGTATTAGAAGCATTGAGACATCACATCTCATGTTATAGGAAGGGTCTCAGGATTGGAATGGGAAGGAGTTGGATATCACATCTCATGCTATAGGAAGGGTCTCAGGTTTGGTATACGCATTGAGATATCACATCTCATGCTATAGGAAGGGTCTCAGGATTGGAATGGGAAGGAGTTGTATATGACATCTCATGCCATAGGAAGGGTCTCAGGTTTGGTATCAGCATTGAGATATCACATCTCTGCTATCGGAAGGGTCTCAGGATTGGAATGGGAAGGAGTTGGATATCCCATTTTATGTTATAGGAAGGGTCTCAGGTTTGGTATTAGAAGCATTGAGATATCACATCTCATGCTATAGGAAGGGTCTCAGGATTGGAATGGGAAGGACTTGAATATCCCATCTCATGCTATAGGGAGGCTCTCACGTTTGGAAAGGGAAGGAGTTAGATATCACATTTCATGTTAGAGGTAGGATCTCAGGTTTGGTATTAGAGGCATTGAATATCACATCTCATGCTATCAGAAGGGTCTCAGGATTGGAATGGGAAGGAGTTGGATATCACATCTCATGCTAAAGGGAGGGTCTCAGGTTTGGAAGGGGAAGGATTTTGATATCACATCTCATGTTATAGGAAGGATCTCAGGTTTGGTATTAGAGGGATTGAGATATCACATCTCATGCTATCGGAAGGGTATCAGGATTGGATTTGGAAGTAGTTGGATATCCCATCTCATGCTATAGGAAGGGTCTCAGGTTGGAATGGGAAGGAGTTGGATATCACATCTCATGTTATAGGAAGGGTCTCAGGATTGGAATGGGAAATACTTCGATATCACATCTCATGCTATAGGAAGGCTCTCAGGTTTGCAAGGGGAAGGAGTTGGATATCACATCTCATGTCATAGGAAGGATCTCAGGTTTGGTATTAGAAGCATTGAGATATCACATCTCATGCTATAGGAATGGTCTCGGGATTGGAATGGGAAGGAGTTGGATATTAGATTCTTGCTATACAAAGGGTCTCAGGTTTGGAACGGGAAGGAGTTGGATATCACATCTCATGTTATAGGAAGGGTCTCAGGTTTGGTCTAAGCATTGAGATATCACATCTCTGCTATCAGAAGTTTCTCAGGATTGAAATGGGAAGGAGTTGGATATCCCATCTCATGTTATAGGACGGGTCTCAGGTTTGGTAATAGAATCATTGAGATATCACATCTCATGCTGTAGGAAGTGTCTAAGGATTGGAATGGGAAGGACTTGGATATCACATCTCATGCTATAGGTAGACTCTCAGGCTTGGAAAGGGAAGGAGTGGGATATCACATTTCATGTTCAAGGAAGGATATCAGGTTTGGTATTAGAGGCATTGAGATATCACATCTCATACTATAGGAAGGGTCTCAGGATTGGAATGGGAAGGATTTGGATATCACATCTCATGCTATAGGAAGGGTCTCAGGTTTGGTATAAGCATTGAGATATCACATCTCATGCTATAGGAAGGGTCTCAGGATTGGAATGGGAAGGAGTTGGATATCACATCTCATGCCATAGGAAGGGTCTCAGGTTTGGTACAAGCATTGAGATATCACATCTCTGCTATCGGAAGGGTCTCAGGATAGGAATGGGAAGGAGTTGGATATCACATCTCAAGCTATCTCAGGATTGGAATGGGAAGGAGTTTGATATCACATCTCAAGCTATAGGAAGGTTCTCAGGTTTGGAGGGGGAAGGATTTGGATCTCACATCTCATGTTTTAGGACGGGTCTCAGGTTTGGTATTAGAAGCATTGAGATATCACATCTCATGGTATAGGAAGGGTCTCAGGATTGGAATGGGAAGGAGTTGGATATCACATCTCAAGCTATCACAGGATTGGAATGGGAAGGAGTTTGATATCACATCTCAAGCTATAGGAAGGGTCTCAGGTTTGGAAAGGGAAGGATTTGGATTTCACATCTCATGTTATAGGATGGTTCTCATGTTTGGTTTTAGAAGCATTGAGATATCACATCTAATGCTATCGGAAGGGTCTCAGGTTTGGAAAGGGAAGGATTTGGATTTCACATATGTTATTGGATGGTTCTCAGGTTTGGTTTTAGAAGCATTAAGATATCACATCTCATGCTATAGGAAGGGTCTCAGGTTTTGGAATGGGAAGGAGTTGGATACACATCTCATGTTATAGGAAGGATCTCAGGTTTGGTATTAGAAGCATTGAGATATCACATCTCATGTTATAGGAAGAATCTCTGGTTTGGTATTAGAGGCATTGAGATATCACATCTCATGCTATCAGAAGGGTCTCGGGATTGGAATGGGAAGGAGTCGGATATCACATCTCATGCTAAAGGGAGGGTCTCAGGTTTGGAAGGGGAAGGATTTGGATATCACATCTCATGCTATAGGAAGGGTCTCAGGATTGGAATGGGAAGGATTTGGATATCACATCTCATGCTATAGGAAGGGTCTCAGGTTTGGTATAAGCATTGAGATATCACATCTCATGCTATAGGAAGGGTCTCAGGATTGGAATGGGAAGGAGTTGGATATCACATTTCATGCTATAGGTAGGCTCTCAGTTTTGGAAAGGGAAGGTTTTGGATATCACATCTCATGCTATAGGAAGGGTCTCACGATTGGAATGGGAAGGATTTGGATATCACATCTCATGCTATAGGAAGGGTCTCAGGATTGGAATGGGAAGGAGTTGGATATCACATCTCATGCTATACGAAGGGTCTCAGGAATGGAATGGGAAGGAGTTTTATATGACATCTCATGCCATAGGAAGGATCTCAGGTTTGGTATTAGAAGCATTGAGACATCACATCTCATGTTATAGGAAGGGTCTCAGGATTGGAATGGGAAGGAGTTGGATATCACATCTCATGCTATAGGAAGGGTCTCAGGTTTGGTATACGCATTGAGATATCACATCTCATGCTATAGGAAGGGTCTCAGGATTGGAATGGGAAGGAGTTGTATATGACATCTCATGCCATAGGAAGGGTCTCAGGTTTGGTATCAGCATTGAGATATCACATCTCTGCTATCGGAAGGGTCTCAGGATTAGAATGGGAAGGAGTTGGATATCCCATCTTATGTTATAGGAAGGGTCTCAGGTTTGGTATTAGAAGCATTGAGATATCACATCTCATGCTATAGGAAGGGTCTCAGGATTGGAATGGGAAGGACTTGAACATCCCATCTCATGCTATAGGGAGGCTCTCACGTTTGGAAAGGGAAGGAGTTGGATATCACATTTCATGTTAGAGGTAGGATCTCAGGTTTGGTATTAGAGGCATTGAATATCACATCTCATGCTATCAGAAGGGTCTCAGGATTGGAATGGGAAGGAGTTGGATATCACATCTCATGCTAAAGGGAGGGTCTCAGGTTTGGAAGGGGAAGGATTTTGATATCACATCTCATGTTATAGGAAGGATCTCAGGTTTGGTATTAGAGGGATTGAGATATCACATCTCATGCTATCGGAAGGGTATCAGGATTAGATTTGGAAGTAGTTGGATATCCCATCTCATGCTATAGGAAGGGTCTCAGGTTGGAATGGGAAGGAGTTGGATATCACATCTCATGTTATAGGAAGGGTCTCAGGATTGGAATGGGAAATACTTCGATATCACATCTCATGCTATAGGAAGGCTCTCAGGTTTGCAAGGGGAAGGAGTTGGATATCACATCTCATGTCATAGGAAGGATCTCAGGTTTGGTATTAGAAGCATTGAGATATCACATCTCATGCTATAGGAATGGTCTCGGGATTGGAATGGGAAGGAGTTGGATATTAGATTCTTGCTATAGAAAGGGTCTCAGGTTTGGAACGGGAAGGAGTTGGATATCACATCTCATGTTATAGGAAGGGTCTCAGGTTTGGTCTAAGCATTGAGATATCACATCTCTGCTATCAGAAGTTTCTCAGGATTGAAATGGGAAGGAGTTGGATATCCCAGCTCATGTTATAGGACCGGTCTCAGGTTTGGTAATAGAATCATTGAGATATCACATCTCATGCTGTAGGAAGTGTCTAAGGATTGGAATGGGAAGGACTTGGATATCACATCTCATGCTATAGGTAGACTCTCAGGCTTGGAAAGGGAAGGAGTGGGATATCACATTTCATGTTCAAGGAAGGATCTCAGGTTTGGTATTAGAGATATTGAGATATCACATCTCATACTATAGGAAGGGTCTCAGGATTGGAATGGGAAGGATTTGGATATCACATCTCATGCTATAGGAAGGGTCTCAGGTTTGGTATAAGCATTGAGATATCACATCTCATGCTATAGGAAGGGTCTCAGGATTGGAATGGGAAGGAGTTGGATATCACATCTCATGCCATAGGAAGGGTCTCAGGTTTGGTACAAGCATTGAGATATCACATCTCTGCTATCGGAAGGGTCTCAGGATAGGAATGGGAAGGAGTTGGATATCACATCTCAAGCTATCTCAGGATTGGAATGGGAAGGAGTTTGATATCACATCTCAAGCTATAGGAAGGTTCTCAGGTTTGGAGGGGGAAGGATTTGGATCTCACATCTCATGTTTTAGGACGGGTCTCAGGTTTGGTATTAGAAGCATTGAGATATCACATCTCATGGTATAGGAAGGGTCTCAGGTTTGGAAAGGGAAGGATTTGGATTTCACATATGTTATTGGATGGTTCTCAGGTTTGGTTTTAGAAGCATTAAGATATCACATCTCATGCTATAGGAAGGGTCTCAGGTTTTGGAATGGGAAGGAGTTGGATACACATCTCATGTTATAGGAAGGATCTCAGGTTTGGTATTAGAAAAATTGTGATAACACATAGCATGCTATAGGAAGGGTCTCAGGATTGGAATGGGAAGGAGTTGGATATGACATCTCATGCCACAGGAAGGGTCTCAGGTTTGGTATAAGCATTGAGATATCACATCTCTGCTATCGGAAGGGTCTCAGGATTGGAATGGGAAGGAGTTGGATATCCCATCTTATGTTATAGGAAGGGTCTCAGGTTTGGTATTAGAAGCATTGAGATATCACATCTCATGCTATCAGAAGGGTCTCAGGATTGGAATGGGAAGGAGTCGGATATCACATCTCATGCTAAAGGGAGGGTCTCAGGTTTGGTATTAGAAGCATTGAGATATCACATCTCATGTTATAGGAAGAATCTCTGGTTTGGTATTAGAGGCATTGAGATATCACATCTCATGCTATCAGAAGGGTCTCGGGATTGGAATGGGAAGGAGTCGGATATCACATCTCATGCTAAAGGGAGGGTCTCAGGTTTGGTATTAGAAGCATTGAGATATCACATCTCATGTTATAGGAAGAATCTCAGGTTTGGTTTTAGAGGCATTGAGATATCACATCTCATGTTATAGGAAGGGTCTCAGGATTGGAATGGGAAGGATTTGGATATCACATCTCTTGCTATAGGAAGAGTCTCAGGTTTTTTATTAGAAACATTGAGATATCACATCTCATGCTAAAGGAAGGGTCTCAGGTTTGGAAGGGGAAGGATTTGGATATCATATCTCATGTTATAGGACGGGTCCCAGGTTTGGTATTAGAAGCTTTGAAATATCACATCTCATGCTATAGGAAGGGTCTCAGGATTGGAATGGGAAGGAGTTGGATATCACATCTCATGCTAAAGGAAGGGACTCAGGTTTGATAGAAGCATTGAGATATCACATCTCATGCTATAGGAAGGGTCTCAAGATTGGAATGGGAAGGAGTTGGATATCACATCTCATGCCATAGGAAGGGTCTCAGGTTTGGTCCAAGCATTGAGATATCACATCTCTGCTATCGGAAGGGTCTCAGGATAGGAATGGGAAGGACTTAGATATCACATCTTATGCTACAGGGAGGGTCTCAGGTTTGGAAAGGGAAGGATTTGGATTTCACATCTCATGTTATAGGATGGTTCTCATGTTTGGTTTTAGAAGCATTGAGATATCACATCTAATGCTATCGGAAGGGTCTCAGGTTTGGAAAGGGAAGGATTTGGATTTCACATATGTTATTGGATGGTTCTCAGGTTTGGTTTTAGAAGCATTAAGATATCACATCGCAGGCTATAGGAAGGGTCTCAGGTTTGGAATGGGAAGGAGTTGGATACACATCTCATGTTATAGGAAGGATCTCAGGTTTGGTATTAGAAAAATTGTGATATCACATATCATGCTATAGGAAGGGTCTCAGGATTGGAATGGGAAGGAGTTGGATATCACATCTCATGCTAAAGGAAAGATCTCAGGTTTGGAAGGGGAAGGATTTGGACATCACATCTCATGTTTTAGGACGGGTGTCAGGTTTGGTATTAGAAGCATTGAGATATCACATCTCATGGTATAGGAAGGGTCTCAGGATTGGAATGGGAAGGAGTTGGATATCACATCTCATGCTAAAGGAAAGATCTCAGGTTTGGAAGGGGAAGGATTTGGACATCACATCTCATGTTTTAGGACGGGTGTCAGGTTTGTTATTAGAAGCATTGAGATATCACATCTCATCTCATGGTATAGGAAGGGTCTCAGGATTGGAATGGGAAGGAGTTGGATATCACATCTCATGCTAAAGGAAAGATCTCAGGTTTGGAAGGGGAAGGATTTGGACATCACATCTCATGTTTTAGGACGGGTGTCAGGTTTGGTATTAGAAGCATTGAGATATCACATCTCATGGTATAGGAAGGGTCTCAGGATTGGAATGGGAAGGAGTTTGATATCACATCTCATGCAATCGGAAGGGTCTCAGGTTTGGAATGGGAAGGAGTTGGATATCACATCTCATGTTATAGGAAGGATCTCAGGTTTATTATTAGAAGCATTGAGATATCACATCTCATGCTATAGGAAGGGTCTCAGGATTGGAATCGGAAGGAGTTGTATTTGACATCTCATGCCATAGGAAGGGTCTCAGGTTTGGTATAAGCATTGAGATATCACATCTCTGCTATCGGAAGGGTCTCAGGATTGGAATGGGAAGGAGTTGGATATCCCATCTCATTATAGGAAGGGTCTCAGGTTTGATATTAGAAGCATTGAGATATCACATCTCATGCTATAGGAAGGGTCTCAGGATTGGAATGGGAAGGACTTGAATATCACATCTCATGTTATAGCAAGGGTCTCAGGTTTGGTATTAGAAGCATTGAGATATCACATCTCATGCTATAGGAAGGGTCTCAGGATTGGAATGGGAATGACTTGGATATCACATCTCATGATAAAGGAAGGGTCTAAGGTTTGGAAGGGGAAGGATTTGGATATCACATCTCATGTTATAGGACCGGTCTCAGGTTTGGTATGAGAAGCATTGATATATCAAGTCCCATGGTATAGGACGGGTCTCAGAATTGGAATGGGAAGGAGTTGGATATCACATCTCAAGCTATAGGAAGGGTGTCACGATTGGAATGGGAAGGAGTTTGATATCACATCTCATGCCATGGTATGGGTCTCAGGTTTTGTAGAAGCATTGGGATATCACATCTCATGCTATCGGAAGGGTATCAGGATTGGATTTGGAAGGAGTTGGATATCCCATCTCATGCTATAGGAAGGGTCTCAGGTTGGAATGGGAAGGAGTTGGATATCACATCTTATGTTATAGGAAGGGTATCAGGATTGGAATGGGAAGGACTTGGATATCACATCTCATGCTATAGGAAGGCTATCAGGTTTGGAAGGGGAAGGAGTTGCATATCAAATTTCATTATAGAGGTAGGATCTCAGGTTTGGTATTAGAGGCATTGAGATATCACATCTCATGCTATAGGAAGGGTCTCACGATTGGAATGGGAAGGATTTGGATATCACATCTCATGCTATAGGAAGGGTCTCAGGTTTGGTATAAGCATTGAGATATCACATCTCATGCTATAGAAACGGTCTCAAGATTGCAATGGGAAGGAGTTGGATATCACATCTCATGTTATAGGAAGGATCTCAGATTTGGTATTAGAAGCATTGAGACATCACATCTCATGCTATAGGAAGGGTCTCAGGATTGGAATGGGAAGGAGTTGGATATCACATCTCATGCTATAGGAAGGGTCTCAGGTTTGGTATAAGCATTGAGATATCACATCTCATGCTATAGGAAGGGTCTCAGGATTGGAATGGGAAGGAGTTGGATATCACATCTCATGCTATAGGTAGGCTCTCAGTTTTGGAAAGGGAAGGTTTTGGATATCACATCTCATGCTATAGGAAGGGTCTCACGATTGGAATGGGAAGAATTTGGATATCACATCTCATGCTATAGGAAGGGTCTCAGGATTGGAATGGGAAGGAGTTGGATATCACATCTCATGCTATAGGAAGGGTCTCAGGATTGGAATGGGAAGGAGTTGGATATCCCATCTTATGTTATAGGAAGGGTCTCAGGTTTGGTATTAGAAGCATTGAGATATCACATCTCATGCTATAGGAAGGGTCTCAGGATTGGAATGGGAAGGACTTGAATATCCCATCTCATGCTATAGGGAGGCTCTCACGTTTGGAAAGGGAAGGAGTTGGATATCACATTTCATGTTAGAGGTAGGATCTCAGGTTTGGTATTAGAGGCATTGAATATCACATCTCATGCTATCAGAAGGGTCTCAGGATTGGAATGGGAAGGAGTTGGATATCACATCTCATGCTAAAGGGGGGGTCTCAGGTTTGGAAGGGGAAGGATTTTGATATCACATCTCATGTTATAGGAAGGATCTCAGATTTGGTATTAGAGGGATTGCGATATCACATCTCATGCTATCGGAAGGGTATCAGGATTGGATTTGGAAGTAGTTGGATATCCCATCTCATGCTATAGGAAGGGTCTCAGGTTGGAATGGGAAGGAGTTGGATATCACATCTCATGTTATAGGAAGGGTCTCAGGATTGGAATGGGAAATACTTCGATATCACATCTCATGCTATAGGAAGGCTCTCAGGTTTGCAAGGGGAAGGAGTTGGATATCACATTTCATGTTAGAGGTAGGATCTCAGGTTTGGTATTAGAGGCATTGAGATATCACATC
This sequence comes from Ambystoma mexicanum, assembly GCF_040938575.1. Classification (NCBI taxonomy): domain Eukaryota; kingdom Metazoa; phylum Chordata; class Amphibia; order Caudata; family Ambystomatidae; genus Ambystoma; species Ambystoma mexicanum. The sequence continues at coordinate 1,501,295,486 of NC_090923.1, read as the reverse complement.
TCATGCTATCAGAAATGTCTCAGGATTGGAATGGGAAGGAGTTGGATATCACATCTCATGTTATAGGAAGGATCTCAGGTTTGGTATTAGAAGCATTGAGATATCACATCTCATGCTATAGGAAGGGTCTCAGGTTTGGAATGGGAAGGAATTGGATATCACATCTCATGTCATAGGAAGGATCTCAGGTTTGGTATTAGAAGCATTGAGATATCACATCTCATGCTATAGGAATGGTCTCAGGATTGGAATGGGAAGGAGTTGGATATTAGATTCTTGCTATAGAAAGGGTCTCAGGTTTGGAACGGGAAGGAGTTGGATATCACATCTTATGTTATAGGAAGGGTCTCAGGTTTGGTCTAAGCATTGAGATATCACATCTCTGCCATCGGAAGTTTCTCAGGATTGAAATGGGAAGGAGTTGGATATCCCATCTCATGTTATAGGACGGGTCTCAGGTTTGGTAATAGAATCATTGAGATATCACATCTCATGCTGTAGGAAGTGTCTAAGGATTGGAATGGGAAGGACTTGGATATCACATCTCATGCTATAGGTAGACTCTCAGGTTTGGAAAGGGAAGGAGTGGGATATCACATTTCATGTTCAAGGAAGGATCTCAGGTTTGGTATTAGAGGCATTGAGATATCACATCTCATGCTATAGGAAGGGTCTCAGGATTGGAATGGGAAGGATTTGGATATCACATCTCATGCTATAGGAAGGGTCTCAGGTTTGGTATAAGCATTGAGATATCACATCTCATGCTATAGGAAGAGTCTCAGGATTGGAATGGGAAGGAGTTGGATATCACATCTCATGCTATAGGTAGGCTCTCAGGTTTGGAAAGGGAAGGATTTGGATATCACATGTCATGTTAGAGGAAGGATCTCAGGTTTGGTATTAGAGGCATTGAGATATCACATCTCATGCTATCGGAAGGGTCTCACGATTGGAATGGGAAGGATTTGGATAGCACATCTCATGCTATAGGAAGGGTTTCAGGTTTGGTATAAGCATTGAAATATCACATCCCATGCTATAGGAAGGGTCTCAGGATTGGAATGGAAGGAGTTGGATATCACATCTCATGTTATAGGAAGGATCTCAGATTTGGTATTAGAAGCATTGAGACATCACATCTCATGCTATAGGAAGGGTCTCAGGATTGGAATGGGAAGGAGTTGAATATCCCATCTCATGCTATAGGGAGGCTCTCACGTTTGGAAAGGGAAGGAGTTGGATATCACATTTCATGTTAGAGGTAGGATCTCAGATTTGGTATTAGAGGCATTGAATATCACATCTCATGCTATCAGAAGGGTCTCAGGATTGGAATGGGAAGGAGTTGGATATCACATCTCATGCTAAAGGGAGGGTCTCAGGTTTGGAAGGGGAAGGATTTTGATATCACATCTCATGTTATAGGAAGGATCTCAGGTTTGGTATTAGAGGGATTGAGATATCACATCTCATGCTATCGGAAGGGTATCAGGATTGGATTTGGAAGTAGTTGGATATCCCATCTCATGCTATAGGAAGGGTCTCAGGTTGGAATGGGAAGGAGTTGGATATCACATCTCATGTTATAGGAAGGGTCTCAGGATTGGAATGGGAAATACTTCGATATCACATCTCATGCTATAGGAAGGCTCTCAGGTTTGCAAGGGGAAGGAGTTGGATATCACATTTCATGTTAGAGGTAGGATCTCAGGTTTGGTATTAGAGGCATTGAGATATCACATCTCATGCTATCAGAAATGTCTCAGGATTGGAATGGGAAGGAGTTGGATATCACATCTCATGTTATAGGAAGGATCTCAGGTTTGGTATTAGAAGCATTGAGATATCACATCTCATGCTATAGGAAGGGTCTCAGGTTTGGAATGGGAAGGAATTGGATATCACATCTCATGTCATAGGAAGGATCTCAGGTTTGGTATTAGAAGCATTGAGATATCACATCTCATGCTATAGGAATGGTCTCAGGATTGGAATGGGAAGGAGTTGGATATTAGATTCTTGCTATAGAAAGGGTCTCAGGTTTGGAACGGGAAGGAGTTGGATATCACATCTTATGTTATAGGAAGGGTCTCAGGTTTGGTCTAAGCATTGAGATATCACATCTCTGCCATCGGAAGTTTCTCAGGATTGAAATGGGAAGGAGTTGGATATCCCATCTCATGTTATAGGACGGGTCTCAGGTTTGGTAATAGAATCATTGAGATATCACATCTCATGCTGTAGGAAGTGTCTAAGGATTGGAATGGGAAGGACTTGGATATCACATCTCATGCTATAGGTAGACTCTCAGGTTTGGAAAGGGAAGGAGTGGGATATCACATTTCATGTTCAAGGAAGGATCTCAGGTTTGGTATTAGAGGCATTGAGATATCACATCTCATGCTATAGGAAGGGTCTCAGGATTGGAATGGGAAGGATTTGGATATCACATCTCATGCTATAGGAAGGGTCTCAGGTTTGGTATAAGCATTGAGATATCACATCTCATGCTATAGGAAGAGTCTCAGGATTGGAACGGGAAGGAGTTGGATATCACATCTCATGCTATAGGTAGGCTCTCAGGTTTGGAAAGGGAAGGATTTGGATATCACATGTCATGTTAGAGGAAGGATCTCAGGTTTGGTATTAGAGGCATTGAGATATCACATCTCATGCTATCGGAAGGGTCTCACGATTGGAATGGGAAGGATTTGGATAGCACATCTCATGCTATAGGAAGGGTTTCAGGTTTGGTATAAGCATTGAAATATCACATCCCATGCTATAGGAAGGGTCTCAGGATTGGAATGGAAGGAGTTGGATATCACATCTCATGTTATAGGAAGGATCTCAGATTTGGTATTAGAAGCATTGAGACATCACATCTCATGCTATAGGAAGGGTCTCAGGATTGGAATGGGAAGGAGTTGAATATCCCATCTCATGCTATAGGGAGGCTCTCACGTTTGGAAAGGGAAGGAGTTGGATATCACATTTCATGTTAGAGGTAGGATCTCAGATTTGGTATTAGAGGCATTGAATATCACATCTCATGCTATCAGAAGGGTCTCAGGATTGGAATGGGAAGGAGTTGGATATCACATCTCATGCTAAAGGGAGGGTCTCAGGTTTGGAAGGGGAAGGATTTTGATATCACATCTCATGTTATAGGAAGGATCTCAGGTTTGGTATTAGAGGGATTGAGATATCACATCTCATGCTATCGGAAGGGTATCAGGATTGGATTTGGAAGTAGTTGGATATCCCATCTCATGCTATAGGAAGGGTCTCAGGTTGGAATGGGAAGGAGTTGGATATCACATCTCATGTTATAGGAAGGGTCTCAGGATTGGAATGGGAAATACTTCGATATCACATCTCATGCTATAGGAAGGCTCTCAGGTTTGCAAGGGGAAGGAGTTGGATATCACATTTCATGTTAGAGGTAGGATCTCAGGTTTGGTATTAGAGGCATTGAGATATCACATCTCATGCTATCAGAAATGTCTCAGGATTGGAATGGGAAGGAGTTGGATATCACATCTCATGCTAAAGGGAGGGTCTCTGGTTTGGAAGGGGAAGGATTTGGATATCACATCTCATGTTATAGGAAGGATCTCAGGTTTGGTATTAGAAGCATTGAGATATCACATCTCATGCTATAGGAAGGGTCTCAGGATTGGAATGGGAAGGAATTGGATATCACATCTCATGTCATAGGAAGGATCTCAGGTTTGGTATTAGAAGCATTGAGATATCACATCTCATGCTATAGGAATGGTCTCAGGATTGGAATGGGAAGGAGTTGGATATTAGATTCTTGCTATAGAAAGGGTCTCAGGTTTGGAACGGGAAGGAGTTGGATATCACATCTCATGTTATAGGAAGGGTCTCAGGTTTGGTCTAAGCATTGAGATATCACATCTCTGCTATCGGAAGTTTCTCAGGATTGAAATGGGAAGGAGTTGGATATCCCATCTCATGTTATAGGACGGGTCTCAGGTTTGGTAATAGAATCATTGAGATATCACATCTCATGCTGTAGGAAGTGTCTAAGGATTGGAATGGGAAGGACTTGGATATCACATCTCATGCTATAGGTAGACTCTCAGGTTTGGAAAGGGAAGGAGTGGGATATCACATTTCATGTTCAAGGAAGGATCTCAGATTTGGTATTAGAGGCATTGAGATATCACATCTCATGCTATAGGAAGGGTCTCAGGATTGGAATGGGAAGGATTTGGATATCACATCTCATGCTATAGGAAGGGTCTCAGGTTTGGTATAAGCATTGAGATATCACATCTCATGCTATAGGAAGAGTCTCAGGATTGGAATGGGAAGGAGTTGGATATCACATCTCATGCTATAGGTAGGCTCTCAGGTTTGGAAAGGGAAGGATTTGGATATCACATTTCATGTTAGAGGAAGGATCTCAGGTTTGGTATTAGAGGCATTGAGATATCACATCTCATGCTATCGGAAGGGTCTCACGATTGGAATGGGAAGGATTTGGATAGCACATCTCATGCTATAGGAAGGGTCTCAGGTTTGGTATAAGCATTGAAATATCACATCCCATGCTATAGGAAGGGTCTCAGGATTGGAATGGAAGGACTTCGATATCACATCTCATGTTATAGGAAGGCTCCCAGGTTTGGAAGGGGAAGGAGTTGGATATCACATTTCATGTTAGAGGTAGAATCTCAGGTTTGGTATTAGAGGCATTGAGATATAACATCTCATGCTATCAGAAGGGTCTCAGAATTGGAATGGGAAGGAGTTGGATATCACATCTCATGCTAAAGGGAGGGTCTCAGGTTTGGAAGAGGAAGGATTTGAATATCACATCTCGTGTTATAGGAAGGATCTCAGGTTTGGTATAAGAAGAATTGAAATATCACATCTCATGCTATCGGAAGGATCTCAGGTTTGGTATTAGAAGCATTGAGATATCACATCTCATGCTATCAGAACGGTCTCAGGATTGGAATGGGAAGGAGTTGGATATCACATCTCATGCTAAAGGGAGGGTCTCTGGTTTGGAAGGGGAAGGATTTGGATATCACATCTCATGTTATAGGAAGGATCTCAGGTTTGTTATTAGAAGCATTGTGGGGAGTGACAAACTTATGGACTGGAAAGGCGCTGGTTGGATTTGATAGTCCAGTACCTGTTTGTAGGCTGTGTAACATATCATCATGCTATGATTAGTATATTTACATACAAGAATGTCTTTCATTGCTGCTGATTACAACAAGGAATAAAAACCTTTAAATCACTCGTTTTTGACCAATCAACAGCCTGGATCGTCTATATTTTGTGTGTAAACTGCCTACAAACAGGTACTGGACTATCAAATCCAACCAGCGCCTTTCCAGTCCATAAGTTTGTCACTCCCCACAATTCTTCTAGACAGAGGAACCACGGAGTTGGTTCCTTGACAAACTACGACTCTGGCTGCAGGTTTTATTCAACCAACAATCAAATAAAGGGTGCGCAGGAGAAAGTGGGTCCCGCCACAAACTCCACTTCCACGAACAATTGTTATTAGAAGCATTGAGATATCACATCTCATGCTATAGGAAGGATCTCAGGATTGGAATGGGAAGGACTTGGATATCACATCTCATGTTATAGGAAGGGTCTCAGGTTTGGTATTAGAAGCATTGAGATATCACATCTCATGCTATAGGAAGGGTCTCAGGAATGGAATGGGAAGGACTTGGATATCACATCTCATGATAAAGGAAGGGTCTAAGGTTTGGAAGGGGAAGGATTTGGATATCACATCTCATGTTATAGGACGGGTCTCAGGTTTGGTATTAGAAGCATTGTGATATCACATCTCATGCTATAGGAAGTGTCTCAGGATTGGAATGGGAATTAGTTGGATATCACATCTCATGTTATAGGAAGGATCTCATGTTTGGTATTAGAAGCATTGAGATATCACATCTCATGCTATAGGAAGGGTCTCCGGATTGGAATGTGAAGGATTTGGATATTACATCTCATGCTAAAGGAAGGGTCTCAGGTTTGGAATGGGAAGGAGTTGGATATGACATCTCTTGTTATAGGGAGGGTCTCAGGATTTGAATGGCAAGGAGTTGGATATCACATCTCATGCCATAGGAAGGGTCTCAGGTTTGGTATAAGCATTGAGATATCACATCTCTGCTATCGGAAGGGTCTCAGGATTGGATTGGGAAGGAGTTGGATATCCCTTCTCATGCTATAGGAAGGGTCTCAGGTTGGAATGGGAAGGAGTTGGATATCACATCTCATGTTATAGGAAGGGTCTCAGGATTGGAATGGGAAGGATTTGGATATCGCATCTCTTGCTATAGGAAGGGTCTCAGGTTTTTTATTAGAAACATTGAGATATCACATCTCATGCTATAGGAAGGGTTTTAGGATTGGAATGGGAAGTATTTGGATATCACATCTCATGCTAAAGGAAGGGTCTCAGGTTTGGAAGGGGAAGGATTTGGATATCATATCTCATGTTATAGGACGGGACCCAGGTTTGGTATTAGAAGCATTGAGATATCACATCTCATGGTATAGGAAGGGTCTCAGGGTTGGAATGGGAAGGAGTTGGATATCACATCTCATCCAATAGGAAGGGTCTCAGGTTTGGAATGGGAAGGAATTGGATATCACATCTCATGTTATAGGAAGGGTCTCAGGTTTGGTAGAAGCGTTGAGATATCACATCTCTGCTATCGGAAGGGTCTCAGGATTGGATTGGGAAGGAGTTGGATATCCCTTCTCATGCTATAGGAAGGGTCTCAGGATTTGAATGGCAAGGAGTTGGATATCACATATCATGCCATAGGAAGGGTCTCAGGTTTGGTATAAGCATTGAGATATCACATCTCTGCTATCGGAAGGGTCTCCGGATTGGATTGGGAAGGAGTTGGATATCCCTTCTCATGCTATAGGAAGTGTCTCAGGTTGGAATGGGAAGGAGTTGGATATCACATCTCATGTTATAGGAAGGGTCTCAGGATTGGAATGGGAAGGATTTAGATATCACATCTCTTGCTATAGGAAGGGTCTCAGGATTGGAATGGGTAGGAGTTGGATATTACATTCTTGCTATAGGAAGGGTCTCATGTTTGGAATGGGAAGGAGTTGGATATCACATATGCTATAGGAAGTGTCTCAGGTCTGGAACGGGAAGGAGTTGGATATCACATCTCATGTTAGAGGAAGGATCTCAGGTTTGGTATTAGAGGCCTTGAGATATCACATCTCATGCTATAGGAAGGGTCTCAGGTTTGGTATAAGCATTGAGATATCACATCTCATGCTATAGGAAGGGTCTCAGGATTGGAATGGGAAGAAGTTGGATATCACATCTCATGCTATAGGAAGGGTCTCAGGTTTGGTATAAGCATTGAGATATCACATCTCATGCTATAGGAAGGGTCTCAGGATTGGAATGGGAAGGAGTTGTATATGACATCTCATGTCATAAGAAGGGTCTCAGGTTTGGTATAAGCATTGAGATATCACATCACATGCTATAGGAAGGGTCTCAGGATTGGAATGGGAAGGACTTGGATATCACATCTCATGCTATAGGCAGGGTCTCAGGTTTGGAAAGGGAAGGAGATGGATATCACATTTCATGTTAGAGGTAGGATCTCAGGTTTGGTATTAGAGGCATTGAGATATCACATCTCATGCTAACGGGAGGGTCTCAGGTTTGGAAGGGGAAGGATTTGGAAATCACATGTCATGTTATAGGAAGGATCTCAGGTTTGGTATTAGAAGCATTGAGATATCACATCTCATGCTATCGGAAGTATCTCAGGTTTGGTATTAGAGGCATTGAGATATCACATCTCATGCTATCATAAGGGTCTCAGGATTGGAATGGGAAGGAGTTGGATATCACATCTCATGTTATAGGAAGGATCTCAGGTTTGGTATTAGAAGCATTGAGATATCAAATCTCATGCTATAGGAAGGGTCTCAGGATTGGAATGGGAAGGAGTTGGATATCACATCTCATGCTATAGGAAGGGTCTCAGATTTGGTATAAGCATTGAGATATCACATCTCATGCTATAGGAAGGGTCTCAGGATTGGATTGGGAAGGAGTTGTATATGACATCTCAGGCCATAGGAAGGGTCTCAGGTTTGGTATACGCATTGAGATATCACATCTCTGCTATCGAAAGGGTCTCAGGATTGGAATGGGAAGGAGTTGGATATCACATCTCATGATAAAGGAAGGGTCTAAGGTTTGGAAGGGGAAGGATTTGGATATCACATCTCATGTTATAGGACGGGTCTCAGGTTTGGTATTAGAAGCATTGAGATATCAAGTCTCATGGTATAGGAAGGGTCTCAGAATTGGAATGGGAAGGCGTTGGATATCACATCTCAAGCTATAGGAAGGGTCTCAGGATTGGAATGGGAAGGAGTTTGATATCACATCTTATGCCATAGTATGGGTCTCAGGTTTGGTAGAAGCATTGGGATATCACATCTCATGCTATTGGAAGGGTATCAGTATTGGATTTGGAAGGAGTTGGATATCCCATCTCATGCTATTGGAAGGGTCTCAGGTTGGAATGGGAAGGAGTTGGATATCACATCTCATGCTATAGGAAGGGTCTCAGGTTTGGTATAAGCATTGAGATATCACATCTCATGCTATAGGAAGGGTCTCAGGAGTGGAATGGGAAGGAGTTGGATATCACATCTCATGTTATAGGAAGGGTCTCAGGTTTGGTATAAACATTGAGATATCACATCTCTGCTATCGGAAGTGTCTCAGGATTGGAATGGGAAGGAGTTGGATATCCCATCTCATGTTATAGGACGGGTCTCAGGTTTTTTATTAAAATCATTGAGATATCATATTGCATGCTGTAGGAAGGGTCTAAGGATTGGAATGGGAAGGACTAGGATATCACATCTCATGCTATAGATAGGCTCTCAGGTTTGGAAAGTGAAGGAGTTGGATATCACATTTCATGTTAGAGGAAGGATCTCAGGTTTGGTATTAGAGGCATTGAGATATCACATCTCAGGCTATAGGAAGGGTCTCAGGATTGGAATGGGAAGGAGTTGGATATCACATCTCATGCTATAGGAAGGGTCTCAGGATTGGAATGGGAAGGAGTTGTATATGACATCTCATGCCGTAGGGAGGGTCTCAGGTTTGGTATAAACATTGAGATATCACATCTCTGCTATCGAAAGGGTCTCAGGATTGGAATGGGAAGGAGTTGGATATCCCATCTCATGTTATAGGAAGAGTCTCAGGTTTGGTATTAGAAGCATTGAGATATCACATCTCATGCTATAGGAAGTGTCTCAGGATTGGAATGGGAAGGACTTGGGTATCACATCTCATGCTATAGGGAGGGTCTCAAGTTTGATATTAGAAGCATTGAGATATCACATCTCATGCTATAGGAAGGGTCTCAGGATTGGAATGGGAAGGAGTTGGATATCACATCTCATGCTATAGGAAGGGTCTCAGGTTTGGTATAAGCAGTGAGATATCACATCTCATGCTATAGGAAGTGTCTCAGGATTGGAATGGGAAGGAGTTGGATATCACATCTCATGTTATAGGAAGGATCTCAGGTTTGGTATAAGCATTGAGATATCAGATCTCTGCTATCGGAAGGGTCTCAGGATTGGAAAGGGAAGGAGTTGGATATTCCCATCTTATGTTATAGGAAGGATCTCAGGTTTGGTATTAGAAGCATTGAGATATCACATCTCATGCTATAGAAAGGGTCTCAGGATTGGAATGGGAAGGACTTGGATATCACATCTCTTGCTATAGGGAGGGTCTCAAGTTTGATATTAGAAGCATTGAGGTATCACATTTCATGATATCGGAAGGGTCTCAAGATTGGAATGGGAAGGAGTTGGATATCACATCTCATGATAAAGGAAGGGTCTAAGGTTTGGAAGGGGAAGGATTTGGATATCACATCTCATGTTATAGGACGGGTCTCAGGTTTGGTATTAGAAGCATTGAGATATCAAGTCTCATGGTATAGGAAGGGTCTCAGGATTGGAATGGGATGGAGTTGGATATCACATCTCAAGCTATAGGAAGGGTCTCAGGATTAGAATGGGAAGGAGTTTGATATCACATCTCATGCCATAGTATGGGTCTCAGGTTTGGTAGAAGCATTGGGATATCACATCTCATGCTATCGGAAGGGTATCGGGATTGGATTTGGAAGGAGTTGGATATCCCATCTCATGCTATAGGAAGGGTCTCAGGTTGGAATGGGAAGGAGTTGGATATCACATCTCATGTTATAGGAAGGGTCTCAGGATTGGAATGGGAAGTACTTGGATATCACATCTCATGCTATAGGAAGGCTCTCAGGTTTGCAAGGGGAAAGAGTTGGATATCACATTTCATGCTATCAGAAGGATCTCAGGTTTGGTATAGAAGCATTGAGATATCATATCTTATGCTATCAGAAGAGTCTCAGGATTGGAATGGGAAGGAGTTGGATATCACATCTCATGCTAAAGGGAGGGTCTCAGGTTTGGAAGATAAGGATTTGGATATCACATCTCATGTTATAGGAAGGATCTCAGGTTTGGTATTAGAAGTATTGAGATATCACATCTCATGCTATCGGAAGGATCTCAGGTTTGGTATAGAAGCACATCTCATGCTAAAGGGAGGGTCTCAGGTTTGGAAGGGGAAGGATTTTGATATCACATCTCATGTTATAGGAAGGATCTCAGGTTTGGTATTAGAGGGATTGAGATATCACATCTCATGCTATCGGAAGGGTATCAGGATTGGATTTGGAAGTAGTTGGATATCCCATCTCATGCTATAGGAAGGGTCTCAGGTTGGAATGGGAAGGAGTTGGATATCACATCTCATGTTATAGGAAGGGTCTCAGGATTGGAATGGGAAATACTTCGATATCACATCTCATGCTATAGGAAGGCTCTCAGGTTTGCAAGGGGAAGGAGTTGGATATCACATTTCATGTTAGAGGTAGGATCTCAGGTTTGGTATTAGAGGCATTGAGATATCACATCTCATGCTATCAGAAATGTCTCAGGATTGGAATGGGAAGGAGTTGGATATCACATCTCATGCTAAAGGGAGGGTCTCTGGTTTGGAAGGGGAAGGATTTGGATATCACATCTCATGTTATAGGAAGGATCTCAGGTTTGGTATTAGAAGCATTGAGATATCACATCTCATGCTATAGGAAGGGTCTCAGGATTGGAATGGGAAGGAATTGGATATCACATCTCATGTCATAGGAAGGATCTCAGGTTTGGTATTAGAAGCATTGAGATATCACATCTCATGCTATAGGAATGGTCTCAGGATTGGAATGGGAAGGAGTTGGATATTAGATTCTTGCTATAGAAAGGGTCTCAGGTTTGGAACGGGAAGGAGTTGGATATCACATCTCATGTTATAGGAAGGATCTCAGATTTGGTATTAGAGGCATTGAGATATCACATCTCATGCTATAGGAAGGGTCTCAGGATTGGAATGGGAAGGATTTGGATATCACATCTCATGCTATAGGAAGGGTCTCAGGTTTGGTATAAGCATTGAGATATCACATCTCATGCTATAGGAAGAGTCTCAGGATTGGAATGGGAAGGAGTTGGATATCACATCTCATGCTATAGGTAGGCTCTCAGGTTTGGAAAGGGAAGGATTTGGATATCCAATCTCATGTTATAGGACTGGTCTCAGGTTTGGTATTAGAAGCATTGAGATATCACATCGCATGCTGTAGGAAGGTTCTCAGGTTTGGAATGGGGAGGAATTGGATATCACATCTCATGTCATAGGAAGGATCTCAGGTTTGGTATTAGAAGCATTGAGATATCACATCTCATGCTATAGGAATGGTCTCAGGATTGGAATGGGAAGGAGTTGGATATTACATTCTTGCTATAGGAAGGGTCTCATGTTTGGAATGGGAAGGAGTTGGATATCACATATGCTATAGGAAGGGTCTCAGGTTTGAAACGGGAAGGAGTTGGATATCACATCTCATGTTATAGGAAGGGTCTCAGGTTTGTTATAAGCATTGAGATATCACATCTCTGCTATCGGAAGTGTCTCAGGATTGGAATGGGAAGGTGTTGGATATCCCATCTCATGTTATAGGACGGGTCTCAGGTTTGTTATTAGAATCATTGAGATATCATATTGCATGCTGTAGGAAGGGTCTAAGGATTGGAATGGGAAGGACTTGGATATCACATCTCATGCTATAGGTAGGCTCTCAGGTTTGGAAAGGGAAGGAGTTCGATATCACATTTCATGTTAGAGGAGGGATCTCAGGTTTGGTATTAGAGGCATTGAGATATCACATATCATGCTATAGGAAGGGTCTCAGGATTGGAATGGGAAGGAGTTGGATATCACATCTCAAGCTTTAGGAAGGGTCTCAGGTTTGGTATAAGCATTGCGATAGCACATCTCATGCTATAGGAAGGGTCTCAGGATTGGAATGGGAAGGAGTTGGATATTACATCTCATGTTATAGGAAAGATCTCAGGTTTGGTATTAGAAGCATTGAGACATCACATCTCATGTTATAGGAAGGGTCTCAGGATTGGAATGGGAAGAAGTTGGATATCACATTTCATGCTATAGGAAGGGTCTCAGGTTTGGAAGGGGAAGGAGTTGGATATCCAATCTCATGTTATAGGACTGGTCTCAGGTTTGGTATTAGAAGCATTGAGATATCACATCGCATGCTGTAGGAAGGTTCTCAGGTTTGGTATTAGAAGCATTGAGACATCACATCTCATGCTATAGGAAGGGTCTCAGGATTGGAATGGGAAGGAGTTGGATATCACATCTCATGTTATAGGAAGGATCTCAGGTTTGGTATTAGAAGCATTGAGACATCACATCTCATGCTATAGGAAGGGTCTCAGGATTGGAATGGGAAGGAGTTGGATATCACATCTCATGCTATAGGAAGGGTCTCAGATTTGGTATAAGCATTGAGATATCACATCTCATGATATAGGAAGGGTCTCAGGATTGGAATGGGGAGGACTTGGATGTCACATCTCATGCTATAGGGAGGGTCTCAAGTTTGATATTAGAAGCATTGAGATAACAAATCTCATGATATCGGAAGGGTCTCAGGATTGGAATGGGAAGGAGTTGGATATCACATCTCATGATAAAGGAAGGGTCTAAGGTTTGGAAGGGGAAAGATTTGGATATCACAGCTCATGTTATAGGACGGGTCTCAGGTTTGGTATTAGAAGCATTGAGATATCAAGTCTCATGGCATAGGAAGGGTCTCAGAATTGGAATGGGAAGGAGTTGGATATCACATCTCAAGCTATAGGAAGAGTCTCAAGATTGGAATGGGAAGGAGTTTGATATCACATCTCATGCCATAGTATGGGTCTCAGGTTTGGTAGAAGCATTGGGATATCACATCTCATGCTATTGGAAGGGTATCAGTATTGGATTTGGAAGGAGTTGGATATCCCATCTCATGCTATAGGAAGGGTCTCAGGTTGGAATGGGAAGGAGTTGGATATCACATTTCATGTTATAGGAAGGGTCTCAGGATTGGAATGGGAAGGACTTGGATATCATATCTCATGCTATAGGAAGGCTCTCAGGTTTGGAAGGGGAAGGAGTTGGATATCACATTTCATGTTAGAGGAAGGATCTCAGGTTTGGTATTAGAGGCCTTGAGATATCACATATCATGCTATAGGAAGGGTCTCAGGATTGGAATGGGAAGGAGTTGGATATCACTTCTCAAGCTTTAGGAAGGGTCTCAGGTTTGGTATAAGCATTGAGATAGCACATCTCATGCTATAGGAAGGGTCTCAGGATTGGAATGGGAAGGAGTTGGATATTACATCTCATGTTATAGGAAAGATCTCAGGTTTGGTATTAGAAGCATTGAGACATCACATCTCATGTTATAGGAAGGGTCTCAGGATTGGAATGGGAAGAAGTTGGATATCACATCTCATGCTATAGGAAGGGTCTCAGGTTTGGAAAGGGAAGGAGTTGGATATCCAATCTCATGTTATAGGACTGGTCTCAGGTTTGGTATTAGAAGCATTGAGATATCACATCGCATGCTGTAGGAAGGTTCTCAGGTTTGGTATTAGAAGCATTGAGACATCACATCTCATGCTATAGGAAGGGTCTCAGGATTGGAATGGGAAGGAGTTGGATATCACATCTCATGTTATAGAAAGGATCTCAGGTTTGGTATTAGAAGCATTGAGACATCACATCTCATGCTATAGGAAGGGTCTCAGGATTGGAATGGGAAGGAGTTGGATATCACATCTCATGCTATAGGAAGGGTCTCAGATTTGGTATAAGCATTGAGATATCACATCTCATGCTATAGGAAGGGTCTCAGGATTGGATTGGGAAGGAGTTGTATATGACATCTCAGGCCATAGGAAGGGTCTCAGGATTGGTATAAGCATTGAGATATCACATCTCTGCTATCGGAAGGGTCTCAGGATTGGAATGGGAAGGAGTTGGATATCCCATCTCATGATAAAGGAAGGGTCTAAGGTTTGGAAGGGGAAAGATTTGGATATCACATCTCATGTTATAGGACGGGTCTCAATTTTGATATTAGAAGCATTGAGATAACAAATCTCATGATATCGGAAGGGTCTCAGGATTGGAATGGGAAGGAGTTGGATATCACATCTCATGATAAAGGAAGGGTCTAAGGTTTGGAAGGGGAAAGATTTGGATATCACATCTCATGTTATAGGACGGGTCTCAGGTTTGGTATTAGAAGCATTGAGATATCAAGTCTCATGGTATAGGAAGGGTCTCAGAATTGGAATGGGAAGGATTTCGGATATCACATCTCAAGCTATAGGAAGAGTCTCAGGATTGGAATGGGAAGGAGTTTGATATCACATCTCATGCCATAGTATGGTTCTCAGGTTTGGTAGAAGCATTGGGATATCACATCTCATGCTATTGGAAGGGTATCAGTATTGGATTTGGAAGGAGTTGGATATCCCATCTCATGCTATAGGAAGGGTCTCAGGTTGGAATGGGAAGGAGTTGGATATCACATTTCATGTTATAGGAAGGGTCTCAGGATTGGAATGGGAAGGAGTTGGATATCACATCTCAAGCTTTAGGAAGGGTCTCAGGTTTGGTATAAGCATTGAGATAGCACATCTCATGCTATAGGAAGGGTCTCAGGATTGGAATGGGAAGGAGTTGGATATCACATCTCATGTTATAGGAAAGATCTCAGGTTTGGTATTAGAAGCATTGAGACATCACATCTCATGTTATAGGAAGGGTCTCAGGATTGGAATGGGAAGAAGTTGGATATCACATCTCATGCTATAGGAAGGGTCTCAGGTTTGGAAGGGGAAGGAGTTGGATATCCAATCTCATGTTATAGGACTGGTCTCAGGTTTGGTATTAGAAGCATTGAGATATCACATCGCATGCTGTAGGAAGGTTCTCAGGTTTGGAATGGGGAGGAATTGGATATCACATCTCATGTCATAGGAAGGATCTCAGGTTTGGTATTAGAAGCATTGAGATATCACATCTCATGCTATAGGAATGGTCTCAGGATTGGAATGGGAAGGAGTTGGATATTACATTCTTGCTATAGGAAGGGTCTCATGTTTGGAATGGGAAGGAGTTGGATATCACATATGCTATAGGAAGGGTCTGAGGTTTGAAACGGGAAGGAGTTGGATATCACATCTCATGTCATAGGAAGGGTCTCAGGTTTGTTATAAGCATTGAGATATCACATCTCTGCTATCGGAAGTGTCTCAGGATTGGAATGGGAAGGTGTTGGATATCCCATCTCATGTTATAGGACGGGTCTCAGGTTTGTTATTAGAATCATTGAGATATCATATTGCATGCTGTAGGAAGGGTCTAAGGATTGGAATGGGAAGGACTTGGATATCACATCTCATGCTATAGGTAGGCTCTCAGGTTTGGAAAGGGAAGGAGTTCGATATCACATTTCATGTTAGAGGAGGGATCTCAGGTTTGGTATTAGAGGCATTGAGATATCACATATCATGCTATAGGAAGGGTCTCAGGATTGGAATGGGAAGGAGTTGGATATCACATCTCAAGCTTTAGGAAGGGTCTCAGGTTTGGTATAAGCATTGCGATAGCACAACTCATGCTATAGGAAGGGTCTCAGGATTGGAATGGGAAGGAGTTGGATATTACATCTCATGTTATAGGAAAGATCTCAGGTTTGGTATTAGAAGCATTGAGACATCACATCTCATGTTATAGGAAGGGTCTCAGGATTGGAATGGGAAGAAGTTGGATATCACATCTCATGCTATAGGAAGGGTCTCAGGTTTGGAAGGGGAAGGAGTTGGATATCCAATCTCATGTTATAGGACTGGTCTCAGGTTTGGTATTAGAAGCATTGAGATATCACATCGCATGCTGTAGGAAGGTTCTCAGGTTTGGTATTAGAAGCATTGAGACATCACATCTCATGCTATAGGAAGGGTCTCAGGATTGGAATGGGAAGGAGTTGGATATCACATCTCATGTTATAGGAAGGATCTCAGGTTTGGTATAAGCATTGAGATATCACATCACATGCTGTAGGAAGGTTCTCAGGTTTGGTATTAGAAGCATTGAGACATCACATCTCATGCTATAGGAAGGGTCTCAGGATTGGAATGGGAAGGAGTTGGATATCACATATCATGCTATAGGAAGGGTCTCAGATTTGGTATAAGCATTGAGATATCACATCTCATGATATAGGAAGGGTCTCAGGATTGGATTGGGAAGGAGTTGTATATGACATCTCAGGCCATAGGAAGGGTCTCAGGATTGGTATAAGCATTGAGATATCACATCTCTGCTATCGGAAGGGTCTCAGGATTGGAATGGGAAGGAGTTGGATATCCCATCTCATGATAAAGGAAGGGTCTAAGGTTTGGAAGGGGAAAGATTTGGATATCACATCTCATGTTATAGGACGGGTCTCAATTTTGATATTAGAAGCATTGAGATAACAAATCTCATGATATTGGAAGAGTCTCAGGATTGGAATGGGAAGGAGTTGGATATCACATCTCATGATAAAGGAAGGGTCTAAGGTTTGGAAGGGGAAAGATTTGGATATCACATCTCATGTTATAGGACGGGTCTCAGGTTTGGTATTAGAAGCATTGAGATATCAAGTCTCATGGTATAGGAAGGGTCTCAGAATTGGAATGGGAAGGATTTGGATATCACATCTCAAGCTATAGGAAGAGTCTCAGGATTGGAATGGGAAGGAGTTTGATATCACATCTCATGCCATAGTATGGTTCTCAGGTTTGGTAGAAGCATTGGGATATCACATCTCATGCTATTGGAAGGGTATCAGTATTGGATTTGGAAGGAGTTGGATATCCCATCTCATGCTATAGGAAGGGTCTCAGGTTGGAATGGGAAGGAGTTGGATATCACATTTCATGTTATAGGAAGGGTCTCAGGATTGGAATGGGAAGGAGTTGGATATCACATCTCAAGCTTTAGGAAGGGTCTCAGGTTTGGTATAAGCATTGAGATAGCACATCTCATGCTATAGGAAGGGTCTCAGGATTGGAATGGGAAGGAGTTGGATATCACATCTCATGTTATAGGAAAGATCTCAGGTTTGGTATTAGAAGCATTGAGACATCACATCTCATGTTATAGGAAGGGTCTCAGGATTGGAATGGGAAGAAGTTGGATATCACATCTCATGCTATAGGAAGGGTCTCAGGTTTGGAAGGGGAAGGAGTTGGATATCCAATCTCATGTTATAGGACTGGTCTCAGGTTTGGTATTAGAAGCATTGAGATATCACATCGCATGCTGTAGGAAGGTTCTCAGGTTTGGAATGGGGAGGAATTGGATATCACATCTCATGTCATAGGAAGGATCTCAGGTTTGGTATTAGAAGCATTGAGATATCACATCTCATGCTATAGGAATGGTCTCAGGATTGGAATGGGAAGGAGTTGGATATTACATTCTTGCTATAGGAAGGGTCTCATGTTTGGAATGGGAAGGAGTTGGATATCACATATGCTATAGGAAGGGTCTCAGGTTTGAAACGGGAAGGAGTTGGATATCACATCTCATGTCATAGGAAGGGTCTCAGGTTTGTTATAAGCATTGAGATATCACATCTCTGCTATCGGAAGTGTCTCAGGATTGGAATGGGAAGGTGTTGGATATCCCATCTCATGTTATAGGACGGGTCTCAGGTTTGTTATTAGAATCATTGAGATATCATATTGCATGCTGTAGGAAGGGTCTAAGGATTGGAATGGGAAGGACTTGGATATCACATCTCATGCTATAGGTAGGCTCTCAGGTTTGGAAAGGGAAGGAGTTCGATATCACATTTCATGTTAGAGGAGGGATCTCAGGTTTGGTATTAGAGGCATTGAGATATCACATATCATGCTATAGGAAGGGTCTCAGGATTGGAATGGGAAGGAGTTGGATATCACATCTCAAGCTTTAGGAAGGGTCTCAGGTTTGGTATAAGCATTGCGATAGCACATCTCATGCTATAGGAAGGGTCTCAGGATTGGAATGGGAAGGAGTTGGATATTACATCTCATGTTATAGGAAAGATCTCAGGTTTGGTATTAGAAGCATTGAGACATCACATCTCATGTTATAGGAAGGGTCTCAGGATTGGAATGGGAAGAAGTTGGATATCACATCTCATGCTATAGGAAGGGTCTCAGGTTTGGAAGGGGAAGGAGTTGGATATCCAATCTCATGTTATAGGACTGGTCTCAGGTTTGGTATTAGAAGCATTGAGATATCACATCGCATGCTGTAGGAAGGTTCTCAGGTTTGGTATTAGAAGCATTGAGACATCACATCTCATGCTATAGGAAGGGTCTCAGGATTGGAATGGGAAGGAGTTGGATATCACATCTCATGTTATAGGAAGGATCTCAGGTTTGGTATAAGCATTGAGATATCACATCACATGCTGTAGGAAGGTTCTCAGGTTTGGTATTAGAAGCATTGAGACATCACATCTCATGCTATAGGAAGGGTCTCAGGATTGGAATGGGAAGGAGTTGGATATCACATCTCATGCTATAGGAAGGGTCTCAGATTTGGTATAAGCATTGAGATATCACATCTCATGATATAGGAAGGGTCTCAGGATTGGATTGGGAAGGAGTTGTATATGACATCTCAGGCCATAGGAAGGGTCTCAGGATTGGTATAAGCATTGAGATATCACATCTCTGCTATCGGAAGGGTCTCAGGATTGGAATGGGAAGGAGTTGGATATCCCATCTCATGATAAAGGAAGGGTCTAAGGTTTGGAAGGGGAAAGATTTGGATATCACATCTCATGTTATAGGACGGGTCTCAATTTTGATATTAGAAGCATTGAGATAACAAATCTCATGATATTGGAAGAGTCTCAGGATTGGAATGGGAAGGAGTTGGATATCACATCTCATGATAAAGGAAGGGTCTAAGGTTTGGAAGGGGAAAGATTTGGATATCACATCTCATGTTATAGGACGGGTCTCAGGTTTGGTATTAGAAGCATTGAGATATCAAGTCTCATGGTATAGGAAGGGTCTCAGAATTGGAATGGGAAGGATTTGGATATCACATCTCAAGCTATAGGAAGAGTCTCAGGATTGGAATGGGAAGGAGTTTGATATCACATCTCATGCCATAGTATGGTTCTCAGGTTTGGTAGAAGCATTGGGATATCACATCTCATGCTATTGGAAGGGTATCAGTATTGGATTTGGAAGGAGTTGGATATCCCATCTCATGCTATAGGAAGGGTCTCAGGTTGGAATGGGAAGGAGTTGGATATCACATTTCATGTTATAGGAAGGGTCTCAGGATTGGAATGGGAAGGAGTTGGATATCACATCTCAAGCTTTAGGAAGGGTCTCAGGTTTGGTATAAGCATTGAGATAGCACATCTCATGCTATAGGAAGGGTCTCAGGATTGGAATGGGAAGGAGTTGGATATCACATCTCATGTTATAGGAAAGATCTCAGGTTTGGTATTAGAAGCATTGAGACATCACATCTCATGTTATAGGAAGGGTCTCAGGATTGGAATGGGAAGAAGTTGGATATCACATCTCATGCTATAGGAAGGGTCTCAGGTTTGGAAGGGGAAGGAGTTGGATATCCAATCTCATGTTATAGGACTGGTCTCAGGTTTGGTATTAGAAGCATTGAGATATCACATCGCATGCTGTAGGAAGGTTCTCAGGTTTGGAATGGGGAGGAATTGGATATCACATCTCATGTCATAGGAAGGATCTCAGGTTTGGTATTAGAAGCATTGAGATATCACATCTCATGCTATAGGAATGGTCTCAGGATTGGAATGGGAAGGAGTTGGATATTACATTCTTGCTATAGGAAGGGTCTCATGTTTGGAATGGGAAGGAGTTGGATATCACATATGCTATAGGAAGGGTCTCAGGTTTGAAACGGGAAGGAGTTGGATATCACATCTCATGTTATAGGAAGGGTCTCAGGTTTGTTATAAGCATTGAGATATCACATCTCTGCTATCGGAAGTGTCTCAGGATTGGAATGGGAAGGTGTTGGATATCCCATCTCATGTTATAGGACGGGTCTCAGGTTTGTTATTAGAATCATTGAGATATCATATTGCATGCTGTAGGAAGGATCTAAGGATTGGAATGGGAAGGACTTGGATATCACATCTCATGCTATAGGTAGGCTCTCAGGTTTGGAAAGGGAAGAAGTTCGATATCACATTTCATGTTAGAGGAGGGATCTCAGGTTTGGTATTAGAGGCATTGAGATATCACATATCATGCTATAGGAAGGGTCTCAGGATTGGAATGGGAAGGAGTTGGATATCACATCTCAAGCTTTAGGAAGGGTCTCAGGTTTGGTATAAGCATTGCGATAGCACATCTCATGCTATAGGAAGGGTCTCAGGATTGGAATGGGAAGGAGTTGGATATTACATCTCATGTTATAGGAAAGATCTCAGGTTTGGTATTAGAAGCATTGAGACATCACATCTCATGTTATAGGAAGGGTCTCAGGATTGGAATGGGAAGAAGTTGGATATCACATCTCATGCTATAGGAAGGGTCTCAGGTTTGGAAGGGGAAGGAGTTGGATATCCAATCTCATGTTATAGGACTGGTCTCAGGTTTGGTATTAGAAGCATTGAGATATCACATCGCATGCTGTAGGAAGGTTCTCAGGTTTGGTATTAGAAGCATTGAGACATCACATCTCATGCTATAGGAAGGGTCTCAGGATTGGAATGGGAAGGAGTTGGATATCACATCTCATGTTATAGGAAGGATCTCAGGTTTGGTATTAGAAGCATTGAGACATCACATCTCATGCTATAGGAAGGGCCTCAGGATTGGAATGGGAAGGAGTTGGATATCACATCTCATGCTATAGGAAGGGTCTCAGATTTGGTATAAGCATTGAGATATCACATCTCATGATATAGGAAGGGTCTCAGGATTGGAATGGGGAGGACTTGGATGTCACATCTCATGCTATAGGGAGGGTCTCAAGTTTGATATTAGAAGCATTGAGATAACAAATCTCATGATATCGGAAGGGTCTCAGGATTGGAATGGGAAGGAGTTGGATATCACATCTCATGATAAAGGAAGGGTCTAAGGTTTGGAAGGGGAAAGATTTGGATATCACAGCTCATGTTATAGGACGGGTCTCAGGTTTGGTATTAGAAGCATTGAGATATCAAGTCTCATGGCATAGGAAGGGTCTCAGAATTGGAATGGGAAGGAGTTGGATATCACATCTCAAGCTATAGGAAGAGTCTCAAGATTGGAATGGGAAGGAGTTTGATATCACATCTCATGCCATAGTATGGGTCTCAGGTTTGGTAGAAGCATTGGGATATCACATCTCATGCTATTGGAAGGGTATCAGTATTGGATTTGGAAGGAGTTGGATATCCCATCTCATGCTATAGGAAGGGTCTCAGGTTGGAATGGGAAGGAGTTGGATATCACATTTCATGTTATAGGAAGGGTCTCAGGATTGGAATGGGAAGGACTTGGATATCATATCTCATGCTATAGGAAGGCTCTCAGGTTTGGAAGGGGAAGGAGTTGGATATCACATTTCATGTTAGAGGAAGGATCTCAGATTTGGTATTAGAGGCCTTGAGATATCACATATCATGCTATAGGAAGGGTCTCAGGATTGGAATGGGAAGGAGTTGGATATCACATCTCAAGCTTTAGGAAGGGTCTCAGGTTTGGTATAAGCATTGAGATAGCACATCTCATGCTATAGGAAGGGTCTCAGGATTGGAATGGGAAGGAGTTGGATATTACATCTCATGTTATAGGAAAGATCTCAGGTTTGGTATTAGAAGCATTGAGACATCACATCTCATGTTATAGGAAGGGTCTCAGGATTGGAATGGGAAGAAGTTGGATATCACATCTCATGCTATAGGAAGGGTCTCAGGTTTGGAAAGGGAAGGAGTTG
Source organism: Ambystoma mexicanum (assembly GCF_040938575.1). Classification (NCBI taxonomy): domain Eukaryota; kingdom Metazoa; phylum Chordata; class Amphibia; order Caudata; family Ambystomatidae; genus Ambystoma; species Ambystoma mexicanum. Next base: position 1,501,272,949 of record NC_090923.1, on the reverse strand, counting down.
GATATCCAATCTCATGTTATAGGACTGGTCTCAGGTTTGGTATTAGAAGCATTGAGATATCACATCGCATGCTGTAGGAAGGTTCTCAGGTTTGGTATTAGAAGCATTGAGACATCACATCTCATGCTATAGGAAGGGTCTCAGGATTGGAATGGGAAGGAGTTGGATATCACATCTCATGTTATAGGAAGGATCTCAGGTTTGGTATTAGAAGCATTGAGACATCACATCTCATGCTATAGGAAGGGTCTCAGGATTGGAATGGGAAGGAGTTGGATATCACATCTCATGCTATAGGAAGGGTCTCAGATTTGGTATAAGCATTGAGATATCACATCTCATGCTATAGGAAGGGTCTCAGGATTGGATTGGGAAGGAGTTGTATATGACATCTCAGGCCATAGGAAGGGTCTCAGGATTGGTATAAGCATTGAGATATCACATCTCTGCTATCGGAAGGGTCTCAGGATTGGAATGGGAAGGAGTTGGATATCCCATCTCATGATAAAGGAAGGGTCTAAGGTTTGGAAGGGGAAAGATTTGGATATCACATCTCATGTTATAGGACGGGTCTCAATTTTGATATTAGAAGCATTGAGATAACAAATCTCATGATATCGGAAGGGTCTCAGGATTGGAATGGGAAGGAGTTGGATATCACATCTCATGATAAAGGAAGGGTCTAAGGTTTGGAAGGGGAAAGATTTGGATATCACATCTCATGTTATAGGACGGGTCTCAGGTTTGGTATTAGAAGCATTGAGATATCAAGTCTCATGGTTTAGGAAGGGTCTCAGAATTGTAATGGGAAGGAGTTTGATATCACATCTCATGCCATAGTATGGTTCTCAGGTTTGGTAGAAGCATTGGGATATCACATCTCATGCTATTGGAAGGGTATCAGTATTGGATTTGGAAGGAGTTGGATATCCCATCTCATGCTATAGGAAGGGTCTCAGGTTGGAATGGGAAGGAGTTGGATATCACATTTCATGTTATAGGAAGGGTCTCAGGATTGGAATGGGAAGGAGTTGGATATCACATCTCAAGCTTTAGGAAGGGTCTCAGGTTTGGTATAAGCATTGAGATAGCACATCTCATGCTATAGGAAGGGTCTCAGGATTGGAATGGGAAGGAGTTGGATATCACATCTCATGTTATAGGAAAGATCTCAGGTTTGGTATTAGAAGCATTGAGACATCACATCTCATGTTATAGGAAGGGTCTCAGGATTGGAATGGGAAGAAGTTGGATATCACATCTCATGCTATAGGAAGGGTCTCAGGTTTGGAAGGGGAAGGAGTTGGATATCCAATCTCATGTTATAGGACTGGTCTCAGGTTTGGTATTAGAAGCATTGAGATATCACATCGCATGCTGTAGGAAGGTTCTCAGGTTTGGAATGGGGATGAATTGGATATCACATCTCATGTCATAGGAAGGATCTCAGGTTTGGTATTAGAAGCATTGAGATATCACATCTCATGCTATAGGAATGGTCTCAGGATTGGAATGGGAAGGAGTTGGATATTACATTCTTGCTATAGGAAGGGTCTCATGTTTGGAATGGGAAGGAGTTGGATATCACATATGCTATAGGAAGGGTCTCAGGTTTGAAACGGGAAGGAGTTGGATATCACATCTCATGTTATAGGAAGGGTCTCAGGTTTGTTATAAGCATTGAGATATCACATCTCTGCTATCGGAAGTGTCTCAGGATTGGAATGGGAAGGTGTTGGATATCCCATCTCATGTTATAGGACGGGTCTCAGGTTTGTTATTAGAATCATTGAGATATCATATTGCATGCTGTAGGAAGGGTCTAAGGATTGGAATGGGAAGGACTTGGATATCACATCTCATGCTATAGGTAGGCTCTCAGGTTTGGAAAGGGAAGGAGTTCGATATCACATTTCATGTTAGAGGAGGGATCTCAGGTTTGGTATTAGAGGCATTGAGATATCACATATCATGCTATAGGAAGGGTCTCAGGATTGGAATGGGAAGGAGTTGGATATCACATCTCAAGCTTTAGGAAGGGTCTCAGGTTTGGTATAAGCATTGCGATAGCACATCTCATGCTATAGGAAGGGTCTCAGGATTGGAATGGGAAGGAGTTGGATATTACATCTCATGTTATAGGAAAGATCTCAGGTTTGGTATTAGAAGCATTGAGACATCACATCTCATGTTATAGGAAGGGTCTCAGGATTGGAATGGGAAGAAGTTGGATATCACATCTCATGCTATAGGAAGGGTCTCAGGTTTGGAAGGGGAAGGAGTTGGATATCCAATCTCATGTTATAGGACTGGTCTCAGGTTTGGTATTAGAAGCATTGAGATATCACATCGCATGCTGTAGGAAGGTTCTCAGGTTTGGTATTAGAAGCATTGAGACATCACATCTCATGCTATAGGAAGGGTCTCAGGATTGGAATGGGAAGGAGTTGGATATCACATCTCATGTTATAGGAAGGATCTCAGGTTTGGTATTAGAAGCATTGAGACATCACATCTCATGCTATAAGAAGGGTCTCAGGATTGGAATGGGAAGGAGTTGGATATCACATCTCATGCTATAGGAAGGGTCTCAGATTTGGTATAAGCATTGAGATATCACATCTCATGATATAGGAAGGGTCTCAGGATTGGATTGGGAAGGAGTTGTATATGACATCTCAGGCCATAGGAAGGGTCTCAGGATTGGTATAAGCATTGAGATATCACATCTCTGCTATCGGAAGGGTCTCAGGATTGGAATGGGAAGGAGTTGGATATCCCATCTCATGATAAAGGAAGGGTCTAAGGTTTGGAAGGGGAAAGATTTGGATATCACATCTCATGTTATAGGACGGGTCTCAATTTTGATATTAGAAGCATTGAGATAACAAATCTCATGATATTGGAAGAGTCTCAGGATTGGAATGGGAAGGAGTTGGATATCACATCTCATGATAAAGGAAGGGTCTAAGGTTTGGAAGGGGAAAGATTTGGATATCACATCTCATGTTATAGGACGGGTCTCAGGTTTGGTATTAGAAGCATTGAGATATTAAGTCTCATGGTATAGGAAGGGTCTCAGAATTGGAATGGGAAGGATTTGGATATCACATCTCAAGCTATAGGAAGAGTCTCAGGATTGGAATGGGAAGGAGTTTGATATCACATCTCATGCCATAGTATGGTTCTCAGGTTTGGTAGAAGCATTGGGATATCACATCTCATGCTATTGGAAGGGTATCAGTATTGGATTTGGAAGGAGTTGGATATCCCATCTCATGCTATAGGAAGGGTCTCAGGTTGGAATGGGAAGGAGTTGGATATCACATTTCATGTTATAGGAAGGGTCTCAGGATTGGAATGGGAAGGAGTTTGATATCACATCTCATGCCATAGTATGGGTCTCAGGTTTGGTAGAAGCATTGGGATATCACATCTCATGCTATTGGAAGGGTATCAGTATTGGATTTGGAAGGAGTTGGATATCCCATCTCATGCTATAGGAAGGGTCTCAGGTTGGAATGGGAAGGAGTTGGATATCACATTTCATGTTATAGGAAGGGTCTCAGGATTGGAATGGGAAGGACTTGGATATCATATCTCATGCTATAGGAAGGCTCTCAGGTTTGGAAGGGGAAGGAGTTGGATATCACATTTCATGTTAGAGGAAGGATCTCAGATTTGGTATTAGAGGCCTTGAGATATCACATATCATGCTATAGGAAGGGTCTCAGGATTGGAATGGGAAGGAGTTGGATATCACATCTCAAGCTTTAGGAAGGGTCTCAGGTTTGGTATAAGCATTGAGATAGCACATCTCATGCTATAGGAAGGGTCTCAGGATTGGAATGGGAAGGAGTTGGATATTACATCTCATGTTATAGGAAAGATCTCAGGTTTGGTATTAGAAGCATTGAGACATCACATCTCATGTTATAGGAAGGGTCTCAGGATTGGAATGGGAAGAAGTTGGATATCACATCTCATGCTATAGGAAGGGTCTCAGGTTTGGAAAGGGAAGGAGTTGGATATCCAATCTCATGTTATAGGACTGGTCTCAGGTTTGGTATTAGAAGCATTGAGATATCACATCGCATGCTGTAGGAAGGTTCTCAGGTTTGGTATTAGAAGCATTGAGACATCACATCTCATGCTATAGGAAGGGTCTCAGGATTGGAATGGGAAGGAGTTGGATATCACATCTCATGTTATAGGAAGGATCTCAGGTTTGGTATTAGAAGCATTGAGACATCACATCTCATGCTATAGGAAGGGTCTCAGGATTGGAATGGGAAGGAGTTGGATATCACATCTCATGCTATAGGAAGGGTCTCAGATTTGGTATAAGCATTGAGATATCACATCTCATGCTATAGGAAGGGTCTCAGGATTGGATTGGGAAGGAGTTGTATATGACATCTCAGGCCATAGGAAGGGTCTCAGGATTGGTATAAGCATTGAGATATCACATCTCTGCTATCGGAAGGGTCTCAGGATTGGAATGGGAAGGAGTTGGATATCCCATCTCATGATAAAGGAAGGGTCTAAGGTTTGGAAGGGGAAAGATTTGGATATCACATCTCATGTTATAGGACGGGTCTCAATTTTGATATTAGAAGCATTGAGATAACAAATCTCATGATATCGGAAGGGTCTCAGGATTGGAATGGGAAGGAGTTGGATATCACATCTCATGATAAAGGAAGGGTCTAAGGTTTGGAAGGGGAAAGATTTGGATATCACATCTCATGTTATAGGACGGGTCTCAGGTTTGGTATTAGAAGCATTGAGATATCAAGTCTCATGGTTTAGGAAGGGTCTCAGAATTGTAATGGGAAGGAGTTTGATATCACATCTCATGCCATAGTATGGTTCTCAGGTTTGGTAGAAGCATTGGGATATCACATCTCATGCTATTGGAAGGGTATCAGTATTGGATTTGGAAGGAGTTGGATATCCCATCTCATGCTATAGGAAGGGTCTCAGGTTGGAATGGGAAGGAGTTGGATATCACATTTCATGTTATAGGAAGGGTCTCAGGATTGGAATGGGAAGGAGTTGGATATCACATCTCAAGCTTTAGGAAGGGTCTCAGGTTTGGTATAAGCATTGAGATAGCACATCTCATGCTATAGGAAGGGTCTCAGGATTGGAATGGGAAGGAGTTGGATATCACATCTCATGTTATAGGAAAGATCTCAGGTTTGGTATTAGAAGCATTGAGACATCACATCTCATGTTATAGGAAGGGTCTCAGGATTGGAATGGGAAGAAGTTGGATATCACATCTCATGCTATAGGAAGGGTCTCAGGTTTGGAAGGGGAAGGAGTTGGATATCCAATCTCATGTTATAGGACTGGTCTCAGGTTTGGTATTAGAAGCATTGAGATATCACATCGCATGCTGTAGGAAGGTTCTCAGGTTTGGAATGGGGATGAATTGGATATCACATCTCATGTCATAGGAAGGATCTCAGGTTTGGTATTAGAAGCATTGAGATATCACATCTCATGCTATAGGAATGGTCTCAGGATTGGAATGGGAAGGAGTTGGATATTACATTCTTGCTATAGGAAGGGTCTCATGTTTGGAATGGGAAGGAGTTGGATATCACATATGCTATAGGAAGGGTCTCAGGTTTGAAACGGGAAGGAGTTGGATATCACATCTCATGTTATAGGAAGGGTCTCAGGTTTGTTATAAGCATTGAGATATCACATCTCTGCTATCGGAAGTGTCTCAGGATTGGAATGGGAAGGTGTTGGATATCCCATCTCATGTTATAGGACGGGTCTCAGGTTTGTTATTAGAATCATTGAGATATCATATTGCATGCTGTAGGAAGGGTCTAAGGATTGGAATGGGAAGGACTTGGATATCACATCTCATGCTATAGGTAGGCTCTCAGGTTTGGAAAGGGAAGGAGTTCGATATCACATTTCATGTTAGAGGAGGGATCTCAGGTTTGGTATTAGAGGCATTGAGATATCACATATCATGCTATAGGAAGGGTCTCAGGATTGGAATGGGAAGGAGTTGGATATCACATCTCAAGCTTTAGGAAGGGTCTCAGGTTTGGTATAAGCATTGCGATAGCACATCTCATGCTATAGGAAGGGTCTCAGGATTGGAATGGGAAGGAGTTGGATATTACATCTCATGTTATAGGAAAGATCTCAGGTTTGGTATTAGAAGCATTGAGACATCACATCTCATGTTATAGGAAGGGTCTCAGGATTGGAATGGGAAGAAGTTGGATATCACATCTCATGCTATAGGAAGGGTCTCAGGTTTGGAAGGGGAAGGAGTTGGATATCCAATCTCATGTTATAGGACTGGTCTCAGGTTTGGTATTAGAAGCATTGAGATATCACATCGCATGCTGTAGGAAGGTTCTCAGGTTTGGTATTAGAAGCATTGAGACATCACATCTCATGCTATAGGAAGGGTCTCAGGATTGGAATGGGAAGGAGTTGGATATCACATCTCATGTTATAGGAAGGATCTCAGGTTTGGTATTAGAAGCATTGAGACATCACATCTCATGCTATAAGAAGGGTCTCAGGATTGGAATGGGAAGGAGTTGGATATCACATCTCATGCTATAGGAAGGGTCTCAGATTTGGTATAAGCATTGAGATATCACATCTCATGATATAGGAAGGGTCTCAGGATTGGATTGGGAAGGAGTTGTATATGACATCTCAGGCCATAGGAAGGGTCTCAGGATTGGTATAAGCATTGAGATATCACATCTCTGCTATCGGAAGGGTCTCAGGATTGGAATGGGAAGGAGTTGGATATCCCATCTCATGATAAAGGAAGGGTCTAAGGTTTGGAAGGGGAAAGATTTGGATATCACATCTCATGTTATAGGACGGGTCTCAATTTTGATATTAGAAGCATTGAGATAACAAATCTCATGATATTGGAAGAGTCTCAGGATTGGAATGGGAAGGAGTTGGATATCACATCTCATGATAAAGGAAGGGTCTAAGGTTTGGAAGGGGAAAGATTTGGATATCACATCTCATGTTATAGGACGGGTCTCAGGTTTGGTATTAGAAGCATTGAGATATTAAGTCTCATGGTATAGGAAGGGTCTCAGAATTGGAATGGGAAGGATTTGGATATCACATCTCAAGCTATAGGAAGAGTCTCAGGATTGGAATGGGAAGGAGTTTGATATCACATCTCATGCCATAGTATGGTTCTCAGGTTTGGTAGAAGCATTGGGATATCACATCTCATGCTATTGGAAGGGTATCAGTATTGGATTTGGAAGGAGTTGGATATCCCATCTCATGCTATAGGAAGGGTCTCAGGTTGGAATGGGAAGGAGTTGGATATCACATTTCATGTTATAGGAAGGGTCTCAGGATTGGAATGGGAAGGAGTTGGATATCACATCTCAAGCTTTAGGAAGGGTCTCAGGTTTGGTATAAGCATTGAGATAGCACATCTCATGCTATAGGAAGGGTCTCAGGATTGGAATGGGAAGGAGTTGGATATCACATCTCATGTTATAGGAAAGATCTCAGGTTTGGTATTAGAAGCATTGAGACATCACATCTCATGTTATAGGAAGGGTCTCAGGATTGGAATGGGAAGAAGTTGGATATCACATCTCATGCTATAGGAAGGGTCTCAGGTTTGGAAGGGGAAGGAGTTGGATATCCAATCTCATGTTATAGGACTGGTCTCAGGTTTGGTATTAGAAGCATTGAGATATCACATCGCATGCTGTAGGAAGGTTCTCAGGTTTGGAATGGGGAGGAATTGGATATCACATCTCATGTCATAGGAAGGATCTCAGGTTTGGTATTAGAAGCATTGAGATATCACATCTCATGCTATAGGAATGGTCTCAGGATTGGAATGGGAAGGAGTTGGATATTACATTCTTGCTATAGGAAGGGTCTCATGTTTGGAATGGGAAGGAGTTGGATATCACATATGCTATAGGAAGGGTCTCAGGTTTGAAACGGGAAGGAGTTGGATATCACATCTCATGTTATAGGAAGGGTCTCAGGTTTGTTATAAGCATTGAGATATCACATCTCTGCTATCGGAAGTGTCTCAGGATTGGAATGGGAAGGTGTTGGATATCCCATCTCATGTTATAGGACGGGTCTCAGGTTTGTTATTAGAATCATTGAGATATCATATTGCATGCTGTAGGAAGGGTCTAAGGATTGGAATGGGAAGGACTTGGATATCACATCTCATGCTATAGGTAGGCTCTCAGGTTTGGAAAGGGAAGGAGTTCGATATCACATTTCATGTTAGAGGAGGGATCTCAGGTTTGGTATTAGAGGCATTGAGATATCACATATCATGCTATAGGAAGGGTCTCAGGATTGGAATGGGAAGGAGTTGGATATCACATCTCAAGCTTTAGGAAGGGTCTCAGGTTTGGTATAAGCATTGCGATAGCACATCTCATGCTATAGGAAGGGTCTCAGGATTGGAATGGGAAGGAGTTGGATATCACATCTCATGCTATAGGAAGGGTCTCAGGTTTGGTATTAGAAGCATTGAGACATCACATCTCATGCTATAGGAAGGGTCTCAGGATTGGAATGGGAAGGAGTTGGATATCACATCTCATGTTATAGGAAGGATCTCAGGTTTGGTATTAGAAGCATTGAGACATCACATCTCATGCTATAGGAAGGGTCTCAGGATTGGAATGGGAAGGAGTTGGATATCACATCTCATGCTATAGGAAGGGTCTCAGATTTGGTATAAGCATTGAGATATCACATCTCATGATATAGGAAGGGTCTCAGGATTGGATTGGGAAGGAGTTGTATATGACATCTCAGGCCATAGGAAGGGTCTCAGGATTGGTATAAGCATTGAGATATCACATCTCTGCTATCGGAAGGGTCTCAGGATTGGAATGGGAAGGAGTTGGATATCCCATCTCATGATAAAGGAAGGGTCTAAGGTTTGGAAGGGGAAAGATTTGGATATCAAATCTCATGTTATAGGACGGGTCTCAATTTTGATATTAGAAGCATTGAGATAACAAATCTCATGATATCGGAAGGGTCTCAGGATTGGAATGGGAAGGAGTTGGATATCACATCTCATGATAAAGGAAGGGTCTAAGGTTTGGAAGGGGAAAGATTTGGATATCACATCTCATGTTATAGGACGGGTCTCAGGTTTGGTATTAGAAGCATTGAGATATCAAGTCTCATGGTATAGGAAGGGTCTCAGAATTGGAATGGGAAGGATTTGGATATCACATCTCAAGCTATAGGAAGAGTCTCAGGATTGGAATGGGAAGGAGTTTGATATCACATCTCATGCCATAGTATGGTTCTCAGGTTTGGTAGAAGCATTGGGATATCACATCTCATGCTATTGGAAGGGTATCAGTATTGGATTTGGAAGGAGTTGGATATCCCATCTCATGCTATAGGAAGGGTCTCAGGTTGGAATGGGAAGGAGTTGGATATCACATTTCATGTTATAGGAAGGGTCTCAGGATTGGAATGTGAAGGAGTTGGATATCACATCTCAAGCTTTAGGAAGGGTCTCAGGTTTGGTATAAGCATTGAGATAGCACATCTCATGCTATAGGAAGGGTCTCAGGATTGGAATGGGAAGGAGTTGGATATCACATCTCATGTTATAGGAAAGATCTCAGGTTTGATATTAGAAGCATTGAGACATCACATCTCATGTTATAGGAAGGGTCTCAGGATTGGAATGGGAAGAAGTTGGATATCACATCTCATGCTATAGGAAGGGTCTCAGGTTTGGAAGGGGAAGGAGTTGGATATCCAATCTCATGTTATAGGACTGGTCTCAGGTTTGGTATTAGAAGCATTGAGATATCACATCGCATGCTGTAGGAAGGTTCTCAGGTTTGGAATGGGGAGGAATTGGATATCACATCTCATGTCATAGGAAGGATCTCAGGTTTGGTATTAGAAGCATTGAGATATCACATCTCATGCTATAGGAATGGTCTCAGGGTTGGAATGGGAAGGAGTTGGATATTACATTCTTGCTATAGGAAGGGTCTCATGTTTGGAATGGGAAGGAGTTGGATATCACATATGCTATAGGAAGTGTCTCAGGTTTGAAACGGGAAGGAGTTGGATATCACATCTCATGTTATAGGAAGTGTCTCAGGTTTGGTATAAGCATTGAGATATCACATCTCTGCTATCGGAAGTGTCTCAGGATTGGAATGGGAAGGTGTTGGATATCCCATCTCATGTTATAGGACGGGTCTCAGGTTTGTTATTAGAATCATTGAGATATCATATTGCATGCTGTAGGAAGGGTCTAAGGATTGGAATGGGAAGGACTTGGATATCACATCTCATTCTATAGGTAGGCTCTCAGGTTTGGAAAGGGAAGGAGTTCGATATCACATTTCATGTTAGAGGAAGGATCTCAGGTTTGGTATTAGAGGCATTGAGATATCACATCTCATGCTATAGGAAGGGTCTCAGGATTGGAATGGGAAGGAGTTGGATATCACATCTCATGTTATAGGAAGGATCTCAGGTTTGGTATTAGAAGCATTGAGACATCACATCTCACGCTATCGGAAGGGTCTCAGGATTGGAATGGGAAGGAGTTGGATATCCCATCTCATGTTATAGGAAGAGTCTCAGGTTTGGTATTAGAAGCATTGAGATATCACATCTCATGCTATAGGAAGTGTCTCAGGATTGGAATCGGAAGGACTTGGATATCACATCTCATGCTATAGGGAGGGTCTCAAGTTTGATATTAGAAGCATTGAGATATCACATCTCATGCTATAGGAAGGGTCTCAGGATTGGAATGGGAAGGAGTTGGATATCACATCTCATGCTATAGGAAGGGTCTCAGGTTTGGTATAAGCAGTGAGATATCACATCTCATGCTATAGGAAGTGTCTCAGGATTGGAATGGGAAGGAGTTGGATATCACATCTCATGTTATAGGAAGGATCTCAGGTTTGGTATAAGCATTGAGATATCACATCTCTGCTATCGGAAGGGTCTCAGGATTGGAATGGAAGGAGTTGGATATTCCCATCTCATGTTATAGGAAGGGTCTCAGGTTTGGTATTAGAAGCATTGAGATATCACATCTCATGCTATAGGAAGGGTCTCAGGATTGGAATGGGAAGGACTTGGATATCACATCTCATGCTATAGGGAGGGTCTCAAGTTTGATATTAGAAGCATTGAGATATCACATCTCATGATATCGGAAGGGTCTCAGGGATGGAATGGGAAGGAGTTGGATATCACCTCTCATGATAAAGGAAGGGTCTAAGGTTTGGAAGGGGAAGGAGTTTGATATCACATCTCATGCCATAGTATGGGTCTCAGGTTTGGTAGAAGCATTGGGATATCACATCTCATGCTATCGGAAGGGTATCAGGATTGGATTTGGAAGGAGTTGGATATCCCATCTCATGCTATAGGAAGGGTCTCAGGTTGGAATGGGAAGGAGTTGGATATCACATCTCATGTTATAGGAAGGGTCTCAGGATTGGAATGGGAAGGACTTGGATATCACATCTCATGCTATAGGAAGGCTCTCAGGTTTGGAAGGGGAAAGAGTTGGATATCACATTTCATGTTAGAGGTAGGATCTCAGGTTTGGTATTAGAGGCATTGAGATATCACATCTCATGCTATCAGAAGAGTCTCAGGATTGGAATGGGAAGGAGTTGGATATCACATCTCATGCTAAAGGGAGGGTCTCAGGTTTGGAAGGGGAAGGATTTGGATATCACATCTCATGTTATAGGAAGGATCTAAGGTTTGGTATTAGCAGGATTTGAGATATCACATCTCATGCTATCGGAAGGATCCCAGGTTTGGTATAGAAGCATTGAGATATCACATCTCATGCTATCAGAAGGGTCTCAGGATTGGAATGGGAAGGAGTTGGATATCACATCTCATGCTAAAGGGAGGGTCTCAGGTTTGGAAGGGGAAGGATTTGGATATCACATCTCATGTTATCGGAAGGATCTCAGGTTTGGTATTAGAAGTATTGAGATATCACATCTCATGCTATAGGAAGGGTCTCAGGATTGGAATGGGAAGGAGTTGGTTATCACATCTCATGCTAAAGGAAGGGTCTCAGTTTTGATATTAGAAGCATTGAGATGTCACATCTCATGCTATCGGAAGTGTCTCAGGATTGGAATGGGAAGGAGCTGGATATCACATCTCATGCTAAAGGAAGGGTCTCAGGTTTGGAACGGGAAGGAGTTGGATATCACATCTCATGTTATAGGAAGGGTCTCAGGTTTGGTATAAGCATTGAGATATCACATCTCTGCTATCGGAAGTGTCTCAGGATTGGAATGGGAAGGACTTGGATATCACATCTCATGCTATAGATAGGCTCTCAGGTTTGGAAAGGGAAGGAGTTGGATATCACATTTCATGTTAGAGGAAGGATCTCAGGTTTGGTATTAGAGGCATTGAGATATCACATCTCAGGCTATAGGAAGGGTTTCAGGATTGGAATGGGAAGGAGTTGGATATCACATCTCATGCTATAGGAAGGGTCTCAGGATTGGAATGGGAAGGAGTTGGCTATCACATCTCATGCTATAGGAAGGGTCTCAGGTTTGGTATAAGCATTGAGATATCACATCTCGTGCTATAGGAAGGGTCTCAGGTTTGGAATGGGAAGGAGTTGTATATGACATCTCATGCTATAGACAGGGTCTCCGGTTTGGAAAGGGAAGGAGATGGATATCACATTTCATGTTAGAGGTAGGATCTCAGGTTTGGTATTAGAGGCATTGAGATATCACATCTGATGCTATCAGAAGGGTCTCAGGATTGGAATGGGAAGGAGTTGGATATCACATCTCATGCTAAAGGGAGGGTCTCAGGTTTGGAAGGGGAAGGATTTGGAAATCACATCTCATGTTATAGGAAGGATCTCAGGTTTGGTATTAGAAGCATTGAGATATCACATCTCATGCTATCATAAGGGTCTCAGGATTGGAATCGGAAGGAGTTGGATATCACATCTCATGTTATAGGAAGGATCTCAGGTTTGGTATTAGAAGCATTGAGACATCACATCTCATGCTATAGGAAGGGTCTCAGGATTGGAATGGGAAGGAGTTGGATATCACATCTCATGCTATAGGAAGGGTCTCAGATTTGGTATAAGCATTGAGATATCACATCTCATGCTATAGGAAGGGTCTCAGGATTGGAATGGGAAGCAGTTGGTTATCACATATCAGGCCATAGGAAGGGTCTCAGGTTTGGTATAAGCATTGAGATATCACATCTCTGCTATCGGAAGGGTCTCAGGAATGGAATGGGAAGGAGTTGGATATCCCATCTCATGTTATAGGAAGAGTCTCAGGTTTGGTATTAGAAGCATTGAGATATCCCATCTCATGCTATAGGAAGGGTCTCAGGTTGGAATGGGAAGGAGTTGGATATCACATTTCATGTTATAGGAAGGGTCTCAGGATTGGAATTGGAAGGACTTGGCTATCATATCTCATGCTATAGGAAGGCTCTCAGGTTTGGAAGGGGAAGGAGTTGGATATCACATTTCATGTTAGAGGAACGATCTCAGGTTTGGTATTAGAGGCCTTGAGATATCACATCTCATGCTATAGGAAGGGTCTCAGGATTGGAATGGGAAGGAGTTGGATATCACATCTCAAGCTATAGGAACGGTCTCAGGTTTGGTATAAGCATTGTGATATCACATCTCATGCTATAGGAAGGGTCTCAGGATTGGAATGGGAAGGAGTTGGATATCACATCTCATGTTATAGGAAAGATCTCAGGTTTGGTATTAGAAGCATTGAGACATCACATCTCATGTTATAGGAAGGGTCTCAGGATTGGAATGGGAAGAAGTTGGATATCACATCTCATGCTATAGGAAGGGTCTCAGGTTTGGTATAAGCATTGAGATATCACATCTCATGCTATAGGAAGGGTCTCAGGATTGGAATGGGAAGGAGTTGTATATGACATCTCATGCCATAGGAAGGGTCTCAGGTTTGGTATAAGCATTGAGATATCACATCTCATGCTATAGGAAGGGTCTCAGGTTTGGTATAAGCATTGAGATATCACATCTCATGCTATAGGAAGGGTCTCAGGATTGGAATGGGAAGGAGTTGTATATGACATCTCATGCCATAGGAAGGGTCTCAGGTTTGGTATAAGCATTGAGATATCACATCACATGCTATAGGAAGGGTCTCAGGATTGTAATGGGAAGGACTTGGATATCACATCTCATGCTATAGGCAGGGTCTCAGGTTTGGAAAGGGAAGGAGATGGATATCACATTTCATGTTAGAGGTAGGATCTCAGGTTTGGTATTAGAGGCATTGAAATATCACATCTCATGCTATCAGAAGTATCTCAGGTTTGGTATTAGAGGCATTGAGATATCACATCTCATGCTATCGGAAGTATCTCAGGTTTGGTATTAGAGGCATTGAGATATCACATCTCATGCTATCATAAGGGTCTCAGGATTGGAATGGGAAGGAGTTGGATATCACATCTCATGTTATAGGAAGGATCTCAGGTTTGGTATTAGAAGCATTGAGACATCACATCTCATGCTATAGGAAGGGTCTCAGGATTGGAATGGGAAGGAGTTGGATATCACATCTCATGCTATAGGAAGGGTCTCCGATTTGGTATAAGCATTGAGATATCACATCTCATGCTATAGGAACAGTCTCAGGATTGGAATGGAAAGGAGTTGTATATGACATCTCAGGCCATAGGAGGGGTCTCAGGTTTGGTATAAGCATTGAGATATCACATCTCTGCTATCGGAAGGGTCTCAGGATTGGAATGGGAAGGAGTTGGATATCCCATCTCATGTTATAGGAAGGGTCTCAGGTTTGGTATTAGAAGCATTGAGACATCACATCTCATGTTATAGGAAGGGTCTCAGGATTGGAATGGGAAGAAGTTGGATATCACATCTCATGCTATAGGAAGGGTCTCAGGTTTGGTATAAGCATTGAGATATCACATCTCATGCTATAGGAAGGGTCTCAGGATTGGAATGGGAAGGAGTTGTATATGACATCTCATGCCATAGGAAGGGTCTCAGGTTTGGTATAAGCATTGAGATATCACATCTCATGCTATAGGAAGGGTCTCAGGATTGGAATGGGAAGGAGTTGGATATCACATCTCATGCTATAGGAAGGGTCTCAGATTTGGTATAAGCATTGAGATATCACATCTCATGCTATAGGAAGAGTCTCAGGATTGGAATGGGAAGGACTTGGATATCACATCTCATGCTATAGGGAGGGTCTCAAGTTTGATATTAGAAGCATTGAGATATCACATCTCATGATATCGGGAGGGTCTCAGGGATGGAATGGGAAGGAGTTGGATATCACATCTCATGATAAAGGAAGGGTCTAAGGTTTGGAAGGGGAAGGAGTTTGATATCACATCTCATGCCATAGTATGGGTCTCAGGTTTGGTAGAAGCATTGGGATATCACATCTCATGCTATCGGAAGGGTATCAGGATTGGATTTGGAAGGAGTTGGATATCCCATCTCATGCTATAGGAAGGGTCTCAGGTTGGAATGGGAAGGAGTTGGATATCACATCTCATGTTATAGGAAGGGTCTCAGGATTGGAATGGGAAGGACTTGGATATCACATCTCATGCTATAGGAAGGCTCTCAGGTTTGGAAGGGGAAAGAGTTGGATATCACATTTCATGTTAGAGGTAGGATCTCAGGTTTGGTATTAGAGGCATTGAGATATCACATCTCATGCTATCAGAAGAGTCTCAGGATTGGAATGGGAAGGAGTTGGATATCACATCTCATGCTAAAGGGAGGGTCTCAGGTTTGGAAGGGGAAGGATTTGGATATCACATCTCATGTTATAGGAAGGATCTCAGGTTTGGTATTAGCAGGATTTGAGATATCACATCTCATGCTATCGGAAGGATCTCAGGTTTGGTATAGAAGCATTGAGATATCACATCTCATGCTATCAGAAGGGTCTCAGGATTGGAATGGGAAGGAGTTGGATATCACATCTCATGCTAAAGGGAGGGTCTCAGGTTTGGAAGGGGAAGGATTTGGATATCACATCTCATGTTATCGGAAGGATCTCAGGTTTGGTATTAGAAGTATTGAGATATCACATCTCATGCTATAGGAAGGGTCTCAGGATTGGAATGGGAAGGAGTTGGTTATCACATCTCATGCTAAAGGAAGGGTCTCAGTTTTGATATTAGAAGCATTGAGATGTCACATCTCATGCTATCGGAAGTGTCTCTGGATTGGAATGGGAAGGAGCTGGATATCACATCTCATGCTAAAGGAAGGGTCTCAGGTTTGGAACGGGAAGGAGTTGGATATCACATCTCATGTTATAGGAAGGGTCTCAGGTTTGGTATAAGCATTGAGATATCACATCTCTGCTATCGGAAGTGTCTCAGGATTGGAATGGGAAGGACTTGGATATCACATCTCATGCTATAGATAGGCTCTCAGGTTTGGAATGGGAAGGAGTTGGATATCACATCTCATGCTATAGGAAGGGTCTCAGGTTTGGTATAAGCATTGAGATATCACATCTCGTGCTATAGGAAGGGTCTCAGGTTTGGAATGGGAAGGAGTTGTATATGACATCTCATGCTATAGACAGGGTCTCCGGTTTGGAAAGGGAAGGAGATGGATATCACATTTCATGTTAGAGGTAGGATCTCAGGTTTGGTATTAGAGGCATTGAGATATCACATCTCATGCTATCAGAAGGGTCTCAGGATTGGAATGGGAAGGAGTTGGATATCACATCTCATGCTAAAGGGAGGGTCTCAGGTTTGGAAGGGGAAGGATTTGGAAATCACATCTCATGTTATAGGAAGGATCTCAGGTTTGGTATTAGAAGCATTGAGATATCACATCTCATGCTATCATAAGGGTCTCAGGATTGGAATCGGAAGGAGTTGGATATCACATCTCATGTTATAGGAAGGATCTCAGGTTTGGTATTAGAAGCATTGAGACATCACATCTCATGCTATAGGAAGGGTCTCAGGATTGGAATGGGAAGGAGTTGGATATCACATCTCATGCTATAGGAAGGGTCTCAGATTTGGTATAAGCATTGAGATATCACATCTCATGCTATAGGAAGGGTCTCAGGATTGGAATGGGAAGCAGTTGGTTATCACATATCAGGCCAGAGGAAGGGTCTCAGGTTTGGTATAAGCATTGAGATATCACATCTCTGCTATCGGAAGGGTCTCAGGATTGGAATGGGAAGGAGTTGGATATCCCATCTCATGTTATAGGAAGAGTCTCAGGTTTGGTATTAGAAGCATTGAGATATCCCATCTCATGCTATAGGAAGGGTCTCAGGTTGGAATGGGAAGGAGTTGGATATCACATTTCATGTTATAGGAAGGGTCTCAGGATTGGAATTGGAAGGACTTGGCTATCATATCTCATGCTATAGGAAGGCTCTCAGGTTTGGAAGGGGAAGGAGTTGGATATCACATTTCATGTTAGAGGAACGATCTCAGGTTTGGTATTAGAGGCCTTGAGATATCACATCTCATGCTATAGGAAGGGTCTCAGGATTGGAATGGGAAGGAGTTGGATATCACATCTCAAGCTATAGGAACGGTCTCAGGTTTGGTATAAGCATTGTGATATCACATCTCATGCTATAGGAAGGGTCTCAGGATTGGAATGGGAAGGAGTTGGATATCACATCTCATGTTATAGGAAAGATCTCAGGTTTGGTATTAGAAGCATTGAGACATCACATCTCATGTTATAGGAAGGGTCTCAGGATTGGAATGGGAAGAAGTTGGATATCACATCTCATGCTATAGGAAGGGTCTCAGGTTTGGTATAAGCATTGAGATATCACATCTCATGCTATAGGAAGGGTCTCAGGATTGGAATGGGAAGGAGTTGTATATGACATCTCATGCCATAGGAAGGGTCTCAGGTTTGGTATAAGCATTGAGATATCACATCTCATGCTATAGGAAGGGTCTCAGGTTTGGTATAAGCATTGAGATATCACATCTCATGCTATAGGAAGGGTCTCAGGATTGGAATGGGAAGGAGTTGTATATGACATCTCATGCCATAGGAAGGGTCTCAGGTTTGGTATAAGCATTGAGATATCACATCACATGCTATAGGAAGGGTCTCAGGATTGTAATGGGAAGGACTTGGATATCACATCTCATGCTATAGGCAGGGTCTCAGGTTTGGAAAGGGAAGGAGATGGATATCACATTTCATGTTAGAGGTAGGATCTCAGGTTTGGTATTAGAGGCATTGAAATATCACATCTCATGCTATCAGAAGTATCTCAGGTTTGGTATTAGAGGCATTGAGATATCACATCTCATGCTATCGGAAGTATCTCAGGTTTGGTATTAGAGGCATTGAGATATCACATCTCATGCTATCATAAGGGTCTCAGGATTGGAATGGGAAGGAGTTGGATATCACATCTCATGTTATAGGAAGGATCTCAGGTTTGGTATTAGAAGCATTGAGACATCACATCTCATGCTATAGGAAGGGTCTCAGGATTGGAATGGGAAGGAGTTGGATATCACATCTCATGCTATAGGAAGGGTCTCCGATTTGGTATAAGCATTGAGATATCACATCTCATGCTATAGGAACGGTCTCAGGATTGGAATGGAAAGGAGTTGTATATGACATCTCAGGCCATAGGAGGGGTCTCAGGTTTGGTATAAGCATTGAGATATCACATCTCTGCTATCGGAAGGGTCTCAGGATTGGAATGGGAAGGAGTTGGATATCCCATCTCATGTTATAGGAAGGCTCTCAGGTTTGGTATTAGAAGCATTGAGACATCACATCTCATGTTATAGGAAGGGTCTCAGGATTGGAATGGGAAGAAGTTGGATATCACATCTCATGCTATAGGAAGGGTCTCAGGTTTGGTATAAGCATTGAGATATCACATCTCATGCTATAGGAAGGGTCTCAGGATTGGAATGGGAAGGAGTTGTATATGACATCTCATGCCATAGGAAGGGTCTCAGGTTTGGTATAAGCATTGAGATATCACATCTCATGCTATAGGAAGGGTATCAGGATTGGAATGGGAAGGAGTTGGATATCACATCTCATGCTATAGGAAGGGTCTCAGATTTGGTATAAGCATTGAGATATCACATCTCATGCTATAGGAACGGTCTCAGGATTGGAATGGGAAGGAGTTGTATATGACATCTCAGGCCATAGGAGGGGTCTCAGGTTTGGTATAAGCATTGAGATATCACATCTCTGCTATCGGAAGGGTCTCAGGATTGGAATGGGAAGGAGTTGGATATCCCATCTCATGTTATAGGAAGGGACTCAGGTTTCTTATTAGAAGCATTGAGACATCACATCTCATGTTATAGGAAGGGTCTCAGGATTGGAATGGGAAGAAGTTGGATATCACATCTCATGCTATAGGAAGGGTCTCAGGTTTGGTATAAGCATTGAGATATCACATCTCATGCTATAGGAAGGGTCTCAGGATTGGAATGGGAAGGAGTTGGATATCCCATCTCATGTTATAGGAAGGGTCTCAGGTTTGGTATTAGAAGCATTGAGATATCACATCTCATGCTATAGGAAGAGTCTCAGGATTGGAATGGGGAAGACTTGGATGTCACATCCCATGCTATAGGGAGGGTCTCAAGTTTGATATTAGAAGCATTGAGATAACAAATCTCATGATATCGGAAGGGTCTCAGGATTGGAATGGGAAGGAATTGGATATCACATCTCATGATAAAGGAAGGGTCTAAGGTTTGGAAGGGGAAGGATTTGGATATCACATCTCATATTATAGGACGGGTCTCAGGTTTTGTATTAGAAGCATTGAGATATCAAGTCTCATGGTATAGGAAGGGTCTCAGAATTGGAATGGGAAGGAGTTGGATATAACATCTCAAGCTATAGGTAGGGTCTCAGGATTGGAATGGGAAGGAGTTTGATATCACATCTCATGCCATAGTATGGGTCTCAGGTTTGGTAGAAGCATTGGGATATCACATCTCATGCTATCGGAAGGGTATCAGTATTGGATTTGGAAGGAGTTGGATATCCCATCTCATGCTATAGGAAGGGTCTCAGGTTGGAATGGGAAGGAGTTGGATATCACATTTCATGTTATAGGAAGGGTCTCAGGATTGGATGGGAAGGACTTGGATATCATATCTCATGCTATAGGAAGGCTCTCAGGTTTGGAAGGGGAAGGAGTTGGATATCACATTTCATGTTAGAGGAAGGATCTCAGGTTTGGTATTAGAGGCCTTGAGATATCACATCTCATGCTATAGGAAGGGTCTCAGGTTTGGTATAAGCATTGAGATATCACATCTCATGTTATAGGAAGGGTCTCAGGTTTGGTATAAGCATTGAGATATCACATCTCATGCTATAGGAAGGGTCTCAGGATTGGAATGGGAAGGAGTTGGATATCACATCTCATGTTATAGGAAAGATCTCAGGTTTGGTATTAGAAGCATTGAGACATCACATCTCATGTTATAGGAAGGGTCTCAGGAGTGGAACGGGAAGAAGTTGGATATCACATCTCATGCTATAGGAAGGGTCTCAGGTTTGGAAGGGGAAGGAGTTGGATATCCAATCTCATGTTATAGGACTGGTCTCGGGTTTGGTATTAGAAGCATTGAGATATCACATCGCATGCTGTAGGAAGGTTCTCAGGTTTGGAATGGGGAGGAATTGGATATCACATCTCATGTCATAGGAAGGATCTCAGGTTTGGGATTAGAAGCATTGAGATATCACATCTCATGCTATAGGAATGGTCTCAGGATTGGAATGGGAAGGAGTTGGATATTACATTCTTGCTATAGGAAGGGTCTCATGTTTGGAATGGGAAGGAGTTGGATATCACATATGCTATAGGAAGGGTCTCAGGTTTGGACCGGGAAGGAGTTGGATATCACATCTCATGTTATAGGAAGGGTCTCAGGTTTGGTATAAGCATTGAGATATCACATCTCTGCTATCGGAAGTGTCTCAGGATTGGAATGGGAAGGAGTTGGATATCCCATCTCATGTTATAGGATGGGTCTCAGGTTTGTTATTAGAATCATTGAGATATCATATTGCATGCTGTAGGAAGGGTCTAAGGATTGGAATGGGAAGGACTTGGATATCACATCTCATGCTATAGGTAGGCTCTCAGGTTTGGAAAGGGAAGGAGTTGGATATCACATTTCATGTTAGAGGAAGGATCTCAGGTTTGGTATTAGAGGCATTGAGATATCACATCTCATGCTATAGGAAGGGTCTAAGGTTTGGAAGGGGAAGGATTTGGATATCACATCTCATGTTATAGGACGGGTCTCAGGTTTTGTATTAGAAGCATTGAGATATCAAGTCTCATGGTATAGGAAGGGTCTCAGGATTGGAATGGGAAGGAGTTTGATATCACATCTCATGCCATAGTATGGGTCTCAGGTTTGGTAGAAGCATTGGGATATCACATCTCATGCTATCGGAAGGGTATCAGTATTGGATTTGGAAGGAGTTGGATATCCCATCTCATGCTATAGGAAGGGTCTCAGGTTGGAATGGGAAGGAGTTGGATATCACATTTCATGTTATAGGAAGGGTCTCAGGATTGGATGGGAAGGACTTGGATATCATATCTCATGCTATAGGAAGGCTCTCAGGTTTGGAAGGGGAAGGAGTTGGATATCACATTTCATGTTAGAGGAAGGATCTCAGGTTTGGTATTAGAGGCCTTGAGATATCACATCTCATGCTATAGGAAGGGTCTCAGGATTGGAATGGGAAGGAGTTGGATATCACATCTCAAGCTATAGGAAGGGTCTCAGGTTTGGTATAAGCATTGAGATATCACATCTCATGCTATAGGAAGGGTCTCAGGATTGGAATGGGAAGGAGTTGGATATCACATCTCATGTTATAGGAAAGATCTCAGGTTTGGTATTAGAAGCATTGAGACATCACATCTCATGTTATAGGAAGGGTCTCAGGAGTGGAATGGGAAGAAGTTGGATATCACATCTCATGCTATAGGAAGGGTCTCAGGTTTGGAAGGGGAAGGAGTTGGATATCCAATCTCATGTTATAGGACTGGTCTCGGGTTTGGTATTAGAAGCATTGAGATATCACATCGCATGCTGTAGGAAGGTTCTCAGGTTTGGAATGGGGAGGAATTGGATATCACATCTCATGTCATAGGAAGGATCTCAGGTTTGGTATTAGAAGCATTGAGATATCACATCTCATGCTATAGGAATGGTCTCAGGATTGGAATGGGAAGGAGTTGGATATTACATTCTTGCTATAGGAAGGGTCTCATGTTTGGAATGGGAAGGAGTTGGATATCACATATGCTATAGGAAGGGTCTCAGGTTTGGACCGGGAAGGAGTTGGATATCACATCTCATGTTATAGGAAGGGTCTCAGGTTTGGTATAAGCATTGAGATATCACATCTCTGCTATCGGAAGTGTCTCAGGATTGGAATGGGAAGGAGTTGGATATCCCATCTCATGTTACAGGATGGGTCTCAGGTTTGTTATTAGAATCATTGAGATATCATATTGCATGCTGTAGGAAGGGTCTAAGGATTGGAATGGGAAGGACTTGGATATCACATCTCATGCTATAGGTAGGCTCTCAGGTTTGGAAAGGGAAAGAGTTGGATATCACATTTCATGTTAGAGGAAGGATCTCAGGTTTGGTATTAGAGGCATTGAGATATCACATCTCATGCTATAGGAAGGGTCTCAGGATTGGAATGGGAAGGAGTTGGATATCACATCTCATGCTATAGGAAGGGTCTCAGGTTTGGTATAAGCATCGAGATATCACATCTCATGCTATAGGAAGGGTCTCGGGATTGGAATGGGAAGGAGTTGGATATCACATCTCATGTTATAGGAAGGATCTCAGGTTTGGTATTAGAAGCATTGAGACATCACATCTCATGCTATAGGAAGGGTCTCAGGATTGGAATGGGAAGGAGTTGGATATCACATCTCATGCTATAGGAAGGGTCTCAGGTTTGGTATAAGCATTGAGATATCACATCTCATGCTATAGGAAGTGTCTCAGGATTGGAATGGGAAGGACTTGGGTATGACACCTCATGCTATAGGGAGGGTCTCAAGTTTGATATTAGAAGCATTGAGATATCACATCTCATGCTATAGGAAGGGTCTCAGGATTGGAATGGGAAGGAGTTGGATATCACATCTCAAGCTTTAGGAAGGGTCTCAGGTTTGGTATAAGCATTGAGATAGCACATCTCATGCTATAGGAAGGGTCTCAGGATTGGAATGGGAAGGAGTTGGATATTACATCTCATGTTATAGGAAAGATCTCAGGTTTGGTATTAGAAGCATTGAGACATCACATCTCATGTTATAGGAAGGGTCTCAGGATTGGAATGGGATGAAGTTGGATATCACATCTCATGCTATAGGAAGGGTCTCAGGTTTGGAAGGGGAAGGAGTTGGATATCCAATCTCATGTTATAGGACTGGTCTCAGGTTTGGTATTAGAAGCATTGAGATATCACATCGCATGCTGTAGGAAGGTTCTCAGGTTTGGTATTAGAAGCATTGAGACATCACATCTCATGCTATAGGAAGGGTCTCAGGATTGGAATGGGAAGGAGTTGGATATCACATCTCATGTTATAGGAAGGATCTCAGGTTTGGTATTAGAAGCATTGAGACATCACATCTCATGCTATAGGAAGGGTCTCAGGATTGGAATGGGAAGGAGTTGGATATCACATCTCATGCTATAGGAAGGGTCTCAGATTTGGTATAAGCATTGAGATATCACATCTCATGCTATAGGAAGGGTCTCAGGATTGGATTGGGAAGGAGTTGTATATGACATCTCAGGCCATAGGAAGGGTCTCAGGATTGGTATAAGCATTGAGATATCACATCTCTGCTATCGGAAGGGTCTCAGGATTGGAATGGGAAGGAGTTGGATATCCCATCTCATGATAAAGGAAGGGTCTAAGGTTTGGAAGGGGAAAGATTTGGATATCACATCTCATGTTATAGAACGGGTCTCAGGTTTGGTATTAGAAGCATTGAGATATCAAGTCTCATGGTATAGGAAGGGTCTCAGAATTGGAATGGGAAGGATTTCGGATATCACATCTCAAGCTATAGGAAGAGTCTCAGGATTGGAATTGGAAGGAGTTTGATATCACATCTCATGCCATAGTATGGTTCTCAGGTTTGGTAGCAGCATTGGGATATCACATCTCATGCTATTGGAAGGGTATCAGTATTGGATTTGGAAGGAGTTGGATATCCCATCTCATGCTATAGGAAGGGTCTCAGGTTGGAATGGGAAGGAGTTGGATATCACATTTCATGTTATAGGAAGGGTCTCAGTATTGGAATGGGAAGGAGTTGGATATCACATCTCAAGCTTTAGGAAGGGTCTCAGGTTTGGTATAAGCATTGGGATAGCACATCTCATGCTATAGGAAGGGTCTCAGGATTGGAATGGGAAGGAGTTGGATATCACATCTCATGTTATAGGAAAGATCTCAGGTTTGGTATTAGAAGCATTGAGACATCACATCTCATGTTATAGGAAGGGTCTCAGGATTGGAATGGGAAGAAGTTGGATATCACATCTCATGCTATAGGAAGGGTCTCAGGTTTGGAAGGGGAAGGAGTTGGATATCCAATCTCATGTTATAGGACTGGTCTCAGGTTTGGTATTAGAAGCATTGAGATATCACATCGCATGCTGTAGGAAGGTTCTCAGGTTTGGAATGGGGAGGAATTGGATATCACATCTCATGTCATAGGAAGTATCTCAGTTTGGTATTAGAAGCATTGAGATATCACATCTCATGCTATAGGAATGGTCTCAGGATTGGAATGGGAAGGAGTTGGATATTACACTCTTGCTATAGGAAGGGTCTCATGTTTGGAATGGGAAGGAGTTGGATATCACATATGCCACAGGAAGGGTCTCAGGTTTGGTATAAGCATTGAGATATCACATCTCTGCTATCGGAAGGGTCTCAGGATTGGAATGGGAAGGAGTTGGATATCCCATCTTATGTTATAGGAAGGGTCTCAGGTTTGGTGTTAGAAGCATTGAGATATCACATCTCATGCTATCAGAAGGGTCTCAGGATTGGAATGGGAAGGAGTCGGATATCACATCTCATGCTAAAGGGAGGGTCTCAGGTTTGGTATTAGAAGCATTGAGATATCACATCTCATGTTATAGGAAGAATCTCTGGTTTGGTATTAGAGGCATTGAGATATCACATCTCATGCTATCAGAAGGGTCTCAGGATTGGAATGGGAAGGATTTGGATATCACATCTCTTGCTATAGGAAGAGTCTCAGGTTTTTTATTAGAAACATTGAGATATCACATCTCATGCTATAGGAAGGGTTTCAGGATTGGAATGGGAAGGATTTGGATATCACATCTCATGCTAAAGGAAGGGTCTCAGGTTTGGAAGGGGAAGGATTTGGATATCATATCTCATGTTATAGGACGGGTCCCAGGTTTGGTATTAGAAGCTTTGAAACATCACATCTCATGCTATAGGAAGGGTCTCAGGATTGGAATGGGAAGGAGTTGGATATCACATCTCATGCTAAAGGAAGGGACTCAGGTTTGATAGAAGCATTGAGATATCACATCTCATGCTATAGGAAGGGTCTCAGGATTGGAATGGGAAGGAGTTGGATATCACATCTCATGTCATAGGAAGGGTCTCAGGTTTGGTCCAAGCATTGAGATATCACATCTCTGCTATCGGAAGGGTCTCAGGATAGGAATGGGAAGGACTTAGATATCACATCCCATGCTATAGGGAGGGTCTCAGGTTTGGAAAGGGAAGGATTTGGATTTCACATCTCATGTTATAGGATGGTTCTCATGTTTGGTTTTAGAAGCATTGAGATATCACATGTAATGCTATCGGAAGGGTCTCAGGTTTGGAAAGGGAAGGATTTTGATTTCACATATGTTATTGGATGGTTCTCAGGTTTGGTTTTAGAAGCATTAAGATATCACATCTCAGGCTATAGGAAGGGTCTCAGGTTTGGAATGGGAAGGAGTTGGATACACATCTCATGTTATAGGAAGGATCTCAGGTTTGGTATTAGAAAAATTGTGATATCACATATCATGCTATAGGAAGGGTCTCAGGATTGGAATGGGAAGGAGTTGGATATCACATCTCATGCTAAAGGGAAGATCTCAGGTTTGGAACGGGAAGGATTTGGATCTCACATCTCATGTTTTAGGACGGGTGTCAGGTTTGGTATTAGAAGCATTGAGATATCACATCTCATGGTATAGGAAGGGTCTCAGGATTGGAATGGGAAGGAGTTGGATATCACATCTCAAGCTATCTCAGGATCGGAATGGGAAGGAGTTTGATATCACATCTCATGCAATCGGAAGGGTCTCAGGTTTGGAATGGGAAGGAGTTGGATATCACATCTCATGTTATAGGAAGGATCTCAGGTTTATTATTAGAAGCATTGAGATATCACATCTCATGCTATAGGAAGGGTCTCAGGATTGGAATCGGAAGGAGTTGTATTTGACATCTCATGCCATAGGAAGGGTCTCAGGTTTGGTATAAGCATTGAGATATCACATCTCTGCTATCGGAAGGGTCTCAGGATTGGAATGGGAAGGAGTTGGATATCCCATCTCATTATAGGAAGGGTCTCAGGTTTGGTATTAGAAGCATTGAGATATCACATCTCATGCTATAGGAAGGGTCTCAGGATTGGAATGGGAAGGACTTGAATATCACATCTCATGTTATAGCAAGGGTCTCAGGTTTGGTATTAGAAGCATTGAGATATCACATCTCATGCTATAGGAAGGGTCTCAGGATTGGAATGGGAACGACTTGGATATCACATCTCATGATAAAGGAAGGGTCTAAGGTTTGGAAGGGGAAGGATTTGGATATCACATCTCATGTTATAGGACCGGTCTCAGGTTTGGTATTAGAAGCATTGAGATATCAAGTCCCATGGTATAGGACGGGTCTCAGAATTGGAATGGGAAGGAGTTGGATATCACATCTCAAGCTATAGGAATGGTGTCAGGATTGGAATGGGAAGGAGTTTGATATCACATCTCATGCCATGGTATGGGTCTCAGGTTTTGTAGAAGCATTGGAATATCACATCTCATGCTATCGGAAGGGTATCAGGATTGGATTTGGAAGGAGTTGGATATCCCATCTCATGCTATAGGAAGGGTCTCAGGTTGGAATGGGAAGGAATTGGATATCACATCTCATGTTATAGGAAGGGTATCAGGATTGGAATGGGAAGGACTTGGATATCACATCTCATGCCATGGTATGGGTCTCAGGTTTTGTAGAAGCATTGGGATATCACATCTCATGCTATCAGAAGGGTATCAGGATTGGATTTGGAAGGAGTTGGATATCCCATCTCATGCTATAGGAAGGGTCTCAGGTTGGAATGGGAAGGAGTTGGATATCACATTTCATGTTATAGGAAGGGTCTCAGGATTGGAATGGGAAGGAGTTGGATATCACATCTCAAGCTTTAGGAAGGGTCTCAGGTTTGGTATAAGCATTGAGATAGCACATCTCATGCTATAGGAAGGGTCTCAGGATTAGAATGGGAAGGAGTTGGATATCACATCTCATGTTATAGGAAATATCTCAGGTTTGGTATTAGAAGCATTGAGACATCACATCTCATGTTATAG
The DNA here is from genome assembly GCF_040938575.1 of Ambystoma mexicanum. Lineage (NCBI taxonomy): Eukaryota > Metazoa > Chordata > Amphibia > Caudata > Ambystomatidae > Ambystoma > Ambystoma mexicanum. Next base: position 1,501,245,154 of record NC_090923.1, on the reverse strand, counting down.
GAAGGGTCTCAGGATTGGAATGGGAAGAAGTTGGATATCACATCTCATGCTATAGGAAGGGTCTCAGGTTTGGAAGGGGAAGGAGTTGGATATCCAATCTCATGTTATAGGACTGGTCTCAGGTTTGGTATTAGAAGCATTGAGATATCACATCGCATGCTGTAGGAAGGTTCTCAGGTTTGGAATGGGGAGGAATTGGATATCACATCTCATGTCATAGGAAGGATCTCAGGTTTGGTATTAGAAGCATTGAGATATCACATCTCATGCTATAGGAATGGTCTCAGGATTGGAATGGGAAGGAGTTGGATATTACACTCTTGCTATAGGAAGGGTCTCATGTTTGGAATGGGAAGGAGTTGGATATCACATATGCCACAGGAAGGGTCTCAGGTTTGGTATAAGCATTGAGATATCACATCTCTGCTATCGGAAGGGTCTCAGGATTGGAATGGGAAGGAGTTGGATATCCCATCTTATGTTATAGGAAGGGTCTCAGGTTTGGTGTTAGAAGCATTGAGATATCACATCTCATGCTATCAGAAGGGTCTCAGGATTGGTATTAGAAGCATTGAGATATAACATCTCATGTTATAGGAAGAATCTCTGGTTTGGTATTAGAGGCATTGAGATATCATTCTCATGCTATCAGAAGGGTCTCAGGATTGGAATGGGAAGGAGTCGGATATCACATCTCATGCTAAAGGGAAGGTCTCAGGTTTGGTATTAGAAGCATTGAGATATCACATCTCATGTTATAGGAAGAATCTCTGGTTTGGTATTAGAGGCATTGAGATATCATTCTCATGCTATCAGAAGGGTCTCAGGATTGGAATGGGAAGGAGTCGGATATCACATCTCATGCTAAAGGGAAGGTCTCAGGTTTGGTATTAGAAGCATTGAGATATCACATCTCATGTTATAGGAAGAATCTCAGGTTTGGTATTAGAGGCATTGAGATATCACATCTCATGTTATAGGAAGGGTCTCAGGATTGGAATGGGAAGGATTTGGATATCACATCTCTTGCTATAGGAAGAGGTTCAGGTTTTTTATTAGAAACATTGAGATATCACATCTCATGCTATAGGAAGGGTTTCAGGATTTGAATGGGAAGGATTTGGATATCACATCTCATGCTAAAGGAAGGGTCTCAGGTTTGGAAGGGGAAGGATTTGGATATCATATCTCATGTTATAGGACGGGTCCCAGGTTTGGTATTAGAAGCTTTGAAATATCACATCTCATGCTATAGGAAGGGTCTCAGGATTGGAATGGGAAGGAGTTGGATATCACTTCTCATGCTAAAGGAAGGGACTCAGGTTTGATAGAAGCATTGAGATATCACATCTCATGCTATAGGAAGGGTCTCAGGATTGGAATGGGAAGGAGTTGGATATCACATCTCATGTCATAGGAAGGGTCTCAGGTTTGGTCCAAGCATTGAGATATCACATCTCTGCTATCGGAAGGGTCTCAGGATAGGAATGGGAAGGACTTAGATATCACATCCCATGCTATAGGGAGGGTCTAAGGTTTGGAAAGGGAAGGATTTGGATTTCACATCTCATGTTATAGGATGGTTCTCATGTTTGGTTTTAGAAGCATTGAGATATCACATGTAATGCTATCGGAAGGGTCTCAGGTTTGGAAAGAGAAGGATTTGGATTTCACATATGTTATTGGATGGTTCTCAGGTTTGGTTTTAGAAGCATTAAGATATCACATCTCGGGCTATAGGAAGGGTCTCAGGTTTGGAATGGGAAAGAGTTAGATACACATCTCATGTTATAGGAAGGATCTCAGGTTTGGTATTAGAAAAATTGTGATATCACATATCATGCTATAGGAAGGGTCTCAGGATTGGAATGGGAAGGAGTTGGATATCACATCTCATGCTAAAGGAAAGATCTCAGGTTTGGAAGGGGAAGGATTTGGATCTCACATCTCATGTTTTAGGACGGGTGTCAGGTTTGGTATTAGAAGCATTGAGATATCACATCTCATGGTATAGGAAGGGTCTCAGGATTGGAATGGGAAGGAGTTGGATATCACATCTCAAGCTATCTCAGGATTGGAATGGGAAGGAGTTTGATATCACATCTCATGCAATCGGAAGGGTCTCAGGTTTGGAATGGGAAGGAGTTGGATATCACATCTCATGTTATAGGAAGGATCTCAGGTTTATTATTAGAAGCATTGAGATATCACATCTCATGCTATAGGAAGGGTCTCAGGATTGGAATCGGAAGGAGTTGTATTTGACATCTCATGCCATAGGAAGGGTCTCAGGTTTGGTGTAAGCATTGAGATATCACATCTCTGCTATCGGAAGGGTCTCAGGATTGGAATGGGAAGGAGTTGGATATCCCATCTCATTATAGGAAGGGTCTCTGGTTTGGTATTAGAAGCATTGAGATATCTCATCTCATGCTATAGGAAGGGTCTCAGGATTGGAATGGGAAGGACTTGAATATCACATCTCATGTTATAGCAAGGGTCTCAGGTTTGGTATTAGAAGCATTGAGATATCACATCTCATGCTATAGGAAGGGTCTCAGGATTGGAATGGGAACGACTTGGATATCACATCTAATGATAAAGGAAGGGTCTAAGGTTTGGAAGGGGAAGGATTTGGATATCACATCTCATGTTATAGGACCGGTCTCAGGTTTGGTATTAGAAGCATTGAGATATCAAGTCCCATGGTATAGGACGGGTCTCAGAATTGGAATGAGAAGGAGTTGGATATCACATCTCAAGCTATGGGAAGGGTGTCAGGATTGGAATGGGAAGGAGTTTGATATCACATCTCATGCCATGGTATGGGTCTCAGGTTTTGTAGAAGCATTGGGATATCACATCTCATGCTATCGGAAGGGTATCAGGATTGGATTTGGAAGGAGTTGGATATCCCATCTCATGCTATAGGAAGGGTCTCAGGTTGGAATGGGAAGGAATTGAATATCACATCTCATGTTATAGGAAGGGTATCAGGATTGGAATGGGAAGGACTTGGATATCACATCTCATGCTATAGGAAGGCTATCAGGTTTGGAAGGGGAAGGAGTTGCATATCAAATTTCATTTTAGAGGTAGGATCTCAGGTTTGGTATTAGAGGCATTGAGATATCACATCTCATGCTATAGGAAGGGTCTCAGGATTGGAATGGGAAGGAGTTGGATATCCCATCTCATTATAGGAAGGGTCTCAGGTTTGGTATTAGAAGCATTGAGATATCACATCTCATGCTATAGGAAGGGTCTCAGGATTGGAATGGGAAGGACTTGAATATCACATCTCATGTTATAGCAAGGGTCTCAGGTTTGGTATTAGAAGCATTGAGATATCACATCTCATGCTATAGGAAGGGTCTCAGGATTGGAATGGGAACGACTTGGATATCACATCTCATGATAAAGCAAGGGTCTAAGGTTTGGAAGGGGAAGGATTTGGATATCACATCTCATGTTATAGGACCGGTCTCAGGTTTGGTATTAGAAGCATTGAGATATCAAGTCCCATGGTATAGGACGGGTCTCAGAATTGGAATGGGAAGGAGTTGGATATCACATCTCAAGCTATAGGAATGGTGTCAGGATTGGAATGGGAAGGAGTTTGATATCACATCTCATGCCATGGTATGGGTCTCAGGTTTTGTAGAAGCATTGGAATATCACATCTCATGCTATCGGAAGGGTATCAGGATTGGATTTGGAAGGAGTTGGATATCCCATCTCATGCTATAGGAAGGGTCTCAGGTTGGAATGGGAAGGAATTGGATATCACATCTCATGCCATGGTATGGGTCTCAGGTTTTGTAGAAGCATTGGGATATCACGTCTCATGCTATCGGAAGGGTATCAGGATTGGATTTGGAAGGAGTTGGATATCCCATCTCATGCTATAGGAAGGGTCTCAGGTTGGAATGGGAAGGAGTTGGATATCACATTTCATGGTATAGGAAGGGTCTCAGGATTGGAATGGGAAGGAGTTGGATATCACATCTCAAGCTTTAGGAAGGGTCTCAGGTTTGGTATAAGCATTGAGATAGCACATCTCATGCTATAGGAAGGGTCTCAGGATTAGAATGGGAAGGAGTTGGATATCACATCTCATGCTCTAGGAAGGGTCTCAGGTTTGGAAGGGGAAGGAGTTGGATATCCAATCTCATGTTATAGGACTGGTCTCAGGTTTGGTATTAGAAGCATTGAGATATCACATCGCATGCTGTAGGAAGGTTCTCAGGTTTGGAATGGGGAGGAATTGGATATCACATCTCATGTCATAGGAAGGATCTCAGGTTTGGTATTAGAAGCATTGAGATATCACATCTCATGCTATAGGAATGGTCTCAGGATTGGAATGGGAAGGAGTTGGATATTACACTCTTGCTATAGGAAGGGTCTCATGTTTGGAATGGGAAGGAGTTGGATATCACATATGCCACAGGAAGGGTCTCAGGTTTGGTATAAGCATTGAGATATCACATCTCTGCTATCGGAAGGTTCTCAGGATTGGAATGGGAAGGAGTTGGATATCCCATCTTATTTTATAGGAAGGGTCTCAGGTTTGGTGTTAGAAGCATTGAGATATCACATCTCATGCTATCAGAAGGGTCTCAGGATTGGTATTAGAAGCATTGAGATATAACATCTCATGTTATAGGAAGAATCTCTGGTTTGGTATTAGAGGCATTGAGATATCATTCTCATGCTATCAGAAGGGTCTCAGGATTGGAATGGGAAGGAGTCGGATATCACATCTCATGCTAAAGGGAAGGTCTCAGGTTTGGTATTAGAAGCATTGAGATATCACATCTCATGTTATAGGAAGAATCTCTGGTTTGGTATTAGAGGCATTGAGATATCATTCTCATGCTATCAGAAGGGTCTCAGGATTGGAATGGGAAGGAGTCGGATATCACATCTCATGCTAAAGGGAAGGTCTCAAGTTTGGTATTAGAAGCATTGAGATATCACATCTCATGTTATAGGAAGAATCTCAGGTTTGGTATTAGAGGCATTGAGATATCACATCTCATGTTATAGGAAGGGTCTCAGGATTGGAATGGGAAGGATTTGGATATCACATCTCTTGCTATAGGAAGAGTCTCAGGTTTTTTATTAGAAACATTGAGATATCACATCTCATGCTATAGGAAGGGTTTCAGGATTTGAATGGGAAGGATTTGGATATCACATCTCATGCTAAAGGAAGGGTCTCAGGTTTGGAAGGGGAAGGATTTGGATATCATATCTCATGTTATAGGACGGGTCCCAGGTTTGGTATTAGAAGCTTTGAAATATCACATCTCATGCTATAGGAAGGGTCTCAGGATTGGAATGGGAAGGAGTTGGATATCACATCTCATGCTAAAGGAAGGGACTCAGGTTTGATAGAAGCATTGAGATATCACATCTCATGCTATAGGAAGGGTCTCAGGATTGGAATGGGAAGGAGTTGGATATCACATCTCATGCTAAAGGAAGGGACTCAGGTTTGATAGAAGCATTGAGATATCACATCTCATGTCATAGGAAGGGTCTCAGGTTTGGTCCAAGCATTGAGATATCACATCTCTGCTATCGGAAGGGTCTCAGGATAGGAATGGGAAGGACTTAGATATCACATCCCATGCTATAGGGAGGGTCTAAGGTTTGGAAAGGGAAGGATTTGGATTTCACATCTCATGTTATAGGATGGTTCTCATGTTTGGTTTTAGAAGCATTGAGATATCACATGTAATGCTATCGGAAGGGTCTCAGGTTTGGAAAGGGAAGGATTTGGATTTCACATATGTTATTGGATGGTTCTCAGGTTTGGTTTTAGAAGCATTAAGATATCACATCTCGGGCTATAGGAAGGGTCTCAGGTTTGGAATGGGAAAGAGTTAGATACACATCTCATGTTATAGGAAGGATCTCAGGTTTGGTATTAGAAAAATTGTGATATCACATATCATGCTATAGGAAGGGTCTCAGGATTGGAATGGGAAGGAGTTGGATATCACATCTCATGCTAAAGGAAAGATCTCAGGTTTGGAAGGGCAAGGATTTGGATCTCACATCTCATGTTTTAGGACGGGTGTCAGGTTTGGTATTAGAAGCATTGAGATATCACATCTCATGGTATAGGAAGGGTCTCAGGATTGGAATGGGAAGGAGTTGGATATCACATCTCAAGCTATCTCAGGATTGGAATGGGAAGGAGTTTGATATCACATCTCATGCAATCGGAAGGGTCTCAGGTTTGGAATGGGAAGGAGTTGGATATCACATCTCATGTTATAGGAAGGATCTCAGGTTTATTATTAGAAGCATTGCGATATCACATCTCATGCTATAGGAAGGGTCTCAGGATTGGAATCGGAAGGAGTTGTATTTGACATCTCATGCCATAGGAAGGGTCTCAGGTTTGGTGTAAGCATTGAGATATCACATCTCTGCTATCGGAAGGGTCTCAGGATTGGAATGGGAAGGAGTTGGATATCCCATCTCATTATAGGAAGGGTCTCAGGTTTGGTATTAGAAGCATTGAGATATCACATCTCATGCTATAGGAAGGGTCTCAGGATTGGAATGGGAAGGACTTGAATATCACATCTCATGTTATAGCAAGGGTCTCAGGTTTGGTATTAGAAGCATTGAGATATCACATCTCATGCTATAGGAAGGGTCTCAGGATTGGAATGGGAACGACTTGGATATCACATCTAATGATAAAGGAAGGGTCTAAGGTTTGGAAGGGGAAGGATTTGGATATCACATCTCATGTTATAGGACCGGTCTCAGGTTTGGTATTAGAAGCATTGAGATATCAAGTCCCATGGTATAGGACGGGTCTCAGAATTGGAATGGGAAGGAGTTGGATATCACATCTCAAGCTATGGGAAGGGTGTCAGGATTGGAATGGGAAGGAGTTTGATATCACATCTCATGCCATGGTATGGGTCTCAGGTTTTGTAGAAGCATTGGGATATCACATCTCATGCTATCGGAAGGGTATCAGGATTGGATTTGGAAGGAGTTGGATATCCCATCTCATGCTATAGGAAGGGTCTCAGGTTGGAATGGGAAGGAATTGAATATCACATCTCATGTTATAGGAAGGGTATCAGGATTGGAATGGGAAGGACTTGGATATCACATCTCATGCTATAGGAAGGCTATCAGGTTTGGAAGGGGAAGGAGTTGCATATCAAATTTCATTTTAGAGGTAGGATCTCAGGTTTGGTATTAGAGGCATTGAGATATCACATCTCATGCTATAGGAAGGGTCTCACGATTGGAATGGGAAGGATTTGGATATCACATCTCATGCTATAGGAAGGGTCTCAGGTTTGGTATAAGCATTGAGATATCACATCTCATGCTATAGAAACGGTCTCAAGATTGCAATGGGAAGGAGTTGGATATCACATCTCATGTTATAGGAAGGATCTCAGATTTGGTATTAGAAGCATTGAGACATCACATCTCATGCTATAGGAAGGGTCTCAGGATTGGAATGGGAAGGAGTTGGATATCACATCTCATGTTATAGGAAGGGTCTCAGGATTGGAATGGGAAGCACTTCGATATCACATCTCATGTTATAGGAAGGCTCCCAGGTTTAGAAGGAGAAGGAGTTGGATATCACATTTCATGTTAGAGGTAGGATCTCAGGTTTGGTATTAGAGGCATTGAGATATAACATCGCATGCTATCAGAAGGGTCTCAGGATTGGAATGGGAAGGAGTTGGATATCACATCTCATGCTAAAGGGAGGGTCTCAGGTTTGGAAGGGGAAGGATTTGGATATCACATCTCATGCTATAGGAAGGGTCTCAGGATTGGAATGGGAAGGATTTGGATATCACATCTCATGCTATAGGAAGGGTCTCAGGTTTGGTATAAGCATTGAGATATCACATCTCATGCTATAGGAAGGGTCTCAGGATTGGAATGGGAAGGAGTTGGATATCACATTTCATGCTATAGGTAGGCTCTCAGTTTTGGAAAGGGAAGGTTTTGGATATCACATCTCATGCTATTGGAAGGGTCTCACGATTGGAATGGGAAGGATTTGGATATCACATCTCATGCTATAGGAAGGGTCTCAGGATTGGAATGGGAAGGAGTTGGATATCACATCTCATGCTATACGAAGGGTCTCAGGAATGGAATGGGAAGGAGTTTTATATGACATCTCATGCCATAGGAAGGATCTCAGGTTTGGTATTAGAAGCATTGAGACATCACATCTCATGTTATAGGAAGGGTCTCAGGATTGGAATGGGAAGGAGTTGGATATCACATCTCATGCTATAGGAAGGGTCTCAGGTTTGGTATACGCATTGAGATATCACATCTCATGCTATAGGAAGGGTCTCAGGATTGGAATGGGAAGGAGTTGTATATGACATCTCATGCCATAGGAAGGGTCTCAGGTTTGGTATCAGCATTGAGATATCACATCTCTGCTATCGGAAGGGTCTCAGGATTGGAATGGGAAGGAGTTGGATATCCCATCTTATGTTATAGGAAGGGTCTCAGGTTTGGTATTAGAAGCATTGAGATATCACATCTCATGCTATAGGAAGGGTCTCAGGATTGGAATGGGAAGGACTTGAATATCCCATCTCATGCTATAGGGAGGCTCTCACGTTTGGAAAGGGAAGGAGTTGGATATCACATTTCATGTTAGAGGTAGGATCTCAGGTTTGGTATTAGAGGCATTGAATATCACATCTCATGCTATCAGAAGGGTCTCAGGATTGGAATGGGAAGGAGTTGGATATCACATCTCATGCTAAAGGGAGGGTCTCAGGTTTGGAAGGGGAAGGATTTTGATATCACATCTCATGTTATAGGAAGGATCTCAGGTTTGGTATTAGAGGGATTGAGATATCACATCTCATGCTATCGGAAGGGTATCAGGATTGGATTTGGAAGTAGTTGGATATCCCATCTCATGCTATAGGAAGGGTCTCAGGTTGGAATGGGAAGGAGTTGGATATCACATCTCATGTTATAGGAAGGGTCTCAGGATTGGAATGGGAAATACTTCGATATCACATCTCATGCTATAGGAAGGCTCTCAGGTTTGCAAGGGGAAGGAGTTGGATATCACATCTCATGTCATAGGAAAGATCTCAGGTTTGGTATTAGAAGCATTGAGATATCACATCTCATGCTATAGGAATGGTCTCGGGATTGGAATGGGAAGGAGTTGGATATTAGATTCTTGCTATAGAAAGGGTCTCAGGTTTGGAACGGGAAGGAGTTGGATATCACATCTCATGTTATAGGAAGGGTCTCAGGTTTGGTCTAAGCATTGAGATATCACATCTCTGCTATCAGAAGTTTCTCAGGATTGAAATGGGAAGGAGTTGGATATCCCATCTCATTATAGGAAGGGTCTCAGGTTTGGTATTAGAAGCATTGAGATATCACATCTCATGCTATAGGAAGGGTCTCAGGATTGGAATGGGAAGGACTTGAATATCACATCTCATGTTATAGCAAGGGTCTCAGGTTTGGTATTAGAAGCATTGAGATATCACATCTCATGCTATAGGAAGGGTCTGAGGATTGGAATGGGAACGACTTGGATATCACATCTAATGATAAAGGAAGGGTCTAAGGTTTGGAAGGGGAAGGATTTGGATATCACATCTCATGTTATAGGACCGGTCTCAGGTTTGGTATTAGAAGCATTGAGATATCAAGTCCCATGGTATAGGACGGGTCTCAGAATTGGAATGGGAAGGAGTTGGATATCACATCTCAAGCTATGGGAAGGGTGTCAGGATTGGAATGGGAAGGAGTTTGATATCACATCTCATGCCATGGTATGGGTCTCAGGTTTTGTAGAAGCATTGGGATATCACATCTCATGCTATCGGAAGGGTATCAGGATTGGATTTGGAAGGAGTTGGATATCCCATCTCATGCTATAGGAAGGGTCTCAGGTTGGAATGGGAAGGAATTGAATATCACATCTCATGTTATAGGAAGGGTATCAGGATTGGAATGGGAAGGACTTGGATATCACATCTCATGCTATAGGAAGGCTATCAGGTTTGGAAGGGGAAGGAGTTGCATATCAAATTTCATTTTAGAGGTAGGATCTCAGGTTTGGTATTAGAGGCATTGAGATATCACATCTCATGCTATAGGAAGGGTCTCACGATTGGAATGGGAAGGATTTGGATATCACATCTCATGCTATAGGAAGGGTCTCAGGTTTGGTATAAGCATTGAGATATCACATCTCATGCTATAGAAACGGTCTCAAGATTGCAATGGGAAGGAGTTGGATATCACATCTCATGTTATAGGAAGGATCTCAGATTTGGTATTAGAAGCATTGAGACATCACATCTCATGCTATAGGAAGGGTCTCAGGATTGGAATGGGAAGGAGTTGGATATCACATCTCATGTTATAGGAAGGGTCTCAGGATTGGAATGGGAAGCACTTCGATATCACATCTCATGTTATAGGAAGGCTCCCAGGTTTAGAAGGAGAAGGAGTTGGATATCACATTTCATGTTAGAGGTAGGATCTCAGGTTTGGTATTAGAGGCATTGAGATATAACATCGCATGCTATCAGAAGGGTCTCAGGATTGGAATGGGAAGGAGTTGGATATCACATCTCATGCTAAAGGGAGGGTCTCAGGTTTGGAAGGGGAAGGATTTGGATATCACATCTCATGCTATAGGAAGGGTCTCAGGATTGGAATGGGAAGGATTTGGATATCACATCTCATGCTATAGGAAGGGTCTCAGGTTTGGTATAAGCATTGAGATATCACATCTCATGCTATAGGAAGGGTCTCAGGATTGGAATGGGAAGGAGTTGGATATCACATTTCATGCTATAGGTAGGCTCTCAGTTTTGGAAAGGGAAGGTTTTGGATATCACATCTCATGCTATTGGAAGGGTCTCACGATTGGAATGGGAAGGATTTGGATATCACATCTCATGCTATAGGAAGGGTCTCAGGATTGGAATGGGAAGGAGTTGGATATCACATCTCATGCTATACGAAGGGTCTCAGGAATGGAATGGGAAGGAGTTTTATATGACATCTCATGCCATAGGAAGGATCTCAGGTTTGGTATTAGAAGCATTGAGACATCACATCTCATGTTATAGGAAGGGTCTCAGGATTGGAATGGGAAGGAGTTGGATATCACATCTCATGCTATAGGAAGGGTCTCAGGTTTGGTATACGCATTGAGATATCACATCTCATGCTATAGGAAGGGTCTCAGGATTGGAATGGGAAGGAGTTGTATATGACATCTCATGCCATAGGAAGGGTCTCAGGTTTGGTATCAGCATTGAGATATCACATCTCTGCTATCGGAAGGGTCTCAGGATTGGAATGGGAAGGAGTTGGATATCCCATCTTATGTTATAGGAAGGGTCTCAGGTTTGGTATTAGAAGCATTGAGATATCACATCTCATGCTATAGGAAGGGTCTCAGGATTGGAATGGGAAGGACTTGAATATCCCATCTCATGCTATAGGGAGGCTCTCACGTTTGGAAAGGGAAGGAGTTGGATATCACATTTCATGTTAGAGGTAGGATCTCAGGTTTGGTATTAGAGGCATTGAATATCACATCTCATGCTATCAGAAGGGTCTCAGGATTGGAATGGGAAGGAGTTGGATATCACATCTCATGCTAAAGGGAGGGTCTCAGGTTTGGAAGGGGAAGGATTTTGATATCACATCTCATGTTATAGGAAGGATCTCAGGTTTGGTATTAGAGGGATTGAGATATCACATCTCATGCTATCGGAAGGGTATCAGGATTGGATTTGGAAGTAGTTGGATATCCCATCTCATGCTATAGGAAGGGTCTCAGGTTGGAATGGGAAGGAGTTGGATATCACATCTCATGTTATAGGAAGGGTCTCAGGATTGGAATGGGAAATACTTCGATATCACATCTCATGCTATAGGAAGGCTCTCAGGTTTGCAAGGGGAAGGAGTTGGATATCACATCTCATGTCATAGGAAAGATCTCAGGTTTGGTATTAGAAGCATTGAGATATCACATCTCATGCTATAGGAATGGTCTCGGGATTGGAATGGGAAGGAGTTGGATATTAGATTCTTGCTATAGAAAGGGTCTCAGGTTTGGAACGGGAAGGAGTTGGATATCACATCTCATGTTATAGGAAGGGTCTCAGGTTTGGTCTAAGCATTGAGATATCACATCTCTGCTATCAGAAGTTTCTCAGGATTGAAATGGGAAGGAGTTGGATATCCCATCTCATTATAGGAAGGGTCTCAGGTTTGGTATTAGAAGCATTGAGATATCACATCTCATGCTATAGGAAGGGTCTCAGGATTGGAATGGGAAGGACTTGAATATCACATCTCATGTTATAGCAAGGGTCTCAGGTTTGGTATTAGAAGCATTGAGATATCACATCTCATGCTATAGGAAGGGTCTGAGGATTGGAATGGGAACGACTTGGATATCACATCTAATGATAAAGGAAGGGTCTAAGGTTTGGAAGGGGAAGGATTTGGATATCACATCTCATGTTATAGGACCGGTCTCAGGTTTGGTATTAGAAGCATTGAGATATCAAGTCCCATGGTATAGGACGGGTCTCAGAATTGGAATGGGAAGGAGTTGGATATCACATCTCAAGCTATGGGAAGGGTGTCAGGATTGGAATGGGAAGGAGTTTGATATCACATCTCATGCCATGGTATGGGTCTCAGGTTTTGTAGAAGCATTGGGATATCACATCTCATGCTATCGGAAGGGTATCAGGATTGGATTTGGAAGGAGTTGGATATCCCATCTCATGCTATAGGAAGGGTCTCAGGTTGGAATGGGAAGGAATTGAATATCACATCTCATGTTATAGGAAGGGTATCAGGATTGGAATGGGAAGGACTTGGATATCACATCTCATGCTATAGGAAGGCTATCAGGTTTGGAAGGGGAAGGAGTTGCATATCAAATTTCATTTTAGAGGTAGGATCTCAGGTTTGGTATTAGAGGCATTGAGATATCACATCTCATGCTATAGGAAGGGTCTCACGATTGGAATGGGAAGGATTTGGATATCACATCTCATGCTATAGGAAGGGTCTCAGGTTTGGTATAAGCATTGAGATATCACATCTCATGCTATAGAAACGGTCTCAAGATTGCAATGGGAAGGAGTTGGATATCACATCTCATGTTATAGGAAGGATCTCAGATTTGGTATTAGAAGCATTGAGACATCACATCTCATGCTATAGGAAGGGTCTCAGGATTGGAATGGGAAGGAGTTGGATATCACATCTCATGTTATAGGAAGGGTCTCAGGATTGGAATGGGAAGCACTTCGATATCACATCTCATGTTATAGGAAGGCTCCCAGGTTTAGAAGGGGAAGGAGTTGGATATCACATTTCATGTTAGAGGTAGGATCTCAGGTTTGGTATTAGAGGCATTGAGATATAACATCGCATGCTATCAGAAGGGTCTCAGGATTGGAATGGGAAGGAGTTGGATATCACATCTCATGCTAAAGGGAGGGTCTCAGGTTTGGAAGGGGAAGGATTTGGATATCACATCTCATGCTATAGGAAGGGTCTCAGGATTGGAATGGGAAGGATTTGGATATCACATCTCATGCTATAGGAAGGGTCTCAGGTTTGGTATAAGCATTGAGATATCACATCTCATGCTATAGGAAGGGTCTCGGGATTGGAATGGGAAGGAGTTGGATATCACATTTCATGCTATAGGTAGGCTCTCAGTTTTGGAAAGGGAAGGTTTTGGATATCACATCTCATGCTATTGGAAGGGTCTCACGATTGGAATGGGAAGGATTTGGATATCACATCTCATGCTATAGGAAGGGTCTCAGGATTGGAATGGGAAGGAGTTGGATATCACATCTCATGCTATACGAAGGGTCTCAGGAATGGAATGGGAAGGAGTTTTATATGACATCTCATGCCATAGGAAGGGTCTCAGGTTTGGTATACGCATTGAGATATCACATCTCATGCTATAGGAAGGGTCTCAGGATTGGAATGGGAAGGAGTTGTATATGACATCTCATGCCATAGGAAGGGTCTCAGGTTTGGTATCAGCATTGAGATATCACATCTCTGCTATCGGAAGGGTCTCAGGATTGGAATGGGAAGGAGTTGGATATCCCATCTTATGTTATAGGAAGGGTCTCAGGTTTGGTATTAGAAGCATTGAGATATCACATCTCATGCTATAGGAAGGGTCTCAGGATTGGAATGGGAAGGACTTGAATATCCCATCTCATGCTATAGGGAGGCTCTCACGTTTGGAAAGGGAAGGAGTTGGATATCACATTTCATGTTAGAGGTAGGATCTCAGGTTTGGTATTAGAGGCATTGAATATCACATCTCATGCTATCAGAAGGGTCTCAGGATTGGAATGGGAAGGAGTTGGATATCACATCTCATGCTAAAGGGAGGGTCTCAGGTTTGGAAGGAGAAGGATTTTGATATCACATCTCATGTTATAGGAAGGATCTCAGGTTTGGTATTAGAGGGATTGAGATATCACATCTCATGCTATCGGAAGGGTATCAGGATTGGATTTGGAAGTAGTTGGATATCCCATCTCATGCTATAGGAAGGGTCTCAGGTTGGAATGGGAAAGAGTTGGATATCACATCTCATGTTATAGGAAGGGTCTCAGGATTGGAATGGGAAATACTTCGATATCACATCTCATGCTATAGGAAGGCTCTCAGGTTTGCAAGGGGAAGGAGTTGGATATCACATCTCATGTCATAGGAAGGATCTCAGGTTTGGTATTAGAAGCATTGAGATATCACATCTCATGCTATAGGAATGGTCTCGGGATTGGAATGGGAAGGAGTTGGATATTAGATTCTTGCTATAGAAAGGGTCTCAGGTTTGGAACGGGAAGGAGTTGGATATCACATCTCATGTTATAGGAAGGGTCTCAGGTTTGGTCTAAGCATTGAGATATCACATCTCTGCTATCAGAAGTTTCTCAGGATTGAAATGGGAAGGAGTTGGATATCCCATCTCATGTTATAGGACGGGTCTCAGGTTTGGTAATAGAATCATTGAGATATCACATCTCATGCTGTAGGAAGTGTCTAAGGATTGGAATGGGAAGGACTTGGATATCACATCTCATGCTATAGGTAGACTCTCAGGCTTGGAAAGGGAAGGAGTGGGATATCACATTTCATGTTCAAGGAAGGATATCAGGTTTGGTATTAGAGGCATTGAGATATCACATCTCATACTATAGGAAGGGTCTCAGGATTGGAATGGGAAGGATTTGGATATCACATCTCATGCTATAGGAAGGGTCTCAGGTTTGGTATAAGCATTGAGATATCACATCTCATGCTATAGGAAGGGTCTCAGGATTGGAATGGGAAGGAGTTGGATATCACATCTCATGCCATAGGAAGGGTCTCAGGTTTGGTACAAGCATTGAGATATCACATCTCTGCTATCGGAAGGGTCTCAGGATAGGAATGGGAAGGAGTTGGATATCACATCTCAAGCTATCTCAGGATTGGAATGGGAAGGAGTTTGATATCACATCTCAAGCTATAGGAAGGTTCTCAGGTTTGGAGGGGGAAGGATTTGGATCTCACATCTCATGTTTTAGGACGGGTCTCAGGTTTGGTATTAGAAGCATTGAGATATCACATCTCATGGTATAGGAAGGGTCTCAGGATTGGAATGGGAAGGAGTTGGATATCACATCTCAAGCTATCACAGGATTGGAATGGGAAGGAGTTTGATATCACATCTCAAGCTATAGGAAGGGTCTCAGGTTTGGAAAGGGAAGGATTTGGATTTCACATCTCATGTTATAGGATGGTTCTCATGTTTGGTTTTAGAAGCATTGAGATATCACATCTAATGCTATCGGAAGGGTCTCAGGTTTGGAAAGGGAAGGATTTGGATTTCACATATGTTATTGGATGGTTCTCAGGTTTGGTTTTAGAAGCATTAAGATATCACATCTCATGCTATAGGAAGGGTCTCAGGTTTTGGAATGTGAAGGAGTTGGATACACATCTAATGTTATAGGAAGGATCTCAGGTTTGGTATTAGAAAAATTGTGATATCACATATCATGCTATAGGAAGGGTCTCAGGATTGGAATGGGAAGGAGTTGGATATGACATCTCATGCCACAGGAAGGGTCTCAGGTTTGGTATAAGCATTGAGATATCACATCTCTGCTATCGGAAGGGTTTTAGGATTGGAATGGGAAGGAGTTGGATATCCCATCTTATGTTATAGGAAGGGTCTCAGGTTTGGTATTAGAAGCATTGAGATATCACATCTCATGCTATCAGAAGGGTCTCAGGATTGGAATGGGAAGGAGTTGGATATCACATCTCATGCTATACGAAGGGTCTCAGGAATGGAATGGGAAGGAGTTTTATATGACATCTCATGCCATAGGAAGGATCTCAGGTTTGGTATTAGAAGCATTGAGACATCACATCTCATGTTATAGGAAGGGTCTCAGGATTGGAATGGGAAGGAGTTGGATATCACATCTCATGCTATAGGAAGGGTCTCAGGTTTGGTATACGCATTGAGATATCACATCTCATGCTATAGGAAGGGTCTCAGGATTGGAATGGGAAGGAGTTGTATATGACATCTCATGCCATAGGAAGGGTCTCAGGTTTGGTATCAGCATTGAGATATCACATCTCTGCTATCGGAAGGGTCTCAGGATTGGAATGGGAAGGAGTTGGATATCCCATTTTATGTTATAGGAAGGGTCTCAGGTTTGGTATTAGAAGCATTGAGATATCACATCTCATGCTATAGGAAGGGTCTCAGGATTGGAATGGGAAGGACTTGAATATCCCATCTCATGCTATAGGAAGGGTCTCAGGTTGGAATGGGAAGGAGTTGGATATCACATCTCATGTTATAGGAAGGGTCTCAGGATTGGAATGGGAAATACTTCGATATCACATCTCATGCTATAGGAAGGCTCTCAGGTTTGCAAGGGGAAGGAGTTGGATATCACATCTCATGCCATAGGAAGGGTCTCAGGTTTGGTACAAGCATTGAGATATCACATCTCTGCTATCGGAAGGGTCTCAGGATAGGAATGGGAAGGAGTTGGATATCACATCTCAAGCTATCTCAGGATTGGAATGGGAAGGAGTTTGATATCACATCTCAAGCTATAGGAAGGTTCTCAGGTTTGGAGGGGGAAGGATTTGGATCTCACATCTCATGTTTTAGGACGGGTCTCAGGTTTGGTATTAGAAGCATTGAGATATCACATCTCATGGTATAGGAAGGGTCTCAGGATTGGAATGGGAAGGAGTTGGATATCACATCTCAAGCTATCACAGGATTGGAATGGGAAGGAGTTTGATATCACATCTCAAGCTATAGGAAGGGTCTCAGGTTTGGAAAGGGAAGGATTTGGATTTCACATCTCATGTTATAGGATGGTTCTCATGTTTGGTTTTAGAAGCATTGAGATATCACATCTAATGCTATCGGAAGGGTCTCAGGTTTGGAAAGGGAAGGATTTGGATTTCACATATGTTATTGGATGGTTCTCAGGTTTGGTTTTAGAAGCATTAAGATATCACATCTCATGCTATAGGAAGGGTCTCAGGTTTTGGAATGTGAAGGAGTTGGATACACATCTCATGTTATAGGAAGGATCTCAGGTTTGGTATTAGAAAAATTGTGATATCACATATCATGCTATAGGAAGGGTCTCAGGATTGGAATGGGAAGGAGTTGGATATGACATCTCATGCCACAGGAAGGGTCTCAGGTTTGGTATAAGCATTGAGATATCACATCTCTGCTATCGGAAGGGTTTTAGGATTGGAATGGGAAGGAGTTGGATATCCCATCTTATGTTATAGGAAGGGTCTCAGGTTTGGTATTAGAAGCATTGAGATATCACATCTCATGCTATCAGAAGGGTCTCAGGATTGGAATGGGAAGGAGTTGGATATCACATCTCATGCTATACGAAGGGTCTCAGGAATGGAATGGGAAGGAGTTTTATATGACATCTCATGCCATAGGAAGGATCTCAGGTTTGGTATTAGAAGCATTGAGACATCACATCTCATGTTATAGGAAGGGTCTCAGGATTGGAATGGGAAGGAGTTGGATATCACATCTCATGCTATAGGAAGGGTCTCAGGTTTGGTATACGCATTGAGATATCACATCTCATGCTATAGGAAGGGTCTCAGGATTGGAATGGGAAGGAGTTGTATATGACATCTCATGCCATAGGAAGGGTCTCAGGTTTGGTATCAGCATTGAGATATCACATCTCTGCTATCGGAAGGGTCTCAGGATTGGAATGGGAAGGAGTTGGATATCCCATTTTATGTTATAGGAAGGGTCTCAGGTTTGGTATTAGAAGCATTGAGATATCACATCTCATGCTATAGGAAGGGTCTCAGGATTGGAATGGGAAGGACTTGAATATCCCATCTCATGCTATAGGGAGGCTCTCACGTTTGGAAAGGGAAGGAGTTGGATATCACATTTCATGTTAGAGGTAGGATCTCAGGTTTGGTATTAGAGGCATTGAATATCACATCTCATGCTATCAGAAGGGTCTCAGGATTGGAATGGGAAGGAGTTGGATATCACATCTCATGCTAAAGGGAGGGTCTCAGGTTTGGAAGGGGAAGGATTTTGATATCACATCTCATGTTATAGGAAGGATCTCAGGTTTGGTATTAGAGGTATTGAGATATCACATCTCATGCTATCGGAAGGGTATCAGGATTGGATTTGGAAGTAGTTGGATATCCCATCTCATGCTATAGGAAGGGTCTCAGGTTGGAATGGGAAGGAGTTGGATATCACATCTCATGTTATAGGAAGGATCTCAGGATTGGAATGGGAAATACTTCGATATCACATCTCATGCTATAGGAAGGCTCTCAGGTTTGCAAGGGGAAGGAGTTGGATATCACATCTCATGTCATAGGAAGGATCTCAGGTTTGGTATTAGAAGCATTGAGGTATCACATCTCATGCTATAGGAATGGTCTCGGGATTGGAATGGGAAGGAGTTGGATATTAGATTCTTGCTATAGAAAGGGTCTCAGGTTTGGAACGGGAAGGAGTTGGATATCACATCTCATGTTATAGGAAGGGTCTCAGGTTTGGTCTAAGCATTGAGATATCACATCTCTGCTATCAGAAGTTTCTCAGGATTGAAATGGGAAGGAGTTGGATATCCCATCTCATGTTATAGGACGGGTCTCAGGTTTGGTAATAGAATCATTGAGATATCACATCTCATGCTGTAGGAAGTGTCTAAGGATTGGAATGGGAAGGACTTGGATATCACATCTCATGCTATAGGTAGACTCTCAGGCTTGGGAAGGGAAGGAGTGGGATATCACATTTCATGTTCAAGGAAGGATCTCAGGTTTGGTATTAGAAGCATTGAGATATCACATCTCATACTATAGGAAGGGTCTCAGGATTGGAATGGGAAGGATTTGGATATCACATCTCATGCTATAGGAAGGGTCTCAGGTTTGGTATAAGCATTGAGATATCACATCTCATGCTATAGGAAGGGTCTCAGGATTGGAATGGGAAGGAGTTGGATATCACAACTCATGCCATAGGAAGGGTCTCAGGTTTGGTACAAGCATTGAGATATCACATCTCTGCTATCGGAAGGGTCTCAGGATAGGAATGGGAAGGAGTTGGATATCACATCTCAAGCTATCTCAGGATTGGAATGGGAAGGAGTTTGATATCACATCTCAAGCTATAGGAAGGTTCTCAGGTTTGGAGGGGGAAGGATTTGGATCTCACATCTCATGTTTTAGGACGGGTCTCAGGTTTGGTATTAGAAGCATTGAGATATCACATCTCATGGTATAGGAAGGGTCTCAGGTTTGGAAAGGGAAGGATTTGTATTTCACATATGTTATTGGATGGTTCTCAGGTTTGGTTTTAGAAGCATTAAGATATCACATCTCATGCTATAGGAAGGGTCTCAGGTTTTGGAATGGGAAGGAGTTGGATACACATCTCATGTTATAGGAAGGATCTCAGGTTTGGTATTAGAAAAATTGTGATATCACATATCATGCTATAGGAAGGGTCTCAGGATTGAAATGGGAAGGAGTTGGATATGACATCTCATGCCACAGGAAGGGTCTCAGGTTTGGTATAAGCATTGAGATATCACATCTCTGCTATCGGAAGGGTCTCAGGATTGGAATGGGAAGGAGTTGGATATCCCACCTTATGTTATAGGAAGGGTCTCAGGTTTGGTATTAGAAGCATTGAGATATCACATCTCATGCTATCAGAAATGTCTCAGGATTGGAATGGGAAGGAGTCGGATATCACATCTCATGCTAAAGGGAGGGTCTCAGGTTTGGTATTAGAAGCATTGAGATATCACATCTCAAGTTATAGGAAGAATCTCTGGTTTGGTATTAGAGCCATTGATATATCACATCTCATGCTATCAGAAGGGTCTCGGGATTGGAATGGGAAGGAGTCGGATATCACATCTCATGCTAAAGGGAGGGTCTCAGGTTTGGTATTAGAAGCATTGAGATATCACATCTCATGTTATAGGAAGAATCTCAGGTTTGGTATTAGAGGCATTGAGATATCACATCTCATGTTATAGGAAGGGTCTCAGGATTGGAATGGGAAGGATTTGGATATCACATCTCTTGCTATAGGAAGAGTCTCAGGTTTTTTATTAGAAACATTGAGATATCACATCTCATGCTAAAGGAAGGGTCTCAGGTTTGGAAGGGGAAGGATTTGGATATCATATCTCATGTTATAGGACGGGTCCCAGGTTTGGTATTAGAAGCTTTGAAATATCACATCTCATGCTATAGGAAGGGTCTCAGGATTGGAATGGGAAGGAGTTGGATATCACATCTCATGCTAAAGGAAGGGACTCAGGTTTGATAGAAGCATTGAGATATCACATCTCATGCTATAGGAAGGGTCTCAAGATTGGAATGGGAAGGAGTTGGATATCACATCTCATGCCATAGGAAGGGTCTCAGGTTTGGTCCAAACATTGAGATATCACATCTCTGCTATCGGAAGGGTCTCAGGATAGGAATGGGAAGGACTTAGATATCACATCTCATGCTATAGGGAGGGTCTCAGGTTTGGAAAGGGAAGGATTTGGATTTCACATCTCATGTTATAGGATGGTTCTCATGTTTGGTTTTAGAAGCATTGAGATATCACATCTAATGCTATCGGAAGGGTCTCAGGTTTGGAAAGGGAAGGATTTGGATTTCACATATGTTATTGGATGGTTCTCAGGTTTGGTTTTAGAAGCATTAAGATATCACATCGCAGGCTATAGGAAGGGTCTCAGGTTTGGAATGGGAAGGAGTTGGATACACATCTCATGTTATAGGAAGGATCTCAGGTTTGGTATTAGAAAAATTGTGATATCACATATCATGCTATAGGAAGGGTCTCAGGATTGGAATGGGAAGGAGTTGGATATCACATCTCATGCTAAAGGAAAGATCTCAGGTTTGGAAGGGGAAGGATTTGGACATCACATCTCATGTTTTAGGACGGGTGTCAGGTTTGGTATTAGAAGCATTGAGATATCACATCTCATGGTATAGGAAGGGTCTCAGGATTGGAATGGGAAGGAGTTGGATATCACATCTCATGCTAAAGGAAAGATCTCAGGTTTGGAAGGGGAAGGATTTGGACATCACATCTCATGTTTTAGGACGGGTGTCAGGTTTGGTATTAGAAGCATTGAGATATCACATCTCATGGTATAGGAAGGGTCTCAGGATTGGAATGGGAAGGAGTTGGATATCACATCTCATGCTAAAGGAAAGATCTCAGGTTTGGAAGGGGAAGGATTTGGACATCCCATCTCATGTTTTAGGACGGGTGTCAGGTTTGGTATTAGAAGCATTGAGATATCACATCTCATGGTATAGGAAGGGTCTCAGGATTGGAATGGGAAGGAGTTTGATATCACATCTCATGCAATCGGAAGGGTCTCAGGTTTGGAATGGGAAGGAGTTGGATATCACATCTCATGTTATAGGAAGGATCTCAGGTTTATTATTAGAAGCATTGAGATATCACATCTCATGCTATAGGAAGGGTCTCAGGATTGGAATCGGAAGGAGTTGTATTTGACATCTCATGCCATAGGAAGGGTCTCAGGTTTGGTATAAGCATTGAGATATCACATCTCTGCTATCGGAAGGGTCTCAGGATTGGAATGGGAAGGAGTTGGATATCCCATCTCATTATAGGAAGGGTCTCAGGTTTGATATTAGAAGCATTGAGATATCACATCTCATGCTATAGGAAGGGTCTCAGGATTGGAATGGGAAGGACTTGAATATCACATCTCATGTTATAGCAAGGGTCTCAGGTTTGGTATTAGAAGCATTGAGATATCACATCTCATGCTATAGGAAGGGTCTCAGGATTGGAATGGGAACGACTTGGATATCACATCTCATGATAAAGGAAGGGTCTAAGGTTTGGAAGGGGAAGGATTTGGATATCACATCTCATGTTATAGGACCGGTCTCAGGTTTGGTATGAGAAGCATTGATATATCAAGTCCCATGGTATAGGACGGGTCTCAGAATTGGAATGGGAAGGAGTTGGATATCACATCTCAAGCTATAGGAAGGGTGTCAGGATTGGAATGGGAAGGAGTTTGATATCACATCTCATGCCATGGTATGGGTCTCAGGTTTTGTAGAAGCATTGGGATATCACATCTCATGCTATCGGAAGGGTATCAGGATTGGATTTGGAAGGAGTTGGATATCCCATCTCATGCTATAGGAAGGGTCTCAGGTTGGAATGGGAAGGAGTTGGATATCACATCTCATGTTATAGGAAGGGTATCAGGATTGGAATGGGAAGGACTTGGATATCACATCTCATGCTATAGGAAGGCTATCAGGTTTGGAAGGGGAAGGAGTTGCATATCAAATTTCATTATAGAGGTAGGATCTCAGGTTTGGTATTAGAGGCATTGAGATATCACATCTCATGCTATAGGAAGGGTCTCACGATTGGAATGGGAAGGATTTGGATATCACATCTCATGCTATAGGAAGGGTCTCAGGTTTGGTATAAGCATTGAGATATCACATCTCATGCTATAGAAATGGTCTCAAGATTGCAATGGGAAGGAGTTGGATATCACATCTCATGTTATAGGAAGGATCTCAGATTTGGTATTAGAAGCATTGAGACATCACATCTCATGCTATAGGAAGGGTCTCAGGATTGGAATGGGAAGGAGTTGGATATCACATCTCATGTTATAGGAAGGGTCTCAGGATTGGAATGGGAAGCACTTCGATATCACATCTCATGTTATAGGAAGGCTCCCAGGTTTAGAAGGGGAAGGAGTTGGATATCACATTTCATGTTAGAGGTAGGATCTCAGGTTTGGTATTAGAGGCATTGAGATATAACATCTCATGCTATCAGAAGGGTCTCAGGATTGGAATGGGAAGGAGTTGGATATCACATCTCATGCTAAAGGGAGGGTCTCAGGTTTGGAAGGGGAAGGATTTGGATATCACATCTCATGCTATAGGAAGGGTCTCAGGATTGGAATGGGAAGGATTTGGATATCACATCTCATGCTATAGGAAGGGTCTCAGGTTTGGTATAAGCATTGAGATATCACATCTCATGCTATAGGAAGGGTCTCAGGATTGGAATGGGAAGGAGTTGGATATCACATCTCATGCTATAGGTAGGCTCTCAGTTTTGGAAAGGGAAGGTTTTGGATATCACATCTCATGCTATAGGAAGGGTCTCACGATTGGAATGGGAAGGATTTGGATATCACATCTCATGCTATAGGAAGGGTCTCAGGATTGGAATGGGAAGGAGTTGGATATCACATCTCATGCTATAGGAAGGGTCTCAGGATTGGAATGGGAAGGAGTTGGATATCCCATCTTATGTTATAGGAAGGGTCTCAGGTTTGGTATTAGAAGCATTGAGATATCACATCTCATGCTATAGGAAGGGTCTCAGGATTGGAATGGGAAGGACTTGAATATCCCATCTCATGCTATAGGGAGGCTCTCACGTTTGGAAAGGGAAGGAGTTGGATATCACATTTCATGTTAGAGGTAGGATCTCAGGTTTGGTATTAGAGGCATTGAATATCACATCTCATGCTATCAGAAGGGTCTCAGGATTGGAATGGGAAGGAGTTGGATATCACATCTCATGCTAAAGGGAGGGTCTCAGGTTTGGAAGGGGAAGGATTTTGATATCACATCTCATGTTATAGGAAGGATCTCAGGTTTGGTATTAGAGGGATTGCGATATCACATCTCATGCTATCGGAAGGGTATCAGGATTGGATTTGGAAGTAGTTGGATATCCCATCTCATGCTATAGGAAGGGTCTCAGGTTGGAATGGGAAGGAGTTGGATATCACATCTCATGTTATAGGAAGGGTCTCAGGATTGGAATGGGAAATACTTCGATATCACATCTCATGCTATAGGAAGGCTCTCAGGTTTGCAAGGGGAAGGAGTTGGATATCACATTTCATGTTAGAGGTAGGATCTCAGCTTTGGTATTAGAGGCATTGAGATATCACATCTCATGCTATCAGAAATGTCTCAGGATTGGAATGGGAAGGAGTTGGATATCACATCTCATGCTAAAGGGAGGGTCTCTGGTTTGGAAGGGGAAGGATTTGGATATCACATCTCATGTTATAGGAAGGATCTCAGGTTTGGTATTAGAAGCATTGAGATATCACATCTCATGCTATAGGAAGGGTCTCAGGTTTGGAATGGGAAGGAATTGGATATCACATCTCATGTCATAGGAAGGATCTCAGGTTTGGTATTAGAAGCATTGAGATATCACATCTCATGCTATAGGAATGGTCTCAGGATTGGAATGGGAAGGAGTTGGATATTAGATTCTTGCTATAGAAAGGGTCTCAGGTTTGGAACGGGAAGGAGTTGGATATCACATCTCATGTTATAGGAAGGGTCTCAGGTTTGGTCTAAGCATTGAGATATCACATCTCTGCCATCGGAAGTTTCTCAGGATTGAAATGGGAAGGAGTTGGATATCCCATCTCATGTTATAGGACGGGTCTCAGGTTTGGTAATAGAATCATTGAGATATCACATCTCATGCTGTAGGAAGTGTCTAAGGATTGGAATGGGAAGGACTTGGATATCACATCTCATGCTATAGGTAGACTCTCAGGTTTGGAAAGGGAAGGAGTGGGATATCACATTTCATGTTCAAGGAAGGATCTCAGGTTTGGTATTAGAGGCATTGAGATATCACATCTCATGCTATAGGAAGGGTCTCAGGATTGGAATGGGAAGGATTTGGATATCACATCTCATGCTATAGGAAGGGTCTCAGGTTTGGTATAAGCATTGAGATATCACATCTCATGCTATAGGAAGAGTCTCAGGATTGGAATGGGAAGGAGTTGGATATCACATCTCATGCTATAGGTAGGCTCTCAGGTTTGGAAAGGGAAGGATTTGGATATCACATTTCATGTTAGAGGAAGGATCTCAGGTTTGGTATTAGAGGCATTGAGATATCACATCTCATGCTATCGGAAGGGTCTCACGATTGGAATGGGAAGGATTTGGATAGCACATCTCATGCTATAGGAAGGGTCTCAGGTTTGGTATAAGCATTGAAATATCACATCCCATGCTATAGGAAGGGTCTCAGGATTGGAATGGAAGGAGTTGGATATCACATCTCATGTTATAGGAAGGATCTCAGATTTGGTATTAGAAGCATTGAGACATCACATCTCATGCTATAGGAAGGGTCTCAGGATTGGAATGGGAAGGAGTTGAATATCCCATCTCATGCTATAGGGAGGCTCTCACGTTTGGAAAGGGAAGGAGTTGGATATCACATTTCATGTTAGAGGTAGGATCTCAGGTTTGGTATTAGAGGCATTGAATATCACATCTCATGCTATCAGAAGGGTCTCAGGATTGGAATGGGAAGGAGTTGGATATCACATCTCATGCTAAAGGGAGGGTCTCAGGTTTGGAAGGGGAAGGATTTTGATATCACATCTCATGTTATAGGAAGGATCTCAGGTTTGGTATTAGAGGGATTGAGATATCACATCTCATGCTATCGGAAGGGTATCAGGATTGGATTTGGAAGTAGTTGGATATCCCATCTCATGCTATAGGAAGGGTCTCAGGTTGGAATGGGAAGGAGTTGGATATCACATCTCATGTTATAGGAAGGGTCTCAGGATTGGAATGGGAAATACTTCGATATCACATCTCATGCTATAGGAAGGCTCTCAGGTTTGCAAGGGGAAGGAGTTGGATATCACATTTCATGTTAGAGGTAGGATCTCAGGTTTGGTATTAGAGGCATTGAGATATCACATCTCATGCTATCAGAAATGTCTCAGGATTGGAATGGGAAGGAGTTGGATATCACATCTCATGCTAAAGGGAGGGTCTCTGGTTTGGAAGGGGAAGGATTTGGATATCACATCTCATGTTAGGTATTAGAAGCATTGAGATATCACATCTCATGCTATAGGAAGGGTCTCAGGTTTGGAATGGGAAGGAATTGGATATCACATCTCATGTCATAGGAAGGATCTCAGGTTTGGTATTAGAAGCATTGAGATATCACATCTCATGCTATAGGAATGGTCTCAGGATTGGAATGGGAAGGAGTTGGATATTAGATTCTTGCTATAGAAAGGGTCTCAGGTTTGGAACGGGAAGGAGTTGGATATCACATCTCATGTTATAGGAAGGGTCTCAGGTTTGGTCTAAGCATTGAGATATCACATCTCTGCTATCGGAAGTTTCTCAGGATTGAAATGGGAAGGAGTTGGATATCCCATCTCATGTTATAGGACGGGTCTCAGGTTTGGTAATAGAATCATTGAGATATCACATCTCATGCTGTAGGAAGTGTCTAAGGATTGGAATGGGAAGGACTTGGATATCACATCTCATGCTATAGGTAGACTCTCAGGTTTGGAAAGGGAAGGAGTGGGATATCACATTTCATGTTCAAGGAAGGATCTCAGATTTGGTATTAGAGGCATTGAGATATCACATCTCATGCTATAGGAAGGGTCTCAGGATTGGAATGGGAAGGATTTGGATATCACATCTCATGCTATAGGAAGGGTCTCAGGTTTGGTATAAGCATTGAGATATCACATCTCATGCTATAGGAAGAGTCTCAGGATTGGAATGGGAAGGAGTTGGATATCACATCTCATGCTATAGGTAGGCTCTCAGGTTTGGAAAGGGAAGGATTTGGATATCACATTTCATGTTAGAGGAAGGATCTCAGGTTTGGTATTAGAGGCATTGAGATATGACATCTCATGCTATCGGAAGGGTCTCACGATTGGAATGGGAAGGATTTGGATAGCACATCTCATGCTATAGGAAGGGTCTCAGGTTTGGTATAAGCATTGAAATATCACATCCCATGCTATAGGAAGGGTCTCAGGATTGGAATGGAAGGACTTTCGATATCACATCTCATGTTATAGGAAGGCTCCCAGGTTTGGAAGGGGAAGGAGTTGGATATCACATTTCATGTTAGAGGTAGAATCTCAGGTTTGGTATTAGAGGCATTGAGATATAACATCTCATGCTATCAGAAGGGTCTCAGAATTGGAATGGGAAGGAGTTGGATATCACATCTCATGCTAAGGGGAGGGTCTCAGGTTTGGAAGAGGAAGGATTTGAATATCACATCTCGTGTTATAGGAAGGATCTCAGGTTTGGTATAAGAAGAATTGACATATCACATCTCATGCTATCGGAAGGATCTCAGGTTTGGTATTAGAAGCATTGAGATATCACATCTCATGCTATCAGAACAGTCTCAGGATTGGAATGGGAAGGAGTTGGATATCACATCTCATGCTAAAGGGAGGGTCTCTGGTTTGGAAGGGGAAGGATTTGGATATCACATCTCATGTTATAGGAAGGATCTCAGGTTTGTTATTAGAAGCATTGAGATATCACATCTCATGCTATAGGAAGGGTCTCAGGATTGGAATGGGAAGGAGTTTTATATGACATCTCATGCCATAGGAAGGATCTCATGTTTGGTATTAGAAGCATTGAGACATCACATCTCATGTTATAGGAAGGGTATCAGGATTGGAATGGGAAGGAGTTGGATATCACATCTCATGCTATAGGAAGGGTCTCAGGTTTGGTATAAGCATTGAGATATCACATCTCATGCTATAGGAAGGGTCTCAGGATTGGAATGGGAAGGAGTTGTATATGACATCTCATGCCATAGGAAGGGTCTCAGGTTTGCTATAAGCATTGAGATATCACATCTCTGCTATCGGAAGGGTCTCAGGATTGGAATGGGAAGGACTAGGATATCACATCTCATGCTATAGGAAGGGTCTCAGGATTGGAATGGGAAGGACTTGGATATCACATCTCATGTTATAGGAAGGGTCTCAGGTTTGGTATTAGAAGCATTGAGATATCACATCTCATGCTATAGGAAGGGTCTCAGGAATGGAATGGGAAGGACTTGGATATCACATCTCATGATAAAGGAAGGGTCTAAGGTTTGGAAGGGGAAGGATTTGGATATCACATCTCATGTTATAGGACGGGTCTCAGGTTTGGTATTAGAAGCATTGTGATATCACATCTCATGCTATAGAAAGTGTCTCAGGATTGGAATGGGAAGGAGTTAGATATCACATCTCATGCTATAGGAAGGGTTTCAGGTTTGGTAGAAGCATTGAGATATCACATCTCATGCTATAGGAAGAGTCTCAGGTTTGGGAAGGGAAGGATTTGGATTTCACATCTCATGTTATAGGATGGTTCTCATGTTTGGTTTTTGAAGCATTGAGATATCACATCTCATGCTATCGGAAGGGTCTCAGGTTTGGAATGGGAAGGAGTTGGATATCACATCTCATGTTATAGGAAGGATCTCATGTTTGGTATTAGAAGCATTGAGATATCACATCTCATGTTATAGGAAGGGTATCAGGATTGGAATGGGAAGGAGTTGGATATCACATCTCATGCTATAGGAAGGGTCTCAGGTTTGGTATAAGCATTGAGATATCACATCTCATGCTATAGGAAGGGTCTCAGGATTGGAATGGGAAGGAGTTGTATATGACATCTCATGCCATAGGAAGGGTCTCAGGTTTGCTATAAGCATTGAGATATCACATCTCTGCTATCGGAAGGGTCTCAGGATTGGAATGGGAAGGACTAGGATATCACATCTCATGCTTTAGGAAGGGTCTCAGGATTGGAATGGGAAGGACTTGGATATCACATCTCATGTTATAGGAAGGGTCTCAGGTTTGGTATTAGAAGCATTGAGATATCACATCTCATGCTATAGGAAGGGTCTCAGGAATGGAATGGGAAGGACTTGGATATCACATCTCATGATAAAGGAAGGGTCTAAGGTTTGGAAGGGGAAGGATTTGGATATCACATCTCATGTTATAGGACGGGTCTCAGGATTGGAATGGGAAGGAGTTAGATATCACATCTCATGCTATAGGAAGGGTTTCAGGTTTGGTAGAAGCATTGAGATATCACATCTCATGCTATAGGAAGAGTCTCAGGTTTGGGAAGGGAAGGATTTGGATTTCACATCTCATGTTATAGGATGGTTCTCATGTTTGGTTTTTGAAGCATTGAGATATCACATCTCATGCTATCGGAAGGGTCTCAGGTTTGGAATGGGAATTAGTTGGATATCACATCTCATGTTATAGGAAGGATCTCATGTTTGGTATTAGAAGCATTGAGATATTACATCTCATGCTATAGGAAGGGTCTCCGGATTGGAATGTGAAGGATTTGGATATTACATCTCATGCTAAAGGAAGGGTCTCAGGTTTGGAATGGGAAGGAGTTGGATATGACATCTCTTGTTATAGGGAGGGTCTCAGGATTTGAATGGCAAGGAGTTGGATATCACATCTCATGCCATAGGAAGGGTCTCAGGTTTGGTATAAGCATTGAGATATCACATCTCTGCTATCGGAAGGGTCTCAGGATTGGATTGGGAAGGAGTTGGATATCCCTTCTCATGCTATAGGAAGGGTCTCAGGTTGGAATGGGAAGGAGTTGAATATCACATCTCATGTTATAGGAACGGTCTCAGGATTGGAATGGGAAGGATTTGGATATCGCATCTCTTGCTATAGGAAGGGTCTCAGGTTTTTTATTAGAAACATTGAGATATCACATCTCATGCTATAGGAAGGGTTTTAGGATTTGAATGGGAAGTATTTGGATATCACATCTCATGCTAAAGGAAGGGTCTCAGGTTTGGAAGGGGAAGGATTTGGATATCATATCTCATGTTATAGGACGGGACCCAGGTTTGGTATTAGAAGCATTGAGATATCACATCTCATGGTATAGGAAGGGTCTCAGGGTTGGAATGGGAAGGAGTTGGATATCACATCTCATCCAATAGGAAGGGTCTCAGGTTTGGAATGGGAAGGAATTGGATATCACATCTCATGTTATAGGAAGGGTCTCAGGTTTGGTAGAAGCGTTGAGATATCACATCTCTGCTATCGGAAGGGTCTCAGGATTGGATTGGGAAGGAGTTGGATATCCCTTCTCATGCTATAGGAAGGGTCTCAGGATTTGAATGGCAAGGAGTTGGGTATCACATATCATGCCATAAGAAGGGTCTCAGGTTTGGTATAAGCATTGAGATATCACATCTCTGCTATCGGAAGGGTCTCCGGATTGGATTGGGAAGGAGTTGGATATCCCTTCTCATGCTATAGGAAGTGTCTCAGGTTGGAATGGGAAGGAGTTGGATATCACATCTCATGTTATAGGAAGGGTCTCAGGATTGGAATGGGAAGGATTTGGATATCACATCTCTTGCTATAGGAAGGGTCTCAGGATTGGAATGGGTAGGAGTTGGATATTACATTCTTGCTATAGGAAGGGTCTCATGTTTGGAATGGGAAGGAGTTGGATATCACATATGCTATAGGAAGTGTCTCAGGTTTGGAACGGGAAGGAGTTGGATATCACATCTCATGTTAGAGGAAGGATCTCAGGTTTGGTATTAGAGGCCTTGAGATATCACATCTCATGCTATAGGAAGGGTCTCAGGTTTGGTATAAGCATTGAGATATCACATCTCATGCTATAGGAAGGGTCTCAGGATTGGAATGGGAAGAAGTTGGATATCACATCTCATGCTATAGGAAGGGTCTCAGGTTTGGTATAAGCATTGAGATATCACATCTCATGCTATAGGAAGGGTCTCAGGATTGGAATGGGAAGGAGTTGTATATGACATCTCATGCCAAAAGAAGGGTCTCAGGTTTGGTATAAGCATTGAGATATCACATCACATGCTATAGGAAGGGTCTCAGGATTGGAATGGGAAGGACTTGGATATCACATCTCATGCTATAGGCAGGGTCTCAGGTTTGGAAAGGGAAGGAGATGGATATCACATTTCATGTTAGAGGTAGGATCTCAGGTTTGGTATTAGAGGCATTGAGATATCACATCTCATGCTAAAGGGAGGGTCTCAGGTTTGGAAGGGGAAGGATTTGGAAATCACATGTCATGTTATAGGAAGGATCTCAGGTTTGGTATTAGAAGCATTGAGATATCACATCTCATGCTATCGGAAGTATCTCAGGTTTGGTATTAGAGGCATTGAGATATCACATCTCATGCTATCATAAGGGTCTCAGGATTGGAATGGGAAGGAGTTGGATATCACATCTCATGTTATAGGAAGGATCTCAGGTTTGGTATTAGAAGCATTGAGATATCACATCTCATGCTATAGGAAGGGTCTCAGGATTGGAATGGGAAGGAGTTGGATATCACATCTCATGCTATAGGAAGGGTCTCAGATTTGGTATAAGCATTGAGATATCACATCTCATGCTATAGGAAGGGTCTCAGGATTGGATTGGGAAGGAGTTGTATATGACATCTCAGGCCATAGGAAGGGTCTCAGGTCTGGTATACGCATTGAGATATCACATCTCTGCTATCGAAAGGGTCTCAGGATTGGAATGGGAAGGAGTTGGATATCACATCTCATGATAAAGGAAGGCTCTAAGGTTTGGAAGGGGAAGGATTTGGATATCACATCTCATGTTATAGGACGGGTCTCAGGTTTGGTATTAGAAGCATTGAGATATCAAGTCTCATGGTATAGGAAGGGTCTCAGAATTGGAATGGGAAGGCGTTCGATATCACATCTCAAGCTATAGGAAGGGTCTCAGGATTGGAATGGGAAGGAGTTTGATATCACATCTTATGCCATAGTATGGGTCTCAGGTTTGGTAGAAGCATTGGGATATCACATCTCATGCTATTGGAAGGGTATCAGTATTGGATTTGGAAGGAGTTGGATATCCCATCTCATGCTATTGGAAGGGTCTCAGGTTGGAATGGGAAGGAGTTGGATATCACATCTCATGCTATAGGAAGGGTCTCAGGTTTGGTATAAGCATTGAGATATCACATCTCATGCTATAGGAAGGGTCTCAGGATTGGAATGGGAAGGAGTTGTATATGACATCTCATGCCATAAGAAGGGTCTCAGGTTTGGTATAAGCATTGAGATATCACATCACATGCTATAGGAAGGGTCTCAGGAGTGGAATGGGAAGAAGTTGGATATCACATCTCATGCTATAGGAAGGGTCTCAGGTTTGGTATAAGCATTGAGATATCACATCTCATGCTATAGGAAGGGTCTCAGGATTGGAATGGGAAGGAGTTGTATATGACATCTCATGCCATAAGAAGGGTCTCAGGTTTGGTATAAGCATTGAGATATCACATCACATGCTATAGGAAGGGTCTCAGGATTGGAATGGGAAGGACTTGGATATCACATCTCATGCTATAGGCAGGGTCTCAGGTTTGGAAAGGGAAGGAGATGGATATCACATTTCATGTTAGAGGTAGGATCTCAGGTTTGGTATTAGAGGCATTGAGATATCACATCTCATGCTAAAGGGAGGGTCTCAGGTTTGGAAGGGGAAGGATTTGGAAATCACATGTCATGTTATAGGAAGGATCTCAGATGTGGTATTAGAAGCATTGAGATATCACATCTCATGCTATCGGAAGTATCTCAGGTTTGGTATTAGAGGCATTGAGATATCACATCTCATGCTATCATAAGGGTCTCAGGATTGGAATGGGAAGGAGTTGGATATCACATCTCATGTTATAGGAAGGATCTCAGGTTTGGTATTAGAAGCATTGAGATATCACATCTCATGCTATAGGAAGGGTCTCAGGATTGGAATGGGAAGGAGTTGGATATCACATCTCATGCTATAGGAAGGGTCTCAGATTTGGTATAAGCATTGAGATATCACATCTCATGCTATAGGAAGGGTCTCAGGATTGGATTGGGAAGGAGTTGTATATGACATCTCAGGCCATAGGAAGGGTCTCAGGTTTGGTATACGCATTGAGATATCACATCTCTGCTATCGAAAGGGTCTCAGGATTGGAATGGGAAGGAGTTGGATATCACATCTCATGATAAAGGAAGGGTCTAAGGTTTGGAAGGGGAAGGATTTGGATATCACTACTCATGTTATAGGACGGGTCTCAGGTTTGGTATTAGAAGCATTGAGATATCAAGTCTCATGGTATAGGAAGGGTCTCAGAATTGGAATGGGAAGGAGTTGGATATCACATCTCAAGCTATAGGAAGGGTCTCAGGATTGGAATGGGAAGGAGTTTGATATCACATCTTATGCCATAGTATGGGTCTCAGGTTTGGTAGAAGCATTGGGATATCACATCTCATGCTATTGGAAGGGTATCAGTATTGGATTTGGAAGGAGTTGGATATCCCATCTCATGCTATTGGAAGGGTCTCAGGTTCGAATGGGAAGGAGTTGGATATCACATTTCATGTTATAGGAAGGGTCTCAGAATTGGAATGGGAAGGACGTGGATATCATATCTCATGCTATAGGAAGGCTCTCAGGTTTGGAAGGGGAAGGAGTTGGATATCACATTTCATGTTAGAGGAAGGATCTCAGGTTTGGTATTAGAGGCCTTGAGAAATCACATCTCATGCTATAGGAAGGGTCTCAGGATTGGAATGGGAAGGAGTTGGATATCACATCTCAAGCAATAGGAAGGGTCTCAGGTTTGGTATACGCATTGAGATATCACATCTCATGCTATAGGAAGGGTCTCAGGATTGGATTGGGAAGGAGTTGTATATGACATCTCAGGCCATAGGAAGGGTCTCAGGTTTGCTATACGCATTGAGATATCACATCTCTGCTATCGGAAGGGTCTCAGGATTGGAATGGGAAGGAGTTGGATATCCCATCTCATGTTATAGGAAGGGTCTCAGGTTTGGTATTAGAAGCATTGAGATATCACATCTCATGCTATAGGAAGGGTCTCAGGATTGGAATGGGGAGGACTTGGATGTCACATCTCATGCTATAGGGAGGGTCTCAAGTTTGATATTAGAAGCATTGAGATAACAAATCTCATGATATCGGAAGGGTCTCAGGATTGGAATGGGAAGGAGTTGGATATCACATCTCATGATAAAGGAAGGGTCTAAGGTTTGGAAGGGGAAGGATTTGGATATCACATCTCATGTTATAGGACGGGTCTCAGGTTTGGTATTAGAAGCATTGAGATATCAAGTCTCATGGTATAGGAAGGGTCTCAGAATTGGAATGGGAAGGAGTTGGATATCACATCTCAAGCTATAGGAAGGGTCTCAGGATTGGAATGGGAAGGAGTTTGATATCACATCTTATGCCATAGTATGGGTCTCAGGTTTGGTAGAAGCATTGGGATATCACATCTCATGCTATTGGAAGGGTATCAGTATTGGATTTGGAAGGAGTTGGATATCCCATCTCATGCTATAGGAAGGGTCTCAGGTTGGAATGGGAAGGAGTTGGATATCACATTTCATGTTATAGGAAGGGTCTTAGGATTGGAATGGGAAGGACTTGGATATCATATCTCATGCTATAGGAAGGCTCTCAGGTTTGGAAGGGGAAGGAGTTGGATATCACATTTCATGTTAGAGGAAGGATCTCAGGTTTGGTATTAGATGCCTTGAGATATCACATCTCATGCTATAGGAAGGGTCTCAGGATTGGAATGGGAAGGAGTTGGATATCACATCTCAAGCTTTAGGAAGGGTCTCAGGTTTGGTATAAGTATTGAGATAGCACATCTCATGCTATAGGAAGGGTCTCAGGATTGGAATGGGAAGGAGTTGGATATCACATCTCATGTTATAGGAAAGATCTCAGGTTTGGTATTAGAAGCATTGAGACATCACATCTCATGTTATAGGAAGGGTCTCAGGATTGGAATGGGAAGGAGTTGGATATCACATCTCATGCTATAGGAAGGGTCTCAGGTTTGGAACGGGAAGGAGTTAGATATCACATCTCATGTTATAGGAAGAGTCTCAGGTTTGGTATAAGCATTGAGATATCACATCTCTGCTATCGGAGAAGTCTCAGGATTGGGATGGGAAGGAGTTGGATATCCCTTCTCATGCTATAGGAAGGGTCTCAGGATTTGAATGGCAAGGAGTTGGATATCACATATCATGCCATAGGAAGGGTCTCAGGTTTCGTATAAGCATTGAAATATCACATCTCTGCTATCGGAAGGGTCTCCGGATTGGATTGGGAAGGAGTTGGATATCCCTTCTCATGCTATAGGAAGTGTCTCAGGTTGGAATGGGAAGGAGTTGGATATCACATCTCATGTTATAGGAAGGGTCTCAGGATTGGAATGGGAAGGATTTGGATATCACATCTCTTGATATAGGAAGGGTCTCAGGATTGGAATGGGTAGGAGTTGGATATTACATTCTTGCTATAGGAAGGGCCTCATGTTTGGAATGGGAAGGAGTTGGATATCACATATGCTATAGGAAGTGTCTCAGGTTTGGAACGGGAAGGAGTTGGATATCACATCTCATGTTAGAGGAAGGATCTCAGGTTTGGTATTAGAGGCCTTGAGATATCACATCTCATGCTATAGGAAGGGTCTCAGGTTTGGTATAAGCATTGAGATATCACATCTCATGCTATAGGAAGGGTCTCAGGATTGGAATGGGAAGAAGTTGGATATCACATCTCATGCTATAGGAAGGGCCTCAGGTTTGGTATAAGCATTGAGATATCACATCTCATGCTATAGGAAGGGTCTCAGGTTGGAATGGGAAGGAGTTGGATATCACATCTCATGTTATAGGAAGGGTATCAGGATTGGAATGGGAAGGACTTGGATATCACATCTCATGCTATAGGAAGGCTATCAGGTTTGGAAGGGGAAGGAGTTGCATATCAAATTTCATTTTAGAGGTAGGATCTCAGGTTTGGTATTAGAGGCATTGAGATATCACATCTCATGCTATAGGAAGGGTCTCACGATTGGAATGGGAAGGATTTGGATATCACATCTCATGCTATAGGAAGGGTCTCAGGTTTGGTATAAGCATTGAGATATCACATCTCATGCTATAGGAAGGGTCTCAGGATTGGAATGGGAAGGAGTTGTATATGACATCTCATGCCATAGGAAGGGTCTCAGGTTTGGTATCAGCATTGAGATATCACATCTCTGCTATCGGAAGGGTCTCAGGATTGGAATGGGAAGGAGTTGGATATCCCATCTTATGTTATAGGAAGGGTCTCATGTTTGGTATTAGAAGCATTGAGATATCACATCTCATGCTATAGGAAGGGTCTCAGGATTGGAATGGGAAGGACTTGAATATCCCATCTCATGCTATAGGGAGGCTCTCACGTTTGGAAAGGGAAGGAGTTGGATATCACATTTCATGTTAGAGGTAGGATCTCAGGTTTGGTATTAGAGGCATTGAATATCACATCTCATGCTATCAGAAGGGTCTCAGGATTGGAATGGGAAGGAGTTGGATATCACATCTCATGCTAAAGGGAGGGTCTCAGGTTTGGAAGGGGAAGGATTTTGATATCACATCTCATGTTATAGGAAGGATCTCAGGTTTGGTATTAGAGGGATTGAGATATCACATCTCATGCTATCGGAAGGGTAT
The DNA here is from genome assembly GCF_040938575.1 of Ambystoma mexicanum. Taxonomy (NCBI): domain Eukaryota; kingdom Metazoa; phylum Chordata; class Amphibia; order Caudata; family Ambystomatidae; genus Ambystoma; species Ambystoma mexicanum. Next base: position 1,501,207,995 of record NC_090923.1, on the reverse strand, counting down.
CAGGATTGGATTTGGAAGTAGTTGGATATCCCATCTCATGCTATAGGAAGGGTCTCAGGTTGGAATGGGAAGGAGTTGGATATCACATCTCATGTTATAGAAAGGGTCTCAGGATTGGAATGGGAAATACTTCGATATCACATCTCATGCTATAGGAAGGCTCTCAGGTTTGCAAGGGGAAGGAGTTGGATATCACATTTCATGTTAGAGGTCGGATCTCAGGTTTGGTATTAGAGGCATTGAGATATCACATCTCATGCTATCAGAAATGTCTCAGGATTGGAATGGGAAGGAGTTGGATATCACATCTCATGCTAAAGGGAGGGTCTCTGGTTTGGAAGGGGAACGATTTGGATATCACATCTCATGTTATAGGAAGGATCTCAGGTTTGGTATTAGAAGCATTGAGATATCACATCTGATGCTATAGGAAGGGTCTCAGGTTTGGAATGGGAAGGAATTGGATATCACATCTCATGTCATAGGAAGGATCTCAGGTTTGGTATTAGAAGCATTGAGATATCACATCTCATGCTATAGGAATGGTCTCAGGATTGGAATGGGAAGGAGTTGGATATTAGATTCTTGCTATAGAAAGGGTCTCAGGTTTGGAACGGGAAGGAGTTGGATATCACATCTCATGTTATAGGAAGGGTCTCAGGTTTGGTCTAAGCATTGAGATATCACATCTCTGCTATCGGAAGTTTCTCAGGATTGAAATGGGAAGGAGTTGGATATCCCATCTCATGTTATAGGACGGGTCTCAGGTTTGGTAATAGAATCATTGAGATATCACATCTCATGCTGTAGGAAGTGTCTAAGGATTGGAATGGGAAGGACTTGGATATCACATCTCATGCTATAGGTAGACTCTCAGGTTTGGAAAGGGAAGGAGTGGGATATCACATTTCATGTTCAAGGAAGGATCTCAGGTTTGGTATAAGCATTGAGATATCACATCTCATGCTATAGGAAGGGTCTCAGGATTGGAATGGGAAGGAGTTGGATATCACATCTCATGCTATAGGTAGGCTCTCAGGTTTGGAAAGGGAAGGATTTGGATATCACATTTCATGTTAGAGGAAGGATCTCAGGTTTGGTATTAGAGGCATTGAGATATCACATCTCATGCTATAGGAAGGGTCTCACGATTGGAATGGGAAGGATTTGGATATCACATCTCATGCTATAGGAAGGGTCTCAGGTTTGGTATAAGCATTGAAATATCACATCCCATGCTATAGGAAGGGTCTCAGGATTGGAATGGAAGGAGTTGGATATCACATCTCATGTTATAGGAAAGATCTCAGGTTTGGTATTAGAAGCATTGAGACATCACATCTCATGTTATAGGAAGGGTCTCAGGATTGGAATGGGAAGGAGTTGGATATCACATCTCATGTTATAGGAAGAGTCTCAGGTTTGGTATAAGCATTGAGATATCACATCTCTGCTATCGGAGAAGTCTCAGGATTGGGATGGGAAGGAGTTGGATACCCCTTCTCATGCTATAGGAAGGGTCTCAGGATTTGAATGGCAAGGAGTTGGATATCACATATCATGCCATAGGAAGGGTCTCAGGATTGGAATGGGTAGGAGTTGGATATTACATTCTTGCTATAGGAAGGGCCTCATGTTTGGAATGGGAAGGAGTTGGATATCACATATGCTATAGGAAGTGTCTCAGGTTTGGAACGGGAAGGAGTTGGATATCACATCTCATGTTAGAGGAAGGATCTCAGGTTTGGTATTAGAGGCCTTGAGATATCACATCTCATGCTATAGGAAGGGTCTCAGGTTTGGTATAAGCATTGAGATATCACATCTCATTCTATAGGAAGGGTCTCAGGATTGGAATGGGAAGAAGTTGGATATCACATCTCATGCTATAGGAAGGGCCTCAGGTTTGGTATAAGCATTGAGATATCACATCTCATGCTATAGGAGGGTCTCAGGTTGGAATGGGAAGGAGTTGGATATCACATCTTATGTTATAGGAAGGGTATCAGGATTGGAATGGGAAGGACTTGGATATCACATCTCATGCTATAGGAAGGCTATCAGGTTTGGAAGGGGAAGGAGTTGCATATCAAATTTCATTTTAGAGGTAGGATCTCAGGTTTGGTATTAGAGGCATTGAGATATCACATCTCATGCTATAGGAAGGGTCTCACGATTGGAATGGGAAGGATTTGGATATCACATCTCATGCTATAGGAAGGGTCTCAGGTTTGGTATAAGCATTGAGATATCACATCTCATGCTATAGGAAGGGTCTCAGGATTGGAATGGGAAGGAGTTGTATATGACATCTCATGCCATAGGAAGGGTCTCAGGTTTGGTATCAGCATTGAGATATCACATCTCTGCTATCGGAAGGGTCTCAGGATTGGAATGGGAAGGAGTTGGATATCCCATCTTATGTTATAGGAAGGGTCTCAGGTTTGGTATTAGAAGCATTGAGATATCACATCTCATGCTATAGGAAGGGTCCCAGGATTGGAATGGGAAGGACTTGAATATCCCATCTCATGCTATAGGGAGGCTCTCACGTTTGGAAAGGGAAGGAGTTGGATATCACATTTCATGTTAGAGGTAGGATCTCAGGTTTGGTATTAGAGGCATTGAATATCACATCTCATGCTATCAGAAGGGTCTCAGGATTGGAATGGGAAGGAGTTGGATATCACATCTCATGCTAAAGGGAGGGTCTCAGGTTTGGAAGGGGAAGGATTTTGATATCACACCTCATGTTATAGGAAGGATCTCAGGTTTGGTATTAGAGGGATTGAGATATCACATCTCATGCTATCGGAAGGGTATCAGGATTGGATTTGGAAGTAGTTGGATATCCCATCTCATGCTATAGGAAGGGTCTCAGGTTGGAATGGGAAGGAGTTGGATATCACATCTCATGTTATAGGAAGGGTCTCAGGATTGGAATGGGAAATACTTCGATATCACATCTCATGCTATAGGAAGGCTCTCAGGTTTGCAAGGGGAAGGAGTTGGATATCACATTTCATGTTAGAGGTCGGATCTCAGGTTTGGTATTAGAAGCATTGAGATATCACATCTCATGCTATAGGAATGGTCTCAGGATTGGAATGGGAAGGAGTTGGATATTAGATTCTTGCTATAGAAAGGGTCTCAGGTTTGGAACGGGAAGGAGTTGGATATCACATCTCATGTTATAGGAAGGGTCTCAGGTTTGGTCTAAGCATTGAGATATCACATCTCATGCTATCAGAAATGTCTCAGGATTGGAATGGGAAGGAGTTGGATATCACATCTCATGCTAAAGGGAGGGTCTCTGGTTTGGAAGGGGAAGGATTTGGATATCACATCTCATGTTATAGGAAGGATCTCAGGTTTGGTATTAGAAGCATTGAGATATCACATCTGATGCTATAGGAAGGGTCTCAGGTTTGGAATGGGAAGGAATTGGATATCACATCTCATGTCATAGGAAGGATCTCAGGTTTGGTATTAGAAGCATTGAGATATCACATCTCATGCTATAGGAATGGTCTCAGGATTGGAATGGGAAGGAGTTGGATATTAGATTCTTGCTATAGAAAGGGTCTCAGGTTTGGAACGGGAAGGAGTTGGATATCACATCTCATGTTATAGGAAGGGTCTCAGGTTTGGTCTAAGCATTGAGATATCACATCTCTGCTATCGGAAGTTTCTCAGGATTGAAATGGGAAGGAGTTGGATATCACATCTCATGCTATAGGTAGACTCTCAGGTTTGGAAAGGGAAGGAGTGGGATATCACATTTCATGTTCAAGGAAGGATCTCAGGTTTGGTAATAGAATCATTGAGATATCACATCTCATGCTGTAGGAAGTGTCTAAGGATTGGAATGGGAAGGACTTGGATATCACATCTCATGCTATAGGTAGACTCTCAGGTTTGGAAAGGGAAGGAGTGGGATATCACATTTCATGTTCAAGGAAGGATCTCAGGTTTGGTATTAGAGGCATTGAGATATCACATCTCATGCTATAGGAAGGGTCTCAGGATTGGAATGGGAAGGATTTGGATATCACATCTCATGCTATAGGAAGGGTCTCAGGTTTGGTATAAGCATTGAGATATCACATCTCATGCTATAGGAAGGGTCTCAGGATTGGAATGGGAAGGAGTTGGATATCACATCTCATGCTATAGGTAGGCTCTCAGGTTTGGAAAGGGAAGGAGTTGGATATCACATTTCATGTTAGAGGAAGGATCTCAGGTTTGGTATTAGAGGCATTGAGATATCACATCTCATGCTATAGGAAGGGTCTCACGATTGGAATGGGAAGGATTTGGATATCACATCTCATGCTATAGGAAGGGTCTCAGGTTTGGTATAAGCATTGAAAAATCACATCCCATGCTATAGGAAGGGTCTCAGGATTGGAATGGAAGGAGTTGGATATCACATCTCATGTTATAGGAAGGATCTCAGATTTGGTATTAGAAGCATTGAGACATCACATCTCATGCTATAGGAAGGGTCTCAGGATTGGAATGGGAAGGAGTTGGATATCACATCTCATGTTATAGGAAGGGTCTCAGGTTTGGTATAAGCATTGAGATATCACATCTCATGCTATAGGAAGGGTCTCAGGATTGGAATGGGAAGGAGTTGGATATCACATCTCATGCTATAGGTAGGCTCTCAGGTTTGGAAAGGGAAGGATTTGGATATCACATTTCATGTTAGAGGAAGGCTCCCAGGTTTGGAAGGGGAAGGAGTTGGATATCACATCTCATGTTATAGGAAGGATCTCAGATTTGGTATTAGAAGCATTGAAACATCACATCTCATGCTATAGGAAAGGTCTCAGGATTGGAATGGGAAGGAGTTGGATATCACATCTCATGTTATAGGAAGGGTCTCAGGATTGGAATGGGAAGGACTTCGATATCACATCTCATGTTATAGGAAGGCTCCCAGGTTTGGAAGGGGAAGGAGTTGGATATCACATTTCATGTTAGAGGTAGAATCTCAGGTTTGGTATTAGAGGCATTGAGATATAACATCTCATGCTATCAGAAGGGTCTCAGGACTGGAATGGGAAGGAGTTGGATATAACATCTCATGCTAAAGGGAGGGTCTCAGGTTTGGAAGGGGAAGGATTTGAATATCACATCTCGTGTTATAGGAAGGATCTCAGGTTTGGTATTAGAAGAATTGAAATATCACATCTCATGCTATCGGAAGGATCTCAGGTTTGGTATTAGAAGCATTGAGATATCACATCTCATGCTATCAGAACGGTCTCAGGATTGGAATGGGAAGGAGTTGGATATCACATCTCATGCTAAAGGGAGGGTCTCTGGTTTGGAAGGGGAAGGATTTGGATATCACATCTCATGTTATAGGAAGGATCTCAGGTTTGTTATTAGAAGCATTGAGATATCACATCTCATGCTATAGGAAGGGTCTCAGGATTGGAATGGGAAGGAGTTGGATATCATATCTCATGCTATAGGAAGGGTCTCAGGAATGGAATGGGAAGGAGTTTTATATGATATCTCATGCCATAGGAAGGATCTCATGTTTGGTATTAGAAGCATTGAGACATCACATCTCATGTTATAGGAAGGGTATCAGGATTGGAATGGGAAGGAGTTGGATATCACATCTCATGCTATAGGAAGGGTCTCAGGTTTGGTATAGGCATTGAGATATCACATCTCATGCTATAGGAAGGGTCTCAGGATTGGAATGGGAAGGAGTTGTATATGACATCTCATGCCATAGGAAGGGTCTCAGGTTTGGTATAAGCATTGAGATATCACATCTCTGCTATCGGAAGGGTCTCAGGATTGGAATGGGAAGGACTAGGATATCACATCTCATGCTTTAGGAAGGGTCTCAGGATTGGAATGGGAAGGACTTGGATATCACATCTCATGTTATAGGAAGGGTCTCAGGTTTGGTATTAGAAGCATTGAGATATCACATCTCATGCTATAGGAAGGGTCTCAGGAACGGAATGGGAAGGACTTGGATATCACATCTCATGATAAAGGAAGGGTCTAAGGTTTGGAAGGGGAAGGATTTGGATATCACATCTCATGTTATAGGACGGGTCTCAGGTTTGGTATTAGAAGCATTGTGATATCACATCTCATGCTATAGGAAGTGTCTCAGGATTGGAATGGGAAGGAGTTGGATATCACATCTCATGCTATAGGAAGGGTTTCAGGTTTGGTAGAAGCATTGAGATATCACATCTCATGCTATAGGAAGAGTCTCAGGTTTGGGAAGGGAAGGATTTGGATTTCACATCTCATGTTATAGGATGGTTCTCATGTTTGGTTTTTGAAGCATTGAGATATCACATCTCATGCTATCTGAAGGGTCTCAGGTTTGGAATGGGAAGGAGTTGGATATCACATCTCATGTTTTAGGAAGGATCTCATGTTTGGTATTAGAAGCATTGAGATATCACATCTCATGCTATAGGAAGGGTCTCCGGATTGGAATGTGAAGGATTTGGATATTACATCTCATGCTAAAGGAAGGGTCTCAGGTTTGGAATGGGAAGGAGTTGGATATGACATCTCTTGTTATAGGGAGGGTCTCAGGATTTGAATGGCAAGGAGTTGGATATCACATCTCATGCCATAGGAAGGGTCTCAGGTTTGGTATAAGCATTGAGATATCACATCTCTGCTATCGGAAGGGTCTCAGGATTGGATTGGGAAGGAGTTGGATATCCCTTCTCATGCTATAGGAAGGGTCTCAGGATTGGAATGGGAAGGATTTGGATATCGCATCTCTTGCTATAGGAAGGGTCTCAGGTTTTTTTTTAGAAACATTGAGATATCACATCTCATGCTATAGGATGGGTTTTAGGATTGGAATGGGAAGTATTTGGATATCACATCTCATGCTAAAGGAAGGGTCTCAGGTTTGGAAGGGGAAGGATTTGGATATCACATCTCTTGCTATAGGAAGGGTCTCAGGATTGGAATGGGTAGGAGTTGGATATTACATTCTAGCTATAGGAAGGGTCTCATGTTTGGAATGGGAAGGAGTTGGATATCACATATGCTATAGGAAGTGTCTCAGGTTTGGAACGGGAAGGAGTTGGATATCACATCTCATGTTAGAGGAAGGATCTCAGGTTTGGTATTAGAGGCCTTGAGATATCACTTCTCATGCTATAGGAAGGGTCTCAGGTTTGGTATAAGCATTGAGATATCACATCTCATGCTATAGGAAGGGTCTCAGGATTGGAATGGGAAGAAGTTGGATATCACATCTCATGCTATAGGAAGGGTCTCAGGTTTGGTATAAGCATTGAGATATCACATCTCATGCTATAGGAAGGGTCTCAGGATTGGAATGGGAAGGAGTTGTATATGACATCTCATGCCATAAGAAGGGTCTCAGGTTTGGTATAAGCATTGAGATATCACATCACATGCTATAGGAAGGGTCTCAGGATTGGAATGGGAAGGACTTGGATATCACATCTCATGCTATAGGCAGGGTCTCAGGTTTGGAAAGGGAAGGAGATGGATATCACATTTCATGTTAGAGGTAGGATCTCAGGTTTGGTATTAGAGGCATTGAGATATCACATCTCATGCTAAAGGGAGGGTCTCAGGTTTGGAAGGGGAAGGATTTGGAAATCACATGTCATGTTATAGGAAGGATCTCAGGTTTGGTATTAGAAGCATTGAGATATCACATCTCATGCTATCGGAAGTATCTCAGGTTTGGTATTAGAGGCATTGAGATATCACATCTCATGCTATCATAAGGGTCTCAGGATTGGAATGGGAAGGAGTTGGATATCACATCTCATGTTATAGGGAGGATCTCAGGTTTGGTATTAGAAGCATTGAGATATCACATCTCATGCTGTAGGAAGGGTCTCAGGATTGGAATGGGAAGGAGTTGGATATCACATCTCATGCTATAGGAAGGGTCTCAGATTTGGTATAAGCATTGAGATATCACATCTCATGCTATAGGAAGGGTCTCAGGATTTGATTGGGAAGGAGTTGTATATGACATCTCAGGCCATAGGAAGGGTCTCAGGTTTGGTATACGCATTGAGATATCACATCTCTGCTATCGAAAGGGTCTCAGGATTGGAATGGGAAGGAGTTGGATATCCCATCTCATGTTATAGGAAGGGTCTCAGGTTTGGTATTAGAAGCATTGAGATATCACATCTCATGCTATAGGGAAGGTCTCAAGTTTGATATTAGAAGCATTGAGATAACAAATCTCATGATATCGGAAGGGTCTCAGGATTGGAATGGAAAGGAGTTGGATATCACATCTCATGATAAAGGAAGGGTCTAAGGTTTGGAAGGGGAAGGATTTGGATATCACATCTCATGTTATAGGACGGGTCTCAGGTTTGGTGTTAGAAGCATTGAGATATCAAGTCTCATGGTATAGGAAGGGTCTCAGAATTGGAATGGGAAGGAGTTGGATATCACATCTCAAGCTATAGGAAGGGTCTCAATATCCAACTCCTTCCCATTTCAATCCTGAGACCCTTCCTATAGCATGAGATGTGATGTCTCAATGCTTCTAATACCAAATCTGAGATCCTTCCTATAACATGAAATGTGATATCCAACTCCTTCCCATTGCAATCTTGAGACCGTTTCTATAGCATGAGATGTGATATCTCAATGCTTATACCAAACCTGAGACCCTTCCTATAGCATGAGATGTGATATCCAAATCCTTCCCATTCCAATCGTGAGACCCTTCCTATAGCATGAGATGTGATATCTCAATGCCTCTAATACCAAACCTGAGATCCTACCTCTAAAATGAAATTTGATATGCAACTCCTTCCCCTTCCAAACCTGATAGCCTTCCTATAGCATGAGATGTGATATCCAAGTCCTTCCCATTCCAATCCTGATACCCTTCCTATAACATGAGATGTGATATCCAACTCCTTCCCATTCCAACCTGAGACCCTTCCTATAGCATGAGATGTGATATCTCAATGCTTATACCAAACCTGAGGCCCTTCCTATAGCATGAGATGTGATATCCAACTTCTTCCCATTCCAATCCTGAGACTCTTCCTATAGCATGACATGTGATATCTCAATGCTTATACCAAACCTGAGACCCTTCCTATAGCATGAGATGTGATATCTCAAGGCCTCTAATACCAAACCTGAGATCCTTCCTCTAACATGAGATGTGATATCCAAATCCTTCCCGTTCCAAACCTGAGACACTTCCTATAGCATATGTGATATCCAACTCCTTCCCATTCCAAACATGAGGCCCTTCCTATAGCAAGAATGTAATATCCAACTCCTACCCATTCCAATCCTGAGACCCTTCCTATAGCAAGAGATGTGATATCCAAATCCTTCCCATTCCAATCCTGAGACCCTTCCTATAACATGAGATGTGATATCCAACTCCTTCCCATTCCAACCTGAGACACTTCCTATAGCATGAGAAGGGATATCCAACTCCTTCCCAATCCAATCCGGAGACCCTTCCGATAGCAGATATGTGATATTTCAATGCTTATACGAAACCTGAGACCCTTCCTATGGCATGATATGTGATATCCAACTCCTTGCCATTCAAATCCTGAGACCCTTCCTATAGCATGAGAAGGGATATCCAACTCCTTCCCATCCCAATCCTGAGACTTCTCCGATAGCAGAGATGTGATATCTCAATGCTTATACCAAACCTGAGACTCTTCCTATAACATGAGATGTGATATCTAACTCCTTCCCGTTCCAAACCTGAGACCCTTCCTATAGCTTGAGATGTGATATCCAACTCCTTCCCATTCCAATCCTGAGACCCTTCCTATAACATGAGATGTGATGTCTCAATGCTTCTAATACCAAACCTGAGATCTTTCCTATAACATGAGATGTGATATCCAACTCCTTCCCATTCCAATCCTGAGACCCTTCCTATAGCATGAGATGTGCTATCTCAATGCTTATACCAAACCTGAGACCCTTCCTAAAGCTTGAGATGTGATATCCAACTCCTTCCCATTCCAATCCTGAGACCCTTCCTATAGCATGAGATGTGATATCTCAAGGCCTCTAATACCAAACCTGAGATCCTTCCTCTAACATGAAATGTGATATCCAACTCCTTCCCCTTCCAAACCTGAGAGCCTTCCTATAGCATGAGATATGATATCCAAGTCCTTCCCATTCCAATCCTGAGACCCTTCCTATAACATGAAATGTGATATCCAACTCCTTCCCATTCCAACCTGAGACCCTTCCTATAGCATGAGATGGGATATCCAACTCCTTCCAAATCCAATACTGATACCCTTCCAATAGCATGAGATGTGATATCCCAATGCTTCTACCAAACCTGAGACCCATACTATGGCAGAAGATGTGATATCAAACTCCTTCCCATTCCAATCCTGAGACCCTTCCTATAGGTTGAGATGTGATATCCAACTCCTTCCCATTCCAATTCTGAGACCCTTCCTATACCATGAGACTTGATATCTCAATGCTTCTAATACCAAACCTGAGACCCGTCCTATAACATGAGATGTGATATCCAAATCCTTCCCCTTCCAAACCTTAGACCCTTCCTTTATCATGAGATGTGATATCCAACTCCTTCCCATTCCAATCCTGAGACCCTTCCGATATCATGAGAGTTGTTATCTCAATGCTTCTAATATCAAACTTGAGACCCTCCCTATAGCATGAGATGTGACATCCAAGTCCTCCCCATTCCAATCCTGAGACCCTTCCTATAGCATGAGATGTGATATCTCAATGCTTCTAATACCAAACCTGAGACCCTTCCTATAACATGAGATGGGATATCCAACTCCTTCCCATTCCAATCCTGAGACCCTTCCGATAGCAGAGATGTGATATCTCAATGCGTATAGCAAACCTGAGACCCTTCCTATGGCCTGAGATGTCATATACAACTCCTTCCCAATCCAATCCTGAGACCCTTCCTATAGCATGAGATGTGATATCTCAATGCTTATACCAAATCTGAGACCCTTCCTATAGCATGAGATGTGATATCCAACTCCTTCCCATTCCAATCCTGAGACCCTTCCTATAGCATGAGATGTGATATCTCAATGCTTCTAATACCAAACCTGAGATCCTTCCTATAACATGAGATGTGATATCCAACTCCTTCCCATTCCAATTCTGAGACCCTTATGATAGCATGAGATGTGATATCTCAATGCCTCTAATACCAAACCTGAGATACTTCCGATAGCATGAGATGTGATATCTCAATGCTTCTAATACCAAACCTGAGATCCTTCCTATAACATGAGATGTGATTTCCAAATCCTTCCCCTTCCAAACCTGAGACCCTCCCTTTAGCATGAGATGTGATATACAACTCCTTCCCATTCCAATCCTGAGACCCTTCTGATAGCATGAGATGTGATATCTCAATGCCTCTAATACCAAACCTGAGATCCTACCTCTAACATGAAATGTGATATCCATCTCCTTCCCTTTCCAAACCTGAGACCCTGCCTATAGCATGAGATGTGATATCCAAGTCCTTCTCATTCCAATCCTGAGACCCTTCCTATAGCATGTGATGTGATATCTCAATGCTTATATCAAACCTGAGACCCTTCCTATGGCATGAGATGTCATATACAACTCCTTCCCATTCCAATCCTGAGACCCTTCCTATAGCATGAGATGTGATATCTCAATGCTTATACCAAACCTGAGACCCTTCCTATAGCATGAGATGTGATATCCAACTTCTTCCCATTCCAATCCTAAGACCCTTCCTATAACATGAGATGTGATGTCTCAATGCTTCTAATACCAAACCTGAGATCTTTCCTATAACATGAGATGTGATATCCAACTCCTTCCCATTCCAATCCTGAGACCCTTCCTATAGCATGAGATGTGATATCTCAATGCGTATACCAAACCTGAGACCCTTCTTATAGCTTGAGATGTGATATCCAACTCCTTCCCATTCCAATCCTGAGACCCTTCCTATAGCATGAGATGTGATATCTCAAGGCCTCTAATACCGAACCTGAGATTCTTCCTCTAACATGAAATGTGATATCCAACTCCTTCCCCTTCCAAACCTGAGAGCCTTCCTATAGCATGAGATATGATATCCACGTCCTTCCCATTCCAATCCTGAGACCCTTCCTATAACATGAAATGTGATATCCAACTCCTTCCCATTCCAACCTGAGACCCTTCCAATAGCATGAGATGGGATATCCAACTCCTTCCAAATCCAATACTGATACCCTTCCAATAGCATGAGATGTGATATCCCAATGCTTCTACCAAACCTGAGACCCATACTATGGCATAAGATGTGATATCAAACTCCTTCCCATTCCAATCCTGAGACCCTTCCTATAGCTTGAGATGTGATATCCAACTCCTTCCCATTCCAATTCTGAGACCCTTCCTATACCATGAGACTTGATATCTCAATGCTTCTAATACCAAACCTGAGACCCGTCCTATAACATGAGATGTGATATCCAAATCCTTCCCCTTCCAAACCTTAGACCCTTCCTTTATCATGAGATGTGATATCCAACTCCTTCCCATTCCAATCCTGAGACCCTTCCGATATCATGAGATTTGTTATCTCAATGCTTCTAATATCAAACTTGAGACCTTCCCTATAGCATGAGATGTGATATCTCAATGCTTCTAATACCAAACCTGAGACGCTTCCTATAACATGAGATGGGATATCCAACTCCTTCCCATTCCAATCCTGAGACCCTTTCGATAGCAGAGATGTGATATCTCAATGCATATACCAAACCTGAGACCCTTCCTATGGCCTGAGATGTCATATACAACTCCTTCCCAATCCAATCCTGAGACCCTTCCTATAGCATGAGCTGTGATATCTCAATGCTTATACCAAATCTGAGACCCTTCCTATAGCATGAGATGTGATATCCAACTCCTTCCCATTCCAATCCTGAGACCCTTCCTATAGCATGAGATGTGATATCTCACTGCTTCTAATACCAAACCTGAGATCCTTCCTATAACATGAGATGTGATATCCAACTCCTTCCCATTCCAATCCTGAGACCCTTATGATAGCATGAGATGTGATATCTCAATGCTTCTAATACCAAACCTGAGATACTTCCGATAGCATGAGATGTGATATCTCAATGCTTCTAATACCAAACCTGAGATACTTCCTATAGCATGAGATGTGATATCTCAAGGCCTCTAATACCAAACCTGAGATCCTTCCTCTAACATGAGATGTGATATCCAACTCCTTCCCGTTCCAAACCTGAGACACTTCCTATAGCATATGTGATATCCAACTCCTTCCCATTCCAAACATGAGACCCTTCCTATAGCAAGAATGTAATATCCAACTCCTACCCATTCCAATCCTGAGACCCTTCCTATAGCAAGAGATGTGATATCCAAATCCTTCCCATTCCAATCCTGAGACCCTTCCTATAACATGAGATGTGATATCCAACTCCTTCCCATTCCAACCTGAGACACTTCCTATAGCATGAGAAGGGATATCCAACTCCTTCCCAATCCAATCCTGAGACCCTTCCGATAGCAGAGATGTGATATCTCAACGCTTCTACCAAACCTGAGACTCTTCCTATAACATGAGATGTGATATCCAATTCCTTCCCATTCCAAACCTGAGACCCTTCCTATTGGATGAGATGTGATATCCAACTCCTTCCCATTCCAACCCTGAGACCCTTCCTATACCATGAGATGTGATATCTCAATGCTTCTAATACCAAACCTGGGTCCCGTCCTATAACATGAGATTTGATATCCAAATCCTTCCCCTTCCAAACCTGAGACCCTTCCTTTAGCATGAGATGTGATATCCAAATACTTCCCATTCCAATCCTAAAACCCTTCCTATAGCATGAGATGTGATATCTCAATGTTTCTAATAAAAAACCTGAGACCCTTCCTATAGCAAGAGATGCGATATCCAAATCCTTCCCATTCCAATCCTGAGACCCTTCCTATAACATGAGATGTGATATCCAACTCCTTCCCATTCCAACCTGAGACCCTTCCTATAGCATGAGAAGGGATATCCAACTCCTTCCCAATCCAATCCTGAGACCCTTCCGATAGCAGAGATGTGATATCTCAATGCTTATACCAAACCTGAGACCCTTCCTATGGCATGAGATGTGATATCCAACTCCTTGCCATTCAAATCCTGAGACCCTCCCTATAACAAGAGATGTCATATCCAACTCCTTCCCATTCCAAACCTGAGACCCTTCCTTTAGCATGAGATGTAATATCCAAATTATTCACATTCCAATCCGGAGACCCTTCCTATAGCATGAGATGTGATATCTCAATGCTTCTAATACCAAACATGAGATCCTTCCTATAACATGAGATGTGATATCCAACTCCTTCCCATTCCAAACCTGAGACCCTTCTGATAGCATGAGATGTGATATCTCAATGCTTCTACCAAACCTGAAACCCTTCCTATAGCATGAGATGTGATATCCAACTCCTTCCCATTCCAATCCTGAGACACTTCCTATAGCATGAGATGTGATATCACAGTGCTTCTAATACCAAACCTGAGACCCGTCCTATAACATGAGATGTGATATCCAAATCCTTCCCCTTCCAAACCTTAGACCCTTCCTTTATCATGAGATGTGATATCAAAGTCCTTCCCATTCCATTCCTGAGACCCTTCCTATAGCATGAGATGTGATATCTCAATGCTTCTAATACCAAACCTGAGACCCTTCCTATAACATGAGATGTGATATCCAAGTCCTTCCCATTCCAATCCTGAGACCCTTCCTATAGCATGAGATGTGATATCCTATTCCTTCCCATTCCAATCCTGAGTCCCTTCCGATAGCAGAGATGTGATATCTCAATGTTTACACCAAACCTGAGACCCTTCCTATGGCATGAGATGTCATATACAACTCCTTCCCATTCCAATCCTGAGACCCTTCCTATAGCATGAGATGTGATATCTCAATGCTTCTAATACCAAACCTGAGACCCTTCCTATAACATGAGATGTGATATCCAAATCCTTCCCCTTCCAAACCTTAGACCCTTCCTTTATCATGAGATGTGATATCCAACTCCTTCCCATTCCAATCCTGAGACCCTTCCGATATCATGAGATTTGTTATCTCAATGCTTCTAATATCAAACTTGAGACCTTCCCTATAGCATGAGATGTGATATCTCAATGCTTCTAATACCAAACCTGAGACGCTTCCTATAACATGAGATGGGATATCCAACTCCTTCCCATTCCAATCCTGAGACCCTTTCGATAGCAGAGATGTGATATCTCAATGCATATACCAAACCTGAGACCCTTCCTATGGCCTGAGATGTCATATACAACTCCTTCCCAATCCAATCCTGAGACCCTTCCTATAGCATGAGATGTGATATCTCAATGCTTATACCAAATCTGAGACCCTTCCTATAGCATGAGATGTGACATCCAACTCCTTCCCATTCCAATCCTGAGACCCTTCCTATAGCATGAGATGTGATATCTCACTGCTTCTAATACCAAACCTGAGATCCTTCCTATAACATGAGATGTGATATCCAACTCCTTCCCAT
Source organism: Ambystoma mexicanum (assembly GCF_040938575.1). Classification (NCBI taxonomy): domain Eukaryota; kingdom Metazoa; phylum Chordata; class Amphibia; order Caudata; family Ambystomatidae; genus Ambystoma; species Ambystoma mexicanum. The sequence continues at coordinate 1,501,192,365 of NC_090923.1, read as the reverse complement.
TCCAATCCTGAGACCCTTATGATAGCATGAGATGTGATATCTCAATGCTTCTAATACCAAACCTGAGATACTTCCGATAGCATGAGATGTGATATCTCAATGCTTCTAATACCAAACCTGAGATACTTCCTATAGCATGAGATGTGATATCTCAAGGCCTCTAATACCAAACCTGAGATCCTTCCTCTAACATGAGATGTGATATCCAACTCCTTCCCGTTCCAAACCTGAGACACTTCCTATAGCATATGTGATATCCAACTCCTTCCCATTCCAAACATGAGACCCTTCCTATAGCAAGAATGTAATATCCAACTCCTACCCATTCCAATCCTGAGACCCTTCCTATAGCAAGAGATGTGATATCCAAATCCTTCCCATTCCACTCCTGAGACCCTTCCTATAACATGAGATGTGATATCCAACTCCTTCCCATTCCAACCTGAGACACTTCCTATAGCATGAGAAGGGATATCCAACTCGTTCCCAATCCAATCCGGAGACCCTTCCGATAGCAGAGATGTGATATCTCAATGCTTATACCAAACCTGAGACCCTTCCTATGGCATGATATGTGATATCCAACTCCTTGCCATTCAAATCCTGAGACCCTTCCTATAGCATGAGAAGGGATATCCAACTCCTTCCCAATCCAATCCTGAGACCCTTCCGATAGCAGAGATGTGATATCTCAACGCTTCTACCAAACCTGAGACTCTTCCTATAACATGAGATGTGATATCCAATTCCTTCCCATTCCAAACCTGAGACCCTTCCTATTGGATGAGATGTGATATCCAACTCCTTCCCATTCCAACCCTGAGACCCTTCCTATACCATGAGATGTGATATCTCAATGCTTCTAATACCAAACCTGGGTCCCGTCCTATAACATGAGATTTGATATCCAAATCCTTCCCCTTCCAAACCTGAGACCCTTCCTTTAGCATGAGATGTGATATCCAAATACTTCCCATTCCAATCCTAAAACCCTTCCTATAGCATGAGATGTGATATCTCAATGTTTCTAATAAAAAACATGAGACCCTTCCTATAGCAAGAGATGCGATATCCAAATCCTTCCCATTCCAATCCTGAGACCCTTCCTATAACATGAGATGTGATATCCAACTCCTTCCCATTCCAACCTGAGACCCTTCCTATAGCATGAGAAGGGATATCCAACTCCTTCCCAATCCAATCCTGAGACCCTTCCGATAGCAGAGATGTGATATCTCAATGCTTATACCAAACCTGAGACCCTTCCTATGGCATGAGATGTGATATCCAACTCCTTGCCATTCAAATCCTGAGACCCTCCCTATAACAAGAGATGTCATATCCAACTCCTTCCCATTCCAAACCTGAGACCCTTCCTTTAGCATGAGATGTAATATCCAAATTATTCACATTCCAATCCGGAGACCCTTCCTATAGCATGAGATGTGATATCTCAATGCTTCTAATACCAAACATGAGATCCTTCCTATAACATGAGATGTGATATCCAACTCCTTCCCATTCCAAACCTGAGACCCTTCCGATAGCATGAGATGTGATATCTCAATGCTTCTACCAAACCTGAAACCCTTCCTATAGCATGAGATGTGATATCCAACTCCTTCCCATTCCAATCCTGAGACACTTCCTATAGCATGAGATGTGATATCACAATGCTTCTAATACCAAACCTGAGACCCGTCCTATAACATGAGATGTGATATCCAAATCCTTCCCCTTCCAAACCTTAGACCCTTCCTTTATCATGAGATGTGATATCAAAGTCCTTCCCATTCCATTCCTGAGACCCTTCCTATAGCATGAGATGTGATATCTCAATGCTTCTAATACCAAAATTGAGACCCTTCCTATAACATGAGATGTGATATCCAAGTCCTTCCCATTCCAATCCTGAGACCCTTCCTATAGCATGAGATGTGATATCCTATTCCTTCCCATTCCAATCCTGAGACCCTTCCGATAGCAGAGATGTGATATCTCAATGTTTATACCAAACCTGAGACCCTTCCTATGGCATGAGATGTCATATACAACTCCTTCCCATTCCAATCCTGAGACCCTTCCTATAGCATGAGATGTGATATCTCAATGCTTATACCAAACCTGAGACCCTTCCTATAGCATGAGATGTGATATCCAACTCCTTCCCATTCCAATCCTGATACCCTTCCTATAACATGAGATGTGATGTCTCAATGCTTCTAATACCAAACATGAGATCCTTCCTATGGCATGAGATGTCATATAAAACTCCTTCCCATTCCATTCCTGAGACCCTTCCTATAGCATGAGATATGATATCCAACTCCTTCCCATTCCAATTCTGAGACCCTTCCTATAGCATGAGATGTGATATCTCAATGCTTCTAATAACAAACCTGAGATCCTTCCTATAACATGAGATGTGATATCCAAATCCTTCCCCTTCCAAACCAGAGACCCTCCCTTTAGCATGAGATGTGATATCCAACTCCTTCCCATTCCAATCCTGAGACCGTTCTGATAGCATGAGATGTGATATCACAATGCTTCTAATACCAAACCTGAGATCCTTCCGATAGCATGAGATGTGATATTTCAATTCTTCTAATACCAAACCTGAGATCCTTCCTACAACACGAGATGTGATATTCAAATCCTTCCCCTTCCAAACCTGAAACCCACCCTTTAGCATGAAATGTGATATCCAACTCCTTCCCCTTCCAAACCTGGGAGCCTTCCTATAACATGAGATGTGATATCGAAGTCCTTCCCATTCCAATCCTGAGAACCTTCCTATAACATGAGATGTGATATCCAACTCCTTCCCATTCCAATCCTGAGACCCTTCCTATAGCATGAGATGTGATGTCTCAATGCTTCTAATACCAAATCTGAGATCCTTCCTATAAAATGAGATGTGATATCCAACTCCTTCCATTCCAATCCTGAGACCCTTCCTATAGCATGGGATGTGATATTTCAATGCTTATACCAAACCTGAGACCCTTCCTATAGCATGAGATGTGATATCCAAATCCTTCCCATTCCAATCGTGAGACCCTTCCTATAGCATGAGATGTGATATCTCAATGCCTCTAATACCAAACCTGAGATCCTTCCTCTAACATGAAATGTGATATCCAAATCCTTCCCTTTCCAAACCTGAGAGCCTACCTATAGCATGAGATGTGATATCCAACTCCTTCCCATTCCAATCCTGAGACCCTTCCTATAGCATGAGATGTGATATCTCAATGCTTATACCAAACCTGAGACCCTTCCTACAGCATGAGATGTGATATCCAAATCCTTCCCATTCCAATCCTGAGACCCTTCCTATAGCATGAGATGTGATATCTCAATGCCTCTAATACCAAACCTGAGATCCTTCCTCGAACATGAAATGTGATATCCCACTCCTTCCCTTTCCAAACCTGAGAGTCTACCTATAGCATGAGATGTGATATCCAAGTCCTTCCCATTCCAATCCTTAGACACTTCCTACAGCATGAGATGTGATATCTCAATGATTCTATTACCAAACCTGAGACCCGTCCTATAACATGAGATGGGATATCCAACTCCTTCCCATTTCAATCCTGAGAAACGTCCGATAGCAGAGATGTGATATCTCAATGCTTAGACCAAACCTGAGACCCTTCCTATAACATGAGATGTGATATCCAACTCCTTCCCGTTCCAAACCTGAGACCCTTTCTATAGCAAGAATCTAATATCCAACTCCTTCCCATTCCAATCCTGAGACCATTCCTATAGCATGAGATGTGATATCTCAATGCTTCTAATACCAAACCTGAGATCCTTCCTATGACATGAGATGTGATATCCAATTCCTTCCCATTCCAAACCTGAGACCCTTCCTATAGCATGAGATGTGATATCTCAATGCTTCTAATACCAAACCTGAGATCCTTCCTATAACATGAGATGTGATATCCAAATCCTTCCCCTTCCAAACCAGAGACCCTCCCTTTAGCATGAGATGTGATATCCAACTCCTTCCCATTCCAATCCTGAGACATTTCTGATAGCATGAGATGTGATATCTCAATGCCTCTAATACCAAACCTGAGATCCTACCTCTAACATGAAATGTGATATCCAACTCCTTCCCCTTGCAAACCTGAGAGCCTTCCTATAGCATGAGATGTGATATCGAAGTATTTCCCATTCCAATCCTGAGACCCTTCCTATAACATGAGATGTGATATCCAACTCCTTCCCATTCCAACCTGAGACCCTTCCTATAGCATGAGATGGGATATCCAACTACTTCCAAATCCAATCCTGATACCCTTCCGATAGCATGAGATGTGATATCTCAATCCCTCTAATACCAAACCTGAGATCCTTCCTATAACATGAGATGTGATATCAAAATCCTTCCCCTTCCAAACCTGAGACCCTCCCTTTAGCATGAGATGTGATATCCAACTCCTTCCCATTCCAATCCTGAGACCCTTCTGATAGCATGAGTTGTGATATTCAATGCCTCTAATACCAAACCTGAGATCCTACCTCTAACATGAAATGTGATATCCAACTCCTTCCCTTTCCAAACGTGAGAGCCTCCCTATAGCATGAGATGGGATATTCAAGTCCTTCCCATTCCAATCCTGAGACCCTTCCTATAGCATGAGATGTGATATCTCAATGCTTCTAATACCAAACCTGAGACCCTTCCTATAACATAAGATGGGATATCCAACTCCTTCCCATTCCAATCCTGAGACCCTTCCGATAGCAGAGATGTGATATCTCAATGCTGATACCAAACCTGAGACCCTTCCTATGGCATGAGATGTCATATACAACTCCTTCCCATTCCAATCCTGAGACCCTTCCTATAGCATGAGATGTGATATCTCAATGCTTATACCAAACCTGAGACCCTTCCTATAGCATGAGATGTGATATCCAAATCCTTCCCATTCCAATCGTGAGACCCTTCCTATAGCATGAGATGTGATATCTCAATGCCTCTAATACCAAACCTGAGATCCTACCTCTAAAATGAAATTTGATATGCAACTCCTTCCCCTTCCAAACCTGATAGCCTTCCTATAGCATGAGATGTGATATCCAAGTCCTTCCAATTCCAATCCTGATACCCTTCCTATAACATGAGATGTGATATCCAACTCCTTCCCATTCCAACCTGAGACCCTTCCTATAGCATGAGATGTGATATCTCAATGCTTATACCAAACCTGAGGCCCTTCCTATAGCATGAGATGTGATATCCAACTTCTTCCCATTCCAATCCTGAGACCCTTCCTATAGCATGAGATGTGAAATCTCAATGCTTATACCAAACCTGAGACCCTTCCTATAGCATGAGATGTGATATCTCAAGGCCTCTAATACCAAACCTGAGATCCTTCCTCTAACATGAGATGTGATATCCAACTCCTTCCCGTTCCAAACCTGAGACACTTCCTATAGCATATGTGATATCCAACTCCTTCCCATTCCAAACATGAGGCCCTTCCTATAGCAAGAATGTAATATCCAACTCCTACCCATTCGAATCCTGAGACCCTTCCTATAGCAAGAGATGTGATATCCAAATCCTTCCCATTCCAATCCTGAGACCCTTCCTATAACATGAGATGTGATATCCAACTCCTTCCCATTCCAACCTGAGACACTTCCTATAGCATGAGAAGGGATATCCAACTCCTTCCCAATCCAATCCGGAGACCCTTCCGATAGCAGAGATATGATATTTCAATGCTTATACGAAACCTGAGACCCTTCCTATGGCATGATATGTGATATCCAACTCCTTGCCATTCAAATCCTGAGACCCTTCCTATAGCATGAGAAGGGATATCCAACTCCTTCCCATCCCAATCCTGAGACTTCTCCGATAGCAGAGATGTGATATCTCAATGCTTATACCAAACCTGAGACTCTTCCTATAACATGAGATGTGATATCTAACTCCTTCCCGTTCCAAACCTGAGACCCTTCCTATAGCATGAGATGTGATATCCAACTCCTTCCCATTCCAATCCTGAGACCCTTCCTATAACATGAGATGTGATGTCTCAATGCTTCTAATACCAAACCTGAGATCTTTCCTATAACATGAGATGTGATATCCAACTCCTTCCCATTCCAATCCTGAGACCCTTCCTATAGCATGAGATGTGCTATCTCAATGCTAATACCAAACCTGAGACCCTTCCTAAAGCTTGAGATGTGATATCCAACTCCTTCCCATTCCAATCCTGAGACCCTTCCTATAGCATGAGATGTGATATCTCAAGGCCTCTAATACCAAACCTGAGATCCTTCCTCTAACATGAAATGTGATATCCAACTCCTTCCCCTTCCAAACCTGAGAGCCTTCCTATAGCATGAGATATGATATCCAACTCCTTCCCATTCCAACCTGAGACCCTTCCTATAGCATGAGATGGGATATCCAACTCCTTCCAAATCCAATACTGATACCCTTCCAATAGCATGAGATGTGATATCCCAATGCTTCTACCAAACCTGAGACCCATACTATGGCATAAGATGTGATATCAAACTCCTTCCCATTCCAATCCTGAGACCCTTCCTATAGCTTGAGATGTGATATCCAACTCCTTCCCATTCCAATTCTGAGACCCTTCCTATACCATGAGACTTGATATCTCAATGCTTCTAATACCAAACCTGAGACCCGTCCTATAACATGAGATGTGATATCCAAATCCTTCCCCTTCCAAACCTTAGACCCTTCCTTTATCATGAGATGTGATATCCAACTCCTTCCCATTCCAATCCTGAGACCCTTCCTATGGCATGAGATGTGATATCCAACTCCTTGCCATTCAAATCCTGAGACCCTCCCTATAACAAGAGATGTCATATCCAACTCCTTCCCATTCCAAACCTGAGACCCTTCCTTTAGCATGAGATGTAATATCCAAATCCTTCACATTCCAATCCGGAGACCCTTCCTATAGCATGAGATGTGATATCTCAATGCTTCTAATACCAAACATGAGATCCTTCCTATAACATGAGATGTGATATCCAACTCCTTCCCATTCCAAACCTGAGACCCTTCCGATAGCATGAGATGTGATATCTCAATGCTTCTACCAAACCTGAAACCCTTCCTATAGCATGAGATGTGATATCCAACTCCTTCCCATTCCAATCCTTAGAAACTTCCTATAGCATGAGATGTGATATCACAATGCTTCTAATACCAAACCTGAGACCCGTCCTATAACATGAGATGTGATATCTAAATCCTTCCCCTTCCAAACCTTAGACCCTTCCTTTATCATGAGATGTGATATCCAAGTCCTTCCCATTCCATTCCTGAGACCCTTCCTATAGCATGAGATGTGATATCTCAATGCTTCTAATACCAAACCTGAGACCCTTCCTATAACATGAGATGTGATATCCAAGTCCTTCCCATTCCAATCCTGAGACCCTTCCTATAGCATGAGATGTGATATCCTAGTCCTTCCCATTCCAATCCTGAGACCCTTCCGATAGCAGAGATGTGATATCTCAATGCTTATACCAAACCTGAGACCCTTCCTATGGCATGAGATGTCATATACAACTCCTTCCCATTCCAATCCTGAGACCCTTCCTATAGCATGAGATGTGATATCTCAATGCTTATACCAAACCTGAGACCCTTCCTATAGCATGAGATGTGATATCCAACTCCTTCCCATTCCAATCCTGAGACCCTTCCTATAGCATGAGATGTGATATCTCAATGCTTCTAATAACAAACCTGAGATCCTTCCTATAACATGAGATGTGATATCCAAATCCTTCCCCTTCCAAACCAGAGACCCTCCCTTTAGCATGAGATGTGATATCCAACTCCTTCCCATTCCAATCCTGAGACCGTTCTGATAGCATGAGATGTGATATCTCAATGCTTCTAATACCAAACCTGAGATCCTTCCGATAGCATGAGATGTGATATTTCAATTCTTCTAATACCAAACCTGAGATCCTTCCTATAACACGAGATGTGATATTCAAATCCTTCCCCTTCCAAACCTGAGACCCTCCCTTTAGCATGAGATGTGATATCCAACTCCTTCCCATTCAAATCTTTAGACCCTTCTGATAGCATGAGATGTTATATCTCAATGCCTCTAATACCAAACCTGAGATTCTACCTCTAACATGAAATGTGATATCCAACTCCTTCCCCTTCCAAACCTGGGAGCCTTCCTATAACATGAGATGTGATATCCAACTCCTTCCCATTCCAATCCTGAGACCCTTCCTATAGCATGAGATGTGATGTCTCAATGCTTCTAATACCAAATCTGAGATCCTTCCTATACCATGAGATGTGATATCCAACTCCTTCCATTCCAATCCTGAGACCCTTCCTATAGCATGGAATGTGATATTTCAATGCTTATACCAAACCTGAGACCCTTCCTATAGCATGAGATGTGATATCCAAATCCTTCCCATTCCAATCGTGAGACCCTTCCTATAGCATGAGATGTGATATCTCAATGCCTCTAATACCAAACCTGAGATCCTTCCTCTAACATGAAATGTGATATCCAAATCCTTCCCTTTCCAAACCTGAGAGCCTACCTATAGCATGAGATGTGATATCCAACTCCTTCCCATTCCAATCCTGAGACCCTTCCTATAGCATGAGATGTGATATCTCAATGCTTATACCAAACCTGAGACCCTTCCTACAGCATGAGATGTGATATCCAAATCCTTCCCATTCCAATCCTGAGACCCTTCCTATAGCATGAGATGTGATATCTCAATGCCTCTAATACCAAACCTGAGATCCTTCCTCGAACATGAAATGTGATATCCCACTCCTTCCCTTTCCAAACCTGAGAGTCTACCTATAGCATGAGATGTGTGTATCCAAGTCCTTCCCATTCCAATCCTTAGACACTTCCTACAGCATGAGATGTGATATCGCAATGATTCTATTACCAAACCTGAGACCCGTCCTATAACATGAGATGGGATATCCAACTCCTTCCCATTTCAATCCTGAGAAACGTCCGATAGCAGAGATGTGATATCTCAATGCTTAGACCAAACCTGAGACCCTTCCTATAACATGAGATGTGATATCCAACTCCTTCCCGTTCCAAACCTGAGACCCTTTCTATAGCAAGAATCTAATATCCAACTCTTTCCCATTCCAATCCTGAGACCATTCCTATAGCATGAGATGTGATATCTCAATGCTTCTAATACCAAACCTGAGATCCTTCCTATGACATGAGATGTGATATCCAATTCCTTCCCATTCCAAACCTGAGACCCTTCCTATAGCATGAGATGTGATATCTCAATGCTTCTAATACCAAACCTGAGATCCTTCCTATAACATGAGATGTGATATTCAAATCCTTCCCCTTCCAAACCAGAGACCCTCCCTTTAGCATGAGATGTGATATCCAACTCCTTCCCATTCCAATCCTGAGACATTTCTGATAGCATGAGATGTGATATCTCAATGCCTCTAATACCAAACCTGAGATCCTACCTCTAACATGAAATGTGATATCCAACTCCTTCCCCTTGCAAACCTGAGAGCCTTCCTATAGCATGAGATGTGATATCGGAGTATTTCCCATTCCAATCCTGAGACCCTTCCTATAACATGAGATGTGATATCCAACTCCTTCCCATTCCAACATGAGACCCTTCCTATAGCATGAGATGGGATATCCAACTACTTCCAAATCCAATCCTGATACCCTTCCGATAGCATGAGATGTGATATCTCAATCCCTCTAATACCAAACCTGAGATCCTTCCTATAACATGAGATGTGATATCAAAATCCTTCCCCTTCCAAACCTGAGACCCTCCCTTTAGCATGAGATGTGATATCCAACTCCTTCCCATTCCAATCCTGAGACCCTTCTGATAGCATGAGATGTGATATTCAATGCCTCTAATACCAAACCTGAGATCCTACCTCTAACATGAAATGTGATTTCCAACTCCTTCCCTTTCCAAACGTGAGAGCCTCCCTGTTAAGACGGATTTCTGAACTCTGTCCTGGTGGCGCAGAAGTTCAGAAGGCCAACCTAATTACTTGGAACAGGGTAACCTCTGGACAAGCCAGACCAATCAAGGTAGCGATCACGGCGGTCAAGACTAGGTCTCAAGAGGGGTGAGGGTGACTGAAAGCCCGCAGTGAGCACACAAAGCAAGAGCGCTGACAAACTACTCCAAACAGTTGTTATATCAAAAATAGATACACATTTATTTTAAGGCCTTTAAAATAATGACCGTAGCGAGAAAATCACAATATCACAATATTAAACCAACACATACCATATCAACACAATATATATACAAATACACAGTCGCAAGCGTTTAAAGCACGAAATATGTAGTCCACCTGCCAGGGAAGGAAAACAGGCAGTGCGATAATGCTTTCGACTCAGTTCGCCTTCATAGGCACCTAACTAGATGGAAGTCCGAGCCCTACGAAGAGTGGAGCCTTGCGCTCAAAGTACCTGCCACGCCGGTGCCGACGGGCACAAGGGGAAGCTCTTCGGAGGAAGTCAGGCAGTTCGGGTTAGTGCACAGCAGAAGAAGAACAGGTTCCGCAACTCAAGCGCAGCCTCCACATCGGGCAGAAGCAGAGCGCGAGCGCGGCAAAAGGGTGCTGTTTTTACACAGCAGGGAAAAGCAATGGGATACTGCAGGAGGGCGACCAGATCCTAGATATACTACTCACCGGTCCCCGAAGCAAGCAGACCCAGGCTTCTCCACGATAGTTTCAGCAGCTGGCAGGTTCAGAAGAGCAGGGAACGCTTTGTAGTCGGGTAGAGCAAAAAGACGTTCCAATCGACGAAACCGGCACAGTTTTGTTGCCGCACAGGACAACGGAGCGGCCGTGCGTATTCGAGCCAAATGAACCCTCCTCCCTTCAGACCTGGGGACGCCAAGCGTACGAAGCGTGGGAGAGGGACAAGGACTCGCAATACAACACAACCTGGCGGCGGTTGCAGAGCCAAACTCCTTGGTAAGCTGGTCAGTCAACTGGATGGCCCAGAGACGCTTCCGAAGGCTTACTTGGCAGGAGATGGTTGAAGATGCCGGGAATAGCTGTTCCTGCTATTCCAAAGGTCGAAGCACCAGTACAGGCCTTCTGGTTCGATCAAAGGAGGACAGGGGCTCTCCGGACGACAGCAGTGCAAAGGAGGATTCCTTCAGCGGGTCACCAGCGATTCCTCGGTCCAGCCTCGTAGTTGCAGGATACTTGGCTCCTGTATTCCTTCGTTCGTGAGAACTCAGGAGATCGACATGGTAGTGGTGTTTCCAGCCCCCTCTTATCCACGGTTCCCTTCGCGCCAAAACGGAGGGGAGCCAATGGGAGATCCGCTCATCAAAACACATACCATACGTGGACCAATCACGGACCACGGTGGTCCCAGGCATTCACACCACCCTAGACTCTCTGGCACCCAGGATGTGTATTGGGACCAGACATCCCAGCCCACACCCTGGAGGCACACAAACGACATGTAGAAGCCCGCGAAAGCAACCACGTTTCGCGGGAAAGTACATGCCCAAATAAGGAAGGCCCCGGGTCGCCGGACCTGGGGAAGGTGAAGGGAGCAAGACGGACAGTGGACAGGACAAAGGAGCCTCGCGGCCTGGCCATTTTGGGAGCCAGGCCACCATTTTGGGTTCAGTGCAAAAACGTGCTCAGAACGCCAAAAGGAGCTCAAAATAAACAAAACGATCGCTGCCACCATTCCAGTCCCTGAATGACTTGCACCGATCAAATACCATCCTAAAAGAGTATCTAGGGCCTGTAGAAGGCTAGAGACCCAAGAGAGCTGTAACTTAGCTTACAGTGCCCTCTTGTGTCGTGTTGCACTAAAGCTGCGACACGATAAAAGAAACTACGGGAAACCACGTTCCCCGGTACTGACTGTCTTAAGGGCATCTCAGTTTCCCCGTAAGAAAGGAGCGAAAGCCCAGAGAAGTGCGGCAGAAGGCTGTACTTCTCTGGCAAAGTCAAGAACAAGGTTAAAAACAATAGCAAAAAGTTTAGGGGTTGCCACATGGAAGGAAAATTCCCTACAATTACGAAATCTTTCCTAACACTCCCTATAGCATGAGATGGGATATTCAAGTCCTTCCCATTCCAATCCTGAGACCCTTCCTATAGCATGAGATGTGATATCTCAATTCTTCTAATACCAAACCTGAGACCCTTCCTATAACATAAGATGGGATATCCAACTCCTTCCCATTCCAATCCTGAGACCCTTCCGATAGCAGAGATGTGATATCTCAATGCTGATACCAAACCTGAGACCCTTCCTATGGCATGAGATGTCATATACAACTCCTTCCCATTCCAATCCTGAGACCCTTCCTATAGCATGAGATGTGATATCTCAATGCTTATACCAAACCTGAGACCCTTCCTATAGCATGAGATGTGATATCCAAATCCTTCCCATTCCAATCGTGAGACCCTTCCTATAGCATGAGATGTGATATCTCAATGCCTCTAATACCAAACCTGAGATCCTACCTTTAAAATGAAATTTGATATGCAACTCCTTCCCCTTCCAAACCTGATAGCCTTCCTATAGCATGAGATGTGATATCCAAGTACTTCCCATTCCAATCCTGATACCCTTCCTATAACATGAGATGTGATATCCAACTACTTCCCATTCCAACCTGAGACCCTTCCTATAGCATGAGATGTGATATCTCAATGCTTCTACCAAACCTGAGACCCTTCCTATAGCATGAGATGTGATATCTCAAGGCCTCTAATACCAAACCTGAGATCCTTCCTCTAACATGAGATGTGATATCCAACTCCTTCCCGTTCCAAACCTGAGACACTTCCTATAGCATATGTGATATCCAACTCCTTTCCATTCCAAACATGAGGCCCTTCCTATAGCAAGAATGTAATATCCAACTCCTACCCATTCCAATCCTGAGACCCTTCCTATAGCAAGAGATGTGATATCCAAATCCTTCCCATTCCAATCCTGAGACCCTTCCTATAACATGAGATGTGATATCCAACTCCTTCCCATTCCAACCTGAGACACTTCCTATAGCATGAGAAGGGATATCCAACTCCTTCCCAATCCAATCCGGAGACCCTTCCGATAGTAGAGATGTGATATTTCAATGCTTATACGAAACCTGAGACCCTTCCCATGGCATGATATGTGATATCCAACTCCTTGCCATTCAAATCCTGAGACCCTTCCTATAGCATGAGAAGGGATATCCAACTTCTTCCCATCCCAATCCTGAGACTTCTCCGATAGCAGAGATGTGATATTTCAATGCTTATACGAAACCTGAGACCCTTCCTATGGCATGATATGTGATATCTAACTCCTTCCCGTTCCAAACCTGAGACCCTTCCTATAGCATGAGATGTGATATCCAACTCCTTCCCATTCCAATCCTGAGACCCTTCCTATAGCATGAGATGTGATATCTCAAGGCCTCTAATACCAAACCTGAGATCCTTCCTCTAACATGAAATGTGATATCCAACTCCTTCCCCTTCCAAACCTGAGAGCCTTCCTATAGCATGAGATATGATATCCAAGTCCTTCCCATTCCAATCCTGAGACCCTTCCTATAACATGAAATGTGATATCCAACTCCTTCCCATTCCAACCTGAGACCCTTCCTATAGCATGAGATGGGATATCCAACTCCTTCCAAATCCAATACTGATACCCTTCCAATAGCATGAGATGCGATATCCCAATGCTTCTACCAAACCTGAGACCCATACTATGGCATAAGATGTGATATCAAACTCCTTCCCATTCCAATCCTGAGACCCTTCCTATAGCTTGAAATGTGATATCCAACTCCTTCCCATTCCAATTCTGAGACCCTTCCTATACCATGAGACTTGATATCTCAATGCTTCTAATACCAAACCTGAGACCCGTCCTATAACATGAGATGTGATATCCAAATCCTTCCCCTTCCAAACCTTAAACCCTTCCTTTATCATGAGATGTGATATCCAACTCCTTCCCGTTCCAATCCTGAGACCCTTCCGATATCATGAGATTTGTTATCTCAATGCTTCTAATATCAAACTTGAGACCCTCCCTATAGCATGAGATGTGACATCCAAGTCCTCCCCATTCCAATCCTGAGACCCTTCCTATAGCATGAGATGTGATATCTCAATGCTTCTAATACCAAACCTGAGACCCTTCCTATAACATGAGATGGGATATCCAACTCCTTCCCATTCCAATCCTGAGACCCTTCCGATAGCAGAGATGTGATATCTCAATGCGTATAGCAAACCTGAGACCCTTCCTATGGCCTGAGATGTCATATACAACTCCTTCCCAATCCAATCCTGAGACCCTTCCTATAGCATGAGATGTGATATCTCAATGCTTATACCAAATCTGAGACCCTTCCTATAGCATGAGATATGATATCCAACTCCTTCCCATTCCAATCCTGAGACCCTTCCTATAGCATGAGATGTGATATCTCAATGCTTCTAATACCAAACCTGAGATCCTTCCTATAACATGAGATGTGATATCCAACTCCTTCCCATTCCAATACTGAGACCCTTATGATAGCATGAGATGTGATATCTCAATGCCTCTAATACCAAACCTGAGATACTTCCGATAGCATGAGATGTGATATCTCAATGCTTCTAATACCAAACCTGAGATCCTTCCTATAACATGAGATGTGATTTCCAAATCCTTCCCCTTCCAAACCTGAGACCCTCCCTTTAGCATGAGATGTGATATACAACTCCTTCCCATTCCAATCCTGAGACCCTTCTGATAGGATGAGATGTGATATCTCAATGCCTCTAATACCAAACCTGAGATCCTACCTCTAACATGAAATGTGATATCCATCTCCTTCCCTTTCCAAACCTGAGACCCTGCCTATAGCATGAGATGTGATATCCAAGTCCTTCTCATTCCAATCCTGAGACCCTTCCTATAGCATGTGATGTGATATCTCAATGCTTATACCAAACCTGAGACCCTTCCTATGGCATGAGATGTCATATACAACTCCTTCCCATTCCAATCCTGAGACCCTTCCTATAGCATGAGATGTGATATCTCAATGCTTATACCAAACCTGAGACCCTTCCTATAGCATGAGATGTGATATCCAACTTCTTCCCATTCCAATCCTAAGACCCTTCCTATAACATGAGATGTGATGTCTCAATGCTTCTAATACCAAACCTGAGATCTTTCCTATAACATGAGATGTGATATCCAACTCCTTCCCATTCCAATCCTGAGACCCTTCCTATAGCATGAGATGTGATATCTCAATGCGTATACCAAACCTGAGACCCTTCCTATAGCTTGAGATGTGATATCCAACTCCTTCCCATTCCAATCCTGAGACCCTTCCTATAGCATGAGATGTGATATCTCAAGGCCTCTAATACCAAACCTGAGATCCTTCCTCTAACATGAAATGTGATATCCAACTCCTTCCCATTCCAACCTGAGACCCTTCCAATAGCATGAGATGGGATATCCAACTCCTTCCCATTCCAACCTGAGACCCTTCCAATAGCATGAGATGGGATATCCAACTCCTTCCAAATCCAATACTGATACCCTTCCAATAGCATGAGATGTGATATCCCAATGCTTCTACCAAACCTGAGACCCATACTATGGCATAAGATGTGATATCAAACTCCTTCCCATTCCAAACCTGAGAGCCTTCCCATAGCATGAGATATGATATCCACGTCCTTCCCATTCCAATTCTGAGACCCTTCCTATAACATGAAATGTGATATCCAACTCCTTCCCATTCCAACCTGAGACCCTTCCAATAGCATGAGATGGGATATCCAACTCCTTCCAAATCCAATACTGATACCCTTCCAATAGCATGAGATGTGATATCCCAATGCTTCTACCAAACCTGAGACCCATACTATGGCATAAGATGTGATATCAAACTCCTTCCCATTCCAATCCTGAGACCCTTCCTATAGCTTGAGATGTGATATCCAACTCCTTCCCATTCCAATTCTGAGACCCTTCCTATACCATGAGACTTGATATCTCAATGCTTCTAATACCAAACCTGAGACCCGTCCTATAACATGAGATGTGATATCCAAATCCTTCCCCTTCCAAACCTTATACCCTTCCTTTATCATGAGATGTGATATCCAACTCCTTCCCATTCCAATCCTGAGACCCTTCCGATATCATGAGATTTGTTATCTCAATGCTTCTAATGACAAACTTGAGACCTTCCCTATAGCATGAGATGTGATATCTCAATGCTTCTAATACCAAACCTGAGACCCTTCCTATAACATGAGATGGGATATCCAACTCCTTCCCATTCCAATCCTGAGACCCTTTCGATAGCAGAGATGTGATATCTCAATGCGTATACCAAACCTGAGACCCTTCCTATGGCCTGAGATGTCATATACAACTCCTTCCCAATCCAATCCTGAGACCCTTCCTTTAGCATGAGATGTGATATCCCAATGCTTATACCAAATCTGAGACCCTTCCTATAGCATGAGATGTGATATCCAACTCCTTCCCATTCCAATCCTGAGACCCTTCCTATAGCATGAGATGTGATATCTCAATGCTTCTAATACCAAACCTGAGATCCTTCCTATAACATGAGATGTGATATCCAACTCCTTCCCATTCCAAACCTGAGACCCTCCCTTTAGCATGAGATGTGATATCTCAATGCCTCTAATACCAAACCTGAGATCCTACCTCTAACATGAAATGTGATATCCATCTCCTTCCCTTTCCAAACCTGAGACCCTGCCTATAGCATGAGATGTGATATCCAAGTCCTTCCCATTCCAATCCTGAGACCCTTCCTATAGCATGTGATATCTCAATGCTTATACCAAACCTGAGACCCTTCTTATGGCATGAGATGTCATATACAACTCCTTCCCATTCCAATCCTGAGACCCTTCCTATAGCATGAGATGTGATATCTCAATGCTTATACCAAACCTGAGACCCTTCCTATAGCATGAGATGTGATATCCAACTTCTTCCCATTCCATTCCTGAGACCCTTCCTATAGCATGAGATGTGATATCTCAATGCTTCTAATACCAAACCTGAGATACTTCCTATAGCATGAGATGTGATATCTCAAGGCCTCTAATACCAAACCTGAGATCCTTCCTCTAACATGAGATGTGATATCCAACTCCTTCCCGTTCCAAACCTGAGACACTTCCTATAGCATATGTGATATCCAACTCCTTCCCATTCCAAACATGAGACCCTTCCTATAGCAAGAATGTAATATCCAACTCCTACCCATTCCAATCCTGAGACCCTTCCTATAGCAAGAGATGTGATATCCAAATCCTTCCCATTCCAATCCTGAGACCCTTCCTATAACATGAGATGTGATATCCAACTCCTTCCCATTCCAACCTGAGACACTTCCTATAGCATGAGAAGGGATATCCAACTCCTTCCCAATCCAATCCGGAGACCCTTCCGATAGCAGAGATGTGATATCTCAATGCTTATACCAAACCTGAGACCCTTCCTATGGCATGATATGTGATATCCAACTCCTTGCCATTCAAATCCTGAGACCCTTCCTATAGCATGAGAAGGGATATCCAACTCCTTCCCAATCCAATCCTGAGACCCTTCCGATAGCAGAGATGTGATATCTCAACGCTTCTGCCAAACCTGAGACCCTTCCTTTAGCATGAGATGTGATATCCAATTCCTTCCCATTCCAAACCTGAGACCCTTCCTATTGAATGAGATGTGATATCCAACTCCTTCCCATTCCAACCCTGAGACCCTTCCTATACCATGAGATGTGATATCTCAATGCTTCTAATACCAAACCTGGGTCCCGTCCTATAACATGAGATATGATATCCAAATCCTTCCCCTTCCAAACCTGAGACCCTTCCTTTAGCATGAGATGTGATATCCAAATACTTCCCATTCCAATCCTAAAACCCTTCCTATAGCATGAGATGTGATATCTATATGTTTCTAATAAAAAACCTGAGACCCTTCCTATAGCAAGAGATGCGATATCCAAATCCTTCCCATTCCAATCCTGAGACCCTTCCTATAACATGAGATGTGATATCCAACTCCTTCCCATTCCAACCTGAGACCCTTCCTATAGCATGAGAAGGGATATCCAACTCCTTCCCAATCCAATCCTGAGACCCTTCCGATAGCAGAGATGTGATATCTCAATGCTTATACCAAACCTGAGACCCTTCCTATGGCATGAGATGTGATATCCAACTCCTTGCCATTCAAATCCTGAGACCCTCCCTATAACAAGAGATGTCATATCCAACTCCTTCCCATTCCAAACCTGAGACCCTTCCTTTAGCATGAGATGTAATATCCAAATCCTTCACATTCCAATTCGGAGACCCTTCCTATAGCATGAGATGTGATATCTCAATGCTTCTAATACCAAACATGAGATCCTTCCTATAACATGAGATGTGATATCCAACTCCTTCCCATTCCAAACCTGAGACCCTTCCGATAGCATGAGATGTGATATCTCAATGCTTCAAAAACCAAACATGAGAACCATCCTATAACATGAGATGTGAAATCCAAATCCTTCCCTTCCCAAACCTGAGACTCTTCCTATAGCATGAGATGTGATATCTCAATGCTTCTACCAAACCTGAAACCCTTCCTATAGCATGAGATGTGATATCTAACTCCTTCCCATTCCAATCCTGAGACACTTCCTATAGCATGAGATGTGATATCACAATGCTTCTAATACCAAACCTGAGACCCGTCCTATAACAAGAGATGTGATATCCAAATCCTTCCCCTTCCAAACCTTAGACCCTTCCTTTATCATGAGATGTGATATCCAAGTCCTTCCCATTCCATTCCTGAGACCCTTCCTATAGCATGAGATGTGATATCTCAATGCTTCTAATACCAAACCTGAGACCCTTCCTATAACATGAGATGTGATATCTCAATGCTTATACCAAACCTGAGACCCTTCCTATGGCATGAGATGTGATATCCAACTCCTTGCCATTCAAATCCTGAGACCCTCCCTATAACAAGAGATGTCATATCCAACTCCTTCCCATTCCAAACCTGAGACCCTTCCTTTAGCATGAGATGTAATATCCAAATCCTTCACATTCCAATCTGGAGACCCTTCCTATAGCATGAGATGTGATATCTCAATGCTTCTAATACCAAACATGAGATCCTTCCTATAACATGAGATGTGATATCCAACTCCTTCCCATTCCAAACCTGAGACCCTTCCGATAGCATGAGATGTGATATCTCAATGCTTCAAAAACCAAACATGAGAACCATCCTATAACATGAGATGTGAAATCCAAATCCTTCCCTTCCCAAATCTGAGACTCTTCCTATAGCATGAGATGTGATATCTCAATGCTTCTACCAAACCTGAAACCCTTCCTATAGCATGAGATGTGATATCTAACTCCTTCCCATTCCAATCCTGAGACACTTCCTATAGCATGAGATGTGATATCTCAATGCTTCTAATAACAAACCTGAGATCCTTCCTATAACATGAGATGTGATATCCAAATCCTTCCCCTTCCAAACCAGAGACCCTCCCTTTAGCATGAGATGTGATATCCAACTCCTTCCCATTCCAATCCTGAGACCGTTCCGATAGCATGAGATGTGATATCTCAATGCTTCTAATACCAAACCTGAGATCCTTCCGATAGCATGAGATGTGATATTTCAATTCTTCTAATACCAAACCTGAGATCCTTCCTATAACACGAGATGTGATATTCAAATCCTTCCCCTTCCAAACCTGAGACCCTCCCTTTAGCATGAGATGTGATATCCAACTCCTTCCCATTCCAATCCTGAGACCCTTCTGATAGCATGAGATGTTATATCTCAATGCCTCTAATACCAAACCTGAGATTTTACCTCTAACATGAAATGTGATATCCAACTCCTTCCCCTTCCAAACCTGGGAGCCTTCCTATAACATGAGATGTGATATCGAAGTCCTTCCCATTCCAATCCTGAGACCCTTCCTATAACATGAGATGTGATATCCAACTCCTTCCCATTCCAATCCTGAGACCCTTCCTATAGCATGAGATGTGATGTCTCAATGCTTCTAATACCAAATCTGAGATCCTTCCTATAACATGAGATGTGATATCCAACTCCTTCCATTCCAATCCTGAGACCCTTCCTATAGCATGGGATGTGATATTTCAATGCTTATACCAAACCTGAGACCCTTCCTATAGCATGAGATGTGATATCCAAATCCTTCCCATTCCAATCGTGAGACCCTTCCTATAGCATGAGATGTGATATCTCAATGCCTCTAATACCAAACCTGAGATCCTTCCTCTAACATGAAATGTGATATCCAAACCCTTCCCTTTCCAAACCTGAGAGCCTACCTATAGCATGAGATGTGATATCCAACTCCTTCCCATTCCAATCCTGAGACCCTTCCTATAGCATGAGATGTGATATCTCAATGCTTATACCAAACCTGAGACCCTTCCTATAGCATGAGATGTGATATCCAAATCCTTCCCATTCCAATCCTGAGACCCTTCCTATAGCATGAGATGTGATATCTCAATGCCTCTAATACCAAACCTGAGATCCTTCCTTGAACATGAAATGTGATATCCCACTCCTTCCCTTTCCAAACCTGAGAGTCTACCTATAGCATGAGATGTGATATCCAAGTCCTTCCCATTCCAATCCTTAGACACTTCCTACAGCATGAGATGTGATATCTCAATGATTCTATTACCAAACCTGAGACCCGTCCTATAACATGAGATGGGATATCCAACTCCTTCCCATTTCAATCCTGAGAAACTTCTGATAGCAGAGATGTGATATCTCAATGCTTAGACCAAACCTGAGACCCTTCCTATAACATGAGATGTGATATCCAACTCCTTCCCGTTCCAAACCTGAGACCCTTTCTATAGCAAGAATCTAATATCCAACTCCTTCCCATTCCAATCCTGAGACCATTCCTATAGCATGAGATGTGATATCTCAATGCTTCTAATACCAAACCTGAGATCCTTCCTATGACATGAGATGTGATATCCAATTCCTTCCCATTCAAAACCTGAGACCCTTCCTATAGCATGAGATGTGATATCTCAATGCTTCTAATACCAAACCTGAGATCCTTCCTATAACATGAGATGTGATATCCAAATCCTTCCCCTTCCAAACCAGAGACCCTCCCTTTAGCATGAGATGTGATATCCAACTCCTTCCCATTCCAATCCTGAGACATTTCTGATAGCATGAGATGTGATATCTCAATGCCTCTAATACCAAACCTGAGATCCTACCTCTAACATGAAATGTGATATCCAACTCCTTCCCCTTGCAAACCTGAGAGCCTTCCTATAGCATGAGATGTGATATCGAATTATTTCCCATTCCAATCCTGAGACCCTTCCTATAACATGAGATGTGATATCCAACTCCTTCCCATTCCAACCTGAGACCCTTCCAATAGCATGAGATGGGATATCCAACTACTTCCAAATCCAATCCTGATACCCTTCCGATAGCATGAGATGTGATATCTCAATCCCTCTAATACCAAACCTGAGATCCTTCCTATAACATGAGATGTGATATCAAAATCCTTCCCCTTCCAAACCTGAGACCCTCCCTTTAGCATGAGATGTGATATCCAACTCCTTCCCATTCCAATCCTGAGACCCTTCTGATAGCATGAGATGTGATATTCAATGCCTCTAATACCAAACCTGAGATCTTACCTCTAACATGAAATGTGATATCCAACTCCTTCCCTTTCCAAACGTGAGAGCCTCCCTATAGCATGAGATGGGATATTCAAGTCCTTCCCATTCCAATCCTGAGACCCTTCCTATAGCATGAGATGTGATATCTCAATGCTTCTAATACCAAACCTGAGACCCTTCCTATAACATAAGATGGGATATCCAACTCCTTCCCATTCCAATCCCGAGACCCTTCTGATAGCAGAGATGTGATATCTCAATGCTGATACCAAACCTGAGACCCTTCCTATGGCATGAGATGTCATATACAACTCCTTCCCATTCCAATCCTGAGACCCTTCCTATAGCATGAGATGTGATATCTCAATGCTTATACCAAACCTGAGACCCTTCCTATAGCATGAGATGTGATATCCAACTCCTTCCCATTCCAATCCTGAGACCCTTTCTATAACATGAGATGTGATGTCTCAATGCTTCTAATACCAAACCTGAGATCCTTCCTATGGCATGAGATGTCATATAAAACTCCTTCCCATTCCATTCCTGAGACCCTTCCTATAGCATGAGATGTGATATCCAACTCCTTCCCATTCCAATCCTGAGACCCTTCCTATAGCATGAGATGTGATATCCAAATCCTTCCCATTCCAATCGTGAGACCCTTCCTATAGCATGAGATGTGATATCCAAAACCTTCCCTTTCCAAAACTGAGAGCCTACCTATAGCATGAGATGTGATATCCAACTCCTTCCCATTCCAATCCTGAGACCCTTCCTATAGCATGAGATGTGATATCTCAATGCTTCTAATACCAAACCTGAGACCCTTCCTATAACATAAGATGGGATATCCAACTCCTTCCCATTCCAATCCTGAGACCCTTCCGATAGCAGAGATGTGATATCTCAATGCTGATACCAAACCTGAGACCCTTCCTATGGCATGAGATGTCATATACAACTCCTTCCCATTCCAATCCTGAGACCCTTCCTATAGCATGAGATGTGATATCTCAATGCTTATACCAAACCTGAGACCCTTCCTATAGCATGAGATGTGATATCCAACTCCTTCCCATTCCAATCCTGAGACCCTTCCTATAACATGAGATGTGATGTCTCAATGCTTCTAATACCAAACCTGAGATCCTTCCTATGGCATGAGATGTCATATAAAACTCCTTCCCATTCCATTCCTGAGACCCTTCCTATAGCATGAGATGTGATATCCAACTCCTTCCCATTCCAATCCTGAGACCCTTCCTATAGCATGAGATGTGATATCCAAATCCTTCCCATTCCAATCGTGAGACCCTTCCTATAGCATGAGATGTGATATCCAAAACCTTCCCTTTCCAAAACTGAGAGCCTACCTATAGCATGAGATGTGATATCCAACTCCTTCCCATTCCAATCCTGAGACCCTTCCTATAGCATGAGATGTGATATCTCAATGCTTATACCAAACCTGAGACCCTTCCTATAGCATGAGATGTGATATCCAAATCCTTCCCATTCCAATCCTGAGACCCTTCCTATAGCATGAGATGTGATATCCAAATCCTTCCCCTTCCAAACCTGAGACCCTCCCTTTAGCATGAGTTGTGATATCCAACTCCTTCCCATTCCAATCCTGAGACCCTTCTGATAGCATGAGATGTTATATCTCAATGCCTCTAATACCAAACCTGAGATCCTACCTCTAACATGAAATGTGATATCCAACTCCTTCCCCTTCTAAACCTGGGAGCCTTCCTATAACATGAGATGTGATATCGAAGTGCTTCCCATTCCAATCCTGAGAGCCTTCCTATAACATGAGATGTGATATCCAACTCCTTCCCATTCCAATCCTGAGACCCTTACTATAGCATGAGATGTGATGTCTCAATGCTTCTAATACCAAATCTGAGATCCTTCCTATAACATGAGATGTGATATCCAACTCCTTCCCTTTGCAATCTTGAGACCGTTTCTATAGCATGAGATGTGATATCTCAATGCTTATACCAAACCTGAGACCCTTCCTATAGCATGGGATGTGATATCCAAATCCTTCCCATTCCAATCGTGAGACCCTTCCTATAGCATGAGATGTGATATCTCAATGCCTCTAATACCAAACCTGAGATCCTACCTCTAAAATGAAATTTGATATGCAACTCCTTCCCCTTCCAAACCTGATAGCCTTCCTATAGCATGAGATGTGATATCCAAGTCCTTCCCATTCCAATCCTGATACCCTTCCTATAACATGAGATGTGATATCCAATTCCTTCCCATTCCAACCTGAGACCCTTCCTATAGCATGAGATTGGATATTCAACTCCTTCCAAATCCAATCCTGATACCCTTCCGATAGCATGAGATGTGATATCCCAATGCTTCTACAAAACCTGAGACCCATACCATGGCATGAGATGTGATATCAAACTCCTTCCCATTCCAATCCTGACACCCTTCCTATAGCTTGAGATGTGATATCCAGCTCCTTCCCATTCCAATTCTGAGACCCGTCCTATACCATGGGACTTGATATCTCAATGCTTCTAATACCAAACCTGAGACCGGTCCTATAACATGAGATGTGATATCCAAATCCTTCCCCTTCCAAACCTTAGACCCTTCCTTTATCATGAGATGTGATATCCAAGTCGTTCCCATTCCAATCCTGAGACCCTTCCTATAGCATGAGATGTGATATCTCAATGCTTCTAATACCAAACCTGAGACCCTTGCTATAACATGAGATGTGATATTCAAGTCCTTCCCATTCCAATCCTGAGACCCTTCCTATAGCATGAGATGTGATATCTCAATGCTTCTAATACCAAACATGAGACCCTTCCTATAATGAGATGGGATATCCAACTCCTTCCCATTCCAATCCTGAGACCCTTCCGATAGCAGAGATGTGATATCTCAATGCTTATACCAAACCTGAGACCCTTCCTATGGCATGAGATGTCAAATACAACTCCTTCCGATTCCAATCCTGAGACCCTTCCTATAGCATGAGATGTGATATCTCAATGCTTCTAATAATAAACCTGAGATCCTTCCTATAACATGAGATGTGATATCCAACTCCTTCCCATTCCAATCCTGAGACCCTTCCTATACCATGAGATGTGATATCTCAATGCTTCTAATACCAAACCTGACACCCGTCCTAAAACATGAGATGTGAGATCCAAATCCTTCCCCTTCCAAACCTGAGATCTTTCCTTTAGCATGAGATGTGATATCCAACTCCTTCCCATTCCAATCCTGAGACCCTTCCTATAGCATGATATGTGATATCACAATTTTTCTAATACCAAACCTGAGATCCTTCCTATAACATGAGATGTGTATCCAACTCCTTCCCATTCCAAACCTGAGACCCTTCCTATAGCCTGAGATGTGATATCTCAATGCTTCTAATACCAAAGCTGAGATCCTTCCTATGACATGAGATGTGATATCCAATTCCTTCCCATTCCAAACCTGAGACCCTTCCTATAGCATGAGATGTGATATCTCAATGCTTCTAATACCAAACCTGAGATCCTTCCTATAACATGAGATGTGATATCCAAATCCTTCCCCTTCCAAACCAGAGACCCTCCCTTTAGCATGAGATGTGATATCCAACTCCTTCCCATTCCAATCCTGAGACATTTCTGATAGCATGAGATGTGATATCTCAATGCCTCTAATACCAAACCTGAGATCCTACCTCTAACATGAAATGTGATATCCAACTCCTTCCCCTTGCAAACCTGAGAGCCTTCCTATAGCATGAGATGTGATATCGAAGTATTTCCCATTCCAATCCTGAGACCCTTCCTATAACATGAGATGTGATATCCAACTCCTTCCCATTCCAACCTGAGACCCTTCCTATAGCATGAGATGGGATATCCAACTACTTCCAAATCCAATCCTGATACCCTTCCGATAGCATGAGATGTGATATCTCAATCCCTCTAATACCAAACCTGAGATCCTTCCTATAACATGAGATGTGATATCAAAATCCTTCCCCTTCCAAACCTGAGACCCTCCCTTTAGCATGAGATGTGATATCCAACTCCTTCCCATTCCAATCCTGAGACCCTTCTGATAGCATGAGATGTGATATTCAATGCCTCTAATACCAAACCTGAGATCCTACCTCTAACATGAAATGTGATATCCAACTCCTTCCCTTTCCAAACGTGAGAGCCTCCCTATAGCATGAGATGGATATTCAAGTCCTTCCCATTCCAATCCTGAGACCCTTCCTATAGCATGAGATGTGATATCTC
The DNA here is from genome assembly GCF_040938575.1 of Ambystoma mexicanum. Classification (NCBI taxonomy): domain Eukaryota; kingdom Metazoa; phylum Chordata; class Amphibia; order Caudata; family Ambystomatidae; genus Ambystoma; species Ambystoma mexicanum. Next base: position 1,501,166,214 of record NC_090923.1, on the reverse strand, counting down.
AATGCTTCTAATACCAAACCTGAGACCCTTCCTATAACATAAGATGGGATATCCAACTCCTTCCCATTCCAATCCCGAGACCCTTCCGATAGCAGAGATGTGATATCTCAATGCTGATACCAAACCTGAGACCCTTCCTATGGCATGAGATGTCATATACAACTCCTTCCCATTCCAATCCTGAGACCCTTCCTATAGCATGAGATGTGATATCTCAATGCTTATACCAAACCTGAGACCCTTCCTATAGCATGAGATGTGATATCCAACTCCTTCCCATTCCAATCCTGAGACCCTTTCTATAACATGAGATGTGATGTCTCAATGCTTCTAATACCAAACCTGAGATACTTCCTATGGCATGAGATGTCATATAAAACTCCTTCCCATTCCATTCCTGAGACCCTTCCTATAGCATGAGATGTGATATCCAACTCCTTCCCATTCCAATCCTGAGACCCTTCCTATAGCATGAGATGTGATATCCAAATCCTTCCCATTCCAATCGTGAGACCCTTCCTATAGCATGAGATGTGATATCCAAAACCTTCCCTTTCCAAAACTGAGAGCCTACCTATAGCATGAGATGTGATATCCAACTCCTTCCCATTCCAATCCTGAGACCCTTACTATAGCATGAGATGTGATGTCTCAATGGTTCTAATACCAAACCTGAGACCCTTCCTATAACATAAGATGGGATATCCAACTCCTTCCCATTCCAATCCTGAGACCCTTCCGATAGCAGAGATGTGATATCTCAATGCTGATACCAAACCTGAGACCCTTCCTATGGCATGAGATGTCATATACAACTCCTTCCCATTCCAATCCTGAGACCCTTCCTATAGCATGAGATGTGATATCTCAATGCTTATACCAAACCTGAGACCCTTCCTATAGCATGAGATGTGATATCCAACTCCTTCCCATTCCAATCCTGAGACCCTTCCTATAACATGAGATGTGATGTCTCAATGCTTCTAATACCAAACCTGAGATCCTTCCTATGGCATGAGATGTCATATAAAACTCCTTCCCATTCCATTCCTGAGACCCTTCCTATAGCATGAGATGTGATATCCAACTCCTTCCCATTCCAATCCTGAGACCCTTCCTATAGCATGAGATGTGATATCCAAATCCTTCCCATTCCAATCATGAGACCCTTCCTATAGCATGAGATGTGATATCCAAAACCTTCCCTTTCCAAAACTGAGAGCCTACCTATAGCATGAGATGTGATATCCAACTCCTTCCCATTCCAATCCTGAGACCCTTCCTATAGCATGAGATGTGATATCTCAATGCTTATACCAAACCTGAGACCCTTCCTATAGCATGAGATGTGATATCCAAATCCTTCCCATTCCAATCCTGAGACCCTTCCTATAGCATGAGATGTGATATCCAAATCCTTCCCCTTCCAAACCTGAGACCCTCCCTTTAGCATGAGATGTGATATCCAACTCCTTCCCATTCCAATCCTGAGACCCTTCTGATAGCATGAGATGTTATATCTCAATGCCTCTAATACCAAACCTGAGATCCTACCTCTAACATGAAATGTGATATCCAACTCCTTCCCCTTCTAAACCTGGGAGCCTTCCTATAACATGAGATGTGATATCGAAGTGCTTCCCATTCCAATCCTGAGAGCCTTCCTATAACATGAGATGTGATATCCAACTCCTTCCCATTCCAATCCTGAGACCCTTACTATAGCATGAGATGTGATGTCTCAATGCTTCTAATACCAAATCTGAGATCCTTCCTATAACATGAGATGTGATATCCAACTCCTTCCCTTTGCAATCTTGAGACCGTTTCTATAGCATGAGATGTGATATCTCAATGCTTATACCAAACCTGAGACCCTTCCTATAGCATGAGATGTGATATCCAAATCCTTCCCATTCCAATCATGAGACCCTTCCTATAGCATGAGATGTGATATCCAAAACCTTCCCTTTCCAAAACTGAGAGCCTACCTATAGCATGAGATGTGATATCCAACTCCTTCCCTTTGCAATCTTGAGACTGTTTCTATAGCATGAGATGTGATATCTCAATGCTTATACCAAACCTGAGACCCTTCCTATAGCATGGGATGTGATATCCAAATCCTTCCCATTCCAAGCGTGAGACCCTTCCTATAGCATGAGATGTGATATCTCAATGCCTCTAATACCAAACCTGAGATCCTACCTCTAAAATGAAATTTGATATGCAACTCCTTCCCCTTCCAAACCTGATAGCCTTCCTATAGCATGAGATGTGATATCCAAGTCCTTCCCATTCCAATCCTGATACCCTTCCTATAACATGAGATGTGATATCCAATTCCTTCCCATTCCAACCTGAGACCCTTCCTATAGCATGAGATTGGATATTCAACTCCTTCCAAATCCAATCCTGATACCCTTCCGATAGCATGAGATGTGATATCCCAATGCTTCTACAAAACCTGAGACCCATACCATGGTATGAGATGTGATATCAAACTCCTTCCCATTCCAATCCTGACACCCTTCCTATAGCTTGAGATGTGATATCCAGCTCCTTCCCATTCCAATTCTGAGACCCGTCCTATACCATGGGACTTGATATCTCAATGCTTCTAATACCAAACCTGAGACCGGTCCTATAACATGAGATGTGATATCCAAGTCCTTCCCCTTCCAAACCTTAGACCCTTCCTTTATCATGAGATGTGATATCCAAGTCGTTCCCATTCCAATCCTGAGACCCTTCCTATAGCATGAGATGTGATATCTCAATGCTTCTAATACCAAACCTGAGACCCTTGCTATAACATGAGATGTGATATTCAAGTCCTTCCCATTCCAATCCTGAGACCCTTCCTATAGCATGAGATGTGATATCTCAATGCTTCTAATACCAAACATGAGACCCTTCCTATAATGAGATGGGATATCCAACTCCTTCCCATTCCAATCCTGAGACCCTTCCGATAGCAGAGATGTGATATCTCAATGCTTATACCAAACCTGAGACCCTTCCTATGGCATGAGATGTCAAATACAACTCCTTCCGATTCCAATCCTGAGACCCTTCCTATAGCATGAGATGTGATATCTCAATGCTTCTAATAATAAACCTGAGATCCTTCCTATAACATGAGATGTGATATCCAACTCCTTCCCATTCCAAACCTGAGACCCTTCCGATTGCATGAGATGTGATATCAAACTCCTTCCCATTCCAATCCTGAGATAGCTTGAGATGTGATATCCAACTCCTTCCCATTCCAATCCTGAGACCCTTCCTATACCATGAGATGTGATATCTCAATGCTTCTAATACCAAACCTGACACCCGTCCTAAAACATGAGATGTGAGATCCAAATCCTTCCCCTTCCAAACCTGAGATCTTTCCTTTAGCATGAGATGTGATATCCAACTCTTTCCCATTCCAATCCTGAGACCCTTCCTATAGCATGATATGTGATATCACAATTTTTCTAATACCAAACCTGAGATCCTTCCTATAACATGAGATGTGTATCCAACTCCTTCCCATTCCAAACCTGAGACCCTTCCTATAGCCTGAGATGTGATATCTCAATGCTTCTAATACCAAAGCTGAGATCCTTCCTATGACATGAGATGTGATATCCAATTCCTTCCCATTCCAAACCTGAGACCCTTCCTATAGCATGAGATGTGATATCTCAATGCTTCTAATACCAAACCTGAGATCCTTCCTATAACATGAGATGTGATATCCAAATCCTTCCCCTTCCAAACCAGAGACCCTCCCTTTAGCATGAGATGTGATATCCAACTCCTTCCCATTCCAATCCTGAGACATTTCTGATAGCATGAGATGTGATATCTCAATGCCTCTAATACCAAACCTGAGATCCTACCTCTAACATGAAATGTGATATCCAACTCCTTCCCCTTGCAAACCTGAGAGCCTTCCTATAGCATGAGATGTGATATCGAAGTATTTCCCATTCCAATCCTGAGACCCTTCCTATAACATGAGATGTGATATCCAACTCCTTCCCATTCCAACCTGAGACCCTTCCTATAGCATGAGATGGGATATCCAACTACTTCCAAATCCAATCCTGATACCCTTCCGATAGCATGAGATGTGATATCTCAATCCCTCTAATACCAAACCTGAGATCCTTCCTATAACATGAGATGTGATATCAAAATCCTTCCCCTTCCAAACCTGAGACCCTCCCTTTAGCATGAGATGTGATATCCAACTCCTTCCCATTCCAATCCTGAGACCCTTCTGATAGCATGAGATGTGATATTCAATGCCTCTAATACCAAACCTGAGATCCTACCTCTAACATGAAATGTGATATCCAACTCCTTCCCTTTCCAAACGTGAGAGCCTCCCTATAGCATGAGATGGGATATTCAAGTCCTTCCCATTCCAATCGTGAGACCCTTCCTATAGCATGAGATGTGATATCTCAATGCTTCTAATACCAAACCTGAGACCCTTCCTATAACATAAGATGGGATATCCAACTCCTTCCCATTCCAATCCCGAGACCCTTCCGATAGCAGAGATGTGATATCTCAATGCTGATACCAAACCTGAGACCCTTCCTATGGCATGAGATGTCATATACAACTCCTTCCCATTCCAATCCTGAGACCCTTCCTATAGCATGAGATGTGATATCTCAATGCTTATACCAAACCTGAGACCCTTCCTATAGCATGAGATGTGATATCCAACTCCTTCCCATTCCAATCCTGAGACCCTTTCTATAACATGAGATGTGATGTCTCAATGCTTCTAATACCAAACCTGAGATACTTCCTATGGCATGAGATGTCATATAAAACTCCTTCCCATTCCATTCCTGAGACCCTTCCTATAGCATGAGATGTGATATCCAACTCCTTCCCATTCCAATCCTGAGACCCTTCCTATAGCATGAGATGTGATATCCAAATCCTTCCCATTCCAATCGTGAGACCCTTCCTATAGCATGAGATGTGATATCCAAAACCTTCCCTTTCCAAAACTGAGAGCCTACCTATAGCATGAGATGTGATATCCAACTCCTTCCCATTCCAATCCTGAGACCCTTACTATAGCATGAGATGTGATATCTCAATGGTTCTAATACCAAACCTGAGACCCTTCCTATAACATAAGATGGGATATCCAACTCCTTCCCATTCCAATCCTGAGACCCTTCCGATAGCAGAGATGTGATATCTCAATGCTGATACCAAACCTGAGACCCTTCCTATGGCATGAGATGTCATATACAACTCCTTCCCATTCCAATCCTGAGACCCTTCCTATAGCATGAGATGTGATATCTCAATGCTTATACCAAACCTGAGACCCTTCCTATAGCATGAGATGTGATATCCAACTCCTTCCCATTCCAATCCTGAGACCCTTCCTATAACATGAGATGTGATGTCTCAATGCTTCTAATACCAAACCTGAGATCCTTCCTATGGCATGAGATGTCATATAAAACTCCTTCCCATTCCATTCCTGAGACCCTTCCTATAGCATGAGATGTGATATCCAACTCCTTCCCATTCCAATCCTGAGACCCTTCCTATAGCATGAGATGTGATATCCAAATCCTTCCCATTCCAATCATGAGACCCTTCCTATAGCATGAGATGTGATATCCAAAACCTTCCCTTTCCAAAACTGAGAGCCTACCTATAGCATGAGATGTGATATCCAACTCTTTCCCATTCCAATCCTGAGACCCTTCCTATAGCATGAGATGTGATATCTCAATGCTTATACCAAACCTGAGACCCTTCCTATAGCATGAGATGTGATATCCAAATCCTTCCCATTCCAATCCTGAGACCCTTCCTATAGCATGAGATGTGATATCCAAATCCTTCCCCTTCCAAACCTGAGACCCTCCCTTTAGCATGAGATGTGATATCCAACTCCTTCCCATTCCAATCCTGAGACCCTTCTGATAGCATGAGATGTTATATCTCAATGCCTCTAATACCAAACCTGAGATCCTACCTCTAACATGAAATGTGATATCCAACTCCTTCCCCTTCTAAACCTGGGAGCCTTCCTATAACATGAGATGTGATATCCAACTCCTTCCCATTCCAATCCTGAGACCCTTACTATAGCATGAGATGTGATGTCTCAATGCTTCTAATACCAAATCTGAGATCCTTCCTATAACATGAGATGTGATATCCAACTCCTTCCCTTTGCAATCTTGAGACCGTTTCTATAGCATGAGATGTGATATCTCAATGCTTATACCAAACCTGAGACCCTTCCTATAGCATGAGATGTGATATCCAAATCCTTCCCATTCCAATCGTGAGACCCTTCTTATAGCATGAGATGTGATATCTCAATGCCTCTAATACCAAACCTGAGATCCTACCTCTAAAATGAAATTTGATATGCAACTCCTTCCCCTTACAAACCTGATAGCCTTCCTATAGCATGAGATGTGATATCCAAGTCCTTCCCATTCCAATCCTGATACCCTTCCTATAACATGAGATGTGATATCCAATTCCTTCCCATTCCAACCTGAGACCCTTCCTATAGCATGAGATGGGATATCCAACTCCTTCCAAATCCAATCCTGATACCCTTCCGATAGCATGAGATGTGATATCCCAATGCTTCTACAAAACCTGAGACCCATACCATGGCATGAGATGTGATATCAAACTCCTTCCCATTCCAATCCTGACACCCTTCCTATAGCTTGAGATGTGATATCCAGCTCCTTCCCATTCCAATTCTGAGACCCGTCCTATACCATGGGACTTGATATCTCAATGCTTCTAATACCAAACCTGAGACCGGTCCTATAACATGAGATGTGATATCCAAATCCTTCCCCTTCCAAACCTTAGACCCTTCCTTTATCATGAGATGTGATATCCAAGTCGTTCCCATCCCAATCCTGAGACCCTTCCTATAGCATGAGATGTGATATCTCAATGCTTCTAATACCAAACCTGAGACCCTTGCTATAACATGAGATGTGATATTCAAGTCCTTCCCATTCCAATCCTGAGACCCTTCCTATAGCATGAGATGTGATATCTCAATGCTTCTAATACCAAACCTGAGACCCTTCCTATAATGAGATGGGATATCCAACTCCTTCCCATTCCAAACCTGAGACCCTTCCGATTGCATGAGATGTGATATCAAACTCCTTCCCATTCCAATCCTGAGATAGCTTGAGATGTGATATCCAACTCCTTCCCATTCCAATCCTGAGACCCTTCCTATACCATGAGATGTGATATCTCAATGCTTCTAATACCAAACCTGACACCCGTCCTAAAACATGAGATGTGAGAGCGAAATCCTTCCCCTTCCAAACCTGAGATCTTTCCTTTAGCATGAGATGTGATGTCCAACTCCTTCCCATTCCAATCCTGAGACCCTTCCTATAACATGAGATGTGATGTCTCAATGCTTCTAATACCAAACCTGAGATCCTTCCTATGGCATGAGATGTCATATAAAACTCCTTCCCATTCCATTCCCGAGACCCTTCCAATAGCATGAGATGTGATATCCAACTCCTTCCCATTCCAATCCTGATATCCTTCCTATAGCATGAGATGTGATATCCAAATCCTTCCCATTCCAATCGTGAGACCCTTCCTATAGCATGAGATGTGATATCCAAAACCTTCCCTTTCCAAAACTGAGAGCCTACCTATAGCATGAGATGTGATATCCAACTCCTTCCCATTCCAATCCTGAGACCCTTCCTATAGCATGAGATGTGATATCTCAATGCTTATACCAAACCTGAGACCCTTCCTATAGCATGAGATGTGATATCCAAATCCTTCCCATTCCAATCCTGAGACCCTTCCTATAGCATGAGATGTGATATCCAAATCCTTCCCCTTCCAAACCTGAGACCCTCCCTTTAGCATAAGATGTGATATCCAACTCCTTCCCATTCCAATCCTGAGACCCTTCTGATAGCATGAGATGTTATATCTCAATGCCTCTAATACCAAACCTGAGATCCTACCTCTAACATGAAATGTGATATCCAACTCCTTCCCCTTCTAAACCTGGGAGCCTTCCTATAACATGAGATGTGATATCCAACTCCTTCCCATTCCAATCCTGAGACCCTTACTATAGCATGAGATGTGATGTCTCAATGCTTCTAATACCAAATCTGAGATCCTTCCTATAACATGAGATGTGATATCCAACTCCTTCCCTTTGCAATCTTGAGACCGTTTCTATAGCATGAGATGTGATATCTCAATGCTTATACCAAACCTGAGACCCTTCCTATAGCATGAGATGTGATATCCAAATCCTTCCCATTCCAATCGTGAGACCCTTCCTATAGCATGAGATGTGATATCTCAATGCCTCTAATACCAAACCTGAGATCCTACCTCTAAAATGAAATTTGATATGCAACTCCTTCCCCTTACAAACCTGATAGCCTTCCTATAGCATGAGATGTGATATCCAATTCCAATCCTGATACCCTTCCTATAACATGAGATGTGATATCCAATTCCTTCCCATTCCAACCTGAGACCCTTCGTATAGCATGAGATGGGATATCCAACTCCTTCCAAATCCAATCCTGATACCCTTCCGATAGCATGAGATGTGATATCCCAATGCTTCTACAAAACCTGAGACCCATACCATGGCATGAGATGTGATATCAAACTCCTTCCCATTCCAATCCTGACACCCTTCCTATAGCTTGAGATGTGATATCCAGCTCCTTCCCATTCCAATTCTGAGACCCGTCCTATACCATGGGACTTGATATCTCAATGCTTCTAATACCAAACCTGAGACCGGTCCTATAACATGAGATGTGATATCCAAATCCTTCCCCTTCCAAACCTTAGACCCTTCCTTTATCATGAGATGTGATATCCAAGTCGTTCCCATTCCAATCCTGAGACCCTTCCTATAGCATGAGATGTGATATCTCAATGCTTCTAATACCAAACCTGAGACCCTTGCTATAACATGAGATGTGATATTCAAGTCCTTCCCATTCCAATCCTGAGACCCTTCCTATAGCATGAGATGTGATATCTCAATGCTTCTAATACCAAACCTGAGACCCTTCCTATAATGAGATGGGATATCCAACTCCTTCCCATTCCAATCCTGAGACCCTTCCGATAGCAGAGATGTGATATCTCAATGCTAATACCAAACCTGAGACCCTTCCTATGGCATGAGATGTCAAATACAACTCCTTCCGATTCCAATCCTGAGACCCTTCCTATAGCATGAGATGTGATATCTCAATGCTTCTAATAATAAACCTGAGATCCTTCCTATAACATGAGATGTGATATCCAACTCCTTCCCATTCCAAACCTGAGACCCTTCCGATTGCATGAGATGTGATATCAAACTCCTTCCCATTCCAATCCTGAGATAGCTTGAGATGTGATATCCAACTCCTTCCCATTCCAATCCTGAGACCCTTCCTATACCATGAGATGTGATATCTCAATGCTTCTAATACCAAACTTGACACCTGTCCTAAAACATGAGATGTGAGATCCAAATCCTTCCCCTTCCAAACCTGAGATCTTTCCTTTAGCATGAGATGTGATATCCAACTCCTTCCCATTCCAATCCTGAGACCCTTCCTATAGCATGATATGTGATATCACAATTTTTCTAATACCAAACCTGAGATCCTTCCTATAACATGAGATGCGTATCCAACTCCTTTCCATTCCAAACCTGAGACCCTTCCTATAGCCTGAGATGTGATATCTTAATGCTTCTAAAACCAAACCTGAGAAGCATCCAATAACATATGTGAAATCCAAATCCTTCCCTTTCCAAACCTGAGACCCTTCTGATAGCATTACATGTGATATCTCAATGCTTCTAAAACCAAACATGAGAACCATCCTATAACATGAGATGTGAAATCCAAATCCTTCCCTTTCCAAACCTGAGACCCTCCCTATAGCATGGGATGTGATATCTAAGTCCTTCCCATTCCTATCCTGAGACCCTTTCGATAGCAGAGATGTGATATCTCAATGCTTGGACCAAACCTGAGACCCTTCCTATGACATGAGATGTGATATCCAACTCCTTCCCATTCCAATCCTGAGACCCTTCCTATAGCATGAGATGTGATATCTCAATGCTTCTATCAAACCTGAGTCCCTTCCTTTAGCATGAGATGTGATATCCAACTCCTTCCCATTCCAATCCTGAGACCCTTCCTATAGCATGAGATGTGATATTTCAAAGCTTCTAATACCAAACCTGGGACCCGTCCTAGAACATGAGATATGATATCCAAATCCTTCCCCTTCCAAACCTGAGACCCTTCCTTTAGCATGAGATGTGATATCCAAATCCTTCCCATTCCAATCCTGAAACCCTTCCTATAGCATGAGATGTGATATCTCAATGTTTCTAATAAAAAACCTGAGACTCTTCCTATAGCAAGAGATGTGATATCCAAATCCTTCCCATTCCAATCCTGAGACCCTTCCTATAACATGAGATGTGATATCTCAATGCCTCTAATACCAAACCTGAGATTCTTCCTATAACATGAGATGTGATATCTCAATGCTTCTAATACCAAACCTGAGACCCTCCCTTTAGCATGAGATGTGATATCCGACTCCTTCCCATTCCAATCCTGAGACCCTTCTGATAGCATGAGATGTGATATCTCAATGCCTCTAATACCAAACCAGAGATTCTTCCTATAACATGAGATGTGATATCTCAATGCTTCTAATACCAAACCTGAGACCCTCCCTTTAGCATGAGATGTGATATCCGACTCCTTCCCATTCCAATCCTGAGACCCTTCTGATAGCATGAGATGTGATATCTCAATGCTTCTAACACCAAACCTGAGACCCTTCCTATAACATAAGATGGGATATCCAACTCCTTCCCATTCCAATCCTGAGACCCTTCCGATAGCAGAGATGTGATATCTCAATGCTTATACCAAACCTGAGACCCTTCCTGTGGCATGAGATGTCATATCCAACTCCTTCCCATTCCAATCCTGAGACCCTTCCTATAGCATGATATGTGATATCACAATTTTTCTAATGCCAAACCTGAGATCCTTCCTATAACATGAGATGTGTATCCAACTCCTTCCCATTCCAAAACCTGAGACCCTTCCTATAGCATGAGATGTGATATCTTAATGCTTCTAAAACCAAACCTGAGAACCATCCAATAACATATGTGAAATCCAAATCCTTCCCTTTCCAAACCTGAGACCCTTCCGATAGCATTAGATGTGATATCTCAATGCTTCTAAAACCAAACATGAGAACCATCCTATAACATGAGATGTGAAATCCAAATCCTTCCCTTTCCAAACCTGAGACCCTTCCTATAGCTTGAGATGTGATATCAAACTCCTTCCCATTCCAATCCTGTGATAGCTTGAGATGTGATATCCAACTCCTTCCCATTCCAATCCTGAGACCCTTCCTATACCATGAGATGTGATATCTCAATGCTTCTAATACCAAACCTGAGACCCGTCCTAAAACATGAGATGTGAGATCCAAATCCTTCCCCTTCCAAACCTGAGAACCTTCCTATAGCTTGAGATGTGATATCAAACTCCTTCCCATTCCAATCCTGAGATAGCTTGAGATGTGATATCCAACTCCTTCCCATTCCTATCCTGAGACCCTTCCGATAGCAGAGATGTGATATCTCAATGCTTGTACCAAACCTGAGACCCTTCCTATGGCATGAGATGTGATATCCAACTCCTTCCCATTCCAATCCTGAGACAATTCCTATAGCATGAGATGTGATATCTCAAAGCTTCTAATACCAAACCTGGGACCCGTCCTATAACATGAGATATGATATCCAAATCCTTCCCCTTCCAAACCTGAGACCCTTCCTTTAGCATGAGATGTGATATCCAAATCCTTCCCATTCCAATCCTGAAACCCTTCCTATAGCATGAGATGTGATATCTCAATGTTTCTAATAAAAAACCTGAGACCCTTCCTATAGCAAGAGATGTGATATCCAAATCCTTCCCATTCCAATCCTGAGACCCTTCCTATAACATGAGATGTGATATCCAACTCCTTCCCATTCCAACCTGAGAACCTTCCTATAGCATGAGAAGGGATATCCAACTCCTTCCCATTCCAATCTTGAGACCTTCCTATAGCATGAGATGTGATATCTCAAAGCTTCTAATACCAAACCTGCGACCCGTCCTATAACATGAGATATGATATCCAAATCGTTCCCCTTCCAAACCTGAGACCCTTCCTTTAGCATGAGATGTGATATACAAATCCTTCCCATTCCAATCCTGAAACCCTTCCTATAGCATGAGATGTGATATCTCAATGTTTCTAATAAAAAAACTGAGACCCTTCCTATAGCAAGAGATGTGACATCCAAATCCTTCCCATTCCAATCCTGAGATCCTTCCTATTGGATGAGATGTGATATCCAACTCCTTCCCATTCCAATACTGAGACCCTTCCTATACCATGAGATGTGATATCTCAATGCTTCTACCAAAACTGAGACCCTTCCTTTAGCATGAGATGTGATATCCAACTCCTTCCCATTCCAATCCTGAGACCCTTCCTATAGCATGAGATGTGATATCTCAATGCCTCTAATACCAAACCTGAGATTCTTCCTATAACATGAGATGTGATATCTCAATGCTTCTAATACCAAACCTGAGACTCTCCCTTTAGCATGAGATGTGATATCCGACTCCTTCCCATACCAATCCTGAGACCCTTCTGATAGCATGAGATGTGATATCTCAATGCCTCTAATACCAAACCTGAGATTCTTCCTATAACATGAGATGTGATATCTCAATGCTTCTAATACCAAACCTGAGACCCTCCCTTTAGCATGAGATGTGATATCCGACTCCTTCCCATTCCAATCCTGAGACCCTTCTGATAGCATGAGATGTGATATCTCAATGCTTCTAATACCAAACCTGAGACCCTTCCTATAACATAAGATGGGATATCCAACTCCTTCCCATTCCAATCCTGAGACCCTTCCGATAGCAGAGATGTGATATCTCAATGCTTATACCAAACCTGAGACCCTTCCTGTGGCATGAGATGTCATATACAACTCCTTCCCATTCCAATCCTGAGACCCTTCCTATAGCATGAGATGTGATATCCAACTCCTTCCCATTCCAATCCTGAGACCCTTCCTATAGCATGAGATTTGATATCTCAATGCTTCTAACACCAAACCTGAGATCCTTCCGATAGCATGAGATGTGATATCTCAATGCTTCTAATACCAAACCTGAGATCATTCCTATAACACGAGATGTAATATCCAAATCCTTCCCCTTCCAAACCTGAGACCCTCCCTTTAGCATGAGATGTGATATCCAACTCCTTTCCACTCCAATCCTGAGATCCTTCTGATAGCATGAGATGTGATATCTCAATGCGTCTAATACCAAACCTGAGATCCTACCTCTAACATGAAATGTGATATCCAACTCCTTCCCCTTCCAAACCTGAGAGCCTTCCTATAGCATGAGATGTGATATCCAAGTCCTTCCCATTCCAATCCTGAGACCCTTCCTATAGCTTGAGATGTGATATCCAACTCCTCCCCATTCCAATTCTGAGACCCTTCCTATAGCATGAGATGTGATATCTCAATGCTTCTAATACCAAACCTGGGACCCTTCCTATAACATGAGATGGGATATCCAAGTCCTTCCCATTCCAATCCTGAGACCCTTCCTATAGCATGAGATGTGATATCTCAATGCTTCTAATACCAAACCTGAGACCCTTCCTATAACAAGAGATGTGATATCCATGTCCTTCCCATTCCAATCCTGAGACCCGTCCTATACCATGAGATGTGATATCTCAATGCTTCTAATACCAAACCTGAGACCCTTCCTATAATGAGATGGGATATCCAACTCCTTCCCATTCCAATCCTGAGACCCTTCCAATAGCAGAGATGTGATATCTCAATGCTTATACCAAACCTGAGACCCTTCCTATGGCATGAAATGTCATATACAACTCCTTCCGATTCCAGACCTGAGACCCTTCCTATAGCATGAGATGTGATATCCAACTCCTTCTCATTCCAATCCTGAGACCCTTCCTATAGCTTGAGATGTGATATCCAACTCCTTCCCATTCCAATCCTGAGACCCTCGCTATAGCATGAGATGTGATATCTCAATGCTTCTAATACCAAACCTGAGATCCTTCCTATAACATGAGATGTGACATCCAAATCCTTCCACTTCCAAACCTGAGACCCTCCCTTTAGCATGAGATGTGATATCCGACTCCTTCCCATTCCAATCCTGAGACCCTTCTGATAGCATGAGATGTGATATCTCAATGCCTATATTACCAAACCTGAGATCCTTCCGATAGCATGAGATGTGATATCTCAATGCTTCTAATACCAAACCTGAGATCCTTCCTATAACATGAAATGTGATATCCAAATCCTTCCAAATCCAATCCTGATACCCTTCCGATAGCATGAGATGTGATATCCCAATGCTTCTACAAAACCTGAGACCCATACATGGCATGAGATGTGATATCAAACTCCTTCCCATTCCAATCCTGAGACACTTCCTATAGCATGAGATGTGATATCTCAATGCTTCTAATACCAAACCTGAGACTCTTCCTATAACATGAGATGGGATATCCAACTCCTTCCCATTCCAATCCTGAGACCCTTCCGATAGCAGAGATGTGATATCTCAATGCTTATACCAAACCTGAGACCCTTCCTATGGCATGAGATGTCATATACAACTCCTTCCCATTCCAATCCTGAGACCCTTCCTATAGCATGAGATGTGATATCTCAATGCTTATACCAAACCTGAGACCCATACATGGCATGAGATGTGATATCAAACTCCTTCCCATTCCAATACTGAGACCATTCCTATAGCATGAGATGTGATATCTCAATGCTTCTAATACCAAACCTGAGACTCTTCCTATAACATGAGATGGGATATCCAACTCCTTCCCATTCCAATCCTGAGACCCTTCCGATAGCAGAGATGTGATATCTCAATGCTTATACCAAACCTGAGACCCTTCCTATGGCATGAGATGTCATATACAACTCCTTCCCATTCCAATCCTGAGACCCTTCCTATAGCATGAGATGTGATATCTCAATGCCTATACCAAACCTGAGACCCTTCCTATAGCATGAGATGTGATATCCAACTCCTTCCCATTTCAATCCTGAGACCCTTCCTATAGCATGAGATGTGATGTCTCAATGCTTCTAATACCAAACCTGAGATCCTTCCTATAACATCAGATGTGATATCCAACTCCTTCCCATTCCAATCCTGAGACCCTTCCTATAGCATGAGATGTGATATCTCAATGTTTATACCAAACCTGAGACCCTTCCTATAGCATGAGATGTGATATCCAACTCCTTCCCATTCCAATCCTGAGACCCTTCCTATAGCATGAGATGTGATATCTCAATGCTTCTAATACCAAATCTGAGATCCTTCCTCTAACATGAAATGTGATATCCAACTCCTTCCCTTTCCAAACCTGAGAGCCTACCTATAGCATGAGATGTGATATCCAAGACCTTCCCATTCCAATCCTTAGACCCTTCCTACAGCATACAATATGATATCTCAATGATTCTAATAACAAACCTGAGACCCGTCCTATAACATGAGATGTGATATCCAACTCCTTCCCATTCCAATCCTGAGACACTTCCAATAGCAGAGATGTGATATCTCAATGCTTATTCCAAACCTGAGACCCTTCCTATAGCATGAGATGTGATATCCAACTCCTTCCCGTTCCAAACCTGAGACCCTTCCTATAGCATATGTGATATCCAACTCCTTCCCATTCCAAACATGATACCCTTCCTATAGCATGAGATGTGATATCCAACTCCTTCCCATTCCAATCCTGAGACCCTTCCTATAGCATGAGATGTGATATCTCAATGCCTCTAATACCAAACCTGAGATCCTTCCTCTAACATGAAATGTGATATCCAACTCCTTCCCTTTCCAAACCTGAGAGCCTACCTATAGCATGAGATGTGATATCCAAGACCTTCCCATTCCAATCCTTAGACCCTTCCTACAGCATACAATATGATATCTCAATGATTCTAATAACAAACCTGAGACCCGTCCTATAACATGAGATGTGATATCCAACTCCTTCCCATTCCAATCCTGAGACACTTCCGATAGCAGAGATGTGATATCTCAATGCTTATTCCAAAACTGAGACCCTTCCTATAGCATGAGATGTGATATCCAACTCCTTCCCGTTCCAAACCTGAGACCCTTCCTATAGCATATGTGATATCCAACTCCTTCCCATTCCAAACATGAGACCCTTCCTATAGCAAGAATGTAATATCCAACTCCTTCCCATTCCAATCCTGAGACCCTTCCTACAGCATGCGATGTGATATCTCAATGCTTCTAATACCAAACCTGAGACCCGTCCTATAACATGAGATGGGATATCCAACTCCTTCCCGTTCCAAACCTGAGACCCTTCCTATAGCATGAGATGTGATATCCAACTCCTTCCCATCCCAATCCTGAGACACTTCCGATTGCAGAGATGTGATATCTCAATGCTTATACCAAACCTGAGACTCTTCCTATAACATGAGATGTGATATCCAACTCCTTCCCGTTCCAAACCTGAGACCCTTCCTATAGCATAAGATGTGATATCCAACTCCTTCCCATTCCAATCCTGAGACCCTTCCGATAGCATGAGATGTGATATCTCAATGCTTCTAATACCAAACCTGAGATCCTTCTTATAACATGTGGTGTGATATCCAAATCCTTCCCCTTCCAAACCTGAGACCCTCCCTTTAGCATGAAATGTGATATCCAACTCCTTCCCATTCCAATCCTGAGACCCTTATGATAGCATGAGATGTGATATCTCAATGCCTCTAATACCAAACCTGAGATACTTCCGATAGCATGAGATGTGATATCTCAATGCTTCTAATACCAAACCTGAGATCCTTCCTATAACATGAGATGTGATATCCAAATCCTTCCCCTTCCAAACCTGAGACCCTCCCTTTAGCATGAGATGTGATATCCAACTCCTTCCCATTCCAATCCTGAGACCCTTCTGATAGCATGAGATGTGATATCTCAATGCCTCTAATACCAAACCTGAGAGCCTACCTCTAACATGAAATATGATATCCAACTCCTTCCCTTTCCAAACCTGAGATCCTGCCTATAGCATGAGATGTGATATCCAAGTCCTTCCCATCCCAATCCTGAGACCCTTCCTATAGCATGAGATGTGATATCTCAATGCTTATACCAAACCTGAGACCCTTCCTATGGCATGAGATGCCATATACAACTCCTTCCCATTCCAATCCTGAGACCCTGCTTATAGCATGAGATGTGATATCTCAATGCTTCTAATACCAAACCTGAGATCTTTCCTATAACATGAGATGTGATATCCAACTCCTTCCCATTCCAATCCTGAGACCATTCCTATAGCATGAGATGTGATATCTCAATGCTTATACCAAACCTGAGACCCTTCCTATAGCTTGAGATGTGATATCCAACTCCTTCCCATTCCAATCCTGAGACCCTTCCTATAGCATGAGATGTGATATCTCAATGTCTCTAATACCAAACCTGAGATCCTTCCTCTAACATGAAATGTGATATCCAACTCCTTCCCCTTCCAAACCTGAGAGCCTTCCTATAGCATGAGATATGATATCCAAGTCCTTTCCATTCCAATCCTGAGACCCTTCCTATAACATGAGATGTGATATCCAACTCCTTCCCATTCCAACCTGAGACCCTTCCTATAGCATGAGATGGGATATCCAACTCCTTCCAAATCCAATCCTGAGACTCTTCTGATAGCATGAGATGTGATATCTCAATGCCTCTAATACCAAACCTGAGATCCTACCTCTAACATGAAATGTGATATCCAACTCTTTCCCGTTGCAAACCTGAGAGCCTTCCTATAGCATGAGATGTGATATCCAAGTCCTTCCCATTCCAATCCTGAGACCCTTCCTATAACATGAGATGTGATATCCAACTCCTTCCCATTCCAACCTGACACCCTTCCTATAGCATGAGATGGGATATCCAACTCCTTCCAAATCCAATCCTGATACCCTTCCGATAGCATGAGATGTGATATCCCAATGCTTCTACCAAACCTGAGACCCATACTATGGCATGAGATGTGATATCAAACTCCTTCCCATTCCAATCCTGAGACCCTTCCTATAGCTTGAGATGTGATATCCAACTCCTTCCCATTCCAATTCTGAGACCCATCCTATACAATGAGACTTGATATATCAATGCTTCTAATACCAAACCTGAGACCTGTCCTATAACATGAGATGTGATATCCAAATCCTTCCCCTTCCAAACCTTAGACCCTTCCTTTATCATGAGATGTGATATCCAACTCCTTCCCATTCCAATCCTGAGACTCTTCCGATATCATGAGATGTGATATCTCAATGCTTCTAATATCAAACTTGAGACCCTCCCTATAGCATGAGATGTGATATCCAAGTCCTTCCCATTCCAATCCTGAGACCCTTCCTATAGCATGAGATGTGATATCTCAATGCTTCTAATACCAGACCTGAGACCCTTCCTATAACATGAGATGGGAATATCCAACTCCTTCCCATTCCAATCCTGAGACCCTTCCGATAGCAGAGATGTGATATCTCAATGCTTATACCAAACCTGAGATCCTTCCTATAACATGAGATGTGATATCCAACTCCTTCCCATTCCAATCCTGAGACACTTCCTATAGCATGAGATGTGATATCTCACTGCTTATACCAAACCTGAGACCCTTCCTATAGCATGAGATGTGATATCCAACTCCTTCCCATTCCAATCCTGAGACCCTTCCTATAGCATGAGATGTGATATCTCAATGCTTCTAATATCAAACTTGAGACCCTCCCTATAGCATGAGATGTGATACCCAAGTCCTTCCCATTCCAATCCTGAGACACTTCCTACAGCATGCGATGTGATGTCTCAATGCTTCTAATACCAAACCTGAGACTCTTCCTATAACATGAGATGGGATATCCAACTCCTTCCCATTCCAATCCTGAGACCCTTCCGATAGCAGAGATGTGATATCTCAATGCTTATACCAAACCTAAGACCCTTCCTATGGCATGAGATGTCATATACAACTCCTTCCCATTCCAATCCTGAGACCCTTCCTATAGCATGAGATGTGATATCTCAATGCTTATACCAAACCTGAGACCCTTCCTATAGCATGAGATGTGATATCCAACTCCTTCCCATTCCAATCCTGAGACCCTTCCTATAGCATGAGATGTGATGTCTCAATGCTTCTAATACCAAACCTGAGATCCTTCCTATAACATGAGATGTGATATCCAACTCCTTCCCATTCCAATCCCGAGACCCTTCCTATAGCATGAGATGTGATATCTCAATGCTTATACCAAACCTGAGACCCTTCCTATAGCATGAGATGTGATATCCAACTCCTTCCCATTCCAATCCTGAGATTCTTCCTATAGCATGAGATGTGATATCTCAATGCCTCTAATACCAAACCTGAGATCCTTCCTCTAACATGAAATGTGATATCCAACTCCTTCCCTTTCCAAACCTCAGAGCCTACCTATAGCATGAGATGTGATATCCAAGTCCTTCCCATTCCAATCCTTAGACCCTTCCTACAGCATGCAATATGATATCTCAATGATTCTAATAACAAACCTGAGACCCGTCCTATAACATGAGATGGGATATCCAACTCCTTCCCATTCCAATCCTGAGACACTTCCGATAGCAGAGATGTGATATCTCAATGCTTATACCAAACCTGAGACCCTTCCTATAACATGAGATGTGATATCCAACTCCTTCCCGGTCCAAACCTGAGACCCTTCCTATAGCATATGTGATATCCAACTCCTTCCCATTCCAAACATGAGACCCTTCCTATAGCAAGAGTGTAATATCCAACTCCTTCCCATTCCAATCCTGAGACCATTCCTATAGCATGAGATGTGATATCTCAATGCTTCTAATACCAAACCTGAGATCCTTCCTATGACATGAGATGTGATATCCAATTCCTCCCCATTCCAAACCTGAAAACCTTCCTACAGCATGCGATGTGATATCTCAATGCTTCTAATACCAAACCCGAGACCAGTCCTATAACATGAGATTGGATATCCAACTCCTTCCCCTTCCAAACCTGAGACTCTTCCTATAGCATGAGATGTGATATCCAACTTCTTCCCATTCCAATCCTGAGACCCTTCCTATAACATGAGATGTGATGTCTCAATGCTTCTAATACCAAACCTGAGATCTTTCCTATAACATGAGATGTGATATCCAACTCCTTCCCATTCCAATCCTGAGACCCTTCCTATAGCATGAGATGTGATATCTCAATGCTTATACCAAACCTGAGACCCTTCCTATAGCTTGAGATGTGATATCCAACTCCTTCCCATTCCAATCCTGAGACCCTTCCTATAGCATGAGATGTGATATCTCAAGGCCTCTAATACCAAACCTGAGATACTTCCTCTAACATGAAATGTGATATCCAACTCCTTCCCCTTCCAAACCTGAGAGCCTTCCTATAACATGAAATGTGATATCCAATTCCTTCCCATTCCAACCTGAGACCCTTCCTATAGCATGAGATGGGATATCCAACTCCTTCCAAATCCAATACTGATACCCTTCCGATAGCATGAGATGTGATATCCCAATGCTTCTACCAAACCTGAGACCCATACTATGGCATGAGATGTGATATCAAACTCCTTCCCATTCCAATCCTGAGACCCTACCTATAGCTTGAGATGTGATATCCAACTCCTTCCCATTCCAATTCTGAGACCCTTCCTATACCATGAGACTTGATATCTCAATGCTTCTAATACCAAACCTGAGACCCGTCCTATAACATGAGATGTGATATCCAAATCCTTCCCCTTCCAAACCTTAGACCCTTCCTTTATCATGAGATGTGATATCCAATTCCTTCCCATTCCAATCCTGAGACCCTTCCGATATCATGAGATTTGTTATCTCAATGCTTCTAATATCAAACTTGAGACCCTCCCTATAACATGAGATGTGACATCCAAGTCCTCCCCATTCCAATCCTGAGACCCTTCCTATAGCATGAGATGTGATATCTCAATGCTTCTAATACCAAACCTGAGACCCTTCCTATAACATGATTTGGGATATCCAACTCCTTCCCATTCCAATCCTGAGACCCTTCCGATAGCAGAGATGTGATATCTCAATGCTTATACCAAACCTGAGACCCTTCCTATGGCCTGAGATGTCATATGCAACTCCTTCCCATTCCAATCCTGAGACCCTTCCTATAGCATTAGATGTGATATCTCAATGCTTATACCAAATCTGAGACCCTTCCTATAGCATGAGATGTGATATCCAACTCCTTCCCATTCCAATCCTGAGACCCTTCTGATAGCATGAGATGTGATATTTCAATGCCTCTAATACCAAACCTGAGATCCTACCTCTAACATGAAATGTGATATCCATCTCCTTCCCTTTCCAAACCTGAGACCCTGCCTATAGCATGAGATGTGATATCCAAGTCCTTCCCATTCCAATCCTGAGACCCTTCCTATAGCATGTGATGTGATATCTCAATGCTTATACCAAATCTGAGACCCTTCCTATAGCATGAGATGTGATATCCAACTCCTTCCCATTCCAATCCTGAGACCCTTCCTATAGCATGAGATGTGATGTCTCAATGCTTCTAATACCAAACCTGAGATCCTTCCTATAACATGAGATGTGATATCCAACTCCTTCCCATTCCAATCCTGAGACCCTTATGATAGCATGAGATGTGATATCTCAATGCCTCTAATACCAAACCTGAGATACTTCCGATAGCATGAGATGTGATATCTCAATGCTTCTAATACCAAACCTGAGATCCTTCCTATAACATGAGATGTGATTTCCAAATCCTTCCCCTTCCAAACCTGAGACCCTCCCTTTAGCATGAGATGTGATATCCAAGTCCTTTCCATTCCAATCCTGAGACCCTTCCTATAGCATGTGATGTGATATCTCAATGCTTATACCAAACCTGAGACCCTTCCTATGGCATGAGATGTCATATACAACTCCTTCCCATTCCAATCCTGAGACCCTTCCTATAGCATGAGATGTGATATCTCAATGCTTATACCAAACCTGAGACCCTTCCTATAGCATGAGATGTGATATCCAACTTCTTCCCATTCCAATCTTGAGACCCTTCCTATAACATGAGATGGGATGTCGCAATGCTTCTAATACCAAACCTGAGATCTTTCCTATAACATGAGATGTGATATCCAACTCCTTCCCATTCCAATCCTGAGACCCTTCCTATAGCATGAGATGTGATATCACAATGCTTATACCAAACCTGAGACCGTTCCTATAGCTTGAGATGTGATATCCAACTCCTTCCCATTCCAATCCTGAGACCCTTCCTATAGCATGAGATGTGATATCTCAAGGCCTCTAATATCAAACCTGAGATCGTTCCTCTAACATGAAATGTGATATCCAACTCCTTCCCCTTTCAAACCTGAGAGCCTTCCTATAACATGAGATGTGACATCCAAGTCCTCCCCATTCCAATCCTGAGACCCTTCCTATAGCATGAGATGTGATATCTCAATGCTTCTAATACCAAACCTGAGACCCTTCCTATAACATGATTTGGGATATCCAACTCCTTCCCATTCCAATCCTGAGACCCTTCCGATAGCAGAGATGTGATATCTCAATGCTTATACCAAACCTGAGACCCTTCCTATGGCCTGAGATGTCATATGCAACTCCTTCCCATTCCAATCCTGAGACCCTTCCTATAGCATTAGATGTGATATCTCAATGCTTATACCAAATCTGAGACCCTTCCTATAGCATGAGATGTGATATCCAACTTCTTCCCATTCCAATCCTGAGACCCTTCCTATAGCATGAGATGTGATGTCTCAATTCTTCTAATACCAAACCTGAGATCCTTC
Source organism: Ambystoma mexicanum (assembly GCF_040938575.1). Classification (NCBI taxonomy): domain Eukaryota; kingdom Metazoa; phylum Chordata; class Amphibia; order Caudata; family Ambystomatidae; genus Ambystoma; species Ambystoma mexicanum. Next base: position 1,501,143,032 of record NC_090923.1, on the reverse strand, counting down.
CTATAACATGAGATGTGATATCCAACTCCTTCCCATTCCAATCCTGAGACCCTTATGATAGCATGAGATGTGATATCTCAATGCCTCTAATACCAAACCTGAGATACTTCTGATAGCATGAGATGTGATATCTCAATGCTTCTAATACCAAACCTGAGATCCTTCCTATAACATGAGATGTGATTTCCAAATCCTTCCACTTCCAAACCTGAGACCCTCCCTTTAGCATGAGATGTGATATCCAACTCCTTCCCATTCCAATCCTGAGACCCTTCTGATAGCATGAGATGTGATATTTCAATGCCTCTAATACCAAACCTGAGATCCTACCTCTAACATGAAATGTGATATCCATCTCCTTCCCTTTCCAAACCTGAGACCCTGCCTATAGCATGAGATGTGATATCCAAGTCCTTCCCATTCCAATCCTGAGACCCTTCCTATAGCATGTGATGTGATATCTCAATGCTTATACCAAACCTGAGACCCTTCCTATGGCATGAGATGTCATATACAACTCCTTCCCATTCCAATCCTGAGACCCTTCCTATAGCATGGATGTGATATCTCAATGCTTATACCAAACCTGAGACCCTTCCTATAGCATGAGATGTGATATCCAACTTCTTCCCATTCCAATCCTGAGACCCTTCCTATAACATGAGATGTGATGTCTCAATGCTTCTAATACCAAACCTGAGACCCTTCCTATAACATGAGATGGGATATCCAACTCCTTCCCATTCCAATCCTGAGACCCTTCCGATAGCAGAGATGTGATATCTCAATGCTTTTACAAAACCTGAGACCCTTCCTATGGCCTGAGATGTCATATACAACTCCTTCCCATTCCAATCCTGAGACCCTTCCTATAGCATGAGATGTGATATCTCAATGCTTATACCAAATCTGAGACCCTTCCTATAGCATGAGATGTGATATCCAACTCCTTCCCATTCCAATCCTGAGACCCTTCCTATAGCATGAGATGTGATGTCTCAATGCTTATAATACCAAACCTGAGATCCTTCCTATAACATGAGATGTGATATCCAACTACTTCCCATTCCAATCCTGAAACCCTTATGATAGCATGAGATGTGATATCTCAATGCCTCTAATACCAAACCTGAGATAATTCCGATAGCATGAGATGTGATATCTCAATGCTTCTAATACCAAACCTGAGATCCTTCCTATAACATGAGATGTGATTTCCAAATCCTTCCCCTTCCAAACCTGAGACCCTCCCTTTAGCATGAGATGTGATATCCAACTCCTTCCCATTCCAATCCTGAGACCAATCTGATAGCATGAGATGTGATATTTCAATGCCTCTAATACCAAACCTGAGATCCTACCTCTAACATGAAATGTGATATCCATCTCCTTCCCTTTCCAAACCTGAGACCCTGCCTATAGCATGAGATGTGATATCCAAGTCCTTTTCATTCCAATCCTGAGACCCTTCCTATAGCATGTGATGTGATATCTCAATGCTTATACCAAACCTGAGACCCTTCCTATGGCATGAGATGTCATATACAACTCCTTCCCATTCCAATCCTGAGACCCTTCCTATAGCATGAGATGTGATATCTCAATGCTTATACCAAACCTGAGACCCTTCCTATAGCATGAGATGTGATATCCAACTTCTTCCCATTCCAATCCTGAGACCCTTCCTATAACATGAGATGTGATGTCGCAATGCTTCTAATACCAAACCTGAGATCTTTCCTATAACATGAGATGTGATATCCAACTCCTTCCCATTCCAATCCCGAGACCCTTCCTATAGCATGAGATGTGATATCTCAATGCTTATACCAAACCTGAGACCCTTCCTATAGCATGAGATGTGATATCCAACTCCTTCCCATTCCAATCCTGAGACTCTTCCTATAGCATGAGATGTGATATCTCAATGCCTCTAATACCAAACCTGAGATCCTTCCTCTAACATGAAATGTGATATCCAACTCCTTCCCTTTCCAAACCTGAGAGCCTACCTATAGCATGAGATGTGATATCCAAGTCCTTCCCATTCCAATCCTTAGACCCTTCCTACAGCATGCAATATGATATCTCAATGATTCTAATAACAAACCTGAGACCCGTCCTATAACATGAGATGGGATATCCAACTCCTTCCCATTCCAATCCTGAGACACTTCCGATAGCAGAGATGTGATATCTCAATGCTTATACCAAACCTGAGACCCTTCCTATAACATGAGATGTGATATCCAACTCCTTCCCGGTCCAAACCTGAGACCCTTCATATAGCATATGTGATATCCAACTCCTTCCCATTCCAAACATGAGACTCTTCCTATAGCAAGAGTGTAATATCCAACTCCTTCCCATTCCAATCCTGAGACCATTCCTATAGCATGAGATGTGATATCTCAATGCTTCTAATACCAAACCTGAGATCCTTCCTATGACATGAGATGTGATATCCAATTCCTCCCCATTCCAAACCTGAAAACCTTCCTACAGCATGCGATGTGATATCTCAATGCTTCTAATACCAAACCCGAGACCAGTCCTATAACATGAGATTGGATATCCAACTCCTTCCCCTTCCAAACCTGAGACTCTTCCTATAGCATGAGATGTGATATCCAACTTCTTCCCATTCCAATCCTGAGACCCTTCCTATAACATGAGATGTGATGTCTCAATGCTTCTAATACCAAACCTGAGATCTTTCCTATAACATGAGATGTGATATCCAACTCCTTCCCATTCCAATCCTGAGACCCTTCCTATAGCATGAGATGTGATATCTCAATGCTTATACCAAACCTGAGACCCTTCCTATAGCTTGAGATGTGATATCCAACTCCTTCCCATTCCAATCCTGAGACCCTTCCTATAGCATGAGATGTGATATCTCAAGGCCTCTAATACCAAACCTGAGATCCTTCCTCTAACATGAAATGTGATATCCAACTCCTTCCCCTTCCAAACCTGAGAGCCTTCCTATAACATGAAATGTGATATCCAATTCCTTCCCATTCCAACCTGAGACCCTTCCTATAGCATGAGATGGGATATCCAACTCCTTCCAAATCCAATACTGATACCCTTCCGATAGCATGAGATGTGATATCCCAATGCTTCTACCAAACCTGAGACCCATACTATGGCATGAGATGTGATATCAAACTCCTTCCCATTCCAATCCTGAGACCCTACCTATAGCTTGAGATGTGATATCCAACTCCTTCCCATTCCAATTCTGAGACCCTTCCTATACCATGAGACTTGATATCTCAATGCTTCTAATACCAAACCTGAGACCCGTCCTAAAACATGAGATGTGATATCCAAATCCTTCCCCTTCCAAACCTTAGACCCTTCCTTTATCATGAGATGTGATATCCAATTCCTTCCCATTCCAATCCTGAGACCCTTCCGATATCATGAGATTTGTTATCTCAATGCTTCTAATATCAAACTTGAGACCCTCCCTATAACATGAGATGTGACATCCAAGTCCTCCCCATTCCAATCCTGAGACCCTTCCTATAGCATGAGATGTGATATCTCAATGCTTCTAATACCAAACCTGAGACCCTTCCTATAACATGATTTGGGATATCCAACTCCTTCCCATTCCAATCCTGAGACCCTTCCGATAGCAGAGATGTGATATCTCAATGCTTATACCAAACCTGAGACCCTTCCTATGGCCTGAGATGTCATATGCAACTCCTTCCCATTCCAATCCTGAGACCCTTCCTATAGCATTAGATGTGATATCTCAATGCTTATGCCAAATCTGAGACCCTTCATATAGCATGAGATGTGATATCCAACTTCTTCCAATTCCAATCCTGAGACCCTTCCTATAGCATGAGATGTGATGTCTCAATTCTTCTAATACCAAACCTGAGATGCTTCCTATAACATGAGATGTGATATCCAACTCCTTCCCATTCCAATCCTGAGACCCTTATGATAGCATGAGATGTGATATCTCAATGCCTCTAATACCAAACCTGAGATACTTCTGATAGCATGAGATGTGATATCTCAATGCTTCTAATACCAAACCTGAGATCCTTCCTATAACATGAGATGTGATTTCCAAATCCTTCCACTTCCAAACCTGAGACCCTCCCTTTAGCATGAGATGTGATATCCAACTCCTTCCCATTCCAATCCTGAGACCCTTCTGATAGCATGAGATGTGATATTTCAATGCCTCTAATACCAAACCTGAGATCCTACCTCTAACATGAAATGTGATATCCATCTCCTTCCCTTTCCAAACCTGAGACCCTGCCTATAGCATGAGATGTGATATCCAAGTCCTTCCCATTCCAATCCTGAGACCCTTCCTATAGCATGTGATGTGATATCTCAATGCTTATACCAAATCTGAGACCCTTCCTATAGCATGAGATGTGATATCCAAATCCTTCCCATTCCAATCCTGAGACCCTTCCTATAGCATGAGATGTGATGTCTCAATGCTTCTAATACCAAACCTGAGATCCTTCCTATAACATGAGATGTGATATCCAACTCCTTCCCATTCCAATCCTGAGACCCTTATGATAGCATGAGATGTGATATCTCAATGCCTCTAATACCAAACCTGAGATACTTCCGATAGCATGAGATGTGATATCTCAATGCTTCTAATACCAAACCTGAGATACTTCCTATAACATGAGATGTGATTTCCAAATCCTTCCCCTTCCAAACCTGAGACCCTCCCTTTAGCATGAGATGTGATATCCAACTCCTTCCCATTCGAATCCTGAGACCCATCTGATAGCATGAGATGTGATATTTCAATGCCTCTAATACCAAACCTGAGATCCTACCTCTAACATGAAATGTGATATCCATCTCCTTCCCTTTCCAAACCTGAGACCCTGCCTATAGCATGAGATGTGATATCCAAGTCCTTTCCATTCCAATCCTGAGACCCTTCCTATAGCATGTGATGTGATATCTCAATGCTTATACCAAACCTGAGACCCTTCCTATGGCATGAGATGTCATATACAACTCCTTCCCATTCCAATCCTGAGACCCTTCCTATAGCATGAGATGTGATATCTCAATGCTTATACCAAACCTGAGACCCTTCCTATAGCATGAGATGTGATATCCAACTTCTTCCCATTCCAATCTTGAAACCCTTCCTATAACATGAGATGGGATGTCGCAATGCTTCTAATACCAAACCTGAGATCTTTCCTATAACATGAGATGTGATATCCAACTCCTTCCCATTCCAATCCCGAGACCCTTCCTATAGCATGAGATGTGATATCACAATGCTTATACCAAACCTGAGACCGTTCCTATAGCTTGAGATGTGATATCCAACTCCTTCCCATTCCAATCCTGAGACCCTTCCTATAGCATGAGATGTGATATCTCAAGGCCTCTAATACCAAACCTGAGATCGTTCCTCTAACATGAAATGTGATATCCAACTCCTTCCCCTTCCAAACCTGAGAGCCTTCCTATAACATGAGATGTGACATCCAAGTCCTCCCCATTCCAATCCTGAGACCCTTCCTATAGCATGAGATGTGATATCTCAATGCTTCTAATACCAAACCTGAGACCCTTCCTATAACATGATTTGGGATATCCAACTCCTTCCCATTCCAATCCTGAGACCCTTCCGATAGCAGAGATGTGATATCTCAATGCTTATACCAAACCTGAGACCCTTCCTATGGCCTGAGATGTCATATGCAACTCCTTCCCATTCCAATCCTGAGACCCTTCCTATAGCATTAGATGTGATATCTCAATGCTTATACCAAATCTGAGACCCTTCCTATAGCATGAGATGTGATATCCAACTTCTTCCCATTCCAATCCTGAGACCCTTCCTATAGCATGAGATGTGATGTCTCAATTCTTCTAATACCAAACCTGAGATCCTTCCTATAACATGAGATGTGATATCCAACTCCTTCCCATTCCAATCCTGAGACCCTTATGATAGCATGAGATGTGATATCTCAATGCCTCTAATACCAAACCTGAGATACTTCTGATAGCATGAGATGTGATATCTCAATGATTCTAATACCAAACCTGAGATCCTTCCTATGACATGAGATGTGATTTCCAAATCCTTCCACTTCCAAACCTGAGACCCTCCCTTTAGCATGAGATGTGATATCCAACTCCTTCCCATTCCAATCCTGAGACCCTTCTGATAGCATGAGATGTGATATTTCAATGCCTCTAATACCAAACCTGAGATCCTACCTCTAACATGAAATGTGATATCCATCTCCTTCCCTTTCCAAACCTGAGACCCTGCCTATAGCATGAGATGTGATATCCAAGTCCTTCCCATTCCAATCCTGAGACCCTTCCTATAGCATGTGATGTGATATCTCAATGCTTATACCAAATCTGAGACCCTTCCTATAGCATGAGATGTGATATCCAACTCCTTCCCATTCCAATCCTGAGACCCTTCCTATAGCATGAGATGTGATGTCTCAATGCTTCTAATACCAAACCTGAGATCCTTCCTATAACATGAGATGTGATATCCAACTCCTTCCCATTCCAATCCTGAGACCCTTATGATAGCATGAGATGTGATATCTCAATGCCTCTAATACCAAACCTGAGATACTTCCGATAGCATGAGATGTGATATCTCAATGCTTCTAATACCAAACCTGAGATCCTTCCTATAACATGAGTTGTGATTTCCAAATCCTTCCCCTTCCAAACCTGAGACCCTCCCTTTAGCATGAGATGTGATATCCAACTCCTTCAAATTCGAATCCTGAGACCCATCTGATAGCATGAGATGTGATATTTCAATGCCTCTAATACCAAACCTGAGATCCTACCTCTAACATGAAATGTGATATCCATCTCCTTCCCTTTCCAAACCTGAGACCCTGCCTATAGCATGAGATGTGATATCCAAGTCCTTTCCATTCCAATCCTGAGACCCTTCCTATAGCATGTGATGTGATATCTCAATGCTTATACCAAACCTGAGACCCTTCCTATGGCATGAGATGTCATATACAACTCCTTCCCATTCCAATCCTGAGACCCTTCCTATAGCATGAGATGTGATATCTCAATGCTTATACCAAACCTGAGACCCTTCCTATAGCATGAGATGTGATATCCAACTTCTTCCCATTCCAATCTTGAGACCCTTCCTATAACATGAGATGGGATGTCGCAATGCTTCTAATACCAAACCTGAGATCTTTCCTATAACATGAGATGTGATATCCAACTCCTTCCCATTCCAATCCTGAGACCCTTCCTATAGCATGAGATGTGATATCACAATGCTTATACCAAACCTGAGACCGTTCCTATAGCTTGAGATGTGATATCCAACTCCTTCCCATTCCAATCCTGAGACCCTTCCTATAGCATGAGATGTGATATCTCAAGGCCTCTAATACCAAACCTGAGATCGTTCCTCTAACATGAAATGTGATATCCAACTCCTTCCCCTTCCAAACCTGAGAGCCTTCCTATAACATGAGATGTGACATCCAAGTCCTCCCCATTCCAATCCTGAGACCCTTCCTATAGCATGAGATGTGATATCTCAATGCTTCTAATACCAAACCTGAGACCCTTCCTATAACATGATTTGGGATATCCAACTCCTTCCCATTCCAATCCTGAGACCCTTCCGATAGCAGAGATGTGATATCTCAATGCTTATACCAAACCTGAGACCCTTCCTATGGCCTGAGATGTCATATGCAACTCCTTCCCATTCCAATCCTGAGACCCTTCCTATAGCATTAGATGTGATATCTCAATGCTTATACCAAATCTGAGACCCTTCCTATAGCATGAGATGTGATATCCAACTTCTTCCCATTCCAATCCTGAGACCCTTCCTATAGCATGAGATGTGATGTCTCAATTCTTCTAATACCAAACCTGAGATCCTTCCTATAACATGAGATGTGATATCCAACTCCTTCCCATTCCAATCCTGAGACCCTTATGATAGCATGAGATGTGATATCTCAATGCCTCTAATACCAAACCTGAGATACTTCTGATAGCATGAGATGTGATATCTCAATGCTTCTAATACCAAACCTGAGATCCTTCCTATAACATGAGATGTGATTTCCAAATCCTTCCACTTCCAAACCTGAGACCCTCCCTTTAGCATGAGATGTGATATCCAACTCCTTCCCATTCCAATCCTGAGACCCTTCTGATAGCATGAGATGTGATATTTCAATGCCTCTAATACCAAACCTGAGATCCTACCTCTAACATGAAATGTGATATCCATCTCCTTCCCTTTCCAAACCTGAGACCCTGCCTATAGCATGAGATGTGATATCCAAGTCCTTCCCATTCCAATCCTGAGACCCTTCCTATAGCATGTGATGTGATATCTCAATGCTTATACCAAACCTGAGACCCTTCCTATGGCATGAGATGTCATATACAACTCCTTCCCATTCCAATCCTGAGACCCTTCCTATAGCATGAGATGTGATATCTCAATGCTTATACCAAACCTGAGACCCTTCCTATAGCATGAGATGTGATATCCAACTCCTTCCCATTCCAATCCTGAGACCCTTCCTATAACATGAGATGTGATGTCTCAATGCTTCTAATACCAAACCTGAGACCCTTCCTATAACATGAGATGGGATATCCAACTCCTTCCCATTCCAATCCTGAGACCCTTCCGATAGCATAGATGTGATATCTCAATGCTTTTACCAAACCTGAGACCCTTCCTATGGCCTGAGATGTCATATACAACTCCTTCCCATTCCAATCCTGAGACCCTTCCTATAGCATGAGATGTGATATCTCAATGCTTATACCAAATCTGAGACCCTTCCTATAGCATGAGATGTGATATCCAACTCCTTCCCATTCCAATCCTGAGACCCTTCCTATAGCATGAGATGTGATGTCTCAATGCTTCTAATACCAAACCTGAGATCCTTCCTATAACATGAGATGTGATATCCAACTCCTTCCCATTCCAATCCTGAGACCCTTATGATAGCATGAGATGTGATATCTCAATGCCTCTAATACCAAACCTGAGATACTTCCGATAGCATGAGATGTGATATCTCAATGCTTCTAATACCAAACCTGAGATCCTTCCTATAACATGAGATGTGATTTCCAAATCCTTCCCCTTCCAAACCTGAGACCCTCCCTTTAGCATGAGATGTGATATCCAACTCCTTCCCATTCCAATCCTGAGACCAATCTGATAGCATGAGATGTGATATTTCAATGCCTCTAATACCAAACCTGAGATCCTACCTCTAACATGAAATGTGATATCCATCTCCTTCCCTTCCAAACCTGAGACCCTGCCTATAGCATGAGATGTGATATCCAAGTCCTTTCCATTCCAATCCTGAGACCCTTCCTATAGCATGTGATGTGATATCTCAATGCTTATACCAAACCTGAGACCCTTCCTATGGCATGAGATGTCATATACAACTCCTTCCCATTCCAATCCTGAGACCCTTCCTATAGCATGAGATGTGATATCTCAATGCTTATACCAAACCTGAGACCCTTCCTATAGCATGAGATGTGATATCCAACTTCTTCCCATTCCAATCCTGAGACCCTTCCTATAACATGAGATGTGATGTCGCAATGCTTCTAATACCAAACCTGAGATCTTTCCTATAACATGAGATGTGATATCCAACTCCTTCCCATTCCAATCCTGAGACCCTTCCTATAGCATAAGATGTGATATCACAATGCTTATACCAAACCTTAGACCGTTCCTATAGCTTGAGATGTGATATCCAACTCCTTCCCATTCCAATCCTGAGACCCTTCCTATAGCATGAGATGTGATATCTCAAGGCCTCTAATACCAAACCTGAGATCGTTCCTCTAACATGAAATGTGATATCCAACTCCTTCCCCTTCCAAACCTGAGAGCCTTCCTATAACATGAGATGTGATATCCAACTCCTTCCCATTCCAATCCTGAGACCCTTATGATAGCATGAGATGTGATATCTCAATGCCTCTAATACCAAACCTGAGATACTTCCGATAGCATGAGATGTGATATCTCAATGCTTCTAATACCAAACCTGAGATCCTTCCTATAACATGAGATGTGATTTCCAAATCCTTCCCCTTCCAAACCTCAGACCCTCCCTTTAGCATGAGATGTGATATCCAACTCCTTCCCATTCCAATCCTGAGACCCTTCTGATAGCATGAGATGTGATATTTCAATGCCTCTAATACCAAACCTGAGATCCTACCTCTAACATGAAATGTGATATCCATCTCCTTCCCTTTCCAAACCTGAGACCCTGCCTATAGCATGAGATGTGATATCCAACTCCTTCCCATTCCAAACCTGAGACCCTTCCTATAGCATGAGATGTGATATCTCAATGCTTATACCAAACCTGAGACCCTTCCTATAGCATGAGATGTGATATCCAACTCCTTCCCATTCCAATCCTGAGACTCTTCCTATAGCATGAGATGTGATATCTCAATGCCTCTAATACCAAACCTGAGATCCTTCCTCTAACATGAAATGTGATATCCAACTCGTTCCCTTTCCAAACCTGAGAGCCTACCTATAGCATGAGATGTGATATCCAAGTCCTTCCCATTCCAATCCTTAGATCCTTCCTACAGCATGCAATATGATATCTCAATGATTCTAATAACAAACCTGAGACCCGTCCTATAATATGAGATGGGATATCCAACTCCTTCCCATTCCAATCCTGAGACACTTCCGATAGCAGAGATGTGATATCTCAATGCTTATACCAAACCTGAGACCCTTCCTATAACATGAGATGTGATAGCCAACTATTTCCCGGTCCAAACCTGAGACCCTTCCTATAGCATATGTGATATCCAACTCCTTCCCATTCCAAACATGAGACCCTTCCTATAGCAAGAGTGTAATATCCAACTCCTTCCCATTCCAATCCTGAGACCATTCCTATAGCATGAGATGTGATATCTCAATGCTTCTATTACCAAACCTGAGATCCTTCCTATGACATGAGATGTGATATCCAATTCCTCCCCATTCCAAACCTGAAAACCTTCCTACAGCATGCGATGTGATATCTCAATGCTTCTAATACCAAACCCGAGACCAGTCCTATAACATGAGATTGGATATCCAACTCCTTCCCCTTCCAAACCTGAGACTCTTCCTATAGCATGAGATGTGATATCCAACTTCTTCCCATTCCAATCCTGAGACCCTTCCTATAACATGAGATGTGATGTCTCAATGCTTCTAATACCAAACCTGAGATCTTTCCTATAACATGAGATGTGATATCCAACTCCTTCCCATTCCAATCCTGAGACCCTTCCTATAGCATGAGATGTGATATATCAATGCTTATACCAAATCTGAGACCCTTCCTATAGCATGAGATGTGATATCCAACTCCTTCCCATTCCAATCCTGAGACCCTTCCTATAGCATGAGATGTGATGTCTCAATGCTTCTAATACCAAACCTGAGATCCTTCCTATAACATGAGATGTGATATCCAACTCCTTCCCATTCCAATCCTGAGACCCTTATGATAGCATGAGATGTGATATCTCAATGCCTCTAATACCAAACCTGAGATACTTCCGATAGCATGAGATGTGATATCTCAATGCTTCTAATACCAAACCTGAGATCCTTCCTATAACATGAGATGTGATATCCAACTCCTTCCCATTCCAATCCTGAGACCCTTATGATAGCATGAGATGTGATATCTCAATGCCTCTAATACCAAACCTGAGATACTTCTGATAGCATGAGATGTGATATCTCAATGCTTCTAATACCAAACCTGAGATCCTTCCTATAACATGAGATGTGATTTCCAAATCCTTCCCCTTCCAAACCTGAGACCCTCCCTTTAGCATGAGATGTGATATCCAACTCCTTCCCATTCCAATCCTGAGACCAATCTGATAGCATGAGATGTGATATTTCAATGCCTCTAATACCAAACCTGAGATCCTACCTCTAACATGAAATGTGATATCCATCTCCTTCCCTTTCCAAACCTGAGACCCTGCCTATAGCATGAGATGTGATATCCAAGTCTTTTCCATTCCAATCCTTAGACCCTTCCTATAGCATGTGATGTGATATCTCAATGCTTATACCAAACCTGAGACCCTTCCTATGGCATGAGATGTCATATACAACTCCTTCCCATTCCAATCCTGAGACCCTTCCTATAGCATGAGATGTGATATCTCAATGCTTATACCAAACCTGAGACCCTTCCTATAGCATGAGATGTGATATCCAACTTCTTCCCATTCCAATCCTGAGACCCTTCCTATAACATGAGATGTGATGTCGCAATGCTTCTAATACCAAACCTGAGATCTTTCCTAAAACATGAGATGTGATATCCAACTCCTTCCCATTCCAATCCTGAGACCCTTCCTATAGCATGAGATGTGATATCACAATGCTTATACCAAACCTTAGACCGTTCCTATAGCTTGAGATGTGATATCAAACTCCTTCCCATTCCAATCCTGAGACCCTTCCTATAGCATGAGATGTGATATCTCAAGGCCTCTAATACCAAACCTGAGATCGTTCCTCTAACATGAAATGTGATATCCAACTCCTTCCCCTTCCAAACCTGAGAGCCTTCCTATAACATGAGATGTGATATCCAACTCCTTCCCATTCCAATCCTGAGACCCTTATGATAGCATGAGATGTGATATCTCAATGCCTCTAATACCAAACCTGAGATACTTCCGATAGCATGAGATGTGATATCTCAATGCTTCTAATACCAAACCTGAGATCCTTCCTATAACATGAGATGTGCGTTTCCAAATCCTTCCCCTTCCAAACCTGAGACCCTCCCTTTAGCATGAGATGTGATATCCAACTCCTTCCCATTCCAATCCTGAGACCCTTCTGATAGCATGAGATGTGATATTTCAATGCCTCTAATACCAAACCTGAGATCCTACCTCTAACATGAAATGTGATATCCATCTCCTTCCCTTTCCAAACCTGAGACCCTGCCTATAGCATGAGATGTGATATCCAAGTCCTTTCCATTCCAATCCTGAGACCCTTCCTATAGCATGTGATGTGATATCTCAATGCTTATACCAAACCTGAGACCCTTCCTATGGCATGAGATGTCATATACAACTCCTTCCCATTCCAAACCTGACACCCTTCCTATAGCATGAGATGTGATATCTCAATGCTTATACCAAACCTGAGACCCTTCCTATAACATGAGATGTGATATCCAACTCCTTCCCATTCCAATCCCGAGACCCTTCCTATAGCATGAGATGTGATATCTCAATGCTTATACCAAACCTGAGACCCTTCCTATAGCATGAGATGTGATATCCAACTCCTTCCCATTCCAATCCTGAGACTCTTCCTATAGCATGAGATGTGATATCTCAATGCCTCTAATACCAAACCTGAGATCCTTCCTCTAACATGAAATGTGATATCCAACTCCTTCCCTTTCCAAACCTGAGACCCTGCCTATAGCATGAGATGTGATATCCAAGTCCTTTCCATTCCAATCCTGAGACCCTTCCTATAGCATGTGATGTGATATCTCAATGCTTATACCAAACCTGAGACCCTTCCTATGGCATGAGATGTCATATACAACTCCTTCCCATTCCAAACCTGAGACCCTTCCTATAGCATGAGATGTGATATCTCAATGCTTATACCAAACCTGAGACCCTTCCTATAACATGAGATGTGATATCCAACTCCTTCCCATTACAATCCCGAGACCCTTCCTATAGCATGAGATGTGATATCTCAATGCTTATACCAAACCTGAGACCCTTCCTATAGCATGAGATGTGATATCCAACTCCTTCCCATTCCAATCCTGAGACTCTTCCTATAGCATGAGATGTGATATCTCAATGCCTCTAATACCAAACCTGAGATCCTTCCTCTAACATGAAATGTGATATCAAACTCCTTCCCTTTCCAAATCTGAGAGCCTACCTATAGCATGAGATGGAATATCCAAGTCCTTCCCATTCCAATCCTTAGACCCTTCCTACAGCATGCAATATGATATCTCAATGATTCTAATAACAAACCTGAGACCCGTCCTATAACATGAGATGGGATATCCAACTCCTTCCCATTCCAATCCTGAGACACTTCCGATAGCAGAGATGTGATATCTCAATGCTTATACCAAACCTGAGACCCTTCCTATAACATGAGATGTGATATCCAACTATTTCCCGGTCCAAACCTGAGACCCTTCCTATAGCATATGTGATATCCAACTCCTTCCCATTCCAAACATGAGACCCTTCCTATAGCAAGAGTGTAATATCCAACTCCTTCCCATTCCAATCCTGAGACCATTCCTATAGCATGAGATGTGATATCTCAATGCTTCTAATACCAAACCTGAGATCCTTCCTATGACATGAGATGTGATATCCAATTCCTCCCCATTCCAAACCTGAAAACCTTCCTATAGCATGAGATGTGATATCACAATGCTTATACCAAACCTTAGACCGTTCCTATAGCTTGAGATGTGATATCCAACTCCTTCCCATTCCAATCCTGAGACCCTTCCTATAGCATGAGATGTGATATCTCAAGGCCTCTAATACCAAACCTGAGATCGTTCCTCTAACATGAAATGTGATATCCAACTCCTTCCCCTTCCAAACCTGAGAGCCTTCCTATAACATGAGATGTGATATCCAACTCCTTCCCATTCCAATCCTGAGACCCTTATGATAGCATGAGATGTGATATCTCAATGCCTCTAATACCAAACCTGAGATACTTCCGATAGCATGAGATGTGATATCTCAATGCTTCTAATACCAAACCTGAGATCCTTCCTATAACATGAGATGTGATTTCCAAATCCTTCCCCTTCCAAACCTGAGACCCTCCCTTTAGCATGAGATGTGATATCCAACTCCTTCCCATTCCAATCCTGAGACCCTTCTGATAGCATGAGATGTGATATTTCAATGCCTCTAATACCAAACCTGAGATCCTACCTCTAACATGAAATGTGATATCCATCTCCTTCCCTTTCCAAAACTGAGACCCTGCCTATAGCATGAGATGTGATATCCAAGTCCTTTCCATTCCAATCCTGAGACCCTTCCTATAGCATGTGATGTGATATCTCAATGCTTATACCAAACCTGAGACCCTTCCTATGGCATGAGATGTCATATACAACTCCTTCCCATTCCAAACCTGAGACCCTTCCTATAGCATGAGATGTGATATCCCAATGCTTATACCAAACCTGAGACCCTTCCTATAACATGAGATGTGATATCCAACTCCTTCCCATTCCAATCCCGAGACCCTTCCTATAGCATGAGATGTGATATCTCAATGCTTATACCAAACCTGAGACCCTTCCTATAGCATGAGATGTGATATCCAACTCCTTCCCATTCCAATCCTGAGACTCTTCCTATAGCATGAGATGTGATATCTCAATGCCTCTAATACCAAACCTGAGATCCTTCCTCTAACATGAAATGTGATATCCAACTCCTTCCCTTTCCAAACCTGAGAGCCTACCTATAGCATGAGATGTGATATCCAAGTCCTTCCCATTCCAATCCTTAGACCCTTCCTACAGCATGCAATATGATATCTCAATGATTCTAATAACAAACCTGAGACCCGTCCTATAACATGAGATGGGATATCCAACTCCTTCCCATTCCAATCCTGAGACACTTCCGATAGCAGAGATGTGATATCTCAATGCTTATACCAAACCTGAGACCCTTCCTATAACATGAGATGTGATATCCAACTATTTCCCGGACCAAACCTGAGACCCTTCCTATAGCATATGTGATATCCAACTCCTTCCCATTCCAAACATGAGAACCTTCCTATAGCAAGAGTGTAATATCCAACTCCTTCCCATTCAAATCCTGAGACCATTCCTATAGCATGAGATGTGATATCTCAATGCTTCTAATACCAAACCTGAGATCCTTCCTATGACATGAGATGTGATATCCAATTCCTCCCCATTCCAAACCTGAAAACCTTCCTACAGCATGCGATGTGATATCTCAATGCTTCTAATACCAAACCCGAGACCAGTCCTATAACATGAGATTGGATATCCAACTCCTTCCCCTTCCAAACCTGAGACTCTTCCTATAGCATGAGATGTGATATCCAACTTCTTCCCATTCCAATCCTGAGACCCTTCCTATAACATGAGATGTGATGTCTCAATGCTTCTAATACCAAACCTGAGATCTTTCCTATAACATGAGATGTGATATCCAACTCCTTCCCATTCCAATCCTGAGACCCTTCCTATAGCATGAGATGTGATATCTCAATGCTTATACCAAATCTGAGACCCTTCCTATAGCATGAGATGTGATATCCAACTCCTTCCCATTCCAATCCTGAGACCCTTCCTATAGCATGAGATGTGATGTCTCAATGCTTCTAATACCAAACCTGAGATCCTTCCTATAACATGAGATGTGATATCCAACTCCTTCCCATTCCAATCCTGAGACCCTTATGATAGCATGAGATGTGATATCTCAATGCCTCTAATACCAAACCTGAGATACTTCCGATAGCATGAGATGTGATATCTCAATGCTTCTAATACCAAACCTGAGATCCTTCCTATAACATGAGATGTGATTTCCAAATCCTTCCCCTTCCAAACCTGAGACCCTCCCTTTAGCATGAGATGTGATATCCAACTCCTTCCCATTCCAATCCTGAGACCAATCTGATAGCATGAGATGTGATATTTCAATGCCTCTAATACCAAACCTGAGATCCTACCTCTAACATGAAATGTGATATCCATCTCCTTCCCTTTCCAAACCTGAGACCCTGCCTATAGCATGAGATGTGATATCCAAGTCCTTTCCATTCCAATCCTGAGACCCTTCCTATAGCATGTGATGTGATATCTCAATGCTTATACCAAACCTGAGACCCTTCCTATGGCATGAGATGTCATATACAACTCCTTCCCATTCCAATCCTGAGACCCTTCCTATAGCATGAGATGTGATATCTCAATGCTTATACCAAACCTGAGACCCTTCCTATAGCATGAGATGTGATATCCAACTTCTTCCCATTCCAATCCTGAGACCCTTCCTATAACATGAGATGTGATGTCGCAATGCTTCTAATACCAAACCTGAGATCTTTCCTATAACATGAGATGTGATATCCAACTCCTTCCCATTCCAATCCTGAGACCCTTCCTATAGCATGAGATGTGATATCACAATGCTTATACCAAACCTTAGACCGTTCCTATAGCTTGAGATGTGATATCCAACTCCTTCCCATTCCAATCCTGAGACCCTTCCTATAGCATGAGATGTGATATCTCAAGGCCTCTAATACCAAACCTGAGATCGTTCCTCTAACATGAAATGTGATATCCAACTCCTTCCCCTTCCAAACCTGAGAGCCTTCCTATAACATGAGATGTGATATCCAACTCCTTCCCATTCCAATCCTGAGACCCTTATGATAGCATGAGATGTGATATCTCAATGCCTCTAATACCAAACCTGAGATACTTCCGATAGCATGAGATGTGATATCTCAATGCTTCTAATACCAAACCTGAGATCCTTCCTATAACATGAGATGTGATTTCCAAATCCTTCCCCTTCCAAACCTCAGACCCTCCCTTTAGCATGAGATGTGATATCCAACTCCTTCCCATTCCAATCCTGAGACCCTTCTGATAGCATGAGATGTGATATTTCAATGCCTCTAATACCAAACCTGAGATCCTACCTCTAACATGAAATGTGATATCCATCTCCTTCCCTTTCCAAACCTGAGACCCTGCCTATAGCATGAGATTTGATATCCAAGTCCTTTCCATTCCAATCCTGAGACCCTTCCTATAGCATGTGATGTGATATCTCAATGCTTATACCAAACCTGAGACCCTTCCTATGGCATGAGATGTCATATACAACTCCTTCCCATTCCAAACCTGAGACCCTTCCTATAGCATGAGATGTGATATCTCAATGCTTATACCAAACCTGAGACCCTTCCTATAACATGAGATGTGATATCCAACTCCTTCCCATTCCAATCCCGAGACCCTTCCTATAGCATGAGATGTGATATCTCAATGCTTATACCAAACCTGAGACCCTTCCTATAGCATGAGATGTGATATCCAACTCCTTCCCATTCCAATCCTGAGACTCTTCCTATAGCATGAGATGTGATATCTCAATGCCTCTAATACCAAACCTGAGATCCTTCCTCTAACATGAAATGTGATATCCAACTCGTTCCCTTTCCAAACCTGAGAGCCTACCTATAGCATGAGATGTGATATCCAAGTCCTTCCCATTCCAATCCTTAGACCCTTCCTACAGCATGCAATATGATATCTCAATGATTCTAATAACAAACCTGAGACCCGTCCTATAACATGAGATGGGATATCCAACTCCTTCCCATTCCAATCCTGAGACACTTCCGATAGCAGAGATGTGATATCTCAATGCTTATACCAAACCTGAGACCCTTCCTATAACATGAGATGTGATATCCAACTATTTCCCGGTCCAAACCTGAGACCCTTCCTATAGCATATGTGATATCCAACTCCTTCCCATTCCAAACATGAGACCCTTCCTATAGCAAGAGTGTAATATCCAACTCCTTCCCATTCCAATCCTGAGACCATTCCTATAGCATGAGATGTGATATCTCAATGCTTCTAATACCAAACCTGAGATCCTTCCTATGACATGAGATGTGATATCCAATTCCTCCCCATTCCAAACCTGAAAACCTTCCTACAGCATGCGATGTGATATCTCAATGCTTCTAATACCAAACCCGAGACCAGTCCTATAACATGAGATTGGATATCCAACTCCTTCCCCTTCCAAACCTGAGACTCTTCCTATAGCATGAGATGTGATATCCAACTTCTTCCTATTCCAATCCTGAGACCCTTCCTATAACATGAGATGTGATGTCTCAATGCTTCTAATACCAAACCTGAGATCTTTCCTATAACATGAGATGTGATATCCAACTCCTTCCCATTCCAATCCTGAGACCCTTCCTATAGCATGAGATGTGATATCTCAATGCTTATACCAAATCTGAGACCCTTCCTATAGCATGAGATGTGATATCCAACTCCTTCCCATTCCAATCCTGAGACCCTTCCTATAGCATGAGATGTGAGGTCTCAATGCTTCTAATACCAAACCTGAGATCCTTCCTATAACATGAGATGTGATATCCAACTCCTTCCCATTCCAATCCTGAGACCCTTATGATAGCATGAGATGTGATATCTCAATGCCTCTAATACCAAACCTGAGATACTTCCGATAGCATGAGATGTGATATCTCAATGCTTCTAATACCAAACCTGAGATCCTTCCTATAACATGAGATGTGATATCCAACTCCTTCCCATTCCAATCCTGAGACCCTTATGATAGCATGAGATGTGATATCTCAATGCCTCTAATTCCAAACCTGAGATCCTACCTCTAACATGAAATGTGATATCCATCTCCTTCCCTTTCCAAACCTGAGACCCTGCCTATAGCATGAGATGTGATATCCAAGTCCTTCCCATTCCAATCCTGAGACCCTTCCTATAGCATGTGATGTGATATCTCAATGCTTATACCAAACCTGAGACCCTTCCTATGGCATGAGATGTCATATACAACTCCTTCCCATTCCAATCCTGAGACCCTTCCTATAGCATGAGATGTGATATCTCAATGCTTATACCAAACCTGAGACCCTTCCTATAGCATGAGATGTGATATCCAACTTCTTCCCATTCCAATCCTGAGACCCTTCCTATAACATGAGATGTGATGTCTCAATGCTTCTAATACCAAAGCTGAGATCTTTCCTATAACATGAGATGTGATATCCAACTCCTTCCCATTCCAATCCTGAGACCCTTCCTATAGCATGAGATGTGATATCACAATGCTTATACCAAACCTGAGACCGTTCCTATAGCTTGAGATGTGATATCCAACTCCTTCCCATTCCAATCCTGAGACCCTTCCTATAGCATGAGATGTGATATCTCAAGGCCACTAATACCAAACCTGAGATCCTTCCTCTAACATGAAATGTGATATCCAACTCCTTCCCCTTCCAAACCTGAGACCCTTCCTATAGCATATGTGATATCCAACTCCTTCCCATTCCAAACATGAGACCCTTCCTATAGCAAGAGTGTAATATCCAACTCCTTCCCATTCCAATCCTGAGACCATTCCTATAGCATGAGATGTGATATCTCAATGCTTCTAATACCAAACCTGAGATCCTTCCTATGACATGAGATGTGATATCCAATTCCTCCCCATTCCAAACCTGAAAACCTTCCTATAGCATGAGATGTGATATCACAATGCTTATACCAAACCTTAGACCGTTCCTATAGCTTGAGATGTGATATCCAACTCCTTCCCATTCCAATCCTGAGACCCTTCCTATAGCATGAGATGTGATATCTCAAGGCCTCTAATACCAAACCTGAGATCGTTCCTCTAACATGAAATGTGATATCCAACTCCTTCCCCTTCCAAACCTGAGAGCCTTCCTATAACATGAGATGTGATATCCAACTCCTTGCCATTCCAATCCTGAGACCCTTATGATAGCATGAGATGTGATATCTCAATGCCTCTAATACCAAACCTGAGATACTTCCGATAGCATGAGATGTGATATCTCAATGCTTCTAATACCAAACCTGAGATCCTTCCTATAACATGAGATGTGATTTCCAAATCCTTCCCCTTCCAAACCTGAGACCCTCCCTTTAGCATGAGATGTGATATCCAACTCCTTCCCATTCCAATCCTGAGACCCTTCTGATAGCATGAGATGTGATATTTCAATGCCTCTAATACCAAACCTGAGATCCTACCTCTAACATGAAATGTGATATCCATCTCCTTCCCTTTCCAAAACTGAGACCCTGCCTATAGCATGAGATGTGATATCCAAGTCCTTTCCATTCCAATCCTGAGACCCTTCCTATAGCATGTGATGTGATATCTCAATGCTTATACCAAACCTGAGACCCTTCCTATGGCATGAGATGTCAAATACAACTCCTTCCCATTCCAAACCTGAGACCCTTCCTATAACATGAGATGTGATATCCAACTCCTTCCCATTCCAATCCCGAGACCCTTCCTATAGCATGAGATGTGATATCTCAATGCTTATACCAAACCTGAGACCCTTCCTATAGCATGAGATGTGATATCCAACTCCTTCCCATTCCAATCCTGAGACTCTTCCTATAGCATGAGATGTGATATCTCAATGCCTCTAATACCAAACCTGAGATCCTTCCTCTAACATGAAATGTGATATCCAACTCCTTCCCTTTCCAAACCTGAGAGCCTACCTATAGCATGAGATGTGATATCCAAGTCCTTCCCATTCCAATCCTTAGACCCTTCCTACAGCATGCAATATGATATCTCAATGATTCTAATAACAAACCTGAGACCCGTCCTATAACATGAGATGGGATATCCAACTCCTTCCCATTCCAATCCTGAGACACTTCCGATAGCAGAGATGTGATATCTCAATGCTTATACCAAACCTGAGACCCTTCCTATAACATGAGATGTGATATCCAACTATTTCCCGGTCCAAACCTGAGACCCTTCCTATAGCATATGTGATATCCAACTCCTTCCCATTCCAAACATGAGACCCTTCCTATAGCAAGAGTGTAATATCCAACTCCTTCCCATTCCAATCCTGAGACCATTCCTATAGCATGAGATGTGATATCTCAATGCTTCTAATACCAAACCTGAGATCCTTCCTATGACATGAGATGTGATATCCAATTCCTCCCCATTCCAAACCTGAAAACCTTCCTACAGCATGCGATGTGATATCTCAATGCTTCTAATACCAAACCCGAGACCAGTCCTATAACATGAGATTGGATATCCAACTCCTTCCCCTTCCAAACCTGAGACTCTTCCTATAGCATGAGATGTGATATCCAACTTCTTCCCATTCCAATCCTGAGACCCTTCCTATAACATGAGATGTGATGTCTCAATGCTTCTAATACCAAACCTGAGATCTTTCCTATAACATGAGATGTGATATCCAACTCCTTCCCATTCCAATCCTGAGACCCTTCCTATAGCATGAGATGTGATATCTCAATGCTTATACCAAATCTGAGACCCTTCCTATAGCATGAGATGTGATATCCAACTCCTTCCCATTCCAATCCTGAGACCCTTCCCATAGCATGAGATGTGATGTCTCAATGCTTCTAATACCAAACCTGAGATCCTTCCTATAACATGAGATGTGATATCCAACTCCTTCCCATTCCAATCCTGAGACCCTTATGATAGCATGAGATGTGATATCTCAATGCCTCTAATACCAAACCTGAGATACTTCCGATAGCATGAGATGTGATATCTCAATGCTTCTAATACCAAACCTGAGATCCTTCCTATAACATGAGATGTGATATCCAACTCCTTCCCATTCCAATCCTGAGACCCTTATGATAGCATGAGATGTGATATCTCAATGCCTCTAATACCAAACCTGAGATACTTCCGATAGCATGAGATGTGATATCTCAATGCTTCTAATACCAAACCTGAGATCCTTCCTATAACATGAGATGTGATTTCCAAATCCTTCCCCTTCCAAACCTGAGACCCTCCCTTTAGCATGAGATGTGTTATCCAACTCCTTCCCATTCCAATCCTGAGACCAATCTGATAGCATGAGATGTGATATTTCAATGCCTCTAATACCAAACCTGAGATCCTACCTCTAACATGAAATGTGATATCCATCTCCTTCCCTTTCCAAACCTGAGACCCTGCCTATAGCATGAGATGTGATATCCAAGTCCTTTCCATTCCAATCCTGAGACCCTTCCTATAGCATGTGATGTGATATCTCAATGCTTATACCAAACCTGACACCCTTCCTATGGCATGAGATGTCATATACAACTCCTTCCCATTCCAATCCTGAGACCCTTCCTATAGCATGAGATGTGATATCTCAATGCTTATACCAAACCTGAGACCCTTCCTATAGCATGAGATGTGATATCCAACTTCTTCCCATTCCAATCCTGAGACCCTTCCTATAACATGAGATGTGATGTCGCAATGCTTCTAATACCAAACCTGAGATCTTTCCTATAACATGAGATGTGATATCCAACTCCTTCCCATTCCAATCCTGAGACCCTTCCTATAGCATGAGATGTGATATCACAATGCTTATACCAAACCTGAGACCCGTCCTATAACATGAGATGGGATATCCAACTCCTTCCCATTCCAATCCTGAGACACTTCCGATAGCAGAGATGTGATATCTCAATGCTTATACCAAACCTGAGACCCTTCCTATAACATGAGATGTGATATCCAACTATTTCCCGGTCCAAACCTGAGACCCTTCCTATAGCATATGTGATATCCAACTCCTTCCCATTCCAAACATGAGACCCTTCCTATAGCAAGAGTGTAATATCCAACTCCTTCCCATTCCAATCCTGAGAGCATTCCTATAGCATGAGATGTGATATCTCAATGCTTCTAATACCAAACCTGAGATCCTTCCTATGACATGAGATGTGATATCCAATTCCTCCCCATTCCAAACCTGAAAACCTTCCTACAGCATGCGATGTGATATCTCAATGCTTCTAATACCAAACCCGAGACCAGTCCTATAACATGAGATTGGATATCCAACTCCTTCCCCTTCCAAACCTGAGACTCTTCCTATAGCATGAGATGTGATATCCAACTTCTTCCCATTCCAATCCTGAGACCCTTCGTGTAACATGAGATGTGATGTCTCAATGCTTCTAATACCAAACCTGAGATCTTTCCTATAACATGAGATGTGATATCCAACTCCTTCCCATTCCAATCCTGAGACCCTTCCTATAGCATGAGATGTGACATCTCAATGCTTATACCAAACCTGAGACCCTTCCTATAGCTTGAGATGTGATATCCAACTCCTTCCCATTCCAATCCTGAGACCCTTCCTATAGCATGAGATGTGATATCTCAAGGCCTCTAATACCAAACCTGAGATCCTTCCTCTAACATGAAATGTGATATCCAACTCCTTCCCCTTCCAAACCTGAGAGCCTTCCTATAACATGAAATGTGATATCCAATTCCTTCCCATTCCAACCTGAGACCCTTCCTATAGCATGAGATGGGATATCCAACTCCTTCCAAATCCAATACTGATACCCTTCCGATAGCATGAGATGTGATATTCCAATGCTTCTACCAAACCTGAGACCCATACTATGGCATGAGATGTGATATCAAACTCCTTCCCATTCCAATCCTGAGACCCTACCTATAGCTTGAGATGTGATATCCAACTCCTTCCCATTCCAATTCTGAGACCCTTCCTATACCATGAGACTTGATATCTCAATGCTTCTAATACCAAACCTGAGACCCGTCCTATAACATGAGATGTGATATCCAAATCCTTCCCCTTCCAAACCTTAGACCCTTCCTTTATCATGAGATGTGATATCCAATTCCTTCCCATTCCAATCCTGAGACCCTTCCGATATCATGAGATTTGTTATCTCAATGCTTCTAATATCAAACTTGAGACCCTCCCTATAACATGAGATGTGACATCCAAGTCCTCCCCATTCCAATCCTGAGACCCTTCCTATAGCATGAGATGTGATATCTCAATGCTTCTAATACCAAACCTGAGACCCTTCCTATAACATGATTTGGGATATCCAACTCCTTCCCATTCCAATCCTGAGACCCTTCCGATAGCAGAGATGTGATATCTCAATGCTTATACCAAACCTGAGACCCTTCCTATGGCATGAGATGTCATATGCAACTCCTTCCCATTCCAATCCTGAGACCCTTCCTATAGCATTAGATGTGATATCTCAATGCTTATACCAAATCTGAGACCCTTCCTATAGCATGAGATGTGATATCCAACTTCTTCCCATTCCAATCCTGAGACCCTTCCTATAGCATGAGATGTGATGTCTCAATTCTTCTAATACCAAACCTGAGATCCTTCCTATAACATGAGATGTGATATCCAACTCCTTCCCATTCCAATCCTGAGACCCTTATGATAGCATGAGATGTGATATCTCAATGCCTCTAATACCAAACCTGAGATACTTCTGATAGCATGAGATGTGATATCTCAATGCTTCTAATACCAAACCTGAGATCCTTCCTATAACATGAGATGTGATTTCCAAATCCTTCCACTTCCAAACCTGAGACCCTCCCTTTAGCATGAGATGTGATATCCAACTCCTTCCCATTCCAATCCTGAGACCCTTCTGATAGCATGAGATGTGATATTTCAATGCCTCTAATACCAAACCTGAGATCCTACCTCTAACATGAAATGTGATATCCATCTCCTTCCCTTTCCAAACCTGAGACCCTGCCTATAGCATGAGATGTGATATCCAAGTCCTTCCCATTCCAATCCTGAGACCCTTCCTATAGCATGTGATGTGATATCTCAATGCTTATACCAAATCTGAGACCCTTCCTATAGCATGAGATGTGATATCCAACTCCTTCCCATTCCAATCCTGAGACCCTTCCTATAGCATGAGATGTGATGTCTCAATGCTTCTAATACCAAACCTGAGATCCTTCCTATAACATGAGATGTGATATCCAACTCCTTCCCATTCCAATCCTGAGACCCTCATGATAGCATGAGATGTGATATCTCAATGCCTCTAATACCAAACCTGAGATACTTCCGATAGCATGAGATGTGATATCTCAATGCTTCTAATACCAAACCTGAGATCCTTCCTATAACATGAGATGTGATTTCCAAATCCTTCCCCTTCCAAACCTGAGACCCTCCCTTTAGCATGAGATGTGATATCCAACTCCTTCCCATTCCAATCCTGAGACCCATCTGATAGCATGAGATGTGATATTTCAATGCCTCTAATACCAAACCTGAGATCCTACCTCTAACATGAAATGTGATATCCATCTCCTTCCCTTTCCAAACCTGAGACCCTGCCTATAGCATGAGATGTGATATCCAAGTCCTTTCCATTCCAATCCTGAGACCCTTCCTATAGCATGTGATGGGATATCTCAATGCTTATACCAAACCTGAGACCCTTCCTATGGCATGAGATATCATATACAACTCCTTCCCATTCCAATCCTGAGACCCTTCCTATAGCATGAGATGTGATATCTCAATGCTTATACCAAACCTGAGACCCTTCCTATAGCATGAGATGTGATATCCAACTTCTTCCCATTCCAATCCTGAGACCCTTCCTATAACATGAGATGTGATGTCGCAATGCTTCTAATACCAAACCTGAGATCTTTCCTATAACATGAGATGTGATATCCAACTCCTTCCCATTCCAATCCTGAGACCCTTCCTATAGCATGAGATGTGATATCACAATGCTTATACCAAACCTGAGACCGTTCCTATAGCTTGAGATGTGATATCCAACTCCTTCCCATTCCAATCCTGAGACCCTTCCTATAGCATGAGATGTGATATCTCAAGGCCTCTAATACCAAACCTGAGATCGTTCCTCTAACATGAAATGTGATATCCAACTCCTTCCCCTTCCAAACCTGAGATCCTTCCGATAGCAGAGATGTGATATCTCAATGCTTATACCAAGCCTGAGATGTCATATGCAACTCCTTCCCATTCCAATCCTGAGACCCTTCCTATAGCATTAGATGTGATATCTCAATGCTTATACCAAATCTGAGACCCTTCCTATAGCATGAGATGTGATATCCAACTTCTTCCCATTCCAATCCTGAGACCCTTCCTATAGCATGAGATGTGATATCTCAATGCTTCTAATACCAAACCTGAGACCCTTCCTATAACATGATTTGGGATATCCAACTCCTTCCCATTCCAATCCTGAGATCCTTCCGATAGCAGAGATGTGATATCTCAATGCTTATACCAAGCCTGAGATGTCATATGCAACTCCTTCCCATTCCAATCCTGAGACCCTTCCTATAGCATTAGATGTGATATCTCAATGCTTATACCAAATCTGAGACCCTTCCTATAGCATGAGATGTGATATCCAACTTCTTCCCATTCCAATCCTGAGACCCTTCCTATAGCATGAGATGTGATGTCTCAATTCTTCTAATACCAAACCTGAGATCCTTCCTATAACATGAGATGTGATATCCAACTCCTTCCCATTCCAATCCTGAGACCCTTATGATAGCATGAGATGTGATATCTCAATGCCTCTAATACCAAACCTGAGATACTTCTGATAGCATGAGATGTGATATCTCAATGCTTCTAATACCAAACCTGAGATCCTTCCTATAACATGAGATGTGATTTCCAAATCCTTCCACTTCCAAACCTGAGACCCTCCCTTTAGCATGAGATGTGATATCCAACTCCTTCCCATTCCAATCCTGAGACCCTTCTGATAGCATGAGATGTGATATTTCAATGCCTCTAATACCAAACCTGAGATCTTTCCTATAACATGAGATGTGATATCCAACTCCTTCCCATTCCAATCCTGAGACCCTTCCTATAGCATGAGATGTGATATCACAATGCTTATACCAAACCTGAGACCGTTCCTATAGCTTGAGATGTGATATCCAACTCCTTCCCATTCCAATCCTGAGACCCTTCCTATAGCATGAGATGTGATATCTCAAGGCCTCTAATACAAAACCTGAGATCGTTCCTCTAACATGAAATGTGATATCCAACTCCTTCCCCTTCCAAACCTGAGAGCCTTCCTATAACATGAGATGTGACATCCAAGTCCTCCCCATTCCAATCCTGAGACCCTTCCTATAGCATGAGATGTGATATCTCAATGCTTCTAATACCAAACCTGAGACCCTTCCTATAACATGATTTGGGATATCCAACTCCTTCCCATTCCAATCCTGAGACCCTTCCGATAGCAGAGATGTGATATCTCAATGCTTATACCAAACCTGAGACCCTTCCTATGGCCTGAGATGTCATATGCAACTCCTTCCCATTCCAATCCTGAGACCCTTCCTATAGCATTAGATGTGATATCTCAATGCTTATACCAAATCTGAGACCCTTCCTATAGCATGAGATGTGATATCCAACTTCTTCCCATTCCAATCCTGAGACCCTTCCTATAGCATGAGATGTGATGTCTCAATTCTTCTAATACCAAACCTGAGATCCTTCCTATAACATGAGATGTGATATCCAACTCCTTCCCATTCCAATCCTGAGACCCTTATGATAGCATGAGATGTGATATCTCAATGCCTCTAATACCAAACCTGAGATACTTCTGATAGCATGAGATGTGATATCTCAATGCTTCTAATACCAAACCTGAGATCCTTCCTATAACATGAGATGTGATTTCCAAATCCTTCCACTTCCAAACCTGAGACCCTCCCTTTAGCATGAGATGTGATATCCAACTCCTTCCCATTCCAATCCTGAGACCCTTCTGATAGCATGAGATGTGATATTTCAATGCCTCTAATACCAAACCTAAGATCCTACCTCTAACATGAAATGTGATATCCATCTCCTTCCCTTTCCAAACCTGAGACCCTGCCTATAGAATGAGATGTGATATCCAAGTCCTTCCCATTCCAATCCTGAGACCCTTCCTATAGCATGTGATGTGATATCTCAATGCTTATACCAAACCTGAGACCCTTCCTATGGCATGAGATACTTAACACTCGATCGCTCACTGCCCATGCCTTAGAAATCAACGAGCTCATCTCCAGCTTCGACCTAGATCTGCTAGCCATCACAGAGACTTGGCTGCATGAAGCCTCAGGCCCCGCCATTACCCTAGCTGTACCAGTAGGCTACTCCATCCTTAGACAAGACAGACCTACAAAATCAGGGGGAGGGGTTGCCATAATCTATAAAGACATCCACCATATCAGGCCCACACCCCACACATGGGAAGGGAATGCAGACATACTATCGGCCAAACTATCCCTCTCTCACAACAACACCATTAACATTCACGTCATCTACCGGCCTCCAGGACTCCCAACCGATTTTCAAGGGCAAATCACGCATATTCTCAGCGAAAACCTAAAAAAATCCACCAAAACCTTACTCCTAGGTGATCTTAACCTAGGCTATAATGACCCAAAGGACAAAACAGCAACCTCCTTCCTCAAGGACCTCTCCAACCTAGACTTCACACAAAAAATCCTGTCACCCACCCACTCCAAAGGCAGAACTCTTGACTGGCTGGCCGACCATAACTGTAACTCCTCTATCACATCCAACACATTCCTCCCTTGGACAGATCACAGCTGCATACAATTCTCTATCCCTACGTTACCTACCAGAAAAACACCAGTACATAAATCCGCCACCCTAGCCAGAAGCTCCAAAAAGTTAACTGCAGACAATCTACTCCCCCTTCTCAACACCCCATGCCTCGCCCCTCCTTTCCCTCAAGATCCTAACATCCTAGCAGACATACTCAAGGATACGCTCACCAATGCTATAAACTCCATCGCTCCTCTAGAAGAGAAAAAAGAAAAAAAATCCTTCCACTCAAACGCATGGTTCACAGAGGACCTCCAAGCTCTGCGTGACAAAAAGCGCCAAGCACTTAAAAACTGGCAGGCCAACCCATGCGACATCACCAAAGACTTATTCAAAGTCACTGCAAAAAAATACAAAACCGCCATCTTCAATGCCAAATCTGAATCATACAACCGTCGAATACTAGACTCAAAGTGCCACTCAAGAGAACTCTTCTCTATCTTTAAAGAGCTCACAGTGCCTCCCACTTCCTCTGACGAGATCATCAAGGATGAAGGCTGGTGCAACAGTATCCAAGCCGCCATGCTCAACAAAATAGACCTCTTACAAAACAAAATCCGCGACCACTACAATACCTTGCCAAAACAGAGTCGACACTTAGATTCCCAATCCCATAGCAAAACCACTAACATTCCCAAATTTGCCTTTAAAGAAGTTTCAGAACTAGAAGTCCTGGACATACTGAAACATCTGAAACCATCGACTTGCAAAGCCGATACATGCCCCCCTAAATTAATCAAGGACTGCGCTGAACCACTTGCCCCAATCATTACCGCATTCATTAATGCCTCATTCAAGTCCTGCTCTGTCCCAGACAGTCTTAAAGAAGCCTGGGTGCGCCCACTTCTAAAAAAGCCCACTCTCGACCCCACGATGCCTAACAATTACAGACCTATAACAACTGTCCCCTTCCTTCTCAAGATTCTAGATAAAGTGGCACACAGCCAAATCCAACTATACCTCGAATCTAACCCCATCCTAGGCACCAGACAGTCAGGCTTCCGCAAAGGTCATGGAACAGAGACTGCTTTGCTGGACCTAAAAAACCAAATAACCAAGATATTGGACAAAGGTAAACCCGCCCTTTTACTTCTCCTCGACCTCTCTGCGGCATTCGACCTAGTGGACCACAAGACCCTCACCTCACACCTCTCCCACTCCGCACATTTCTCTGACCAAGCCACCTCCTGGATAACCTCATTTCTTGAAGGGAGGGCCATGAAAGTCTTTTCAAACATTTCGAGCGCAACACCATCCATAATACACTGCGGTGTCCCTCAAGGCTCCTGTACAGCACCTACGCTTTACAATCTATTCACTAAGCCCCTATTCGAGAAACTTGATGCACTTGGGATTGCCTACACCAACTACGCCGACGACACCCAAGTGCTCCTCCCTCTATCAGGCTCATACCACAAAGACGCCCTAGCTCTAAAACTCATATATGCCACCATTCAAGCCTGGATGGCCACTAACGGCCTATGTCTTAACGGGGATAAGACTGAAATCCTTATCCTCGGCCAAAAATCCACACTGGCCAGGCTAGACAGCTGCTATGCCAATTTCAACATCGACAACTGCACTATCCCAGTCCTATCCTCTGTGAAAACGCTAGGGGTCTACATTGATGCAACCCTGTCCATGGACAAACAAGTTAGTGCCATTGTCTCCGCATCTGCACTAAGCACTAAACTCATCAACGCCATTAAACCATTCCTTTCCAAAGAAAACTGCCTTTCAATAGCAAGAGCTACCATAGGCGCTAAACTTGACTATTGCAATGCACTTCTAGCCGGCACCTCTGAAAAAAACCTAAACAAACTCCAGGTCACCCAAAATAACGCTCTAAGAGCAGCATTAAACATCTCCAAAAGGGACCACATCTCACTGGCAAGGCAATCAGTTCACTGGCTCCCTGTCAAAGAACGCATCACCTTCAAGGTACTGACTACTACCCACAAATGTATCCACCACACTGCACCATCATATCTCTCAGACACCATTCTCAGACAGACCTCATCCAGACCTACCAGACTCTGCTACACTAACCAACTCACTGTACCACGCATCCACAAGATTACAGCCGGGGGGCTGGGTTTCCCCTACATAGCACCAAAACTTTGGAATAATCTCCCCCACGCTCTAAGAGCAGAAGGCTCCCTCACAGCGTTTAGAAAAAAACTCAAAACCTCTCTCTTTAACTAAAATTCCTCTACCTACTGCCATTCAGGCACACACTGCTAACTATTGCTACTGCCCAAACTGTATGCATGTATGCCTCTGTATGCTGTAACTAAGACGCGCTTTCCCTGTAACCAGCGCTATTCTGTAACCAGCGCCACGATGCCTCAGGGCTGATTCTGTGCGCTTAACAAATGCGAATAAATAAATAAATAAATAAGATGTCATATACAACTCCTTCCCATTCCAATCCTGAGACCCTTCCTATAGCATGAGATGTGATATCTCAATGCTTATACCAAACCTGAGACCCTTCCTATAGCATGAGATGTGATATCCAACTTCTTCCCATTCCAATCCTGAGACCCTTCCTATAACATGAGATGTGATGTCTCAATGCTTCTAATACCAAACCTGAGACCCTTCCTATAACATGAGATGGGATATCCAACTCCTTCCCATTCCAATCCTGAGACCCTTCCGATAGCAGAGATGTGATATCTCAATGCTTTTACCAAACCTGAGACCCTTCCTATGGCCTGAGATGTCATATACAACTCCTTCCCATTCCAATCCTGAGACCCTTCCTATAGCATGAGATGTGATATCTCAATGCTTATACCAAATCTGAGACCCTTCCTATAGCATGAGATGTGATATCCAACTCCTTCCCATTCCAATCCTGAGACCCTTCTTATAGCATGAGATGTGATGTCTCAATGCTTCTAATACCAAACCTGAGATCCTTCCTATAACATGAGATGTGATATCCAACTCCTTCCCATTCCAATCCTGAGACCCTTATGATAGCATGAGATGTGATATCTCAATGCCTCTAATACCAAACCTGAGATACTTCCGATAGCATGAGATGTGATATCTCAATGCTTCTAATACCAAACCTGAGATCCTTCCTATAACATGAGATGTGATTTCCAAATCCTTCCCCTTCCAAACCTGAGACCCTCCCTTTAGCATGAGATGTGATATCCAACTCCTTCCCATTCCAATCCTGAGACCAATCTGATAGCATGAGATGTGATATTTCAATGCCTCTAATACCAAACCTGAGATCCTACCTCTAACATGAAATGTGATATCCATCTCCTTCCCTTTCCAAACCTGAGACCCTGCCTATAGCATGAGATGTGATATCCAAGTCCTTTCCATTCCAATCCTGAGACCCTTCCTATAGCATGTGATGTGATATCTCAATGCTTATACCAAACCTGAGACCCTTCCTATGGCATGAGATGTCATATACAACTCCTTCCCATTCCAATCCTGAGACCCTTCCTATAGCATGAGATGTGATATCTCAATGCTTATACCAAACCTGAGACCCTTCCTATAGCATGAGATGTGATATCCAACTTCTTCCCATTCCAATCCTGAGACCCTTCCTATAACATGAGATGTGATGTCGCAATGCTTCTAATACCAAACCTGAGATCTTTCCTATAACATGAGATGTGATATCCAACTCCTTCCCATTCCAATCCTGAGACCCTTCCTATAGCATGAGATGTGATATCACAATGCTTATACCAAACCTGAGACCGTTCCTATAGCTTGAGATGTGATATCCAACTCCTTCCCATTCCAATCCTGAGACCCTTCCTATAGCATGAGATGTGATATCTCAAGGCCTCTAATACCAAACCTGAGATCGTTCCTCTAACATGAAATGTGATATCCAACTCCTTCCCCTTCCAAACCTGAGAGCCTTCCTATAACATGAGATGTGATATCCAACTCCTTCCCATTCCAATCCTGAGACCCTTATGATAGCATGAGATGTGATATCTCAATGCCTCTAATACCAAACCTGAGATACTTCCGATAGCATGAGATGTGATATCTCAATGCTTCTAATACCAAACCTGAGATCCTTCCTATAACATGAGATGTGATTTCCAAATCCTTCCCCTTCCAAACCTGAGACCCTCCCTTTAGCATGAGATGTGATATCCAACTCCTTCCCATTCCAATCCTGAGACCCTTCTGATAGCATGAGATGTGATATTTCAATGCCTCTAATACCAAACCTGAGATCCTACCTCTAACATGAAATGTGATATCCATCTCCTTCCCTTTCCAAACCTGGGACCCTGCCTATAGCATGAGATGTGATATCCAAGTCCTTTCCATTCCAATCCTGAGACCCTTCCTATAGCATGTGATGTGATATCTCAATGCTTATACCAAACCTGAGACCCTTCCTATGGCATGAGATGTCATATACAACTCCTTCCCATTCCAAACCTGAGACCCTTCCTATAGCCTGAGATGTGATATCTCAATGCTTATACCAAACCTGAGACCCTTCCTATAGCATGAGATGTGATATCCAACTTCTTCCCATTCCAATCCTGAGACCCTTCCTATAACATGAGATGTGATGTCGCAATGCTTCTAATACCAAACCTGAGATCTTTCCTATAACATGAGATGTGATATCCAACTCCTTCCCATTCCAATCCTGAGACCCTTACTATAGCATGAGATGTGATATCACAATGCTTATACCAAACCTGAGACCGTTCCTATAGCTTGAGATGTGATATCCAACTCCTTCCCATTCCAATCCTGAGACCCTTCCTATAGCATGAGATGTGATATCTCAAGGCCTCTAATACCAAACCTGAGATCGTTCCTCTAACATGAAATGTGATATCCAACTCCTTCCCCTTCCAAACCTGAGAGCCTTCCTATAGCATGAGATATGATAGCCAAGTCCTTCCAATTCCAATCCTGAGACCCTTCCTATAACATGAAATGTGATATCCAACTCCTTCCCATTCCAACCTGAGACCCTTCCTATAGCATGAGATGGGATATCTCAATGCTTCTAATACCAAACCTGAGACTCTTCCTATAACATGAGATGGGATATCCAACTCATTCCCATTCCAATCCTGAGACCCTTCCGATAGCAGAGATGTGATATCTCAATGCTTATACCAAACCTGAGACCCTTCCTATGGCCTGAGATGTCATATACAACTCCTTCCCATTCCAATCCTGAGACCCTTCCTATAGCATGAGATGTGATATCTCAATGCTTATACCAAATCTGAGACCCTTCCTATAGCATGAGATGTGATATCCAACTCCTTCCCATTCCAATCCCGAGACCCTTCCTATAGCATGAGATGTGATGTCTCAATGCTTCTAATACCAAACCTGAGATCCTTCCTATAACATGAGATGTGATATCCAACTCCTTCCCATTCCAATCCTGAGACCCTTATGATAGCATGAGATGTGATATCTCAATGCCTCTAATACCAAACCTGAGATACTTCCGATAGCATGAGATGGAATGGGAAGGAGTTGGATATCACATCTCATGCTATAGGAAGGGTCTCAGATTTGGTATAAGCATTGAGATATCACATCTCATGCTATAGGAAGGGTCTCAGGATTGGATTGGGAAGGAGTTGTATATGACATCTCAGGCCATAGGAAGGGTCTCAGGATTGGTATAAGCATTGAGATATCACTTCTCTGCTATCGGAAGGGTCTCAGGATTGGAATGGGAAGGAGTTGGATATCCCATCTCATGATAAAGGAAGGGTCTAAGGTTTGGAAGGGTAAAGATTAGAAGCATTGAGACATCACATCTCATGTTATAGGAAGGGTCTCAGGATTGGAATGGGAAGAAGTTGGATATCACATCTCATGCTATTGGAAGGGTCTCAGGTTTGGAAGGGGAAGGAGTTGGATATCCAATCTCATGTTATAGGACTGGTCTCAGGTTTGGTATTAGAAGCATTGAGATATCACATCGCATGCTGTAGGAAGGTTCTCAGGTTTGGAATGGGGAGGAATTGGATATCACATCTCATGTCATAGGAAGGATCTCAGGTTTGGTATTAGAAGCATTGAGATATCACATCTCATGCTATAGGAATGGTCTCAGGATTGGAATGGGAAGGAGTTGGATATTACATTCTTGCTATAGGAAGGGTCTCATGTTTGGAATGGGAAGGAGTTGGATATCACATATACTATAGGAAGGGTCTCAGGTTTGAAACGGGAAGGAGTTGGATATCACATCTCATGTTATAGGAAGGGTCTCAGGTTTGAAACGGGAAGGAGTTGGATATCACATCTCATGTTATAGGACGGATCTCAGGTTTGTTATTAGAATCATTGAGATATCATATTGCATGCTGTAGGAAGGGTCTAAGGATTGGAATGGGAAGGACTTGGATATCACATCTCATGCTATAGGTAGGCTCTGAGACCCTTCCTATAGCATGAGATGTGATATCCAACTTCTTCCCATTCCAATCCTGAGACCCTTCCTATAACATGAGATGTGATGTCTCAATGCTTCTAATACCAAACCTGAGATCTTTCCTATAACATGAGATGTGATATCCAACTCCTTCCCATTCCAATCCTGAGACCCTTCCTATAGCATGAGATGTGATATCTCAATGCTTATACCAAACCTGAGACCCTTCCTATAGCTTGAGATGTGATATCCAACTTCTTCCCATTCCAATCCTGAGACCCTTCCTATAGCATGAGATGTGATATCTCAAGGCCTCTAATACCAAACCTGAGATCCTTCCTCTAACATAAAATATGATATATCCAACTCCTTCCCCTTCCAAACCTGAGAGCCTTCCTATAGCATGAGATATGATATCCAAGTCCTTCCCATCCAATCCTGAGACCCTTCCTATAACATGAAATGTGATATCCAACTCCTTCCCATTCCAACCTGAGACCCTTCCTATAGCATGAGATGGGATATCCAACTCCTTCCAAATCCAAACTGATACCCTTCCGATAGCATGAGATGTGATATCCCAATGCTTCTACCAAACCTGAGACCCATACTATGGCATGAGATGTGATATCAAACTCCTTCCCATTCCAATCCTGAGACCCTACCTATAGCTTGAGATGTGATATCCAACTCCTTCCCATTCCAATTCTCAGACCCTTCCTATACCATGAGACTTGATATCTAAATGCTTCTAATACAAAACCTGCGACCCGTCCTATAACATGAGATGTGATATCCAAATCCTTCCCCTTCCAAACCTTAGACCCTTCCTTTATCATGAGATGTGATATCCAATTCTTTCCCATTCCAATCCTGAGACCCTTCCGATATCATGATATTTGTTATCTCAATGCTTCTAATATCAAACTTGAGACCCTCCCTATAGCATGAGATGTGACATCCAAGTCCTCCCCATTCCAATCCTGAGACTCTTCCTATAGCATGAGATGTGATATCTCAATGCTTCTAATACCAAACCTGAGACCCTTCCTATAACATGAGATGGGATATCCAACTCCTTCCCATTCCAATCCTGAGACCCTTCCGATAGCAGAGATGTGATATCTCAATGCTTATACCAAACCTGAGACCCTTCCTATGGCCTGATTTGTCATATACAACTCCTTCCCATTCCAATCCTGAGACCCTTCCTATAGCATGAGATGTGATATCTCAATGCTTATACCAAATCCGAGACCCTTCCTATAGCATGAGATGTGATATCCAACTCCTTCCCATTCCAATCCTGAGACCCTTCCTATAGCATGAGATGTGATGTCTCAATGCTTCTAATACCAAACCTGAGATCCTTCCTATAACATGAGATGTGATATCCAACCCCTTCCCATTCCAATCCTGAGACCCTTATGATAGCATGAGATGTGATATCTCAATGCCTCTAATACCAAACCTGAGATACTTCTGATAGCATGAGATGTGATATCCCAATGCTTCTAGTACCAAACCTGAGATCCTTCCTATAACATGAGATGTGATTTCCAAATCCTTCCACTTCCAAACCTGAGACCCTCCCTTTAGCATGAGATGTGATATCCAACTCCTTCCCATTCCAATCCTGAGACCCTTCTGATAGCATGAGATGTGATATTTCAATGCCTCTAATACCAAACCTGAGATCCTACCTCTAACATGAAATGTGATATCCATCTCCTTCCCTTTCCAAACCTGAGACCCTGCCTATAGCATGAGATGTGATATCAAAAGTCCTTCCCATTCCAATCCTGAGACCCTTCCTATAGCATATGATGTGATATCTCAATGCTTATACCAAACCTGAGACCCTTCCTATGGCATGAGATGTCATATACAACTCCTTCCCATTCCAATCCTGAGACCCTTCCTATAACATGAGATGTGATATCTCAATGCTTATACCAAACCTGAGACCCTTCCTATAGCATGAGATGTGATATCCAACTTCTTCCCATTCCAATCCTGAGACCCTTCCTATAACATGAGATGTGATGTCTCAATGCTTCTAATACCAAACCTGAGACCCTTCCTATAACATGAGATGGGATATCCAACTCCTTCCCATTCCAATCCTGAGACTCTTCCGATAGCAGAGATGTGATATCTCAATGCTTATACCAAACCTGAGACCCTTCCTATGGCCTGAGATGTCATATACAACTCCTTCCCATTCCAATCCTGAGACCGTTCCTATAGCATGAGATGTGATGTCTCAATGCTTCTAATACCAAACCTGAGATCCTTCCTATAACATGAGATGTGATATCCAACTCCTTCCCATTCCAATCCTGAGACCCTTATGATAGCATGAGATGTGATATCTCAATGCCTCTAATACCAAACCTGAGATACTTCCGATAGCATGAGATGTGATATCTCAAAGCTTCTAATACCAAACCTGAGATCCTTCCTATAACATGAGATGTGATTTCCAAATCCTTCCCCTTCCAAACCTGAGACCCTCCCTTTAGCATGAGATGTGATATCCAACTCCTTCCCATTCCAATCCTGAGACCCTTCCGATAGCAGAGATGTGATATCTCAATGCTTATACCAAACCTGAGACCCTTCCTATGGCATGAAATGTCATATACAACTCCTTCCCATTCCAATCCTGAGACCCTTCCTATAGCATGAGATGTGATATCTCAATGCTTATACCAAAGCTGAGACCCTTCCTATAGCATGAGATGTGATATCCAACTTTTTCCCATTCCAATCCTGAGACCCTTCCTATAACATGAGATGTGATATCTCAATGCTTATACCAAAGCTGAGACCCTTCCTATAGCATGAGATGTGATATCCAACTCCTTCCCATTCCAATCCTGAGACCCTTCCTATAGCATGAGATCTGATATCACAATGCTTATACATAACCTGAGACCGTTCCTATAGCTTGAGATGTGATATCCAACTCCTTCCCATTCCAATCCTGAGACCCTTCCTATAGCATGAGATGTGATATCTCAAGACCTCTAATACCAAACCTGAGATCGTTCCTCTAACATGAAATGTGATATCCAACTCCTTCCCCTTCCAAACCTGAGAGCCTTCCTATAGCATGAGATATGATAGCCAAGTCCTTCCAATTCCAATCCTGAGACCCTTCCTATAACATGAAATGTGATATCCAACTCCTTCCCATTCCAACCTGTGACCCTTCCTATAGCATGAGATGGGATATCTCAATGCTTCTAATACCAAACCTGAGACTCTTCCTATAACATGAAATGTGATATCCATCTCCTTCCCTTTCCAAACCTGAGACCCTGTCTATAGCATGAGATGTCATATACAACTCCTTCCCATTCCAATCCTGAGACCCTTCCTATAGCACGAGATGTGATATCTCAATGCTTATACCAAACCTGAGACCCTTCCTATAACATGAAATGTGATATCCAACTCCTTCCCATTCCAACCTGTGACCCTTCCTATAGCATGAGATGGGATATCTCAATGCTTCTAATACCAAACCTGAGACTCTTCCTATAACATGAAATGTGATATCCAACTCCTTCCCTTTCCAAACCTGAGAGCCTATCTATAGCATGAGATGTGATATCCAAGTCCTTCCCATTCCAATCCTGAGACACTTCCGATAGCAGAGATGTGATATCTCAATGCTTATACCAAACCTGAGACCCTTCCTATAACATGAGATGTGATATCCAACTCCTTCCCGTTCCAAACCTGAGACCCTTCCTTTAGCATGAGATGTGATATCCAGCTCCTTCCCATTCCAATCCTGAGACCCTTCCTATAGCATGAGATGTGATATCTCAATGCTTATACCAAACCTGAGACCCTTCCTATAGCTTGAGATGTGATATCCAACTTCTTCCCATTCCAATCCTGAGACCCTTCCTATAGCATGAGATGTGATATCTCAAGGCCTCTAATACCAAACCTGAGATCCTTCCTCTAACATAAAATATGATATATCCAACTCCTTCCCCTTCCAAACCTGAGAGCCTTCCTATAGCATGAGATATGATATCCAAGTCCTTCCCATCCAATCCTGAGACCCTTCCTATAACATGAAATGTGATATCCAACTCCTTCCCATTCCAACCTGAGACCCTTCCTATAGCATGAGATGGGATATCCAACTCCTTCCAAATCCAAACTGATACCCTTCCGATAGCATGAGATGTGATATCCCAATGCTTCTACCAAACCTGAGACCCATACTATGGCATGAGATGTGATATCAAACTCCTTCCCATTCCAATCCTGAGACCCTACCTATAGCTTGAGATGTGATATCCAACTCCTTCCCATTCCAATTCTCAGACCCTTCCTATACCATGAGACTTGATATCTCAATGCTTCTAATACAAAACCTGCGACCCGTCCTATAACATGAGATGTGATATCCAAATCCTTCCCCTTCCAAACCTTAGACCCTTCCTTTATCATGAGATGTGATATCCAATTCTTTCCCATTCCAATCCTGAGACCCTTCCGATATCATGATATTTGTTATCTCAATGCTTCTAATATCAAACTTGAGACCCTCCCTATAGCATGAGATGTGACATCCAAGTCCTCCCCATTCCAATCCTGAGACTCTTCCTATAGCATGAGATGTGATATCTCAATGCTTCTAATACCAAACCTGAGACCCTTCCTATAACATGAGATGGGATATCCAACTCCTTCCCATTCCAATCCTGAGACCCTTCCGATAGCAGAGATGTGATATCTCAATGCTTATACCAAACCTGAGACCCTTCCTATGGCCTGATTTGTCATATACAACTCCTTCCCATTCCAATCCTGAGACCCTTCCTATAGCATGAGATGTGATATCTCAATGCTTATACCAAATCCGAGACCCTTGCTATAGCATGAGATGTGATATCCAACTCCTTCCCATTCCAATCCTGAGACCCTTCCTATAGCATGAGATGTGATGTCTCAATGCTTCTAATACCAAACCTGAGATCCTTCCTATAACATGAGATGTGATATCCAACCCCTTCCCATTCCAATCCTGAGACCCTTATGATAGCATGAGATGTGATATCTCAATGCCTCTAATACCAAACCTGAGATACTTCTGATAGCATGAGATGTGATATCTCAATGCTTCTAGTACCAAACCTGAGATCCTTCCTATAACATGAGATGTGATTTCCAAATCCTTCCACTTCCAAACCTGAGACCCTCCCTTTAGCATGAGATGTGATATCCAACTCCTTCCCATTCCAATCCTGAGACCCTTCTGATAGCATGAGATGTGATATTTCAATGCCTCTAATACCAAACCTGAGATCCTACCTCTAACATGAAATGTGATATCCATCTCCTTCCCTTTCCAAACCTGAGACCCTGCCTATAGCATGAGATGTGATATCAAAAGTCCTTCCCATTCCAATCCTGAGACCCTTCCTATAGCATGTGATGTGATATCTAAATGATTATACCAAACCTGAGACCCTTCCTATGGCATGAGATGTCATATACAACTCCTTCCCATTCCAATCCTGAGACCCTTCCTATAACATGAGATGTGATATCTCAATGCTTATACCAAACCTGAGACCCTTCCTATAGCATGAGATGTGATATCCAACTTCTTCCCATTCCAATCCTGAGACCCTTCCTATAACATGAGATGTGATGTCTCAATGCTTCTAATACCAAACCTGAGACCCTTCCTATAACATGAGATGGGATATCCAACTCCTTCCCATTCCAATCCTGAGACTCTTCCGATAGCAGAGATGTGATATCTCAATGCTTATACCAAACCTGAGACCCTTCCTATGGCCTGAGATGTCATATACAACTCTTTCCCATTCCAATCCTGAGACCGTTCCTATAGCATGAGATGTGATGTCTCAATGCTTCTAATACCAAACCTGAGATCCTTCCTATAACATGAGATGTGATATCCAACTCCTTCCCATTCCAATCCTGAGACCCTTATGATAGCATGAGATGTGATATCTCAATGCCTCTAATACCAAACCTGAGATACTTCCGATAGCATGAGATGTGATATCTCAAAGCTTCTAATACCAAACCTGAGATCCTTCCTATAACATGAGATGTGATTTCCAAATCCTTCCCCTTCCAAACCTGAGACCCTCCCTTTAGCATGAGATGTGATATCCAACTCCTTCCCATTCCAATCCTGAGACCCTTCCGATAGCAGAGATGTGATATCTCAATGCTTATACCAAACCTGAGACCCTTCCTATGGCATGAGATGTCATATACAACTCCTTCCCATTCCAATCCTGAGACCCTTCCTATAACATGAGATGTGATATCTCAATGCTTATACCAAACCTGAGACCCTTCCTATAGCATGAGATGTGATATCCAACTTCTTCCCATTCCAATCCTGAGACCCTTCCTATAACATGAGATGTGATGTCTCAATGCTTCTAATACCAAACCTGAGACCCTTCCTATAGCATGAGATGTGATATCCAACTCTTTCCCATTCCAATCCTGAGACCCTTCCGATATCATGATATTTGTTATCTCAATGCTTCTAATATCAAACTTGAGACCCTCCCTATAGCATGAGATGTGACATCCAAGTCCTCCCCATTCCAATCCTGAGACTCTTCCTATAGCATGAGATGTGATATCTCAATGCTTCTAATACCAAACCTGAGACCCTTCCTATAACATGAGATGGGATATCCAACTCCTTCCCATTCCAATCCTGAGACCCTTCCGATAGCAGAGATGTGATATCTCAATGCTTATACCAAACCTGAGACCCTTCCTATGGCCTGATTTGTCATATACAACTCCTTCCCATTCCAATCCTGAGACCCTTCCTATAGCATGAGATGTGATATCTCAATGCTTATACCAAATCCGAGACCCTTCCTATAGCATGAGATGTGATATCCAACTCCTTCCCATTCCAATCCTGAGACCCTTCCTATAGCATGAGATGTGATGTCTCAATGCTTCTAATACCAAACCTGAGATCCTTCCTATAACATGAGATGTGATATCCAACCCCTTCCCATTCCAATCCTGAGACCCTTATGATAGCATGAGATGTGATATCTCAATGCCTCTAATACCAAACCTGAGATACTTCTGATAGCATGAGATGTGATATCTCAATGCTTCTAGTACCAAACCTGAGATCCTTCCTATAACATGAGATGTGATTTCCAAATCCTTCCACTTCCAAACCTGAGACCCTCCCTTTAGCATGAGATGTGATATCCAACTCCTTCCCATTCCAATCCTGAGACCCTTCTGATAGCATGAGATGTGATATTTCAATGTCTCTAATACCAAACCTGAGATCCTACCTCTAACATGAAATGTGATATCCATCTCCTTCCCTTTCCAAACCTGAGACCCTGCCTATAGCATGAGATGTGATATCAAAAGTCCTTCCCATTCCAATCCTGAGACCCTTCCTATAGCATGTGATGTGATATCTAAATGCTTATACCAAACCTGAGACCCTTCCTATGGCATGAGATGTCATATACAACTCCTTCCCATTCCAATCCTGAGACCCTTCCTATAACATGAGATGTGATATCTCAATGCTTATACCAAACCTGAGACCCTTCCTATAGCATGAGATGTGATATCCAACTTCTTCCCATTCCAATCCTGAGACCCTTCCTATAACATGAGATGTGATGTCTCAATGCTTCTAATACCAAACCTGAGACCCTTCCTATAACATGAGATGGGATATCCAACTCCTTCCCATTCCAATCCTGAGACTCTTCCGATAGCAGAGATGTGATATCTCAATGCTTATACCAAACCTGAGACCCTTCCTATGGCCTGAGATGTCATATACAACTCCTTCCCATTCCAATCCTGAGACCGTTCCTATAGCATGAGATGTGATGTCTCAATGCTTCTAATACCAAACCTGAGATCCTTCCTATAACATGAGATGTGATATCTCACTGCTTATACCAAACCTGAGACCCTTCCTATAGCAAGAGATGTGATATCCAACTCCTTCCCATTCCAATCCTGAGACCCTTCCTATAGCATGAGATGTGATATCTCAATGCTTCTAATATCAAACTTGAGACCCTCCCTATAGCATGAGATGTGATATCCAAGTCCTTCCGATTCCAATCCTGAGACACTTCCTATAGCATGAGATGTGATATCTCAATGCTTCTAATACCAAACCTGAGACTCTTCCTATAACATGAGATGGGATATCCAACTCCTTCCCATTCCAATCCTGAGACCCTTCCGATAGCATGAGATGTGCTGTCTCAATGCTTCTAATACCAAACCTGAGATCCTTCCTATAACATGAGATGTGATATCCAACTCCTTCCCATTCCAATCCTGAGACCCTTCCTATAGCATGAGATGTGATATCTCAATGCTTATACCAAACCTGAGACCCTTCCTATAGCATGAGATGTGATATCCAACTCCTTCCCATTCCAATCCTGAGACCCTTCCT
The DNA here is from genome assembly GCF_040938575.1 of Ambystoma mexicanum. Classification (NCBI taxonomy): domain Eukaryota; kingdom Metazoa; phylum Chordata; class Amphibia; order Caudata; family Ambystomatidae; genus Ambystoma; species Ambystoma mexicanum. The sequence goes on along the minus strand of NC_090923.1, from coordinate 1,501,098,614 downwards.
ATAGCATGAGATGTGATATCTCAATGCCTCTAATACCAAACCTGCGATCCTTCCTCTAACATGAAATGTGATATCGAACTCCTTCCCTTTCCAAACCTGAGAGCCTACCTATAGCATGAGATGTGATATCCAAGTCCTTCCCATTCCAATCTTTAGACCCTTCCTACAGCATGCAATATGATATCTCAATGATTCTAATAACAAACCTGAGACCCGTCCTATAACATGAGATGGGATATCCAACACCTTCCCATTCCAATCCTGAGACACTTCCGATAGCAGAGATGTGATATCTCAATGCTTATACCAAACCTGAGACCCTTCCTATAACATGAGATGTGATATCCAACTCCTTCCCGTTTCAAACCTGAGACCCTTCCTATAGCATATGTGATATCCAACTCCTTCCCATTCCAAACAAGAGACCCTTCCTATAGCAAGAATGTAATATCCAACTCCTTCCCATTCCAATCCTGAGACCATTCCTATAGCATGAGATGTGATATCTCAATGCTTCTAATACCAAACCTGAGATCCTTCCTATGACATGAGATGTGATATCCAATTCCTCCCCATTACAAACCTGAGAACCTTCCTACAGCATGCGATGTGATATCTCAATGCTTCTAATACCAAACCTGAGACCAGTCCTATAACATGAGATTGGATATCCAACTCCTTCCCCTTCCAAACCTGAGACCCTTCCTATAGCATGAGATGTGATATCCAACTTCTTCCCATTCCAATCCTGAAACCCTTCCTATAACATGAGATGTGATGTCTCAATGCTTCTAATACCAAACCTGAGATCTTTCCTATAACATGAGATGTGATATCCAACTGCTTCCCATTCCAATCCTGAGACCCTTCCTATAGCATGAGATGTGCTATCTCAATGCTTATACCAAACCTGAGACCCTTCCTAAAGCTTGAGATGTGATATCCAACTCCTTCCCATTCCAATCCTGAGACCCTTCCTATAACATGAAATGTGATATCCAACTCCTTCCCATTCCAACCTGAGACCCTTCCTATAGCATGAGATGGGATATCCAACTCCTTCCAAATCCAATACTGATACCCTTCCAATAGCATGAGATGTGATATCCCAATGCTTCTACCAAATCTGAGAACCATACTATGGCATGAGATGTGATATCAAACTCCTTCCCATTCCAATCCTGAGACTCTTCCTATAGCTTGAGATGTGATATCCAAATCCTTCCCATTCCAATTCTGAGACCCTTCCTATACCATGAGACTTGATATCTCAATGCTTCTAATACCAAACCTGAGACCCGTCCTATAACATGAGATGTGATATCCAAATCTTTCCCCTTCCAAACCTTAGACCCTTCCTTTATCATGAGATGTGATATCCAACCCCTTCCCATTCCAATCCTGAGACCCTTCCGATATCATGAGATTTGTTATCTCAATGCTTCTAATATCAAAATTGAGACCCGTCCTATAACATGAGATGTGATATCCAAATCTTTCCCCTTCCAAACCTTAGACCCTTCCTTTATCATGAGATGGGATATCCAACTCCTTCCCATTCCAATCCTGAGACCCTTCCGATAGCAGAGATGTGATATCTCAATGCTTATACCAATCCTGAGACCCTTCCTATGGCCTGAGATGTCATATACAACTCCTTCCCAATCCAATCCTGAGACCCTTCCTATATCATGAAATGTGATATCTCAATGCTTATACCAAACCCGAGACCCTTCCTATAGCATGAGATGTGATATCCAACTTCTTCCCATTCCAATCCTGAGACCCTTCCTATAACATGAGATGTGATGTCTCAATGCTTCTAATACCAAACCTGAGACCCTTCCTATAACATGAGATGGGATATCCAACTCCTTCCCATTCCAATCCTGAGACTCTTCCGATAGCAGAGATGTGATATCTCAATGCTTATACCAAACCTGAGACCCTTCCTATGGCCTGAGATGTCATATACAACTCCTTCCCATTCCAATCCTGAGACCGTTCCTATAGCATGAGATGTGATGTCTCAATGCTTCTAATACCAAACCTGAGATCCTTCCTATAACATGAGATGTGATATCCAACTCCTTCCCATTCCAATCCTGAGACCCTTATGATAGCATGAGATGTGATATCTCAATGCCTCTAATACCAAACCTGAGATACTTCCGATAGCATGAGATGTGATATCTCAAAGCTTCTAATACCAAACCTGAGATCCTTCCTATAACATGAGATGTGATTTCCAAATCCTTCCCCTTCCAAACCTGAGACCCTCCCTTTAGCATGAGATGTGATATCCAACTCCTTCCCATTCCAATCCTGAGACCCTTCCGATAGCAGAGATGTGATATCTCAATGCTTATACCAAACCTGAGACCCTTCCTATGGCATGAAATGTCATATACAACTCCTTCCCATTCCAATCCTGAGACCCTTCCTATAGCATGAGATGTGATATCTCAATGCTTATACCAAAGCTGAGACCCTTCCTATAGCATGAGATGTGATATCCAACTTTTTCCCATTCCAATCCTGAGACCCTTCCTATAACATGAGATGTGATATCTCAATGCTTCTAATACCAAACCTGAGATCTTTCCTATAACATGAGATGTGATATCCAACTCCTTCCCATTCCAATCCTGAGACCCTTCCTATAGCATGAGATGTGATATCACAATGCTTATACATAACCTGAGACCGTTCCTATAGCTTGAGATGTGATATCCAACTCCTTCCCATTCCAATCCTGAGACCCTTCCTATAGCATGAGATGTGATATCTCAAGACCTCTAATACCAAACCTGAGATCGTTCCTCTAACATGAAATGTGATATCCAACTCCTTCCCCTTCCAAACCTGAGAGCCTTCCTATAGCATGAGATATGATAGCCAAGTCCTTCCAATTCCAATCCTGAGACCCTTCCTATAACATGAAATGTGATATCCAACTCCTTCCCATTCCAACCTGAGACCCTTCCTATAGCATGAGATGGGATATCTCAATGCTTCTAATACCAAACCTGAGACTCTTCCTATAACATGAAATGTGATATCCATCTCCTTCCCTTTCCAAACCTGAGACCCTGTCTATAGCATGAGATGTCATATACAACTCCTTCCCATTCCAATCCTGAGACCCTTCCTATAGCACGAGATGTGATATCTCAATGCTTATACCAAACCTGAGACCCTTCCTATAGCATGAGATGTGATATCCAACTCCTTCCCATTCCAATCCTGAGACCCTTCCTATAGCCTGAGATGTGATATCTCAATGCCTCTGATACCAAACCTGAGATCCTTCCTCTAACATGAAATGTGATATCCAACTCCTTCCCTTTCCAAACCTGAGAGCCTATCTATAGCATGAGATGTGATATCCAAGTCCTTCCCATTCCAATCCTGAGACACTTCCGATAGCAGAGATGTGATATATCAATGCTTATACCAAACCTGAGACCCTTCCTATAACATGAGATGTGATATCCAACTCCTTCCCGTTCCAAACCTGAGACCCTTCCTTTAGCATGAGATGTTATTCCAGCTCCTTCCCATTCCAATCCTGAGACACTTCCGATAGCATGAGATGTGATATCTCAATGCTTCTAATATCAAAACTGAGACCCTCCCTATAGCATGATATGTGATATCTAAGTCCTTCCCATTCCAATCCTGAGACCCTTCCTATAGCATGAGATGTGATATCTCAATGCTTCTACCAAACCTGAGACCCTTCCTTTAGCATGAGATGTGATAACCAACTCCTTCCCATTCCAATCCTGAGACCCTTCCTATAGCATGAGATGTGATATCTCAATACTTCTAATACCAAACCTGAGATCCTTCCGATAACATGAGATGTGATATCCAAATCCTTCCCCTTCCAAACCGGAGACCCTCCCTTTAGCATGAGATGTGATATCCAACTCCTTCCCATTCCAATCCTGAGACCCTTCTGATAGCATGAGATGTGATATCTCAATGCTTCTATACCAAACCTGAGATCCTTCCGATAGCATGAGATGTGATATCTCAATGCTTCTAATACCAAACCTGAGATCCTTCCTATAACATGAGATGTGATATCCAAATCCTTCCCCTTCCAAACCTGAGACCCTCCCTTTAGCATGAGATGTGATATCCAACTCCTTCCCATTCCAATCCTGAGACTCTTCTGATAGCATGAGATGTGATATCTCATTGCCTCTAATACCAAACCTGAGATCCTACCTCTAACATGAAATGTGATATCCAACTCTTTCCCCTTCCAAACCTGAGAGCCTTCCTATAGCATGAGATGTGATATCCAAGTCCTTCCCATTCCAATCCTGAGACCCTTCCTATAACATGAGATGTGATATCCAACTCCTTCCCATTCCAACCTGAGACCCTTCCTATAGCATGAGATGGGATATCCAACTCCTTCCAAATCCAATCCTGATACCCTTCCGATAGCATGAGATGTGATATCCCAATGCTTCTACCAAACCTGAGACCCATACTATGGCATGAGATGTGATATCAAACTCCTTCCCCTTCCAAACCTTAGACCCTTCCTTTATCATGAGATGTGATATCCAACTCCTTCCCATTCCATCCCTGAGACCCTCCCGATATCATGAGATGTGATATCTCAATGCTTCTAATATCAAACTTGAGACCCTCCCTATAGCATGAGATGTGATATCCAAGTCCTTCCCATTCCAATCCTGAGACCCTTCCTATAGCATGAGATGTGATATCTCAATGCTTCTAATACCAAACCTGAGACCCTTCCTATAACATGAGATGGGAATATCCAACTCCTTCCCATTACAATCCTGAGACCCTTCCGATAGCAGAGATGTGATATCTCAATGCTTATACCAAACGTGAGATCCTTCCTATAACATGAGATGTGATATCCAACTCCTTCCCATTCCAATCCTGAGACACTTCCTATAGCATGAGATGTGATATCTCACTGCTTATACCAAACCTGAGACCCTTCCTATAGCAAGAGATGTGATATCCAACTCCTTCCCATTCCAATCCTGAGACCCTTCCTATAGCATGAGATGTGATATCTCAATGCTTCTAATATCAAACTTGAGACCCTCCCTATAGCATGAGATGTGATATCCAAGTCCTTCCGATTCCAATCCTGAGACACTTCCTATAGCATGAGATGTGATATCTCAATGCTTCTAATACCAAACCTGAGACTCTTCCTATAACATGAGATGGGATATCCAACTCCTTCCCATTCCAATCCTGAGACCCTTCCGATAGCATGAGATGTGATGTCTCAATGCTTCTAATACCAAACCTGAGATCCTTCCTATAACATGAGATGTGATATCCAACTCCTTCCCATTCCAATCCTGAGACCCTTCCTATAGCATGAGATGTGATATCTCAATGCTTATACCAAACCTGAGACCCTTCCTATAGCATGAGATGTGATATCCAACTCCTTCCCATTCCAATCCTGAGACCCTTCCTATAGCATGAGATGTGATATCTCAATGCCTCTAATACCAAACCTGAGATCCTTCCTCTAACATGAAATGTGATATCGAACTCCTTCCCTTTCCAAACCTGAGAGCCTACCTATAGCATGAGATGTGATATCCAAGTCCTTCCCATTCCAATCTTTAGACCCTTCCTACAGCATGCAATATGATATCTCAATGATTCTAATAACAAACCTGAGACCCGTCCTATAACATGAGATGGGATATCCAACACCTTCCCATTCCAATCCTGAGACACTTCCGATAGCAGAGATGTGATATCTCAATGCTTATACCAAACCTGAGACCCTTCCTATAACATGAGATGTGATATCCAACTCCTTCCCGTTTCAAACCTGAGACCCTTCCTATAGCATATGTGATATCCAACTCCTTCCCATTCCAAACAAGAGACCCTTCCTATAGCAAGAATGTAATATCCAACTCCTTCCCATTCCAATCCTGAGACCATTCCTATAGCATGAGATGTGATATCTCAATGCTTCTAATACCAAACCTGAGATCCTTCCTATGACATGAGATGTGATATCCAATTCCTCCCCATTCCAAACCTGAGAACCTTCCTACAGCATGCGATGTGATATCTCAATGCTTCTAATACCAAACCTGAGACCAGTCCTATAACATGAGATTGGATATCCAACTCCTTCCCCTTCCAAACCTGAGACCCTTCCTATAGCATGAGATGTGATATCCAACTTCTTCCCATTCCAATCCTGAAACCCTTCCTATAACATGAGATGTGATGTCTCAATGCTTCTAATACCAAACCTGAGATCTTTCCTATAACATGAGATGTGATATCCAACTGCTTCCCATTCCAATCCTGAGACCCTTCCTATAGCATGAGATGTGCTATCTCAATGCTTATACCAAACCTGAGACCCTTCCTAAAGCTTGAGATGTGATATCCAACTCCTTCCCATTCCAATCCTGAGACCCTTCCTATAACATGAAATGTGATATCCAACTCCTTCCCATTCCAACCTGAGACCCTTCCTATAGCATGAGATGGGATATCCAACTCCTTCCAAATCCAATACTGATACCCTTCCAATAGCATGAGATGTGATATCCCAATGCTTCTACCAAATCTGAGAACCATACTATGGCATGAGATGTGATATCAAACTCCTTCCCATTCCAATCCTGAGACTCTTCCTATAGCTTGAGATGTGATATCCAAATCCTTCCCATTCCAATTCTGAGACCCTTCCTATACCATGAGACTTGATATCTCAATGCTTCTAATACCAAACCTGAGACCCGTCCTATAACATGAGATGTGATATCCAAATCTTTCCCCTTCCAAACCTTAGACCCTTCCTTTATCATGAGATGTGATATCCAACTCCTTCCCATTCCAATCCTGAGACCCTTCCGATATCATGAGATTTGTTATCTCAATGCTTCTAATATCAAAATTGAGACCCGTCCTATAACATGAGATGTGATATCCAAATCTTTCCCCTTCCAAACCTTAGACCCTTCCTTTATCATGAGATGGGATATCCAACTCCTTCCCATTCCAATCCTGAGACCCTTCCGATAGCAGAGATGTGATATCTCAATGCTTATACCAATCCTGAGACCCTTCCTATGGCCTGAGATGTCATATACAACTCCTTCCCAATCCAATCCTGAGACCCTTCCTATATCATGAAATGTGATATCTCAATGCTTATACCAAATCTTAGACCCTTCCTATAGCATGAGATGTGATATCCAACTCCTTCCCATTCCAATCCTGAGACCCTTCCTATAGCATGAGATGTGATGTCTCAATGCTTCTAATACCAAACCTGAGATCCTTCCTATAACATGAGATGTGATATCCAACTCCTTCCCATTCCAATCCTGAGACCCTTCCTATAGCATGAGATGTGATGTCTCAATGCTTCTAATACCAAACCTGAGAACCTTCCTACAGCATGCGATGTGATATCTCAATGCTTCTAATACCAAACCTGAGACCAGTCCTATAACATGAGATTGGATATCCAACTCCTTCCCCTTCCAAACCTGAGACCCTTCCTATAGCATGAGATGTGATATCCAACTTCTTCCCATTCCAATCCTGAGACCCTTCCTATAACATGAGATGTGATGTCTCAATGCTTCTAATACCAAACCTGAGATCTTTCCTATAACATGAGATGTAATATCCAACTCCTTCCCATTCCAATCCTGAGACCCTTCCTATAGCATGAGATGTGCTATCGCAATGCTTATACCAAACCTGAGACCCTTCCTAACGCTTGAGATGTGATATCCAACTCCTTCCCATTCCAATCCTGAGACCCTTCCTATAGCATGATATGTGATATCTCAATGCCTCTAACACCAAACCTGAGATCCTTCCTCTAACATGAGATGTGATATCCAAGTCCTTCCCATTCCAATCCTTAGACCCTTCCTACAGCATGCAATATGATATCTCAATGATTCTAATAACAAACCTGAGACCCGTCCTATAACATGAGATGGGATATCCAACACCTTCCCATTCCAATCCTGAGACACTTCCGATAGCAGAGATGTGATATCTCAATGCTTATAACAAACCTGAGACCCTTCCTATAACATGAGATGTGATATCCAACTCCTTCCCGTTTCAAACCTGAGACCCTTCCTATAGCATATGTGATATCCAACTCCTTCCCATTCCAAACCTGAGAACCTTCCTACAGCATGCGATGTGATATCTCAATGCTTCTAATACCAAACCTGAGACCAGTCCTATAACATGAGATTGGATATCCAACTCCTTCCCCTTCCAAACCTGAGAAACCTTCCTATAGCATGAGATGTGATATCCAACTTCTTCCCATTCCAATCCTGAGACCCTTCCTATAACATGAGATGTGATGTCTCAATGCTTCTAATACCAAACCTGAGATCTTTCCTATAACATGAGATGTGATATCCAACTCCTTCCCATTCCAATCCTGAGACCCTTCTGATAGCATGAGATGTGATATTTCAATGCCTCTAATACCAAACCTGAGATCCTACCTCTAACATGAAATGTGATATCCATCTCCTTCCCTTTCCAAACCTGAGACCCTGCCTATAGCATGAGATGTGATATCCAAGTCCTTTCCATTCCAATCCTGAGACCCTTCCGATAGCAGAGATGTGATATCTCAATGCTTATACCAATCCTGAGACCCTTCCTATGGCCTGAGATGTCATATACAACTCCTTCCCAATCCAATCCTGAGACCCTTCCTATATCATGAAATGTGATATCTCAATGCTTATACCAAATCTGAGACCCTTCCTATAGCATGAGATGTGATATCCAACTCCTTCCCATTCCAATCCTGAGACCCTTCCTATAGCATGAGATGTGATGTCTCAATGCTTCTAATACCAAACCTGAGATCCTTCCTATAACATGAGATGTGATATCCAACTCCTTCCCATTCCAATCCTGAGACCCTTCCTATAGCATGAGATGTGATGTCTCAATGCTTCTAATACCAAACCTGAGAACCTTCCTACAGCATGCGATGTGATATCTCAATGCTTCTAATACCAAACCTGAGACCAGTCCTATAACATGAGATTGGATATCCAACTCCTTCCCCTTCCAAACCTGAGACCCTTCCTATAGCATGAGATGTGATATCCAACTTCTTCCCATTCCAATCCTGAGACCCTTCCTATAACATGAGATGTGATGTCTCAATGCTTCTAATACCAAACCTGAGATCTTTCCTATAACATGAGATGTAATATCCAACTCCTTCCCATTCCAATCCTGAGACCCTTCCTATAGCATGAGATGTGCTATCGCAATGCTTATACCAAACCTGAGACCCTTCCTAACGCTTGAGATGTGATATCCAACTCCTTCCCATTCCAATCCTGAGACCCTTCCTATAGCATGAGATGTGATATCTCAATGCTTATACCAAATCTGAGACCCTTCCTATAGCATGAGATGTGATATCCAACTCCTTCCCATTCCAATCCTGAGACCCTTCCTATAGCATGAGATGTGATGTCTCAATGCTTCTAATACCAAACCTGAGATCCTTCCTATAACATGAGATGTGATATCCAACTCCTTCCCATTCCAATCCTGAGACCCTTATGATAGCATGAGATGTGATATCTCAATGCCTCTAATACCAAACCTGAGATACTTCCGATAGCATGAGATGTGATATCTCAATGCTTCTAATACCAAACCTGAGATCCTTCCTATAACATGAGATGTGATTTCCAAATCCTCCCCCTTCCAAACCTGAGACCCTCCCTTTAGCATGAGATGTGATATCCAACTCCTTCCCATTCCAATCCTGAGACCCTTCTGATAGCATGAGATGTGATATCTCAATGCCTCTAATTCCAAACCTGAGATCCTACCTCTAACATGAAATGTGATATCCATCTCCTTCCCTTTCCAAACCTGAGACCCTGCCTATAGCATGAGATGTGATATCCAAGTCCTTCCCATTCCAATCCTGAGACCCTTCCTATAGCATGTGATGTGATATCTCAATGCTTATACCAAACCTGAGACCCTTCCTATGGCATGAGATGTCATATACAACTCCTTCCCATTCCAATCCTGAGACCCTTCCTATAGCATGAGATGTGATATCTCAATGCTTATACCAAACCTGAGACCCTTCCTATAGCATGAGATGTGATATCCAAGTCCTTCCCATTCCAATCCTGAGACCCTTCCTATAGCATGTGATGTGATATCTCAATGCTTATACCAAACCTGAGACCCTTCCTATGGCATGAGATGTCATATACAACTCCTTCCCATTCCAACCCTGAGACCCTTCCTATAGCATGAGATGTGATATCTCAATGCTTATACCAAACCTGAGACCCTTCCTATAGCATGAGATGTGATATCCAACTTCTTCCCATTCCAATCCTGAGACCCTTCCTATAGCATGAGATGTGATATCTCAATGCTTATACCAAACCTGAGACCCTTCCTATAGCTTGAGATGTGATATCCAACTCCTTCCCATTCAATCCTGAGACCCTTCCTATAGCATGAGATGTGATATCTCAAGGCCCCTAATACCAAACCTGAGATCCTTCCTCTAACATGAAATGTGATATCCAACTCTTTCCCCTTCCAAACCTGAGAGCCTTCCTATAGCATGAGATATGATATCCAAGTCCTTCCCATTCCAATCCTGAGACCCTTCCTATAACATGAAATGTGATATCCAACTCCTTCCCATTCTAACCTGAGACCCTTCCTATAGCATGAGATGGGATATCCAACTCCTTCCAAATCCAATACTGATACCCTTCCGATAGCATGAGATGTGATATCCCAATGCTTCTACCAAACCTGAGACCCATACTATGGCATGAGATGTGATATCAAACTCCTTCCCATTCCAATCCTGAGACGCTTCCTATAACTTGAGATGTGATATCCAACTCCTTCCCATTCCAATTCTGAGACCCTTCTTATACCATGAGACTTGATATCTCAATGCTTCTAATACCAAACCTGAGACCCGTCCTATAACATGAGATGTGATATCCAAATCCTTCCCCTTCCAAACCTTAGACCCTTCCTTTATCATGAGATGTGATATCCAACTCCTTCCCATTCCAATCCTGAGACCCTTCCGATATCATGAGATTTGTTATCTCAATGCTTCTAATATCAAACTTGAGACCCTCCCTATAGCATGAGATGTGACATCCAAGTCCTTCCCATTCCAATCCTGAGACCCTTCCTATAGCATGAGATGTGATATCTCAATGCTTCTAATACCAAACCTGAGACCCTTCCTATAACATGAGATGGGATATCCAACTCCTTCCCATTCCAATCCTGAGACCCTTCCGATAGCAGAGATGTGATATCTCAATGCTTATACCAAACCTGAGACCCTTCCTAAGGCCTGAGATGTCATATACAACTCCTTCCCATTCCAATCCTGAGACCCTTCCTATAGCATGAGATGTGATATCTCAATGCTTATACCAAATCTGAGACCCTTCCTATAGCATGAGATGTGATATCCAACACCTTCCCATTCCAATCCTGAGACCCTTCCTATAGCATGAGAAGTGATATCTCCATGCTTATACCAAACCTGAGACCCTTCCTATAGCATGAGATGTGATATCCAAATCCTTCCCATTCCAATCCTGAGACCCTTCCTATAGCATGAGATGTGATATCTCAATGCTTATACCAAACCTGAGAGCCTACCTATAGCATGAGATGTGATATCCAAGTCCATCCCATTCCAATCCTTAGACCCTTCCTACAGCATGCGATGTGATATCTCAATGATTCTAATACCAAACCAGAGACCCGTCCTTTAACATGAGATGGGATATCCAACTCCTTCCCATTCCAATCCTGAGCCACTCCTGATAGCAGAGATGTGATATCTCAATGCTTATACCAAACCTGAGACCCTTCCTATAACATGAGATGTGATATCCAACTCCTTCCCGTTCCAAACCTGAGACACTTCCTATAGCATATGTGATATCCAACTCCTTCCCATTCCAAACATGAGACCCTTCCTATAGCAAGAATGTAATATCCACCTCCTACCCATTCCAATCCTGAGACCATTCCTATAGCATGAGATGTGATATATCAATGCTTCTAATACCAAACCTGAGATCCTTCCTATGACATGAGATGTGATATCCATATCCTTCCCATTCCAATCCTGAGACCCTTCCTATAGCAAGAGATGTGATATCCAAATCCTTCCCATTCCAATCCTGAGACCCTTCCTATAACATGAGATGTGATATTCAACTCCTTCCCATTCCAACTTGAGACACTTCCTATAGCATGAGAAGGGATATCCAACTCCTTCCCAATCCAATCCTGAGAACCTTCCGATAGTAGAGATGTGATATCTCAATGCTTATACCAAACCTGAGACCCTTCCTATGGCATGAGATGTGATATCCAACTCCTTGCCATTCAAATCCTGAGACCCTTCCTATAGCATGAGATGTGATTTCTCAATTCTTCTACCAAACCTGAGACCCTTCCTTTAGCATGAGATGTGATATCCAAATCCTTCACATTCCAATCCTGAGACCCTTCCTATAGCATGAGATGTGATATCTCAATGCTTCTAATACCAAACCTGAGATCCTTCCTATAACATGAGATGTGATATCCAATTCCTTCCCATTCCAAACCTGAGACCCTTCCTATTGGATGAGATGTGATATCCAACTCCTTCCCATTCCAACCCTGAGACCCTTCCTATACCATGAGATGTGATATCTCAATGCTTCTAATACCAAACCTGGGAACCGTCCTATAACATGAGATGTGATATCTCAATGTTTCTAATAAAAAACCTGAGACCCTTCCTATAACATGAGATGTGATATCCAATTCCTTCCCATTCCAAACCTGAGACCCTTCCTATTGGATGAGATGTGATATCCAAATCCTTCCCCTTCCAAACCTGAGACCCTTCCTTTAGCATGAGATGTGATATCCAAATACTTCTCATTCCAATCCTAAAACCCTTCCTATAGCATGAGATTTGATATCTCAATGTTTCTAATAAAAAACCTGAGACCCTTCCTATAGCAAGAGATGTGATATCCAAATCCTTCCCATTCCAATCCTGAGACCCTTCCTGTATATAACATGAGATGTGATATCCAACTCCTTCCCATTCCAACCTGAGACCCTTCCTATAGCATGAGATGTGATATCCAACTCCTTACCATTCAAATCCTGAGACCCTCCCTATAACAAGAGATGTCATATCCAACTCCTTCCCATTCCAAACCTGAGACCCTTCCTATAACATGAGATGTGATATCCAACTCCTTCCCATTCCAAACCTGAGACCCTTCCGATAGCATGAGCTGTGATATCTCAATGCTTCAAAAACCAAACATGAGAACCATCCTATAACATGAGATGTGAAATCCAAATCCTTCCCTTCCCAAACCTGAGACTCTTCCTATAGCATGAGATGTGATATCTCAATGCTTCTACCAAACCTGAAACCCTTCCTATAGCATGAGATGTGATAACTCAATGCTTATACCAAACCTGAGACCCTTCCTATGGCATGAGATGTCATATACAACTCCTTCCCATTCCAACCCTGAGACCCTTCCTATAGCATGAGATGTGATATCTCAATGCTTATACCAAACCTGAGACCCTTCCTATAGCATGAGATGTGATATCCAACTTCTTCCCATTCCAATCCTGAGACCCTTCCTATAGCATGAGATGTGATATCACAATGCTTCTAATACCAAACCTGAGACCCATCCTGTAACATGAGATGTGATATCCAAATCCTTCCCCTTCCAAACCTGAGACCCTTCCTTTAGCATGAGGTGTGATATCCAGCTCCTCCCATTCCAATCCTGAGTCCCTTCCGATAGCAGAGATGTGATATTTCAATGCTTATACCAAACCTGAGACCCTTCCCATAGCATGAGATGTGATATCCAACTCCTTCCCATTCCAATCCTGAGACCCTGCCTATAGCATGAGATGTGATATCCAAGTCCTTCCCATTCCAATCCTGAGACCCTTCCTATAGCATGTGATGCGATAACTCAATGCTTATACCAAACCTGAGACCCTTCCTATGGCATGAGATGTCATATACAACTCCTTCCCATTCCAACCCTGAGACCCTTCCTATAGCATGAGATGTGATATCTCAATGCTTATACCAAACCTGAGACCCTTCCTATAGCATGAGATGTGATATCCAACTTCTTCCCATTCCAATCCTGAGACCCTTCCTATAGCATGAGATGTGATATCTCAATGCTTATACCAAACCTGAGACCCTTCCTATAGCTTGAGATGTGATATCCAACTCCTTCCCATTCCAATCCTGAGACCCTTCCTATAGCATGAGATGTGATATCTCAAGGCCCCTAATACCAAACCTGAGATCCTTCCTCTAACATGAAATGTGATATCCAACTCCTTCCCCTTCCAAACCTGAGAGCCTTCCTATAGCATGAGATATGATATCCAAGTCCTTCCCATTCCAATCCTGAGACCCTTCCTATAACATGAAATGTGATATCCAACTCCTTCCCATTCTAACCTGAGACCCTTCCTATAGCATGAGATGGGATATCCAACTCCTTCCAAATCCAATACTGATACCCTTCCGATAGCATGAGATGTGATATCCCAATGCTTCTACAAAACCTGAGACCCATACTATGGCATGAGATGTGATATCAAACTCCTTCCCATTCCAATCCTGAGACGCTTCCTATAGCTTGAGATGTGATATCCAACTCCTTCCCATTCCAATTCTGAGACCCTTCTTATACCATGAGACTTGATATCTCAATGCTTCTAATACCAAACCTGAGACCCGTCCTATAACATGAGATGTGATATCCAAATCCTTCCCCTTCCAAACCTTAGACCCTTCCTTTATCATGAGATGTGATATCCAACTCCTTCCCATTCCAATCCTGAGACCCTTCCGATATCATGAGATTTGTTATCTCAATGCTTCTAATATCAAACTTGAGACCCTCCCTATAGCATGAGATGTGACATCCAAGTCCTTCCCATTCCAATCCTGAGACCCTTCCTATAGCATGAGATGTGATATCTCAATGCTTCTAATACCAAACCTGAGACCCTTCCTATAACATGAGATGGGATATCCAACTCCTTCCCATTCCAATCCTGAGACCCTTCCGATAGCAGAGATGTGATATCTCAATGCTTATACCAAACCTGAGACCCTTCCTAAGGCCTGAGATGTCATATACAACTCCTTCCCATTCCAATCCTGAGACCCTTCCTATAGCATGAGATGTGATATCTCAATGCTTATACCAAATCTGAGACCCTTCCTATAGCATGAGATGTGATATCCAACACCTTCCCATTCCAATCCTGAGACCCTTCCTATAGCATGAGAAGTGATATCTCCATGCTTATACCAAACCTGAGACCCTTCCTATAGCATGAGATGTGATATCCATATCCTTCCCATTCCAATCCTGAGACCCTTCCTATAGCAAGAGATGTGATATCCAAATCCTTCCCATTCCAATCCTGAGACCCTTCCTATAACATGAGATGTGATATTCAACTCCTTCCCATTCCAACTTGAGACACTTCCTATAGCATGAGAAGGGATATCCAACTCCTTCCCAATCCAATCCTGAGAACCTTCCGATAGCAGAGATGTGATATCTCAATGCTTATACCAAACCTGAGACCCTTCCTATGGCATGAGATGTGATATCCAACTCCTTGCCATTCAAATCCTGAGACCCTTCCTATAGCATGAGATGTGATTTCTCAATGCTTCTACCAAACCCGAGACCCTTCCTTTAGCATGAGATGTGATATCCAAATCCTTCACATTCCAATCCTGAGACCCTTCCTATAGCATGAGATGTGATATCTCAATGCTTCTAATACCAAACCTGAGATCCTTCCTATAACATGAGATGTGATATCCAATTCCTTCCCATTCCAAACCTGAGACCCTTCCTATTGGATGAGATGTGATATCCAACTCCTTCCCATTCCAACCCTGAGACCCTTCCTATACCATGAGATGTGATATCTCAATGCTTCTAATACCAAACCTGGGAACCGTCCTATAACATGAGATGTGATATCTCAATGTTTCTAATAAAAAACCTGAGACCCTTCCTATAACATGAGATGTGATATCCAATTCCTTCCCATTCCAAACCTGAGACCCTTCCTATTGGATGAGATGTGATATCCAAATCCTTCCCCTTCCAAACCTGAGACCCTTCCTATACCATGAGATGTGATATCTCAATGCTTCTAATACCAAACCTGGGAACCGTCCTATAACATGAGATTTGATATCTCAATGTTTCTAATAAAAAACCTGAGACCCTTCCTATAGCAAGAGATGTGATATCCAAATCCTTCCCATTCCAATCCTGAGACCCTTCCTGTATATAACATGAGATGTGATATCCAACTCCTTCCCATTCCAACCTGAGACCCTTCCTATAGCATGAGATGTGATATCCAACTCCTTACCATTCAAATCCTGAGACCCTCCCTATAACAAGAGATGTCATATCCAACTCCTTCCCATTCCAAACCTGAGACCCTTCCTATAACATGAGATGTGATATCCAACTCCTTCCCATTCCAAACCTGAGACCCTTCCGATAGCATGAGCTGTGATATCTCAATGCTTCAAAAACCAAACATGAGAACCATCCTATAACATGAGATGTGAAATCCAAATCCTTCCCTTCCCAAACCTGGGACTCTTCCTATAGCATGAGATGTGATATCTCAATGCTTCTACCAAACCTGAAACCCTTCCTATAGCATGAGATGTGATAACTCAATGCTTATACCAAACCTGAGACCCTTCCTATGGCATGAGATGTCATATACAACTCCTTCCCATTCCAACCCTGAGACCCTTCCTATAGCATGAGATGTGATATCTCAATGCTTATACCAAACCTGAGACCCTTCCTATAGCATGAGATGTGATATCCAACTCCTTCCCATTCCAATCCTGAGACCCTTCTGATAGCATGAGATGTGATATCTCAATGCCTCTAATACCAAACCTGAGATCCTACCTCTAACATGAAATGTGATATCCATCTCCTTCCCTTTCCAAACCGAGACCCTGCCTATAGCATGAGATGTGATATCCAAGTCCTTCCCATTCCAATCCTGAGACCCTTCTTATAGCATGTGATGTGATATCTCAATGCTTATACCAAACCTGAGACCCTTCCTATGGCATGAGATGTCATATACAACTCCTTCCCATTCCAACCCTGAGACCCTTCCTATAGCATGAGATGAGATATCTCAATGCTTATACCAAACCTGAGACCCTTCCTATAGCATGAGATGTGATATCCAACTTCTTCCCATTCCAATCCTGAGACCCTTCCTATAGCATGAGATGTGATATCTCAATGCTTATACCAAACCTGAGACCCTTCCTATAGCATAAAATGTGATATCTCAATGCTTATACCAAACCTGAGACCCTTCCTATAGCATGAGATGTGATATCCAACTCCTTCCCATTCCAATCCTGAGACCCTTCCTATAGCATGAGATGTGATATCTCAATGCTTATACCAAACCTGAGACCCTTCCTATAGCATGAGATGTGATATCCAACTCCTTCCCATTCCAATCCTGAGACCCTTCCTATAGCATGAGATGTGATGTCTCAATGCTTCTAATACCAAACCTGAGATCCTTCCTATAACATGAGATGTGATATCCAACTCCTTCCCATTCCAATCCTGAGACCCTTCCTATAGCATGAGATGTGATATCTCAATGCCTCTTATACCAAACCTGAGATCCTTCCGATAGCATGAGATGTGATATCTCAATGCTTCTAATACCAAACCTGAGATCCTTCCTATAATATGAGATGTGATTTCCAAATCCTTACCCTTCCAAACCTGAGACCCTCCCTTTAGCATGAAATGTGATATCCAACTCCTTCCCATTCCAATCCTGAGACCCTTCTGATAGCATGAGATGTGATATCTCAATGCCTCTAATACCAAACCTGAGATCCTACCTCTAACATGAAATGTGATATCCATCTCCATCCCTTTCCAAACCTGAGACCCTGCCTATAGCATGAGATGTGATATCCAAGTCCTTCCCATTCCAATCCTGAGACCCTTCCTATAGCATGTGATGTGATATCTCAATGCTTATACCAAACCTGAGACCCTTCCTATGGCATGAGATGTCATATACAACTCCTTCCCATTCCAACCCTGAGACCCTTCCTATAGCATGAGATGTGATATCTCAATGCTTATACCAAACCTGAGACCCTTCCTATAGCATGAGATGTGATATCCAACTTCTTCCCATTCCAATCCTGAGACCCTTCCTATAGCATGAGATGTGATATCTCAATGCTTATACCAAACCTGAGACCCTTCCTATAGCTTGAGATGTGATATCCAACTCCTTCCCATTCAATCCTGAGACCCTTCCTATAGCATGAGATGTGATATCTCAAGGCCCCTAATACCAAACCTGAGATCCTTCCTCTAACATGAAATGTGATATCCAACTCCTTCCCCTTCAAAACCTGAGAGCCTTCCTATAGCATGAGATATGATATCCAAGTCCTTCCCATTCCAATCCTGAGACCCTTCCTATAACATGAAATGTGATATCCAACTCCTTCCCATTCTAACCTGAGACCCTTCCTATAGCATGAGATGGGATATCCAACTCCTTCCAAATCCAATACTGATACCCTTCCGAAAGCATGAGATGTGATATCCCAATGCTTCTACCAAACCTGAGACCCATACTATGGCATGAGATGTGATATCAAACTCCTTCCCATTCCAATCCTGAGACGCTTCCTATAACTTGAGATGTGATATCCAACTCCTTCCCATTCCAATTCTGAGACCCTTCTTATACCATGAGACTTGATATCTCAATGCTTCTAATACCAAACCTGAGACCCGTCCTATAACATGAGATGTGATATCCAAATCCTTCCCCTTCCAAACCTTAGACCCTTCCTTTATCATGAGATGTGATATCCAACTCCTTCCCATTCCAATCCTGAGACCCTTCCGATATCATGAGATTTGTTATCTCAATGCTTCTAATATCAAACTTGAGACCCTCCCTATAGCATGAGATGTGACATCCAAGTCCTTCCCATTCCAATCCTGAGACCCTTCGTATAGCATGAGATGTGATATCTCAATGCTTCTAATACCAAACCTGAGACCCTTCCTATAACATGAGATGGGATATCCAACTCCTTCCCATTCCAATCCTGAGACCCTTCCGATAGCAGAGATGTGATATCTCAATGCTTATACCAAACCTGAGACCCTTCCTAAGGCCTGAGATGTCATATACAACTCCTTCCCATTCCAATCCCGAGACCCTTCCTATAGCATGAGATGTGATATCTCAATGCTTATACCAAACCTGAGACCCTTCCTATAGCATAAAATGTGATATCTCAATGCTTATACCAAACCTGAGACCCTTCCTATAGCATGAGATGTGATATCCAACTCCTTCCCATTCCAATCCTGAGACCCTTCCTATAGCATGAGATGTGATATCTCAATGCTTATACCAAACCTGAGACCCTTCCTATAGCATGAGATGTGATATCCAACTCCTTCCCATTCCAATCCTGAGACCCTTCCTATAGCATGAGATGTGATGTCTCAATGCTTCTAATACCAAACCTGAGATCCTTCCTATAACATGAGATGTGATATCCAACTCCTTCCCATTCCAATCCTGAGACCCTTCCTATAGCATGAGATGTGATATCTCAATGCCTCTTATACCAAACCTGAGATCCTTCCGATAGCATGAGATGTGATATCTCAATGCTTCTAATACCAAACCTGAGATCCTTCCTATAATATGAGATGTGATTTCCAAATCCTTACCCTTCCAAACCTGAGACCCTCCCTTTAGCATGAAATGTGATATCCAACTCCTTCCCATTCCAATCCTGAGACCCTTCTGATAGCATGAGATGTGATATCTCAATGCCTCTAATACCAAACCTGAGATCGTACCTCTAACATGAAATGTGATATCCATCTCCATCCCTTTCCAAACCTGAGACCCTGCCTATAGCATGAGATGTGATATCCAAGTCCTTCCCATTCCAATCCTGAGACCCTTCCTATAGCATGTGATGTGATATCTCAATGCTTATACCAAACCTGAGACCCTTCCTATGGCATGAGATGTCATATACAACTCCTTCCCATTCCAACCCTGAGACCCTTCCTATAGCATGAGATGTGATATCTCAATGCTTATACCAAACCTGAGACCCTTCCTATAGCATGAGATGTGATATCCAACTTCTTCCCATTCCAATCCTGAGACCCTTCCTATAGCATGAGATGTGATATCTCAATGCTTATACCAAACCTGAGACCCTTCCTATAGCTTGAGATGTGATATCCAACTCCTTCCCATTCAATCCTGAGACCCTTCCTATAGCATGAGATGTGATATCTCAAGGCCCCTAATACCAAACCTGAGATCCTTCCTCTAACATGAAATGTGATATCCAACTCCTTCCCCTTCAAAACCTGAGAGCCTTCCTATAGCATGAGATATGATATCCAAGTCCTTCCCATTCCAATCCTGAGACCCTTCCTATAACATGAAATGTGATATCCAACTCCTTCCCATTCTAACCTGAGACCCTTCCTATAGCATGAGATGGGATATCCAACTCCTTCCAAATCCAATACTGATACCCTTCCGAAAGCATGAGATGTGATATCCCAATGCTTCTACCAAACCTGAGACCCATACTATGGCATGAGATGTGATATCAAACTCCTTCCCATTCCAATCCTGAGACGCTTCCTATAACTTGAGATGTGATATCCAACTCCTTCCCATTCCAATTCTGAGACCCTTCTTATACCATGAGACTTGATATCTCAATGCTTCTAATACCAAACCTGAGACCCGTCCTATAACATGAGATGTGATATCCAAATCCTTCCCCTTCCAAACCTTAGACCCTTCCTTTATCATGAGATGTGATATCCAACTCCTTCCCATTCCAATCCTGAGACCCTTCCGATATCATGAGATTTGTTATCTCAATGCTTCTAATATCAAACTTGAGACCCTCCCTATAGCATGAGATGTGACATCCAAGTCCTTCCCATTCCAATCCTGAGACCCTTCCTATAGCATGAGATGTGATATCTCAATGCTTCTAATACCAAACCTGAGACCCTTCCTATAACATGAGATGGGATATCCAACTCCTTCCCATTCCAATCCTGAGACCCTTCCGATAGCAGAGATGTGATATCTCAATGCTTATACCAAACCTGAGACCCTTCCTAAGGCCTGAGATGTCATATACAACTCCTTCCCATTCCAATCCCGAGACCCTTCCTATAGCATGAGATGTGATATCTCAATGCTTATACCAAATCTGAGACCCTTCCTATAGCATGAGATGTGATATCCAACACCTTCCCATTCCAATCCTGAGACCCTTCCTATAGCATGAGAAGTGATATCTCCATGCTTATACCAAACCTGAGACCCTTCCTATAGCATGAGATGTGATATCCAAATCCTTCCCATTCCAATCCTGAGACCCTTCCTATAGCATGAGATGTGATATCTCAATGCTTATACCAAACCTGAGAGCCTACCTATAGCATGAGATGTGATATCCAAGTCCATCCCATTCCAATCCTTAGACCCTTCCTACAGCATGCGATATGATATCTCAATGATTCTAATACCAAACCAGAGACCCGTCCTTTAACATGAGATGGGATATCCAACTCCTTCCCATTCCAATCCTGAGCCACTCCTGATAGCAGAGATGTGATATCTCAATGCTTATACCAAACCTGAGACCCTTCCTATAACATGAGATGTGATATCCAACTCCTTCCCGTTCCAAACCTGAGACACTTCCTATAGCATATGTGATATCCAACTCCTTCCCATTCCAAACATGAGACCCTTCCTATAGCAAGAATGTAATATCCACCTCCTACCCATTCCAATCCTGAGACCATTCCTATAGCATGAGATGTGATATATCAATGCTTCTAATACCAAACCTGAGATCCTTCCTATGACATGAGATGTGATATCCATATCCTTCCCATTCCAATCCTGAGACCCTTCCTATAGCAAGAGATGTGATATCCAAATCCTTCCCATTCCAATCCTGAGACCCTTCCTATAACATGAGATGTGATATTCAACTCCTTCCCATTCCAACTTGAGACACTTCCTATAGCATGAGAAGGGATATCCAACTCCTTCCCAATCCAATCCTGAGAACCTTCCGATAGCAGAGATGTGATATCTCAATGCTTATACCAAACCTGAGACCCTTCCTATGGCATGAGATGTGATATCCAACTCCTTGCCATTCAAATCCTGAGACCCTTCCTATAGCATGAGATGTGATTTCTCAATGCTTCTACCAAACCTGAGACCCTTCCTTTAGCATGAGATGTGATATCCAAATCCTTCACATTCCAATCCTGAGACCCTTCCTATAGCATGAGATGTGATATCTCAATGCTTCTAATACCAAACCTGAGATCCTTCCTATAACATGAGATGTGATATCCAATTCCTTCCCATTCCAAACCTGAGACCCTTCCTATTGGATGAGATGTGATATCCAACTCCTTCCCATTCCAACCCTGAGACCCTTCCTATACCATGAGATGTGATATCTCAATGCTTCTAATACCAAACCTGGGAACCGTCCTATAACATGAGATGTGATATCTCAATGTTTCTAATAAAAAACCTGAGACCCTTCCTATAACATGAGATGTGATATCCAATTCCTTCCCATTCCAAACCTGAGACCCTTCCTATTGGATGAGATGTGATATCCAAATCCTTCCCCTTCCAAACCTGAGACCCTTCCTTTAGCATGAGATGTGATATCCAAATACTTCCCATTCCAATCCTAAAACCCTTCCTATAGCATGAGATTTGATATCTCAATGTTTCTAATAAAAAACCTGAGACCCTTCCTATAGCAAGAGATGTGATATCCAAATCCTTCCCATTCCAATCCTGAGACCCTTCCTGTATATAACATGAGATGTGATATCCAACTCCTTCCCATTCCAACCTGAGACCCTTCCTATAGCATGAGATGTGATATCCAACTCCTTACCATTCAAATCCTGAGACCCTCCCTATAACAAGAGATGTCATATCCAACTCCTTCCCATTCCAAACCTGAGACCCTTCCTATAACATGAGATGTGATATCCAACTCCTTCCCATTCCAAACCTGAGACCCTTCCGATAGCATGAGCTGTGATATCTCAATGCTTCAAAAACCAAACATGAGAACCATCCTATAACATGAGATGTGAAATCCAAATCCTTCCCTTCCCAAACCTGAGACTCTTCCTATAGCATGAGATGTGATATCTCAATGCTTCTACCAAACCTGAAACCCTTCCTATAGCATGAGATGTGATAACTCAATGCTTATACCAAACCTGAGACCCTTCCTATGGCATGAGATGTCATATACAACTCCTTCCCATTCCAACCCTGAGACCCTTCCTATAGCATGAGATGTGATATCTCAATGCTTATACCAAACCTGAGACCCTTCCTATAGCATGAGATGTGATATCCAACTCCTTCCCATTCCAATCCTGAGACCCTTCTGATAGCATGAGATGTGATATCTCAATGCCTCTAATACCAAACCTGAGATCCTACCTCTAACATGAAATGTGATATCCATCTCCTTCCCTTTCCAAACCGAGACCCTGCCTATAGCATGAGATGTGATATCCAAGTCCTTCCCATTCCAATCCTGAGACCCTTCCTATAGCATGAGATGTGATATCCAACTTCTTCCCATTCCAATCCTGAGACCCTTCCTATAGCATAAGATATGATATCTCAATGCTTCTATACCAAACCTGAGATCCTTCTGATAGCATGAAATGTGATATCCAACTCTTTCCCCTTGCAAACCTGAGAGCCTTCCTATAGCATGAGATGTGATATCCAAGTACTTCCCATTCCAATCCTGAGACCCTTCCTATAACATGAGATGTGATATCCAACTCCTTCCCATTCCAACCTGAGACCCTTCCTATAGCATGAGATGGGATATCCAACTCCTTCCAAATCCAATCCCGATACCCTTCCGATAGCATGAGATGTGATATCCCAATGCTTCTACCAAACCTGAGACCCATACTATGGCATGAGATGTGATATCAAACTCCTTCCCATTCTAATCCTGAGACCCTTCCTATAGCTTGAGATGTGATATCCAACTCCATCCCATTCCAATCCTGAGACCCTTCCTATACCATGAGACTTGATATCTCAATGCTTCTAATACCAAACCTGAGACCCGTCCTATAACATGAGATGTGATATCCAAATCCTTCCCCTTCCAAACCTTAGACCCTTCCTTTATCATGAGATGTGATATCCAACTCCTTCCCATTCCAATCTTGAGACCCTTCCGATATCATGAAATGTGATACCTCAATGCTTCTAATATCAAACTTGAGACCCTCCCTATAGCAAGAGATGTGATATCCAAGTCCTTCCCATTCCAATCCTGAGACCCTTTCTATAGCATGAGATGTGATATCTCAATGCTTCTAATACCAAACCTGAGACCCTTCCTATAACATAAGATGGGAATATCCAACTCCTTCCCTTTCCAATCCTGAGACCCTTCCGATAGCAGAGATCTGATATCTCAATGCTTATACCAAACCTGAGATCCTTCCTATAACATGAGATGTGATATCCAACTCCTTCCCATTCCAATCCTGAGACACTTCCTATAGCATGAGATGTGATATCTCACTGCTTATACCAAACCTGAGACCCTTCCTATAGCATGAGATGTGATATCCAACTCCTTCCCATTCCAATCCTGAGACCCTTCCTATAGCATGAGATGTGATATCTCAATGCTTCTAATATCAAACTTGAGACCCTCCCTATAGCATGAGATGTGATACCCAAGTCCTTCCCATTCCAATCCTGAGACACTTCCTATAGCATGAGATGTGATATCTCAATGCTTCTAATACCAAACCTGAGACTCTTCCTATAACATGAGATGGGATATCCAACTCCTTCCCATTCCAATCCTGAGACCCTTTCGATAGCAGAGATGTGATATCTCAATGTTTATACCAAACCTGAGACCCTCCCTACGGCATGAGATGTCATATACAACTCCTTCCCATTCCAATCCTGAGACCCTTCCTATAGCATGAGATGTGATATCCAACTCCTTCCCATTCCAATCCTGAGACCCTTCCTATAGCATGAGATGTGATGTCTCAATGCTTCTAATACCAAACCTGAGATCCTTCCTATAACATGAGATGTGATATCCAACTCCTTCCATTCCAATCCTGAGACCCTTCCTATAGCATGAGATGTGATATCTCAATGCTTATAACAAAACCTGAGACCCTTCCTATAGCATGAGATGTGATATCCAACTCCTTCCCATTCCAATCCTGAGACCCTTCCTATAGCCTGAGATGTGATATCTCAATGCCTCTAATACCAAACCTGAGATCCTTCCTCTAACATGAAATGTGATATCCAACTCCTTCACTTTCCAAACCTGAGAGCCTATCTATAGCATGAGATGTGATATCCAAGTCCTTCCCATTCCAATCCTGAGACCCTTCCTATAGCATGAGATGTGATATCTCAATGCTTATAACAAAACCTGAGACCCTTCCTATAGCATGAGATGTGATATCCAACTCCTTCCCATTCCAATCCTGAGACCCTTCCTATAGCCTGAGATGTGATATCTCAATGCCTCTAATACCAAACCTGAGATCCTTCCTCTAACATGAAATGTGATATCCAACTCCTTCAATTTCCAAACCTGAGAGCCTATCTATAGCATGAGATGTGATATCCAAGTCCTTCCCATTCCAATCCTTAGACCCTTCCTACAGCATGCAATATGATATCTCAATGATTTTAATAAAAAACCTGAGACCCGTCCTATAACATGAGATGGGATATCCAACTCCTTCCCATTCCAATCCTGAGACACTTCCGATAGCAGAGATGTGATATCTCACTGCTTATACCAAACCTGAGACCCTTCCTATAGCATGAGATGTGATATCCAACTCCTTCCCATTCCATCCCTGAGACCCTTCCCAAATCATGAGATGTGATATCTCAATGCTTCTAATATCAAACTTGAGACCCTCCCTATAGCATGAGATGTGATATCCAAGTCCTTCCCATTCCAATCCTGAGACCCTTCCGATAGCATGAGATGTGATGTCTCAATGCTTCTAATACCAAACCTGAGATCCTTCCTATAACATGAGATGTGATATCCAACTCCTTCCCATTCCAATCCTGAGACCCTTTCTATAGCATGAGATGTGATATCTCAATGCTTATACCAAACCTGAGACCCTTCCTATAGCATGAGATGTGATATCCAAGTCCTTCCCATTCCAATCCTGAGACCCTTCCGATAGTAGAGATGTGATATCTCAATGCTTATACCAAACCTGAGATCCTTCCTATAACATGAGATGTGATATCCAACTCCTTCCCATTCCAATCCTGAGACACTTCCTATAGCATGAGATGTGATATCTCACTGCTTATACCAAACCTGAGACCCTTCCTATAGCATGAGATGTGATATCCAACTCCTTCCCTTTCCAATCCTGAGACCCTTCCTATAGCATGAGATATGATATCTCAATGCTTCTAATATCAAACTTGAGACCCTCCCTATAGCATGAGATGTGATATCCAAGTCCTTCCCATTCCAATCCTGAGACCCTTCCGATAGCATGAGATGTGATGTCTCAATGCTTCTAATACCAAACCTGAGATCCTTCCTATAACATGAGATGTGATATCCAACTCCTTCCCATTCCAATCCTGAGACCCTTCCTATAGCATGAGATGTGATATCTCAATGCTTATACCAAACCTGAGACCCTTCCTATAGCATGAGATGTGATATCCAACTCCTTCCCATTCCAATCCTGAGACCCTTCCTAGAGCATGAGATGTGATATCTCAATGCCTCTAATACCAAACCTGAGATCCTTCCTCTAACATGAAATGTGATATCCAACTCCTTCCCATTCCAATCCTGAGACACTACCTATAGCATGAGATGTGATATCTAAATGCTTCTAATACCAAACTTGAGACTCTTACTATAACATGAGATGGGATATCCAACTCCTTCCCATTCCAATCCTTAGACCCTTCCTACAGCATGCAATATGATATCTCAATGATTCTAATAACAAACCTGAGACCCGTCCTATAACATGAGATGGGATATCCAACACCTTCCCATTCCAATCCTGAGACACTTCCGATAGCAGAGATGTGATATCTCAATGCTTATACCAAACCTGAGACCCTTCCTATAACATGAGATGTGATATCCAACTCCTTCCCGTTCCAAACCTGAGACCCTTCCTATAGCATATGTGATATCCAACACATTCCCATTCCAAACATGAGACCCTTCCTATAGCAGGAATGTAATATCCAACTCCTTCCCATTCCAATCCTGAGACCATTCCTATAGCATGAGATGTGATATCTCAATGCTTCTAATACCAAACCTGAGATCCTTCCTATGACATGAGATGTGATATACAATTCCTCCCCATTCCAAACCTGAGAACCTTCCTACAGCATGCGATGGGATATCTCAATGCTTCTAATACCAAACCTGAGACCAGTCCTATAACATGAGATTGGATATCCAACTCCTTCCCCTTCCAAACCTGAGACCCTTCCTATAGCATGAGATGTGATATCCAACTTCTTCCCATTCCAATCCTGAGACCCTTCCTATAACATGAGATGTGATGTCTCAATGCTTCGAATACCAAACCTGAGATCTTTCCTATAACATGAGATGTGATATCCAACTCCTTCCCATTCCAATCCTGAGACCCTTCCTATAGCATGGGATGTGCTATCTCAATGCTTATACCAAACCTGAGACCCTTCCTAAAGCTTGAGATGTGATATCCAACTCCTTCCCATTCCAATCCTGAGACCCTTCCTATAACATGAAATGTGATATCCAACTCCTTCCCATTCCAACCTGAGACCCTTCCTATAACATGAAATGTGATATCCAACTCCTTCCCTTTCCAAACCTGAGACCCTCCCTTTAGCATGAGATGTGATATCCAACTCCTTCCCATTCCAATCCTGAGACCCTTCTGATAGCATAAGATATATCTCAATGCTTCTATACCAAACCTGAGATCCTTCCGATAGCATGAGATGTGATATCTCAATACTTCTAATACCAAACCTGAGATCCTTCCTATAACATGAGATGTGATATCCAAATCCTTATCTTCCAAACCTGAGACCCTCCCTTTAGCATGAGATGTGATATCCAACTCCTTCCCATTCCAATCCTGAGACTCTTCTGATAGCATAAGATATGATATCTCAATGCTTCTATACCAAACCTGAGATCCTTCTGATAGCATGAAATGTGATATCCAACTCTTTCCCCTTGCAAACCTGAGAGCCTTCCTATAGCATGAGATGTGATATCCAAGTACTTCCCATTCCAATCCTGAGACCCTTCCTATAACATGAGATGTGATATCCAACTCCTTCCCATTCCAACCTGAGACCCTTCCTATAGCATGAGATGGGATATCCAACTCCTTCCAAATCCAATCCCGATACCCTTCCGATAGCATGAGATGTGATATCCCAATGCTTCTACCAAACCTGAGACCCATACTATGGCATGAGATGTGATATCAAACTCCTTCCCATTCTAATCCTGAGACCCTTCCTATAGCTTGAGATGTGATATCCAACTCCATCCCATTCCAATCCTGAGACCCTTCCTATACCATGAGACTTGATATCTCAATGCTTCTAATACCAAACCTGAGACCCGTCCTATAACATGAGATGTGATATCCAAATCCTTCCCCTTCCAAACCTTAGACCCTTCCTTTATCATGAGATGTGATATCCAACTCCTTCCCATTCCAATCTTGAGACCCTTCCGATATCATGAAATGTGATACCTCAATGCTTCTAATATCAAACTTGAGACCCTCCCTATAGCAAGAGATGTGATATCCAAGTCCTTCCCATTCCAATCCTGAGACCCTTTCTATAGCATGAGATGTGATATCTCAATGCTTCTAATACCAAACCTGAGACCCTTCCTATAACATAAGATGGGAATATCCAACTCCTTCCCTTTCCAATCCTGAGACCCTTCCGATAGCAGAGATCTGATATCTCAATGCTTATACCAAACCTGAGATCCTTCCTATAACATGAGATGTGATATCCAACTCCTTCCCATTCCAATCCTGAGACACTTCCTATAGCATGAGATGTGATATCTCACTGCTTATACCAAACCTGAGACCCTTCCTATAGCATGAGATGTGATATCCAACTCCTTCCCATTCCAATCCTGAGACCCTTCCTATAGCATGAGATGTGATATCTCAATGCTTCTAATATCAAACTTGAGACCCTCCCTATAGCATGAGATGTGATACCCAAGTCCTTCCCATTCCAATCCTGAGACACTTCCTATAGCATGAGATGTGATATCTCAATGCTTCTAATACCAAACCTGAGACTCTTCCTATAACATGAGATGGGATATCCAACTCCTTCCCATTCCAATCCTGAGACCCTTTCGATAGCAGAGATGTGATATCTCAATGTTTATACCAAACCTGAGACCCTCCCTACGGCATGAGATGTCATATACAACTCCTTCCCATTCCAATCCTGAGACCCTTCCTATAGCATGAGATGTGATATCCAACTCCTTCCCATTCCAATCCTGAGACCCTTCCTATAGCATGAGATGTGATGTCTCAATGCTTCTAATACCAAACCTGAGATCCTTCCTATAACATGAGATGTGATATCCAACTCCTTCCATTCCAATCCTGAGACCCTTCCTATAGCATGAGATGTGATATCTCAATGCTTATAACAAAACCTGAGACCCTTCCTATAGCATGAGATGTGATATCCAACTCCTTCCCATTCCAATCCTGAGACCCTTCCTATAGCCTGAGATGTGATATCTCAATGCCTCTAATACCAAACCTGAGATCCTTCCTCTAACATGAAATGTGATATCCAACTCCTTCACTTTCCAAACCTGAGAGCCTATCTATAGCATGAGATGTGATATCCAAGTCCTTCCCATTCCAATCCTGAGACCCTTCCTATAGCATGAGATGTGATATCTCAATGCTTATAACAAAACCTGAGACCCTTCCTATAGCATGAGATGTGATATCCAACTCCTTCCCATTCCAATCCTGAGACCCTTCCTATAGCCTGAGATGTGATATCTCAATGCCTCTAATACCAAACCTGAGATCCTTCCTCTAACATGAAATGTGATATCCAACTCCTTCAATTTCCAAACCTGAGAGCCTATCTATAGCATGAGATGTGATATCCAAGTCCTTCCCATTCCAATCCTTAGACCCTTCCTACAGCATGCAATATGATATCTCAATGATTTTAATAAAAAACCTGAGACCCGTCCTATAACATGAGATGGGATATCCAACTCCTTCCCATTCCAATCCTGAGACACTTCCGATAGCAGAGATGTGATATCTCACTGCTTATACCAAACCTGAGACCCTTCCTATAGCATGAGATGTGATATCCAACTCCTTCCCATTCCATCCCTGAGACCCTTCCCAAATCATGAGATGTGATATCTCAATGCTTCTAATATCAAACTTGAGACCCTCCCTATAGCATGAGATGTGATATCCAAGTCCTTCCCATTCCAATCCTGAGACCCTTCCGATAGCATGAGATGTGATGTCTCAATGCTTCTAATACCAAACCTGAGATCCTTCCTATAACATGAGATGTGATATCCAACTCCTTCCCATTCCAATCCTGAGACCCTTTCTATAGCATGAGATGTGATATCTCAATGCTTATACCAAACCTGAGACCCTTCCTATAGCATGAGATGTGATATCCAAGTCCTTCCCATTCCAATCCTGAGACCCTTCCGATAGTAGAGATGTGATATCTCAATGCTTATACCAAACCTGAGATCCTTCCTATAACATGAGATGTGATATCCAACTCCTTCCCATTCCAATCCTGAGACACTTCCTATAACATGAGATGTGATATCTCACTGCTTATACCAAACCTGAGACCCTTCCTATAGCATGAGATGTGATATCCAACTCCTTCCCTTTCCAATCCTGAGACCCTTCCTATAGCATGAGATATGATATCTCAATGCTTCTAATATCAAACTTGAGATCCTCCCTATAGCATGAGATGTGATATCCAAGTCCTTCCCATTCCAATCCTGAGACCCTTCCGATAGCATGAGATGTGATGTCTCAATGCTTCTAATACCAAACCTGAGATCCTTCCTATAACATGAGATGTGATATCCAACTCCTTCCCATTCCAATCCTGAGACCCTTCCTATAGCATGAGATGTGATATCTCAATGCTTATACCAAACCTGAGACCCTTCCTATAGCATGAGATGTGATATCCAACTCCTTCCCATTCCAATCCTGAGACCCTTCCTAGAGCATGAGATGTGATATCTCAATGCCTCTAATACCAAACCTGAGATCCTTCCTCTAACATGAAATGTGATATCCAACTCCTTCCCATTCCAATCCTGAGACACTTCCTATAGCATGAGATATGATATCTAAATGCTTCTAATACCAAACTTGAGACTCTTACTATAACATGAGATGGGATATCCAACTCCTTCCCATTCCAATCCTTAGACCCTTCCTACAGCATGCAATATGATATCTCAATGATTCTAATAACAAACCTGAGACCCGTCCTATAACATGAGATGGGATATCCAACACCTTCCCATTCCAATCCTGAGACACTTCCGATAGCAGAGATGTGATATCTCAATGCTTATACCAAACCTGAGACCCTTCCTATAACATGAGATGTGATATCCAACTCCTTCCCGTTCCAAACCTGAGACCCTTCCTATAGCATATGTGATATCCAACACATTCCCATTCCAAACATGAGACCCTTCCTATAGCAGGAATGTAATATCCAACTCCTTCCCATTCCAATCCTGAGACCATTCCTATAGCATGAGATGTGATATCTCAATGCTTCTAATACCAAACCTGAGATCCTTCCTATGACATGAGATGTGATATACAATTCCTCCCCATTCCAAACCTGAGAACCTTCCTACAGCATGCGATGGGATATCTCAATGCTTCTAATACCAAACCTGAGACCAGTCCTATAACATGAGATTGGATATCCAACTCCTTCCCCTTCCAAACCTGAGACCCTTCCTATAGCATGAGATGTGATATCCAACTTCTTCCCATTCCAATCCTGAGACCCTTCCTATAACATGAGATGTGATGTCTCAATGCTTCGAATACCAAACCTGAGATCTTTCCTATAACATGAGATGTGATATCCAACTCCTTCCCATTCCAATCCTGAGACCCTTCCTATAGCATGGGATGTGCTATCTCAATGCTTATACCAAACCTGAGACCCTTCCTAAAGCTTGAGATGTGATATCCAACTCCTTCCCATTCCAATCCTGAGACCCTTCCTATAACATGAAATGTGATATCCAACTCCTTCCCATTCCAACCTGAGACCCTTCCTATAACATGAAATGTGATATCCAACTCCTTCCCTTTCCAAACCTGAGACCCTCCCTTTAGCATGAGATGTGATATCCAACTCCTTCCCATTCCAATCCTGAGACCCTTCTGATAGCATAAGATATATCTCAATGCTTCTATACCAAACCTGAGATCCTTCCGATAGCATGAGATGTGATATCTCAATACTTCTAATACCAAACCTGAGATCCTTCCTATAACATGAGATGTGATATCCAAATCCTTATCTTCCAAACCTGAGACCCTCCCTTTAGCATGAGATGTGATATCCAACTCCTTCCCATTCCAATCCTGAGACTCTTCTGATAGCATAAGATATGATATCTCAATGCTTCTATACCAAACCTGAGATCCTTCTGATAGCATGAAATGTGATATCCAACTCTTTCCCCTTGCAAACCTGAGAGCTTTCCTATAGCATGAGATGTGATATCCAAGTACTTCCCATTCCAATCCTGAGACCCTTCCTATAACATGAGATGTGATATCCAACTCCTTCCCATTCCAACCTGAGACCCTTCCTATAGCATGAGATGGGATATCCAACTCCTTCCAAATCCAATCCCGATACCCTTCCGATAGCATGAGATGTGATATCCCAATGCTTCTACCAAACCTGAGACCCATACTATGGCATGAGATGTGATAACAAACTCCTTCCCATTCTAATCCTGAGACCCTTCCTATAGCTTGAGATGTGATATCCAACTCCATCCCATTCCAATCCTGAGACCCTTCCTATACCATGAGACTTGATATCTCAATGCTTCTAATACCAAACCTGAGACCCGTCCTATAACATGAGATGTGATATCCAAATCCTTCCCCTTCCAAACCTTAGACCCTTCCTTTATCATGAGATGTGATATCCAACTCCTTCCCATTCCAATCTTGAGACCCTTCCGATATCATGAAATGTGATACCTCAATGCTTCTAATATCAAACTTGAGACCCTCCCTATAGCAAGAGATGTGATATCCAAGTCCTTCCCATTCCAATCCTGAGACCCTTTCTATAGCATGAGATGTGATATCTCAATGCTTCTAATACCAAACCTGAGACCCTTCCTATAACATAAGATGGGAATATCCAACTCCTTCCCTTTCCAATCCTGAGACCCTTCCGATAGCAGAGATCTGATATCTCAATGCTTATACCAAACCTGAGATCCTTCCTATAACATGAGATGTGATATCCAACTCCTTCCCATTCCAATCCTGAGACACTTCCTATAGCATGAGATGTGATATCTCACTGCTTATACCAAACCTGAGACCCTTCCTATAGCATGAGATGTGATATCCAACTCCTTCCCATTCCAATCCTGAGACCCTTCCTATAGCATGAGATGTGATATCTCAATGCTTCTAATATCAAACTTGAGACCCTCCCTATAGCATGAGATGTGATACCCAAGTCCTTCCCATTCCAATCCTGAGACACTTCCTATAGCATGAGATGTGATATCTCAATGCTTCTAATACCAAACCTGAGACTCTTCCTATAACATGAGATGGGATATCCAACTCCTTCCCATTCCAATCCTGAGACCCTTTCGATAGCAGAGATGTGATATCTCAATGTTTATACCAAACCTGAGACCCTCCCTACGGCATGAGATGTCATATACAACTCCTTCCCATTCCAATCCTGAGACCCTTCCTATAGCATGAGATGTGATATCCAACTCCTTCCCATTCCAATCCTGAGACCCTTCCTATAGCATGAGATGTGATGTCTCAATGCTTCTAATACCAAACCTGAGATCCTTCCTATAACATGAGATGTGATATCCAACTCCTTCCATTCCAATCCTGAGACCCTTCCTATAGCATGAGATGTGATATCTCAATGCTTATAACAAAACCTGAGACCCTTCCTATAGCATGAGATGTGATATCCAACTCCTTCCCATTCCAATCCTGAGACCCTTCCTATAGCCTGAGATGTGATATCTCAATGCCTCTAATACCAAACCTGAGATCCTTCCTCTAACATGAAATGTGATATCCAACTCCTTCACTTTCCAAACCTGAGAGCCTATCTATAGCATGAGATGTGATATCCAAGTCCTTCCCATTCCAATCCTGAGACCCTTCCTATAGCATGAGATGTGATATCTCAATGCTTATAACAAAACCTGAGACCCTTCCTATAGCATGAGATGTGATATCCAACTCCTTCCCATTCCAATCCTGAGACCCTTCCTATAGCCTGAGATGTGATATCTCAATGCCTCTAATACCAAACCTGAGATCCTTCCTCTAACATGAAATGTGATATCCAACTCCTTCAATTTCCAAACCTGAGAGCCTATCTATAGCATGAGATGTGATATCCAAGTCCTTCCCATTCCAATCCTTAGACCCTTCCTACAGCATGCAATATGATATCTCAATGATTTTAATAAAAAACCTGAGACCCGTCCTATAACATGAGATGGGATATCCAACTCCTTCCCATTCCAATCCTGAGACACTTCCGATAGCAGAGATGTGATATCTCACTGCTTATACCAAACCTGAGACCCTTCCTATAGCATGAGATGTGATATCCAACTCCTTCCCATTCCATCCCTGAGACCCTTCCCAAATCATGAGATGTGATATCTCAATGCTTCTAATATCAAACTTGAGACCCTCCCTATAGCATGAGATGTGATATCCAAGTCCTTCCCATTCCAATCCTGAGACCCTTCCGATAGCATGAGATGTGATGTCTCAATGCTTCTAATACCAAACCTGAGATCCTTCCTATAACATGAGATGTGATATCCAACTCCTTCCCATTCCAATCCTGAGACCCTTTCTATAGCATGAGATGTGATATCTCAATGCTTATACCAAACCTGAGACCCTTCCTATAGCATGAGATGTGATATCCAAGTCCTTCCCATTCCAATCCTGAGACCCTTCCGATAGTAGAGATGTGATATCTCAATGCTTATACCAAACCTGAGATCCTTCCTATAACATGAGATGTGATATCCAACTCCTTCCCATTCCAATCCTGAGACACTTCCTATAGCATGAGATGTGATATCTCACTGCTTATACCAAACCTGAGACCCTTCCTATAGCATGAGATGTGATATCCAACTCCTTCCCTTTCCAATCCTGAGACCCTTCCTATAGCATGAGATATGATATCTCAATGCTTCTAATATCAAACTTGAGACCCTCCCTATAGCATGAGATGTGATATCCAAGTCCTTCCCATTCCAATCCTGAGACCCTTCCGATAGCATGAGATGTGATGTCTCAATGCTTCTAATACCAAACCTGAGATCCTTCCTATAACATGAGATGTGATATCCAACTCCTTCCCATTCCAATCCTGAGACCCTTCCTATAGCATGAGATGTGATATCTCAATGCTTATACCAAACCTGAGACCCTTCCTATAGCATGAGATGTGATATCCAACTCCTTCCCATTCCAATCCTGAGACCCTTCCTAGAGCATGAGATGTGATATCTCAATGCCTCTAATACCAAACCTGAGATCCTTCCTCTAACATGAAATGTGATATCCAACTCCTTCCCATTCCAATCCTGAGACACTTCCTATAGCATGAGATGTGATATCTAAATGCTTCTAATACCAAACTTGAGACTCTTACTATAATATGAGATGGGATATCCAACTCCTTCCCATTCCAATCCTTAGACCCTTCCTACAGCATGCAATATGATATCTCAATGATTCTAATAACAAACCTGAGACCCGTCCTATAACATGAGATGGGATATCCAACACCTTCCCATTCCAATCCTGAGACACTTCCGATAGCAGAGATGTGATATCTCAATGCTTATACCAAACCTGAGACCCTTCCTATAACATGAGATGTGATATCCAACTCCTTCCCGTTCCAAACCTGAGACCCTTCCTATAGCATATGTGATATCCAACACATTCCCATTCCAAACATGAGACCCTTCCTATAGCAGGAATGTAATATCCAACTCCTTCCCATTCCAATCCTGAGACCATTCCTATAGCATGAGATGTGATATCTCAATGCTTCTAATACCAAACCTGAGATCCTTCCTATGACATGAGATGTGATATACAATTCCTCCCCATTCCAAACCTGAGAACCTTCCTACAGCATGCGATGGGATATCTCAATGCTTCTAATACCAAACCTGAGACCAGTCCTATAACATGAGATTGGATATCCAACTCCTTCCCCTTCCAAACCTGAGACCCTTCCTATAGCATGAGATGTGATATCCAACTTCTTCCCATTCCAATCCTGAGACCCTTCCTATAACATGAGATGTGATGTCTCAATGCTTCGAATACCAAACCTGAGATCTTTCCTATAACATGAGATGTGATATCCAACTCCTTCCCATTCCAATCCTGAGACCCTTCCTATAGCATGGGATGTGCTATCTCAATGCTTATACCAAACCTGAGACCCTTCCTAAAGCTTGAGATGTGATATCCAACTCCTTCCCATTCCAATCCTGAGACCCTTCCTATAACATGAAATGTGATATCCAACTCCTTCCCATTCCAACCTGAGACCCTTCCTATAACATGAAATGTGATATCCAACTCCTTCCCTTTCCAAACCTGAGACCCTCCCTTTAGCATGAGATGTGATATCCAACTCCTTCCCATTCCAATCCTGAGACCCTTCTGATAGCATAAGATATATCTCAATGCTTCTATACCAAACCTGAGATCCTTCCGATAGCATGAGATGTGATATCTCAATACTTCTAATACCAAACCTGAGATCCTTCCTATAACATGAGATGTGATATCCAAATCCTTATCTTCCAAACCTGAGACCCTCCCTTTAGCATGAGATGTGATATCCAACTCCTTCCCATTCCAATCCTGAGACTCTTCTGATAGCATAAGATATGATATCTCAATGCTTCTATACCAAACCTGAGATCCTTCTGATAGCATGAAATGTGATATCCAACTCTTTCCCCTTGCAAACCTGAGAGCCTTCCTATAGCATGAGATGTGATATCCAAGTACTTCCCATTCCAATCCTGAGACCCTTCCTATAACATGAGATGTGATATCCAACTCCTTCCCATTCCAACCTGAGACCCTTCCTATAGCATGAGATGGGATATCCAACTCCTTCCAAATCCAATCCCGATACCCTTCCGATAGCATGAGATGTGATATCCCAATGCTTCTACCAAACCTGAGACCCATACTATGGCATGAGATGTGATAACAAACTCCTTCCCATTCTAATCCTGAGACCCTTCCTATAGCTTGAGATGTGATATCCAACTCCATCCCATTCCAATCCTGAGACCCTTCCTATACCATGAGACTTGATATCTCAATGTTTCTAATACCAAACCTGAGACCCGTCCTATAACATGAGATGTGATATCCAAATCCTTCCCCTTCCAAACCTTAGACCCTTCCTTTATCATGAGATGTGATATCCAACTCCTTCCCATTCCAATCTTGAGACCCTTCCGATATCATGAAATGTGATACCTCAATGCTTCTAATATCAAACTTGAGACCCTCCCTATAGCAAGAGATGTGATATCCAAGTCCTTCCCATTCCAATCCTGAGACCCTTTCTATAGCATGAGATGTGATATCTCAATGCTTCTAATACCAAACCTGAGACCCTTCCTATAACATAAGATGGGAATATCCAACTCCTTCCCTTTCCAATCCTGAGACCCTTCCGATAGCAGAGATCTGATATCTCAATGCTTATACCAAACCTGAGATCCTTCCTATAACATGAGATGTGATATCCAACTCCTTCCCATTCCAATCCTGAGACACTTCCTATAGCATGAGATGTGATATCTCACTGCTTATACCAAACCTGAGACCCTTCCTATAGCATGAGATGTGATATCCAACTCCTTCCCATTCCAATCCTGAGACCCTTCCTATAGCATGAGATGTGATATCTCAATGCTTCTAATACCAAACCTGAGACTCTTCCTATAACATGAGATGGGATATCCAACTCCTTCCCATTCCAATCCTGAGACCCTTTCGATAGCAGAGATGTGATATCTCAATGTTTATACCAAACCTGAGGCCCTCCCTACGGCATGAGATGTCATATACAACTCCTTCCCATTCCAATCCTGAGACCCTTCCTATAGCATGAGATGTGATATCCAACTCCTTCCCATTCCAATCCTGAGACCCTTCCTATAGCATGAGATGTGATGTCTCAATGCTTCTAATACCAAACCTGAGATCCTTCCTATAACATGAGATGTGATATCCAACTCCTTCCATTCCAATCCTGAGACCCTTCCTATAGCATGAGATGTGATATCTCAATGCTTATAACAAAACCTGAGACCCTTCCTATAGCATGAGATGTGATATCCAACTCCTTCCCATTCCAATCCTGAGACCCTTCCTATAGCCTGAGATGTGATATCTCAATGCCTCTAATACCAAACCTGAGATCCTTCCTCTAACATGAAATGTGATATCCAACTCCTTCACTTTCCAAACCTGAGAGCCTATCTATAGCATGAGATGTGATATCCAAGTCCTTCCCATTCCAATCCTGAGACCCTTCCTATAGCATGAGATGTGATATCTCAATGCTTATAACAAAACCTGAGACCCTTCCTATAGCATGAGATGTGATATCCAAGTCCTTCCCATTCCAATCCTGAGACCCTTCCTATAGCCTGAGATGTGATATCTCAATGCCTCTAATACCAAACCTGAGATCCTTCCTCTAACATGAAATGTGATATCCAACTCCTTCAATTTCCAAACCTGAGAGCCTATCTATAGCATGAGATGTGATATCCAAGTCCTTCCCATTCCAATCCTTAGACCCTTCCTACAGCATGCAATATGATATCTCAATGATTTTAATAAAAAACCTGAGACCCGTCCTATAACATGAGATGGGATATCCAACTCCTTCCCATTCCAATCCTGAGACACTTCCGATAGCAGAGATGTGATATCTCACTGCTTATACCAAACCTGAGACCCTTCCTATAGCATGAGATGTGATATCCAACTCCTTCCCATTCCATCCCTGAGACCCTTCCCAAATCATGAGATGTGATATCTCAATGCTTCTAATATCAAACTTGAGACCCTCCCTATAGCATGAGATGTGATATCCAAGTCCTTCCCATTCCAATCCTGAGACCCTTCCGATAGCATGAGATGTGATGTCTCAATGCTTCTAATACCAAACCTGAGATCCTTCCTATAACATGAGATGTGATATCCAACTCCTTCCCATTCCAATCCTGAGACCCTTTCTATAGCATGAGATGTGATATCTCAATGCTTATACCAAACCTGAGACCCTTCCTATAGCATGAGATGTGATATCCAAGTCCTTCCCATTCCAATCCTGAGACCCTTCCGATAGTAGAGATGTGATATCTCAATGCTTATACCAAACCTGAGATCCTTCCTATAACATGAGATGTGATATCCAACTCCTTCCCATTCCAATCCTGAGACACTTCCTATAACATGAGATGTGATATCTCACTGCTTATACCAAACCTGAGACCCTTCCTATAGCATGAGATGTGATATCCAACTCCTTCCCTTTCCAATCCTGAGACCCTTCCTATAGCATGAGATATGATATCTCAATGCTTCTAATATCAAACTTGAGATCCTCCCTATAGCATGAGATGTGATATCCAAGTCCTTCCCATTCCAATCCTGAGACCCTTCCGATAGCATGAGATGTGATGTCTCAATGCTTCTAATACCAAACCTGAGATCCTTCCTATAACATGAGATGTGATATCCAACTCCTTCCCATTCCAATCCTGAGACCCTTCCTATAGCATGAGATGTGATATCTCAATGCTTATACCAAACCTGAGACCCTTCCTATAGCATGAGATGTGATATCCAACTCCTTCCCATTCCAATCCTGAGACCCTTCCTAGAGCATGAGATGTGATATCTCAATGCCTCTAATACCAAACCTGAGATCCTTCCTCTAACATGAAATGTGATATCCAACTCCTTCCCATTCCAATCCTGAGACACTTCCTATAGCATGAGATATGATATCTAAATGCTTCTAATACCAAACTTGAGACTCTTACTATAACATGAGATGGGATATCCAACTCCTTCCCATTCCAATCCTTAGACCCTTCCTACAGCATGCAATATGATATCTCAATGATTCTAATAACAAACCTGAGACCCGTCCTATAACATGAGATGG
The DNA here is from genome assembly GCF_040938575.1 of Ambystoma mexicanum. Classification (NCBI taxonomy): domain Eukaryota; kingdom Metazoa; phylum Chordata; class Amphibia; order Caudata; family Ambystomatidae; genus Ambystoma; species Ambystoma mexicanum. The sequence continues at coordinate 1,501,057,625 of NC_090923.1, read as the reverse complement.
GATATCCAACACCTTCCCATTCCAATCCTGAGACACTTCCGATAGCAGAGATGTGATATCTCAATGCTTATACCAAACCTGAGACCCTTCCTATAACATGAGATGTGATATCCAACTCCTTCCCGTTCCAAACCTGAGACCCTTCCTATAGCATATGTGATATCCAACACATTCCCATTCCAAACATGAGACCCTTCCTATAGCAGGAATGTAATATCCAACTCCTTCCCATTCCAATCCTGAGACCATTCCTATAGCATGAGATGTGATATCTCAATGCTTCTAATACCAAACCTGAGATCCTTCCTATGACATGAGATGTGATATACAATTCCTCCCCATTCCAAACCTGAGAACCTTCCTACAGCATGCGATGGGATATCTCAATGCTTCTAATACCAAACCTGAGACCAGTCCTATAACATGAGATTGGATATCCAACTCCTTCCCCTTCCAAACCTGAGACCCTTCCTATAGCATGAGATGTGATATCCAACTTCTTCCCATTCCAATCCTGAGACCCTTACTATAACATGAGATGTGATGTCTCAATGCTTCGAATACCAAACCTGAGATCTTTCCTATAACATGAGATGTGATATCCAACTCCTTCCCATTCCAATCCTGAGACCCTTCCTATAGCATGGGATGTGCTATCTCAATGCTTATACCAAACCTGAGACCCTTCCTAAAGCTTGAGATGTGATATCCAACTCCTTCCCATTCCAATCCTGAGACCCTTCCTATAACATGAAATGTGATATCCAACTCCTTCCCATTCCAACCTGAGACCCTTCCTATAACATGAAATGTGATATCCAACTCCTTCCCTTTCCAAACCTGAGACCCTCCCTTTAGCATGAGATGTGATATCCAACTCCTTCCCATTCCAATCCTGAGACCCTTCTGATAGCATAAGATATATCTCAATGCTTCTATACCAAACCTGAGATCCTTCCGATAGCATGAGATGTGATATCTCAATACTTCTAATACCAAACCTGAGATCCTTCCTATAACATGAGATGTGATATCCAAATCCTTATCTTCCAAACCTGAGACCCTCCCTTTAGCATGAGATGTGATATCCAACTCCTTCCCATTCCAATCCTGAGACTCTTCTGATAGCATAAGATATGATATCTCAATGCTTCTATACCAAACCTGAGATCCTTCTGATAGCATGAAATGTGATATCCAACTCTTTCCCCTTGCAAACCTGAGAGCCTTCCTATAGCATGAGATGTGATATCCAAGTACTTCCCATTCCAATCCTGAGACCCTTCCTATAACATGAGATGTGATATCCAACTCCTTCCCATTCCAACCTGAGACCCTTCCTATAGCATGAGATGGGATATCCAACTCCTTCCAAATCCAATCCCGATACCCTTCCGATAGCATGAGATGTGATATCCCAATGCTTCTACCAAACCTGAGACCCATACTATGGCATGAGATGTGATAACAAACTCCTTCCCATTCTAATCCTGAGACCCTTCCTATAGCTTGAGATGTGATATCCAACTCCATCCCATTCCAATCCTGAGACCCTTCCTATACCATGAGACTTGATATCTCAATGCTTCTAATACCAAACCTGAGACCCGTCCTATAACATGAGATGTGATATCCAAATCCTTCCCCTTCCAAACCTTAGACCCTTCCTTTATCATGAGATGTGATATCCAACTCCTTCCCATTCCAATCTTGAGACCCTTCCGATATCATGAAATGTGATACCTCAATGCTTCTAATATCAAACTTGAGACCCTCCCTATAGCAAGAGATGTGATATCCAAGTCCTTCCCATTCCAATCCTGAGACCCTTTCTATAGCATGAGATGTGATATCTCAATGCTTCTAATACCAAACCTGAGACCCTTCCTATAACATAAGATGGGAATATCCAACTCCTTCCCTTTCCAATCCTGAGACCCTTCCGATAGCAGAGATCTGATATCTCAATGCTTATACCAAACCTGAGATCCTTCCTATAACATGAGATGTGATATCCAACTCCTTCCCATTCCAATCCTGAGACACTTCCTATAGCATGAGATGTGATATCTCACTGCTTATACCAAACCTGAGACCCTTCCTATAGCATGAGATGTGATATCCAACTCCTTCCCATTCCAATCCTGAGACCCTTCCTATAGCATGAGATGTGATATCTCAATGCTTCTAATATCAAACTTGAGACCCTCCCTATAGCATGAGATGTGATACCCAAGTCCTTCCCATTCCAATCCTGAGACACTTCCTATAGCATGAGATGTGATATCTCAATGCTTCTAATACCAAACCTGAGACTCTTCCTATAACATGAGATGGGATATCCAACTCCTTCCCATTCCAATCCTGAGACCCTTTCGATAGCAGAGATGTGATATCTCAATGTTTATACCAAACCTGAGACCCTCCCTACGGCATGAGATGTCATATACAACTCCTTCCCATTCCAATCCTGAGACCCTTCCTATAGCATGAGATGTGATATCCAACTCCTTCCCATTCCAATCCTGAGACCCTTCCTATAGCATGAGATGTGATGTCTCAATGCTTCTAATACCAAACCTGAGATCCTTCCTATAACATGAGATGTGATATCCAACTCCTTCCATTCCAATCCTGAGACCCTTCCTATAGCATGAGATGTGATATCTCAATGCTTATAACAAAACCTGAGACCCTTCCTATAGCATGAGATGTGATATCCAACTCCTTCCCATTCCAATCCTGAGACCCTTCCTATAGCCTGAGATGTGATATCTCAATGCCTCTAATACCAAACCTGAGATCCTTCCTCTAACATGAAATGTGATATCCAACTCCTTCACTTTCCAAACCTGAGAGCCTATCTATAGCATGAGATGTGATATCCAAGTCCTTCCCATTCCAATCCTGAGACCCTTCCTATAGCATGAGATGTGATATCTCAATGCTTATAACAAAACCTGAGACCCTTCCTATAGCATGAGATGTGATATCCAACTCCTTCCCATTCCAATCCTGAGACCCTTCCTATAGCCTGAGATGTGATATCTCAATGCCTCTAATACCAAACCTGAGATCCTTCCTCTAACATGAAATGTGATATCCAACTCCTTCAATTTCCAAACCTGAGAGCCTATCTATAGCATGAGATGTGATATCCAAGTCCTTCCCATTCCAATCCTTAGACCCTTCCTACAGCATGCAATATGATATCTCCATGATTTTAATAAAAAACCTGAGACCCGTCCTATAACATGAGATGGGATATCCAACTCCTTCCCATTCCAATCCTGAGACACTTCCGATAGCAGAGATGTGATATCTCACTGCTTATACCAAACCTGAGACCCTTCCTATAGCATGAGATGTGATATCCAACTCCTTCCCATTCCATCCCTGAGACCCTTCCCAAATCATGAGATGTGATATCTCAATGCTTCTAATATCAAACTTGAGACCCTCCCTATAGCATGAGATGTGATATCCAAGTCCTTCCCATTCCAATCCTGAGACCCTTCCGATAGCATGAGATGTGATGTCTCAATGCTTCTAATACCAAACCTGAGATCCTTCCTATAACATGAGATGTGATATCCAACTCCTTCCCATTCCAATCCTGAGACCCTTTCTATAGCATGAGATGTGATATCTCAATGCTTATACCAAACCTGAGACCCTTCCTATAGCATGAGATGTGATATCCAAGTCCTTCCCATTCCAATCCTGAGACCCTTCCGATAGTAGAGATGTGATATCTCAATGCTTATACCAAACCTGAGATCCTTCCTATAACATGAGATGTGATATCCAACTCCTTCCCATTCCAATCCTGAGACACTTCCTATAGCATGAGATGTGATATCTCACTGCTTATACCAAACCTGAGACCCTTCCTATAGCATGAGATGTGATATCCAACTCCTTCCCTTTCCAATCCTGAGACCCTTCCTATAGCATGAGATATGATATCTCAATGCTTCTAATATCAAACTTGAGACCCTCCCTATAGCATGAGATGTGATATCCAAGTCCTTCCCATTCCAATCCTGAGACCCTTCCGATAGCATGAGATGTGATGTCTCAATGCTTCTAATACCAAACCTGAGATCCTTCCTATAACATGAGATGTGATATCCAACTCCTTCCCATTCCAATCCTGAGACCCTTCCTATAGCATGAGATGTGATATCTCAATGCTTATACCAAACCTGAGACCCTTCCTATAGCATGAGATGTGATATCCAACTCCTTCCCATTCCAATCCTGAGACCCTTCCTAGAGCATGAGATGTGATATCTCAATGCCTCTAATACCAAACCTGAGATCCTTCCTCTAACATGAAATGTGATATCCAACTCCTTCCCATTCCAATCCTGAGACACTTCCTATAGCATGAGATGTGATATCTAAATGCTTCTAATACCAAACTTGAGACTCTTACTATAATATGAGATGGGATATCCAACTCCTTCCCATTCCAATCCTTAGACCCTTCCTACAGCATGCAATATGATATCTCAATGATTCTAATAACAAACCTGAGACCCGTCCTATAACATGAGATGGGATATCCAACACCTTCCCATTCCAATCCTGAGACACTTCCGATAGCAGAGATGTGATATCTCAATGCTTATACCAAACCTGAGACCCTTCCTATAACATGAGATGTGATATCCAACTCCTTCCCGTTCCAAACCTGAGACCCTTCCTATAGCATATGTGATATCCAACACATTCCCATTCCAAACATGAGACCCTTCCTATAGCAGGAATGTAATATCCAACTCCTTCCCATTCCAATCCTGAGACCATTCCTATAGCATGAGATGTGATATCTCAATGCTTCTAATACCAAACCTGAGATCCTTCCTATGACATGAGATGTGATATACAATTCCTCCCCATTCCAAACCTGAGAACCTTCCTACAGCATGCGATGGGATATCTCAATGCTTCTAATACCAAACCTGAGACCAGTCCTATAACATAAGATTGGATATCCAACTCCTTCCCCTTCCAAACCTGAGACCCTTCCTATAGCATGAGATGTGATATCCAACTTCTTCCCATTCCAATCCTGAGACCCTTCCTATAACATGAGATGTGATGTCTCAATGCTTCGAATACCAAACCTGAGATCTTTCCTATAACATGAGATGTGATATCCAACTCCTTCCCATTCCAATCCTGAGACCCTTCCTATAGCATGGGATGTGCTATCTCAATGCTTATACCAAACCTGAGACCCTTCCTAAAGCTTGAGATGTGATATCCAACTCCTTCCCATTCCAATCCTGAGACCCTTCCTATAACATGAAATGTGATATCCAACTCCTTCCCATTCCAACCTGAGACCCTTCCTATAACATGAAATGTGATATCCAACTCCTTCCCTTTCCAAACCTGAGACCCTCCCTTTAGCATGAGATGTGATATCCAACTCCTTCCCATTCCAATCCTGAGACCCTTCTGATAGCATAAGATATATCTCAATGCTTCTATACCAAACCTGAGATCCTTCCGATAGCATGAGATGTGATATCTCAATACTTCTAATACCAAACCTGAGATCCTTCCTATAACATGAGATGTGATATCCAAATCCTTATCTTCCAAACCTGAGACCCTCCCTTTAGCATGAGATGTGATATCCAACTCCTTCCCATTCCAATCCTGAGACTCTTCTGATAGCATAAGATATGATATCTCAATGCTTCTATACCAAACCTGAGATCCTTCTGATAGCATGAAATGTGATATCCAACTCTTTCCCCTTGCAAACCTGAGAGCCTTCCTATAGCATGAGATGTGATATCCAAGTACTTCCCATTCCAATCCTGAGACCCTTCCTATAACATGAGATGTGATATCCAACTCCTTCCCATTCCAACCTGAGACCCTTCCTATAGCATGAGATGGGATATCCAACTCCTTCCAAATCCAATCCCGATACCCTTCCGATAGCATGAGATGTGATATCCCAATGCTTCTACCAAACCTGAGACCCATACTATGGCATGAGATGTGATAACAAACTCCTTCCCATTCTAATCCTGAGACCCTTCCTATAGCTTGAGATGTGATATCCAACTCCATCCCATTCCAATCCTGAGACCCTTCCTATACCATGAGACTTGATATCTCAATGCTTCTAATACCAAACCTGAGACCCGTCCTATAACATGAGATGTGATATCCAAATCCTTCCCCTTCCAAACCTTAGACCCTTCCTTTATCATGAGATGTGATATCCAACTCCTTCCCATTCCAATCTTGAGACCCTTCCGATATCATGAAATGTGATACCTCAATGCTTCTAATATCAAACTTGAGACCCTCCCTATAGCAAGAGATGTGATATCCAAGTCCTTCCCATTCCAATCCTGAGACCCTTTCTATAGCATGAGATGTGATATCTCAATGCTTCTAATACCAAACCTGAGACCCTTCCTATAACATAAGATGGGAATATCCAACTCCTTCCCTTTCCAATCCTGAGACCCTTCCGATAGCAGAGATCTGATATCTCAATGCTTATACCAAACCTGAGATCCTTCCTATAACATGAGATGTGATATCCAACTCCTTCCCATTCCAATCCTGAGACACTTCCTATAGCATGAGATGTGATATCTCACTGCTTATACCAAACCTGAGACCCTTCCTATAGCATGAGATGTGATATCCAACTCCTTCCCATTCCAATCCTGAGACCCTTCCTATAGCATGAGATGTGATATCTCAATGCTTCTAATACCAAACCTGAGACTCTTCCTATAACATGAGATGGGATATCCAACTCCTTCCCATTCCAATCCTGAGACCCTTTCGATAGCAGAGATGTGATATCTCAATGTTTATACCAAACCTGAGGCCCTCCCTACGGCATGAGATGTCATATACAACTCCTTCCCATTCCAATCCTGAGACCCTTCCTATAGCATGAGATGTGATGTCTCAATGCTTCTAATACCAAACCTGAGATCCTTCCTATAACATGAGATGTGATATCCAACTCCTTCCATTCCAATCCTGAGACCCTTCCTATAGCATGAGATGTGATATCTCAATGCTTATAACAAAACCTGAGACCCTTCCTATAGCATGAGATGTGATATCCAACTCCTTCCCATTCCAATCCTGAGACCCTTCCTATAGCCTGAGATGTGATATCTCAATGCCTCTAATACCAAACCTGAGATCCTTCCTCTAACATGAAATGTGATATCCAACTCCTTCACTTTCCAAACCTGAGAGCCTATCTATAGCATGAGATGTGATATCCAAGTCCTTCCCATTCCAATCCTGAGACCCTTCCTATAGCATGAGATGTGATATCTCAATGCTTATAACAAAACCTGAGACCCTTCCTATAGCATGAGATGTGATATCCAACTCCTTCCCATTCCAATCCTGAGACCCTTCCTATAGCCTGAGATGTGATATCTCAATGCCTCTAATACCAAACCTGAGATCCTTCCTCTAACATGAAATGTGATATCCAACTCCTTCAATTTCCAAACCTGAGAGCCTATCTATAGCATGAGATGTGATATCCAAGTCCTTCCCATTCCAATCCTTAGACCCTTCCTACAGCATGCAATATGATATCTCAATGATTTTAATAAAAAACCTGAGACCCGTCCTATAACATGAGATGGGATATCCAACTCCTTCCCATTCCAATCCTGAGACACTTCCGATAGCAGAGATGTGATATCTCACTGCTTATACCAAACCTGAGACCCTTCCTATAGCATGAGATGTGATATCCAACTCCTTCCCATTCCATCCCTGAGACCCTTCCCAAATCATGAGATGTGATATCTCAATGCTTCTAATATCAAACTTGAGACCCTCCCTATAGCATGAGATGTGATATCCAAGTCCTTCCCATTCCAATCCTGAGACCCTTCCGATAGCATGAGATGTGATGTCTCAATGCTTCTAATACCAAACCTGAGATCCTTCCTATAACATGAGATGTGATATCCAACTCCTTCCCATTCCAATCCTGAGACCCTTTCTATAGCATGAGATGTGATATCTCAATGCTTATACCAAACCTGAGACCCTTCCTATAGCATGAGATGTGATATCCAAGTCCTTCCCATTCCAATCCTGAGACCCTTCCGATAGTAGAGATGTGATATCTCAATGCTTATACCAAACCTGAGATCCTTCCTATAACATGAGATGTGATATCCAACTCCTTCCCATTCCAATCCTGAGACACTTCCTATAGCATGAGATGTGATATCTCACTGCTTATACCAAACCTGAGACCCTTCCTATAGCATGAGATGTGATATCCAACTCCTTCCCTTTCCAATCCTGAGACCCTTCCTATAGCATGAGATATGATATCTCAATGCTTCTAATATCAAACTTGAGACCCTCCCTATAGCATGAGATGTGATATCCAAGTCCTTCCCATTCCAATCCTGAGACCCTTCCGATAGCATGAGATGTGATGTCTCAATGCTTCTAATACCAAACCTGAGATCCTTCCTATAACATGAGATGTGATATCCAACTCCTTCCCATTCCAATCCTGAGACCCTTCCTATAGCATGAGATGTGATATCTCAATGCTTATACCAAACCTGAGACCCTTCCTATAGCATGAGATGTGATATCCAACTCCTTCCCATTCCAATCCTGAGACCCTTCCTAGAGCATGAGATGTGATATCTCAATGCCTCTAATACCAAACCTGAGATCCTTCCTCTAACATGAAATGTGATATCCAACTCCTTCCCATTCCAATCCTGAGACACTTCCTATAGCATGAGATGTGATATCTAAATGCTTCTAATACCAAACTTGAGACTCTTACTATAACATGAGATGGGATATCCAACTCCTTCCCATTCCAATCCTTAGACCCTTCCTACAGCATGCAATATGATATCTCAATGATTCTAATAACAAACCTGAGACCCGTCCTATAACATGAGATGGGATATCCAACACCTTCCCATTCCAATCCTGAGACACTTCCGATAGCAGAGATGTGATATCTCAATGCTTATACCAAACCTGAGACCCTTCCTATAACATGAGATGTGATATCCAACTCCTTCCCGTTCCAAACCTGAGACCCTTCCTATAGCATATGTGATATCCAACACATCCCCATTCCAAACATGAGACCCTTCCTATAGCAGGAATGTAATATCCAACTCCTTCCCATTCCAATCCTGAGACCATTCCTATAGCATGAGATGTGATATCTCAATGCTTCTAATACCAAACCTGAGATCCTTCCTATGACATGAGATGTGATATACAATTCCTCCCCATTCCAAACCTGAGAACCTTCCTACAGCATGCGATGGGATATCTCAATGCTTCTAATACCAAACCTGAGACCAGTCCTATAACATGAGATTGGATATCCAACTCCTTCCCCTTCCAAACCTGAGACCCTTCCTATAGCATGAGATGTGATATCCAACTTCTTCCCATTCCAATCCTGAGACCCTTCCTATAACATGAGATGTGATGTCTCAATGCTTCGAATACCAAACCTGAGATCTTTCCTATAACATGAGATGTGATATCCAACTCCTTCCCATTCCAATCCTGAGACCCTTCCTATAGCATGGGATGTGCTATCTCAATGCTTATACCAAACCTGAGACCCTTCCTAAAGCTTGAGATGTGATATCCAACTCCTTCCCATTCCAATCCTGAGACCCTTCCTATAACATGAAATGTGATATCCAACTCCTTCCCTTTCCAAACCTGAGACCCTCCCTTTAGCATGAGATGTGATATCCAACTCCTTCCCATTCCAATCCTGAGACCCTTCTGATAGCATAAGATATATCTCAATGCTTCTATACCAAACCTGAGATCCTTCCGATAGCATGAGATGTGATATCTCAATACTTCTAATACCAAACCTGAGATCCTTCCTATAACATGAGATGTGATATCCAAATCCTTATCTTCCAAACCTGAGACCCTCCCTTTAGCATGAGATGTGATATCCAACTCCTTCCCATTCCAATCCTGAGACTCTTCTGATAGCATAAGATATGATATCTCAATGCTTCTATACCAAACCTGAGATCCTTCTGATAGCATGAAATGTGATATCCAACTCTTTCCCCTTGCAAACCTGAGAGCCTTCCTATAGCATGAGATGTGATATCCAAGTACTTCCCATTCCAATCCTGAGACCCTTCCTATAACATGAGATGTGATATCCAACTCCTTCCCATTCCAACCTGAGACCCTTCCTATAGCATGAGATGGGATATCCAACTCCTTCCAAATCCAATCCCGATACCCTTCCGATAGCATGAGATGTGATATCCCAATGCTTCTACCAAACCTGAGACCCATACTATGGCATGAGATGTGATAACAAACTCCTTCCCATTCTAATCCTGAGACCCTTCCTATAGCTTGAGATGTGATATCCAACTCCATCCCATTCCAATCCTGAGACCCTTCCTATACCATGAGACTTGATATCTCAATGCTTCTAATACCAAACCTGAGACCCGTCCTATAACATGAGATGTGATATCCAAATCCTTCCCCTTCCAAACCTTAGACCCTTCCTTTATCATGAGATGTGATATCCAACTCCTTCCCATTCCAATCTTGAGACCCTTCCGATATCATGAAATGTGATACCTCAATGCTTCTAATATCAAACTTGAGACCCTCCCTATAGCAAGAGATGTGATATCCAAGTCCTTCCCATTCCAATCCTGAGACCCTTTCTATAGCATGAGATGTGATATCTCAATGCTTCTAATACCAAACCTGAGACCCTTCCTATAACATAAGATGGGAATATCCAACTCCTTCCCTTTCCAATCCTGAGACCCTTCCGATAGCAGAGATCTGATATCTCAATGCTTATACCAAACCTGAGATCCTTCCTATAACATGAGATGTGATATCCAACTCCTTCCCATTCCAATCCTGAGACACTTCCTATAGCATGAGATGTGATATCTCACTGCTTATACCAAACCTGAGACCCTTCCTATAGCATGAGATGTGATATCCAACTCCTTCCCATTCCAATCCTGAGACCCTTCCTATAGCATGAGATGTGATATCTCAATGCTTCTAATATCAAACTTGAGACCCTCCCTATAGCATGAGATGTGATACCCAAGTCCTTCCCATTCCAATCCTGAGACACTTCCTATAGCATGAGATGTGATATCTCAATGCTTCTAATACCAAACCTGAGACTCTTCCTATAACATGAGATGGGATATCCAACACCTTCCCATTCCAATCCTGAGACACTTCCGATAGCAGAGATGTGATATCTCAATGCTTATACCAAACCTGAGACCCTTCCTATAACATGAGATGTGATATCCAACTCCTTCCCGTTCCAAACCTGAGACCCTTCCTATAGCATATGTGATATCCAACACATTCCCATTCCAAACATGAGACCCTTCCTATAGCAGGAATGTAATATCCAACTCCTTCCCATTCCAATCCTGAGACCATTCCTATAGCATGAGATGTGATATCTCAATGCTTCTAATACCAAACCTGAGATCCTTCCTATGACATGAGATGTGATATACAATTCCTCCCCATTCCAAACCTGAGAACCTTCCTACAGCATGCGATGGGATATCTCAATGCTTCTAATACCAAACCTGAGACCAGTCCTATAACATGAGATTGGATATCCAACTCCTTCCCCTTCCAAACCTGAGACCCTTCCTATAGCATGAGATGTGATATCCAACTTCTTCCCATTCCAATCCTGAGACCCTTCCTATAACATGAGATGTGATGTCTCAATGCTTCGAATACCAAACCTGAGATCTTTCCTATAACATGAGATGTGATATCCAACTCCTTCCCATTCCAATCCTGAGACCCTTCCTATAGCATGGGATGTGCTATCTCAATGCTTATACCAAACCTGAGACCCTTCCTAAAGCTTGAGATGTGATATCCAACTCCTTCCCATTCCAATCCTGAGACCCTTCCTATAACATGAAATGTGATATCCAACTCCTTCCCATTCCAACCTGAGACCCTTCCTATAACATGAAATGTGATATCCAACTCCTTCCCTTTCCAAACCTGAGACCCTCCCTTTAGCATGAGATGTGATATCCAACTCCTTCCCATTCCAATCCTGAGACCCTTCTGATAGCATAAGATATATCTCAATGCTTCTATACCAAACCTGAGATCCTTCCGATAGCATGAGATGTGATATCTCAATACTTCTAATACCAAACCTGAGATCCTTCCTATAACATGAGATGTGATATCCAAATCCTTATCTTCCAAACCTGAGACCCTCCCTTTAGCATGAGATGTGATATCCAACTCCTTCCCATTCCAATCCTGAGACTCTTCTGATAGCATAAGATATGATATCTCAATGCTTCTATACCAAACCTGAGATCCTTCTGATAGCATGAAATGTGATATCCAACTCTTTCCCCTTGCAAACCTGAGAGCCTTCCTATAGCATGAGATGTGATATCCAAGTACTTCCCATTCCAATCCTGAGACCCTTCCTATAACATGAGATGTGATATCCAACTCCTTCCCATTCCAACCTGAGACCCTTCCTATAGCATGAGATGGGATATCCAACTCCTTCCAAATCCAATCCCGATACCCTTCCGATAGCATGAGATGTGATATCCCAATGCTTCTACCAAACCTGAGACCCATACTATGGCATGAGATGTGATATCAAACTCCTTCCCATTCTAATCCTGAGACCCTTCCTATAGCTTGAGATGTGATATCCAACTCCATCCCATTCCAATCCTGAGACCCTTCCTATACCATGAGACTTGATATCTCAATGCTTCTAATACCAAACCTGAGACCCGTCCTATAACATGAGATGTGATATCCAAATCCTTCCCCTTCCAAACCTTAGACCCTTCCTTTATCATGAGATGTGATATCCAACTCCTTCCCATTCCAATCTTGAGACCCTTCCGATATCATGAAATGTGATACCTCAATGCTTCTAATATCAAACTTGAGACCCTCCCTATAGCAAGAGATGTGATATCCAAGTCCTTCCCATTCCAATCCTGAGACCCTTTCTATAGCATGAGATGTGATATCTCAATGCTTCTAATACCAAACCTGAGACCCTTCCTATAACATAAGATGGGAATATCCAACTCCTTCCCTTTCCAATCCTGAGACCCTTCCGATAGCAGAGATCTGATATCTCAATGCTTATACCAAACCTGAGATCCTTCCTATAACATGAGATGTGATATCCAACTCCTTCCCATTCCAATCCTGAGACACTTCCTATAGCATGAGATGTGATATCTCACTGCTTATACCAAACCTGAGACCCTTCCTATAGCATGAGATGTGATATCCAACTCCTTCCCATTCCAATCCTGAGACCCTTCCTATAGCATGAGATGTGATATCTCAATGCTTCTAATATCAAACTTGAGACCCTCCCTATAGCATGAGATGTGATACCCAAGTCCTTCCCATTCCAATCCTGAGACACTTCCTATAGCATGAGATGTGATATCTCAATGCTTCTAATACCAAACCTGAGACTCTTCCTATAACATGAGATGGGATATCCAACTCCTTCCCATTCCAATCCTGAGACCCTTTCGATAGCAGAGATGTGATATCTCAATGTTTATACCAAACCTGAGGCCCTCCCTACGGCATGAGATGTCATATACAACTCCTTCCCATTCCAATCCTGAGACCCTTCCTATAGCATGAGATGTGATATCCAACTCCTTCCCATTCCAATCCTGAGACCCTTCCTATAGCATGAGATGTGATGTCTCAATGCTTCTAATACCAAACCTGAGATCCTTCCTATAACATGAGATGTGATATCCAACTCCTTCCATTCCAATCCTGAGACCCTTCCTATAGCATGAGATGTGATATCTCAATGCTTATAACAAAACCTGAGACCCTTCCTATAGCATGAGATGTGATATCCAACTCCTTCCCATTCCAATCCTGAGACCCTTCCTATAGCCTGAGATGTGATATCTCAATGCCTCTAATACCAAACCTGAGATCCTTCCTCTAACATGAAATGTGATATCCAACTCCTTCACTTTCCAAACCTGAGAGCCTATCTATAGCATGAGATGTGATATCCAAGTCCTTCCCATTCCAATCCTGAGACCCTTCCTATAGCATGAGATGTGATATCTCAATGCTTATAACAAAACCTGAGACCCTTCCTATAGCATGAGATGTGATATCCAACTCCTTCCCATTCCAATCCTGAGACCCTTCCTATAGCCTGAGATGTGATATCTCAATGCCTCTAATACCAAACCTGAGATCCTTCCTCTAACATGAAATGTGATATCCAACTCCTTCAATTTCCAAACCTGAGAGCCTATCTATAGCATGAGATGTGATATCCAAGTCCTTCCCATTCCAATCCTTAGACCCTTCCTACAGCATGCAATATGATATCTCAATGATTTTAATAAAAAACCTGAGACCCGTCCTATAACATGAGATGGGATATCCAACTCCTTCCCATTCCAATCCTGAGACACTTCCGATAGCAGAGATGTGATATCTCACTGCTTATACCAAACCTGAGACCCTTCCTATAGCATGAGATGTGATATCCAACTCCTTCCCATTCCATCCCTGAGACCCTTCCCAAATCATGAGATGTGATATCTCAATGCTTCTAATATCAAACTTGAGACCCTCCCTATAGCATGAGATGTGATATCCAAGTCCTTCCCATTCCAATCCTGAGACCCTTCCGATAGCATGAGATGTGATGTCTCAATGCTTCTAATACCAAACCTGAGATCCTTCCTATAACATGAGATGTGATATCCAACTCCTTCCCATTCCAATCCTGAGACCCTTTCTATAGCATGAGATGTGATATCTCAATGCTTATACCAAACCTGAGACCCTTCCTATAGCATGAGATGTGATATCCAAGTCCTTCCCATTCCAATCCTGAGACCCTTCCGATAGTAGAGATGTGATATCTCAATGCTTATACCAAACCTGAGATCCTTCCTATAACATGAGATGTGATATCCAACTCCTTCCCATTCCAATCCTGAGACACTTCCTATAACATGAGATGTGATATCTCACTGCTTATACCAAACCTGAGACCCTTCCTATAGCATGAGATGTGATATCCAACTCCTTCCCTTTCCAATCCTGAGACCCTTCCTATAGCATGAGATATGATATCTCAATGCTTCTAATATCAAACTTGAGATCCTCCCTATAGCATGAGATGTGATATCCAAGTCCTTCCCATTCCAATCCTGAGACCCTTCCGATAGCATGAGATGTGATGTCTCAATGCTTCTAATACCAAACCTGAGATCCTTCCTATAACATGAGATGTGATATCCAACTCCTTCCCATTCCAATCCTGAGACCCTTCCTATAGCATGAGATGTGATATCTCAATGCTTATACCAAACCTGAGACCCTTCCTATAGCATGAGATGTGATATCCAACTCCTTCCCATTCCAATCCTGAGACCCTTCCTAGAGCATGAGATGTGATATCTCAATGCCTCTAATACCAAACCTGAGATCCTTCCTCTAACATGAAATGTGATATCCAACTCCTTCCCATTCCAATCCTGAGACACTTCCTATAGCATGAGATATGATATCTAAATGCTTCTAATACCAAACTTGAGACTCTTACTATAACATGAGATGGGATATCCAACTCCTTCCCATTCCAATCCTTAGACCCTTCCTACAGCATGCAATATGATATCTCAATGATTCTAATAACAAACCTGAGACCCGTCCTATAACATGAGATGGGATATCCAACACCTTCCCATTCCAATCCTGAGACACTTCCGATAGCAGAGATGTGATATCTCAATGCTTATACCAAACCTGAGACCCTTCCTATAACATGAGATGTGATATCCAACTCCTTCCCGTTCCAAACCTGAGACCCTTCCTATAGCATATGTGATATCCAACACATTCCCATTCCAAACATGAGACCCTTCCTATAGCAGGAATGTAATATCCAACTCCTTCCCATTCCAATCCTGAGACCATTCCTATAGCATGAGATGTGCTATCTCAATGCTTCTAATACCAAACCTGAGATCCTTCCTATGACATGAGATTTGATATACAATTCCTCCCCATTCCAAACCTGAGAACCTTCCTACAGCATGCGATGGGATATCTCAATGCTTCTAATACCAAACCTGAGACCAGTCCTATAACATGAGATTGGATATCCAACTCCTTCCCCTTCCAAACCTGAGACCCTTCCTATAGCATGAGATGTGATATCCAACTTCTTCCCATTCCAATCCTGAGACCCTTCCTATAACATGAGATGTGATGTCTCAATGCTTCGAATACCAAACCTGAGATCTTTCCTATAACATGAGATGTGATATCCAACTCCTTCCCATTCCAATCCTGAGACCCTTCCTATAGCATGGGATGTGCTATCTCAATGCTTATACCAAACCTGAGACCCTTCCTAAAGCTTGAGATGTGATATCCAACTCCTTCCCATTCCAATCCTGAGACCCTTCCTATAACATGAAATGTGATATCCAACTCCTTCCCATTCCAACCTGAGACCCTTCCTATAACATGAAATGTGATATCCAACTCCTTCCCTTTCCAAACCTGAGACCCTCCCTTTAGCATGAGATGTGATATCCAACTCCTTCCCATTCCAATCCTGAGACCCTTCTGATAGCATAAGATATATCTCAATGCTTCTATACCAAACCTGAGATCCTTCCGATAGCATGAGATGTGATATCTCAATACTTCTAATACCAAACCTGAGATCCTTCCTATAACATGAGATGTGATATCCAAATCCTTATCTTCCAAACCTGAGACCCTCCCTTTAGCATGAGATGTGATATCCAACTCCTTCCCATTCCAATCCTGAGACTCTTCTGATAGCATAAGATATGATATCTCAATGCTTCTATACCAAACCTGAGATCCTTCTGATAGCATGAAATGTGATATCCAACTCTTTCCCCTTGCAAACCTGAGAGCTTTCCTATAGCATGAGATGTGATATCCAAGTACTTCCCATTCCAATCCTGAGACCCTTCCTATAACATGAGATGTGATATCCAACTCCTTCCCATTCCAACCTGAGACCCTTCCTATAGCATGAGATGGGATATCCAACTCCTTCCAAATCCAATCCCGATACCCTTCCGATAGCATGAGATGTGATATCCCAATGCTTCTACCAAACCTGAGACCCATACTATGGCATGAGATGTGATAACAAACTCCTTCCCATTCTAATCCTGAGACCCTTCCTATAGCTTGAGATGTGATATCCAACTCCATCCCATTCCAATCCTGAGACCCTTCCTATACCATGAGACTTGATATCTCAATGCTTCTAATACCAAACCTGAGACCCGTCCTATAACATGAGATGTGATATCCAAATCCTTCCCCTTCCAAACCTTAGACCCTTCCTTTATCATGAGATGTGATATCCAACTCCTTCCCATTCCAATCTTGAGACCCTTCCGATATCATGAAATGTGATACCTCAATGCTTCTAATATCAAACTTGAGACCCTCCCTATAGCAAGAGATGTGATATCCAAGTCCTTCCCATTCCAATCCTGAGACCCTTTCTATAGCATGAGATGTGATATCTCAATGCTTCTAATACCAAACCTGAGACCCTTCCTATAACATAAGATGGGAATATCCAACTCCTTCCCTTTCCAATCCTGAGACCCTTCCGATAGCAGAGATCTGATATCTCAATGCTTATACCAAACCTGAGATCCTTCCTATAACATGAGATGTGATATCCAACTCCTTCCCATTCCAATCCTGAGACACTTCCTATAGCATGAGATGTGATATCTCACTGCTTATACCAAACCTGAGACCCTTCCTATAGCATGAGATGTGATATCCAACTCCTTCCCATTCCAATCCTGAGACCCTTCCTATAGCATGAGATGTGATATCTCAATGCTTCTAATATCAAACTTGAGACCCTCCCTATAGCATGAGATGTGATACCCAAGTCCTTCCCATTCCAATCCTGAGACACTTCCTATAGCATGAGATGTGATATCTCAATGCTTCTAATACCAAACCTGAGACTCTTCCTATAACATGAGATGGGATATCCAACTCCTTCCCATTCCAATCCTGAGACCCTTTCGATAGCAGAGATGTGATATCTCAATGTTTATACCAAACCTGAGACCCTCCCTACGGCATGAGATGTCATATACAACTCCTTCCCATTCCAATCCTGAGACCCTTCCTATAGCATGAGATGTGATATCCAACTCCTTCCCATTCCAATCCTGAGACCCTTCCTATAGCATGAGATGTGATGTCTCAATGCTTCTAATACCAAACCTGAGATCCTTCCTATAACATGAGATGTGATATCCAACTCCTTCCATTCCAATCCTGAGACCCTTCCTATAGCATGAGATGTGATATCTCAATGCTTATAACAAAACCTGAGACCCTTCCTATAGCATGAGATGTGATATCCAACTCCTTCCCATTCCAATCCTGAGACCCTTCCTATAGCCTGAGATGTGATATCTCAATGCCTCTAATACCAAACCTGAGATCCTTCCTCTAACATGAAATGTGATATCCAACTCCTTCACTTTCCAAACCTGAGAGCCTATCTATAGCATGAGATGTGATATCCAAGTCCTTCCCATTCCAATCCTGAGACCCTTCCTATAGCATGAGATGTGATATCTCAATGCTTATAACAAAACCTGAGACCCTTCCTATAGCATGAGATGTGATATCCAACTCCTTCCCATTCCAATCCTGAGACCCTTCCTATAGCCTGAGATGTGATATCTCAATGCCTCTAATACCAAACCTGAGATCCTTCCTCTAACATGAAATGTGATATCCAACTCCTTCAATTTCCAAACCTGAGAGCCTATCTATAGCATGAGATGTGATATCCAAGTCCTTCCCATTCCAATCCTTAGACCCTTCCTACAGCATGCAATATGATATCTCAATGATTTTAATAAAAAACCTGAGACCCGTCCTATAACATGAGATGGGATATCCAACTCCTTCCCATTCCAATCCTGAGACACTTCCGATAGCAGAGATGTGATATCTCACTGCTTATACCAAACCTGAGACCCTTCCTATAGCATGAGATGTGATATCCAACTCCTTCCCATTCCATCCCTGAGACCCTTCCCAAATCATGAGATGTGATATCTCAATGCTTCTAATATCAAACTTGAGACCCTCCCTATAGCATGAGATGTGATATCCAAGTCCTTCCCATTCCAATCCTGAGACCCTTCCGATAGCATGAGATGTGATGTCTCAATGCTTCTAATACCAAACCTGAGATCCTTCCTATAACATGAGATGTGATATCCAACTCCTTCCCATTCCAATCCTGAGACCCTTTCTATAGCATGAGATGTGATATCTCAATGCTTATACCAAACCTGAGACCCTTCCTATAGCATGAGATGTGATATCCAAGTCCTTCCCATTCCAATCCTGAGACCCTTCCGATAGTAGAGATGTGATATCTCAATGCTTATACCAAACCTGAGATCCTTCCTATAACATGAGATGTGATATCCAACTCCTTCCCATTCCAATCCTGAGACACTTCCTATAGCATGAGATGTGATATCTCACTGCTTATACCAAACCTGAGACCCTTCCTATAGCATGAGATGTGATATCCAACTCCTTCCCTTTCCAATCCTGAGACCCTTCCTATAGCATGAGATATGATATCTCAATGCTTCTAATATCAAACTTGAGACCCTCCCTATAGCATGAGATGTGATATCCAAGTCCTTCCCATTCCAATCCTGAGACCCTTCCGATAGCATGAGATGTGATGTCTCAATGCTTCTAATACCAAACCTGAGATCCTTCCTATAACATGAGATGTGATATCCAACTCCTTCCCATTCCAATCCTGAGACCCTTCCTATAGCATGAGATGTGATATCTCAATGCTTATACCAAACCTGAGACCCTTCCTATAGCATGAGATGTGATATCCAACTCCTTCCCATTCCAATCCTGAGACCCTTCCTAGAGCATGAGATGTGATATCTCAATGCCTCTAATACCAAACCTGAGATCCTTCCTCTAACATGAAATGTGATATCCAACTCCTTCCCATTCCAATCCTGAGACACTTCCTATAGCATGAGATGTGATATCTAAATGCTTCTAATACCAAACTTGAGACTCTTACTATAATATGAGATGGGATATCCAACTCCTTCCCATTCCAATCCTTAGACCCTTCCTACAGCATGCAATATGATATCTCAATGATTCTAATAACAAACCTGAGACCCGTCCTATAACATGAGATGGGATATCCAACACCTTCCCATTCCAATCCTGAGACACTTCCGATAGCAGAGATGTGATATCTCAATGCTTATACCAAACCTGAGACCCTTCCTATAACATGAGATGTGATATCCAACTCCTTCCCGTTCCAAACCTGAGACCCTTCCTATAGCATATGTGATATCCAACACATTCCCATTCCAAACATGAGACCCTTCCTATAGCAGGAATGTAATATCCAACTCCTTCCCATTCCAATCCTGAGACCATTCCTATAGCATGAGATGTGATATCTCAATGCTTCTAATACCAAACCTGAGATCCTTCCTATGACATGAGATGTGATATACAATTCCTCCCCATTCCAAACCTGAGAACCTTCCTACAGCATGCGATGGGATATCTCAATGCTTCTAATACCAAACCTGAGACCAGTCCTATAACATGAGATTGGATATCCAACTCCTTCCCCTTCCAAACCTGAGACCCTTCCTATAGCATGAGATGTGATATCCAACTTCTTCCCATTCCAATCCTGAGACCCTTCCTATAACATGAGATGTGATGTCTCAATGCTTCGAATACCAAACCTGAGATCTTTCCTATAACATGAGATGTGATATCCAACTCCTTCCCATTCCAATCCTGAGACCCTTCCTATAGCATGGGATGTGCTATCTCAATGCTTATACCAAACCTGAGACCCTTCCTAAAGCTTGAGATGTGATATCCAACTCCTTCCCATTCCAATCCTGAGACCCTTCCTATAACATGAAATGTGATATCCAACTCCTTCCCATTCCAACCTGAGACCCTTCCTATAACATGAAATGTGATATCCAACTCCTTCCCTTTCCAAACCTGAGACCCTCCCTTTAGCATGAGATGTGATATCCAACTCCTTCCCATTCCAATCCTGAGACCCTTCTGATAGCATAAGATATATCTCAATGCTTCTATACCAAACCTGAGATCCTTCCGATAGCATGAGATGTGATATCTCAATACTTCTAATACCAAACCTGAGATCCTTCCTATAACATGAGATGTGATATCCAAATCCTTATCTTCCAAACCTGAGACCCTCCCTTTAGCATGAGATGTGATATCCAACTCCTTCCCATTCCAATCCTGAGACTCTTCTGATAGCATAAGATATGATATCTCAATGCTTCTATACCAAACCTGAGATCCTTCTGATAGCATGAAATGTGATATCCAACTCTTTCCCCTTGCAAACCTGAGAGCCTTCCTATAGCATGAGATGTGATATCCAAGTACTTCCCATTCCAATCCTGAGACCCTTCCTATAACATGAGATGTGATATCCAACTCCTTCCCATTCCAACCTGAGACCCTTCCTATAGCATGAGATGGGATATCCAACTCCTTCCAAATCCAATCCCGATACCCTTCCGATAGCATGAGATGTGATATCCCAATGCTTCTACCAAACCTGAGACCCATACTATGGCATGAGATGTGATAACAAACTCCTTCCCATTCTAATCCTGAGACCCTTCCTATAGCTTGAGATGTGATATCCAACTCCATCCCATTCCAATCCTGAGACCCTTCCTATACCATGAGACTTGATATCTCAATGCTTCTAATACCAAACCTGAGACCCGTCCTATAACATGAGATGTGATATCCAAATCCTTCCCCTTCCAAACCTTAGACCCTTCCTTTATCATGAGATGTGATATCCAACTCCTTCCCATTCCAATCTTGAGACCCTTCCGATATCATGAAATGTGATACCTCAATGCTTCTAATATCAAACTTGAGACCCTCCCTATAGCAAGAGATGTGATATCCAAGTCCTTCCCATTCCAATCCTGAGACCCTTTCTATAGCATGAGATGTGATATCTCAATGCTTCTAATACCAAACCTGAGACCCTTCCTATAACATAAGATGGGAATATCCAACTCCTTCCCTTTCCAATCCTGAGACCCTTCCGATAGCAGAGATCTGATATCTCAATGCTTATACCAAACCTGAGATCCTTCCTATAACATGAGATGTGATATCCAACTCCTTCCCATTCCAATCCTGAGACACTTCCTATAGCATGAGATGTGATATCTCACTGCTTATACCAAACCTGAGACCCTTCCTATAGCATGAGATGTGATATCCAACTCCTTCCCATTCCAATCCTGAGACCCTTCCTATAGCATGAGATGTGATATCTCAATGCTTCTAATACCAAACCTGAGACTCTTCCTATAACATGAGATGGGATATCCAACTCCTTCCCATTCCAATCCTGAGACCCTTTCGATAGCAGAGATGTGATATCTCAATGTTTATACCAAACCTGAGGCCCTCCCTACGGCATGAGATGTCATATACAACTCCTTCCCATTCCAATCCTGAGACCCTTCCTATAGCATGAGATGTGATATCCAACTCCTTCCCATTCCAATCCTGAGACCCTTCCTATAGCATGAGATGTGATGTCTCAATGCTTCTAATACCAAACCTGAGATCCTTCCTATAACATGAGATGTGATATCCAACTCCTTCCATTCCAATCCTGAGACCCTTCCTATAGCATGAGATGTGATATCTCAATGCTTATAACAAAACCTGAGACCCTTCCTATAGCATGAGATGTGATATCCAACTCCTTCCCATTCCAATCCTGAGACCCTTCCTATAGCCTGAGATGTGATATCTCAATGCCTCTAATACCAAACCTGAGATCCTTCCTCTAACATGAAATGTGATATCCAACTCCTTCACTTTCCAAACCTGAGAGCCTATCTATAGCATGAGATGTGATATCCAAGTCCTTCCCATTCCAATCCTGAGACCCTTCCTATAGCATGAGATGTGATATCTCAATGCTTATAACAAAACCTGAGACCCTTCCTATAGCATGAGATGTGATATCCAACTCCTTCCCATTCCAATCCTGAGACCCTTCCTATAGCCTGAGATGTGATATCTCAATGCCTCTAATACCAAACCTGAGATCCTTCCTCTAACATGAAATGTGATATCCAACTCCTTCAATTTCCAAACCTGAGAGCCTATCTATAGCATGAGATGTGATATCCAAGTCCTTCCCATTCCAATCCTTAGACCCTTCCTACAGCATGCAATATGATATCTCAATGATTTTAATAAAAAACCTGAGACCCGTCCTATAACATGAGATGGGATATCCAACTCCTTCCCATTCCAATCCTGAGACACTTCCGATAGCAGAGATGTGATATCTCACTGCTTATACCAAACCTGAGACCCTTCCTATAGCATGAGATGTGATATCCAACTCCTTCCCATTCCATCCCTGAGACCCTTCCCAAATCATGAGATGTGATATCTCAATGCTTCTAATATCAAACTTGAGACCCTCCCTATAGCATGAGATGTGATATCCAAGTCCTTCCCATTCCAATCCTGAGACCCTTCCGATAGCATGAGATGTGATGTCTCAATGCTTCTAATACCAAACCTGAGATCCTTCCTATAACATGAGATGTGATATCCAACTCCTTCCCATTCCAATCCTGAGACCCTTTCTATAGCATGAGATGTGATATCTCAATGCTTATACCAAACCTGAGACCCTTCCTATAGCATGAGATGTGATATCCAAGTCCTTCCCATTCCAATCCTGAGACCCTTCCGATAGTAGAGATGTGATATCTCAATGCTTATACCAAACCTGAGATCCTTCCTATAACATGAGATGTGATATCCAACTCCTTCCCATTCCAATCCTGAGACACTTCCTATAACATGAGATGTGATATCTCACTGCTTATACCAAACCTGAGACCCTTCCTATAGCATGAGATGTGATATCCAACTCCTTCCCTTTCCAATCCTGAGACCCTTCCTATAGCATGAGATATGATATCTCAATGCTTCTAATATCAAACTTGAGATCCTCCCTATAGCATGAGATGTGATATCCAAGTCCTTCCCATTCCAATCCTGAGACCCTTCCGATAGCATGAGATGTGATGTCTCAATGCTTCTAATACCAAACCTGAGATCCTTCCTATAACATGAGATGTGATATCCAACTCCTTCCCATTCCAATCCTGAGACCCTTCCTATAGCATGAGATGTGATATCTCAATGCTTATACCAAACCTGAGACCCTTCCTATAGCATGAGATGTGATATCCAACTCCTTCCCATTCCAATCCTGAGACCCTTCCTAGAGCATGAGATGTGATATCTCAATGCCTCTAATACCAAACCTGAGATCCTTCCTCTAACATGAAATGTGATATCCAACTCCTTCCCATTCCAATCCTGAGACACTTCCTATAGCATGAGATATGATATCTAAATGCTTCTAATACCAAACTTGAGACTCTTACTATAACATGAGATGGGATATCCAACTCCTTCCCATTCCAATCCTTAGACCCTTCCTACAGCATGCAATATGATATCTCAATGATTCTAATAACAAACCTGAGACCCGTCCTATAACATGAGATGGGATATCCAACACCTTCCCATTCCAATCCTGAGACACTTCCGATAGCAGAGATGTGATATCTCAATGCTTATACCAAACCTGAGACCCTTCCTATAACATGAGATGTGATATCCAACTCCTTCCCGTTCCAAACCTGAGACCCTTCCTATAGCATATGTGATATCCAACACATTCCCATTCCAAACATGAGACCCTTCCTATAGCAGGAATGTAATATCCAACTCCTTCCCATTCCAATCCTGAGACCATTCCTATAGCATGAGATGTGATATCTCAATGCTTCTAATACCAAACCTGAGATCCTTCCTATGACATGAGATGTGATATACAATTCCTCCCCATTCCAAACCTGAGAACCTTCCTACAGCATGCGATGGGATATCTCAATGCTTCTAATACCAAACCTGAGACCAGTCCTATAACATGAGATTGGATATCCAACTCCTTCCCCTTCCAAACCTGAGACCCTTCCTATAGCATGAGATGTGATATCCAACTTCTTCCCATTCCAATCCTGAGACCCTTACTATAACATGAGATGTGATGTCTCAATGCTTCGAATACCAAACCTGAGATCTTTCCTATAACATGAGATGTGATATCCAACTCCTTCCCATTCCAATCCTGAGACCCTTCCTATAGCATGGGATGTGCTATCTCAATGCTTATACCAAACCTGAGACCCTTCCTAAAGCTTGAGATGTGATATCCAACTCCTTCCCATTCCAATCCTGAGACCCTTCCTATAACATGAAATGTGATATCCAACTCCTTCCCATTCCAACCTGAGACCCTTCCTATAACATGAAATGTGATATCCAACTCCTTCCCTTTCCAAACCTGAGACCCTCCCTTTAGCATGAGATGTGATATCCAACTCCTTCCCATTCCAATCCTGAGACCCTTCTGATAGCATAAGATATATCTCAATGCTTCTATACCAAACCTGAGATCCTTCCGATAGCATGAGATGTGATATCTCAATACTTCTAATACCAAACCTGAGATCCTTCCTATAACATGAGATGTGATATCCAAATCCTTATCTTCCAAACCTGAGACCCTCCCTTTAGCATGAGATGTGATATCCAACTCCTTCCCATTCCAATCCTGAGACTCTTCTGATAGCATAAGATATGATATCTCAATGCTTCTATACCAAACCTGAGATCCTTCTGATAGCATGAAATGTGATATCCAACTCTTTCCCCTTGCAAACCTGAGAGCCTTCCTATAGCATGAGATGTGATATCCAAGTACTTCCCATTCCAATCCTGAGACCCTTCCTATAACATGAGATGTGATATCCAACTCCTTCCCATTCCAACCTGAGACCCTTCCTATAGCATGAGATGGGATATCCAACTCCTTCCAAATCCAATCCCGATACCCTTCCGATAGCATGAGATGTGATATCCCAATGCTTCTACCAAACCTGAGACCCATACTATGGCATGAGATGTGATAACAAACTCCTTCCCATTCTAATCCTGAGACCCTTCCTATAGCTTGAGATGTGATATCCAACTCCATCCCATTCCAATCCTGAGACCCTTCCTATACCATGAGACTTGATATCTCAATGCTTCTAATACCAAACCTGAGACCCGTCCTATAACATGAGATGTGATATCCAAATCCTTCCCCTTCCAAACCTTAGACCCTTCCTTTATCATGAGATGTGATATCCAACTCCTTCCCATTCCAATCTTGAGACCCTTCCGATATCATGAAATGTGATACCTCAATGCTTCTAATATCAAACTTGAGACCCTCCCTATAGCAAGAGATGTGATATCCAAGTCCTTCCCATTCCAATCCTGAGACCCTTTCTATAGCATGAGATGTGATATCTCAATGCTTCTAATACCAAACCTGAGACCCTTCCTATAACATAAGATGGGAATATCCAACTCCTTCCCTTTCCAATCCTGAGACCCTTCCGATAGCAGAGATCTGATATCTCAATGCTTATACCAAACCTGAGATCCTTCCTATAACATGAGATGTGATATCCAACTCCTTCCCATTCCAATCCTGAGACACTTCCTATAGCATGAGATGTGATATCTCACTGCTTATACCAAACCTGAGACCCTTCCTATAGCATGAGATGTGATATCCAACTCCTTCCCATTCCAATCCTGAGACCCTTCCTATAGCATGAGATGTGATATCTCAATGCTTCTAATATCAAACTTGAGACCCTCCCTATAGCATGAGATGTGATACCCAAGTCCTTCCCATTCCAATCCTGAGACACTTCCTATAGCATGAGATGTGATATCTCAATGCTTCTAATACCAAACCTGAGACTCTTCCTATAACATGAGATGGGATATCCAACTCCTTCCCATTCCAATCCTGAGACCCTTTCGATAGCAGAGATGTGATATCTCAATGTTTATACCAAACCTGAGACCCTCCCTACGGCATGAGATGTCATATACAACTCCTTCCCATTCCAATCCTGAGACCCTTCCTATAGCATGAGATGTGATATCCAACTCCTTCCCATTCCAATCCTGAGACCCTTCCTATAGCATGAGATGTGATGTCTCAATGCTTCTAATACCAAACCTGAGATCCTTCCTATAACATGAGATGTGATATCCAACTCCTTCCATTCCAATCCTGAGACCCTTCCTATAGCATGAGATGTGATATCTCAATGCTTATAACAAAACCTGAGACCCTTCCTATAGCATGAGATGTGATATCCAACTCCTTCCCATTCCAATCCTGAGACCCTTCCTATAGCCTGAGATGTGATATCTCAATGCCTCTAATACCAAACCTGAGATCCTTCCTCTAACATGAAATGTGATATCCAACTCCTTCACTTTCCAAACCTGAGAGCCTATCTATAGCATGAGATGTGATATCCAAGTCCTTCCCATTCCAATCCTGAGACCCTTCCTATAGCATGAGATGTGATATCTCAATGCTTATAACAAAACCTGAGACCCTTCCTATAGCATGAGATGTGATATCCAACTCCTTCCCATTCCAATCCTGAGACCCTTCCTATAGCCTGAGATGTGATATCTCAATGCCTCTAATACCAAACCTGAGATCCTTCCTCTAACATGAAATGTGATATCCAACTCCTTCAATTTCCAAACCTGAGAGCCTATCTATAGCATGAGATGTGATATCCAAGTCCTTCCCATTCCAATCCTTAGACCCTTCCTACAGCATGCAATATGATATCTCAATGATTTTAATAAAAAACCTGAGACCCGTCCTATAACATGAGATGGGATATCCAACTCCTTCCCATTCCAATCCTGAGACACTTCCGATAGCAGAGATGTGATATCTCACTGCTTATACCAAACCTGAGACCCTTCCTATAGCATGAGATGTGATATCCAACTCCTTCCCATTCCATCCCTGAGACCCTTCCCAAATCATGAGATGTGATATCTCAATGCTTCTAATATCAAACTTGAGACCCTCCCTATAGCATGAGATGTGATATCCAAGTCCTTCCCATTCCAATCCTGAGACCCTTCCGATAGCATGAGATGTGATGTCTCAATGCTTCTAATACCAAACCTGAGATCCTTCCTATAACATGAGATGTGATATCCAACTCCTTCCCATTCCAATCCTGAGACCCTTTCTATAGCATGAGATGTGATATCTCAATGCTTATACCAAACCTGAGACCCTTCCTATAGCATGAGATGTGATATCCAAGTCCTTCCCATTCCAATCCTGAGACCCTTCCGATAGTAGAGATGTGATATCTCAATGCTTATACCAAACCTGAGATCCTTCCTATAACATGAGATGTGATATCCAACTCCTTCCCATTCCAATCCTGAGACACTTCCTATAGCATGAGATGTGATATCTCACTGCTTATACCAAACCTGAGACCCTTCCTATAGCATGAGATGTGATATCCAACTCCTTCCCTTTCCAATCCTGAGACCCTTCCTATAGCATGAGATATGATATCTCAATGCTTCTAATATCAAACTTGAGACCCTCCCTATAGCATGAGATGTGATATCCAAGTCCTTCCCATTCCAATCCTGAGACCCTTCCGATAGCATGAGATGTGATGTCTCAATGCTTCTAATACCAAACCTGAGATCCTTCCTATAACATGAGATGTGATATCCAACTCCTTCCCATTCCAATCCTGAGACCCTTCCTATAGCATGAGATGTGATATCTCAATGCTTATACCAAACCTGAGACCCTTCCTATAGCATGAGATGTGATATCCAACTCCTTCCCATTCCAATCCTGAGACCCTTCCTAGAGCATGAGATGTGATATCTCAATGCCTCTAATACCAAACCTGAGATCCTTCCTCTAACATGAAATGTGATATCCAACTCCTTCCCATTCCAATCCTGAGACACTTCCTATAGCATGAGATGTGATATCTAAATGCTTCTAATACCAAACTTGAGACTCTTACTATAATATGAGATGGGATATCCAACTCCTTCCCATTCCAATCCTTAGACCCTTCCTACAGCATGCAATATGATATCTCAATGATTCTAATAACAAACCTGAGACCCGTCCTATAACATGAGATGGGATATCCAACACCTTCCCATTCCAATCCTGAGACACTTCCGATAGCAGAGATGTGATATCTCAATGCTTATACCAAACCTGAGACCCTTCCTATAACATGAGATGTGATATCCAACTCCTTCCCGTTCCAAACCTGAGACCCTTCCTATAGCATATGTGATATCCAACACATTCCCATTCCAAACATGAGACCCTTCCTATAGCAGGAATGTAATATCCAACTCCTTCCCATTCCAATCCTGAGACCATTCCTATAGCATGAGATGTGATATCTCAATGCTTCTAATACCAAACCTGAGATCCTTCCTATGACATGAGATGTGATATACAATTCCTCCCCATTCCAAACCTGAGAACCTTCCTACAGCATGCGATGGGATATCTCAATGCTTCTAATACCAAACCTGAGACCAGTCCTATAACATGAGATTGGATATCCAACTCCTTCCCCTTCCAAACCTGAGACCCTTCCTATAGCATGAGATGTGATATCCAACTTCTTCCCATTCCAATCCTGAGACCCTTCCTATAACATGAGATGTGATGTCTCAATGCTTCGAATACCAAACCTGAGATCTTTCCTATAACATGAGATGTGATATCCAACTCCTTCCCATTCCAATCCTGAGACCCTTCCTATAGCATGGGATGTGCTATCTCAATGCTTATACCAAACCTGAGACCCTTCCTAAAGCTTGAGATGTGATATCCAACTCCTTCCCATTCCAATCCTGAGACCCTTCCTATAACATGAAATGTGATATCCAACTCCTTCCCATTCCAACCTGAGACCCTTCCTATAACATGAAATGTGATATCCAACTCCTTCCCTTTCCAAACCTGAGACCCTCCCTTTAGCATGAGATGTGATATCCAACTCCTTCCCATTCCAATCCTGAGACCCTTCTGATAGCATAAGATATATCTCAATGCTTCTATACCAAACCTGAGATCCTTCCGATAGCATGAGATGTGATATCTCAATACTTCTAATACCAAACCTGAGATCCTTCCTATAACATGAGATGTGATATCCAAATCCTTATCTTCCAAACCTGAGACCCTCCCTTTAGCATGAGATGTGATATCCAACTCCTTCCCATTCCAATCCTGAGACTCTTCTGATAGCATAAGATATGATATCTCAATGCTTCTATACCAAACCTGAGATCCTTCTGATAGCATGAAATGTGATATCCAACTCTTTCCCCTTGCAAACCTGAGAGCCTTCCTATAGCATGAGATGTGATATCCAAGTACTTCCCATTCCAATCCTGAGACCCTTCCTATAACATGAGATGTGATATCCAACTCCTTCCCATTCCAACCTGAGACCCTTCCTATAGCATGAGATGGGATATCCAACTCCTTCCAAATCCAATCCCGATACCCTTCCGATAGCATGAGATGTGATATCCCAATGCTTCTACCAAACCTGAGACCCATACTATGGCATGAGATGTGATAACAAACTCCTTCCCATTCTAATCCTGAGACCCTTCCTATAGCTTGAGATGTGATATCCAACTCCATCCCATTCCAATCCTGAGACCCTTCCTATACCATGAGACTTGATATCTCAATGCTTCTAATACCAAACCTGAGACCCGTCCTATAACATGAGATGTGATATCCAAATCCTTCCCCTTCCAAACCTTAGACCCTTCCTTTATCATGAGATGTGATATCCAACTCCTTCCCATTCCAATCTTGAGACCCTTCCGATATCATGAAATGTGATACCTCAATGCTTCTAATATCAAACTTGAGACCCTCCCTATAGCAAGAGATGTGATATCCAAGTCCTTCCCATTCCAATCCTGAGACCCTTTCTATAGCATGAGATGTGATATCTCAATGCTTCTAATACCAAACCTGAGACCCTTCCTATAACATAAGATGGGAATATCCAACTCCTTCCCTTTCCAATCCTGAGACCCTTCCGATAGCAGAGATCTGATATCTCAATGCTTATACCAAACCTGAGATCCTTCCTATAACATGAGATGTGATATCCAACTCCTTCCCATTCCAATCCTGAGACACTTCCTATAGCATGAGATGTGATATCTCACTGCTTATACCAAACCTGAGACCCTTCCTATAGCATGAGATGTGATATCCAACTCCTTCCCATTCCAATCCTGAGACCCTTCCTATAGCATGAGATGTGATATCTCAATGCTTCTAATACCAAACCTGAGACTCTTCCTATAACATGAGATGGGATATCCAACTCCTTCCCATTCCAATCCTGAGACCCTTTCGATAGCAGAGATGTGATATCTCAATGTTTATACCAAACCTGAGGCCCTCCCTACGGCATGAGATGTCATATACAACTCCTTCCCATTCCAATCCTGAGACCCTTCCTATAGCATGAGATGTGATGTCTCAATGCTTCTAATACCAAACCTGAGATCCTTCCTATAACATGAGATGTGATATCCAACTCCTTCCATTCCAATCCTGAGACCCTTCCTATAGCATGAGATGTGATATCTCAATGCTTATAACAAAACCTGAGACCCTTCCTATAGCATGAGATGTGATATCCAACTCCTTCCCATTCCAATCCTGAGACCCTTCCTATAGCCTGAGATGTGATATCTCAATGCCTCTAATACCAAACCTGAGATCCTTCCTCTAACATGAAATGTGATATCCAACTCCTTCACTTTCCAAACCTGAGAGCCTATCTATAGCATGAGATGTGATATCCAAGTCCTTCCCATTCCAATCCTGAGACCCTTCCTATAGCATGAGATGTGATATCTCAATGCTTATAACAAAACCTGAGACCCTTCCTATAGCATGAGATGTGATATCCAACTCCTTCCCATTCCAATCCTGAGACCCTTCCTATAGCCTGAGATGTGATATCTCAATGCCTCTAATACCAAACCTGAGATCCTTCCTCTAACATGAAATGTGATATCCAACTCCTTCAATTTCCAAACCTGAGAGCCTATCTATAGCATGAGATGTGATATCCAAGTCCTTCCCATTCCAATCCTTAGACCCTTCCTACAGCATGCAATATGATATCTCAATGATTTTAATAAAAAACCTGAGACCCGTCCTATAACATGAGATGGGATATCCAACTCCTTCCCATTCCAATCCTGAGACACTTCCGATAGCAGAGATGTGATATCTCACTGCTTATACCAAACCTGAGACCCTTCCTATAGCATGAGATGTGATATCCAACTCCTTCCCATTCCATCCCTGAGACCCTTCCCAAATCATGAGATGTGATATCTCAATGCTTCTAATATCAAACTTGAGACCCTCCCTATAGCATGAGATGTGATATCCAAGTCCTTCCCATTCCAATCCTGAGACCCTTCCGATAGCATGAGATGTGATGTCTCAATGCTTCTAATACCAAACCTGAGATCCTTCCTATAACATGAGATGTGATATCCAACTCCTTCCCATTCCAATCCTGAGACCCTTTCTATAGCATGAGATGTGATATCTCAATGCTTATACCAAACCTGAGACCCTTCCTATAGCATGAGATGTGATATCCAAGTCCTTCCCATTCCAATCCTGAGACCCTTCCGATAGTAGAGATGTGATATCTCAATGCTTATACCAAACCTGAGATCCTTCCTATAACATGAGATGTGATATCCAACTCCTTCCCATTCCAATCCTGAGACACTTCCTATAGCATGAGATGTGATATCTCACTGCTTATACCAAACCTGAGACCCTTCCTATAGCATGAGATGTGATATCCAACTCCTTCCCTTTCCAATCCTGAGACCCTTCCTATAGCATGAGATATGATATCTCAATGCTTCTAATATCAAACTTGAGACCCTCCCTATAGCATGAGATGTGATATCCAAGTCCTTCCCATTCCAATCCTGAGACCCTTCCGATAGCATGAGATGTGATGTCTCAATGCTTCTAATACCAAACCTGAGATCCTTCCTATAACATGAGATGTGATATCCAACTCCTTCCCATTCCAATCCTGAGACCCTTCCTATAGCATGAGATGTGATATCTCAATGCTTATACCAAACCTGAGACCCTTCCTATAGCATGAGATGTGATATCCAACTCCTTCCCATTCCAATCCTGAGACCCTTCCTAGAGCATGAGATGTGATATCTCAATGCCTCTAATACCAAACCTGAGATCCTTCCTCTAACATGAAATGTGATATCCAACTCCTTCCCATTCCAATCCTGAGACACTTCCTATAGCATGAGATGTGATATCTAAATGCTTCTAATACCAAACTTGAGACTCTTACTATAACATGAGATGGGATATCCAACTCCTTCCCATTCCAATCCTTAGACCCTTCCTACAGCATGCAATATGATATCTCAATGATTCTAATAACAAACCTGAGACCCGTCCTATAACATGAGATGGGATATCCAACACCTTCCCATTCCAATCCTGAGACACTTCCGATAGCAGAGATGTGATATCTCAATGCTTATACCAAACCTGAGACCCTTCCTATGACATGAGATGTGATATCCAACTCCTTCCCGTTCCAAACCTGAGACCCTTCCTATAGCATATGTGATATCCAACACATTCCCATTCCAAACATGAGACCCTTCCTATAGCAGGAATGTAATATCCAACTCCTTCCCATTCCAATCCTGAGACCATTCCTATAGCATGAGATGTGATATCTCAATGCTTCTAATACCAAACCTGAGATCCTTCCTATGACATGAGATGTGATATACAATTCCTCCCCATTCCAAACCTGAGAACCTTCCTACAGCATGCGATGGGATATCTCAATGCTTCTAATACCAAACCTGAGACCAGTCCTATAACATGAGATTGGATATCCAACTCCTTCCCCTTCCAAACCTGAGACCCTTCCTATAGCATGAGATGTGATATCCAACTTCTTCCCATTCCAATCCTGAGACCCTTCCTATAACATGAGATGTGATGTCTCAATGCTTCGAATACCAAACCTGAGATCTTTCCTATAACATGAGATGTGATATCCAACTCCTTCCCATTCCAATCCTGAGACCCTTCCTATAGCATGGGATGTGCTATCTCAATGCTTATACCAAACCTGAGACCCTTCCTAAAGCTTGAGATGTGATATCCAACTCCTTCCCATTCCAATCCTGAGACCCTTCCTATAACATGAAATGTGATATCCAACTCCTTCCCATTCCAACCTGAGACCCTTCCTATAACATGAAATGTGATATCCAACTCCTTCCCTTTCCAAACCTGAGACCCTCCCTTTAGCATGAGATGTGATATCCAACTCCTTCCCATTCCAATCCTGAGACCCTTCTGATAGCATAAGATATATCTCAATGCTTCTATACCAAACCTGAGATCCTTCCGATAGCATGAGATGTGATATCTCAATACTTCTAATACCAAACCTGAGATCCTTCCTATAACATGAGATGTGATATCCAAATCCTTATCTTCCAAACCTGAGACCCTCCCTTTAGCATGAGATGTGATATCCAACTCCTTCCCATTCCAATCCTGAGACTCTTCTGATAGCATAAGATATGATATCTCAATGCTTCTATACCAAACCTGAGATCCTTCTGATAGCATGAAATGTGATATCCAACTCTTTCCCCTTGCAAACCTGAGAGCCTTCCTATAGCATGAGATGTGATATCCAAGTACTTCCCATTCCAATCCTGAGACCCTTCCTATAACATGAGATGTGATATCCAACTCCTTCCCATTCCAACCTGAGACCCTTCCTATAGCATGAGATGGGATATCCAACTCCTTCCAAATCCAATCCCGATACCCTTCCGATAGCATGAGATGTGATATCCCAATGCTTCTACCAAACCTGAGACCCATACTATGGCATGAGATGTGATAACAAACTCCTTCCCATTCTAATCCTGAGACCCTTCCTATAGCTTGAGATGTGATATCCAACTCCATCCCATTCCAATCCTGAGACCCTTCCTATACCATGAGACTTGATATCTCAATGCTTCTAATACCAAACCTGAGACCCGTCCTATAACATGAGATGTGATATCCAAATCCTTCCCCTTCCAAACCTTAGACCCTTCCTTTATCATGAGATGTGATATCCAACTCCTTCCCATTCCAATCTTGAGACCCTTCCGATATCATGAAATGTGATACCTCAATGCTTCTAATATCAAACTTGAGACCCTCCCTATAGCAAGAGATGTGATATCCAAGTCCTTCCCATTCCAATCCTGAGACCCTTTCTATAGCATGAGATGTGATATCTCAATGCTTCTAATACCAAACCTGAGACCCTTCCTATAACATAAGATGGGAATATCCAACTCCTTCCCTTTCCAATCCTGAGACCCTTCCGATAGCAGAGATCTGATATCTCAATGCTTATACCAAACCTGAGATCCTTCCTATAACATGAGATGTGATATCCAACTCCTTCCCATTCCAATCCTGAGACACTTCCTATAGCATGAGATGTGATATCTCACTGCTTATACCAAACCTGAGACCCTTCCTATAGCATGAGATGTGATATCCAACTCCTTCCCATTCCAATCCTGAGACCCTTCCTATAGCATGAGATGTGATATCTCAATGCTTCTAATATCAAACTTGAGACCCTCCCTATAGCATGAGATGTGATACCCAAGTCCTTCCCATTCCAATCCTGAGACACTTCCTATAGCATGAGATGTGATATCTCAATGCTTCTAATACCAAACCTGAGACTCTTCCTATAACATGAGATGGGATATCCAACACCTTCCCATTCCAATCCTGAGACACTTCCGATAGCAGAGATGTGATATCTCAATGCTTATACCAAACCTGAGACCCTTCCTATAACATGAGATGTGATATCCAACTCCTTCCCGTTCCAAACCTGAGACCCTTCCTATAGCATATGTGATATCCAACACATTCCCATTCCAAACATGAGACCCTTCCTATAGCAGGAATGTAATATCCAACTCCTTCCCATTCCAATCCTGAGACCATTCCTATAGCATGAGATGTGATATCTCAATGCTTCTAATACCAAACCTGAGATCCTTCCTATGACATGAGATGTGATATACAATTCCTCCCCATTCCAAACCTGAGAACCTTCCTACAGCATGCGATGGGATATCTCAATGCTTCTAATACCAAACCTGAGACCAGTCCTATAACATGAGATTGGATATCCAACTCCTTCCCCTTCCAAACCTGAGACCCTTCCTATAGCATGAGATGTGATATCCAACTTCTTCCCATTCCAATCCTGAGACCCTTCCTATAACATGAGATGTGATGTCTCAATGCTTCGAATACCAAACCTGAGATCTTTCCTATAACATGAGATGTGATATCCAACTCCTTCCCATTCCAATCCTGAGACCCTTCCTATAGCATGGGATGTGCTATCTCAATGCTTATACCAAACCTGAGACCCTTCCTAAAGCTTGAGATGTGATATCCAACTCCTTCCCATTCCAATCCTGAGACCCTTCCTATAACATGAAATGTGATATCCAACTCCTTCCCATTCCAACCTGAGACCCTTCCTATAACATGAAATGTGATATCCAACTCCTTCCCTTTCCAAACCTGAGACCCTCCCTTTAGCATGAGATGTGATATCCAACTCCTTCCCATTCCAATCCTGAGACCCTTCTGATAGCATAAGATATATCTCAATGCTTCTATACCAAACCTGAGATCCTTCCGATAGCATGAGATGTGATATCTCAATACTTCTAATACCAAACCTGAGATCCTTCCTATAACATGAGATGTGATATCCAAATCCTTATCTTCCAAACCTGAGACCCTCCCTTTAGCATGAGATGTGATATCCAACTCCTTCCCATTCCAATCCTGAGACTCTTCTGATAGCATAAGATATGATATCTCAATGCTTCTATACCAAACCTGAGATCCTTCTGATAGCATGAAATGTGATATCCAACTCTTTCCCCTTGCAAACCTGAGAGCCTTCCTATAGCATGAGATGTGATATCCAAGTACTTCCCATTCCAATCCTGAGACCCTTCCTATAACATGAGATGTGATATCCAACTCCTTCCCATTCCAACCTGAGACACTTCCTATAGCATGAGATGTGATATCTCACTGCTTATACCAAACCTGAGACCCTTCCTATAGCATGAGATGTGATATCCAACTCCTTCCCATTCCAATCCTGAGACCCTTCCTATAGCATGAGATGTGATATCTCAATGCTTCTAATATCAAACTTGAGACCCTCCCTATAGCATGAGATGTGATACCCAAGTCCTTCCCATTCCAATCCTGAGACACTTCCTATAGCATGAGATGTGATATCTCAATGCTTCTAATACCAAACCTGAGACTCTTCCTATAACATGAGATGGGATATCCAACTCCTTCCCATTCCAATCCTGAGACCCTTTCGATAGCAGAGATGTGATATCTCAATGTTTATACCAAACCTGAGGCCCTCCCTACGGCATGAGATGTCATATACAACTCCTTCCCATTCCAATCCTGAGACCCTTCCTATAGCATGAGATGTGATATCCAACTCCTTCCCATTCCAATCCTGAGACCCTTCCTATAGCATGAGATGTGATGTCTCAATGCTTCTAATACCAAACCTGAGATCCTTCCTATAACATGAGATGTGATATCCAACTCCTTCCATTCCAATCCTGAGACCCTTCCTATAGCATGAGATGTGATATCTCAATGCTTATAACAAAACCTGAGACCCTTCCTATAGCATGAGATGTGATATCCAACTCCTTCCCATTCCAATCCTGAGACCCTTCCTATAGCCTGAGATGTGATATCTCAATGCCTCTAATACCAAACCTGAGATCCTTCCTCTAACATGAAATGTGATATCCAACTCCTTCACTTTCCAAACCTGAGAGCCTATCTATAGCATGAGATGTGATATCCAAGTCCTTCCCATTCCAATCCTGAGACCCTTCCTATAGCATGAGATGTGATATCTCAATGCTTATAACAAAACCTGAGACCCTTCCTATAGCATGAGATGTGATATCCAACTCCTTCCCATTCCAATCCTGAGACCCTTTCTATAGCATGAGATGTGATATCTCAATGCTTCTAATACCAAACCTGAGACCCTTCCTATAACATAAGATGGGAATATCCAACTCCTTCCCTTTCCAATCCTGAGACCCTTCCGATAGCAGAGATCTGATATCTCAATGCTTATACCAAACCTGAGATCCTTCCTATAACATGAGATGTGATATCCAACTCCTTCCCATTCCAATCCTGAGACACTTCCTATAGCATGAGATGTGATATCTCACTGCTTATACCAAACCTGAGACCCTTCCTATAGCATGAGATGTGATATCCAACTCCTTCCCATTCCAATCCTGAGACCCTTCCTATAGCATGAGATGTGATATCTCAATGCTTCTAATATCAAACTTGAGACCCTCCCTATAGCATGAGATGTGATACCCAAGTCCTTCCCATTCCAATCCTGAGACACTTCCTATAGCATGAGATGTGATATCTCACTGCTTATACCAAACCTGAGACCCTTCCTATAGCATGAGATGGGATATCCAACTCCTTCCCATTCCAATCCTGAGACCCTTTCGATAGCAGAGATGTGATATCTCAATGTTTATACCAAACCTGAGGCCCTCCCTACGGCATGAGATGTCATATACAACTCCTTCCCATTCCAATCCTGAGACCCTTCCTATAGCATGAGATGTGATATCCAACTCCTTCCCATTCCAATCCTGAGACCCTTCCTATAGCATGAGATGTGATGTCTCAATGCTTCTAATACCAAACCTGAGATCCTTCCTATAACATGAGATGTGATATCCAACTCCTTCCATTCCAATCCTGAGACCCTTCCTATAGCATGAGATGTGATATCTCAATGCTTATAACAAAACCTGAGACCCTTCCTATAGCATGAGATGTGATATCCAACTCCTTCCCATTCCAATCCTGAGACCCTTCCTATAGCCTGAGATGTGATATCTCAATGCCTCTAATACCAAACCTGAGATCCTTCCTCTAACATGAAATGTGATATCCAACTCCTTCACTTTCCAAACCTGAGAGCCTATCTATAGCATGAGATGTGATATCCAAGTCCTTCCCATTCCAATCCTGAGACCCTTCCTATAGCATGAGATGTGATATCTCAATGCTTATAACAAAACCTGAGACCCTTCCTATAGCATGAGATGTGATATCCAACTCCTTCCCATTCCAATCCTGAGACCCTTTCTATAGCATGAGATGTGATATCTCAATGCTTCTAATACCAAACCTGAGACCCTTCCTATAACATAAGATGGGAATATCCAACTCCTTCCCTTTCCAATCCTGAGACCCTTCCGATAGCAGAGATCTGATATCTCAATGCTTATACCAAACCTGAGATCCTTCCTATAACATGAGATGTGATATCCAACTCCTTCCCATTCCAATCCTGAGACACTTCCTATAGCATGAGATGTGATATCTCACTGCTTATACCAAACCTGAGACCCTTCCTATAGCATGAGATGTGATATCCAACTCCTTCCCATTCCAATCCTGAGACCCTTCCTATAGCATGAGATGTGATATCTCAATGCTTCTAATATCAAACTTGAGACCCTCCCTATAGCATGAGATGTGATACCCAAGTCCTTCCCATTCCAATCCTGAGACACTTCCTATAGCATGAGATGTGATATCTCAATGTTTATACCAAACCTGAGGCCCTCCCTACGGCATGAGATGTCATATACAACTCCTTCCCATTCCAATCCTGAGACCCTTCCTATAGCATGAGATGTGATATCCAACTCCTTCCCATTCCAATCCTGAGACCCTTTCGATAGCAGAGATGTGATATCTCAATGTTTATACCAAACCTGAGGCCCTCCCTACGGCATGAGATGTCATATACAACTCCTTCCCATTCCAATCCTGAGACCCTTCCTATAGCATGAGATGTGATATCCAACTCCTTCCCATTCCAATCCTGAGACCCTTCCTATAGCATGAGATGTGATGTCTCAATGCTTCTAATACCAAACCTGAGATCCTTCCTATAACATGAGATGTGATATCCAACTCCTTCCATTCCAATCCTGAGACCCTTCCTATAGCATGAGATGTGATATCTCAATGCTTATAACAAAACCTGAGACCCTTCCTATAGCATGAGATGTGATATCCAACTCCTTCCCATTCCAATCCTGAGACCCTTCCTATAGCCTGAGATGTGATATCTCAATGCCTCTAATACCAAACCTGAGATCCTTCCTCTAACATGAAATGTGATATCCAACTCCTTCACTTTCCAAACCTGAGAGCCTATCTATAGCATGAGATGTGATATCCAAGTCCTTCCCATTCCAATCCTGAGACCCTTCCTATAGCATGAGATGTGATATCTCAATGCTTATAACAAAACCTGAGACCCTTCCTATAGCATGAGATGTGATATCCAACTCCTTCCCATTCCAATCCTGAGACCCTTCCTATAGCCTGAGATGTGATATCTCAATGCCTCTAATACCAAACCTGAGATCCTTCCTCTAACATGAAATGTGATATCCAACTCCTTCAATTTCCAAACCTGAGAGCCTATCTATAGCATGAGATGTGATATCCAAGTCCTTCCCATTCCAATCCTTAGACCCTTCCTACAGCATGCAATATGATATCTCAATGATTTTAATAAAAAACCTGAGACCCGTCCTATAACATGAGATGGGATATCCAACTCCTTCCCATTCCAATCCTGAGACACTTCCGATAGCAGAGATGTGATATCTCAATATTTATACCAAACCTGAGACCCTTCCTATAACATGAGATGTGATATCCAACTCCTTCCCGTTCCAAACCTGAGACCCTTCCTTTAACATGAGATGTGATATCCAGCTCCTTCCCATTCCAATCCTGAGACACTTCCGATAGCATGAGATGTGATATCTCATTGCTTCAAATATCAAAACTGAGACCCTCCCTATAGCATATGTGATATCTAAGTCCTTCCCATTCCAATCCTGAGACATTCCTATAGCATGAGATGTGATATCTCAATGCTTATCCTTGATTCCTGTAGTAAATTGATTTCCTTTGCAGGCCGACTCCTGTCACGAATGCCTTGTCTGCATGCATTCTCTCCTGGCCATTCTCTCAGCGTGGCTATTTGCCTACCCCCTTCCTCTCTCAGTGGATGGACTTCTCCATCCTAGCCTCCTACCACTCAACTCCGCCTACTTGGAGAATTCAACATGAACCTGTATGCTTCCTGACCTGGACTTTTACGAGATCTGCAACTCTTCATGTCGCTGGCCCTACACACTGCAGGGAATACTCAGGATTTTCTGATCTCAGACCTCCCCCTCTGTAACCCTCTCAACAATCCTCTCCCGTGGTGATCAAGTTCTCATCTCCAAAGAAGGCTAACTGCCAGCTGTTCCTCCTCAGAGGAGTTCTCCCTTTCTGTCCCTGCTCCCTGCACCGTTTCGCGTTGCAAACACTCGCTTCCCTGCTCTCTGGTTTAGACGCTTTTCCTTCTCAGAGGCCTTCTTCCTTTCTGCCCTTTTCGCGTTGCAAGTACTCTCTTCCCAGCTCTCTGGTTTAGACGCGTGTTCCCTGCCTTCTCTCCTCTTCCCGCTGCCTTCAAATCAAAAAATGAGCTCCAAAAGATACACAGTGCTCAGAATGCTCTATAACACCCATTATTCAACATATAGCCGTAACCCGCTAGACGTATTGAAACGTGCTGTAAACTAGCAAAAAAAGCTAGAAAATGTACTTTCCTCGCGTTTTTGTAAATGCTAATTCTGATGGGTTCCCATGTATGTACTGTCCGTGCGTTTGTTGTCGAATCCTGAAGTTTTTAACCACTGTTCTCCCATACACGGGGGGGGGGGTCAACGTCTACTGCTGTTCACAGGCTGAATGTATACGGCTGAAATCTTCAAGGCATTATCAGCTTTCCTGACTGTTTTGGAACGTGCATTTGCCATCTGTTAATGCAGTCGCCCTGTGTTCATCGTCCCTTCTACTTTACAGGCTGCACTCCCCTGGTGATCACATTCGCCTCTCCAGAGCAGGCTGACTACCAGCTTCTCCTCCTCATAGGCGTTCATCCTTTCTGTCCCTGCTCCCTGCACCGTTTCGCGTTGCATGTACTCGCTTCCCAGCTCTCTGGTTTAGATGCGTGTTCCCTGCCTTCTCTCCTCTTCCGACAGCCTTCCAATGAGCTCCACAAGATACAGTGTTCAGAATGCTTTATAACACCCATTATTCAACATATAGGTGTAACCCGCTAGACGTATTGAAACGTGCTAAAAACGAGCAGAAACAGCTAGAAAATGTACTTTCCTCGCGGTTTGGTAAATGCGAATTCTGGTGGATTCCCATTTTGTACTCTGTTCGTGCGTTTGTTCAGTCGAATCCTGGTCTTTTGAACCACTCTTCTCCCATACAAGGGAGGGTCAAAATGTGTTGTTCACAGGCTGAATTTATACTGCTGAAATGCTCGCTTCCCTGCTCTCTGGTTTAGACGCGTGTACCCTGCATTTACCAAAACGCGAGGGAAGTACATTTTCTAGCTGTTTTTGCTAGTTTTTAGCACGTTTCAATACGTCTAGCGGGTTACAGCTATATGTTGAATAATGGGTGTTATAAAGCATTCTGAACACTGTATCTTGTGGAGCCAATCGGAAGGCTGTAGCAAGAGGAGAGAAGGCAGGGAACACGCATCTCAACCAGAGAGCTGGGAAGCGAGTACATGCAACGCGAAACGGTGCAGGGAGCAGGGACAGAAAGGATGAAAACCTATGAGGAAGAGCAGCTGGTAGTTAGCCTGCATAGGAGAGAAGAATGTGATCACTAGGGGAGTGCAGCCTGTAAACTAGAAGGAACGATGAACAAAGGGCGACTGCATTAACAGATGGCAAATACACGTTCCAAAACAGTCAGGAAAGCTGATAATGCCTTGAAGATTTCAGCCGTATACATTTAGCCTGTGAACAGCAGTAGATGTTGACCCCCCCCTCCCTAGTATGGGAGAACAGTGGTTAAAAACTTCAGGATTCGACACAAACGCACGGACACAGTACATACAACATGGGAACCCACCAGAATTCGCATTTACAAAAACGCGAGGGAAGTACATTTTCTAGCTATTTTTGCTAGTTTTTAGCACGTTTCAATACGTCTAGCGGGTTACAGCTATATGTTGAATAATGGGTTTATAAAGCATTCTGAACACTATCTTGTGGAGCTCATTGGAAGGCTGTGGGAAGAGGAGAGAAGGCAGGGAACACGCATCGAAACCAGAGAGCTGGGAAGCGAGTACATGCAACGCGAAACGGTGCAGGGAGCAGGGACAGAAAGGTGGAACGCCTCTGAGGAGGAGCAGCTGGTAGTTAGCCTGCTCTGGAGAGGAGAATGTGATCACCACGGGAGTGCAGCCTTGAAACAAGAAGGGACGATGAAAACATGCTGACTGGAATAACAGATGGCAAATACACTTTCCAGAACAGTCGGTTTACCCGATAATGCATTGACGATTTCAGCAGTATACATTCAGCCTGTGAACAGTAGATTTTGATCCCCCCCTTGTATGGGTGACGAGTGGTTAAAAACATCAGGATTCGACTGAACAAATGCACGAACAGAGTACAAAATGGGATTCCACCAGAATTCGTATTTACCAAAACGCGAGGAAAGAACATGTTCTAGCTATTTTTGCTAGTTTTTAGCACTTTTCAATACGTCTAGCGAGTTACAGCTATATCTTGAATAATGGGTGTTATAAAGCATTCTGAGCACCGTGTATCTTTTGAAGCTCATTTGTTGATTTGAAGGCAGCGGGAAGAGGAGAGAAGGCAGGGAACACACGTCTAAACCAGAGAGCTGGGAAGCGAGTTGTTCTCTGCAACGCGAAACGATGCAGAGAACAAGCACAGAAAGGAAGAAGGAAAAGCGTCTAAACCAGAGAGCAGGGAAGCGAGTGTTTGCAACGCGAAACGGTGCAGAGAGCAGGGACAGAAAGGGAGAACTCCACTGAGGAGGAACAGCTGGTAGTTAGCCTTCTTTGGAGATGAGAACTTGATCACCACGGGAGAGGATTGTTGAGAGGGTTACATAGGGGGATGTCTGAGATCAGAAAATCCTGAGTATTCCCTGCAGTGTGTAGGGCCAGAGACATGAAGAGTTGCAGATCTCGTAAAAGTCCAGGTCAGGAAGCATACAGGTTCATTTTGAATTCTCCAAGTAGGCGGAGTTGAGTGGTAGGAGGCTAGGATGGAGAAGTCCATCCACTG
Organism: Ambystoma mexicanum; assembly: GCF_040938575.1. Classification (NCBI taxonomy): domain Eukaryota; kingdom Metazoa; phylum Chordata; class Amphibia; order Caudata; family Ambystomatidae; genus Ambystoma; species Ambystoma mexicanum. Next base: position 1,501,012,916 of record NC_090923.1, on the reverse strand, counting down.
AGAGAGGAAGGCGGTAGGCAAATAGCCACGGTGAGAGAATGGCCAGGAAAGAGAGAATGCATGCAGACAAGGCATTCGTGAGAGGAGTCGGCCTGCAAAGGAAAGCAATTTACTACAGGAATCAAGGATACTCCCCCTCAAGAACGGTTGGATCTGGGCATGGAGAGGAACTTGTCATCAGGGAGGAAAGTGTCAGAGCTCGAGACAGCGCTGGCCGTCATCCATGTCTCGGTTAGACCAAGGACATCAAGGTCGGGTTCTTCCAGGAAATGGCAGATGTCAGATGAGTGTTAACTGAGTGAGAGTTGAGAGTGGGGAGGGGTACAAATCAGTAATCCTTGCGGAGGTGTAGAAGGAGCCTGACCTAGGGCACATGAGGAAGGAGAGAGGAAAGGAAGCAGAAGAAGGGAGAAGACACAGCAGGAGTGCATTATCAATCCGGGAGCTAGGAGTGGTGAGGTTAGACGGGGAGGTCTGAGTCTCAGGATTTGAATGGGAAGTTCGATATCACATGTCATGCTATAGGAAGAGTCTCATGATTGGAATGGGAAGGAGTTGGATATGATATCTCTTGTTATAGGGAGGGTCTCAGGTTTGGTATTAGAAGCACTGAGATATCAAATCACATCCTATCGGAAGGGTCTCAGGTTTGGTATTGGAAGAAATGAGATTTCAAATCTCAGGCTGTGGGAATGGTCTCGGGTATGGTATTGGAAGGGGTGAAAAATCACATTTCATGCTACAGGAAGGGTCACAAGTTTGGAATGGGAAGGAGTTGGATTTCACATATACTACGGGAAGGGCCTCAGGTTTGGTATTAGAAGCATAGAGATATCACATCTCATGTTATAGGAAGGGTCTCGATTGGAACGGGAAGGAGTTGGATATCACATCTCATGTTATAGGGAGGGTCTCAGTTTTGATATTAGAAGCATTGAGATATCACATGCTATTGGAAGGGTCTCAGTATTGGAATGGGAAGGAGTTGGATATCACATCACATGTTATAGGGAGGGTCTCAGTTTTGATATTAGAAGCATTGAGATATCACATATGCTATTGGGAGGGTCTCAGTATTGGAATTGGAAGGAGTTGGATATCACATCTCATGCTATCGGAAGGGTCTCAGGATTGGAATGGGAAGTAGTTGGATATCACATATGCTAAAGGAAAGGTCTCAGGTTTGGAATGGGAAGGAGTTGGATATCACGTCTCATGTTATAGGAAGGGTCTCAGGATAGGAATGGGGAGGACTTAGATTTCACATCTCATACTATAGGGAGGGTCTCAGTTTTGATATTAGAAGCATTGAGCTATCACATCTCATGCTATCGGAAGGGTCTCAGGATTGGAATGGGATGGAGTTGGATATCACATCTCAAGCTATCTCAGGATTGTAATGGGAAGGAGTTTGATATCACATATCAAGCTATAGGAAGGGTCTGAGGTTTGGAAGGGGAAGGATTTGGATCTCACATCTCAAGCTATCTCAGGATTGGAATGGGAAGGAGTTTGATATTTCATCTCAAGCTATAGGAAGGGTCTCAGGTTTGGAAAGGGAAGGATTTGGATTTCACATCTCATGTTATAGGATGGTTCTAATGTTTGGTTTTAGAAGCATTGAGATATCACATCTCATGCTATGGGAAGGGTCTCAGGTTTGGAATGGGAAGGAGTTGGATATCACATCTCATGCTAAAGGAAAGGTCTCAGGTCTGGAAGGGGAAGGATTTGGATCTCACATCTCATGTTTTAGGACGGGTCTCAGGTTTGGTATTAGAAGCATTGAAATATCACATCTCATGGTATAGGAAGGGTCCCAGGATTGGAATGGGAAGGAGTTGGATATCACATTGAATGGGAAGGAGTTTGATATCACATCTCAAGCTATAGGAAGGGCCTCAGGTTTGGAAAGGGAATGATTTGGATTTCACATCTCATGTTATAGGATGGTTCTCATGTTTGGTTTTAGAAGCATTGAAATATCACATCTCATGCTATCGGAAGGGTCTCAGGTTTGGAATGGGAAGGAGTTTGATATCACATCTCATGTTAGAGGTAGGATCTCAGGTTTGGTATTAGAGGCATTGAGATATGACATCTCATGCCATCATAAGGGTCTCGGGATTGGAATGGGAAGGAGTTGGATATCACATCTCATGCTAAAGGGAGGGTCTAAGGTTTGGAAGGGGAAGGATTTGGACATCACATCTCATGTTATTGGAAGGATCTGAGGTTTGGTATTAGAAGCATTGAGATATCACATCTCATGCTATCGGAAGGGTCTCAGGTTTGTTATAAGCATTGAGATATCACATCTCTGCTATCGGAAGGGTCTCAGGATTGGAATGGGAAGGATTTGGATATCACATCTCATGTTATAGGAAGGGTCTCAGGTTTGGTATTAGAAGCATTGAGATATCACATCTCATGCTATAGGAAGGGTCTCAGGAATGGAATGGGAAGGACTTGGATATCACATCTCATGATAAAGGAAGGGTCTAAGGTTTGGAAGGGGAAGGAGTTGGATATCACATTTCATGTTAGAGGTAGGATCTCAGGTTTGGTATTAGAGGCATTGAGATATCACATCTCATGCTATCAGAAGGGTATCAGGATTGGAATGGGAAGGAGTTGGATATCACATCTCATGCTAAAGGGAGGGTCTCAGGTTTGGAATGGGAAGGATTTGGATATCACATCTCATGTTATAGGAAGGACCTTAGGTTTGGTATTAGAAGCATTGAGATATCACATCTCATGCTATAGGAAGGGTCTCGGGATTGGAATGGGAAGGAGTTGGATATCACATCTCATGTTATAGGAAGGATCTCAGGTTTGGTATTAGAAGCATTGAGATATCACATCTCATGCTATAGGAAGGGTCTCAGGATTGGAATGGGAAGGAGTTGGATATCACATCTCATGCTATGGGAAGGGTCTCAGGTTTGGTATAAGCATTGAAATATCACATCTCTGCTATCGGAAGGGACTCAGGATTGGAATGGGAGGAGCTGGATATCACACCTCATGCTAAAGGAAGGGTCTCAGGTTTGGAAGGGGAAGGATTTGGATATCACATCTCATGTTATAGGACGGGTCTCAGGTTTGGTATTAGAAGCATTGTGATATCACATCTCATGCTATAGGATGTGTCTCAGGATTGGAATGGGAAGGAGTTGGATATCACATCTCATGCTATAGGAAGGGTTTCAGGTTTGGTAGAAGCATTGAGATATCACATCTCATGCTATAGGAAGAGTCTCAGGTTTGGGAAGGGAAGGATTTGGATTTCACATCTCATGTTATAGGATGGTTCTCATGTTTGGTTTTTGAAGCATTGAGATATCACAGCTCATGCTATCGGAAGGGTCTCAGGTTTGGAATGGGAAGGAGTTGGATATCACATCTCATGTTATAGGAAGGGTCTCAGGTTTGGAATGGGAAGGAGTTGGATATGACATCTCTTGTTATAAGGAGGGTCTCAGGATTTGAATGGTATGGATTTGGATATCACATCTCTTGCTATAGGAAGGGTCTCAGGTTTTTTATTAGAAACCTTGAGATATCAAATCTCATGCTATAGGAAGGGTTTTAGGATTGGAATGGGAAGTATTTGGATATCACATCTCATGCTAAAGGAAGGGTCTCAGGTTTGGAAGGGGAAGGATTTGGATATCACATCTCATCCAATAGGAAGGGTCTCAGGTTTGGAATGGGAAGGAATTGGATATCACATCTCATGTTATAGGAAGGGTCTCAAGTTATTTATTAGAAACATTGAGATATCACATCTCATGTTATAGGACGGTTCCCAGGTTTGGTATTAGAAGCATTGAGATATCACATCTCATGGTATAGGAAGGGTCTCAGGGTTGGAATGGGAAGGAGTTGGATATCACATCTCATCCAATAGGAAGGGTCTCAGGTTTGGAATGGGAAGGAATTGGATATCACATCTCATGTTATAGGAAGGATCTCAGGTTTGGTATTAGAAGCATTGAGATATCACATCTCATGCTATAGGAAGGGTCTCAGGATTGGAATGTGAAGGATTTGGATATCACATCTCATGCTAAAGGAAGGGTCTCAGGTTTGGTAGAAGCATTGAGAAATCACATCTCATGCTATAGGAAGGGTCTCAGGATTTGAATGGCAAGGAGTTGGATATCACATCTCATGCTATAGGAAGGGTCTCAGGTTGGAATGGGAAGGAGTTGGATATCACATCTCATGTTATATACAGGAAGGGTCTCAGGATTGGAATGGGAAGGATTTGGATATCACATCTCTTGCTATAGGAAGGGTCTCAGGTTTTTTATTAGAAACCTTGAGATATCAAATCTCATGCTATAGGAAGGGTTTTAGGATTGGAATGGGAAGTATTTGGATATCACATCTCATGCTAAAGGAAGGGTCTCAGGTTTGGAAGGGGAAGGATTTGGATATCACATCTCATCCAATAGGAAGGGTCTCAGGTTTGGAATGGGAAGGAATTGGATATCACATCTCATGTTATAGGAAGGGTCTCAAGTTTTTTTATTAGAAACATTGAGATATCACATCTCATGTTATAGGACGGTTCCCAGGTTTGGTATTAGAAGCATTGAGATATCACATCTCATGGTATAGGAAGGGTCTCAGGGTTGGAATGGGAAGGAGTTGGATATCACATCTCATCCAATAGGAAGGGTCTCAGGTTTGGAATGGGAAGGAATTGGATATCACATCTCATGTTATAGGAAGGATCTCAGGTTTGGTATTAGAAGCATTGAGATATCACATCTCATGCTATAGGAAGGGTCTCAGGATTGGAATGTGAAGGATTTGGATATCACATCTCATGCTAAAGGAAGGGTCTCAGGTTTGGTAGAAGCATTGAGAAATCACATCTCATGCTATAGGAAGGGTCTCAGGATTTGAATGGCAAGGAGTTGGATATCACATCTCATGCCATAGGAAGGGTCTCAGGTTTGGTATAAGCATTGAGATATCACATCTCTGCTATCGGAAGGTTCTCAGGATTGGATTGGGAAGGAGTTGGATATCCCTTCTCATGCTATAGGAAGTGTCTCAGGTTGGAATGGGAAGGAGTTGAATATCACATCTCATGTTATAGGAAGGGTCTCAGGATTGGAATGGGAAGGATTTGGATATCACATCTCTTGCTATAGGAAGGGTCTCAGGATTGGAATGGGAAGGATTTGAATATCACATCTCATGTCATAGGAAGGATCTCAGGATTGGTATTAGAAGCATTGATATATCACATCTCATGCTATAGGAATGGTCTCAGGATTGGAATGGGTAGGAGTTGGATATTACATTCTTGCTATAGGAAGGGTCTCATGTTTGGAATGGGAAGGAGTTGGATATCACATATGCTATCTGAAGTGTCTCAGGTTTGGAACGGGAAGGAGTTGGATATCACATCTCATGTTATAGGAAGGGTCTCAGGTTTGGTATAAGCATTGAGATATCACATCTCTGCTATCAGGAGTGGCTCAGGATTGGAATGGGAAGGAGTTGGATATCCCATCTCATGTTAAAGGACGGGTCTCTGGTTTGGTATTAGAATCATTGAGATATCACATCGCATGCTGTAGGAAGGGTCTAAGGATTGGAATGGGATGGACTTGGATATCACATCTCATGCTATAGGTAGGCTCTCAGGTTTGGTATAAGCATTGAGATATCACATCTCATGCTATAGGAAGGGTCTCAGGATTGGAATGGGAAGGATTTGGATATCACATCTCATGCTATAGGAAGGGTCTCAGGTTTGGTATAAGCATGGAGATATCACTTCTCATGCTATAGGAAGGGTCTCAGGATTGGAATGGGAAGGTGTTGGATATCACATCTCATGCTATAGGAAGGGTCTCAGATTTGGTATAAGCATTGAGATATCACATCTCATGCTATAGGAAGGGTCTCAGGATTGGAATGGGAAGGAGTTGTATATGACATCTCAGGCCTTAGGAAGGGTCTCAGGTTTGGTATAAGCATTGAGATATCACATCTCTGCTATCGGAAGGGTCTCAGGATTGGAATGGGAAGGAGTTGGATATCCCATCTCATGTTATAGGAAGGGTCTCAGGTTTGGTATTAGAAGCATTGAGATATCACATCTCATGCTATAGGGAGGGTCTCAAGTTTGATATTAGAAGCATTGAGATAACAAATCTCATGATATCGGAAGGGTCTCAGGATTGGAATGGGAAGGAGTTGGATATCACATCTCATGATAAAAGAAGGGTCTAAGGTTTGGAAGGGGAAGGATTTGGATACCACATCTCATGTTATAGGACGGGTCTCAGGTTTGGTATTAGAAGCATTGAGATATCAAGTCTCATGGTATAAGAAGGGTCTCAGAATTGGAATGGGAAGTAGTTGGATATCACATCTCAAGCTATAGGAAGCGTCTCAGGATTGGAAAGGGAAGGAGTTTGATATCACATCTCATGCCATAGTATGGGTCTCAGGTTTGGTAGAAGCATTGGGATATCACATCTCATGCTATCGGAAGGGTATCAGTATTGGATTTGGAAGGAGTTGGATATCCCATCTCATGCTATAGGAAGGGTCTCAGGTTAGAATGGGAAGGAGTTGGATATCACATTTCATGTTATAGGAAGGGTCTCAGGATTGGAATGGGAAGGACTTGGATATCATATCTCATGCTATAGGAAGGCTCTCAGGTTTGGAAGGGGAAGGAGTTGGATATCACATTTCATGTTAGAGGAAGGATCTCAGGTTTGGTATTAGGGGCCTTGAGATATCACATCTCATGCTATAGGAAGGGTCTCAGGATTGGAATGGGAAGGAGTTGGATATCACATCTCAAGCTATAGGAAGGGTCTCAGGTTTGGTATAAGCATTGAGATATCACATCTCATGCTATAGGAAGGGTCTCAGGATTGGAATGGGAAGAAGTTGGATATCACATCTCATGCTATAGGAAGGGTCTCAGGTTTGGTATAAGCATTGAGATATCACATCTCATGCTATAGGAAGGGTCTCAGGGTTGGAATGGGAAGGAGTTGTATATGACATCTCATGCCATAGGAAGGGTCTCAGGTTTGGTATAAGCATTGAGTTATCACATCTCATGCTATAGGCAGGGTCTCAGGATTGGAATGGGAAGGAGTTGGATATCACATCTCATGCTATGGGAAGGGTCTCAGGTTTGGTATAAGCATTGAAATATCACATCTCTGCTATCGGAAGGGTCTCAGGATTGGAATGGGAGGAGCTGGATATCACACCTCATGCTAAAGGAAGGGTCTCAGGTTTGGAAGGGGAAGGATTTGGATATCACATCTCATGTTATAGGACGGGTCTCAGGTTTGGTATTAGAAGCATTGTGATATCACATCTCATGCTATAGGAAGGGTCTCAGGATTGGAATGGGAAGAAGTTGGATATCACATCTCATGCTATAGGAAGGGTCTCAGGTTTGGTATAAGCATTGAGATATCACATCTCATGCTATAGGAAGGGTCTCAGGGTTGGAATGGGAAGGAGTTGTATATGACATCTCATGCCATAGGAAGGGTCTCAGGTTTGGTATAAGCATTGAGTTATCACATCTCATGCTATAGGAAGGGTTTCAGGTTTGGTAGAAGCATTGAGATATCACATCTCATGCTATAGGAAGAGTCTCAGGTTTGGGAAGGGAAGGATTTGGATTTCACATCTCATGTTATAGGATGGTTCTCATGTTTGGTTTTTGAAGCATTGAGATATCACAGCTCATGCTATCGGAAGGGTCTCAGGTTTGGAATGGGAAGGAGTTGGATATCACATCTCATGTTATAGGAAGGGTCTCAGGTTTGGAATGGGAAGGAGTTGGATATGACATCTCTTGTTATAGGGAGGGTCTCAGGATTTGAATGGTAAGGAGTTGGATATCACATCTCATGCTATAGGAAGGGTCTCAGGTTGGAATGGGAAGGAGTTGGATATCACATCTCATGTTATATACAGGAAGGGTCTCAGGATTGGAATGGGAAGGATTTGGATATCACATCTCTTGCTATAGGAAGGGTCTCAGGTTTTTTATTAGAAACATTGAGATATCAAATCTCATGCTATAGGAAGGGTTTTAGGATTGGAATGGGAAGTATTTGGATATCACATCTCATGCTAAAGGAAGGGTCTCAGGTTTGGAAGGGGAAGGATTTGGATATCACATCTCATCCAATAGGAAGGGTCTCAGGTTTGGAATGGGAAGGAATTGGATATCACATCTCATGTTATAGGAAGGGTCTCAGGTTTTTTATTAGAAACATTGAGATATCACATCTCATGTTATAGGACGGTTCCCAGGTTTGGTGTTAGAAGCATTGAGATATCACATCTCATGGTATAGGAAGGGTCTCAGGGTTGGAATGGGAAGGAGTTGGATATCACATCTCATCCAATAGGAAGGGTCTCAGGTTTGGAATGGGAAGGAATTGGATATCACATCTCATGTTATAGGAAGGATCTCAGGTTTGGTATTAGAAGCATTGAGATATCACATCTCATGCTATAGGAAGGGTCTCAGGATTGGAATGTGAAGGATTTGGATATCACATCTCATGCTAAAGGAAGGGTCTCAGGTTTGGTAGAAGCATTGAGAAATCACATCTCATGCTATAGGAAGGGTCTCAGGATTTGAATGGCAAGGAGTTGGATATCACATCTCATGCCATAGGAAGGGTCTCAGGTTTGGTATAAGCATTGAGATATCACATCTCTACTATCGGAAGGTTCTCAGGATTGGATTGGGAAGGAGTTGGATATCCCTTCTCATGCTATAGGAAGTGTCTCAAGTTGGAATGGGAAGGAGTTGAATATCACATCTCATGTTATAGGAAGGGTCTCAGGATTGGAATGGGAAGGATTTGGATATCACATCTCTTGCTATAGGAAGGGTCTCAGGATTGGAATGGGAAGGATTTGAATATCACATCTCATGTCATAGGAAGGATCTCAGGATTGGTATTAGAAGCATTGATATATCACATCTCATGCTATAGGAATGGTCTCAGGATTGGAATGGGTAGGAGTTGGATATTACATTCTTGCTATAGGAAGGGTCTCATGTTTGGAATGGGAAGGAGTTGGATATCACATATGCTATCTGAAGTGTCTCAGGTTTGGAACGGGAAGGAGTTGGATATCACATCTCATGTTATAGGAAGGGTCTCAGGTTTGGTATAAGCATTGAGATATCACATCTCTGCTATCAGGAGTGGCTCAGGATTGGAATGGGAAGGAGTTGGATATCCCATCTCATGTTAAAGGACGGGTCTCTGGTTTGGTATTAGAATCATTGAGATATCACATCGCATGCTGTAGGAAGGGTCTAAGGATTGGAATGGGATGGACTTGGATATCACATCTCATGCTATAGGTAGGCTCTCAGGTTTGGTATAAGCATTGAGATATCACATCTCATGCTATAGGAAGGGTCTCAGGATTGGAATGGGAAGGATTTGGATATCACATCTCATGCTATAGGAAGGGTCTCAGGTTTGGTATAAGCATGGAGATATCACTTCTCATGCTATAGGAAGGGTCTCAGGATTGGAATGGGAAGGTGTTGGATATCACATCTCATGCTATAGGAAGGGTCTCAGATTTGGTATAAGCATTGAGATATCACATCTCATGCTATAGGAAGGGTCTCAGGATTGGAATGGGAAGGAGTTGTATATGACATCTCAGGCCTTAGGAAGGGTCTCAGGTTTGGTATAAGCATTGAGATATCACATCTCTGCTATCGGAAGGGTCTCAGGATTGGAATGGGAAGGAGTTGGATATCCCATCTCATGTTATAGGAAGGGTCTCAGGTTTGGTATTAGAAGCATTGAGATATCACATCTCATGCTATAGGGAGGGTCTCAAGTTTGATATTAGAAGCATTGAGATAACAAATCTCATGATATCGGAAGGGTCTCAGGATTGGAATGGGAAGGAGTTGGATATCACATCTCATGATAAAAGAAGGGTCTAAGGTTTGGAAGGGGAAGGATTTGGATACCACATCTCATGTTATAGGACGGGTCTCAGGTTTGGTATTAGAAGCATTGAGATATCAAGTCTCATGGTATAAGAAGGGTCTCAGAATTGGAATGGGAAGTAGTTGGATATCACATCTCAAGCTATAGGAAGCGTCTCAGGATTGGAAAGGGAAGGAGTTTGATATCACATCTCATGCCATAGTATGGGTCTCAGGTTTGGTAGAAGCATTGGGATATCACATCTCATGCTATCGGAAGGGTATCAGTATTGGATTTGGAAGGAGTTGGATATCCCATCTCATGCTATAGGAAGGGTCTCAGGTTAGAATGGGAAGGAGTTGGATATCACATTTCATGTTATAGGAAGGGTCTCAGGATTGGAATGGGAAGGACTTGGATATCATATCTCATGCTATAGGAAGGCTCTCAGGTTTGGAAGGGGAAGGAGTTGGATATCACATTTCATGTTAGAGGAAGGATCTCAGGTTTGGTATTAGGGGCCTTGAGATATCACATCTCATGCTATAGGAAGGGTCTCAGGATTGGAATGGGAAGGAGTTGGATATCACATCTCAAGCTATAGGAAGGGTCTCAGGTTTGGTATAAGCATTGAGATATCACATCTCATGCTATAGGAAGGGTCTCAGGATTGGAATGGGAAGAAGTTGGATATCACATCTCATGCTATAGGAAGGGTCTCAGGTTTGGTATAAGCATTGAGATATCACATCTCATGCTATAGGAAGGGTCTCAGGGTTGGAATGGGAAGGAGTTGTATATGACATCTCATGCCATAGGAAGGGTCTCAGGTTTGGTATAAGCATTGAGATAACAAATCTCATGATATCGGAAGGGTCTCAGGATTGGAATGGGAAGGAGTTGGATATCACATCTCATGATAAAGGAAGGGTCTAAGGTTTGGAAGGGGAAGGATTTGGATACCACATCTCATGTTATAGGACGGGTCTCAGGTTTGGTATTAGAAGCATTGAGATATCAAGTCTCATGGTATAAGAAGGGTCTCAGAATTGGAATGGGAAGTAGTTGGATATCACATCTCAAGCTATAGGAAGCGTCTCAGGATTGGAATGGGAAGGAGTTTGATATCACATCTCATGCCATAGTATGGGTCTCAGGTTTGGTAGAAGCATTGGGATATCACATCTCATGTTATCGGAAGGGTATCAGTATTGGATTTGGAAGGAGTTGGATATCCCATCTCATGCTATAGGTAGGCTCTCAGGTTTGGTATAAGCATTGAGATATCACATCTCATGCTATAGGAAGGGTCTCAGGATTGGAATGGGAAGGATTTGGATATCACATCTCATGCTATAGGAAGGGTCTCAGGTTTGGTATAAGCATGGAGATATCACTTCTCATGCTATAGGAAGGGTCTCAGGATTGGAATGGGAAGGTGTTGGATATCACATCTCATGCTATAGGAAGGGTCTCAGATTTGGTATAAGCATTGAGATATCACATCTCATGCTATAGGAAGGGTCTCAGGATTGGAATGGGAAGGAGTTGTATATGACATCTCAGGCCTTAGGAAGGGTCTCAGGTTTGGTATAAGCATTGAGATATCACATCTCTGCTATCGGAAGGGTCTCAGGATTGGAATGGGAAGGAGTTGGATATCCCATCTCATGTTATAGGAAGGGTCTCAGGTTTGGTATTAGAAGCATTGAGATATCACATCTCATGCTATAGGAAGGGTCTCAAGATTGGAATGGGAAGGACTTGGATGTCACATCTCATGCTATAGGGAGGGTCTCAAGTTTGATATTAGAAGCATTGAGATAACAAATCTCATGATATCGGAAGGGTCTCAGGATTGGAATGGGAAGGAGTTGGATATCACATCTCATGATAAAGGAAGGGTCTAAGGTTTGGAAGGGGAAGGATTTGGATACCACATCTCATGTTATAGGACGGGTCTCAGGTTTGGTATTAGAAGCATTGAGATATCAAGTCTCATGGTATAAGAAGGGTCTCAGAATTGGAATGGGAAGTAGTTGGATATCACATCTCAAGCTATAGGAAGCGTCTCAGGATTGGAATGGGAAGGAGTTTGATATCACATCTCATGCCATAGTATGGGTCTCAGGTTTGGTAGAAGCATTGGGATATCACATCTCATGTTATCGGAAGGGTATCAGTATTGGATTTGGAAGGAGTTGGATATCCCATCTCATGCTATAGGAAGGGTCTCAGGTTAGAATGGGAAGGAGTTGGATATCACATTTCATGTTATAGGAAGGGTCTCAGGATTGGAATGGGAAGGACTTGGATATCATATCTCATGCTATAGGAAGGCTCTCAGGTTTGGAAGGGGAAGGAGTTGGATATCACATTTCATGTTAGAGGAAGGATCTCAGGTTTGGTATTAGGGGCCTTGAGATATCACATCTCATGCTATAGGAAGGGTCTCAGGATTGGAATGGGAAGGAGTTGGATATCACATCTCAAGCTATAGGAAGGGTCTCAGGTTTGGTATAAGCATTGAGATATCACATCTCATGCTATAGCAAGGGTCTCAGGATTGGAATGGGAAGAAGTTGGATATCACATCTCATGCTATAGGAAGGGTCTCAGGTTTGGTATAAGCATTGAGATATCACATCTCATGCTATAGGAAGGGTCTCAGGGTTGGAATGGGAAGGAGTTGTATATGACATCTCATGCCATAGGAAGGGTCTCAGGTTTGGTATAAGCATTGAGTTATCACATCACATGCTATAGGAAGGGTCTCAGGATTGGAATGGGAAGGACTTGGATATCACATCTCATGCTATAGGCAGGGTCTCAGGATTGGAATGGGAAGGAGTTGGATATCACATCTCATGCTATGGGAAGGGTCTCAGGTTTGGTATAAGCATTGAAATATCACATCTCTGCTATCGGAAGGGTCTCAGGATTGGAATGGGAAGGTGTTGGATATCACATCTCATGTTATAGGACGGGTCTCAGATTTGGTATAAGCATTGAGATATCACATCTCATGCTATAGGAAGGGTCTCAGGATTGGAATGGGAAGGAGTTGTATATGACATCTCAGGCCTTAGGAAGGGTCTCAGGTTTGGTATAAGCATTGAGATATCACATCTCTGCTATCGGAAGGGTCTCAGGATTGGAATGGGAAGGAGTTGGATATCCCATCTCATGTTATAGGAAGGGTCTCAGGATTGGAATGGGAAGGTGTTGGATATCACATCTCATGCTATAGGAAGGGTCTCAGATTTGGTATAAGCATTGAGATATCACATCTCATGCTATAGGAAGGGTCTCAGGATTGGGAAGGGAAGGATTTGGATTTCATATCTCATGTTATAGGATGGTTCTCATGTTTGGTTTTTGAAGCATTGAGATATCACAGCTCATGCTATCGGAAGGGTCTCAGGTTTGGAATGGGAAGGAGTTGGATATCACATCTCATGTTATAGGAAGGGTCTCAGGTTTGGAATGGGAAGGAGTTGGATATGACATCTCTTGTTATAGGGAGGGTCTCAGGATTTGAATGGTAAGGAGTTGGATATCACATCTCATGCTATAGGAAGGGTCTCAGGTTGGAATGGGAAGGAGTTGGATATCACATCTCATGTTATATACAGGAAGGGTCTCAGGATTGGAATGGGAAGGATTTGGATATCACATCTCTTGCTATAGGAAGGGTCTCAGGTTTTTTTATTAGAAACATTGAGATATCAAATCTCATGCTATAGGAAGGGTTTTAGGATTGGAATGGGAAGTATTTGGATATCACATCTCATGCTAAAGGAAGGGTCTCAGGTTTGGAAGGGGAAGGATTTGGATATCACATCTCATCCAATAGGAAGGGTCTCAGGTTTGGAATGGGAAGGAATTGGATATCACATCTCATGTTATAGGAAGGGTCTCAGGTTTTTTATTAGAAACATTGAGATATCACATCTCATGTTATAGGACGGTTCCCAGGTTTGGTATTAGAAGCATTGAGATATCACATCTCATGGTATAGGAAGGGTCTCAGGGTTGGAATGGGAAGGAGTTGGATATCACATCTCATCCAATAGGAAGGGTCTCAGGTTTGGAATGGGAAGGAATTGGATATCACATCTCATGTTATAGGAAGGATCTCAGGTTTGGTATTAGAAGCATTGAGATATCACATCTCATGCTATAGGAAGGGTCTCAGGATTGGAATGTGAAGGATTTGGATATCACATCTCATGCTAAAGGAAGGGTCTCAGGTTTGGTAGAAGCATTGAGAAATCACATCTCATGCTATAGGAAGGGTCTCAGGATTTGAATGGCAAGGAGTTGGATATCACATCTCATGCCATAGGAAGGGTCTCAGGTTTGGTATAAGCATTGAGATATCACATCTCTACTATCGGAAGGTTCTCAGGATTGGATTGGGAAGGAGTTGGATATCCCTTCTCATGCTATAGGAAGTGTCTCAAGTTGGAATGGGAAGGAGTTGAATATCACATCTCATGTTATAGGAAGGGTCTCAGGATTGGAATGGGAAGGATTTGGATATCACATCTCTTGCTATAGGAAGGGTCTCAGGATTGGAATGGGAAGGATTTGAATATCACATCTCATGTCATAGGAAGGATCTCAGGATTGGTATTAGAAGCATTGATATATCACATCTCATGCTATAGGAATGGTCTCAGGATTGGAATGGGTAGGAGTTGGATATTACATTCTTGCTATAGGAAGGGTCTCATGTTTGGAATGGGAAGGAGTTGGATATCACATATGCTATCTGAAGTGTCTCAGGTTTGGAACGGGAAGGAGTTGGATATCACATCTCATGTTATAGGAAGGGTCTCAGGTTTGGTATAAGCATTGAGATATCACATCTCTGCTATCAGGAGTGGCTCAGGATTGGAATGGGAAGGAGTTGGATATCCCATCTCATGTTAAAGGACGGGTCTCTGGTTTGGTATTAGAATCATTGAGATATCACATCGCATGCTGTAGGAAGGGTCTAAGGATTGGAATGGGATGGACTTGGATATCACATCTCATGCTATAGGTAGGCTCTCAGGTTTGGTATAAGCATTGAGATATCACATCTCATGCTATAGGAAGGGTCTCAGGATTGGAATGGGAAGGATTTGGATATCACATCTCATGCTATAGGAAGGGTCTCAGGTTTGGTATAAGCATGGAGATATCACTTCTCATGCTATAGGAAGGGTCTCAGGATTGGAATGGGAAGGTGTTGGATATCACATCTCATGCTATAGGAAGGGTCTCAGATTTGGTATAAGCATTGAGATATCACATCTCATGCTATAGGAAGGGTCTCAGGATTGGAATGGGAAGGAGTTGTATATGACATCTCAGGCCTTAGGAAGGGTCTCAGGTTTGGTATAAGCATTGAGATATCACATCTCTGCTATCGGAAGGGTCTCAGGATTGGAATGGGAAGGAGTTGGATATCCCATCTCATGTTATAGGAAGGGTCTCAGGTTTGGTATTAGAAGCATTGAGATATCACATCTCATGCTATAGGAAGGGTCTCAAGATTGGAATGGGAAGGACTTGGATGTCACATCTCATGCTATAGGGAGGGTCTCAAGTTTGATATTAGAAGCATTGAGATAACAAATCTCATGATATCGGAAGGGTCTCAGGATTGGAATGGGAAGGAGTTGGATATCACATCTCATGATAAAGGAAGGGTCTAAGGTTTGGAAGGGGAAGGATTTGGATACCACATCTCATGTTATAGGACGGGTCTCAGGTTTGGTATTAGAAGCATTGAGATATCAAGTCTCATGGTATAAGAAGGGTCTCAGAATTGGAATGGGAAGTAGTTGGATATCACATCTCAAGCTATAGGAAGCGTCTCAGGATTGGAATGGGAAGGAGTTTGATATCACATCTCATGCCATAGTATGGGTCTCAGGTTTGGTAGAAGCATTGGGATATCACATCTCATGTTATCGGAAGGGTATCAGTATTGGATTTGGAAGGAGTTGGATATCCCATCTCATGCTATAGGAAGGGTCTCAGGTTAGAATGGGAAGGAGTTGGATATCACATTTCATGTTATAGGAAGGGTCTCAGGATTGGAATGGGAAGGACTTGGATATCATATCTCATGCTATAGGAAGGCTCTCAGGTTTGGAAGGGGAAGGAGTTGGATATCACATTTCATGTTAGAGGAAGGATCTCAGGTTTGGTATTAGGGGCCTTGAGATATCACATCTCATGCTATAGGAAGGGTCTCAGGATTGGAATGGGAAGGAGTTGGATATCACATCTCAAGCTATAGGAAGGGTCTCAGGTTTGGTATAAGCATTGAGATATCACATCTCATGCTATAGGAAGGGTCTCAGGATTGGAATGGGAAGAAGTTGGATATCACATCTCATGCTATAGGAAGGGTCTCAGGTTTGGTATAAGCATTGAGATATCACATCTCATGCTATAGGAAGGGTCTCAGGGTTGGAATGGGAAGGAGTTGTATATGACATCTCATGCCATAGGAAGGGTCTCAGGTTTGGTATAAGCATTGAGTTATCATATCACATGCTATAGGAAGGGTCTCAGGATTGGAATGGGAAGGACTTGGATATCACATCTCATGCTATAGGCAGGGTCTCAGGATTGGAATGGGAAGGAGTTGGATATCACATCTCATGCTATGGGAAGGGTCTCAGGTTTGGTATAAGCATTGAAATATCACATCTCTGCTATCGGAAGGGTCTCAGGATTGGAATGGGAGGAGCTGGATATCACACCTCATGCTAAAGGAAGGGTCTCAGGTTTGGAAGGGGAAGGATTTGGATATCACATCTCATGTTATAGGACGGGTCTCAGGTTTGGTATTAGAAGCATTGTGATATCACATCTCATGCTATAGGAAGGGTCTCAGGATTGGAATGGGAAGAAGTTGGATATCACATCTCATGCTATAGGAAGGGTCTCAGGTTTGGTATAAGCATTGAGATATCACATCTCATGCTATAGGAAGGGTCTCAGGGTTGGAATGGGAAGGAGTTGTATATGACATCTCATGCCATAAGAAGGGTCTCAGGTTTGGTATAAGCATTGAGTTATCACATCTCATGCTATAGGAAGGGTTTCAGGTTTGGTAGAAGCATTGAGATATCACATCTCATGCTATAGGAAGAGTCTCAGGTTTGGGAAGGGAAGGATTTGGATTTCACATCTCATGTTATAGGATGGTTCTCATGTTTGGTTTTTGAAGCATTGAGATATCACAGCTCATGCTATCGGAAGGGTCTCAGGTTTGGAATGGGAAGGAGTTGGATATCACATCTCATGTTATAGGAAGGGTCTCAGGTTTGGAATGGGAAGGAGTTGGATATGACATCTCTTGTTATAGGGAGGGTCTCAGGATTTGAATGGTAAGGAGTTGGATATCACATCTCATGCTATAGGAAGGGTCTCAGGTTGGAATGGGAAGGAGTTGGATATCACATCTCATGTTATATACAGGAAGGGTCTCAGGATTGGAATGGGAAGGATTTGGATATCACATCTCAAGCTATAGGAAGGGTCTCAGGTTTGGTATAAGCATTGAGATATCACATCTCATGCTATAGGAAGGGTCTCAGGATTGGAATGGGAAGAAGTTGGATATCACATCTCATGCTATAGGAAGGGTCTCAGGTTTGGTATAAGCATTGAGATATCACATCTCATGCTATAGGAAGGGTCTCAGGGTTGGAATGGGAAGGAGTTGTATATGACATCTCATGCCATAGGAAGGGTCTCAGGTTTGGTATAAGCATTGAGTTATCACATCTCATGCTATAGGCAGGGTCTCAGGATTGGAATGGGAAGGAGTTGGATATCACATCTCATGCTATGGGAAGGGTCTCAGGTTTGGTATAAGCATTGAAATATCACATCTCTGCTATCGGAAGGGTCTCAGGATTGGAATGGGAGGAGCTGGATATCACACCTCATGCTAAAGGAAGGGTCTCAGGTTTGGAAGGGGAAGGATTTGGATATCACATCTCATGTTATAGGACGGGTCTCAGGTTTGGTATTAGAAGCATTGTGATATCACATCTCATGCTATAGGAAGGGTCTCAGGATTGGAATGGGAAGAAGTTGGATATCACATCTCATGCTATAGGAAGGGTCTCAGGTTTGGTATAAGCATTGAGATATCACATCTCATGCTATAGGAAGGGTCTCAGGGTTGGAATGGGAAGGAGTTGTATATGACATCTCATGCCATAGGAAGGGTCTCAGGTTTGGTATAAGCATTGAGTTATCACATCTCATGCTATAGGAAGGGTTTCAGGTTTGGTAGAAGCATTGAGATATCACATCTCATGCTATAGGAAGAGTCTCAGGTTTGGGAAGGGAAGGATTTGGATTTCACATCTCATGTTATAGGATGGTTCTCATGTTTGGTTTTTGAAGCATTGAGATATCACAGCTCATGCTATCGGAAGGGTCTCAGGTTTGGAATGGGAAGGAGTTGGATATCACATCTCATGTTATAGGAAGGGTCTCAGGTTTGGAATGGGAAGGAGTTGGATATGACATCTCTTGTTATAGGGAGGGTCTCAGGATTTGAATGGTAAGGAGTTGGATATCACATCTCATGCTATAGGAAGGGTCTCAGGTTGGAATGGGAAGGAGTTGGATATCACATCTCATGTTATATACAGGAAGGGTCTCAGGATTGGAATGGGAAGGATTTGGATATCACATCTCTTGCTATAGGAAGGGTCTCAGGTTTTTTATTAGAAACATTGAGATATCAAATCTCATGCTATAGGAAGGGTTTTAGGATTGGAATGGGAAGTATTTGGATATCACATCTCATGCTAAAGGAAGGGTCTCAGGTTTGGAAGGGGAAGGATTTGGATATCACATCTCATCCAATAGGAAGGGTCTCAGGTTTGGAATGGGAAGGAATTGGATATCACATCTCATGTTATAGGAAGGGTCTCAGGTTTTTTATTAGAAACATTGAGATATCACATCTCATGTTATAGGACGGTTCCCAGGTTTGGTGTTAGAAGCATTGAGATATCACATCTCATGGTATAGGAAGGGTCTCAGGGTTGGAATGGGAAGGAGTTGGATATCACATCTCATCCAATAGGAAGGGTCTCAGGTTTGGAATGGGAAGGAATTGGATATCACATCTCATGTTATAGGAAGGATCTCAGGTTTGGTATTAGAAGCATTGAGATATCACATCTCATGCTATAGGAAGGGTCTCAGGATTGGAATGTGAAGGATTTGGATATCACATCTCATGCTAAAGGAAGGGTCTCAGGTTTGGTAGAAGCATTGAGAAATCACATCTCATGCTATAGGAAGGGTCTCAGGATTTGAATGGCAAGGAGTTGGATATCACATCTCATGCCATAGGAAGGGTCTCAGGTTTGGTATAAGCATTGAGATATCACATCTCTACTATCGGAAGGTTCTCAGGATTGGATTGGGAAGGAGTTGGATATCCCTTCTCATGCTATAGGAAGTGTCTCAAGTTGGAATGGGAAGGAGTTGAATATCACATCTCATGTTATAGGAAGGGTCTCAGGATTGGAATGGGAAGGATTTGGATATCACATCTCTTGCTATAGGAAGGGTCTCAGGATTGGAATGGGAAGGATTTGAATATCACATCTCATGTCATAGGAAGGATCTCAGGATTGGTATTAGAAGCATTGATATATCACATCTCATGCTATAGGAATGGTCTCAGGATTGGAATGGGTAGGAGTTGGATATTACATTCTTGCTATAGGAAGGGTCTCATGTTTGGAATGGGAAGGAGTTGGATATCACATATGCTATCTGAAGTGTCTCAGGTTTGGAACGGGAAGGAGTTGGATATCACATCTCATGTTATAGGAAGGGTCTCAGGTTTGGTATAAGCATTGAGATATCACATCTCTGCTATCAGGAGTGGCTCAGGATTGGAATGGGAAGGAGTTGGATATCCCATCTCATGTTAAAGGACGGGTCTCTGGTTTGGTATTAGAATCATTGAGATATCACATCGCATGCTGTAGGAAGGGTCTAAGGATTGGAATGGGATGGACTTGGATATCACATCTCATGCTATAGGTAGGCTCTCAGGTTTGGTATAAGCATTGAGATATCACATCTCATGCTATAGGAAGGGTCTCAGGATTGGAATGGGAAGGATTTGGATATCACATCTCATGCTATAGGAAGGGTCTCAGGTTTGGTATAAGCATGGAGATATCACTTCTCATGCTATAGGAAGGGTCTCAGGATTGGAATGGGAAGGTGTTGGATATCACATCTCATGCTATAGGAAGGGTCTCAGATTTGGTATAAGCATTGAGATATCACATCTCATGCTATAGGAAGGGTCTCAGGATTGGAATGGGAAGGAGTTGTATATGACATCTCAGGCCTTAGGAAGGGTCTCAGGTTTGGTATAAGCATTGAGATATCACATCTCTGCTATCGGAAGGGTCTCAGGATTGGAATGGGAAGGAGTTGGATATCCCATCTCATGTTATAGGAAGGGTCTCAGGTTTGGTATTAGAAGCATTGAGATATCACATCTCATGCTATAGGAAGGGTCTCAAGATTGGAATGGGAAGGACTTGGATGTCACATCTCATGCTATAGGGAGGGTCTCAAGTTTGATATTAGAAGCATTGAGATAACAAATCTCATGATATCGGAAGGGTCTCAGGATTGGAATGGGAAGGAGTTGGATATCACATCTCATGATAAAGGAAGGGTCTAAGGTTTGGAAGGGGAAGGATTTGGATACCACATCTCATGTTATAGGACGGGTCTCAGGTTTGGTATTAGAAGCATTGAGATATCAAGTCTCATGGTATAAGAAGGGTCTCAGAATTGGAATGGGAAGTAGTTGGATATCACATCTCAAGCTATAGGAAGCGTCTCAGGATTGGAATGGGAAGGAGTTTGATATCACATCTCATGCCATAGTATGGGTCTCAGGTTTGGTAGAAGCATTGGGATATCACATCTCATGTTATCGGAAGGGTATCAGTATTGGATTTGGAAGGAGTTGGATATCCCATCTCATGCTATAGGAAGGGTCTCAGGTTAGAATGGGAAGGAGTTGGATATCACATTTCATGTTATAGGAAGGGTCTCAGGATTGGAATGGGAAGGACTTGGATATCATATCTCATGCTATAGGAAGGCTCTCAGGTTTGGAAGGGGAAGGAGTTGGATATCACATTTCATGTTAGAGGAAGGATCTCAGGTTTGGTATTAGGGGCCTTGAGATATCACATCTCATGCTATAGGAAGGGTCTCAGGATTGGAATGGGAAGGAGTTGGATATCACATCTCAAGCTATAGGAAGGGTCTCAGGTTTGGTATAAGCATTGAGATATCACATCTCATGCTATAGCAAGGGTCTCAGGATTGGAATGGGAAGAAGTTGGATATCACATCTCATGCTATAGGAAGGGTCTCAGGTTTGGTATAAGCATTGAGATATCACATCTCATGCTATAGGAAGGGTCTCAGGGTTGGAATGGGAAGGAGTTGTATATGACATCTCATGCCATAGGAAGGGTCTCAGGTTTGGTATAAGCATTGAGTTATCACATCACATGCTATAGGAAGGGTCTCAGGATTGGAATGGGAAGGACTTGGATATCACATCTCATGCTATAGGCAGGGTCTCAGGATTGGAATGGGAAGGAGTTGGATATCACATCTCATGCTATGGGAAGGGTCTCAGGTTTGGTATAAGCATTGAAATATCACATCTCTGCTATCGGAAGGGTCTCAGGATTGGAATGGGAAGGTGTTGGATATCACATCTCATGTTATAGGACGGGTCTCAGATTTGGTATAAGCATTGAGATATCACATCTCATGCTATAGGAAGGGTCTCAGGATTGGAATGGGAAGGAGTTGTATATGACATCTCAGGCCTTAGGAAGGGTCTCAGGTTTGGTATAAGCATTGAGATATCACATCTCTGCTATCGGAAGGGTCTCAGGATTGGAATGGGAAGGAGTTGGATATCCCATCTCATGTTATAGGAAGGGTCTCAGGATTGGAATGGGAAGGTGTTGGATATCACATCTCATGCTATAGGAAGGGTCTCAGATTTGGTATAAGCATTGAGATATCACATCTCATGCTATAGGAAGGGTCTCAGGATTGGGAAGGGAAGGATTTGGATTTCATATCTCATGTTATAGGATGGTTCTCATGTTTGGTTTTTGAAGCATTGAGATATCACAGCTCATGCTATCGGAAGGGTCTCAGGTTTGGAATGGGAAGGAGTTGGATATCACATCTCATGTTATAGGAAGGGTCTCAGGTTTGGAATGGGAAGGAGTTGGATATGACATCTCTTGTTATAGGGAGGGTCTCAGGATTTGAATGGTAAGGAGTTGGATATCACATCTCATGCTATAGGAAGGGTCTCAGGTTGGAATGGGAAGGAGTTGGATATCACATCTCATGTTATATACAGGAAGGGTCTCAGGATTGGAATGGGAAGGATTTGGATATCACATCTCTTGCTATAGGAAGGGTCTCAGGTTTTTTTATTAGAAACATTGAGATATCAAATCTCATGCTATAGGAAGGGTTTTAGGATTGGAATGGGAAGTATTTGGATATCACATCTCATGCTAAAGGAAGGGTCTCAGGTTTGGAAGGGGAAGGATTTGGATATCACATCTCATCCAATAGGAAGGGTCTCAGGTTTGGAATGGGAAGGAATTGGATATCACATCTCATGTTATAGGAAGGGTCTCAGGTTTTTTATTAGAAACATTGAGATATCACATCTCATGTTATAGGACGGTTCCCAGGTTTGGTATTAGAAGCATTGAGATATCACATCTCATGGTATAGGAAGGGTCTCAGGGTTGGAATGGGAAGGAGTTGGATATCACATCTCATCCAATAGGAAGGGTCTCAGGTTTGGAATGGGAAGGAATTGGATATCACATCTCATGTTATAGGAAGGATCTCAGGTTTGGTATTAGAAGCATTGAGATATCACATCTCATGCTATAGGAAGGGTCTCAGGATTGGAATGTGAAGGATTTGGATATCACATCTCATGCTAAAGGAAGGGTCTCAGGTTTGGTAGAAGCATTGAGAAATCACATCTCATGCTATAGGAAGGGTCTCAGGATTTGAATGGCAAGGAGTTGGATATCACATCTCATGCCATAGGAAGGGTCTCAGGTTTGGTATAAGCATTGAGATATCACATCTCTACTATCGGAAGGTTCTCAGGATTGGATTGGGAAGGAGTTGGATATCCCTTCTCATGCTATAGGAAGTGTCTCAAGTTGGAATGGGAAGGAGTTGAATATCACATCTCATGTTATAGGAAGGGTCTCAGGATTGGAATGGGAAGGATTTGGATATCACATCTCTTGCTATAGGAAGGGTCTCAGGATTGGAATGGGAAGGATTTGAATATCACATCTCATGTCATAGGAAGGATCTCAGGATTGGTATTAGAAGCATTGATATATCACATCTCATGCTATAGGAATGGTCTCAGGATTGGAATGGGTAGGAGTTGGATATTACATTCTTGCTATAGGAAGGGTCTCATGTTTGGAATGGGAAGGAGTTGGATATCACATATGCTATCTGAAGTGTCTCAGGTTTGGAACGGGAAGGAGTTGGATATCACATCTCATGTTATAGGAAGGGTCTCAGGTTTGGTATAAGCATTGAGATATCACATCTCTGCTATCAGGAGTGGCTCAGGATTGGAATGGGAAGGAGTTGGATATCCCATCTCATGTTAAAGGACGGGTCTCTGGTTTGGTATTAGAATCATTGAGATATCACATCGCATGCTGTAGGAAGGGTCTAAGGATTGGAATGGGATGGACTTGGATATCACATCTCATGCTATAGGTAGGCTCTCAGGTTTGGTATAAGCATTGAGATATCACATCTCATGCTATAGGAAGGGTCTCAGGATTGGAATGGGAAGGATTTGGATATCACATCTCATGCTATAGGAAGGGTCTCAGGTTTGGTATAAGCATGGAGATATCACTTCTCATGCTATAGGAAGGGTCTCAGGATTGGAATGGGAAGGTGTTGGATATCACATCTCATGCTATAGGAAGGGTCTCAGATTTGGTATAAGCATTGAGATATCACATCTCATGCTATAGGAAGGGTCTCAGGATTGGAATGGGAAGGAGTTGTATATGACATCTCAGGCCTTAGGAAGGGTCTCAGGTTTGGTATAAGCATTGAGATATCACATCTCTGCTATCGGAAGGGTCTCAGGATTGGAATGGGAAGGAGTTGGATATCCCATCTCATGTTATAGGAAGGGTCTCAGGTTTGGTATTAGAAGCATTGAGATATCACATCTCATGCTATAGGAAGGGTCTCAAGATTGGAATGGGAAGGACTTGGATGTCACATCTCATGCTATAGGGAGGGTCTCAAGTTTGATATTAGAAGCATTGAGATAACAAATCTCATGATATCGGAAGGGTCTCAGGATTGGAATGGGAAGGAGTTGGATATCACATCTCATGATAAAGGAAGGGTCTAAGGTTTGGAAGGGGAAGGATTTGGATACCACATCTCATGTTATAGGACGGGTCTCAGGTTTGGTATTAGAAGCATTGAGATATCAAGTCTCATGGTATAAGAAGGGTCTCAGAATTGGAATGGGAAGTAGTTGGATATCACATCTCAAGCTATAGGAAGCGTCTCAGGATTGGAATGGGAAGGAGTTTGATATCACATCTCATGCCATAGTATGGGTCTCAGGTTTGGTAGAAGCATTGGGATATCACATCTCATGTTATCGGAAGGGTATCAGTATTGGATTTGGAAGGAGTTGGATATCCCATCTCATGCTATAGGAAGGGTCTCAGGTTAGAATGGGAAGGAGTTGGATATCACATTTCATGTTATAGGAAGGGTCTCAGGATTGGAATGGGAAGGACTTGGATATCATATCTCATGCTATAGGAAGGCTCTCAGGTTTGGAAGGGGAAGGAGTTGGATATCACATTTCATGTTAGAGGAAGGATCTCAGGTTTGGTATTAGGGGCCTTGAGATATCACATCTCATGCTATAGGAAGGGTCTCAGGATTGGAATGGGAAGGAGTTGGATATCACATCTCAAGCTATAGGAAGGGTCTCAGGTTTGGTATAAGCATTGAGATATCACATCTCATGCTATAGGAAGGGTCTCAGGATTGGAATGGGAAGAAGTTGGATATCACATCTCATGCTATAGGAAGGGTCTCAGGTTTGGTATAAGCATTGAGATATCACATCTCATGCTATAGGAAGGGTCTCAGGGTTGGAATGGGAAGGAGTTGTATATGACATCTCATGCCATAGGAAGGGTCTCAGGTTTGGTATAAGCATTGAGTTATCATATCACATGCTATAGGAAGGGTCTCAGGATTGGAATGGGAAGGACTTGGATATCACATCTCATGCTATAGGCAGGGTCTCAGGATTGGAATGGGAAGGAGTTGGATATCACATCTCATGCTATGGGAAGGGTCTCAGGTTTGGTATAAGCATTGAAATATCACATCTCTGCTATCGGAAGGGTCTCAGGATTGGAATGGGAGGAGCTGGATATCACACCTCATGCTAAAGGAAGGGTCTCAGGTTTGGAAGGGGAAGGATTTGGATATCACATCTCATGTTATAGGACGGGTCTCAGGTTTGGTATTAGAAGCATTGTGATATCACATCTCATGCTATAGGAAGGGTCTCAGGATTGGAATGGGAAGAAGTTGGATATCACATCTCATGCTATAGGAAGGGTCTCAGGTTTGGTATAAGCATTGAGATATCACATCTCATGCTATAGGAAGGGTCTCAGGGTTGGAATGGGAAGGAGTTGTATATGACATCTCATGCCATAAGAAGGGTCTCAGGTTTGGTATAAGCATTGAGTTATCACATCTCATGCTATAGGAAGGGTTTCAGGTTTGGTAGAAGCATTGAGATATCACATCTCATGCTATAGGAAGAGTCTCAGGTTTGGGAAGGGAAGGATTTGGATTTCACATCTCATGTTATAGGATGGTTCTCATGTTTGGTTTTTGAAGCATTGAGATATCACAGCTCATGCTATCGGAAGGGTCTCAGGTTTGGAATGGGAAGGAGTTGGATATCACATCTCATGTTATAGGAAGGGTCTCAGGTTTGGAATGGGAAGGAGTTGGATATGACATCTCTTGTTATAGGGAGGGTCTCAGGATTTGAATGGTAAGGAGTTGGATATCACATCTCATGCTATAGGAAGGGTCTCAGGTTGGAATGGGAAGGAGTTGGATATCACATCTCATGTTATATACAGGAAGGGTCTCAGGATTGGAATGGGAAGGATTTGGATATCACATCTCTTGCTATAGGAAGGGTCTCAGGTTTTTTATTAGAAACATTGAGATATCAAATCTCATGCTATAGGAAGGGTTTTAGGATTGGAATGGGAAGTATTTGGATATCACATCTCATGCTAAAGGAAGGGTCTCAGGTTTGGAAGGGGAAGGATTTGGATATCACATCTCATCCAATAGGAAGGGTCTCAGGTTTGGAATGGGAAGGAATTGGATATCACATCTCATGTTATAGGAAGGGTCTCAGGTTTTTTATTAGAAACATTGAGATATCACATCTCATGTTATAGGACGGTTCCCAGGTTTGGTATTAGAAGCATTGAGATATCACATCTCATGGTATAGGAAGGGTCTCAGGGTTGGAATGGGAAGGAGTTGGATATCACATCTCATCCAATAGGAAGGGTCTCAGGTTTGGAATGGGAAGGAATTGGATATCACATCTCATGTTATAGGAAGGATCTCAGGTTTGGTATTAGAAGCATTGAGATATCACATCTCATGCTATAGGAAGGGTCTCAGGATTGGAATGTGAAGGATTTGGATATCACATCTCATGCTAAAGGAAGGGTCTCAGGTTTGGTAGAAGCATTGAGAAATCACATCTCATGCTATAGGAAGGGTCTCAGGATTTGAATGGCAAGGAGTTGGATATCACATCTCATGCCATAGGAAGGGTCTCAGGTTTGGTATAAGCATTGAGATATCACATCTCTACTATCGGAAGGTTCTCAGGATTGGATTGGGAAGGAGTTGGATATCCCTTCTCATGCTATAGGAAGTGTCTCAAGTTGGAATGGGAAGGAGTTGAATATCACATCTCATGTTATAGGAAGGGTCTCAGGATTGGAATGGGAAGGATTTGGATATCACATCTCTTGCTATAGGAAGGGTCTCAGGATTGGAATGGGAAGGATATGGATATCACATCTCATGTCATAGGAAGGATCTCAGGTTTGGTATTAGAAGCATTGATATATCACATCTCATGCTATAGGAATGGTCTCAGGATTGGAATGGGTAGGAGGTGGATATTACATTCTTGCTATAGGAAGGGTCTCATGTTTGGAATGGGAAGGAGTTGGATATCACATATGCTATAGGAAGTGTCTCAGGTTTGGAACGGGAAGGAGTTGGATATCACATCTCATGTTATAGGAAGGGTCTCAGGTTTGGTATAAGCATTGAGATATCACATCTCTGCTATCAGGAGTGGCTCAGGATTGGAATGGGAAGGAGTTGGATATCCCATCTCATGTTAAAGGACGGGTCTCTGGTTTGGTATTAGAATCATTGAGATATCACATCGCATGCTGTAGGAAGGGTCTAAGGATTGGAATGGGATGGACTTGGATATCACATCTCATGCTATAGGTAGGCTCTCAGGTTTGGTATAAGCATTGAGATATCACATCTCATGCTATAGGAAGGGTCTCAGGATTGGAATGGGAAGGATTTGGATATCACATCTCATGCTATAGGAAGGGTCTCAGGTTTGGTATAAGCATGGAGATATCACTTCTCATGCTATAGGAAGGGTCTCAGGATTGGAATGGGAAGGTGTTGGATATCACATCTCATGCTATAGGAAGGGTCTCAGATTTGGTATAAGCATTGAGATATCACATCTCATGCTATAGGAAGGGTCTCAGGATTGGAATGGGAAGGAGTTGTATATGACATCTCAGGCCTTAGGAAGGGTCTCAGGTTTGGTATAAGCATTGAGATATCACATCTCTGCTATCGGAAGGGTCTCAGGATTGGAATGGGAAGGAGTTGGATATCCCATCTCATGTTATAGGGAGGGTCTCAAGTTTGATATTAGAAGCATTGAGATAACAAATCTCATGATATCGGAAGGGTCTCAGGATTGGAATGGGAAGGAGTTGGATATCACATCTCATGATAAAGGAAGGGTCTAAGGTTTGGAAGGGGAAGGATTTGGATATCACATCTCATGTTATAGGACGGGTCTCAGGTTTGGTATTAGAAGCATTGAGATATCAAGTCTCATGGTATAAGAAGGGTCTCAGAATTGGAATGGGAAGGAGTTGGATATCACATCTCAAGTTATAGGAAGCGTCTCAGGATTGGAATGGGAAGGAGTTTGATATCACATCTCATGCCATAGTATGGGTCTCAGGTTTGGTAGAAGCATTGGGATATCACATCTCATGCTATCGGAAGGGTATCAGTATTGGATTTGGAAGGAGTTGGATATCCCATCTCATGCTATAGGAAGGGTCTCAGGTTAGAATGGGAAGGAGTTGGATATCACATTTCATGTTATAGGAAGGGTCTCAGGATTGGAATGGGAAGGACTTGGATATCATATCTCATGCTATAGGAAGGCTCTCAGGTTTGGAAGGGGAAGGAGTTGGATATCACATTTCATGTTAGAGGAAGGATCTCAGGTTTGGTATTAGGGGCCTTGAGATATCACATCTCATGCTATAGGAAGGGTCTCAGGATTGAATGGGAAGGAGTTGGATATCACATCTCAAGCTATAGGAAGAGTCTCAGGTTTGGTATAAGCATTGAGATATCACATCTCATGCTATAGGAAGGGTCTCAGGATTGGAATGGGAAGAAGTTGGATATCACATCTCATGCTATAGGAAGGGTCTCAGGTTTGGTATAAGCATTGAGATATCACATCTCATGCTATAGGAAGGGTCTCAGGGTTGGAATGGGAAGGAGTTGTATATGACATCTCATGCCATAGGAAGGGTCTCAGGTTTGGTATAAGCATTGAGATATCACATCACATGCTATAGGAAGGGTCTCAGGATTGGAATGGGAAGGACTTGGATATCACATCTCATGCTATAGGCAGGGTCTCAGGTTTGGAAAGGGATGGAGATGGATATCACATTTCATGTTAGAGGTAGGATCTCAGGTTTGGTATTAGAGGCATTGCGATATCACATCTCATGCTATCAGAAGGGTCTCAGGATTGGAATGGGAAGGAGTTGGATATCACATTTCATGCTAAAGGGAGGGTCTCAGGTTTGGAAGGGGAAGGATTTGGAAATCACATCTCATATTATAGGAAGGATCTCAGGTTTGGTATTAGAAGCATTGAGATATCACATCTCATGCTATCGGAAGGATCTCAGGTTTGGTATAAGAGGCATTGAGATATCACATCTCATGCTATAGGAAGGGTCTCAGGATTGGAATGGGAAGGAGTTGGATATCACATCTCATGTTATAGGAAGGATCTCAGGTTTGGTATTAGAAGCATTGAGACATCACATCTCATGCTATAGGAAGGGTCTCAGGATTGGAATGGGAAGGAGTTGGATATCACATCTCATGCTATAGGAAGGGTCTCAGGTTTGGTATAAGCATTGAGATATCACATCTCATGCTATAGGAAGGGTCTCAGGATTGGAATGGGAAGGATTTGGATATCACATCTCATGCTATAGGAAGGGTCTCAGGTTTGGTATAAGCATGGAGATATCACTTCTCATGCTATAGGAAGGGTCTCAGGATTGGAATGGGAAGGTGTTGGATATCACATCTCATGCTATAGGAAGGGTCTCAGATTTGGTATAAGCATTGAGATATCACATCTCATGCTATAGGAAGGGTCTCAGGATTGGAATGGGAAGGAGTTGTATATGACATCTCAGGCCTTAGGAAGGGTCTCAGGTTTGGTATAAGCATTGAGATATCACATCTCTGCTATCGGAAGGGTCTCAGGATTGGAATGGGAAGGAGTTGGATATCCCATCTCATGTTATAGGGAGGGTCTCAAGTTTGATATTAGAAGCATTGAGATAACAAATCTCATGATATCGGAAGGGTCTCAGGATTGGAATGGGAAGGAGTTGGATATCACATCTCATGATAAAGGAAGGGTCTAAGGTTTGGAAGGGGAAGGATTTGGATATCACATCTCATGTTATAGGACGGGTCTCAGGTTTGGTATTAGAAGCATTGAGATATCAAGTCTCATGGTATAAGAAGGGTCTCAGAATTGGAATGGGAAGGAGTTGGATATCACATCTCAAGTTATAGGAAGCGTCTCAGGATTGGAATGGGAAGGAGTTTGATATCACATCTCATGCCATAGTATGGGTCTCAGGTTTGGTAGAAGCATTGGGATATCACATCTCATGCTATCGGAAGGGTATCAGTATTGGATTTGGAAGGAGTTGGATATCCCATCTCATGCTATAGGAAGGGTCTCAGGTTAGAATGGGAAGGAGTTGGATATCACATTTCATGTTATAGGAAGGGTCTCAGGATTGGAATGGGAAGGACTTGGATATCATATCTCATGCTATAGGAAGGCTCTCAGGTTTGGAAGGGGAAGGAGTTGGATATCACATTTCATGTTAGAGGAAGGATCTCAGGTTTGGTATTAGGGGCCTTGAGATATCACATCTCATGCTATAGGAAGGGTCTCAGGATTGAATGGGAAGGAGTTGGATATCACATCTCAAGCTATAGGAAGAGTCTCAGGTTTGGTATAAGCATTGAGATATCACATCTCATGCTATAGGAAGGGTCTCAGGATTGGAATGGGAAGAAGTTGGATATCACATCTCATGCTATAGGAAGGGTCTCAGGTTTGGTATAAGCATTGAGATATCACATCTCATGCTATAGGAAGGGTCTCAGGGTTGGAATGGGAAGGAGTTGTATATGACATCTCATGCCATAGGAAGGGTCTCAGGTTTGGTATAAGCATTGAGATATCACATCACATGCTATAGGAAGGGTCTCAGGATTGGAATGGGAAGGACTTGGATATCACATCTCATGCTATAGGCAGGGTCTCAGGTTTGGAAAGGGATGGAGATGGATATCACATTTCATGTTAGAGGTAGGATCTCAGGTTTGGTATTAGAGGCATTGCGATATCACATCTCATGCTATCAGAAGGGTCTCAGGATTGGAATGGGAAGGAGTTGGATATCACATTTCATGCTAAAGGGAGGGTCTCAGGTTTGGAAGGGGAAGGATTTGGAAATCACATCTCATATTATAGGAAGGATCTCAGGTTTGGTATTAGAAGCATTGAGATATCACATCTCATGCTATCGGAAGGATCTCAGGTTTGGTATAAGAGGCATTGAGATATCACATCTCATGCTATAGGAAGGGTCTCAGGATTGGAATGGGAAGGAGTTGGATATCACATCTCATGTTATAGGAAGGATCTCAGGTTTGGTATTAGAAGCATTGAGACATCACATCTCATGCTATAGGAAGGGTCTCAGGATTGGAATGGGAAGGAGTTGGATATCACATCTCATGCTATAGGAAGGGTCTCAGGTTTGGTATAAGCATTGAGATATCACATCTCATGCTATAGGAAGGGTCTCAGGATTGGAATGGGAAGGAGTTGGATATCACATCTCATGCTATAGGAAGGGTCTCAGGTTTGGTATAAGCATTGAGATATCACATCTTATGCTATAGGAAGGGTCTCAGGTTTGGTATAAGCATTGAGATATCACATCTCATGCTATAGGAAGGGTCTCAGGATTGGAATGGGAAGAAGTTGGATATCACATCTCATGCTATAGGAAGGGTCTCAGGTTTGGTATAAGCATTGAGATATCACATCTCATGCTATAGGAAGGGTCTCAGGGTTGGAATGGGAAGGAGTTGTATATGACATCTCATGCCATAGGAAGGGTCTCAGGTTTGGTATAAGCATTGAGATATCACATCACATGCTATAAGAAGGGTCTCAGGATTGGAATGGGAAGGACTTGGATATCACATCTCATGCTATAGGCAGGGTCTCGGTTTGGAAAGGGAAGGAGATGGATATCACATTTCATGTTAGAGGTAGGATCTCAGGTTTGGTATTAGAGGCATTGAGATATCACATCTCATGCTATCAGAAGGGTCTCAGGATTGGAATGGGAAGGAGTTGGATATCACATCTCATGCTATAGGAAGGGTCTCAGGTTTGGTATAAGCATTGAGATATCACATCTCATGCTATAGGAAGGGTCTCAGGGTTGGAATGGGAAGGAGTTGTATATGACATCTCATGCCATAGGAAGGGTCTCAGGTTTGGTATAAGCATTGAGTTATCACATCTCATGCTATAGGAAGGGTTTCAGGTTTGGTAGAAGCATTGAGATATCACATCTCATGCTATAGGAAGAGTCTCAGGTTTGGGAAGGGAAGGATTTGGATTTCACATCTCATGTTATAGGATGGTTCTCATGTTTGGTTTTTGAAGCATTGAGATATCACAGCTCATGCTATCGGAAGGGTCTCAGGTTTGGAATGGGAAGGAGTTGGATATCACATCTCATGTTATAGGAAGGGTCTCAGGTTTGGAATGGGAAGGAGTTGGATATGACATCTCTTGTTATAGGGAGGGTCTCAGGATTTGAATGGTAAGGAGTTGGATATCACATCTCATGCTATAGGAAGGGTCTCAGGTTGGAATGGGAAGGAGTTGGATATCACATCTCATGTTATATACAGGAAGGGTCTCAGGATTGGAATGGGAAGGATTTGGATATCACATCTCTTGCTATAGGAAGGGTCTCAGGTTTTTTATTAGAAACATTGAGATATCAAATCTCATGCTATAGGAAGGGTTTTAGGATTGGAATGGGAAGTATTTGGATATCACATCTCATGCTAAAGGAAGGGTCTCAGGTTTGGAAGGGGAAGGATTTGGATATCACATCTCATCCAATAGGAAGGGTCTCAGGTTTGGAATGGGAAGGAATTGGATATCACATCTCATGTTATAGGAAGGGTCTCAGGTTTTTTATTAGAAACATTGAGATATCACATCTCATGTTATAGGACGGTTCCCAGGTTTGGTATTAGAAGCATTGAGATATCACATCTCATGGTATAGGAAGGGTCTCAGGGTTGGAATGGGAAGGAGTTGGATATCACATCTCATCCAATAGGAAGGGTCTCAGGTTTGGAATGGGAAGGAATTGGATATCACATCTCATGTTATAGGAAGGATCTCAGGTTTGGTATTAGAAGCATTGAGATATCACATCTCATGCTATAGGAAGGGTCTCAGGATTGGAATGTGAAGGATTTGGATATCACATCTCATGCTAAAGGAAGGGTCTCAGGTTTGGTAGAAGCATTGAGAAATCACATCTCATGCTATAGGAAGGGTCTCAGGATTTGAATGGCAAGGAGTTGGATATCACATCTCATGCCATAGGAAGGGTCTCAGGTTTGGTATAAGCATTGAGATATCACATCTCTGCTATCGGAAGGTTCTCAGGATTGGATTGGGAAGGAGTTGGATATCCCTTCTCATGCTATAGGAAGTGTCTCAGGTTGGAATGGGAAGGAGTTGAATATCACATCTCATGTTATAGGAAGGGTCTCAGGATTGGAATGGGAAGGATTTGGATATCACATCTCTTGCTATAGGAAGGGTCTCAGGATTGGAATGGGAAGGATTTGAATATCACATCTCATGTCATAGGAAGGATCTCAGGATTGGTATTAGAAGCATTGATATATCACATCTCATGCTATAGGAATGGTCTCAGGATTGGAATGGGTAGGAGTTGGATATTACATATGCTATCTGAAGTGTCTCAGGTTTGGAACGGGAAGGAGTTGGATATCACATATGCTATCTGAAGTGTCTCAGGTTTGGAACGGGAAGGAGTTGGATATCACATCTCATGTTATAGGAAGGGTCTCAGGTTTGGTATAAGCCTTGAGATATCACATCTCTGCTATCAGGAGTGGCTCAGGATTGGAATGGGAAGGAGTTGGATATCCCATCTCATGTTAAAGGACGGGTCTCTGGTTTGGTATTAGAATCATTGAGATATCACATCGCATGCTGTAGGAAGGGTCTAAGGATTGGAATGGGATGGACTTGGATATCACATCTCATGCTATAGGTAGGCTCTCAGGTTTGGTATAAGCATTGAGATATCACATCTCATGCTATAGGAAGGGTCTCAGGGTTGGAATGGGAAGGAGTTGTATATGACATCTCATGCCATAGGAAGGGTCTCAGGTTTGGTATAAGCATTGAGATATCACATCACATGCTATAGGAAGGGTCTCAGGATTGGAATGGGAAGGACTTGGATATCACATCTCATGCTATAGGCAGGGTCTCAGGTTTGGAAAGGGATGGAGATGGATATCACATTTCATGTTAGAGGTAGGATCTCAGGTTTGGTATTAGAGGCATTGCGATATCACATCTCATGCTATCAGAAG
Organism: Ambystoma mexicanum; assembly: GCF_040938575.1. Lineage (NCBI taxonomy): Eukaryota > Metazoa > Chordata > Amphibia > Caudata > Ambystomatidae > Ambystoma > Ambystoma mexicanum. Next base: position 1,500,978,348 of record NC_090923.1, on the reverse strand, counting down.
GGTCTCAGGATTGGAATGGGAAGGAGTTGGATATCACATTTCATGCTAAAGGGAGGGTCTCAGGTTTGGAAGGGGAAGGATTTGGAAATCACATCTCATATTATAGGAAGGATCTCAGGTTTGGTATTAGAAGCATTGAGATATCACATCTCATGCTATCGGAAGGATCTCAGGTTTGGTATAAGAGGCATTGAGATATCACATCTCATGCTATAGGAAGGGTCTCAGGATTGGAATGGGAAGGAGTTGGATATCACATCTCATGTTATAGGAAGGATCTCAGGTTTGGTATTAGAAGCATTGAGACATCACATCTCATGCTATAGGAAGGGTCTCAGGGTTGGAATGGGAAGGAGTTGTATATGACATCTCATGCCATAGGAAGGGTCTCAGGTTTGGTATAAGCATTGAGATATCACATCACATGCTATAGGAAGGGTCTCAGGATTGGAATGGGAAGGACTTGGATATCACATCTCATGCTATAGGCAGGGTCTCAGGTTTGGAAAGGGATGGAGATGGATATCACATTTCATGTTAGAGGTAGGATCTCAGGTTTGGTATTAGAGGCATTGCGATATCACATCTCATGCTATCAGAAGGGTCTCAGGATTGGAATGGGAAGGAGTTGGATATCACATTTCATGCTAAAGGGAGGGTCTCAGGTTTGGAAGGGGAAGGATTTGGAAATCACATCTCATATTATAGGAAGGATCTCAGGTTTGGTATTAGAAGCATTGAGATATCACATCTCATGCTATCGGAAGGATCTCAGGTTTGGTATAAGAGGCATTGAGATATCACATCTCATGCTATAGGAAGGGTCTCAGGATTGGAATGGGAAGGAGTTGGATATCACATCTCATGTTATAGGAAGGATCTCAGGTTTGGTATTAGAAGCATTGAGACATCACATCTCATGCTATAGGAAGGGTCTCAGGATTGGAATGGGAAGGAGTTGGATATCACATCTCATGCTATAGGAAGGGTCTCAGGTTTGGTATAAGCATTGAGATATCACATCTCATGCTATAGGAAGGGTCTCAGGATTGGAATGGGAAGGAGTTGGATATCACATCTCATGCTATAGGAAGGGTCTCAGGTTTGGTATAAGCATTGAGATATCACATCTTATGCTATAGGAAGGGTCTCAGGTTTGGTATAAGCATTGAGATATCACATCTCATGCTATAGGAAGGGTCTCAGGATTGGAATGGGAAGAAGTTGGATATCACATCTCATGCTATAGGAAGGGTCTCAGGTTTGGTATAAGCATTGAGATATCACATCTCATGCTATAGGAAGGGTCTCAGGGTTGGAATGGGAAGGAGTTGGATATCACATCTTATGCTATAGGAAGGGTCTCAGGTTTGGTATAAGCATTGAGATATCACATCTCATGCTATAGGAAGGGTCTCAGGATTGGAATGGGAAGAAGTTGGATATCACATCTCATGCTATAGGAAGGGTCTCAGGTTTGGTATAAGCATTGAGATATCACATCTCATGCCATAGGAAGGGTCTCAGGTTTGGTATAAGCATTGAGATATCACATCACATGCTATAAGAAGGGTCTCAGGATTGGAATGGGAAGGACTTGGATATCACATCTCATGCTATAGGCAGGGTCTCGGTTTGGAAAGGGAAGGAGATGGATATCACATTTCATGTTAGAGGTAGGATCTCAGGTTTGGTATTAGAGGCATTGAGATATCACATCTCATGCTATCAGAAGGGTCTCAGGATTGGAATGGGAAGGAGTTGGATATCACATCTCATGCTATAGGAAGGGTCTCAGGTTTGGTATAAGCATTGAGATATCACATCTCATGCTATAGGAAGGGTCTCAGGGTTGGAATGGGAAGGAGTTGTATATGACATTTCATGCCATAGGAAGGGTCTCAGGTTTGGTATAAGCATTGAGTTATCACATCTCATGCTATAGGAAGGGTTTCAGGTTTGGTAGAAGCATTGAGATATCACATCTCATGCTATAGGAAGAGTCTCAGGTTTGGGAAGGGAAGGATTTGGATTTCACATCTCATGTTATAGGATGGTTCTCATGTTTGGTTTTTGAAGCATTGAGATATCACAGCTCATGCTATCGGAAGGGTCTCAGGTTTGGAATGGGAAGGAGTTGGATATCACATCTCATGTTATAGGAAGGGTCTCAGGTTTGGAATGGGAAGGAGTTGGATATGACATCTCTTGTTATAGGGAGGGTCTCAGGATTTGAATGGTAAGGAGTTGGATATCACATCTCATGCTATAGGAAGGGTCTCAGGTTGGAATGGGAAGGAGTTGGATATCACATCTCATGTTATATACAGGAAGGGTCTCAGGATTGGAATGGGAAGGATTTGGATATCACATCTCTTGCTATAGGAAGGGTCTCAGGTTTTTTATTAGAAACATTGAGATATCAAATCTCATGCTATAGGAAGGGTTTTAGGATTGGAATGGGAAGTATTTGGATATCACATCTCATGCTAAAGGAAGGGTCTCAGGTTTGGAAGGGGAAGGATTTGGATATCACATCTCATCCAATAGGAAGGGTCTCAGGTTTGGAATGGGAAGGAATTGGATATCACATCTCATGTTATAGGAAGGGTCTCAGGTTTTTTATTAGAAACATTGAGATATCACATCTCATGTTATAGGACGGTTCCCAGGTTTGGTATTAGAAGCATTGAGATATCACATCTCATGGTATAGGAAGGGTCTCAGGGTTGGAATGGGAAGGAGTTGGATATCACATCTCATCCAATAGGAAGGGTCTCAGGTTTGGAATGGGAAGGAATTGGATATCACATCTCATGTTATAGGAAGGATCTCAGGTTTGGTATTAGAAGCATTGAGATATCACATCTCATGCTATAGGAAGGGTCTCAGGATTGGAATGTGAAGGATTTGGATATCACATCTCATGCTAAAGGAAGGGTCTCAGGTTTGGTAGAAGCATTGAGAAATCACATCTCATGCTATAGGAAGGGTCTCAGGATTTGAATGGCAAGGAGTTGGATATCACATCTCATGCCATAGGAAGGGTCTCAGGTTTGGTATAAGCATTGAGATATCACATCTCTGCTATCGGAAGGTTCTCAGGATTGGATTGGGAAGGAGTTGGATATCCCTTCTCATGCTATAGGAAGTGTCTCAAGTTGGAATGGGAAGGAGTTGAATATCACATCTCATGTTATAGGAAGGGTCTCAGGATTGGAATGGGAAGGATTTGGATATCACATCTCTTGCTATAGGAAGGGTCTCAGGATTGGAATGGGAAGGATATGGATATCACATCTCATGTCATAGGAAGGATCTCAGGTTTGGTATTAGAAGCATTGATATATCACATCTCATGCTATAGGAATGGTCTCAGGATTGGAATGGGTAGGAGGTGGATATTACATTCTTGCTATAGGAAGGGTCTCATGTTTGGAATGGGAAGGAGTTGGATATCACATATGCTATAGGAAGTGTCTCAGGTTTGGAACGGGAAGGAGTTGGATATCACATCTCATGTTATAGGAAGGGTCTCAGGTTTGGTATAAGCATTGAGATATCACATCTCTGCTATCAGGAGTGGCTCAGGATTGGAATGGGAAGGAGTTGGATATCCCATCTCATGTTAAAGGACGGGTCTCTGGTTTGGTATTAGAATCATTGAGATATCACATCGCATGCTGTAGGAAGGGTCTAAGGATTGGAATGGGATGGACTTGGATATCACATCTCATGCTATAGGTAGGCTCTCAGGTTTGGTATAAGCATTGAGATATCACATCACATGCTATAGGAAGGGTCTCAGGATTGGAATGGGAAGGATTTGGATATCACATCTCATGCTATAGGAAGGGTCTCAGGTTTGGTATAAGCATGGAGATATCACTTCTCATGCTATAGGAAGGGTCTCAGGATTGGAATGGGAAGGTGTTGGATATCACATCTCATGCTATAGGAAGGGTCTCAGATTTGGTATAAGCATTGAGATATCACATCTCATGCTATAGGAAGGGTCTCAGGATTGGAATGGGAAGGAGTTGTATATGACATCTCAGGCCTTAGGAAGGGTCTCAGGTTTGGTATAAGCATTGAGATATCACATCTCTGCTATCGGAAGGGTCTCAGGATTGGAATGGGAAGGAGTTGGATATCCCATCTCATGTTATAGGAAGGGTCTCAGGTTTGGTATTAGAAGCATTGAGATATCACATCTCATGCTATAGGAAGGGTCTCAGGATTGGAATGGGAAGGACTTGGATGTCACATCTCATGCTATAGGTGGGGTCTCAAGTTTGATATTAGAAGCATTGAGATAACAAATCTCATGATATCGGAAGGGTCTCAGGATTGGAATGGGAAGGAGTTGGATATCACATCTCATGATAAAGGAAGGGTCTAAGGTTTGGAAGGGGAAGGATTTGGATATCACATCTCATGTTATAGGACGGGTCTCAGGTTTGGTATTAGAAGCATTGAGATATCAAGTCTCATGGTATAAGAAGGGTCTCAGAATTGGAATGGGAAGGAGTTGGATATCACATCTCAAGTTATAGGAAGCGTCTCAGGATTGGAATGGGAAGGAGTTTGATATCACATCTCATGCCATAGTATGGGTCTCAGGTTTGGTAGAAGCATTGGGATATCACATCTCATGCTATCGGAAGGGTATCAGTATTGGATTTGGAAGGAGTTGGATATCCCATCTCATGCTATAGGAAGGGTCTCAGGTTAGAATGGGAAGGAGTTGGATATCACATTTCATGTTATAGGAAGGGTCTCAGGATTGGAATGGGAAGGACTTGGATATCATATCTCATGCTATAGGAAGGCTCTCAGGTTTTGAAGGGGAAGGAGTTGGATATCACATTTCATGTTAGAGGAAGGATCTCAGGTTTGGTATTAGGGGCCTTGAGATATCACATCTCATGCTATAGGAAGGGTCTCAGGATTGAATGGGAAGGAGTTGGATATCACATCTCAAGCTATAGGAAGGGTCTCAGGTTTGGTATAAGCATTGAGATATCACATCTCATGCTATAGGAAGGGTCTCAGGATTGGAATGGGAAGAAGTTGGATATCACATCTCATGCTATAGGAAGGGTCTCAGGTTTGGTATAAGCATTGAGATATCACATCTCATGCTATAGGAAGGGTCTCAGGGTTGGAATGGGAAGGAGTTGTATATGACATCTCATGCCATAGGAAGGGTCTCAGGTTTGGTATAAGCATTGAGATATCACATCACATGCTATAGGAAGGGTCTCAGGATTGGAATGGGAAGGACTTGGATATCACATCTCATGCTATAGGCAGGGTCTCAGGTTTGGAAAGGGATGGAGATGGATATCACATTTCATGTTAGAGGTAGGATCTCAGGTTTGGTATTAGAGGCATTGAGATATCACATCTCATGCTATCAGAAGGGTCTCAGGATTGGAATGGGAAGGAGTTGGATATCACATTTCATGCTAAAGGGAGGGTCTCAGGTTTGGAAGGGGAAGGATTTGGAAATCACATCTCATATTATAGGAAGGATCTCAGGTTTGGTATTAGAAGCATTGAGATATCACATCTCATGCTATCGGAAGGATCTCAGGTTTGGTATAAGAGGCATTGAGATATCACATCTCATGCTATAGGAAGGGTCTCAGGATTGGAATGGGAAGGAGTTGGATATCACATCTCATGTTATAGGAAGGATCTCAGGTTTGGTATTAGAAGCATTGAGACATCACATCTCATGCTATAGGAAGGGTCTCAGGATTGGAATGGGAAGGAGTTGGATATCACATCTCATGCTATAGGAAGGGTCTCAGGTTTGGTATAAGCATTGAGATATCACATCTCATGCTATAGGAAGGGTCTCAGGATTGGAATGGGAAGGAGTTGGATATCACATCTCATGCTATAGGAAGGGTCTCAGGTTTGGTATAAGCATTGAGATATCACATCTTATGCTACAGGAAGGGTCTCAGGTTTGGTATAAGCATTGAGATATCACATCTCATGCTATAGGAAGGGTCTCAGGATTGGAATGGGAAGAAGTTGGATATCACATCTCATGCTATAGGAAGGGTCTCAGGTTTGGTATAAGCATTGAGATATCACATCTCATGCTATAGGAAGGGTCTCAGGGTTCGAATGGGAAGGAGTTGTATATGACATCTCATGCCATAGGAAGGGTCTCAGGTTTGGTATAAGCATTGAGATATCACATCACATGCTATAAGAAGGGTCTCAGGATTGGAATGGGAAGGACTTGGATATCACATCTCATGCTATAGGCAGGGTCTCGGTTTGGAAAGGGAAGGAGATGGATATCACATTTCATGTTAGAGGTAGGATCTCAGGTTTGGTATTAGAGGCATTGAGATATCACATCTCATGCTATCAGAAGGGTCTCAGGATTGGAATGGGAAGGAGTTGGATATCACATCTCATGCTATAGGTAGGGTCTCAGGTTTGGTATAAGCATTGAGATATCACATCTCATGCTATAGGAAGGGTCTCAGGGTTGGAATGGGAAGGAGTTGTATATGACATCTCATGCCATAGGAAGGGTCTCAGGTTTGGTATAAGCATTGAGTTATCACATCTCATGCTATAGGAAGGGTTTCAGGTTTGGAATGGGAAGGAGTTGGATATCACATCTCATGTTATAGGAAGGGTCTCAGGTTTGGAATGGGAAGGAGTTGGATATGACATCTCTTGTTATAGGGAGGGTCTCAGGATTTGAATGGTAAGGAGTTGGATATCACATCTCATGCTATAGGAAGGGTCTCAGGTTGGAATGGGAAGGAGTTGGATATCACATCTCATGTTATAGGAAGGGTCTCAGGTTTGGAATGGGAAGGAGTTGGATATGACATCTCTTGTTATAGGGAGGGTCTCAGGATTTGAATGGTAAGGAGTTGGATATCACATTTCATGCTATAGGAAGGGTCTCAGGTTGGAATGGGAAGGAGTTGGATATCACATCTCATGTTATATACAGGAAGGGTCTCAGGATTGGAATGGGAAGGATTTGGATATCACATCTCTTGCTATAGGAAGGGTCTCAGGTTTTTTATTAGAAACATTGAGATATCAAATCTCATGCTATAGGAAGGGTTTTAGGATTGGAATGGGAAGTATTTGGATATCACATCTCATGCTAAAGGAAGGGTCTCAGGTTTGGAAGGGGAAGGATTTGGATATCACATCTCATCCAATAGGAAGGGTCTCAGGTTTGGAATGGGAAGGAATTGGATATCACATCTCATGTTATAGGAAGGGTCTCAGGTTTTTTATTAGAAACATTGAGATATCACATCTCATGTTATAGGACGGTTCCAAGGTTTGGTATTAGAAGCATTGAGATATCACATCTCATGGTATAGGAAGGGTCTCAGGGTTGGAATGGGAAGGAGTTGGATATCACATCTCATCCAATAGGAAGGGTCTCAGGTTTGGAATGGGAAGGAATTGGATATCACATCTCATGTTATAGGAAGGATCTCAGGTTTGGTATTACAAGCATTGAGATATCACATCTCATGCTATAGGAAGGGTCTCAGGATTGGAATGTGAAGGATTTGGATATCACATCTCATGCTAAAGGAAGGGTCTCAGGTTTGGTAGAAGCATTGAGAAATCACATCTCATGCTATAGGAAGGGTCTCAGGATTTGAATGGCAAGGAGTTGGATATCACATCTCATGCCATAGGAAGGGTCTCAGGTTTGGTATAAGCATTGAGATATCACATCTCTGCTATCGGAAGGTTCTCAGGATTGGATTGGGAAGGAGTTGGATATCCCTTCTCATGCTATAGGAAGTGTCTCAAGTTGGAATGGGAAGGAGTTGAATATCACATCTCATGTTATAGGAAGGGTCTCAGGATTGGAATGGGAAGGATTTGGATATCACATCTCTTGCTATAGGAAGGGTCTCAGGATTGGAATGGGAAGGATATGGATATCACATCTCATGCTATAGGAAGGGTCTCAGGTTTAGTATAAGCATGGAGATATCACTTCTCATGCTATAGGAAGGGTCTCAGGATTGGAATGGGAAGGTGTTGGATATCACATCTCATGCTATAGGAAGGGTCTCAGATTTGGTATAAGCATTGAGATATCACATCTCATGCTATAGGAAGGGTCTCAGGATTGGAATGGGAAGGAGTTGTATATGACATCTCAGGCCTTAGGAAGGGTCTCAGGTTTGGTATAAGCATTGAGATATCACATCTCTGCTATCGGAAGGGTCTCAGGATTGGAATGGGAAGGAGTTGGATATCCCATCTCATGTTATAGGAAGGGTCTCAGGTTTGGTATTAGAAGCATTGAGATATCACATCTCATGCTATAGGAAGGGTCTCAGGATTGGAATGGGAAGGACTTGGATGTCAAATCTCATGCTATAGGGAGGGTCTCAAGTTTGATATTAGAAGCATTGAGATAACAAATCTCATGATATCGGAAGGGTCTCAGGATTGGAATGGGAAGGAGTTGGATATCACATCTCATGATAAAGGAAGGGTCTAAGGTTTGGAAGGGGAAGGATTTGGATATCACATCTCATGTTATAGGACGGGTCTCAGGTTTGGTATTAGAAGCATTGAGATATCAAGTCTCATGGTATAAGAAGGGTCTCAGAATTGGAATGGGAAGGAGTTGGATATCACATCTCAAGCTATAGGAAGCGTCTCAGGATTGGAATGGGAAGGAGTTTGATATCACATCTCATGCCATAGTATGGGTCTCAGGTTTGGTAGAAGCATTGGGATATCACATCTCATGCTATCGGAAGGGTATCAGTATTGGATTTGGAAGGAGTTGGATATCCCATCTCATGCTATAGGAAGGGTCTCAGGTTAGAATGGGAAGGAGTTGGATATCACATTTCATGTTATAGGAAGGGTCTCAGGATTGGAATGGGAAGGACTTGGATATCATATCTCATGCTATAGGAAGGCTCTCAGGTTTGGAAGGGGAAGGAGTTGGATATCACATTTCATGTTAGAGGAAGGATCTCAGGTTTGGTATTAGGGGCCTTGAGATATCACATCTCATGCTATAGGAAGGGTCTCAGGATTGGAATGGGAAGGAGTTGGATATCACATCTCAAGCTATAGGAAGGGTCTCAGGTTTGGTATAAGCATTGAGATATCACATCTCATGCTATAGGAAGGGTCTCAGGATTGGAATGGGAAGAAGTTGGATATCACATCTCATGCTATAGGAAGGGTCTCAGGTTTGGTATAAGCATTGAGATATCACATCTCATGCTATAGGAAGGGTCTCAGGGTTGGAATGGGAAGGAGTTGTATATGACATCTCATGCCATAGGAAGGGTCTCAGGTTTGGTATAAGCATTGAGTTATCACATCACATGCTATAGGAAGGGTCTCAGGATTGGAATGGGAAGGACTTGGATATCACATCTCATGCTATAGGCAGGGTCTCAGGATTGGAATGGGAAGGAGTTGGATATCACATCTCATGCTATGGGAAGGGTCTCAGGTTTGGTATAAGCATTGAAATATCACATCTCTGCTATCGGAAGGGTCTCAGGATTGGAATAGGAGGAGCTGGATATCACACCTCATGCTAAAGGAAGGGTCTCAGGTTTGGAAGGGGAAGGATTTGGATATCACATCTCATGTTATAGGACGGGTCTCAGGTTTGGTATTAGAAGCATTGTGATATCACATCTCATGCTATAGGAAGGGTCTCAGGATTGGAATGGGAAGAAGTTGGATATCACATCTCATGCTATAGGAAGGGTCTCAGGTTTGGTATAAGCATTGAGATATCACATCTCATGCTATAGGAAGGGTCTCAGGGTTGGAATGGGAAGGAGTTGTATATGACATCTCATGCCATAGGAAGGGTCTCAGGTTTGGTATAAGCATTGAGTTATCACATCTCATGCTATAGGAAGGGTTTCAGGTTTGGTAGAAGCATTGAGATATCACATCTCATGCTATAGGAAGAGTCTCAGGTTTGGGAAGGGAAGGATTTGGATTTCACATCTCATGTTATAGGATGGTTCTCATGTTTGGTTTTTGAAGCATTGAGATATCACAGCTCATGCTATCGGAAGGGTCTCAGGTTTGGAATGGGAAGGAGTTGGATATCACATCTCATGTTATAGGAAGGGTCTCAGGTTTGGAATGGGAAGGAGTTGGATATGACATCTCTTGTTATAGGGAGGGTCTCAGGATTTGAATGGTAAGGAGTTGGATATCACATCTCATGCTATAGGAAGGGTCTCAGGTTGGAATGGGAAGGAGTTGGATATCACATCTCATGTTATATACAGGAAGGGTCTCAGGATTGGAATGGGAAGGATTTGGATATCACATCTCTTGCTATAGGAAGGGTCTCAGGTTTTTTATTAGAAACATTGAGATATCAAATCTCATGCTATAGGAAGGGTTTTAGGATTGGAATGGGAAGTATTTGGATATCACATCTCATGCTAAAGGAAGGGTCTCAGGTTTGGAAGGGGAAGGATTTGGATATCACATCTCATCCAATAGGAAGGGTCTCAGGTTTGGAATGGGAAGGAATTGGATATCACATCTCATGTTATAGGAAGGGTCTCAGGTTTTTTATTAGAAACATTGAGATATCACATCTCATGTTATAGGACGGTTCCCAGGTTTGGTATTAGAAGCATTGAGATATCACATCTCATGGTATAGGAAGGGTCTCAGGGTTGGAATGGGAAGGAGTTGGATATCACATCTCATCCAATAGGAAGGGTCTCAGGTTTGGAATGGGAAGGAATTGGATATCACATCTCATGTTATAGGAAGGATCTCAGGTTTGGTATTAGAAGCATTGAGATATCACATCTCATGCTATAGGAAGGGTCTCAGGATTGGAATGTGAAGGATTTGGATATCACATCTCATGCTAAAGGAAGGGTCTCAGGTTTGGTAGAAGCATTGAGAAATCACATCTCATGCTATAGGAAGGGTCTCAGGATTTGAATGGCAAGGAGTTGGATATCACATCTCATGCCATAGGAAGGGTCTCAGGTTTGGTATAAGCATTGAGATATCACATCTCTACTATCGGAAGGTTCTCAGGATTGGATTGGGAAGGAGTTGGATATCCCTTCTCATGCTATAGGAAGTGTCTCAAGTTGGAATGGGAAGGAGTTGAATATCACATCTCATGTTATAGGAAGGGTCTCAGGATTGGAATGGGAAGGATTTGGATATCACATCTCTTGCTATAGGAAGGGTCTCAGGATTGGAATGGGAAGGATATGGATATCACATCTCATGTCATAGGAAGGATCTCAGGTTTGGTATTAGAAGCATTGATATATCACATCTCATGCTATAGGAATGGTCTCAGGATTGGAATGGGTAGGAGGTGGATATTACATTCTTGCTATAGGAAGGGTCTCATGTTTGGAATGGGAAGGAGTTGGATATCACATATGCTATAGGAAGTGTCTCAGGTTTGGAACGGGAAGGAGTTGGATATCACATCTCATGTTATAGGAAGGGTCTCAGGTTTGGTATAAGCATTGAGATATCACATCTCTGTTATCAGGAGTGGCTCAGGATTGGAATGGGAAGGAGTTGGATATCCCATCTCATGTTAAAGGACGGGTCTCTGGTTTGGTATTAGAATCATTGAGATATCACATCGCATGCTGTAGGAAGGGTCTAAGGATTGGAATGGGATGGACTTGGATATCACATCTCATGCTATAGGTAGGCTCTCAGGTTTGGTATAAGCATTGAGAAATCACATCTCATGCTATAGGAAGGGTCTCAGGATTGGAATGGGAAGGATTTGGATATCACATCTCATGCTATAGGAAGGGTCTCAGGTTTGGTATAAGCATGGAGATATCACTTCTCATGCTATAGGAAGGGTCTCAGGATTGGAATGGGAAGGTGTTGGATATCACATCTCATGCTATAGGAAGGGTCTCAGATTTGGTATAAGCATTGAGATATCACATCTCATGCTATAGGAAGGGTCTCAGGATTGGAATGGGAAGGAGTTGTATATGACATCTCAGGCCTTAGGAAGGGTCTCAGGTTTGGTATAAGCATTGAGATATCACATCTCTGCTATCGGAAGGGTCTCAGGATTGGAATGGGAAGGAGTTGGATATCCCATCTCATGTTATAGGAAGGGTCTCAGGTTTGGTATTAGAAGCATTGAGATATCACATCTCATGCTATAGGAAGGGTCTCAGGATTGGAATGGGAAGGACTTGGATGTCACATCTCATGCTATAGGGAGGGTCTCAAGTTTGATATTAGAAGCATTGAGATAACAAATCTCATGATATCGGAAGGGTCTCAGGATTGGAATGGGAAGGAGTTGGATATCACATCTCATGATAAAGGAAGGGTCTAAGGTTTGGAAGGGGAAGGATTTGGATATCACATCTCATGTTATAGGACGGGTCTCAGGTTTGGTATTAGAAGCATTGAGATATCAAGTCTCATGGTATAAGAAGGGTCTCAGAATTGGAATGGGAAGGAGTTGGATATCACATCTCAAGTTATAGGAAGCGTCTCAGGATTGGAATGGGAAGGAGTTTGATATCACATCTCATGCCATAGTATGGGTCTCAGGTTTGGTAGAAGCATTGGGATATCACATCTCATGCTATCGGAAGGGTATCAGTATTGGATTTGGAAGGAGTTGGATATCCCATCTCATGCTATAGGAAGGGTCTCAGGTTAGAATGGGAAGGAGTTGGATATCACATTTCATGTTATAGGAAGGGTCTCAGGATTGGAATGGGAAGGACTTGGATATCATATCTCATGCTATAGGAAGGCTCTCAGGTTTTGAAGGGGAAGGAGTTGGATATCACATTTCATGTTAGAGGAAGGATCTCAGGTTTGGTATTAGGGGCCTTGAGATATCACATCTCATGCTATAGGAAGGGTCTCAGGATTGAATGGGAAGGAGTTGGATATCACATCTCAAGCTATAGGAAGGGTCTCAGGTTTGGTATAAGCATTGAGATATCACATCTCATGCTATAGGAAGGGTCTCAGGATTGGAATGGGAAGAAGTTGGATATCACATCTCATGCTATAGGAAGGGTCTCAGGTTTGGTATAAGCATTGAGATATCACATCTCATGCTATAGGAAGGGTCTCAGGGTTGGAATGGGAAGGAGTTGTATATGACATCTCATGCCATAGGAAGGGTCTCAGGTTTGGTATAAGCATTGAGATATCACATCACATGCTATAGGAAGGGTCTCAGGATTGGAATGGGAAGGACTTGGATATCACATCTCATGCTATAGGCAGGGTCTCAGGTTTGGAAAGGGATGGAGATGGATATCACATTTCATGTTAGAGGTAGGATCTCAGGTTTGGTATTAGAGGCATTGAGATATCACATCTCATGCTATCAGAAGGGTCTCAGGATTGGAATGGGAAGGAGTTGGATATCACATTTCATGCTAAAGGGAGGGTCTCAGGTTTGGAAGGGGAAGGATTTGGAAATCACATCTCATATTATAGGAAGGATCTCAGGTTTGGTATTAGAAGCATTGAGATATCACATCTCATGCTATCGGAAGGATCTCAGGTTTGGTATAAGAGGCATTGAGATATCACATCTCATGCTATAGGAAGGGTCTCAGGATTGGAATGGGAAGGAGTTGGATATCACATCTCATGTTATAGGAAGGATCTCAGGTTTGGTATTAGAAGCATTGAGACATCACATCTCATGCTATAGGAAGGGTCTCAGGATTGGAATGGGAAGGAGTTGGATATCACATCTCATGCTATAGGAAGGGTCTCAGGTTTGGTATAAGCATTGAGATATCACATCTCATGCTATAGGAAGGGTCTCAGGATTGGAATGGGAAGGAGTTGGATATCACATCTCATGCTATAGGAAGGGTCTCAGGTTTGGTATAAGCATTGAGATATCACATCTTATGCTATAGGAAGGGTCTCAGGTTTGGTATAAGCATTGAGATATCACATCTCATGCTATAGGAAGGGTCTCAGGATTGGAATGGGAAGAAGTTGGATATCATATCTCATGCTATAGGAAGGGTCTCAGGTTTGGTATAAGCATTGAGATATCACATCTCATGCTATAGGAAGGGTCTCAGGGTTCGAATGGGAAGGAGTTGTATATGACATCTCATGCCATAGGAAGGGTCTCAGGTTTGGTATAAGCATTGAGATATCACATCACATGCTATAAGAAGGGTCTCAGGATTGGAATGGGAAGGACTTGGATATCACATCTCATGCTATAGGCAGGGTCTCGGTTTGGAAAGGGAAGGAGATGGATATCACATTTCATGTTAGAGGTAGGATCTCAGGTTTGGTATTAGAGGCATTGAGATATCACATCTCATGCTATCAGAAGGGTCTCAGGATTGGAATGGGAAGGAGTTGGATATCACATCTCATGCTATAGGAAGGGTCTCAGGTTTGGTATAAGCATTGAGATATCACATCTCATGCTATAGGAAGGGTCTCAGGGTTGGAATGGGAAGGAGTTGTATATGACATCTCATGCCATAGGAAGGGTCTCAGGTTTGGTATAAGCATTGAGTTATCACATCTCATGCTATAGGAAGGGTTTCAGGTTTGGAATGGGAAGGAGTTGGATATCACATCTCATGTTATAGGAAGGGTCTCAGGTTTGGAATGGGAAGGAGTTGGATATGACATCTCTTGTTATAGGGAGGGTCTCAGGATTTGAATGGTAAGGAGTTGGATATCACATCTCATGCTATAGGAAGGGTCTCAGGTTGGAATGGGAAGGAGTTGGATATCACATCTCATGTTATAGGAAGGGTCTCAGGTTTGGAATGGGAAGGAGTTGGATATGACATCTCTTGTTATAGGGAGGGTCTCAGGATTTGAATGGTAAGGAGTTGGATATCACATTTCATGCTATAGGAAGGGTCTCAGGTTGGAATGGGAAGGAGTTGGATATCACATCTCATGTTATATACAGGAAGGGTCTCAGGATTGGAATGGGAAGGATTTGGATATCACATTTCTTTCTATGAAGGGTCTCAGGTTTTTTATTAGAAACATTGAGATATCAAATCTCATGCTATAGGAAGGGTTTTAGGATTGGAATGGGAAGTATTTGGATATCACATGTCATGCTAAAGGAAGGGTCTCAGGTTTGGAAGGGGAAGGATTTGGATATCACATCTCATCCAATAGGAAGGGTCTCAGGTTTGGAATGGGAAGGAATTGGATATCACATCTCATGTTATAGGAAGGGTCTCAGGTTTTTTATTAGAAACATTGAGATATCACATCTCATGTTATAGGACGGTTCCAAGGTTTGGTATTAGAAGCATTGAGATATCACATCTCATGGTATAGGAAGGGTCTCAGGGTTGGAATGGGAAGGAGTTGGATATCACATCTCATCCAATAGGAAGGGTCTCAGGTTTGGAATGGGAAGGAATTGGATATCACATCTCATGTTATAGGAAGGATCTCAGGTTTGGTATTACAAGCATTGAGATATCACATCTCATGCTATAGGAAGGGTCTCAGGATTGGAATGTGAAGGATTTGGATATCACATCTCATGCTAAAGGAAGGGTCTCAGGTTTGGTAGAAGCATTGAGAAATCACATCTCATGCTATAGGAAGGGTCTCAGGATTTGAATGGCAAGGAGTTGGATATCACATCTCATGCCATAGGAAGGGTCTCAGGTTTGGTATAAGCATTGAGATATCACATCTCTGCTATCGGAAGGTTCTCAGGATTGGATTGGGAAGGAGTTGGATATCCCTTCTCATGCTATAGGAAGTGTCTCAAGTTGGAATGGGAAGGAGTTGAATATCACATCTCATGTTATAGGAAGGGTCTCAGGATTGGAATGGGAAGGATTTGGATATCACATCTCTTGCTATAGGAAGGGTCTCAGGATTGGAATGGGAAGGATATGGATATCACATCTCATGCTATAGGAAGGGTCTCAGGTTTAGTATAAGCATGGAGATATCACTTCTCATGCTATAGGAAGGGTCTCAGGATTGGAATGGGAAGGTGTTGGATATCACATCTCATGCTATAGGAAGGGTCTCAGATTTGGTATAAGCATTGAGATATCACATCTCATGCTATAGGAAGGGTCTCAGGATTGGAATGGGAAGGAGTTGTATATGACATCTCAGGCCTTAGGAAGGGTCTCAGGTTTGGTATAAGCATTGAGATATCACATCTCTGCTATCGGAAGGGTCTCAGGATTGGAATGGGAAGGAGTTGGATATCCCATCTCATGTTATAGGAAGGGTCTCAGGTTTGGTATTAGAAGCATTGAGATATCACATCTCATGCTATAGGAAGGGTCTCAGGATTGGAATGGGAAGGACTTGGATGTCAAATCTCATGCTATAGGGAGGGTCTCAAGTTTGATATTAGAAGCATTGAGATAACAAATCTCATGATATCGGAAGGGTCTCAGGATTGGAATGGGAAGGAGTTGGATATCACATCTCATGATAAAGGAAGGGTCTAAGGTTTGGAAGGGGAAGGATTTGGATATCACATCTCATGTTATAGGACGGGTCTCAGGTTTGGTATTAGAAGCATTGAGATATCAAGTCTCATGGTATAAGAAGGGTCTCAGAATTGGAATGGGAAGGAGTTGGATATCACATCTCAAGCTATAGGAAGCGTCTCAGGATTGGAATGGGAAGGAGTTTGATATCACATCTCATGCCATAGTATGGGTCTCAGGTTTGGTAGAAGCATTGGGATATCACATCTCATGCTATCGGAAGGGTATCAGTATTGGATTTGGAAGGAGTTGGATATCCCATCTCATGCTATAGGAAGGGTCTCAGGTTAGAATGGGAAGGAGTTGGATATCACATTTCATGTTATAGGAAGGGTCTCAGGATTGGAATGGGAAGGACTTGGATATCATATCTCATGCTATAGGAAGGCTCTCAGGTTTGGAAGGGGAAGGAGTTGGATATCACATTTCATGTTAGAGGAAGGATCTCAGGTTTGGTATTAGGGGCCTTGAGATATCACATCTCATGCTATAGGAAGGGTCTCAGGATTGGAATGGGAAGGAGTTGGATATCACATCTCAAGCTATAGGAAGGGTCTCAGGTTTGGTATAAGCATTGAGATATCACATCTCATGCTATAGGAAGGGTCTCAGGATTGGAATGGGAAGAAGTTGGATATCACATCTCATGCTATAGGAAGGGTCTCAGGTTTGGTATAAGCATTGAGATATCACATCTCATGCTATAGGAAGGGTCTCAGGGTTGGAATGGGAAGGAGTTGTATATGACATCTCATGCCATAGGAAGGGTCTCAGGTTTGGTATAAGCATTGAGTTATCACATCACATGCTATAGGAAGGGTCTCAGGATTGGAATGGGAAGGACTTGGATATCACATCTCATGCTATAGGCAGGGTCTCAGGATTGGAATGGGAAGGAGTTGGATATCACATCTCATGCTATGGGAAGGGTCTCAGGTTTGGTATAAGCATTGAAATATCACATCTCTGCTATCGGAAGGGTCTCAGGATTGGAATAGGAGGAGCTGGATATCACACCTCATGCTAAAGGAAGGGTCTCAGGTTTGGAAGGGGAAGGATTTGGATATCACATCTCATGTTATAGGACGGGTCTCAGGTTTGGTATTAGAAGCATTGTGATATCACATCTCATGCTATAGGAAGGGTCTCAGGATTGGAATGGGAAGAAGTTGGATATCACATCTCATGCTATAGGAAGGGTCTCAGGTTTGGTATAAGCATTGAGATATCACATCTCATGCTATAGGAAGGGTCTCAGGGTTGGAATGGGAAGGAGTTGTATATGACATCTCATGCCATAGGAAGGGTCTCAGGTTTGGTATAAGCATTGAGTTATCACATCTCATGCTATAGGAAGGGTTTCAGGTTTGGTAGAAGCATTGAGATATCACATCTCATGCTATAGGAAGAGTCTCAGGTTTGGGAAGGGAAGGATTTGGATTTCACATCTCATGTTATAGGATGGTTCTCATGTTTGGTTTTTGAAGCATTGAGATATCACAGCTCATGCTATCGGAAGGGTCTCAGGTTTGGAATGGGAAGGAGTTGGATATCACATCTCATGTTATAGGAAGGGTCTCAGGTTTGGAATGGGAAGGAGTTGGATATGACATCTCTTGTTATAGGGAGGGTCTCAGGATTTGAATGGTAAGGAGTTGGATATCACATCTCATGCTATAGGAAGGGTCTCAGGTTGGAATGGGAAGGAGTTGGATATCACATCTCATGTTATATACAGGAAGGGTCTCAGGATTGGAATGGGAAGGATTTGGATATCACATCTCTTGCTATAGGAAGGGTCTCAGGTTTTTTATTAGAAACATTGAGATATCAAATCTCATGCTATAGGAAGGGTTTTAGGATTGGAATGGGAAGTATTTGGATATCACATCTCATGCTAAAGGAAGGGTCTCAGGTTTGGAAGGGGAAGGATTTGGATATCACATCTCATCCAATAGGAAGGGTCTCAGGTTTGGAATGGGAAGGAATTGGATATCACATCTCATGTTATAGGAAGGGTCTCAGGTTTTTTATTAGAAACATTGAGATATCACATCTCATGTTATAGGACGGTTCCCAGGTTTGGTATTAGAAGCATTGAGATATCACATCTCATGGTATAGGAAGGGTCTCAGGGTTGGAATGGGAAGGAGTTGGATATCACAACTCATCCAATAGGAAGGGTCTCAGGTTTGGAATGGGAAGGAATTGGATATCACATCTCATGTTATAGGAAGGATCTCAGGTTTGGTATTACAAGCATTGAGATATCACATCTCATGCTATAGGAAGGGTCTCAGGATTGGAATGTGAAGGATTTGGATATCACATCTCATGCTAAAGGAAGGGTCTCAGGTTTGGTAGAAGCATTGAGAAATCACATCTCATGCTATAGGAAGGGTCTCAGGATTTGAATGGCAAGGAGTTGGATATCACATCTCATGCCATAGGAAGGGTCTCAGGTTTGGTATAAGCATTGAGATATCACATCTCTACTATCGGAAGGTTCTCAGGATTGGATTGGGAAGGAGTTGGATATCCCTTCTCATGCTATAGGAAGTGTCTCAAGTTGGAATGGGAAGGAGTTGAATATCACATCTCATGTTATAGGAAGGGTCTCAGGATTGGAATGGGAAGGATTTGGATATCACATCTCTTGCTATAGGAAGGGTCTCAGGATTGGAATGGGAAGGATATGGATATCACATCTCATGTCATAGGAAGGATCTCAGGTTTGGTATTAGAAGCATTGATATATCACATCTCATGCTATAGGAATGGTCTCAGGATTGGAATGGGTAGGAGGTGGATATTACATTCTTGCTATAGGAAGGGTCTCATGTTTGGAATGGGAAGGAGTTGGATATCACATATGCTATAGGAAGTGTCTCAGGTTTGGAACGGGAAGGAGTTGGATATCACATCTCATGTTATAGGAAGGGTCTCAGGTTTGGTATAAGCATTGAGATATCACATCTCTGTTATCAGGAGTGGCTCAGGATTGGAATGGGAAGGAGTTGGATATCCCATCTCATGTTAAAGGACGGGTCTCTGGTTTGGTATTAGAATCATTGAGATATCACATCGCATGCTGTAGGAAGGGTCTAAGGATTGGAATGGGATGGACTTGGATATCACATCTCATGCTATAGGTAGGCTCTCAGGTTTGGTATAAGCATTGCGAAATCACATCTCATGCTATAGGAAGGGTCTCAGGATTGGAATGGGAAGGATTTGGATATCACATCTCATGCTATAGGAAGGGTCTCAGGTTTGGTATAAGCATGGAGATATCACTTCTCATGCTATAGGAAGGGTCTCAGGATTGGAATGGGAAGGTGTTGGATATCACATCTCATGCTATAGGAAGGGTCTCAGATTTGGTATAAGCATTGAGATATCACATCTCATGCTATAGGAAGGGTCTCAGGATTGGAATGGGAAGGAGTTGTATATGACATCTCAGGCCTTAGGAAGGGTCTCAGGTTTGGTATAAGCATTGAGATATCACATCTCTGCTATCGGAAGGGTCTCAGGATTGGAATGGGAAGGAGTTGGATATCCCATCTCATGTTATAGGAAGGGTCTCAGGTTTGGTATTAGAAGCATTGAGATATCACATCTCATGCTATAGGAA
This sequence comes from Ambystoma mexicanum, assembly GCF_040938575.1. Taxonomy (NCBI): domain Eukaryota; kingdom Metazoa; phylum Chordata; class Amphibia; order Caudata; family Ambystomatidae; genus Ambystoma; species Ambystoma mexicanum. The sequence continues at coordinate 1,500,958,161 of NC_090923.1, read as the reverse complement.
GGGTCTCAGGATTGGAATGGGAAGGACTTGGATGTCACATCTCATGCTATAGGGAGGGTCTCAAGTTTGATATTAGAAGCATTGAGATAACAAATCTCATGATATCGGAAGGGTCTCAGGATTGGAATGGGAAGGAGTTGGATATCACATCTCATGATAAAGGAAGGGTCTAAGGTTTGGAAGGGGCAGGATTTGGATATCACATCTCATGTTATAGGACGGGTCTCAGGTTTGGTATTAGAAGCATTGAGATATCAAGTCTCATGGTATAAGAAGGGTCTCAGAATTGGAATGGGAAGGAGTTGGATATCACATCTCAAGTTATAGGAAGCGTCTCAGGATTGGAATGGGAAGGAGTTTGATATCACATCTCATGCCATAGTATGGGTCTCAGGTTTGGTAGAAGCATTGGGATATCACATCTCATGCTATCGGAAGGGTATCAGTATTGGATTTGGAAGAAGTTGGATATCCCATCTCATGCTATAGGAAGGGTCTCAGGTTAGAATGGGAAGGAGTTGGATATCACATTTCATGTTATAGGAAGGGTCTCAGGATTGGAATGGGAAGGACTTGGATATCATATCTCATGCTATAGGAAGGCTCTCAGGTTTGGAAGGGGAAGGAGTTGGATATCACATTTCATGTTAGAGGAAGGATCTCAGGTTTGGTATTAGGGGCCTTGAGATATCACATCTCATGCTATAGGAAGGGTCTCAGGATTGAATGGGAAGGAGTTGGATATCACATCTCAAGCTATAGGAAGGGTCTCAGGTTTGGTATAAGCATTGAGATATCACATCTCATGCTATAGGAAGGGTCTCAGGATTGGAATGGGAAGAAGTTGGATATCACATCTCATGCTATAGGAAGGGTCTCAGGTTTGGTATAAGCATTGAGATATCACATCTCATGCTATAGGAAGGGTCTCAGGGTTGGAATGGGAAGGAGTTGTATATGACATCTCATGCCATAGGAAGGGTCTCAGGTTTGGTATAAGCATTGAGATATCACATCACATGCTATAGGAAGGGTCTCAGGATTCGAATGGGAAGGACTTGGATATCACATCTCATGCTATAGGCAGGGTCTCAGGTTTGGAAAGGGATGGAGATGGATATCACATTTCATGTTAGAGGTAGGATCTCAGGTTTGGTATTAGAGGCATTGAGATATCACATCTCATGCTATCAGAAGGGTCTCAGGATTGGAATGGGAAGGAGTTGGATATCACATTTCATGCTAAAGGGAGGGTCTCAGGTTTGGAAGGGGAAGGATTTGGAAATCACATCTCATATTATAGGAAGGATCTCAGGTTTGGTATTAGAAGCATTGAGATATCACATCTCATGCTATCGGAAGGATCTCAGGTTTGGTATAAGAGGCATTGAGATATCACATCTCATGCTATAGGAAGGGTCTCAGGATTGGAATGGGAAGGAGTTGGATATCACATTTCATGCTAAAGGGAGGGTCTCAGGTTTGGAAGGGGAAGGATTTGGATATCACATCTCATGTTATAGGACGGGTCTCAGGTTTGGTATTAGAAGCATTGAGATATCAAGTCTCATGGTATAAGAAGGGTCTCAGAATTGGAATGGGAAGGAGTTGGATATCACATCTCAAGCTATAGGAAGCGTCTCAGGATTGGAATGGGAAGGAGTTTGATATCACATCTCATGCCATAGTATGGGTCTCAGGTTTGGTAGAAGCATTGGGATATCACATCTCATGCTATCGGAAGGGTATCAGTATTGGATTTGGAAGGAGTTGGATATCCCATCTCATGCTATAGGAAGGGTCTCAGGTTAGAATGGGAAGGAGTTGGATATCACATTTCATGTTATAGGAAGGGTCTCAGGATTGGAATGGGAAGGACTTGGATATCATATCTCATGCTATAGGAAGGCTCTCAGGTTTGGAAGGGGAAGGAGTTGGATATCACATTTCATGTTAGAGGAAGGATCTCAGGTTTGGTATTAGGGGCCTTGAGATATCACATCTCATGCTATAGGAAGGGTCTCAGGATTGGAATGGGAAGGAGTTGGATATCACATCTCAAGCTATAGGAAGGGTCTCAGGTTTGGTATAAGCATTGAGATATCACATCTCATGCTATAGGAAGGGTCTCAGGATTGGAATGGGAAGAAGTTGGATATCACATCTCATGCTATAGGAAGGGTCTCAGGTTTGGTATAAGCATTGAGATATCACATCTCATGCTATAGGAAGGGTCTCAGGGTTGGAATGGGAAGGAGTTGTATATGACATCTCATGCCATAGGAAGGGTCTCAGGTTTGGTATAAGCATTGAGTTATCACATCACATGCTATAGGAAGGGTCTCAGGATTGGAATGGGAAGGACTTGGATATCACATCTCATGCTATAGGCAGGGTCTCAGGATTGGAATGGGAAGGAGTTGGATATCACATCTCATGCTATGGGAAGGGTCTCAGGTTTGGTATAAGCATTGAAATATCACATCTCTGCTATCGGAAGGGTCTCAGGATTGGAATAGGAGGAGCTGGATATCACACCTCATGCTAAAGGAAGGGTCTCAGGTTTGGAAGGGGAAGGATTTGGATATCACATCTCATGTTATAGGACGGGTCTCAGGTTTGGTATTAGAAGCATTGTGATATCACATCTCATGCTATAGGAAGGGTCTCAGGATTGGAATGGGAAGAAGTTGGATATCACATCTCATGCTATAGGAAGGGTCTCAGGTTTGGTATAAGCATTGAGATATCACATCTCATGCTATAGGAAGGGTCTCAGGGTTGGAATGGGAAGGAGTTGTATATGACATCTCATGCCATAGGAAGGGTCTCAGGTTTGGTATAAGCATTGAGTTATCACATCTCATGCTATAGGAAGGGTTTCAGGTTTGGTAGAAGCATTGAGATATCACATCTCATGCTATAGGAAGAGTCTCAGGTTTGGGAAGGGAAGGATTTGGATTTCACATCTCATGTTATAGGATGGTTCTCATGTTTGGTTTTTGAAGCATTGAGATATCACAGCTCATGCTATCGGAAGGGTCTCAGGTTTGGAATGGGAAGGAGTTGGATATCACATCTCATGTTATAGGAAGGGTCTCAGGTTTGGAATGGGAAGGAGTTGGATATGACATCTCTTGTTATAGGGAGGGTCTCAGGATTTGAATGGTAAGGAGTTGGATATCACATCTCATGCTATAGGAAGGGTCTCAGGTTGGAATGGGAAGGAGTTGGATATCACATCTCATGTTATATACAGGAAGGGTCTCAGGATTGGAATGGGAAGGATTTGGATATCACATCTCTTGCTATAGGAAGGGTCTCAGGTTTTTTATTAGAAACATTGAGATATCAAATCTCATGCTATAGGAAGGGTTTTAGGATTGGAATGGGAAGTATTTGGATATCACATCTCATGCTAAAGGAAGGGTCTCAGGTTTGGAAGGGGAAGGATTTGGATATCACATCTCATCCAATAGGAAGGGTCTCAGGTTTGGAATGGGAAGGAATTGGATATCACATCTCATGTTATAGGAAGGGTCTCAGGTTTTTTATTAGAAACATTGAGATATCACATCTCATGTTATAGGACGGTTCCCAGGTTTGGTATTAGAAGCATTGAGATATCACATCTCATGGTATAGGAAGGGTCTCAGGGTTGGAATGGGAAGGAGTTGGATATCACAACTCATCCAATAGGAAGGGTCTCAGGTTTGGAATGGGAAGGAATTGGATATCACATCTCATGTTATAGGAAGGATCTCAGGTTTGGTATTAGAAGCATTGAGATATCACATCTCATGCTATAGGAAGGGTCTCAGGATTGGAATGTGAAGGATTTGGATATCACATCTCATGCTAAAGGAAGGGTCTCAGGTTTGGTAGAAGCATTGAGAAATCACATCTCATGCTATAGGAAGGGTCTCAGGATTTGAATGGCAAGGAGTTGGATATCACATCTCATGCCATAGGAAGGGTCTCAGGTTTGGTATAAGCATTGAGATATCACATCTCTACTATCGGAAGGTTCTCAGGATTGGATTGGGAAGGAGTTGGATATCCCTTCTCATGCTATAGGAAGTGTCTCAAGTTGGAATGGGAAGGAGTTGAATATCACATCTCATGTTATAGGAAGGGTCTCAGGATTGGAATGGGAAGGATTTGGATATCACATCTCTTGCTATAGGAAGGGTCTCAGAATTGGAATGGGAAGGATATGGATATCACATCTCATGTCATAGGAAGGATCTCAGGTTTGGTATTAGAAGCATTGATATATCACATCTCATGCTATAGGAATGGTCTCAGGATTGGAATGGGTAGGAGGTGGATATTACATTCTTGCTATAGGAAGGGTCTCATGTTTGGAATGGGAAGGAGTTGGATATCACATATGCTATAGGAAGTGTCTCAGGTTTGGAACGGGAAGGAGTTGGATATCACATCTCATGTTATAGGAAGGGTCTCAGGTTTGGTATAAGCATTGAGATATCACATCTCTGTTATCAGGAGTGGCTCAGGATTGGAATGGGAAGGAGTTGGATATCCCATCTCATGTTAAAGGACGGGTCTCTGGTTTGGTATTAGAATCATTGAGATATCACATCGCATGCTGTAGGAAGGGTCTAAGGATTGGAATGGGATGGACTTGGATATCACATCTCATGCTATAGGTAGGCTCTCAGGTTTGGTATAAGCATTGAGAAATCACATCTCATGCTATAGGAAGGGTCTCAGGATTGGAATGGGAAGGATTTGGATATCACATCTCATGCTATAGGAAGGGTCTCAGGTTTGGTATAAGCATGGAGATATCACTTCTCATGCTATAGGAAGGGTCTCAGGATTGGAATGGGAAGGTGTTGGATATCACATCTCATGCTATAGGAAGGGTCTCAGATTTGGTATAAGCATTGAGATATCACATCTCATGCTATAGGAAGGGTCTCAGGATTGGAATGGGAAGGAGTTGTATATGACATCTCAGGCCTTAGGAAGGGTCTCAGGTTTGGTATAAGCATTGAGATATCACATCTCTGCTATCGGAAGGGTCTCAGGATTGGAATGGGAAGGAGTTGGATATCCCATCTCATGTTATAGGAAGGGTCTCAGGTTTGGTATTAGAAGCATTGAGATATCACATCTCATGCTATAGGAAGGGTCTCAGGATTGGAATGGGAAGGACTTGGATGTCACATCTCATGCTATAGGGAGGGTCTCAAGTTTGATATTAGAAGCATTGAGATAACAAATCTCATGATATCGGAAGGGTCTCAGGATTGGAATGGGAAGGAGTTGGATATCACATCTCATGATAAAGGAAGGGTCTAAGGTTTGGAAGGGGAAGGATTTGGATATCACATCTCATGTTATAGGACGGGTCTCAGGTTTGGTATTAGAAGCATTGAGATATCAAGTCTCATGGTATAAGAAGGGTCTCAGAATTGGAATGGGAAGGAGTTGGATATCACATCTCAAGTTATAGGAAGCGTCTCAGGATTGGAATGGGAAGGAGTTTGATATCACATCTCATGCCATAGTATGGGTCTCAGGTTTGGTAGAAGCATTGGGATATCACATCTCATGCTATCGGAAGGGTATCAGTATTGGATTTGGAAGAAGTTGGATATCCCATCTCATGCTATAGGAAGGGTCTCAGGTTAGAATGGGAAGGAGTTGGATATCACATTTCATGTTATAGGAAGGGTCTCAGGATTGGAATGGGAAGGACTTGGATATCATATCTCATGCTATAGGAAGGCTCTCAGGTTTGGAAGGGGAAGGAGTTGGATATCACATTTCATGTTAGAGGAAGGATCTCAGGTTTGGTATTAGGGGCCTTGAGATATCACATCTCATGCTATAGGAAGGGTCTCAGGATTGAATGGGAAGGAGTTGGATATCACATCTCAAGCTATAGGAAGGGTCTCAGGTTTGGTATAAGCATTGAGATATCACATCTCATGCTATAGGAAGGGTCTCAGGATTGGAATGGGAAGAAGTTGGATATCACATCTCATGCTATAGGAAGGGTCTCAGGTTTGGTATAAGCATTGAGATATCACATCTCATGCTATAGGAAGGGTCTCAGGGTTGGAATGGGAAGGAGTTGTATATGACATCTCATGCCATAGGAAGGGTCTCAGGTTTGGTATAAGCATTGAGATATCACATCACATGCTATAGGAAGGGTCTCAGGATTCGAATGGGAAGGACTTGGATATCACATCTCATGCTATAGGCAGGGTCTCAGGTTTGGAAAGGGATGGAGATGGATATCACATTTCATGTTAGAGGTAGGATCTCAGGTTTGGTATTAGAGGCATTGAGATATCACATCTCATGCTATCAGAAGGGTCTCAGGATTGGAATGGGAAGGAGTTGGATATCACATTTCATGCTAAAGGGAGGGTCTCAGGTTTGGAAGGGGAAGGATTTGGAAATCACATCTCATATTATAGGAAGGATCTCAGGTTTGGTATTAGAAGCATTGAGATATCACATCTCATGCTATCGGAAGGATCTCAGGTTTGGTATAAGAGGCATTGAGATATCACATCTCATGCTATAGGAAGGGTCTCAGGATTGGAATGGGAAGGAGTTGGATATCACATCTCATGTTATAGGAAGGATCTCAGGTTTGGTATTAGAAGCATTGAGACATCACATCTCATGCTATAGGAAGGGTCTCAGGATTGGAATGGGAAGGAGTTGGATATCACATCTCATGCTATAGGAAGGGTCTCAGGTTTGGTATAAGCATTGAGATATCACATCTCATGCTATAGGAAGGGTCTCAGGATTGGAATGGGAAGGAGTTGGATATCACATCTCATGCTATAGGAAGGGTCTCAGGTTTGGTATAAGCATTGAGATATCACATCTTATGCTATAGGAAGGGTCTCAGGTTTGGTATAAGCATTGAGATATCACATCTCATGCTATAGGAAGGGTCTCAGGATTGGAATGGGAAGAAGTTGGATATCACATCTCATGCTATAGGAAGGGTCTCAGGTTTGGTATAAGCATTGAGATATCACATCTCATGCTATAGGAAGGGTCTCAGGGTTGGAATGGGAAGGAGTTGTATATGACATCTCATGCCATAGGAAGGGTCTCAGGTTTGGTATAAGCATTGAGATATCACATCACATGCTATAAGAAGGGTCTCAGGATTGGAATGGGAAGGACTTGGATATCACATCTCATGCTATAGGCAGGGTCTCGGTTTGGAAAGGGAAGGAGATGGATATCACATTTCATGTTAGAGGTAGGATCTCAGGTTTGGTATTAGAGGCATTGAGATATCACATCTCATGCTATCAGAAGGGTCTCAGGATTGGAATGGGAAGGAGTTGGATATCACATTTCATGCTAAAGGGAGAGTCTCAGGTTTGGAAGGGGAAGGATTTGGAAATCACATCATATTATAGGAAGGATCTCAGGTTTGGTATTAGAAGCATTAAGATATCACATCTCATGCTATCGGAAGGATCTCAGGTTTGGTATAAGAGGCATTGAGATATCACATCTCATGCTATCATAAGGGTCTCAGGATTGGAATGGGAAGGAGTTGGATATCACATCTCATGTTATAGGAAGGATCTCAGGTTTGGTATTAGAAGCATTGAGACATCACATCTCATGCTATAGGAAGGTTCTCAGGATTGAAATGGGAAGGAGTTGGATATCACATCTCATGCTATAGGAAGGGTCTCAGGTTTGGTATAAGCATTGAGATATCACATCTCATGCTATAGGAAGGGTCTCAGGATTGGAATGGGAAGGATTTGGATATCACATCTTATGCTATAGGAAGGGTCTCAGGTTTGGTATAAGCATTGAGATATCACATCTCATGCTATAGGAAGGGTCTCAGGATTGGAATGGGAAGGAGTTGTATATGACATCTCAGGCCATAGGAAGTGTCTCAGATTTGGTATAAGCATTGAGATATCACATCTCATGATATCGGAAGGGTCTCAGGATTGGAATGGGAAGGACTTGGATATCATATCTCATGCTATAGGAAGGGTCTCAGGATTGGAATGGGAAGGAGTTGGATATCACATCTCAAGCTATGGGAAGGGTCTCAGGTTTGGTATAAGCATTGAGATATCACATCTCATGCTATAGGAAGGGTCTCAGGATTGGAATGGGAAGAAGTTGGATATCACATCTCATGCTATAGGAAGGGTCTCAGGTTTGGTATAAGCATTGAGATATCACATCTCATGCTATAGGAAGGGTCTCAGGATTGGAATGGGAAGGAGTTGTATATGCCATCTCATGCCATAGGAAGGGTCTCAGGTTTGGTATAAGCATTGAGATATCACATCACATGCTATAGGAAGGGTCTCAGGATTGGAATGGGAAGGACTTGGATATCACATATCATGCTATAGGCAGGGTCTCAGGTTTGGAAAGGGAAGGAGATGGATATCACATTTCATGTTAGAGGTAGGATCTCAGGTTTGGTATTAGAGGCATTGAGATATCACATCTCATGCTATCAGAAGGGTCTCAGGAATGGAATGGGAAGGAGTTGGATATCACATCTCATGCTAAAGGGAGGGTCTCAGGTTTGGAAGGGGAAGGATTTGGAAATCACATCTCATATTATAGGAAGGATCTCAGGTTTGGTATTAGAAGCATTGAGATATCACATCTCATGCTATCGGAAGGATCTCAGGTTTGATATAAGAGGCATTGAGATATCACATCTCATGCTATCATAAGGGTCTCAGGATTGGAATGGGAAGGAGTTGGATATCACATCTCATGTTATAGGAAGGATCTCAGGTTTGGTATTGGAAGCCTTGAGACATCACATCTCATGCTATAGGAAGGGTCTCAGGATTGGAATGGGAAGGAGTTGGATATCACATCTCATGCTATAGGAAGGGTCTCAGATTTGGTATAAGCATTGAGATATCACATCTCATGCTATAGCAACGGTCTCAGGATTGGAATGGGAAGGAGTTGTATATGACATCTCAGGCCATAGGAAGGGTCTCAGGTTTGATATAAGCATTGAGATATCACATCTCTGCTATCGGAAGGGTCTCAGGATTGGAATGGGAAGGAGTTGGATATCCCATCTGAGTTGGATATCCCATCTCATGTTATAGGAAGGGTCTCAGGTTTGGTATTAGAAGCATTGAGATATCACATCTCATGCTATAGGAAGGGTCTCAGGATTGGAATGGGGAGGACTTGGATGTCACATCTCATGCTATAGGGAGGGTCTCAAGTTTGATATTAGAAGCATTGAGATAACAAATGTCATGATATCGGAAGGGTCTCAGGATTGGAATGGGAAGGAGTTGGATATCACATCTCATGATAAAGGAAGGGTCTAAGGTTTGGAAGGGGAAGGATTTGGATATGACATCTCATGTTATAGGACGGGTCTCAGGTTTGGTATTAGAAGCATTGAGATATCAAGTCTCATGGTATAGGAAGGGTCTCAGAATTGGAATGGGAAGAAGTTGGATATCACATCTCAAGCTATAGGAAGGGTCTCAGGATTGGAATGGGAAGGAGTTTGATATCACATCTCATGCCATAGTATGGGTCTCAGATTTGGTAGAAGCATTGGGATATCACATCTCATGCTATCGGAATGGTATCAGTATTGGATTTGGAAGGAGTTGGATATCCCATCTCATGCTATAGGAAAGGTCTCAGGTTGGAATGGGATGGAGTTGGATATCACATTTCATGTTATAGGAAGGGTCTCAGGATTGGAATGGGAAGGACTTGGATATCATATCTCATGCTATAGGAAGGCACTCAGGTTTGGAAGGGGAAGGAGTTGGATATCACATTTCATGTTAGAGGAAGGATCTCAGGTTTGGTATTAGAGGCCTTGAGATATCACATCTCATGCTATAGGAAGGGTCTCAGGATTGGAATGGGAAGGAGTTGGATATCACATCTCAAGCTATAGGAAGGGTCTCAGGTTTGGTATAAGCATTGAGATATCACATCTCATGCTATAGGAAGGGTCTCAGGATTGGAATGGGAAGGAGTTGGATATCACATCTCATGTTATAGGAAAGATCTCAGGTTTGGTATTAGAAGCATTGAGACATCACATCTCATGTTATAGGAAGGGTCTCAGGATTGGAATGGGAAGAAGTTGGATATCACATCTCATGCTATAGGAAGGGTCTCAGGTTTGGAAGGGGAAGGAGTTGGATATCCAATCTCATGTTATAGGACTGGTCTCAGGTTTGGTATTAGAAGCATTGAGATATCACATCGCATGCTGTAGGAAGGTTCTCAGGTTTGGAATGGGGAGGAATTGGATATCACATCTCATGTCATAGGAAGGATCTCAGGTTTGGTATTAGAAGCATTGAGATATCACATCTCATGCTATAGGAATGGTCTCAGGGTTGGAATGGGAAGGAGTTGGATATTACATTCTTGCTATAGGAAGGGTCTCATGTTTGGAATGGGAAGGAGTTGGATATCACATATGCTATAGGAAGGGTCTCAGGTTTGGAACGGGAAGGAGTTGGATATCCGATCTCATGTTATAGGAAGGGTCTCAGGTTTGGTATAAGCAGTGAGATATCACATCTCTGCTATCAGAAGTGTCTCAAGATTGGAATGGGAAGGAGTTGGATATCCCATCTCATGTTATAGGACGGGTCTCAGGTTTGTTATTAGAATCATTGAGATATCATATTGCACGCTGCAGGAAGGGTCTAAGGATTGGAATGGGAAGGACTTGGATATCACATCTCATGCTATAGATAGGCTCTCAGATTTGGAAAGGGAAGGAGTTGGATATCACATTTCATGTTAGAGGAAGGATCTCAGGTTTGGTATTAGAGGCATTGAGGTATCACATCTCATGCTATAGGAAGCGTCTCAGGATTGGAATGGGAAGGAGTTGGGTATCACATCTCATGCTATAGGAAGGGTCTCAGGATTGGTATAAGTATTGAGATATAACATCTCATGCTATAGGAAGGGTCTCAGGATTGGAATGGAAGGAGTTGGATATCACATCTCATGTTATAGGAAGGATCTCAGGTTTGGTATTAGAAGCATTGAGACATCACATCTCATGCTATAGGAAGGGTCTCAGGATTGGAATGGGAAGGAGTTGGATATCACATCTCATGCTATAGGAAGGGTCTCAGGTTTGGTATAAGCATTGAGATATCACATCTCATGCTATAGGAAGGGTCTCAGGATTGGAATGGGAAGGAGTTGTATATGACATCTCATGCCGTAGGAAGGGTCTCAGGTTTCGTATAAGCATTGAGATATCACATCTCTGCTATCGGAAGGGTCTCAGGATTGGAATGGGAAGGAGTTGGATATCCCATCTCATGTTATAGGAAGAGTCTCAGGTTTGGTATTAGAAGCATTGGATATCACATATCATGCTATAGGAAGTGTCTCAGGATTGGAATGGGAAGGACTTGGATATCACATCTCATGCTATAGGAAGGGTCTCAGGTTTGGTATAAGCAGTGAGATATCACATCTCATACTATAGGAAGGGTCTCAGGATTGGAAAGGGAAGGAGTTGGATATCACATCTCATGTTATAGGAAGGATCTCAGGTTTGGTATAAGCATTGAGATATCACATCTCTGCTATCGGAAGGGTCTCAGGATTGGAATGGGAAGGAGTTGGATATTCCCATCTCATGTTATAGGAAGGGTCTCAGGTTTTGTATTAGAAGCATTGAGATATCACATCTCATGCTGTAGGAAGGGTCTCAGGATCGGAATTGGAAGGAGTTGGATATCACATCTCATGCTATAGGAAGGATCACAGGTTTGGTATTAGAAGCATTGAGATATCACATCTCATGCTATCAGAAGGGTCTCAGGATTGGAATGGGAAGGAGTTGGATATCACATCTCATGCTATAGGAAGGGTCTCAGGTTTGGAACGGGAAGGAGTTGGATATCCCATCTCATGTTATAGGACGGGTCTCAGGTTTGGTATTTGAAGCATTGAGATATCACATCGCATGCTGTAGGAAGGATCTCAGGTTTGGAATGGGAAGGAATTGGATATCACATCTCATGTCATAGGAAGTATCTCAGGTTTGGTATTAGAAGCATTGAGATATCACATCTCATGCTATTGGAATGGTCTCAGGATTGGAATGGGTAGGAGTTGGATATTACATTCTTGCTATAGGAAGGGTCTCATGTTTGGAATGGGAAGGAGTTGGATATCACATATGCTATAGGAAGGGTCTCAGGTTTGGAACGGGAAGGAGTTGGATATCACATCTCATGCTATAGGTAGGCTCTCAGGTTTGGTATAAGCATTGAGATATCACATCTCATGCTATAGGAAGGGTCTCAGGATTGGAATGGGAAGGATTTGGATATCACATCTCATGCTATAGGAAGGGTCTCAGGTTTGGTATAAGCATGGAGATATCACTTCTCATGCTATAGGAAGTGTCTCAGGATTGGAATGGGAAGGAGTTGGATATCACATCTCATGTTATAGGAAGGATCTCAGGTTTGGTATTAGAAGCATTGAGACATCACATCTCATGCTATAGGAAGGGTCTCAGGATTGGAATGGGAAGTAGTTGAATATCACATCTCATGCTAAAGGGAGGGTCTCAGGTTTGGAAGGGGAAGGATTTGGATATTACATCTCGTGTTATAGGAATGATCTCAGGTTTGGTATTAGAAGCATTCAGATATCACATCTCATGCTATCGGAAGGGTCTCATGTTTGGAATGGGAAGGAGTTGGATATCACATATGCTATAGGAAGGGTCTCAGGTTTGGAACGGGAAGGAGTTGGATATCCGATCTCATGTTATAGGAAGGGTCTCAGGTTTGGTATAAGCAGTGAGATATCACATCTCTGCTATCAGAAGTGTCTCAAGATTGGAATGGGAAGGAGTTGGATATCCCATCTCATGTTATAGGACGGGTCTCAGGTTTGTTATTAGAATCATTGAGATATCATATTGCACGCTGCAGGAAGGGTCTAAGGATTGGAATGGGAAGGACTTGGATATCACATCTCATGCTATAGATAGGCTCTCAGATTTGGAAAGGGAAGGAGTTGGATATCACATTTCATGTTAGAGGAAGGATCTCAGGTTTGGTATTAGAGGCATTGAGATATCACATCTCATGCTATAGGAAGCGTCTCAGGATTGGAATGGGAAGGAGTTGGGTATCACATCTCATGCTATAGGAAGGGTCTCAGGATTGGTATAAGTATTAGATATAACATCTCATGCTATAGGAAGGGTCTCAGGATTGGAATGGAAGGAGTTGGATATCACATCTCATGTTATAGGAAGGATCTCAGGTTTGGTATTAGAAGCATTGAGACATCACATCTCATGCTATAGGAAGGGTCTCAGGATTGGAATGGGAAGGAGTTGGATATCACATCTCATGCTATAGGAAGGGTCTCAGGTTTGGTATAAGCATTGAGATATCACATCTCATGCTATAGGAAGGGTCTCAGGATTGGAATGGGAAGGAGTTGTATATGACATCTCATGCCGTAGGAAGGGTCTCAGGTTTCGTATAAGCATTGAGATTTCACATCTCTGCTATCGGAAGGGTCTCAGGATTGGAATGGGAAGGAGTTGGATATCCCATCTCATGTTATAGGAAGAGTCTCAGGTTTGGTATTAGAAGCATTGGATATCACATATCATGCTATAGGAAGTGTCTCAGGATTGGAATGGGAAGGACTTGGATATCACATCTCATGCTATAGGGAGGGTCTCAAGTTTGATATTAGAAGCATTGAGATATCACATCTCATGCTATAGGAAGGGTCTCAGGATTGGAATGGGAAGGAGTTGGATATCACATCTCATGCTATAGGAAGGGTCTCAGGTTTGGTATAAGCAGTGAGATATCACATCTCATACTATAGGAAGGGTCTCAGGATTGGAAAGGGAAGGAGTTGGATATCACATCTCATGTTATAGGAAGGATCTCAGGTTTGGTATAAGCATTGAGATATCACATCTCTGCTATCGGAAGGGTCTCAGGATTGGAATGGGAAGGAGTTGGATATTCCCATCTCATGTTATAGGAAGGGTCTCAGGTTTTGTATTAGAAGCATTGAGATATCACATCTCATGCTGTAGGAAGGGTCTCAGGATTGGAATTGGAAGGAGTTGGATATCACATCTCATGCTATAGGAAGGATCACAGGTTTGGTATTAGAAGCATTGAGATATCACATCTCATGCTATCAGAAGGGTCTCAGGATTGGAATGGGAAGGAGTTGGATATCACATCTCATGCTATAGAAAGGGTCTCAGGTTTGGAACGGGAAGGAGTTGGATATCATATCTCATGTTAAAGGAAGAGTCTCAGGTTTGGTATAAGCATTGAGATATCACATCTCTGCTATCGGAGGTGTCTCAGGATTGGGATGGGAAGGAGTTGGATATCACATCTCATGCTACAGGAAGGGTATCAGGTTTGGAACGGGAAGGAGTTGGATATCCCATCTCATGTTATAGGACGGGTCTCAGGTTTGGTATTTGAAGCATTGAGATATCACATCGCATGCTGTAGGAAGGATCTCAGGTTTGGAATGGGAAGGAATTGGATATCACATCTCATGTCATAGGAAGTATCTCAGGTTTGGTATTAGAAGCATTGAGATATCACATCTCATGCTATTGGAATGGTCTCAGGATTGGAATGGGTAGGAGTTGGATATTACATTCTTGCTATAGGAAGGGTCTCATGTTTGGAATGGGAAGGAGTTGGATATCACATATGCTATAGGAAGGGTCTCAGGTTTGGAACGGGAAGGAGTTGGATATCACATCTCATGCTATAGGTAGGCTCTCAGGTTTGGTATAAGCATTGAGATATCACATCTCATGCTATAGGAAGGGTCTCAGGATTGGAATGGGAAGGATTTGGATATCACATCTCATGCTATAGGAAGGGTCTCAGGTTTGGTATAAGCATGGAGATATCACTTCTCATGCTATAGGAAGTGTCTCAGGATTGGAATGGGAAGGAGTTGGATATCACATCTCATGTTATAGGAAGGATCTCAGGTTTGGTATTAGAAGCATTGAGACATCACATCTCATGCTATAGGAAGGGTCTCAGGATTGGAATGGAAAGTAGTTGAATATCACATCTCATGCTAAAGGGAGGGTCTCAGGTTTGGAAGGGGAAGGATTTGGATATTACATCTCGTGTTATAGGAATGATCTCAGGTTTGGTATTAGAAGCATTCAGACATCACATCTCATGCTATCGGAAGGATCTCAGGTTTGGTATTAGAAGCATTGAGATATCAAATCTCATGCTATAGGAAGGGTCGCAGGATTGGAATGGGAAGGAGTTCGATATCACATCTCATGCTATGGGAAGGGTCTCAGGATTGGAATGGGAAGGAGTTTATATGACATCTCATGCCATAGGAAGGATCTCAGGTTTGGTATTAGAAGCATTGAGACATAACATCTCATGTTATAGGAAGGGTCTCAGGATTGGAATAGGAAGGAGTTGGATATCACATCTCATGCTATAGGAAGGGTCTCAGGTTTGGAATGGGAAGGAGTTGTATATGACATCTCATGCCACAGGAAGGGTCTCAGGTTTGGTATAAGCATTGAGATATCACATCTCTGCTATCGGAAGGGTCTCAGGATTGGAATGGGAAGGAGTTGGATATCCCATCTTACGTTATAGGAAGGGTCTCAGGTTTGGTATTAGAAGCATTGAGATATCACATCTCATGCTATAGGAAGGGTCTCAGGATTGGAATGGGAAGGAGTTGTATATGACATCTCATGCCACAGGAAGGGTCTCAGGTTTGGTATAAGCATTGAGATATCACATCTCTGCTATCGGAAGGGTCTCAGGATTGGAATGGGAAGGAGTTGGATATCCCATCTTACGTTATAGGAAGGGTCTCAGGTTTGGTATTAGAAGCATTGAGATATCACATCTCATGCTATAGGAAGGGTCTCAGGATTGGAATGGGAAGGACTTGGATATCACATCTCATTCTATAGGGAGGGTCTCACGTTTGGAAAGGGAAGGAGTTGGATATCACATTTCATGTTAGATGTAGGATCTCAGGTTTGGTATTAGAGGCATTGAGATATCACATCTCATGCTATCAGAAGGGTCTCAGGATTGGAATGGGAAGGAGTTGGATATAACATCTCATGCTAAAAGGAGGGTCTCAGGAATGGAAGGGGAAGGATTTGGATATTACATCTCATGTTATAGGAAGGATCTTAGGTTTGGTATTAGAAGCATTGAGATATCACATCTCATGCTATCGGAAGGATCTCAGGTTTGGTATTAGAGGCATTGAGATATCACATCTCATGCTAAAGGGAGGGTCTCAGATTTGGAAGGGGAAGGATTTGGATATCACATCTCTTGTTATAGGAAGGTTCACAGGTTTGGTATTAGAAGCATTGAGATATCACATCTCATGCTATGGGAAGGGTCTCAGGATTGGAATGGGAAGGAGTTGGATATTGCATCTCATGCTATAGGAAGGGTCTCAGGTTTGGAACGGGAAGGAGTTAGATATCACATCTCATGTTATATTAAGAGTCTCAGGTTTGGTATAAGCATTGGGATTTCACATCTCTGCTATCGGAGGTGTCTCAGGATTGGGATGGGAAGGAATTGGATATCACATCTCATGCTATAGGAAGGGTATCAGGTTTGGAACGGGAAGGAGTTGGATTTCACATCTCATGTTATAGGATGGTTCTCATGTTTGGTTTTAGAAGCATTGAGATATCACATCTCATGCTATGGGAAGGGTCTCAGGTTTGGAATGGGAAGGAGTTGGATATCACATCTCATGCTAAAGGAAAGGTCTCAGGTCTGGAAGGGGAAGGATTTGGATCTCACATCTCATGTTTTAGGACGGGTCTCAGGTTTGGTATTAGAAGCATTGAAATATCACATCTCATGGTATAGGAAGGGTCCCAGGATTGGAATGGGAAGGAGTTGGATATCACATTGAATGGGAAGGAGTTTGATATCACATCTCAAGCTATAGGAAGGGCCTCAGGTTTGGAAAGGGAATGATTTGGATTTCACATCTCATGTTATAGGATGGTTCTCATGTTTGGTTTTAGAAGCATTGAAATATCACATCTCATGCTATCGGAAGGGTCTCAGGTTTGGAATGGGAAGGAGTTTGATATCACATCTCATGTTAGAGGTAGGATCTCAGGTTTGCTATTAGAGGCATTGAGATATGACATCTCATGCCATCAGAAGGGTCTCGGGATTGGAATGGGAAGGAGTTGGATATCACATCTCATGCTAAAGGGAGGGTCTAAGGTTTGGAAGGGGAAGGATTTGGACATCACATCTCATGTTATTGGAAGGATCTGAGGTTTGGTATTAGAAGCATTGAGATATCACATCTCATGCTATAGGAAGGGTCTCAGGAATGGAATGGGAAGGACTTGGATATCACATCTCATGATAAAGGAAGGGTCTAAGGTTTGGAAGGGGAAGGATTTGGATATCACATCTCATGTTATTGGACCGGTCTCAGGTTTGGTATTAGAAGCATTGAGATATCAAGTCTCATGGTATAGGACGGGAGTTTGATATCACATCTCATGCCATGGTATGGGTCTCAGGTTTTGTAGAAGCATTGGGATATCACATCTCATGCTATCGGAAGGGTATCAGGATTGGATTTGGAAGGAGTTGGATATCCCATCTCATGCTATAGGAAGGGTCTCAGGTTGGAATAGAAGGAGTTGGATATCACATCTCATGTTATAGGAAGGGTCTCAGGATTGGAATGGGAAGGACTTGGATATCACATCTCATGTTATAGGAAGGATCTCAGGTTTTGTATTAGAAGCATTGAGATATCACATCTCATGCTATAGGAAGGGTCTCAGGATTGGAATGTGAAGGATTTGGATATCACATCTCATGCTAAAGGAAGGGTGTCAGGTTTGGTATAAGCATTGAGATATCACATCTCTGCTATCGGAAGGGTCTAAGGATTGGATTGGGAAGGAATTGGATATCCCTTCTCATGCTATAGGAAGGGTCTCAGGTTGGAATGGGTAGGAGTTGGATATCACATCTCATGTTATAGGAAGGGTCTCAAGATTGAAATGGGAAGGATTTGGATATCACATCTCTTGCTATAGGAAGGGTCTCAGGTTTTCTATTAGAAACATTGTGATATGACATCTCATGCTATAGGAAGGGTTTCAGTATTGGAATGGGAAGGATTTGGATATCACATCTCATGCTAAAGGAAGGGTCTCAGGTTTGGAAGGGGAAGGATTTGGATATCATATCTCATGTTATAGGACGTATCTCATGTTATAGGACGGGTCCCAGGTTTGGTATTAGAAGCATTGAGATATCACATCTCATGGTATAGGAAGGGTCTCACGATTGGAATGGGAAGGAGTTGGATCTCCCTTCTCATGCTACAGGAAGGGTCTCAGGTTGGAATGGGAAGGAGTTGGATATCACATCTCGTTATAGGAAGGGTCTCAGGATTGGAATGGGAAGGAATTGGATATCACATCTCTTGCTATAGGAAGGGTCTCAGGTTTGGAAGGGGAAGGATTTGGATATCATATCTCATGTTATAGGACCGGTCCCAGGGCTGGTATTAGAAGCATTGAGATATCACATCTCATGCTATAGGAGGAGTCTCAGGATTGGAATGGGAAGGAGTTGGATATCACGTCTCATGTTATAGGAAGGGTCTCAGGATTGGAATGGGAAGGAGTTGAATATCACATCTCATGCTAAAGGAAGGGTATCAGGTTTGATAGAAGCATTCAGATATCACATCTCATGCTATAGGAAGGAACTCAGGATTGGAATGGGAAGGAGTTGGATATCACATCTAATGCCATAGGAAGGGTCATCAGGTTTGGTATAAGCATTGAGATATCACATCTCTGCTATCGGAAGGGTCTAAGGATTGGATTGGGAAGGAGTTGGATATCACGTCTCATGTTATAGGAAGGGTCTCAGGTTGGAATAGAAGGAGTTGGATATCACATCTCATGTTATAGGAAGGGTCTCAGGATTGGAATGGGAAGGACTTGGATATCACATCTCATGTTATAGGAAGGATCTCAGGTTTTGTATTAGAAGCATTGAGATATCACATCTCATGCTATAGGAAGGGTCTCAGGATTGGAATGTGAAGGATTTGGATATCACATCTCATGCTAAAGGAAGGGTCTCAGGTTTGGTATAAGCATTGAGATATCACATCTCTGCTATCGGAAGGGTCTAAGGATTGGATTGGGAAGGAATTGGATATCCCTTCTCATGCTATAGGAAGGGTCTCAGGTTGGAATGGGTAGGAGTTGGATATCACATCTCATGTTATAGGAAGGGTCTCAAGATTGAAATGGGAAGGATTTGGATATCACATCTCTTGCTATAGGAAGGGTCTCAGGTTTTCTATTAGAAACATTGAGATATGACATCTCATGCTATAGGAAGGGTTTCAGTATTGGAATGGGAAGGATTTGGATATCACATCTCATGCTAAAGGAAGGGTCTCAGGTTTGGAAGGGGAAGGATTTGGATATCATATCTCATGTTATAGAACGTATCTCATGTTATAGGACGGGTCCCAGGTTTGGTATTAGAAGCATTGAGATATCACATCTCAAGCTATAGGAAGGGTCTCATGATTGGAATGGGAAGGAGTTGGATATCACATCTCATGCTATAGGAGGAGTCTCAGGATTGGAATGGGAAGGAGTTGGATATCACGTCTCATGTTATAGGAAGGGTCTCAGGATTGGAATGGGAAGGAGTTGAATATCACATCTCATGCTAAAGGAAGGGTATCAGGTTTGATAGAAGCATTGAGATATCACATCTCATGCTATAGGAAGGAACTCAGGATTGGAATGGGAAGGAGTTGGATATCACATCTAATGCCATAGGAAGGGTCATCAGGTTTGGTATAAGCATTGAGATATCACATCTCTGCTATCGGAAGGGTCTCAGGATAGGAATGGGAAGGACTTAGAATTCACATCTCATACTATTGGGAGGGTCTCAGTTTTGATATTAGAAGCATTGAGCTATCACATCTCATGCTATCGGAAGGGTCTCAGGATTGGAATGGGATGGAGTTGGATATCACATCTCAAGCTATCTCAGGATTGGAATGGGAAGGAGTTTGATATTTCATCTCAAGCTATAGGAAGGGTCTCAGGTTTGGAAAGGGAAGGATTTGGATTTCACATCTCATGTTATAGGATGGTTCTCATGTTTGGTTTTAGAAGCATTGAGATATCACATCTCATGCTATCGGAAGGGTCTCAGGTTTGGAAAGGGAAGGATTTGGATTTCACAGGTTATAGGATGGTTCTCAGGTTTGGTTTTAGAAGCATTAAATTATAACATCTCATGCTATAGGAAGGGTCTCAGGATTGGAATGGGAAGGAGTTGGATATCACATCTCTGCTATCTGAAGGGTCTCAGGATTGGAATGGGAAGGAGTTGTATATCCCATCTCGTTATAGGAAGGGTCTCAGGTTTGGTATTAGAAGCAATGAGATATCACATCTCATGCTATAGGAAGGGTCTAAGGTTTGGAAGGGGACGGATTTGGGTATCACATCTCATGTTATAGGACCGGTCTCAGGTTTGGTATTTGAAGCATTGAGGTATCAAGTCTCATGGTATAGGACGGGTCTCAGAATTGGAATGAGAAGGAGTTGGATATCACATCTCAAGCTATAGGAAGGGTCTCATGATTGGAATGGGAAGGAGTTGGATATCACATCTCATGTTATAGGAAGGGTCTCAGGATTGGAATGGGAAGGACTTGGATATCACATCTCATTCTATAGGAAGGCTCTCAGGGTTGGAAGGGAAAGGAGTTGGATATCACATTTCATGTTAGAGGTAGGATCTCAGGTTTGGTTTTAGAGGCATTGAGATATCACATCTCATGCCATCAGAAGGGTCTCAGGATTGGAATGGGAAGGAGTTGGATATCAAATCTCATGCTAAAGGGATGGTCTAAGGTTTGGAAGGGGAGGGATTTGGACATCATATCTCATGTTATTGGAAGGATCTCAGGTTTGGTATTAGAAGCATTGAGATATCACATCTCATGCTATCGGAAGGGTCTTAGGTTTGGTATAAGCATTGAGATATCACATCTCTGCTATCGGAAGGGTCTCAGGATTGGAATGGGAAGGATTTGGATATCACAATTCATGTTATAGGAAGGGTCTCCAGTTTGGTATTAGAAGCATTGAGATATCACATCTCATGTTATAGGAAGGGTCTCAGGTTTGGTATTAGAAGCATTGAGATATCACATCTCATGCTATAGGAAGGGTCTCAGGAATGGAATGGGAAGGACTTGGATATCACATCTCATGATAAAGGAAGGGTCTAAGGTTTGGAAGGGGAAGGATTTGGATATCACATCTCATGTTATTGGACCGGTCTCAGGTTTGGTATTAGAAGCATTGAGATATCAAGTCTCATGGTATAGGACGGGAGTTTGATATCACATCTCATGCCATGGTATGGGTCTCAGGTTTTGTAGAAGCATTGGGATATCACATCTCATGCTATCGGAAGGGTATCAGGATTGGATTTGGAAGGAGTTGGATATCCCATCTCATGCTATAGGAAGGGTCTCAAGTTGGAATAGAAGGAGTTGGATATCACATCTCATGTTATAGGAAGGGTCTCAGGATTGGAATGGGAAGGACTTGGATATCACATCTCATGCTGTAGGAAGGGTCTCAGGTTTGGAAAAGGAAGGAGTTGGATATCACATTTCATGTTAGAGGTAGGATCTCAGGTTTGGTATTAGAGGCATTGAGATATCACATCTCATGCTATCAGAAGGGTATCAGGATTGGAATGGGAAGGAGTTGGATATCACATCTCATGCTAAAGGGAGGGTCTCAGGTTTGGAATGGGAAGGATTTGGATATCACATCTCATGTTATAGGAAGGACCTTAGGTTTGGTATTAGAAGCATTGAGATATCACATCTCATGCTATAGGAAGGGTCTCGGGATTGGAATGGGAAGGAGTTGGATATCACATCTCATGTTATAGGAAGGATCTCAGGTTTGGTATTAGAAGCATTGAGATATCACATCTCATGCTATAGGAAGGGTCTCAGGATTGGAATGGGAAGGAGTTGGATATCACATCTCATGCTATGGGAAGGGTCTCAGGTTTGGTATAAGCATTGAAATATCACATCTCTGCTATCGGAAGGGACTCAGGATTGGAATGGGAGGAGCTGGATATCACACCTCATGCTAAAGGAAGGGTCTCAGGTTTGGAAGGGGAAGGATTTGGATATCACATCTCATGTTATAGGACGGGTCTCAGGTTTGGTATTAGAAGCATTGTGATATCACATCTCATGCTATAGGATGTGTCTCAGGATTGGAATGGGAAGGAGTTGGATATCACATCTCATGCTATAGGAAGGGTTTCAGGTTTGGTAGAAGCATTGAGATATCACATCTCATGCTATAGGAAGAGTCTCAGGTTTGGGAAGGGAAGGATTTGGATTTCACATCTCATGTTATAGGATGGTTCTCATGTTTGGTTTTTGAAGCATTGAGATATCACAGCTCATGCTATCGGAAGGGTCTCAGGTTTGGAATGGGAAGGAGTTGGATATCACATCTCATGTTATAGGAAGGGTCTCAGGTTTGGAATGGGAAGGAGTTGGATATGACATCTCTTGTTATAAGGAGGGTCTCAGGATTTGAATGGTAAGGAGTTGGATATCACATCTCATGCTATAGGAAGGGTCTCAGGTTGGAATGGGAAGGAGTTGGATATCACATCTCATGTTATATACAGGAAGGGTCTCAGGATTGGAATGGGAAGGATTTGGATATCACATCTCTTGCTATAGGAAGGGTCTCAGGTTTTTTATTAGAAACCTTGAGATATCAAATCTCATGCTATAGGAAGGGTTTTAGGATTGGAATGGGAAGTATTTGGATATCACATCTCATGCTAAAGGAAGGGTCTCAGGTTTGGAAGGGGAAGGATTTGGATATCACATCTCATCCAATAGGAAGGGTCTCAGGTTTGGAATTAGAAGGAATTGGATATCACATCTCATGTTATAGGAAGGGTCTCAAGTTTTTTATTAGAAACATTGAGATATCACATCTCATGTTATAGGACGGTTCCCAGGTTTGGTATTAGAAGCATTGAGATATCACATCTCATGGTATAGGAAGGGTCTCAGGGTTGGAATGGGAAGGAGTTGGATATCACATCTCATCCAATAGGAAGGGTCTCAGGTTTGGAATGGGAAGGAATTGGATATCACATCTCATGTTATAGGAAGGATCTCAGGTTTGGTATTAGAAGCATTGAGATATCACATCTCATGCTATATGAAGGGTCTCAGGATTGGAATGTGAAGGATTTGGATATCACATCTCATGCTAAAGGAAGGGTCTCAGGTTTGGTAGAAGCATTGAGAAATCACATCTCATGCTATAGGAAGGGTCTCAGGATTTGAATGGCAAGGAGTTGGATATCACATCTCATGCCATAGGAAGGGTCTCAGGTTTGGTATAAGCATTGAGATATCACATCTCTGCTATCGGAAGGTTCTCAGGATTGGATTGGGAAGGAGTTGGATATCCCTTCTCATGCTATAGGAAGTGTCTCAGGTTGGAATGGGAAGGAGTTGAATATCACATCTCATGTTATAGGAAGGGTCTCAGGATTGGAATGGGAAGGATTTGGATATCACATCTCTTGCTATAGGAAGGGTCTCAGGATTGGAATGGGAAGGATTTGGATATCACATCTCATGTCATAGGAAGGATCTCAGGATTGGTATTAGAAGCATTGATATATCACATCTCATGCTATAGGAATGGTCTCAGGATTGGAATGGGTAGGAGTTGGATATTACATTCTTGCTATAGGAAGGGTCTCATGTTTGGAATGGGAAGGAGTTGGATATCACATATGCTATCTGAAGTGTCTCAGGTTTGGAACGGGAAGGAGTTGGATATCACATCTCATGTTATAGGAAGGGTCTCAGGTTTGGTATAAGCATTGAGATATCACATCTCTGCTATCAGGAGTGGCTCAGGATTGGAATGGGAAGGAGTTGGATATCCCATCTCATGTTAAAGGACGGGTCTCTGGTTTGGTATTAGAATCATTGAGATATCACATCGCATGCTGTAGGAAGGGTCTAAGGATTGGAATGGGATGGACTTGGATATCACATCTCATGCTATAGGTAGGCTCTCAGGTTTGGTATAAGCATTGAGATATCACATCTCATGCTATAGGAAGGGTCTCAGGATTGGAATGGGAAGGATTTGGATATCACATCTCATGCTATAGGAAGGGTCTCAGGTTTGGTATAAGCATGGAGATATCACATCTCATGCTATAGGAAGGGTCTCAGGATTGGAATGGGAAGGTGTTGGATATCACATCTCATGCTATAGGAAGGGTCTCAGATTTGGTATAAGCATTGAGATATCACATCTCATGCTATAGGAAGGGTCTCAGGATTGGAATGGGAAGGAGTTGTATATGACATCTCAGGCCTTAGGAAGGGTCTCAGGTTTGGTATAAGCATTGAGATATCACATCTCTGCTATCGGAAGGGTCTCAGGATTGGAATGGGAAGGAGTTGGATATCCCATCTCATGTTATAGGAAGGGTCTCAGGTTTGGTATTAGAAGCATTGAGATATCACATCTCATGCTATAGGAAGGGTCTCAGGATTGGAATGGGAAGGACTTGGATGTCACATCTCATGCTATAGGGAGGGTCTCAAGTTTGATATTAGAAGCATTGAGATAACAAATCTCATGATATCGGAAGGGTCTCAGGATTGGAATGGGAAGGAGTTGGATATCACATCTCATGATAAAGGAAGGGTCTAAGGTTTGGAAGGGGAAGGATTTGGATATCACATCTCATGTTATAGGACGGGTCTCAGGTTTGGTATTAGAAGCATTGAGATATCAAGTCTCATGGTATAAGAAGGGTCTCAGAATTGGAATGGGAAGGAGTTGGATATCACATCTCAAGCTATAGGAAGCGTCTCAGGATTGGAATGGGAAGGAGTTTGATATCACATCTCATGCCATAGTATGGGTCTCAGGTTTGGTAGAAGCATTGGGATATCACATCTCATGCTATCGGAAGGGTATCAGTATTGGATTTGGAAGGAGTTGGATATCCCATCTCATGCTATAGGAAGGGTCTCAGGTTAGAATGGGAAGGAGTTGGATATCACATTTCATGTTATAGGAAGGGTCTCAGGATTGGAATGGGAAGGACTTGGATATCATATCTCATGCTATAGGAAGGCTCTCAGGTTTGGAAGGGGAAGGAGTTGGATATCACATTTCATGTTAGAGGAAGGATCTCAGGTTTGGTATTAGGGGCCTTGAGATATCACATCTCATGCTATAGGAAGGGTGTCAGGATTGGAATGGGAAGGAGTTGGATATCACATCTCAAGCTATAGGAAGGGTCTCAGGTTTGGTATAAGCATTGAGATATCACATCTCATGCTATAGGAAGGGTCTCAGAATTGGAATGAGAAGGAGTTGGATATCACATCTCAAGCTATAGGAAGGGTCTCATGATTGGAATGGGAAGGAGTTGGATATCACATCTCATGTTATAGGAAGGGTCTCAGGATTGGAATGGGAAGGACTTGGATATCACATCTCATTCTATAGGAAGGCTCTCAGGGTTGGAAGGGGAAGGAGTTGGATATCACATTTCATGTTAGAGGTAGGATCTCAGGTTTGGTTTTAGAGGCATTGAGATATCACATCTCATGCCATCAGAAGGGTCTCAGGATTGGAATGGGAAGGAGTTGGATATCAAATCTCATGCTAAAGGGATGGTCTAAGGTTTGGAAGGGGAGGGATTTGGACATCATATCTCATGTTATTGGAAGGATCTCAGGTTTGGTATTAGAAGCATTGAGATATCACATCTCATGCTATCGGAAGGGTCTTAGGTTTGGTATAAGCATTGAGATATCACATCTCTGCTATCGGAAGGGTCTCAGGATTGGAATGGGAAGGATTTGGATATCACAATTCATGTTATAGGAAGGGTCTCAAGTTTGGTATTAGAAGCATTGAGATATCACATCTCATGTTATAGGAAGGGTCTCAGGTTTGGTATTAGAAGCATTGAGATATCACATCTCATGCTATAGGAAGGGTCTCAGGAATGGAATGGGAAGGACTTGGATATCACATCTCATGATAAAGGAAGGGTCTAAGGTTTGGAAGGGGAAGGATTTGGATATCACATCTCATGTTATTGGACCGGTCTCAGGTTTGGTATTAGAAGCATTGAGATATCAAGTCTCATGGTGTAGGACGGGAGTTTGATATCACATCTCATGCCATGGTATGGGTCTCAGGTTTTGTAGAAGCATTGGGATATCACATCTCATGCTATCGGAAGGGTATCAGGATTGGATTTGGAAGGAGTTGGATATCCCATCTCATGCTATAGGAAGGGTCTCAAGTTGGAATAGAAGGAGTTGGATATCACATCTCATGTTATAGGAAGGGTCTCAGGATTGGAATGGGAAGGACTTGGATATCACATCTCATGCTGTATGAAGGGTCTCAGGTTTGGAAAAGGAAGGAGTTGGATATCACATTTCATGTTAGAGGTAGGATCTCAGGTTTGGTATTAGAGGCATTGAGATATCACATCTCATGCTATCAGAAGGGTATCAGGATTGGAATGGGAAGGAGTTGGATATCACATCTCATGCTAAAGGGAGGGTCTCAGGTTTGGAATGGGAAGGATTTGGATATCACATCTCATGTTATAGGAAGGACCTTAGGTTTGGTATTAGAAGCATTGAGATATCACATCTCATGCTATAGGAAGGGTCTCGGGATTGGAATGGGAAGGAGTTGGATATCACATCTCATGTTATAGGAAGGATCTCAGGTTTGGTATTAGAAGCATTGAGATATCACATCTCATGCTATAGGAAGGGTCTCAGGATTGGAATGGGAAGGAGTTGGATATCACATCTCATGCTATGGGAAGGGTCTCAGGTTTGGTATAAGCATTGAAATATCACATCTCTGCTATCGGAAGGGACTCAAGATTGGAATGGGAGGAGCTGGATATCACACCTCATGCTAAAGGAAGGGTCTCAGGTTTGGAAGGGGAAGGATTTGGATATCACATCTCATGTTATAGGACGGGTCTCAGGTTTGGTATTAGAAGCATTGTGATATCACATCTCATGCTATAGGATGTGTCTCAGGATTGGAATGGGAAGGAGTTGGATATCACATCTCATGCTATAGGAAGGGTTTCAGGTTTGGTAGAAGCATTGAGATATCACATCTCATGCTATAGGAAGAGTCTCAGGTTTGGGAAGGGAAGGATTTGGATTTCACATCTCATGTTATAGGATGGTTCTCATGTTTGGTTTTTGAAGCATTGAGATATCACAGCTCATGCTATCGGAAGGGTCTCAGGTTTGGAATGGGAAGGAGTTGGATATCACATCTCATGTTATAGGAAGGGTCTCAGGTTTGGAATGGGAAGGAGTTGGATATGACATCTCTTGTTATATACAGGAAGGGTCTCAGGATTGGAATGGGAAGGATTTGGATATCACATCTCTTGCTATAGGAAGGGTCTCAGGTTTTTTATTAGAAACCTTGAGATATCAAATCTCATGCTATAGGAAGGGTTTTAGGATTGGAATGGGAAGTATTTGGATATCACATCTCATGCTAAAGGAAGGGTCTCAGGTTTGGAAGGGGAAGGATTTGGATATCACATCTCATCCAATAGGAAGGGTCTCAGGTTTGGAATGGGAAGGAATTGGATATCACATCTCATGTTATAGGAAGGGTCTCAAGTTTTTTATTAGAAACATTGAGATATCACATCTCATGTTATAGGACGGTTCCCAGGTTTGGTATTAGAAGCATTGAGATATCACATCTCATGGTATAGGAAGGGTCTCAGGGTTGGAATGGGAAGGAGTTGGATATCACATCTCATCCAATAAGAAGGGTCTCAGGTTTGGAATGGGAAGGAATTGGATATCACATCTCATGTTATAGGAAGGATCTCAGGTTTGGTATTAGAAGCATTGAGATATCACATCTCATGCTATAGGAAGGGTCTCAGGATTGGAATGTGAAGGATTTGGATATCACATCTCATGCTAAAGGAAGGGTCTCAGGTTTGGTAGAAGCATTGAGAAATCACATCTCATGCTATAGGAAGGGTCTCAGGATTTGAATGGCAAGGAGTTGGATATCACATCTCATGCCATAGGAAGGGTCTCAGGTTTGGTATAAGCATTGAGATATCACATCTCTGCTATCGGAAGGTTCTCAGGATTGGATTGGGAAGGAGTTGGATATCCCTTCTCATGCTATAGGAAGTGTCTCAGGTTGGAATGGGAAGGAGTTGAATATCACATCTCATGTTATAGGAAGGGTCTCAGGATTGGAATGGGAAGGATTTGGATATCACATCTCTTGCTATAGGAAGGGTCTCAGGATTGGAATGGGAAGGATTTGGATATCACATCTCATGTCATAGGAAGGATCTCAGGATTGGTATTAGAAGCATTGATATATCACATCTCATGCTATAGGAATGGTCTCAGGATTGGAATGGGTAGGAGTTGGATATTACATTCTTGCTATAGGAAGGGTCTCATGTTTGGAATGGGAAGGAGTTGGATATCACATATGCTATCTGAAGTGTCTCAGGTTTGGAACGGGAAGGAGTTGGATATCACATCTCATGTTATAGGAAGGGTCTCAGGTTTGGTATAAGCATTGAGATATCACATCTCTGCTATCAGGAGTGGCTCAGGATTGGAATGGGAAGGAGTTGGATATCCCATCTCATGTTAAAGGACGGGTCTCTGGTTTGGTATTAGAATCATTGAGATATCACATCGCATGCTGTAGGAAGGGTCTAAGGATTGGAATGGGATGGACTTGGATATCACATCTCATGCTATAGGTAGGCTCTCAGGTTTGGTATAAGCATTGAGATATCACATTTCATGCTATAGGAAGGGTCTCAAGATTGGAATGGGAAGGATTTGGATATCACATCTCATGCTATAGGAAGGGTCTCAGGTTTGGTATAAGCATGGAGATATCACTTCTCATGCTATAGGAAGGGTCTCAGGATTGGAATGGGAAGGTGTTGGATATCACATCTCATGCTATAGGAAGGGTCTCAGATTTGGTATAAGCATTGAGATATCACATCTCATGCTATAGGAAGGGTCTCAGGATTGGAATGGGAAGGAGTTGTATATGACATCTCAGGCCTTAGGAAGGGTCTCAGGTTTGGTATAAGCATTGAGATATCACATCTCTGCTATCGGAAGGGTCTCAGGATTGGAATGGGAAGGAGTTGGATATCCCATCTCATGTTATAGGAAGGGTCTCAGGTTTGGTATTAGAAGCATTGAGATATCACATCTCATGCTATAGGAAGGGTCTCAGGATTGGAATGGGAAGGACTTGGATGTCACATCTCATGCTATAGGGAGGGTCTCAAGTTTGATATTAGAAGCATTGAGATAACAAATCTCATGATATCGGAAGGGTCTCAGGATTGGAATGGGAAGGAGTTGGATATCACATCTCATGATAAAGGAAGGGTCTAAGGTTTGGAAGGGGAAGGATTTGGATATCACATCTCATGTTATAGGACGGGTCTCAGGTTTGGTATTAGAAGCATTGAGATATCAAGTCTCATGGTATAAGAAGGGTCTCAGAATTGGAATGGGAAGGAGTTGGATATCACATCTCAAGCTATAGGAAGGGTCTCAGGATTGGAATGGGAAGGACTTGGATATCATATCTCATGCTATAGGAAGGCTCTCAGGTTTGGAAGGGGAAGGAGTTGGATATCACATTTCATGTTAGAGGAAGGATCTCAGGTTTGGTATTAGGGGCCTTGAGATATCACATCTCATGCTATAGGAAGGGTCTCAGGATTGGAATGGGAAGGAGTTGGATATCACATCTCAAGCTATAGGAAGGGTCTCAGGTTTGGTATAAGCATTGAGATATCACATCTCATGCTATAGGAAGGGTCTCAGGATTGGAATGGGAAGAAGTTGGATATCACATCTCATGCTATAGGAAGGGTCTCAGGTTTGGTATAAGCATTGAGATATCACATCTCATGCTATAGGAAGGGTCTCAGGGTTGGAATGGGAAGGAGTTGTATATGACATCTCATGCCATAGGAAGGGTCTCAGGTTTGGTATAAGCATTGAGTTATCACATCACATGCTATAGGAAGGGTCTCAGGATTGGAATGGGAAGGACTTGGATATCACATCTCATGCTATAGGCAGGGTCTCAGGATTGGAATGGGAAGGAGTTGGATATCACATCTCATGCTATGGGAAGGGTCTCAGGTTTGGTATAAGCATTGAAATATCACATCTCTGCTATCGGAAGGGTCTCAGGATTGGAATGGGAGGAGCTGGATATCACACCTCATGCTAAAGGAAGGGTCTCAGGTTTGGAAGGGGAAGGATTTGGATATCACATCTCATGTTATAGGACGGGTCTCAGGTTTGGTATTAGAAGCATTGTGATATCACATCTCATGCTATAGGATGTGTCTCAGGATTGGAATGGGAAGGAGTTGGATATCACATCTCATGCTATAGGAAGGGTTTCAGGTTTGGTAGAAGCATTGAGATATCACATCTCATGCTATAGGAAGAGTCTCAGGTTTGCGAAGGGAAGGATTTGGATTTCACATCTCATGTTATAGGATGGTTCTCATGTTTGGTTTTTGAAGCATTGAGATATCACAGCTCATGCTATCGGAAGGGTCTCAGGTTTGGAATGGGAAGGAGTTGGATATCACATCTCATGTTATAGGAAGGGTCTCAGGTTTGGAATGGGAAGGAGTTGGATATGACATCTCTTGTTATAGGGAGGGTCTCAGGATTTGAATGGTAAGGAGTTGGATATCACATCTCATGCTATAGGAAGGGTCTCAGGTTGGAATGGGAAGGAGTTGGATATCACATCTCATGTTATATACAGGAAGGGTCTCAGGATTGGAATGGGAAGGATTTGGATATCACATCTCTTGCTATAGGAAGGGTCTCAGGTTTTTTATTAGAAACATTGAGATATCAAATCTCATGCTATAGGAAGGGTTTTAGGATTGGAATGGGAAGTATTTGGATATCACATCTCATGCTAAAGGAAGGGTCTCAGGTTTGGAAGGGGAAGGATTTGGATATCACATCTCATCCAATAGGAAGGGTCTCAGGTTTGGAATGGGAAGGAATTGGATATCACATCTCATGTTATAGGAAGGGTCTCAGGTTTTTTATTAGAAACATTGAGATATCACATCTCATGTTATAGGACGGTTCCCAGGTTTGGTATTAGAAGCATTGAGATATCACATCTCATGGTATAGGAAGGGTCTCAGGGTTGGAATGGGAAGGAGTTGGATATCACATCTCATCCAATAGGAAGGGTCTCAGGTTTGGAATGGGAAGGAATTGGATATCACATCTCATGTTATAGGAAGGATCTCAGGTTTGGTATTAGAAGCATTGAGATATCACATCTCATGCTATAGGAAGGGTCTCAGGATTGGAATGTGAAGGATTTGGATATCACATCTCATGCTAAAGGAAGGGTCTCAGGTTTGGTAGAAGCATTGAGAAATCACATCTCATGCTATAGGAAGGGTCTCAGGATTTGAATGGCAAGGAGTTGGATATCACATCTCATGCCATAGGAAGGGTCTCAGGTTTGGTATAAGCATTGAGATATCACATATCTGCTATCGGAAGGTTCTCAGGATTGGATTGGGAAGGAGTTGGATATCCCTTCTCATGCTATAGGAAGTGTCTCAAGTTGGAATGGGAAGGAGTTGAATATCACATCTCATGTTATAGGAAGGGTTTTAGGATTGGAATGGGAAGGATTTGGATATCACATCTCTTACTATAGGAAGGGTCTCAGGATTGGAATGGGAAGGATATGGATATCACATCTCATGTCATAGGAAGGATCTCAGGTTTGGTATTAGAAGCATTGATATATCACATCTCATGCTATAGGAATGGTCTCAGGATTGGAATGGGTAGGAGGTGGATATTACATTCTTGCTATAGGAAGGGTCTCATGTTTGGAATGGGAAGGAGTTGGATATCACATATGCTATAGGAAGTGTCTCAGGTTTGGAACGGGAAGGAGTTGGATATCACATCTCATGTTATAGGAAGGGTCTCAGGTTTGGTATAAGCATTGAGATATCACATCTCTGCTATCAGGAGTGACTCAGGATTGGAATGGGAAGGAGTTGGATATCCCATCTCATGTTAAAGGACGGGTCTCTGGTTTGGTATTAGAATCATTGAGATATCACATCGCATGCTGTAGGAAGGGTCTAAGGATTGGAATGGGATGGACTTGGATATCACATCTCATGCTATAGGTAGGCTCTCAGGTTTGGTATAAGCATTGAGATATCACATCTCATGCTATAGGAAGGGTCTCAGGATTGGAATGGGAAGGATTTGGATATCACATCTCATGCTATAGGAAGGGTCTCAGATTTGGTATAAGCATTGAGCTATCACATCTCATGCTATAGGAAGGGTCTCAGGATTGGAATGGGAAGGAGTTGTATATGACATCTCAGGCCTTAGGAAGGGTCTCAGGTTTGGTATAAGCATTGAGATATCACATCTCTGCTATCGGAAGAGTCTCAGGATTGGAATGGGAAGGAGTTGGATATCCCATCTCATGTTATAGGAAGGGTCTCAGGTTTGGTATTAGAAGCATTGAGATATCACATTTCATGCTATAGGAAGGGTCTCAGGATTGGAATGGGAAGGACTTGGATGTCACATCTCATGCTATAGGGAGGGTCTCAAGTTTGATATTAGAAGCATTGAGATAACAAATCTCATGATATCGGAAGGGTCTCAGGATTGGAATGGGAAGGAGTTGGATATCACATCTCATGATAAAGGAAGGGTCTAAGGTTTGGAAGGGGAAGGATTTGGATATCACATCTCATGTTATAGGACGGGTCTCAGGTTTGGTATTAGAAGCATTGAGATATCAAGTCTCATGGTATAAGAAGGGTCTCAGAATTGGAATGGGAAGGAGTTGGATATCACATCTCAAGCTATAGGAAGCGTCTCAGGATTGGAATGGGAAGGAGTTTGATATCACATCTCATGCCATAGTATGGGTCTCAGGTTTGGTAGAAGCATTGGGATATCACATCTCATGCTATCGGAAGGGTATCAGTATTGGATTTGGAAGGAGTTGGATATCCCATCTCATGCTATAGGAAGGGTCTCAGGTTAGAATGGGAAGGAGTTGGATATCACATTTCATGTTATAGGAAGGGTCTCAGGATTGGAATGGGAAGGACTTGGATATCATATCTCATGCTATAGGAAGGCTCTCAGGTTTGGAAGGGGAAGGAGTTGGATATCACATTTCATGTTAGAGGAAGGATCTCAGGTTTGGTATTAGGGGCTTTGAGATATCACATCTCATGCTATAGGAAGGGTCTCAGGATTGAATGGGAAGGAGTTGGATATCACATCTCAAGCTATAGGAAGGGTCTCAGGTTTGGTATAAGCATTGAGATATCACATCTCATGCTATAGGAAGGGTCTCAGGATTGGAATGGGAAGAAGTTGGATATCACATCTCATGCTATAGGAAGGGTCTCAGGTTTGGTATAAGCATTGAGATATCACATCTCATGCTATAGGAAGGGTCTCAGGGTTGGAATGGGAAGGAGTTGTATATGACATCTCATGCCATAGGAAGGGTCTCAGGTTTGGTATAAGCATTGAGATATCACATCACATGCTATAGGAAGGGTCTCAGGATTGGAATGGGAAGGACTTGGATATCACATCTCATGCTATAGGCAGGGTCTCAGGTTTGGAAAGGGATGGAGATGGATATCACATTTCATGTTAGAGGTAGGATCTCAGGTTTGGTATTAGAGGCATTGAGATATCACATCTCATGCTATCAGAAGGGTCTCAGGATTGGAATGGGAAGGAGTTGGATATCACATTTCATGCTAAAGGGAGGGTCTCAGGTTTGGAAGGGGAAGGATTTGGAAATCACATCTCATATTATAGGAAGGATCTCAGGTTTGGTATTAGAAGCATTGAGATATCACATCTCATGCTATCGGAAGGATCTCAGGTTTGGTATAAGAGGCATTGAGATATCACATCTCATGCTATAGGAAGGGTCTCAGGATTGGAATGGGAAGGAGTTGGATATCACATCTCATGTTTGGTATTAGAAGCATTGAGACATCACATCTCATGCTATAGGAAGGGTCTCAGGATTGGAATGGGAAGGAGTTGGATATCACATCTCATGCTATAGGAAGGGTCTCAGGTTTGGTATAAGCATTGAGATATCACATCTCATGCTATAGGAAGGGTCTCAGGATTGGAATGGGAAGGAGTTGGATATCACATCTCATGCTATAGGAAGGGTCTCAGGTTTGGTATAAGCATTGAGATATCACATCTTATGCTATAGGAAGGGTCTCAGGTTTGGTATAAGCATTGAGATATCACATCTCATGCTATAGGAAGAGTCTCAGGATTGGAATGGGAAGAAGTTGGATATCACATCTCATGCTATAGGAAGGGTCTCAGGTTTGGTATAAGCATTGAGATATCACATCTCATGCTATAGGAAGGGTCTCAGGGTTGGAATAGGAAGGAGTTGTATATTACATCTCATGCCATAGGAAGGGTCTCAGGTTTGGTATAAGCATTGAGATATCACATCACATGCTATAAGAAGGGTCTCAGGATTGGAATGGGAAGGACTTGGATATCACATCTCATGCTATAGGCAGGGTCTCGGTTTGGAAAGGGAAGGAGATGGATATCACATTTCATGTTAGAGGTAGGATCTCAGGTTTGGTATTAGAGGCATTGAGATATCACATCTCATGCTATCAGAAGGGTCTCAGGATTGGAATGGGAAGGAGTTGGATATCACATTTCATGCTAAAGGGAGAGTCTCAGGTTTGGAAGGGGAAGGATTTGGAAATCACATCATATTATAGGAAGGATCTCAGGTTTGGTATTAGAAGCATTGAGATATCACATCGCATGCTATCGGAAGGATCTCAGGTTTGGTATAAGAGGCATTGAGATATCACATCTCATTCTATCATAAGGGTCTCAGGATTGGAATGGGAAGGAGTTGGATATCACATCTCATGTTATAGGAAGGATCTCAGGTTTGGTATTAGAAGCATTGAGACATCACATCTCATGCTATAGGAAGGTTCTCAGGTCCTTCCCATTCCAATCCTGAGACCCTTCCGATAGCAGAGATGTGATATCTCAATGCTTATACCAAACCTGAGACCCTTCCTAAGGCCTGAGATGTCATATACAACTCCTTCCCATTCCAATCCTGAGACCCTTCCTATAGCATGAGATGTGATATCTCAATGCTTATACCAAATCTGAGACCCTTCCTATAGCATGAGATGTGATATCCAACACCTTCCCATTCCAATCCTGAGACCCTTCCTATAGCATGAGAAGTGATATCTCCATGCTTATACCAAACCTGAGACCCTTCCTATAGCATGAGATGTGATATCCAAATCCTTCCCATTCCAATCCTGAGACCCTTCCTATAGCATGAGATGTGATATCTCAATGCTTATACCAAACCTGAGAGCCTACCTATAGCATGAGATGTGATATCCAAGTCCATCCCATTCCAATCCTTAGACCCTTCCTACAGCATGCGATGTGATATCTCAATGATTCTAATACCAAACCAGAGACCCGTCCTTTAACATGAGATGGGATATCCAACTCCTTCCCATTCCAATCCTGAGCCACTCCTGATAGCAGAGATGTGATATCTCAATGCTTATACCAAACCTGAGACCCTTCCTATAACGTGAGATGTGATATCCAACTCCTTCCCGTTCCAAACCTGAGACACTTCAGATAGCATATGTGATATCCAACTCCTTCCCATTCCAAACATGAGACCCTTCCTATAGCAAGAATGTAATATCCAACTCCTACCCATTCCAATCCTGAGACCATTCCTATAGCATGAGATGTGATATCCAAATCCTTCCCATTCCAATCCTGAGACCCTTCCTATAGCAAGAGATGTGATATCCAAATCCTTCCCATTCCAATCCTGAGACCCTTCCTATAACATGAGATGTGATATTCAACTCCTTCCCATTCCAACCTGAGACACTTCCTATAGCATGAGAAGGGATATCCAACTCCTTCCCAATCCAATCCTGAGAACCTTCCGATAGCAGAGATGTGATATCTCAATGCTTATACCAAACCTGAGACCCTTCCTATGGCATGAGATGTGATATCCAACTCCTTGCCATTCAAATCCTGAGACCCTTCCTATAGCATGAGATGTGATTTCTCAATGCTTCTACCAAACCTGAGACCCTTCCTTTAGCATGAGATGTGATATCCAAATCCTTCACATTCCAATCCTGAGACCCTTCCTATAGCATGAGATGTGATATCTCAATGCTTCTAATACCAAACCTGAGATCCTTCCTATAACATGAGATGTGATATCCAATTCCTTCACATTCCAAACCTGAGACCCTTCCTATTGGATGAGATGTGATATCCAACTCCTTCCCATTCCAACCCTGAGACCCTTCCTATACCATGAGATGTGATATCTCAATGCTTCTAATACCAAACCTGGGAACCGTCCTATAACATGAGATGTGATATCTCAATGTTTCTAATAAAAAACTTGAGACCCTTCCTATAACATGAGATGTGATATCCAATTCCTTCCCATTCCAAACCTGAGACCCTTCCTATTGGATGAGATGTGATATCCAAATCCTTCCCCTTCCAAACCTGAGACCCTTCCTTTAGCATGAGATGTGATATCCAAATACTTCCCATTCCAATCCTAAAACCCTTCCTATAGCATGAGATTTGATATCTCAAGGTTTCTAATAAAAAACCTGAGACCCTTCCTATAGCAAGAGATGTGATATCCAAATCCTTCCCATTCCAATCCTGAGACCCTTCCTGTATATAACATGAGATGTGATATCCAACTCCTTCCCATTCCAACCTGAGACCCTTCCTATAGCATGAGATGTGATATCCAACTCCTTACCATTCAAATCCTGAGACCCTCCTTATAACAAGAGATGTCATATCCAACTCCTTCCCATTCCAAACCTGAGACCCTTCCTATAACATGAGATGTGATATCCAACTCCTTCCCATTCCAAACCTGAGACCCTTCCGATAGCATGAGCTGTGATATCTCAATGCTTC
Source organism: Ambystoma mexicanum (assembly GCF_040938575.1). Taxonomy (NCBI): domain Eukaryota; kingdom Metazoa; phylum Chordata; class Amphibia; order Caudata; family Ambystomatidae; genus Ambystoma; species Ambystoma mexicanum. The sequence continues at coordinate 1,500,920,766 of NC_090923.1, read as the reverse complement.
AAAAACCAAACATGAGAACCATCCTATAACATGAGATGTGAAATCCAAATCCTTCCCTTCCCAAACCTGAGACTCTTCCTATAGCATGAGATGTGATATCTCAATGCTTCTACCAAACCTGAAACCCTTCCTATAGCATGAGATGTGATATCCAACTCCTTCCCATTCCAATCCTGAGACACATCCTATAGCATGAGATGTGATATCACAATGCTTCTAATACCAAACCTGAGACCCGTCCTATAACATGAGATGTGATATCCCAATCCTTCCCCTTCCAAACCTGAGACCCTTCCTTTAGCATGAGGTGTGATATCCAGCTCCTCCCATTCCAATCCTGAGTCCCTTCCGATAGCAGAGATGTGATATTTCAATGCTTATACCAAACCTGAGACCCTTCCCATAGCATGAGATGTGATATCCAACTCCTTCCCATTCCAATCCTGAGACCCTTCCTATAGCATGAGATGTGATATCTCAATGCTTCTAATACCAAACCTGAGATCCTTCCTATAACATGAGATGTGATATCCAACTCCTTCCCATTCCAATCCCGAGACCCTTCCTATAGCATGAGATGTGATATCTCAATGCTTCTAATACCAAACCTAAGGTCCTTCCTATAACATGAGATGTGATATCCAAATCCTTCCCATTCCAAACCTGAGACCCTCCCTTTAGCATGAGATGTGATATCCAACTCCTTCCCATTCCAATCCTGATACCCTTCTGATAGCATGAGATGTGATATCTCAATGCCTCTAATACCAAACCTGAGATCCTACCTCTAACATGAAATGTGATATCCAACTCCTTCCTTTTCCAAACCTGAGACCCTTCCTACAGCATGAGATGTGATATCCAAGTCCTTCCCATTCCAATCCTGAGACCCTTCCTATAACATGAGATGTGATATCCAACTCCTTCTATTCCAACTTGAGACCCTTCCTATAGCATGAGATGGGATATCCAACTCCTTCCAAATCCAATCCTGATACCCTTCCGATAGCATGAGATGTGATATCCCAATGCTTCTACAAAACCTGAGACCCATACCATGGCATGAGATGTGATATCAAACTCCCGTCCTATACCATGAGACTTGATATCTCAATGCTTCTAATACCAAACCTGAGACCGGTCCAATAACATGAGATGTGATATCCAAATCCTTCCCCTTCCAAACCTTAGACCCTTCCTTTATCATGAGATGTGATATCCAAGTCCTTCCCATTCCATTCCTGAGACCCTTCCTATAGCATGAGATGTGATATCTCAATGCTTCTAATATTAAACCTGAGACCCTTCCTATAACATGAGATGTGATATCTCAATGCTTCTAATACCAAACCTGAGACCCTTCCTATAACATGAATTGTGATATCCAAATCCTTCCCATTCCAATCCTGAGACCCTTCCGATAGCAGAGATGTGATATCTCAATGCTTATACCAAACCTAAGACCCTTCCGATAGCATGAGATGTGATATCTCAATGCTTCTAATACCAAACCTGAGATCCTTCCAATAACATGAGATATGATGTCCAAATCCCTCCCCTTCCAAACCTTAGACCATCCCTTTAGCATGAGATTTGATATCCAACTCCTTCCCATTCCAATCCTGAGACCCTTCTGATGGCATGAGATGTGATATCTCAATGCCTCTAAAACCAAACCTGAGATCCTACCTCTAACATGAAATGTGATATCCAACTCCTTCCCCTTCCAACCCTGAGAGCCTTCCTATAGAATGAGATGTGATATCCAAGTCCTTCCCATTCCAATCCTGAGACCCTTCCTATAACATGAGATGTGATATCCAACTCCTTCCCATTCCAATCATGAGACCCTTCCTATAGCTTGAGATGTGATATCCAACTCCTTCTCATTTTAATTCTGAGACCCGTCCTATACCATGAGACTTGATACCTCAATGCTTCAAATACCAAACCTGAGACCGGTCCTATAACATGAGATGTGATACCCAAATCCGTCCCCTTCCAAACCTTAGACCCTTCCTATAGCATTAGATGTGATATCTCATTGCTTCTAATACCAAACCTGAGACCCTTCCTATAACGAGATGGGATATCCAACTCCTTCCCATTCCAATCCTGAGACCCTTCAGATAGCAGAGATGTGATATCCAACTCCTTCCCATTCCAAACCTGAGACCCTTCCTATAGCATGAGATGTTATAATTTAATGCTTCTAAAACCAAACCTGAGAACCATCCTATAACCTGTGAAATCCAAATCCTTCCCTTTCCAAACCTGAGACCCTTCCGATAGCATGAGATGTGATATCTCAATGCTTCTAAAACCAAACATGAGAACCATCCTATAACATGAGATGTGAAATCCAAATCCTTCCCTTTCCAAACCTGAGACCCTTCCTATAGCTTGAGATGAAATATCAAACTCCTTCCCATTCCAATCCTGAGATAGCTTGAGATGTGATATCCAACTCCATCCCATTCCAATCCTGAGACCCTTCCGATAGCATGAGATGTGATAGCTCAATGCTTCTAATATCAAAACTGAGACCCTCCCAATAGTATGAGATGTGAATTCTAAGTCCTTCCCATTCCTATCCTGAGACCCTTCCGATAGCAGAGATGTGATATCTCAATGCTTATACCAAACCTGATGACCCTTCCTATGGCATTAGATGTGATATCCAACTCCTTCCCATTCCAATCCTGAGTTCCTTCCTATAGCATGAGATGTGATATCTCAATGCTTCTATCAAACCTGATACCCTTCCTTTAGCATGAGATGTGATATTCAACTCCTTCCCATTCCAATCCTGAGACCCTTCCTATAACATGAGACGTGATATCCAACTCCTTCCCATTCCAATCCTGAGACTCCTCCTATAGCATGAGATGTGATATCCAACTCCTTCCCATTCCAATCATGAGACCCTTCCTATAGCTTGAGATGTGATATCTCAATGCTTCTAATACCAAACCTGGGACCCGTCCTATAACATGAGATACGTCCTATAACATGAGATATGATATCCAAATCCTTCCCCTTCCAAACCTGAGACCCTTCCTTTAGCATGAGATGTGATATCCAAATCCTTCCCATTCCAATACTGAAACCCTTCCTATAGCATGAGATGTCATATCTCAATGTTTCTAATAGAAAACCTGAGACCCTGCCTATAGCATGAGATGTGATATCCAAGTCCTTCCCATTCCAATCCTGAGACCCTTCTTATAGCATGTGATGTGATATCTCAATGCTTATACCAAACCTGAGACCCTTCCTATGGCATGAGATGTCATATACAACTCCTTCCCATTCCAACCCTGAGACCCTTCCTATAGCATGAGATGTGATATCTCAATGCTTATACCAAACCTGAGACCCTTCCTATAGCATGAGATGTGATATCCAACTTCTTCCCATTCCAATCCTGAGACCCTTCCTATAGCATGAGATGTGATATCTCAATGCTTATACCAAACCTGAGACCCTTCCTATAGCATAAGATGTGATATCTCAATGCTTATACCAAACCTGAGACCCTTCCTATAGCATGAGATGTGATATCCAACTCCTTCCCATTCCAATCCTGAGACCCTTCCTATAGCATGAGATGTGATATCTCAATGCTTATACCAAACCTGAGACCCTTCCTATAGCATGAGATGTGATATCCAACTCCTTCCCATTCCAATCCTGAGACCCTTCCTATAGCATGAGATGTGATGTCTCAATGCTTCTAATACCAAACCTGAGATCCTTCCTATAACATGAGATGTGATATCCAACTCCTTCCCATTCCAATCCTGAGACCCTTCCTATAGCATGAGATGTGATATCTCAATGCCTCTTATACCAAACCTGAGATCCTTCCGATAGCATGAGATGTGATATCTCAATGCTTCTAATACCAAACCTGAGATCCTTCCTATAATATGAGATGTGATTTCCAAATCCTTCCCCTTCCAAACCTGAGACCCTCCCTTTAGCATGAAATGTGATATCCAACTCCTTCCCATTCCAATCCTGAGACCCTTCTGATAGCATGAGATGTGATATCTCAATGCCTCTAATACCAAACCTGAGATCCTACCTCTAACATGAAATGTGATATCCATCTCCATCCCTTTCCAAACCTGAGACCCTGCCTATAGCATGAGATGTGATATCCAAGTCCTTCCCATTCCAATCCTGAGACCCTTCCTATAGCATGTGATGTGATATCTCAATGCTTATACCAAACCTGAGACCCTTCCTATGGCATGAGATGTCATATACAACTCCTTCCCATTCCAACCCTGAGACCCTTCCTATAGCATGAGATGTGATATCTCAATGCTTATACCAAACCTGAGACCCTTCCTATAGCATGAGATGTGATATCCAACTTCTTCCCATTCCAATCCTGAGACCCTTCCTATAGCATGAGATGTGATATCTCAATGCTTATACCAAACCTGAGACCCTTCCTATAGCTTGAGATGTGATATCCAACTCCTTCCCATTCAATCCTGAGACCCTTCCTATAGCATGAGATGTGATATCTCAAGGCCCCTAATACCAAACCTGAGATCCTTCCTCTAACATGAAATGTGATATCCAACTCCTTCCCCTTCCAAACCTGAGAGCCTTCCTATAGCATGAGATATGATATCCAAGTCCTTCCCATTCCAATCCTGAGACCCTTCCTATAACATGAAATGTGATATCCAACTCCTTCCCATTCTAACCTGAGACCCTTCCTATAGCATGAGATGGGATATCCAACTCCTTCCAAATCCAATACTGATACCCTTCCGATAGCATGAGATGTGATATCCCAATGCTTCTACCAAACCTGAGACCCATACTATGGCATGAGATGTGATATCAAACTCCTTCCCATTCCAATCCTGAGACGCTTCCTATAACTTGAGATGTGATATCCAACTCCTTCCCATTCCAATTCTGAGACCCTTCTTATACCATGAGACTTGATATCTCAATGCTTCTAATACCAAACCTGAGACCCGTCCTATAACATGAGATGTGATATCCAAATCCTTCCCCTTCCAAACCTTAGACCCTTCCTTTATCATGAGATGTGATATCCAACTCCTTCCCATTCCAATCCTGAGACCCTTCCGATATCATGAGATTTGTTATCTCAATGCTTCTAATATCAAACTTGAGACCCTCCCTATAGCATGAGATGTGACATCCAAGTCCTTCCCATTCCAATCCTGAGACCCTTCCTATAGCATGAGATGTGATATCTCAATGCTTCTAATACCAAACCTGAGACCCTTCCTATAACATGAGATGGGATATCCAACTCCTTCCCATTCTAATCCTGAGACCCTTCCGATAGCAGAGATGTGATATCTCAATGCTTATACCAAACCTGAGACCCTTCCTAAGGCCTGAGATGTCATATAAAACTCCTTCCCATTCCAATCCTGAGACCCTTCCTATAGCATGAGATGTGATATCTCAATGCTTATACCAAATCTGAGACCCTTCCTATAGCATGAGATGTGATATCCAACACCTTCCCATTCCAATCCTGAGACCCTTCCTATAGCATGAGAAGTGATATCTCCATGCTTATACCAAACCTGAGACCCTTCCTATAGCATGAGATGTGATATCCAAATCCTTCCCATTCCAATCCTGAGACCCTTCCTATAGCATGAGATGTGATATCTCAATGCTTATACCAAACCTGAGAGCCTACCTATAGCATGAGATGTGATATCCAAGTCCATCCCATTCCAATCCTTAGACCCTTCCTACAGCATGCGATGTGATATCTCAATGATTCTAATACCAAACCAGAGACCCGTCCTTTAACATGAGATGGGATATCCAACTCCTTCCCATTCCAATCCTGAGCCACTCCTGATAGCAGAGATGTGATATCTCAATGCTTATACCAAACCTGAGACCCTTCCTATAACGTGAGATGTGATATCCAACTCCTTCCCGTTCCAAACCTGAGACACTTCAGATAGCATATGTGATATCCAACTCCTTCCCATTCCAAACATGAGACCCTTCCTATAGCAAGAATGTAATATCCAACTCCTACCCATTCCAATCCTGAGACCATTCCTATAGCATGAGATGTGATATATCAATGCTTCTAATACCAATCCTGAGATCCTTCCTATGACATGAGATGTGATATCCAAATCCTTCCCATTCCAATCCTGAGACCCTTCCTATAGCAAGAGATGTGATATCCAAATCCTTCCCATTCCAATCCTGAGACCCTTCCTATAACATGAGATGTGATATTCAACTCCTTCCCATTCCAACCTGAGACACTTCCTATAGCATGAGAAGGGATATCCAACTCCTTCCCAATCCAATCCTGAGAACCTTCCGATAGCAGAGATGTGATATCTCAATGCTTATACCAAACCTGAGACCCTTCCTATGGCATGAGATGTGATATCCAACTCCTTGCCATTCAAATCCTGAGACCCTTCCTATAGCATGAGATGTGATTTCTCAATGCTTCTACCAAACCTGAGACCCTTCCTTTAGCATGAGATGTGATATCCAAATCCTTCACATTCCAATCCTGAGACCCTTCCTATAGCATGAGATGTGATATCTCAATGCTTCTAATACCAAACCTGAGATCCTTCCTATAACATGAGATGTGATATCCAATTCCTTCCCATTCCAAACCTGAGACCCTTCCTATTGGATGAGATGTGATATCCAACTCCTTCCCATTCCAACCCTGAGACCCTTCCTATACCATGAGATGTGATATCTCAATGCTTCTAATACCAAACCTGGGAACCGTCCTATAACATGAGATGTGATATCTCAATGTTTCTAATAAAAAACTTGAGACCCTTCCTATAACATGAGATGTGATATCCAATTCCTTCCCATTCCAAACCTGAGACCCTTCCTATTGGATGAGATGTGATATCCAAATCCTTCCCCTTCCAAACCTGAGACCCTTCCTTTAGCATGAGATGTGATATCCAAATACTTCCCATTCCAATCCTAAAACCCTTCCTATAGCATGAGATTTGATATCTCAAGGTTTCTAATAAAAAACCTGAGACCCTTCCTATAGCAAGAGATGTGATATCCAAATCCTTCCCATTCCAATCCTGAGACCCTTCCTGTATATAACATGAGATGTGATATCCAACTCCTTCCCATTCCAACCTGAGACCCTTCCTATAGCATGAGATGTGATATCCAACTCCTTACCATTCAAATCCTGAGACCCTTCCTATAACATGAGATGTGATATCCAACTCCTTCCCATTCCAAACCTGAGACCCTTCCGATAGCATGAGCTGTGATATCTCAATGCTTCAAAAACCAAACATGAGAACCATCCTATAACATGAGATGTGAAATCCAAATCCTTCCCTTCCCAAACCTGAGACTCTTCCTATAGCATGAGATGTGATATCTCAATGCTTCTACCAAACCTGAAACCCTTCCTATAGCATGAGATGTGATATCCAACTCCTTCCCATTCCAATCCTGAGACACATCCTATAGCATGAGATGTGATATCACAATGCTTCTAATACCAAACCTGAGACCCGTCCTATAACATGAGATGTGATATCCAAATCCTTCCCCTTCCAAACCTGAGACCCTTCCTTTAGCATGAGGTGTGATATCCAACTCCTTCCCATTCCAATCCTGATACCCTTCTGATAGCATGAGATGTGATATCTCAATGCCTCTAATACCAAACCTGAGATCCTACCTTTAACATGAAATGTGATATCCAACTCCTTCCTTTTCCAAACCTGAGACCCTTCCTACAGCATGAGATGTGATATCGAAGTCCTTCCCATTCCAATCCTGAGACCCTTCCTATAACATGAGATGTGATATCCAACTCCTTCTATTCCAACTTGAGACCCTTCCTATAGCATGAGATGGGATATCCAACTCCTTCCAAATCCAATCCTGATACCCTTCCGATAGCATGAGATGTGATATCCCAATGCTTCTACAAAACCTGAGACCCATACCATGGCATGAGATGTGATATCAAACTCCCGTCCTATACCATGAGACTTGATATCTCAATGCTTCTAATACCAAACCTGAGACCGGTCCAATAACATGAGATGTGATATCCAAATCCTTCCCCTTCCAAACCTTAGACCCTTCCTTTATCATGAGATGTGATATCCAAGTCCTTCCCATTCCATTCCTGAGACCCTTCCTATAGCATGAGATGTGATATCTCAATGCTTCTAATATTAAACCTGAGACCCTTCCTATAACATGAGATGTGATATCTCAATGCTTCTAATACCAAACCTGAGACCCTTCCTATAACATGAATTGTGATATCCAAATCCTTCCCATTCCAATCCCGAGACCCTTCCGATAGCAGAGATGTGATATCTCAATGCTTATACCAAACCTAAGACCCTTCCGATAGCATGAGATGTGATATCTCAATGCTTCTAATACCAAACCTGAGATCCTTCCAATAACATGAGATATGATGTCCAAATCCCTCCCCTTCCAAACCTTAGACCATCCCTTTAGCATGAGATTTGATATCCAACTCCTTCCCATTCCAATCCTGAGACCCTTCTGATGGCATGAGATGTGATATCTCAATGCCTCTAAAACCAAACCTGAGATCCTACCTCTAACATGAAATGTGATATCCAACTCCTTCCCCTTCCAACCCTGAGAGCCTTCCTATAGAATGAGATGTGATATCCAAGTCCTTCCCATTCCAATCCTGAGACCCTTCCTATAACATGAGATGTGATATCCAACTCCTTCCCATTCCAATCATGAGACCCTTCCTATAGCTTGAGATGTGATATCCAACTCCTTCTCATTTTAATTCTGAGACCCGTCCTATACCATGAGACTTGATACCTCAATGCTTCAAATACCAAACCTGAGACCGGACCTATAACATGAGATGTGATACCCAAATCCGTCCCCTTCCAAACCTTAGACCCTTCCTATAGCATTAGATGTGATATCTCATTGCTTCTAATACCAAACCTGAGACCCTTCCTATAACGAGATGGGATATCCAACTCCTTCCCATTCCAATCCTGAGACCCTTCAGATAGCAGAGATGTGATATCCAACTCCTTCCCATTCCAAACCTGAGACCCTTCCTATAGCATGAGATGTTATAATTTAATGCTTCTAAAACCAAACCTGAGAACCATCCTATAACCTGTGAAATCCAAATCCTTCCCTTTCCAAACCTGAGACCCTTCCGATAGCATGAGATGTGATATCTCAATGCTTCTAAAACCAAACATGAGAACCATCCTATAACATGAGATGTGAAATCCAAATCCTTCCCTTTCCAAACCTGAGACCCTTCCTATAGCTTGAGATGAAATATCAAACTCCTTCCCATTCCAATCCTGAGATAGCTTGAGATGTGATATCCAACTCCATCCCATTCCAATCCTGAGACCCTTCCGATAGCATGAGATGTGATAGCTCAATGCTTCTAATATCAAAACTGAGACCCTCCCAATAGTATGAGATGTGAATTCTAAGTCCTTCCCATTCCTATCCTGAGACCCTTCCGATAGCAGAGATGTGATATCTCAATGCTTATACCAAACCTGATGACCCTTCCTATGGCATTAGATGTGATATCCAACTCCTTCCCATTCCAATCCTGAGTTCCTTCCTATAGCATGAGATGTGATATCTCAATGCTTCTATCAAACCTGATACCCTTCCTTTAGCATGAGATGTGATATTCAACTCCTTCCCATTCCAATCCTGAGACCCTTCCTATAACATGAGACGTGATATCCAACTCCTTCCCATTCCAATCCTGAGACTCCTCCTATAGCATGAGATGTGATATCCAACTCCTTCCCATTCCAATCATGAGACCCTTCCTATAGCTTGAGATGTGATATCTCAATGCTTCTAATACCAAACCTGGGACCCGTCCTATAACATGAGATACGTCCTATAACATGAGATATGATATCCAAATCCTTCCCCTTCCAAACCTGAGACCCTTCCTTTAGCATGAGATGTGATATCCAAATCCTTCCCATTCCAATACTGAAACCCTTCCTATAGCATGAGATGTCATATCTCAATGTTTCTAATAGAAAACCTGAGACCCTTCCTATAGCAAGAGATGTGATATCCAATTCCTTCCCATTCCAATCTTGAGACCCTTCCTATAACATGAGATGTGATATCCAACTCCTACCCATTCCAACCTGAGACCCTTCCTGTAGCATGAGAAGGGATATCCAATTCCTTCCCAATTCAATCCTTAGACCCTTCCGATAGCAGAGATGTGATATCTCAATGCTTATACCAAACCTGAGACCCTTCCTTTAGCATGAGATGTGATATCCAAATCCTTCACATTCCAATCCTGAGACCCTTCCTATAGCATGAGATGTGATATCTCAATGCTTCTAATACAAAACCTGAGATCCTTCCTATAACATGAGATGTGATATCCAAGTCCTTCCCATTCCAATCCTGAGACCCTTCCTATAACATGAGATGTGATATCCAACTCCTTCTATTCCAACCTGAGACCCTTCCTATAGCATGAGATGGGATATCCAACTCCTTCCAAATCCAATCCTGATACCCTTCCGATAGCATGAGATGTGATATCCCAATGCTTCTACAAAACCTGAGAACCATACCATGGCATGAGATGTGATATCAAACTCCCGTCCTATACCATGAGACTTGATATCTCAATGCTTCTAATACCAAACCTGAGACCGGTCCAATAACATGAGATGTGATATCCAAATCCTTCCCCTTCCAATCCTGAGACCCTTCCGATAGCAGAGATGTGATATCTCAATGCTTATACCAAACCTGAGACCCTTCCGATAGCATGAGATGTGATATCTCAATGCTTCTAATACCAAACCTCAGATCCTTCCAATAACATGAGATGTGATGTCCAAATCCTTCCCCTTCCAAACCTTAGACCCTCCCTTTAGCATGAGATGTGATATCCAACTCCTTCCCATTCCAATCCCGAGACCCTTCTGATGGCATGAGATGTCATATCTCAATGCCTCTAATACCAAACCTGAGATCCTACCTCTAACATGAGATGTGATATCAAACTCCTTCCCATTCCAAACCTGAGACCCTTCCGATAGCATGAGATGTGATATTTCAATGCTTCTAAAACCAAACATGAGAACCATCCTATAACATGAGATGTGAAATCCAAATCATTCCCTTTCCAAACCTGAGGCCCTTCCTATAGCTTGAGATGTAATATCAAACTCCTTCCCATTCAATGTGATATCCAACTCCTTCCCATTCCAATCCTGGGACCCTTCCTATACCATGAGATGTGATATTTCAATGCTTCTAATACCAAACCTGAGACCCGTCCTAAAACATGAGATGTGAGATCCAAATCCTTCCCCTTCCAGACCTGAGACCTTTCCTTTAGCATGAGATGTGATATCCAACTCCTTCCCATTCCAAACCTGAGACCCTTCCCATAGCATGAGATGTGATATCAAACTCCCGTCCTATACCATGAGACTTGATATCTCAATGCTTCTAATACCAAACCTGAGACCGGTCCAATAACATGAGATGTGATATCCAAATCCTTCCCCTTCCAATCCTGAGACCCTTCCGATAGCAGAGATGTGATATCTCAATGCTTATACCAAACCTGAGACCCTTCCGATAGCATGAGATGTGATATCTCAATGCTTCTAATACCAAACCTCAGATCTTTCCAATAACATGAGATGTGATGTCCAAATCCTTCCCCTTCCAAACCTTAGACCCTCCCTTTAGCATGAGATGTGATATCCAACTCCTTCCCATTCCAATCCCGAGACCCTTCTGATGGCATGAGATGTCATATCTCAATGCCTCTAATACCAAACCTGAGATCCTACCTCTAACATGAGATGTGATATGAAACTCCTTCCCATTCCAAACCTGAGACCCTTCCGATAGCATGAGATGTGATATTTCAATGCTTCTAAAACCAAACATGAGAACCATCCTATAACATGAGATGTGAAATCCAAATCATTCCCTTTCCAAACCTGAGGCCCTTCCTATAGCTTGAGATGTAATATCAAACTCCTTCCCATTCAATGTGATATCCAACTCCTTCCCATTCCAATCCTGGGACCCTTCCTATACCATGAGATGTGATATTTCAATGCTTCTAATACCAAACCTGAGACCCGTCCTAAAACATGAGATGTGAGATCCAAATCCTTCCCCTTCCAGACCTGAGACCTTTCCTTTAGCATGAGATGTGATATCCAACTCCTTCCCATTCCAAACCTGAGACCCTTCCCATAGCATGAGATGTGATATCTCAATGCTTCTAAAACCAAACATGAGAACCATCCTATAACATGAGATGTGAAATCCAAATCCTTCCCTTTCCAAACCTGAGACCCTTCCTATAGCTTGAGATGAAATATCAAACTCCTTCCCATTCCAATCCTGAGATAGCTTGAGATGTGAGATCCAAATCCTTCCCCTTCCAAACCTGAGACCCGTCCTATAGCTTGATATGTGATATCAAACTCCTTCCCAATACAATCCTGAGATAGCTTGAGATGTGATATCCAACTCCATCCCATTCCAATCCTGAGACCCTTCCGATAGCATGAGATGTGATAGCTCAATGCTTCTAATATCAAAACTGAGACCCTCCCTATAGTATGAGATGTGAAATCTAAGTCCTCCCCATTCCTATCCTGAGACCCTTCCGATAGCAGATATGTGAAATCTCAATGCTTATACCGAACCTGATGACCCTTCCTTTAGCATGAGATGTGATATTCAACTCCTTCCCATTCCAATCCTGAGACCCTTCCTATAACATGAGACGTGATATCCAACTCCTTCCCATTCCAAACCTGAGACCTTTCCTTTAGCATATGTGATATCCAACTACTTCCCATTCCAATCCTGAGACCCTTCCGATAGCATGAGATGTGATATCCAACTCCTTCCAATTCCAATACTGAGACCCTCCCAATAGCATATGTGATATCTCAATGCTTCTAATATCAAAACTGAGACCCTCCCTATAACATGTGATGTGATATCCAACTCCTTCCCATTCCAATACTGAGACCCTTCCAATAGCATATGTGATATCTCAATGCTTCTAATATCAAAACTGAGACCCTCCCTATAACATGAGATGTGATATCCAACTCCTTCCCGTTCCAATCGAGACCCTTCCTATAATATGAGATGTGATATCTCTATGCTTCTAATACCAAACCTGAGGCCCTTCCCGTAGTATATGTGAAATCCAACTCCTTCCCATTCCAAACTTGTGACCCTTCCTGTAGCATGAAATGTGATTTTTCACCCCTTCCAATACCATACCCGAGACCATTCCCACAGTCTGAGATTTGAAATCTCATTTCTTCCAATACCAAACCTGAGACCTTTCCGATAGGATGTGATTTGATATCTCAGTGCTTCTAATACCAAACCTGAGACCCTCCCTATAACAAGAGATATCATATCCAACTCCTTCCCATTCCAATCCTGAGACTCTTCCTATAGCATGACATGTGATATCGAACTTCCCATTCAAATCCTGAGACTCAGACCTCCCCGTCTAACCTCACCACTCCTAGCTCCCGGATTGATAATGCACTCCTGCTGTGTCTTCTCTCCCTTCTTCTGCTTCCTTTCCTCTCTCCTTCCTCATGTGCCCTAGGTCAGGCTCCTTCTACACCTCCGCAAGGATTACTGATTTGTACCCCTCCCCACTCTCAACTCTCACTCAGTTAACACTCATCTGACATCTGCCATTTCCTAGAAGAACCCGACCTTGATGTCCTTGGTCTAACCGAGACATGGATGACGGCCAGCGCTGTCTCGAGCTCTGACACTTTCCTCCCTGATGACAAGTTCCTCTCCATGCCCAGATCCAACCGTTCTTGAGGGGGAGTATCCTTGATTCCTGTAGTAAATTGCTTTCCTTTGCAGGCCGACTCCTCTCACGAATGCCTTGTCTGCATGCATTCTCTCTTTCCTGGCCATTCTCTCACCGTGGCTATTTGCCTACCGCCTTCCTCTCTCAGTGGATGGACTTCTCCATCCTAGCCTCCTACCACTCAACTCCGCCTACTTGGAGAATTCAAAATGAACCTGTATGCTTCCTGACCTGGACTTTTACGAGATCTGCAACTCTTCATGTCTCTGGCCCTACACACTGCAGGGAATACTCAGGATTTTCTGATCTCAGACATCCCCCTATGTAACCCTCTCAACAATCCTCTCCCGTGGTGATCAAGTTCTCATCTCCAAAGAAGGCTAACTACCAGCTGTTCCTCCTCAGTGGAGTTCTCCCTTTCTGTCCCTGCTCTCTGCACCGTTTCACGTTGCAAACACTCGCTTCCCTGCTCTCTGGTTTACACGCTTTTCCTTCTTCCTTTCTGTGCTTGTTCTCTGCATCGTTTCGCGTTGCAGAGAACAACTCGCTTCCCAGCTCTCTGGTTTAGACGTGTGTTCCCTGCCTTCTCTCCTCTTCCCGCTGCCTTCAAATCAACAAATGAGCTTCAAAAGATACACGGTGCTCAGAATGCTTTATAACACCCATTATTCAAGATATAGCTGTAACCCGCTAGACGTATTGAAAAGTGCTAAAAACTAGCAAAAATAGCTAGAACATGTTCTTTCCTCGCGTTTTGGTAAATACGAATTCTGGTGGATTCCCATTTTGTACTCTGTTCGTGCATTTGTTCAGTCGAATCCTGATGTTTTTAACCACTCGTCACCCATACAAGGGGGGGATCAAAATCTACTGTTCACAGGCTGAATGTATACTGCTGAAATCGTCAATGCATTATCGGGTAAACCGACTGTTCTGGAAAGTGTATTTGCCATCTGTTATTCCAGTCAGCATGTTTTCATCGTCCCTTCTTGTTTCAAGGCTGCACTCCCGTGGTGATCACATTCTCCTCTCCAGAGCAGGCTAACTACCAGCTGCTCCTCCTCAGAGGCGTTCCACCTTTCTGTCCCTGCTCCCTGCACCGTTTCGCGTTGCATGTACTCGCTTCCCAGCTCTCTGGTTTAGATGCGTGTTCCCTGCCTTCTCTCCTCTTCCCACAGCCTTCCAATGAGCTCCACAAGATAGTATTCAGAATGCTTTATAAACCCATTATTCAACATCCAACTCCTTCCCATTCCAACCTGAGACCCTTCCTATAGCATGAGATGGGATATCCAACTCCTTCCAAATCCAATCCTGATACCCTTCCGATAGCATGAGATGTGATATCCCAATGCTTCTACCAAACCTGAGACCCATGCTATGGCATGAGATGTGATATCAAACTCCTTCCCCTTCCAAACCTTAGACCCTTCCTTTATCATGAGATGTGATATCCAACTCCTTCCCATTCCATCCCTGAGACCCTTCCGATATCATGAGATGTGATATCTCAATGCTTCTAATATCAAACTTGAGACCCTCCCTATAGCATGAGATGTGATATCCAAGTCCTTCCCATTCCAATCCTGAGACCCTTCCTATAGCATGAGATGTGATATCTCAATGCTTCTAATACCAAACCTGAGACCCTTCCTATAACATGAGATGGGAATATCCAACTCCTTCCCATTCCAATCCTGAGACCCTTCCGATAGCAGAGATGTGATATCTCAATGCTTATACCAAACCTGAGATCCTTCCTATAACATGAGATGTGATATCCAACTCCTTCCCATTCCAATCCTGAGACACTTCCTATAGCATGAGATGTGATATCTCACTGCTTATACCAAACCTGAGACCCTTCCTATAGCATGAGATGTGATATCCAACTCCTTCCCATTCCAATCCTGAGACCCTTCCTATAGCATGAGATGTGATATCTCAATGCTTCTAATATCAAACTTGAGACCCTCCCTATAGCATGAGATGTGATATCCAAGTCCTTCCGATTCCAATCCTGAGACACTTCCTATAGCATGAGATGTGATATCTCAATGCTTCTAATACCAAACCTGAGACTCTTCCTATAACATGAGATGGGATATCCAACTCCTTCCCATTCCAATCCTGAGACCCTTCCGATAGCATGAGATGTGATGTCTCAATGCTTCTAATACCAAACCTGAGATCCTTCCTATAACATGAGATGTGATATCCAACTCCTTCCCATTCCAATCCTGAGACCCTTACTATAGCATGAGATGTGATATCTCAATGCTTATACCAAACCTGAGACCCTTCCTATAGCATGAGATGTGATATCCAACTCCTTCCCATTCCAATCCTGAGACCCTTCCTATAGCATGAGATGTGATATCTCAATGCCTCTAATACCAAACCTGAGATCCTTCCTCTAACATGAAATGTGATATCGAACTCCTTCCCTTTCCAAACCTGAGAGCCTACCTATAGCATGAGATGTGATATCCAAGTCCTTCCCATTCCAATCCTTAGACCCTTTCTACAGCATGCAATATGATATCTCAATGATTCTAATAACAAACCTGAGACCCGTCCTATAACATGAGATGGGATATACAACACCTTCCCATTCCAATCCTGAGACACTTCCGATAGCAGAGATGTGATATCTCAATGCTTATACCAAACCTGAGACCCTTCCTATAACATGAGATGTGATATCCAACTCCTTCCCGTTTCAAACCTGAGACCCTTCCTATAGCATATGTGATATCCAACTCCTTCCCATTCCAAACATGAGACCCCTTCTATAGCAAGAATGTAATATCCAACTCCTTCCCATTCCAATCCTGAGACCATTCCTATAGCATGAGATGTGATATCTCAATGCTTCTAATACCAAACCTGAGATCCTTCCTATGACATGAGATGTGATACCCAATTCCTCCCCATTCCAAACCTGAGAACCTTCCTACAGCATGCAATGTGATATCTCAATGCTTCTAATACCAAACCTGAGACCAGTCCTATAACATGAGATTGGATATCCAACTCCTTCCCCTTCCAAACCTGAGACCCTTCCTATAGCATGAGATGTGATATCCAACTTCTTCCCATTCCAATCCTGAGACCCTTCCTATAACATGAGATGTGATGTCTCAATGCTTCTAATACCAAACCTGAGATCTTTCCTATAACATGAGATGTGATATCCAACTCCTTCCCATTCCAATCCTGAGACCCTTCCTATAGCATGAGATGTGCTATCTCAATGCTTATACCAAACCTGAGACCCTTCCTAAAGCTTGAGATGTGATATCCAACTCCTTCCCATTCCAATCCTGAGACCCTTCCTATAACATGAAATGTGATATCCAACTCCTTCCCATTCCAACCTGAGACCCTTCCTAAAGCTTGAGATGTGATATCCAACTCCTTCCCCTTCCAAACCTGAGACCCTTCCTAAAACTTGAGATGTGATATCCAAATCTTTCCCCTTCCAAACCTTAGACCCTTCCTTTATCATGAGATGTGATATCCAACTCCTTCCCATTCCAATCCTGAGACCCTTCCGATATCATGAGATTTGTTATCTCAATGCTTCTAATATCAAAATTGAGACCCGTCCTATAACATGAGATGTGATATCCAAATCTTTCCCCTTCCAAACCTTAGACCCTTCCTTTATCATGAGATGGGATATCCAACTCCTTCCCATTCCAATCCTGAGACCCTTCCGATAGCAGAGATGTGATATCTCAATGCTTATACCAATCCTGAGACCCTTCCTATGGCCTGAGATGTCATATACAACTCCTTCCCAATCCAATCCTGAGACCCTTCCTATATCATATGTGATATCTCAATGCTTATACCAAATCTGAGACCCTTCCTATAGCATGAGATGTGATATCCAACTCCTTCCCATTCCAATCCTGAGACCCTTCCTATAGCATGAGATGTGATGTCTCAATGCTTCTAATACCAAACCTGAGATCCTTCCTCTAACATGAGATGTGATATCCAACTCCTTCCCATTCCAATCCTGAGACCCTTCCTATAGCATGAAATGTGATGTCTCAATGCTTCTAATACCAAACCTGAGAACCTTCCTACAGCATGCGATGTGATATCTCAATGCTTCTAATACCAAACCTGAGACCAGTCCTATAACATGAGATTGGATATCCAACTCCTTCCCCTTCCAAACCTGAGACCCTTCCTATAGCATGAGATGTGATATCCAACTTCTTCCCATTCCAATCCTGAGACCCTTCCTATAACATGAGATGTGATGTCTCAATGCTTCTAATACCAAACCTGAGATCTTTCCTATAACATGAGATGTAATATCCAACTCCTTCCCATTCCAATCCTGAGACCCTTCCTATAGCATGAGATGTGCTATCGCAATGCTTATACCAAACCTGAGACCCTTCCTAAAGCTTGAGATGTGATATCCAACTCCTTCCCATTCCAATCCTGAGACCCTTCCTATAGCATGATATGTGATATCTCAATGCCTCTAATACCAAACCTGAGATCCTTCCTCTAACATGAAATGTGATATCGAACTCCTTCCCTTTCCAAACCTGAGAGACTACCTATAGCATGAGATGTGATATCCAAGTCCTTCCCATTCCAATCCTTAGACCCTTCCTACAGCATGCAATATGATATCTCAATGATTCTAATAACAAACCTGAGACCCGTCATATAACATGAGATGGGATATCCAACACCTTCCCATTCCAATCCTGAGACACTTCCGATAGCAGAGATGTGATATCTCAATGCTTATAACAAACCTGAGACCCTTCCTATAACATGAGATGTGATATCCAACTCCTTCCCGTTTCAAACCTGAGACCCTTCCTATAGCATATGTGATATCCAACTCCTTCCCATTCCAAACATGAGACCCTTCCTATAGCAAGAATGTAATATCCAACTCCTTCCCATTCCAATCCTGAGACCATTCCTATAGCATGAGATGTGATATCTCAATGCTTCTAATACCAAACCTGAGATCCTTCCTATGACATGAGATGTGATATCCAATTCCTCCCCATTCCAAACCTGAGAACCTTCCTACAGCATGCGATGTGATATCTCAATGCTTCTAATACCAAACCTGAGACCAGTCCTATAACATGAGATTGGATATCCAACTCCTTCCCCTTCCAAACCTGAGACCCTTCCTATAGCATGAGATGTGATATCCAACTTCTTCCCATTCCAATCCTGAGACCCTTCCTATAACATGAGATGTGATGTCTCAATGCTTCTAATACCAAACCTGAGATCTTTCCTATAACATGAGATGTGATATCCAACTCCTTCCCATTCCAATCCTGAGACCCTTCCTATAGCATGAGATGTGCTATCTTAATGCTTATACCAAACCTGAGACCCTTCCTAAAGCTTGAGATGTGATATCCAACTCCTTCCCATTCCAATCCTGAGACCCTTCCTATAACATGAAATGTGATATTCAACTCCTTCCCATTCCAACCTGAGACCCTTCCTATAGCATGAGATGGGATATCCAACTCCTTCCAAATACAATACTGATACCCTTCCAATAGCATGAGATGTGATATCCCAATGCTTCTACCAAACCTGAGAACCATACTATGGCATGAGATGTGATATCAAACTCCTTCCCATTCCAATCCTGAGACTCTTCCTATAGCTTGAGATGTGATATCAGAAATCCTTCCCATTCCAATTCTGAGACCCTTCCTATACCATGAGACTTGATATCTCAATGCTTCTAATACCAAACCTGAGACCCGTCCTATAACATGAGATGTGATATCCAAATCTTTCCCCTTCCAAACCTTAGACCCTTCCTTTATCATGAGATGTGATATCCAACTCCTTCCCATTCCAATCCTGAGACCCTTCCGATATCATGAGATTTGTTATCTCAATGCTTCTAATATCAAAATTGAGACCCGTCCTATAACATGAGATGTGATATCCAAATCTTTCCCCTTCCAAACCTTAGACCCTTCCTTTATCATGAGATGGGATATCCAACTCCTTCCCATTCCAATCCTGAGACCCTTCCGATAGCAGAGATGTGATATCTCAATGCTTATACCAATCCTGAGACTCTTCCTATGGCCTGAGATGTCATATACAACTCCTTCCCAATCCAATCCTGAGACCCTTCCTATAGCATGAGATGTGAAATCTCAATGCTTATACCAAATCTGAGACCCTTCCTATAGCATGAGATGTGATATCCAACTCCTTCCCATTCCAATCCTGAGACCCTTCCTATAGCATGAGATGTGATGTCTCAATGCTTCTAATACCAAACCTGAGATCCTTCCTATAACATGAGATGTGATATCCAACTCCTTCCCATTCCAATCCTGAGACACTTCCTATAGCATGAGATGTGATGTCTCAATGCTTCTAATACCAAACCTGAGAACCTTCCTACAGCATGCGATGTGATATCTCAATGCTTCTAATACCAAACCTGAGACCAGTCCTATAACATGAGATTGGATATCCAACTCCTTCCCCTTCCAAACCTGAGACCCTTCCTATAGCATGAGATGTGATATCCAACTTCTTCCCATTCCAATCCTGAGACCCTTCCTATAACATGAGATGTGATGTCTCAATGCTTCTAATACCAAACCCGAGATCTTTCCTATAACATGAGATGTAATATCCAACTCCTTCCCATTCCAATCCTGAGACCCTTCCTATAGCATGAGATGTGCTATCTCAATGCTTATACCAAACCTGAGACCCTTCCTAAAGCTTGAGATGTGATATCCAACTCCTTCCCATTCCAATCCTGAGACCCTTCCTATAGCATGATATGTGATATCTCAAGGCCTCTTATACCAAACCTGAGATCCTTCCTCTAACATGAAATGTGATATCCAACTCCTTCCCCTTCCAAACCTGAGAGCCTTCCTATAGCATGAGATATGATATCCAAGTCCTTCCCATTCCAATCCTGAGACCCTTCCTATAACATGAAATGTGATATCCAACTCCTTCCCTTTCCAACCTGAGACCCTTCCTATAGCATGATATGGGATATCCAACTCCTTCCAAATCCAATACTGATACCCTTCCAATAGCATGAGATGTGATATCCCAATGCTTCTACCAAACCTGAGACCCATACTATGGCATGAGATGTGATATCAAACTCCTTCCCATTCCAATCTTGAGACTCTTCCTATAGCTTGAGATGTGATATCCAACTCCTTCCCATTCCAATTCTGAGACCCTTCCTATGCCATGAGACTTGATATCTCAATGCTTCTAATACCAAACCTGAGACCCGTCCTATAACATGAGATGTGATATCCAAATCTTTCCCCTTCCAAACCTTAGACCCTTCCTTTATCATGAGATGTGATATCCAACTCCTTCCCATTCCAATCCTGAGACCCTTCCGATATCATGAGATTTGTTATCTCAATGCTTCTAATATCAAACTTGAGACCCTCCCTATAGCATGAGATGTGACATCCAAGTCCTCCCCATTCCAATCCTGAGACCCTTCCTATAGCATGAGATGTGATATCTCAATTCTTCTAATACCAAACCTGAGACCCTTCCTATAACATGAGATGGGATATCCAACTCCTTCCCATTCCAATCCTGAGACCCTTCCGATAGCAGAGATGTGATATCTCAATGCTTATACCAATCCTGAGACCCTTCCTATGGCCTGAGATGTCATATACAACTCCTTCCCAATCCAATCCTGAGACCCTTCCTATAGCATGAGATGTGATATCTCAATGCTTATACCAAATCTGAGACCCTTCCTATAGCATGAGATGTGATATCCAACTCCTTCCCATTCCAATCCTGAGACCCTTCCTATAGCATGATATGTGATATCTCAAGGCCTCTTATACCAAACCTGAGATCCTTCCTCTAACATGAAATGTGATATCCAACTCCTTCCCCTTCCAAACCTGAGAGCCTTCCTATAGCATGAGATATGATATCCAAGTCCTTCCCATTCCAATCCTGAGACCCTTCCTATAACATGAAATGTGATATCCAACTCCTTCCCTTTCCAACCTGAGACCCTTCCTATAGCATGAGATGGGATATCCAACTCCTTCCAAATCCAATACTGATACCCTTCCAATAGCATGAGATGTGATATCCCAATGCTTCTACCAAACCTGAGACCCATACTATGGCATGAGATGTGATATCAAACTCCTTCCCATTCCAATCTTGAGACTCTTCCTATAGCTTGAGATGTGATATCCAACTCCTTCCCATTTCAATTCTGAGACCCTTCCTATGCCATGAGACTTGATATCTCAATGCTTCTAATACCAAATCTGAGACCCGTCCTATAACATGAGATGTGATATCCAAATCTTTCCCCTTCCAAACCTTAGACCCTTCCTTTATCATGAGATGTGATATCCAACTCCTTCCCATTCCAATCCTGAGACCCTTCCGATATCATGAGATTTGTTATCTCAATGCTTCTAATATCAAACTTGAGACCCTCCCTATAGCATGAGATGTGACATCCAAGTCCTCCCCATTCCAATCCTGAGACCCTTCCTATAGCATGAGATGTGATATCTCAATTCTTCTAATACCAAACCTGAGACCCTTCCTATAACATGAGATGGGATATCCAACTCCTTCCCATTCCAATCCTGAGACCCTTCCGATAGCAGAGATGTGATATCTCAATGCTTATACCAATCCTGAGACCCTTCCTATGGCCTGAGATGTCATATACAACTCCTTCCCAATCCAATCCTGAGACCCTTCCTATAGCATGAGATGTGATATCTCAATGCTTATACCAAATCTGAGACCCTTCCTATAGCATGAGATGTGATATCCAACTCCTTCCCATTCCAATCCTGAGACCCTTCCTATAGCATGAGATGTGATGTCTCAATGCTTCTAATACCAAACCTGAGATCCTTCCTATAACATGAGATGTGATATCCAACTCCTTCCCATTCCAATCCTGAGACCCTTCCTATAGCATGAGATGTGATGTCTCAATGCTTCTAATACCAAACCTGAGAACCTTCCTACAGCATGCGATGTGATATCTCAATGCTTCTAATACCAAACCTGAGACCAGTCCTATAACATGAGATTGGATATCCAACTCCTTCCCCTTCCAAACCTGAGACCCTTCCTATAGCATGAGATGTCATATCCAACTTCTTCCCATTCCAATCCTGAGACCCTTCCTATAACATGAGATGTGATGTCTCAATGCTTCTAATACCAAACCTGAGACCCTTCCTAAAGCTTGAGATGTGATATCCAACTCCTTCCCATTCCAATCCTGAGACCCTTCCTATAGCATGAGATGTGATATCTCAAGGCCTCTTATACCAAACCTGAGATCCTTCCTCTAACATGAAATGTGATATCCAACTCCTTCCCCTTCCAAACCTGAGAGCCTTCCTATAGCATGAGATATGATATCCAAGTCCTTCCCATTCCAATCCTGAGACCCTTCCTATAACATGAAATGTGATATCCAACTCCTTCCCTTTCCAACCTGAGACCCTTCCTATAGCATGAGATGGGATATCCAACTCCTTCCAAATCCAATACTGATACCCTTCCAATAGCATGAGATGTGATATCCCAATGCTTCTACCAAACCTGAGACCCATACTATGGCATGAGATGTGATATCAAACTCCTTCCCATTCCAATCTTGAGACTCTTCCTATAGCTTGAGATGTGATATCCAACTCCTTCCCATTCCAATTCTGAGACCCTTCCTATGCCATGAGACTTGATATCTCAATGCTTCTAATACCAAACCTGAGACCCGTCCTATAACATGAGATGTGATATCCAAATCTTTCCCCTTCCAAACCTTAGACCCTTCCTTTATCATGAGATGGATGTGATATCCAACTCCTTCCCATTCCAATCCTGAGACCCTTCCGATATCATGAGATTTGTTATCTCAATGCTTCTAATATCAAACTTGAGACCCTCCCTATAGCATGAGATGTGAAATCCAAGTCCTCCCCATTCCAATCCTGAGACCCTTCCTATAGCATGAGATGTGATATCTCAATGCTTCTAATACCAAACCTGAGACCCTTCCTATAACATGAGATGGGATATCCAACTCCTTCCCATTCCAATCCTGAGACCCTTCCGATAGCAGAGATGTGATATCTCAATGCTTATACCAATCCTGAGACCCTTCCTATGGCCTGAGATGTCATATACAACTCCTTCCCAATCCAATCCTGAGACCCTTCCTATAGCATGAGATGTGATATCTCAATGCTTATACCAAATCTGAGACCCTTCCTATAGCATGAGATGTGATATCCAACTCCTTCCCATTCCAATCCTGAGACCCTTCCTATAGCATGAGATGTGATGTCTCAATGCTTCTAATACCAAACCTGAGATCCTTCCTATAACATTAGTTGTGATATCCAACTCCTTCCCATTCCAATCCTGAGACCCTTCCTATAGCATGAGATGTGATGTCTCAATGCTTCTAATACCAAACCTGAGAACCTTCCTACAGCATGCGATGTGATATCTCAATGCTTCTAATACCAAACCTGAGACCAGTCCTATAACATGAGATTGGATATCCAACTCCTTCCCCTTCCAAACCTGAGACCCTTCCTATAGCATGATATGTCATATCCAACTTCTTCCCATTCCAATCCTGAGACCCTTCCTATAACATGAGATGTGATGTCTCAATGCTTCTAATACCAAACCGGAGATCTTTCCTATAACATGAGATGTGATATCCAACTCCTTCCCATTCCAATCCTGAGACCCTTCCTATAGCATGAGATGTGCTATCTCAATGCTTATACCAAACCTGAGACCCTTACTAAAGCTTGAGATGTGATATCCAACTCCTTCCCATTCCAATCCTGAGACCCTTCCTATAGCATGAGATGTGATATCTCAAGGCCTCTAATACCAAACCTGAGATCCTTCCTCTAACATGAAATGTGATATCCAACTCCTTCCCCTTCCAAACCTGAGAGCCTTCCTATAGCATGAGATATGATATCCAAGTCCTTCTCATTCCAATCCTGAGACCCTTCCTATAACATGAAATGTGATATCCAACTCCTTCCCATTCCAACCTGAGACCCTTCCTATAGCATGAGATGGGATATCCAACTCCTTCCAAATCCAATACTGATACCCTTCCAATAGCATGAGATGTGATATCCCAATGCTTCTACCAAACCCGAGACCCATACTATGGCATGAGATGTGATATCAAACTCATTCCCATTCCAATCCTGAGACTCTTCCTATAGCTTGAGATGTGATATCCAACTCCTTCCCATTCCAATTCTGAGACCCTTCCTATGCCATGAGACTTGATATCTCAATGCTTCTAATACCAAACCTGAGACCCGTCCTATAACATAAAATGTGATATCCAAATCTTTCCCCTTCCAAACCTTAGACCCTTCCTTTATCATGAGATGTGATATCCAACTCCTTCCAATTCCAATCCTGAGACCCTTCCGATATCATGAGATTTGTTATCTCAATGCTTCTAATATCAAACTTGAGACCCTCCCTATAGCATGAGATGTGACATCCAAGTCCTCCCCATTCCAATCCTGAGACCCTTCCTATAGCATGAGATGTGATATCTCAATGCTTCTAATACCAAACCTGAGACCCTTCCTATAACATGAGATGGGATATCGAACTCCTTCCCATTCCAATCCTGAGACCCTTCCGATAGCAGAGATGTGATATCTCAATGCTTATACCAATCCTGAGACCCTTCCTATGGCCTGAGATGTCATATACAACTCCTTCCCAATCCAATCCTGAGACCCTTCCTATAGCATGAGATGTGATATCTCAATGCTTATACCAAATCTGAGACCCTTCCTATAGCATGAGATGGGATATCCAACTCCTTCCAAATCCAATACTGATACCCTTCCAATAGCATGAGATGTGATATCCCAATGCTTCTACCAAACCTGAGACCCATACTATAGCATGAGATGGGATATCCAACTCCTTCCAAATCCAATACTGATACCCTTCCAATAGCATGTGATGTGATATCCCAATGCTTCTACCAAACCTGAGACCCATACTATGGCATGAGATGTGATATCAAACTCATTCCCATTCCAATCCTGAGACTCTTCCTATAGCTTGAGATGTGATATCCAACTCCTTCCCATTCCAATTCCGAGACCCTTCCTATGCCATGAGACTTGATATCTCAATGCTTCTAATACCAAACCTGAGACCCGTCCTATAACATGAGATGTGATATCCAAATCTTTCCCCTTCCAAACCTTAGACCCTTCCATTATCATGAGATGTGATATCCAACTCCTTCCCATTCCAATCCTGAGACCCTTCCGATATCATGAGATTTGTTATCTCAATGCTTCTAATATCAAACTTGAGACCCTCCCTATAGCATGAGATGTGACATCCAAGTCCTCCTCATTCCAATCCTGAGACCCTTCCTATAGCATGAGATGTGATATCTCAATGCTTCTAATACCAAACCTGAGACCCTTCCTATAACATGAGATGTGATTTCCAAATCCTTCCCCTTCCAAACCTGAGACCCTCCCTTTAGCATGAGATGTGATATACAACTCCTTCCCATTCCAATCCTGAGACCCTTCCTATAGCATGAGATGTGATATCTCAATGCTTCTACCAAACCTGAGACCCATACTATAGCATGAGATGGGATATCCAACTCCTTCCAAATCCAATACTGATACCCTTCCATTAGCATGTGATGTGATATCCCAATGCTTCTACCAAACCTGAGACCCATACTATGGCATGAGATGTGATATCAAACTCATTCCCCTTCCAAACCTGAGACCCTTCCTATAGCATGATATGTCATATCCAACTTCTTCCCATTCCAATCCTGAGACCCTTCCTATAACATGAGATGTGATGTCTCAATGCTTCTAATACCAAACCGGAGATCTTTCCTATAACATGAGATGTGATATCCAACTCCTTCCCATTCCAATCCTGAGACCCTTCCTATAGCATGAGATGTGCTATCTCAATGCTTATACCAAACCTGAGACCCTTACTAAAGCTTGAGATGTGATATCCAACTCCTTCCCATTCCAATCCTGAGACCCTTCCTATAGCATGAGATGTGATATCTCAAGGCCTCTAATACCAAACCTGAGATCCTTCCTCTAACATGAAATGTGATATCCAACTCCTTCCCCTTCCAAACCTGAGAGCCTTCCTATAGCATGAGATATGATATCCAAGTCCTTCTCATTCCAATCCTGAGACCCTTCCTATAACATGAAATGTGATATCCAACTCCTTCCCATTCCAACCTGAGACCCTTCCTATAGCATGAGATGGGATATCCAACTCCTTCCAAATCCAATACTGATACCCTTCCAATAGCATGAGATGTGATATCCCAATGCCTCTACCAAACCCGAGACCCATACTATGGCATGAGATGTGATATCAAACTCATTCCCATTCCAATCCTGAGACTCTTCCTATAGCTTGAGATGTGATATCCAACTCCTTCCCATTCCAATTCTGAGACCCTTCCTATGCCATGAGACTTGATATCTCAATGCTTCTAATACCAAACCTGAGACCCGTCCTATAACATAAAATGTGATATCCAAATCTTTCCCCTTCCAAACCTTAGACCCTTCCTTTATCATGAGATGTGATATCCAACTCCTTCCAATTCCAATCCTGAGACCCTTCCGATATCATGAGATTTGTTATCTCAATGCTTCTAATATCAAACTTGAGACCCTCCCTATAGCATGAGATGTGACATCCAAGTCCTCCCCATTCCAATCCTGAGACCCTTCCTATAGCATGAGATGTGATATCTCAATGCTTCTAATACCAAACCTGAGACCCTTCCTATAACATGAGATGGGATATCGAACTCCTTCCCATTCCAATCCTGAGACCCTTCCGATAGCAGAGATGTGATATCTCAATGCTTATACCAATCCTGAGACCCTTCCTATGGCCTGAGATGTCATATACAACTCCTTCCCAATCCAATCCTGAGACCCTTCCTATAGCATGAGATGTGATATCTCAATGCTTATACCAAATCTGAGACCCTTCCTATAGCATGAGATGGGATATCCAACTCCTTCCAAATCCAATACTGATACCCTTCCAATAGCATGAGATGTGATATCCCAATGCTTCTACCAAACCTGAGACCCATACTATAGCATGAGATGGGATATCCAACTCCTTCCAAATCCAATACTGATACCCTTCCAATAGCATGTGATGTGATATCCCAATGCTTCTACCAAACCTGAGACCCATACTATGGCATGAGATGTGATATCAAACTCATTCCCATTCCAATCCTGAGACTCTTCCTATAGCTTGAGATGTGATATCCAACTCCTTCCCATTCCAATTCCGAGACCCTTCCTATGCCATGAGACTTGATATCTCAATGCTTCTAATACCAAACCTGAGACCCGTCCTATAACATGAGATGTGATATCCAAATCTTTCCCCTTCCAAACCTTAGACCCTTCCATTATCATGAGATGTGATATCCAACTCCTTCCCATTCCAATCCTGAGACCCTTCCGATATCATGAGATTTGTTATCTCAATGCTTCTAATATCAAACTTGAGACCCTCCCTATAGCATGAGATGTGACATCCAAGTCCTCCTCATTCCAATCCTGAGACCCTTCCTATAGCATGAGATGTGATATCTCAATGCTTCTAATACCAAACCTGAGACCCTTCCTATAACATGAGATGTGATTTCCAAATCCTTCCCCTTCCAAACCTGAGACCCTCCCTTTAGCATGAGATGTGATATACAACTCCTTCCCATTCCAATCCTGAGACCCTTCTGATAGCATGAGATGTGATATCTCAATGCCTCTAATACCAAACCTGAGATCCTATCTCTAACATGAAATGTGATATCCATCTCCTTCCCTTTCCAAACCTGAGACCCTGCCTATAGCATGAGATGTGATATCCAAGTCCTTCCCATTCCAATCCTGAGACCCTTCCTATAGCATGTGATGTGATATCTCAATGCTTATACCAAACCTGAGACCCTTCCTATGGCATGAGATGTCATATACAACTCCTTCCCATTCCAATCCTGAGACCCTTCCTATAACATGAGATGTGATGTCTCAATGCTTCTAATACCAAACCTGAGATATTTCCTATAATATGAGATGTGATATCCAACTCCTTCCCATTCCAATCCTGAGACCCTTCCTATAGCATGAGATGTGATATCTCAATGCTTATACCAAACCTGAGACCCTTCCTATAGCTTGAGATGTGATATCCAACTCCTTCCCATTCCAATCCAGAGACCCTTCCTATAGCATGAGATGTGATATCTCAAGGCCTCTAATACCAAACCTGAGATCCTTCCGCTAACATGAAATGTGATATCCAACTCCTTCCCCTTCCAAACCTGAGAGCCTTCCTATAGCATGAGATATGATATCCAAGTCCTTCCCATTCCAATCCTGAGACCCTTCCTATAACATGAAATGTGATATCCAACTCCTTCCCTTTCCAACCTGAGACCCTTCCTATAGCATGATATGGGATATCCAACTCCTTCCAAATCCAATACTGATACCCTTCCAATAGCATGAGATGTGATATCCCAATGCTTCTACCAAACCTGAGACCCATACTATGGCATGAGATGTGATATCAAACTCCTTCCCATTCCAATCTTGAGACTCTTCCTATAGCTTGAGATGTGATATCCAACTCCTTCCCATTCCAATTCTGAGACCCTTCCTATGCCATGAGACTTGATATCTCAATGCTTCTAATACCAAACCTGAGACCCGTCCTATAACATGAGATGTGATATCCAAATCTTTCCCCTTCCAAACCTTAGACCCTTCCTTTATCATGAGATGTGATATCCAACTCCTTCCCATTCCAATCCTGAGACCCTTCCGATATCATGAGATTTGTTATCTCAATGCTTCTAATATCAAACTTGAGACCCTCCCTATAGCATGAGATGTGACATCCAAGTCCTCCCCATTCCAATCCTGAGACCCTTCCTATAGCATGAGATGTGATATCTCAATTCTTCTAATACCAAACCTGAGACCCTTCCTATAACATGAGATGGGATATCCAACTCCTTCCCATTCCAATCCTGAGACCCTTCCGATAGCAGAGATGTGATATCTCAATGCTTATACCAATCCTGAGACCCTTCCTATGGCCTGAGATGTCATATACAACTCCTTCCCAATCCAATCCTGAGACCCTTCCTATAGCATGAGATGTGATATCTCAATGCTTATACCAAATCTGAGACCCTTCCTATAGCATGAGATGTGATATCCAACTCCTTCCCATTCCAATCCTGAGACCCTTCCTATAGCATGATATGTGATATCTCAAGGCCTCTTATACCAAACCTGAGATCCTTCCTCTAACATGAAATGTGATATCCAACTCCTTCCCCTTCCAAACCTGAGAGCCTTCCTATAGCATGAGATATGATATCCAAGTCCTTCCCATTCCAATCCTGAGACCCTTCCTATAACATGAAATGTGATATCCAACTCCTTCCCTTTCCAACCTGAGACCCTTCCTATAGCATGAGATGGGATATCCAACTCCTTCCAAATCCAATACTGATACCCTTCCAATAGCATGAGATGTGATATCCCAATGCTTCTACCAAACCTGAGACCCATACTATGGCATGAGATGTGATATCAAACTCCTTCCCATTCCAATCTTGAGACTCTTCCTATAGCTTGAGATGTGATATCCAACTCCTTCCCATTTCAATTCTGAGACCCTTCCTATGCCATGAGACTTGATATCTCAATGCTTCTAATACCAAATCTGAGACCCGTCCTATAACATGAGATGTGATATCCAAATCTTTCCCCTTCCAAACCTTAGACCCTTCCTTTATCATGAGATGTGATATCCAACTCCTTCCCATTCCAATCCTGAGACCCTTCCGATATCATGAGATTTGTTATCTCAATGCTTCTAATATCAAACTTGAGACCCTCCCTATAGCATGAGATGTGACATCCAAGTCCTCCCCATTCCAATCCTGAGACCCTTCCTATAGCATGAGATGTGATATCTCAATTCTTCTAATACCAAACCTGAGACCCTTCCTATAACATGAGATGGGATATCCAACTCCTTCCCATTCCAATCCTGAGACCCTTCCGATAGCAGAGATGTGATATCTCAATGCTTATACCAATCCTGAGACCCTTCCTATGGCCTGAGATGTCATATACAACTCCTTCCCAATCCAATCCTGAGACCCTTCCTATAGCATGAGATGTGATATCTCAATGCTTATACCAAATCTGAGACCCTTCCTATAGCATGAGATGTGATATCCAACTCCTTCCCATTCCAATCCTGAGACCCTTCCTATAGCATGAGATGTGATGTCTCAATGCTTCTAATACCAAACCTGAGATCCTTCCTATAACATGAGATGTGATATCCAACTCCTTCCCATTCCAATCCTGAGACCCTTCCTATAGCATGAGATGTGATGTCTCAATGCTTCTAATACCAAACCTGAGAACCTTCCTACAGCATGCGATGTGATATCTCAATGCTTCTAATACCAAACCTGAGACCAGTCCTATAACATGAGATTGGATATCCAACTCCTTCCCCTTCCAAACCTGAGACCCTTCCTATAGCATGAGATGTCATATCCAACTTCTTCCCATTCCAATCCTGAGACCCTTCCTATAACATGAGATGTGATGTCTCAATGCTTCTAATACCAAACCTGAGACCCTTCCTAAAGCTTGAGATGTGATATCCAACTCCTTCCCATTCCAATCCTGAGACCCTTCCTATAGCATGAGATGTGATATCTCAAGGCCTCTTATACCAAACCTGAGATCCTTCCTCTAACATGAAATGTGATATCCAACTCCTTCCCCTTCCAAACCTGAGAGCCTTCCTATAGCATGAGATATGATATCCAAGTCCTTCCCATTCCAATCCTGAGACCCTTCCTATAACATGAAATGTGATATCCAACTCCTTCCCTTTCCAACCTGAGACCCTTCCTATAGCATGAGATGGGATATCCAACTCCTTCCAAATCCAATACTGATACCCTTCCAATAGCATGAGATGTGATATCCCAATGCTTCTACCAAACCTGAGACCCATACTATGGCATGAGATGTGATATCAAACTCCTTCCCATTCCAATCTTGAGACTCTTCCTATAGCTTGAGATGTGATATCCAACTCCTTCCCATTCCAATTCTGAGACCCTTCCTATGCCATGAGACTTGATATCTCAATGCTTCTAATACCAAACCTGAGACCCGTCCTATAACATGAGATGTGATATCCAAATCTTTCCCCTTCCAAACCTTAGACCCTTCCTTTATCATGAGATGGATGTGATATCCAACTCCTTCCCATTCCAA
The DNA here is from genome assembly GCF_040938575.1 of Ambystoma mexicanum. Taxonomy (NCBI): domain Eukaryota; kingdom Metazoa; phylum Chordata; class Amphibia; order Caudata; family Ambystomatidae; genus Ambystoma; species Ambystoma mexicanum. The sequence continues at coordinate 1,500,888,372 of NC_090923.1, read as the reverse complement.
TCCTGAGACCCTTCCGATATCATGAGATTTGTTATCTCAATGCTTCTAATATCAAACTTGAGACCCTCCCTATAGCATGAGATGTGACATCCAAGTCCTCCCCATTCCAATCCTGAGACCCTTCCTATAGCATGAGATGTGATATCTCAATGCTTCTAATACCAAACCTGAGACCCTTCCTATAACATGAGATGGGATATCCAACTCCTTCCCATTCCAATCCTGAGACCCTTCCGATAGCAGAGATGTGATATCTCAATGCTTATACCAATCCTGAGACCCTTCCTATGGCCTGAGATGTCATATACAACTCCTTCCCAATCCAATCCTGAGACCCTTCCTATAGCATGAGATGTGATATCTCAATGCTTATACCAAATCTGAGACCCTTCCTATAGCATGAGATGTGATATCCAACTCCTTCCCATTCCAATCCTGAGACCCTTCCTATAGCATGAGATGTGATGTCTCAATGCTTCTAATACCAAACCTGAGATCCTTCCTATAACATTAGTTGTGATATCCAACTCCTTCCCATTCCAATCCTGAGACCCTTCCTATAGCATGAGATGTGATGTCTCAATGCTTCTAATACCAAACCTGAGAACCTTCCTACAGCATGCGATGTGATATCTCAATGCTTCTAATACCAAACCTGAGACCAGTCCTATAACATGAGATTGGATATCCAACTCCTTCCCCTTCCAAACCTGAGACCCTTCCTATAGCATGATATGTCATATCCAACTTCTTCCCATTCCAATCCTGAGACCCTTCCTATAACATGAGATGTGATGTCTCAATGCTTCTAATACCAAACCGGAGATCTTTCCTATAACATGAGATGTGATATCCAACTCCTTCCCATTCCAATCCTGAGACCCTTCCTATAGCATGAGATGTGCTATCTCAATGCTTATACCAAACCTGAGACCCTTACTAAAGCTTGAGATGTGATATCCAACTCCTTCCCATTCCAATCCTGAGACCCTTCCTATAGCATGAGATGTGATATCTCAAGGCCTCTAATACCAAACCTGAGATCCTTCCTCTAACATGAAATGTGATATCCAACTCCTTCCCCTTCCAAACCTGAGAGCCTTCCTATAGCATGAGATATGATATCCAAGTCCTTCTCATTCCAATCCTGAGACCCTTCCTATAACATGAAATGTGATATCCAACTCCTTCCGATTCCAACCTGAGACCCTTCCTATAGCATGAGATGGGATATCCAACTCCTTCCAAATCCAATACTGATACCCTTCCAATAGCATGAGATGTGATATCCCAATGCTTCTACCAAACCCGAGACCCATACTATGGCATGAGATGTGATATCAAACTCATTCCCATTCCAATCCTGAGACTCTTCCTATAGCTTGAGATGTGATATCCAACTCCTTCCCATTCCAATTCTGAGACCCTTCCTATGCCATGAGACTTGATATCTCAATGCTTCTAATACCAAACCTGAGACCCGTCCTATAACATAAAATGTGATATCCAAATCTTTCCCCTTCCAAACCTTAGACCCTTCCTTTATCATGAGATGTGATATCCAACTCCTTCCAATTCCAATCCTGAGACCCTTCCGATATCATGAGATTTGTTATCTCAATGCTTCTAATATCAAACTTGAGACCCTCCCTATAGCATGAGATGTGACATCCAAGTCCTCCCCATTCCAATCCTGAGACCCTTCCTATAGCATGAGATGTGATATCTCAATGCTTCTAATACCAAACCTGAGACCCTTCCTATAACATGAGATGGGATATCGAACTCCTTCCCATTCCAATCCTGAGACCCTTCCGATAGCAGAGATGTGATATCTCAATGCTTATACCAATCCTGAGACCCTTCCTATGGCCTGAGATGTCATATACAACTCCTTCCCAATCCAATCCTGAGACCCTTCCTATAGCATGAGATGTGATATCTCAATGCTTATACCAAATCTGAGACCCTTCCTATAGCATGAGATGGGATATCCAACTCCTTCCAAATCCAATACTGATACCCTTCCAATAGCATGAGATGTGATATCCCAATGCTTCTACCAAACCTGAGACCCATACTATAGCATGAGATGGGATATCCAACTCCTTCCAAATCCAATACTGATACCCTTCCAATAGCATGTGATGTGATATCCCAATGCTTCTACCAAACCTGAGACCCATACTATGGCATGAGATGTGATATCAAACTCATTCCCATTCCAATCCTGAGACTCTTCCTATAGCTTGAGATGTGATATCCAACTCCTTCCCATTCCAATTCCGAGACCCTTCCTATGCCATGAGACTTGATATCTCAATGCTTCTAATACCAAACCTGAGACCCGTCCTATAACATGAGATGTGATATCCAAATCTTTCCCCTTCCAAACCTTAGACCCTTCCATTATCATGAGATGTGATATCCAACTCCTTCCCATTCCAATCCTGAGACCCTTCCGATATCATGAGATTTGTTATCTCAATGCTTCTAATATCAAACTTGAGACCCTCCCTATAGCATGAGATGTGACATCCAAGTCCTCCTCATTCCAATCCTGAGACCCTTCCTATAGCATGAGATGTGATATCTCAATGCTTCTAATACCAAACCTGAGACCCTTCCTATAACATGAGATGTGATTTCCAAATCCTTCCCCTTCCAAACCTGAGACCCTCCCTTTAGCATGAGATGTGATATACAACTCCTTCCCATTCCAATCCTGAGACCCTTCCTATAGCATGAGATGTGATATCTCAATGCTTATACCAAATCTGAGACCCTTCCTATAGCATGAGATGGGATATCCAACTCCTTCCAAATCCAATACTGATACCCTTCCAATAGCATGAGATGTGATATCCCAATGCTTCTACCAAACCTGAGACCCATACTATAGCATGAGATGGGATATCCAACTCCTTCCAAATCCAATACTGATACCCTTCCATTAGCATGTGATGTGATATCCCAATGCTTCTACCAAACCTGAGACCCATACTATGGCATGAGATGTGATATCAAACTCATTCCCCTTCCAAACCTGAGACCCTTCCTATAGCATGATATGTCATATCCAACTTCTTCCCATTCCAATCCTGAGACCCTTCCTATAACATGAGATGTGATGTCTCAATGCTTCTAATACCAAACCGGAGATCTTTCCTATAACATGAGATGTGATATCCAACTCCTTCCCATTCCAATCCTGAGACCCTTCCTATAGCATGAGATGTGCTATCTCAATGCTTATACCAAACCTGAGACCCTTACTAAAGCTTGAGATGTGATATCCAACTCCTTCCCATTCCAATCCTGAGACCCTTCCTATAGCATGAGATGTGATATCTCAAGGCCTCTAATACCAAACCTGAGATCCTTCCTCTAACATGAAATGTGATATCCAACTCCTTCCCCTTCCAAACCTGAGAGCCTTCCTATAGCATGAGATATGATATCCAAGTCCTTCTCATTCCAATCCTGAGACCCTTCCTATAACATGAAATGTGATATCCAACTCCTTCCCATTCCAACCTTAGACCCTTCCTATAGCATGAGATGGGATATCCAACTCCTTCCAAATCCAATACTGATACCCTTCCAATAGCATGAGATGTGATATCCCAATGCTTCTACCAAACCCGAGACCCATACTATGGCATGAGATGTGATATCAAACTCATTCCCATTCCAATCCTGAGACTCTTCCTATAGCTTGAGATGTGATATCCAACTCCTTCCCATTCCAATTCTGAGACCCTTCCTATGCCATGAGACTTGATATCTCAATGCTTCTAATACCAAACCTGAGACCCGTCCTATAACATAAAATGTGATATCCAAATCTTTCCCCTTCCAAACCTTAGACCCTTCCTTTATCATGAGATGTGATATCCAACTCCTTCCAATTCCAATCCTGAGACCCTTCCGATATCATGAGATTTGTTATCTCAATGCTTCTAATATCAAACTTGAGACCCTCCCTATAGCATGAGATGTGACATCCAAGTCCTCCCCATTCCAATCCTGAGACCCTTCCTATAGCATGAGATGTGATATCTCAATGCTTCTAATACCAAACCTGAGACCCTTCCTATAACATGAGATGGGATATCGAACTCCTTCCCATTCCAATCCTGAGACCCTTCCGATAGCAGAGATGTGATATCTCAATGCTTATACCAATCCTGAGACCCTTCCTATGGCCTGAGATGTCATATACAACTCCTTCCCAATCCAATCCTGAGACCCTTCCTATAGCATGAGATGTGATATCTCAATGCTTATACCAAATCTGAGACCCTTCCTATAGCATGAGATGGGATATCCAACTCCTTCCAAATCCAATACTGATACCCTTCCAATAGCATGAGATGTGATATCCCAATGCTTCTACCAAACCTGAGACCCATACTATAGCATGAGATGGGATATCCAACTCCTTCCAAATCCAATACTGATACCCTTCCAATAGCATGTGATGTGATATCCCAATGCTTCTACCAAACCTGAGACCCATACTATGGCATGAGATGTGATATCAAACTCATTCCCATTCCAATCCTGAGACTCTTCCTATAGCTTGAGATGTGATATCCAACTCCTTCCCATTCCAATTCCGAGACCCTTCCTATGCCATGAGACTTGATATCTCAATGCTTCTAATACCAAACCTGAGACCCGTCCTATAACATGAGATGTGATATCCAAATCTTTCCCCTTCCAAACCTTAGACCCTTCCATTATCATGAGATGTGATATCCAACTCCTTCCCATTCCAATCCTGAGACCCTTCCGATATCATGAGATTTGTTATCTCAATGCTTCTAATATCAAACTTGAGACCCTCCCTATAGCATGAGATGTGACATCCAAGTCCTCCTCATTCCAATCCTGAGACCCTTCCTATAGCATGAGATGTGATATCTCAATGCTTCTAATACCAAACCTGAGACCCTTCCTATAACATGAGATGTGATTTCCAAATCCTTCCCCTTCCAAACCTGAGACCCTCCCTTTAGCATGAGATGTGATATACAACTCCTTCCCATTCCAATCCTGAGACCCTTCTGATAGCATGAGATGTGATATCTCAATGCCTCTAATACCAAACCTGAGATCCTATCTCTAACATGAAATGTGATATCCATCTCCTTCCCTTTCCAAACCTGAGACCCTGCCTATAGCATGAGATGTGATATCCAAGTCCTTCCCATTCCAATCCTGAGACCCTTCCTATAGCATGTGATGTGATATCTCAATGCTTATACCAAACCTGAGACCCTTCCTATGGCATGAGATGTCATATACAACTCCTTCCCATTCCAATCCTGAGACCCTTCCTATAGCATGAGATGTGATATCCAACTTCTTCCCATTCCAATCCTCAGACCCTTCCTATAACATGAGATGTGATGTCTCAATGCTTCTAATACCAAACCTGAGATATTTCCTATAATATGAGATGTGATATCCAACTCCTTCCCATTCCAATCCTGAGACCCTTCCTATAGCATGAGATGTGATATCTCAATGCTTATACCAAACCTGAGACCCTTCCTATAGCTTGAGATGTGATATCCAACTCCTTCCCATTCCAATCCAGAGACCCTTCCTATAGCATGAGATGTGATATCTCAAGGCCTCTAATACCAAACCTGAGATCCTTCCGCTAACATGAAATGTGATATCCAACTCCTTCCCCTTCCAAACCTGAGAGCCTTCCTATAGCATGAGATATGATATCCAAGTCCTTCCCATTCCAATCCTGAGACCCTTTCTATAACATGAAATGTGATATCCAACTCCTTCCCATTCCAACCTGAGACCCTTCCTATAGCATGAGATGGGATATCCAACTCCTTCCAAATCCAATACTGATACCCTTCGATAGCATGAGATGTGATATCCCAATGCTTCTACCAAACCTGAGACCCATGCTATGGCATGAGATGTGATATCAAACTCCTTCCCATTACAATCCTGAGACCCTTCCTATAGCTTGAGGTGTGATATCCAACTCCTTCCCATTCCAATTCTGAGACCCTTCTTATACCATGAGACTTGATATCTCAATGCTTCTAATACCAAACCTGAGACCCGTCCTATAACATGAGATGTGATATCCAAATCCTTCCCCTTCCAAACCTCAGACCCTTCCTTTATCATGAGATGTGATATCCAACTCCTTCCCATTCCAATCCTGAGACCCTTCCGATATCAAGAGATTTGTTATCTCAATGCTTCTAATATCAAACTTGAGACCCTCCCTATAGCATGAGATGTGACATCCAAGTCCTTCCCATTCCAATCCTGAGACCCTTCCTATAGCATGAGATGTGATATCTCTATGCTTCTAATACCAAACCTGAGACCCTTCCTATAACATGAGATGGGATATCCAACTCCTTCCCATTCCAATCCTGAGACCCTTCCGATAGCAGAGATATGATATCTCAATGCTTATACCAAACCTGAGACCCTTCCTATGGCCTGGGATGTCATATACAACTCCTTCCCATTCCAATCCTGAGACCCTTCCTATAGCATGAGATGTGATATCTCAATGCTTATACCAAATCTGAGACCCTTCCTATAGCATGAGATGTGATATCCAATTCCTTCCCATTCCAATCCTGAGACCCTTCCTATAGCATGAGATGTGATATCTCAATGCTTATACCAAACCTGAGAGCCTACCTATAGCATGAGATGTGATATCCAAGTCCATCCCATTCCAATCCTTAGACCCTTCCTACAGCATGCGATGTGATATCTCAATGATTCTAATACCAAACCAGAGACTCGTCCTATAACATGAGATGGGATATCCAACTCCTTCCCATTCCAATCCTGAGCCACTTCCGATAGCAGAGATGTGATATCTCAATGCTTATACCAAACCTGAGACCCTTCCTATAACATGAGATGTGATATCCAACTCCTTCCCGTTCCAAACCTGAGACACTAACTATAGCATATGTGATATCCAACTCCTTCCCATTCCAAACATGAGACCCTTCCTATAGCAAGAAAGTAATATCCAACTCCTACCCATTCCAATCCTGAGACCCTTCCTATAGCAAGAGATGTGATATCCAAATCCTTCCCATTCGAATCCTGAGACCCTTCCTATAACATGTGATGTGATATCCAACTCCTTCCCATTCCAACCTGAGACACTTCCTATAGCATGAGAAGGGATATCCAACTCCTTCCCAATCCAATCCTGATACCCTTCCGATAGCAGAGATGTGATATCTCAATGCTTATACCAAACCTGAGACCCTTCCTATAGCATGAGAAGGGATATCCAACTCCTTCCCAATCCAATCCTGAGACCCTTCCGATAGCAGAGACGTGATATCTCAATGCTTCTACCAAACCTGAGACCCTTCCTTTAGCATGAGATGTGATATCCAAATCCTTCACATTCCAATCCTGAGACCCTTCCTATAGCATGAGAAGGGATATCTCAATGCTTCTAATACCAAATCTGAGATCCTTCCTATAACATGAGATGTGATATCCAATTCCTTCCCATTCCAATCCTGAGACCCTTCCGATAGCAGAGATGTGATATCTCAATGCTTATACCAAACCTGAGACCCTTCCTATGGCCTGAGATGTCATATACAACTCCTTCCCATTCCAATCCTGAGACCCTTCCTATAGCATGAGATGTGATATCTCAATGCTTATACCAAATCTGAGACCCTTCCTATAGCATGAGATGTGATATCCAACTCCTTCCCATTCCAATCCTGAGACCCTTATGAAAGCATGAGATGTGATATCTCAATGCTTCTAATACCAAACCTGAGATCCTTCCTATAACATGAGATGTGATTTCCAAATCCTTCCCCTTCCAAACCTGAGACCCTCCCTTTAGCATGAGATGTGATATCCAACTCCTTCCCATTCCAATCCTGAGACCCTTCTGATAGCATGAGATGTGATATCTCAATGCCTCTAATACCAAACCTGAGATCCTACCTCTAACATGAAATGTGATATCCATCTCATTCCCTTTCCAAACCTGAGACCCTGCCTATAGCATGAGATGTGATATCCAAGTCCTTCCCATTCCAATCCTGAGACCCTTCCTATAGCATGTGATGTGATATCTCAATGCTTATACCAAACCTGAGACCCTTCCTATGGCATGAGATGTCATATACAACTCCTTCCCATTCCAATCCTGAGACCCTTCCTATAGCATGAGATGTGATATCTCAATGCTTATACCAAATCTGAGACCCTTCCTATAGCAAGAGATGTGATATCCAACTTCTTCCCATTCCAATCCTGAGACCCTTCCTATAAAATGAGATGTGATGTCTCAATGCTTCTAATACCAAACCTGAGATCTTTCCTATAACATGAGATGTGATATCCAACTCCTTCCCATTCCAATCCTGAGACCCTTCCTATAGCATGAGATGTGATATCACAATGCTTATACCAAACCTGAGACTGTTCCTATAGCTTGAGATGTGATATCCAACTCCTTCCCATTCCAATCCTGAGACCCTTCCTATAGCATGAGATGTGATATCTCAAGGCCTCTAATACCAAACCTGAGATCCTTCCTCTAACATGAAATGTGATATCCAACTCCTTCCCCTTCCAAACCTGAGAGCCTTCCTATAGCATGGGATATGATATCCAAGTCCTTCCCATTCCAATCATGAGACCCTTCCTATAACATGAAATGTGATATCCAACTCCTTCCCATTCCAACCTGAGACCCTTCCTATATCATGAGATGGGATATCTCAATGCTTCTAATACCAAACCTGAGACTCTTCCTATAACCTGAGATGGGATATCCAACTCCTTCCCATTCCAATCCTAAGACCCTTTCGATAGCAGAGATGTGATATCTCAATGCTTATACCAAACCTGAGACCCTTCCTACGGCATGAGATGTCATATACAACTCCTTCCCATTCCAATCCTGAGACCCTTCCTATAGCACGAGATGTGATATCTCAATGCTTATACCAAACCTGAGACCCTTCCTCTAGCATGAGATGTGATATCCAACTCCTTCCCATTCCAATCCTGAGACCCTTCCTATAGCATTAGATGTGATATCCAACTCCTTCCCATTCCAATCCTGAGACCCTTCCTGTTAGGAAAGATTTCGTTATTGTAGGGAACTTTCCTTCCATGTGGCAACCCCTAAACTTTTTGCTATTGTTTTCAACCTGTTTTCTTGACTTTGCCAGAGAAGTGCAGCCTTCTGCTGTACTCCTCTGGGCTTTCGCTCCTTTCTTACGGGGAAACTGACATGCCCTTAAGACAGTCAGTACCGGGGAACGCTGTTTCCCGTAGTTTCTTTTATCGTGTCGCCATTTTAGTGCAACACGACACAAGAGGGCACTGTAAGCTAAGTTACAGCTCTCTTGGGTCTCTAGCCTTCTACAGACCCTAGACACTCTTGTAGGATGGTTTCTGGATCGGTGCAAGTCATTCAGGGACTGGGCTGGTGGCAGCGATCATTTGGTTTATTTTGAGCTCCTTTTGCCGTTCTGAGCACCTTTTTGCCGCGAACACAAAAGGGTGGCCCGGCTACACAAAATGGCCGGACCACGAGGCTCCTTTGTCTAGTCCACTGTCCGTCTTGCTCCCTTTACCTTCCCCCGGGTCAGGCGACCCGGGGCCTTCCTTATTTGGGCATGTAGTTTCCCGCGAAACACGGTTGCTTTCGCGGGCTTCTACATGTCGTTTGAGTGCCCCCAGGATGTGGGCTGGGCTGTCTGGTCCCAATACACATCCTGGGTGCCAGAGAGTCTAGGGTGGTGTGAATGCCTGGGACCACTGTGGTCCGTGATTGGTCCACGTATGGTATGTGTGTTGATGAGCGGATCTCCCATTGGCTCCCCTCCGTTTTGGCGCGAAGGGAACCGTGGATAAGAGGGAGCTGGAAACACCACTGCCATGTCGATCTCCTGAGTTCTTACGAACCCAGGGATACAGGAGCCAAGTATCCTGCGAACACGAGGCTGGACCGAGGAATCGCTGGTGACCCCCTGAAGAACTTCTGCTCCTCATTGCTGTCGTCCGGTGAAGCCCTTTCCACCTAAGATCGAACAAGAAGGCCTGTACTGGCGCTTCGACCTATTGGAATAGCAGGACCAGCTATTCCCGGCACCTTCATCAACTCCTGCTGTAAGCCTTCGGAAGTGTCTCTGGGCCATCCAGTTGACTGACCAGCTTACTAAGGAGGCCTGCTCTGTAATCGCCGACAGGTTGGGTGGTATTCTGAGTCCGGGGCATGCTCACACGCTTCGTTTGCTTAGCAGTCCTAAGCTAGAGGTGAGCAGTGCTCGTTTGGCTTGAATACACCCGGCCGTTCCGTTGCCCTGCGGTGGCGACAAAACTGTGCTTGTTTCTTCGATCGGGACGTCTTTTTACTCTGCACGACGACGAGACGTTCCCTGCTCTTCAGAACCTGCCAGAAGCTGCATCTATCGAGGAGAAGCTCGGGCCTGCTTGCTTCGGGGACCGGTGAGTAGATTAGCTAGGATCTGGTCGCCCTCCTGCAGTGCCCTTTGCTTTTCCCCGCTGTGAATACAGCACCCCTTGTCCATACTCGCGCCCTGCTTCTGCCTCACAGTGGAGGCTGCGCTAGAGTCGCGGACCGTGTTCTCCTTCATTAGAGCTCCCTACAGAGCTGTTCAACGTCCTCCGAAGAGCTTCACCTTCTGCCCATTGGCACCGGCGTGTGCAGGTACTTTTGAGCGCTAGGCTCCACTCTTCGTAGGGATTGGACTACCATCCAGTTAGGGGCCTCAGAAGGCGGACATATCACTCGCATTGGTTCGCACTGCCTGTTTTCCTTCCCCTGCAGGTGGATAACATATTTCGTGCTGCTAATGCTGTGAAACTGTGTATTCTGTATATATATTGGGTGGATAGTGTATGTGTTGGTTTAATATCGTTGTATATTGCTGCTTTTACTGTAGTTATTAGTTTCAAGGCCTTATAATAAATGTGTATCTATTTTTGATATAAACAACTGTTTGGAGTAGTTTGTAAGCGCTCTTGCTTTGTGTGCTCATTGCGGGCTTTCAGTCACCCTCACCCCTCTTGAGACCTAGTCTTGACCGCCGCGATCGCTACCTTGATTGGTCTGGCTTGTCCAGAGGTTACCCTGTTCCAAGTAATTAGGTTGGCCTTCTGAACCTCTGCGCCACCAGGACAGAGTTCAGAAATCCGTCTTAACAAATTGGTGTACAGCGGTGGGATACGACTGAAGGTATCCAGTGTTGCGCACGAGCTAAGGCGTTTTCAGGTTATTCCAACCAGGACACGCAGTAAAGTATTGAATATAACGTTAAAAAGGCCATAGTCCTATCGACAGTATGGAAACGAATACTTTATTAACCTTAAATGCTTCGAAATCTGAAACATTGAAGAAGATGTGTGCGGAGAGAGGGGTTTCCTCTCAAGGCACTAAATTGGAAATGATCCAGAGAATCGTGGCGTGGCAAGAAGCGCAGCTTGACGCTATAACTTCCGAGGACAGTGCAGAAGGTGGTGGGGCTGCTCTCACTGGCAGAACCGACGGTTCTGCCGCTGCACTGATCCATCACGACCACGAGGACAGGGAGGATGTAATGTCTAACGTTTCCTCTGCCAGTGTTGATGGGGAGGCTATGCTTGAATTCAAGAAGCAAGAGCTGCGGTTTAGGCAGCAGGAGCTTGAATTCAGCATAGCCAAACTGAAAATCGACCAGGCAGAAAAACAAAAAGACAGGGATCACCAGTTGGAACTGGCCAAGCTTCAGTTCGCAAATGGGTCCAAGGGTCCTGGACATGGTTCTGGGGCTTCCTCTCATCCACGGTTTCCAAAAGATCTGCTCAGTGTGTATGAGGAACGAAATGACATTATGGACTGGTTAAATGCGTTTGAGTATGCATGCGAGGTTCAAGAGGTTGATAATGCGGATAAGATTGCATGGTTACTCAGCAGACTGCCCCATTCTGGTTGCAGTGCCATTATGGAAATGTCGAAGGCTGAGCGCGCTGATTTTGCAATGTTGAAGCAGACTCTCATTTTAAAGTTTGGGAAGACTCCGACCCAATATTTGAAAAGGTTTAGAGAGTATAAGAAAAAGGAAGGTGGTACTTGGGTGTCGTATGTAGCTGAGTCCCTGAAAAACTTGACTGGCTGGGTTGAAGGTTATAAGGTTTCTACCTTCGAAGGCATGATCAATCTGGTCATGCTGGAACACATTTTTGCTTCTTCTTCCCCGGAGCTTAAGCAGCATTTGGCCGATTCGAAGGAGATAGATCCTAAGAAGCTGGCCATTGCAGCAGATTTATGGGTGTCACATCGAGTGTCCCATAAGGACAAAACTCATCCTGGTAAGCAGGAGGAAGGGAAAAAGTCCAAAGATGTGGAGGGTGGGGAATCTGCTAAATCTTCTTCCCATAAGGGCCACAAAAAGAAAAATAAGGGTAAGCCATCCGAGAACTCACAGGGTAGTGGAGGTTCGCCTCCGAAACAGAACTCTGGTTATAATAAGCCTCCCTACGTAAACAGACCCAATGGGGCTTGTTTTTCTTGTGGAGCAACTGACCATGTGAAGGGGGATCCCCGTTGTAAGGTTAGACCTTTGGGGGTCCACTCCGCTAATCTGGCCTTCTCCTCCTACGAGGAAGAAGAGATTACAGGAGCATCCTTCTCCTCAGACTCATTTCCCAGCGGAATAGAGGCTGAGGTAGTTTTAGTGTCCCTGGGTTCCTGGGAGCCTAAAGTCGCAGAGGCGTATGCTAGGATTCCGGATAATACCAAGCACTACTTTAAAGACAGTGTGCTGATCAATGGAGTGGATACTCCAGCTCTTAGGGATAGTGGGTGCAGTCGAACTGTAGTGGATTCTACCTTGGTAGACTCAGAGGAAGTTGCCAGAGCTACTCTGATGCCCACTAAGTTGGCTGACGGCCCCCTCCGTATGTTTCCCGTGATCCCTGTTAATCTAACTTTAAATGGTACAGCAGTTAGGATTCCAGTGAGCATTCAGAGAAACGTCCCGGGAAAGGTCTTGTTGGGCAATGATCTCAGAGCTCTAGGGCTCGTAGGAGACACTGCCGAAAGACCCTACACACGGTCTCAAGCACGGGCAGCATTGGCCAAGTCCAATACGCCGCCCCAGCCGAAGGGGAAACCCAAGGCGAAAGGAGTCAACAAGTCCCGACGGGGGAAAGAGAATATTCCCCCGAACTCGCCTACCACTGCGGTGGAGGGAGTTGGTCAATCGCCCGAGCCTGACGAGGAGGTGGCGATGCCTGAAGTGTTCGACCCCAACGACCATCCTGAACTAAAAGACTTGTTAGTTGAAGGAGGTCCTGATAGGGACGACTTCAGTAAGGGCCAACGTGAGTGCCCATCTCTGGAAGGCCTAAGGAGACAGGCCTGCTCCCAGCTTGAGGGTGAACCTCCTGGGAAGCATCGGATTTATTGGGAAGGTGGACTCCTGTACAGTGAGCCCACAGAGTCTACAGAAGGAGACCATAGGAGGTTGGTGGTTCCCCTTTCTGTTAGACCCTTCCTCCTGCAGTTGGCGCATGAAGTTCCCCTTGCTGGTCACCTTGGAATGAAGAGGACCAAGCAAAGGTTATCTATGCACTTCTACTGGCCCAAGATGGGGGTGCAAGTAGAAAGTCACTGCAGGAGTTGTGCCTCCTGCCAGTTGTCTGGTAAGGTTGGCGCGACAATCCAAGCTCCGTTGGTACCGCTCCCAGTTGTGGGGGTACCATTTGAAAGGGTAGGGATCGACATCGTTGGTCCCCTTGACCCGCAAACATCCTCAGGCAATAGGTTTATCCTGGTGCTGGTCGACCATGCAACCAGGTATCCTGAGGCCATCCCATTAAAGACTGTAACTGCCAAGTCAGTTGCAAAAGCGTTACTCGGCATATTTACTAGGGTTGGCTTCCCTAAAGAAGTTGTGTCAGATCGTGGCAGCAACTTTATGTCGAAGTATATGCAGGCTATGTGGAAAGAATGTGGGGTCACCTACAAGTTCTCTTCTGCATACCACCCCCAGACCAATGGTCTGGTGGAGCGTTTCAACAGAACGCTAAAGAGCATGATTGGGGCTCTGGAGGAGCCCCAGAGGAGGAAATGGGACCTTCTTTTACCATGCTTGTTGTTTGCCTACAGAGAGGTACCACAGGAGGGTGTTGGCTTCAGCCCCTTCGAACTTCTGTTCGGTCATCCCGTACGGGGACCCTTAGCCATCGTCAAAGAGGGATGGGAGATGCCCACTCCCCCTGTTACTACCAATGTAGTTGACTATGTGCTAGGGCTCAGAAAACGGATGGTACTCCTGATGGGCTTGGCTAGTGAAAAGTTGAAGGCAGGACAAGCGCTGGTGAAACATTGGTACGACCAGAAAGCTTCCTTAATTCACTTTACCCCTGGTCAGCAAGTCCTGATCATGAACCCTATAAGGCCTCGCGCTTTACAGGACAAATGGTCAGGCCCTTACACAGTGGTGGAGCCCCTGGGTGAGGTGAACTATTTAGTGGACCTTGGAAGGCCTGGACAGGCTCCAAAAGTGTTCCACGTAAATAGGCTGAAGGCTTTCGTCCCAAGAGTCGAAATCGCAGCACTGCTACTGGCGTCAGACGTTGAGGAAGAGGAGTCAGAACCTCTTCCCGACCTGTTCCAAAGCGGTCCTTCAGATAGCTCCGTTGAGGGTGTCCGAGTGGCCCCTCACCTGACTTCTGATCAGCAGGCTGAGGTGAAAAGTTTGCTTAGGCAGTTTTCCCCCCTGTTTTCACAGTCGCCTGGTTTGACACCTTGGTGCAAACATAACATTGACACAGGAGACAGTGTACCTACCAAAAGTAGGGGATACAGGATGTCGGATAAAGTACGGTCTTATATTAAGACCGAGGTCAACAAGATGTTAGACCTTGGGGTGATTGAACCCTCTAGTAGTCCTTGGTCCAGTCCTGTGGTTCTGGTTCCAAAAGCAGGCACTTCTGAATTGAGGTTCTGCGTGGATTACAGGGCTCTGAATGCTGTCACCAAGACAGACGCTCACCCCTTGCCTCGAACTGACGAGCTGGTGGATACCTTGGGTGCCTCCAAGTACCTCAGCACGTTTGACCTGACTGCGGGCTATTGGCAAATAGCTTTAGCAGAACATGCCAAGGAGAAGACAGCATTTTCAACTCCCGACGGGCTTTACCAATTCCGGGTAATGCCGTTCGGATTGAAGAATGCACCTGCCACTTTCCAGAGGCTTGTGAATCATGTGTTGAATGGGTTGGACGAATTCTGTCTTGCATATCTGGACGATATAGCAGTTTTCAGTGCCACCTGGGAAGACCATGTGAAACACCTCGGGATTGTGCTCCAGGCTCTTCAGAAAGCCCACTTGACCATAAAGGCGAGTAAATGCCAGATTGGACAAGGCTCAGTGGTTTACCTTGGGCATGAAGTAGGTGGAGGAAGGATACAGCCTCTCCCCAGTAAAGTACAAGCAGTACAAGACTGGCCTACCCCCACTACACAAACCCAAGTGAGAGCCTTCTTAGGACTCACGGGTTATTACCGCAATTTTATGGCAGACTATGGCACCATAGCTGCTCCTCTGACTGCCCTCACAACTCCGAAGAAACCCAAGAAGGTAACTTGGACTGACGAGTGTGAGAAGGCCTTCAATGGCTTGAAAGACTCCTTGTGCCAGGCCCCTGTGCTCAGGGCCCCTGATTATCAAAGACCTTTTATCGTGCAGACGGATGCCTCTGACACTGGGATAGGAGCTGTACTATCACAAGTAGATGAGAAGGGTAAGGAACACCCTATCGGTTTTATTAGTCGCCAGCTTAAGGACAGAGAGCTCAGATGGTCCACGGTAGAGAAAGAATGTTTCTCTGTTGTGTGGGCCCTAAGGAAGCTGCGGCCCTACCTCTATGGGACCCACTTCACTGTGCAGACTGACCATAAGCCGTTAAAGTGGCTAATGAACATGAAGGGGGAGAATCCAAAGTTGCTTAGGTGGTCCATAAGTCTACAAGGCTTCGACTTCACTATTGAGCATAGGCCAGGTGTCCAACATAGCAATGCTGATGGGTTGTCCAGAATGTTTTACCGACCTGAACAAGAGACTCATCCAGGGGTGGATTAGTTCCCCCTGTCCATAGTCTGGGAGGGGCGAGTGTTAGGAAAGATTTCGTTATTGTAGGGAACTTTCCTTCCATGTGGCAACCCCTAAACTTTTTGCTATTGTTTTCAACCTGTTTTCTTGACTTTGCCAGAGAAGTGCAGCCTTCTGCTGTACTCCTCTGGGCTTTCGCTCCTTTCTTACGGGGAAACTGACATGCCCTTAAGACAGTCAGTACCGGGGAACGCTGTTTCCCGTAGTTTCTTTTATCGTGTCGCCATTTTAGTGCAACACGACACAAGAGGGCACTGTAAGCTAAGTTACAGCTCTCTTGGGTCTCTAGCCTTCTACAGACCCTAGACACTCTTGTAGGATGGTTTCTGGATCGGTGCAAGTCATTCAGGGACTGGGCTGGTGGCAGCGATCATTTGGTTTATTTTGAGCTCCTTTTGCCGTTCTGAGCACCTTTTTGCCGCGAACACAAAAGGGTGGCCCGGCTACACAAAATGGCCGGACCACGAGGCTCCTTTGTCTAGTCCACTGTCCGTCTTGCTCCCTTTACCTTCCCCCGGGTCAGGCGACCCGGGGCCTTCCTTATTTGGGCATGTAGTTTCCCGCGAAACACGGTTGCTTTCGCGGGCTTCTACATGTCGTTTGAGTGCCCCCAGGATGTGGGCTGGGCTGTCTGGTCCCAATACACATCCTGGGTGCCAGAGAGTCTAGGGTGGTGTGAATGCCTGGGACCACTGTGGTCCGTGATTGGTCCACGTATGGTATGTGTGTTGATGAGCGGATCTCCCATTGGCTCCCCTCCGTTTTGGCGCGAAGGGAACCGTGGATAAGAGGGAGCTGGAAACACCACTGCCATGTCGATCTCCTGAGTTCTTACGAACCCAGGGATACAGGAGCCAAGTATCCTGCGAACACGAGGCTGGACCGAGGAATCGCTGGTGACCCCCTGAAGAACTTCTGCTCCTCATTGCTGTCGTCCGGTGAAGCCCTTTCCACCTAAGATCGAACAAGAAGGCCTGTACTGGCGCTTCGACCTATTGGAATAGCAGGACCAGCTATTCCCGGCACCTTCATCAACTCCTGCTGTAAGCCTTCGGAAGTGTCTCTGGGCCATCCAGTTGACTGACCAGCTTACTAAGGAGGCCTGCTCTGTAATCGCCGACAGGTTGGGTGGTATTCTGAGTCCGGGGCATGCTCACACGCTTCGTTTGCTTAGCAGTCCTAAGCTAGAGGTGAGCAGTGCTCGTTTGGCTTGAATACACCCGGCCGTTCCGTTGCCCTGCGGTGGCGACAAAACTGTGCTTGTTTCTTCGATCGGGACGTCTTTTTACTCTGCACGACGACGAGACGTTCCCTGCTCTTCAGAACCTGCCAGAAGCTGCATCTATCGAGGAGAAGCTCGGGCCTGCTTGCTTCGGGGACCGGTGAGTAGATTAGCTAGGATCTGGTCGCCCTCCTGCAGTGCCCTTTGCTTTTCCCCGCTGTGAATACAGCACCCCTTGTCCGTACTCGCGCCCTGCTTCTGCCTCACAGTGGAGGCTGCGCTAGAGTCGCGGACCGTGTTCTCCTTCATTAGAGCTCCCTACAGAGCTGTTCAACGTCCTCCGAAGAGCTTCACCTTCTGCCCATTGGCACCGGCGTGTGCAGGTACTTTTGAGCGCTAGGCTCCACTCTTCGTAGGGATTGGACTACCATCCAGTTAGGGGCCTCAGAAGGCGGACATATCACTCGCATTGGTTCGCACTGCCTGTTTTCCTTCCCCTGCAGGTGGATAACATATTTCGTGCTGCTAATGCTGTGAAACTGTGTATTCTGTATATATATTGGGTGGATAGTGTATGTGTTGGTTTAATATCGTTGTATATTGCTGCTTTTACTGTAGTTATTAGTTTCAAGGCCTTATAATAAATGTGTATCTATTTTTGATATAAACAACTGTTTGGAGTAGTTTGTAAGCGCTCTTGCTTTGTGTGCTCATTGCGGGCTTTCAGTCACCCTCACCCCTCTTGAGACCTAGTCTTGACCGCCGCGATCGCTACCTTGATTGGTCTGGCTTGTCCAGAGGTTACCCTGTTCCAAGTAATTAGGTTGGCCTTCTGAACCTCTGCGCCACCAGGACAGAGTTCAGAAATCCGTCTTAACACTTCCTATAGCAAGAGATGTGACATCCAACTTCTTCCCATTCCAATCCTGAGACCCTTCCTATAACATGAGATGTGATGTCTCAATGCTTCTAATACCAAACCTGAGATCTTTCCTATAACATGAGATGTGATATCCAACTCCTTCCCATTCCAATCCTGAGACCCTTCCTATAGCATGAGATGTGATATCACAATGCTTATACCAAACCTGAGACTGTTCCTATAGCTTGAGATGTGATATCCAACTCCTTCCCATTCCAATCCTGAGACCCTTCCTATAGCATGAGATGTGATATCTCAAGGCCTCTAATACCAAACCTGAGATCCTTCCTCTAACATGAAATGTGATATCCAACTCCTTCCCCTTCCAAACCTGAGAGCCTTCCTATAGCATGGGATATGATATCCAAGTCCTTCCCATTCCAATCCTGAGACCCTTCCTATAACATGAAATGTGATATCCAACTCCTTCCCATTCCAACCTGAGACCCTTCCTATATCATGAGATGGGATATCTCAATGCTTCTAATACCAAACCTGGGACTCTTCCTATAACCTGAGATGGGATATCCAACTAATTCCCATTCCAATCCTAAGACCCTTTCGATAGCAGAGATGTGATATCTCAATGCTTATACCAAACCTGAGACCCTTCCTACGGCATGAGATGTCATATACAACTCCTTCCCATTCCAATCCTGAGACCCTTCCTATAGCACGAGATGTGATATCTCAATGCTTATACCAAACCTGAGACCCTTCCTCTAGCATGAGATGTGATATCCAACTCCTTCCCATTCCAATCCTGAGACCCTTCCTATAGCATTAGATGTGATATCCAACTCCTTCCCATTCCAATCCTGAGACCCTTCCTATAGCCTGAGATCTGATATCTCAATGCCTCTAATACCAAACCTGAGATCCTTCCTCTAACATGAAATGTGATATCCAACTCCTTCCCTTTCCAAACCTGAGAGCCTATCTATAGCATGAGATGTGATATCCAAGTCCTTCCCATTCCAATCCTGAGACACTTCCGATAGCAGAGATGTGATATCTCAATGCTTATACCAAACCTGAGACCCTTCCTACGGCATGAGATGTCATATACAACTCCTTCCCATTCCAATCCTGAGACCCTTCCTATAGCACGAGATGTGATATCTCAATGCTTATACCAAACCTGAGACCCTTCCTCTAGCATGAGATGTGATATCCAACTCCTTCCCATTCCAATCCTGAGACCCTTCCTATAGCATGAGATGGGATATCTCAATGCTTCTAATACCAAACCTGAGACTCTTCCTATAACCTGAGATGGGATATCCATCTCCTTCCCATTCCAATCCTAAGACCCTTTCGATAGCAGAGATGTGATATCTCAATGCTTATACCAAACCTGAGACCCTTCCTACGGCATGAGATGTCATATACAACTCCTTCCCATTCCAATCCTGAGACCCTTCCTATAGCACGAGATGTGATATCTCAATGCTTATACCAAACCTGAGACCCTTCCTCTAGCATGAGATGTGATATCCAACTCCTTCCCTTTCCAAACCTGAAAGCCTATCTATAGCATGAGATGTGATATCCAAGTCCTTCCCATTCCAATCCTGAGACACTTCCGATAGCAGAGATGTGATATCTCAATGCTTATACCAAACCTGAGACCCTTCCTATAACATGAGATGTGATATCCAACTCCTTCCCGTTCCAAACCTGAGACCCTTCCTTTAGCATGAGATGTGATATCCAGCTCCTTCCCATTCCAATCCTGAGACACTTCCGATAGCATGAGATGTGATATCTCAATGCTTCTACCAAACCTGAGACCCTTCCTTTAGCATGGGATGTGATAACCAACTCCTTCCCATTCCAATCCTGAGACCCTTCCTATAGCATGAGATGTGATATCTCAATACTTCTAATACCAAACCTGAGATCCTTCTGATAACATGAGATGTGATATCCAAATCCTTCCCCTTCCAAACCTGAGACCCTTCCTATAGCAAGAAAGTAATATCCAACTCCTACCCATTCCAATCCTGAGACCCTTCCTATAGCAAGAGATGTGATATCCAAATCCTTCCCATTCCAATCCTGAGACCCTTCCTATAACATGTGATGTGATATCCAACTCCTTCCCATTCCAACCTGAGACACTTCCTATAGCATGAGAAGGGATATCCAACTCCTTCCCAATCCAATCCTGATACCCTTCCGATAGCAGAGATGTGATATCTCAATGCTTATACCAAACCTGAGACCCTTCCTATAGCATGAGAAGGGATATCCAACTCCTTCCCAATCCAATCCTAAGACCCTTCCGATAGCAGAGACGTGATATCTCAATGCTTCTACCAAACCTGAGACCCTTCCTTTAGCATGAGATGTGATATCCAAATCCTTCACATTCCAATCCTGAGACCCTTCCTATAGCATGAGAAGGGATATCTCAATGCTTCTAATACCAAATCTGAGATCCTTCCTATAACATGAGATGTGATATCCAATTCCTTCCCATTCCAATCCTGAGACCCTTCCGATAGCAGAGATGTGATATCTCAATGCTTATACCAAACCTGAGACCCTTCCTATGGCCTGAGATGTCATATAAAACTCCTTCCCATTCCAATCCTGAGACCCTTCCTATAGCATGAGATGTGATATCTCAATGCTTATACCAAATCTGAGACCCTTCCTATAGCATGAGATGTGATATCCAACTCCTTCCCATTCCAATCCTGAGACCCTTCCTATAGCATGAGATTTGATGTCTCAATGCTTCTAATACCAAACCTGAGATCCTTCCTATAACATGAGATGTGATATCCAACTCCTTCCCATTCCAATCCTGAGACCCTTATGAAAGCATGAGATGTGATATCTCAATGCTTCTAATACCAAACCTGAGATCCTTCCTATAACATGAGATGTGATTTCCAAATCCTTCCCCTTCCAAACCTGAGACCCTCCCTTTAGCATGAGATGTGATATCCAACTCCTTCCCATTCCAATCCTGAGACCCTTCTGATAGCATGAGATGTGATATCTCAATGCCTCTAATACCAAACCCGAGATCCTACCTCTAACATGAAATGTGATATCCATCTCATTCCCTTTCCAAACCTGAGACCCTGCCTATAGCATGAGATGTGATATCCAAGTCCTTCCCATTCCAATCCTGAGACCCTTCCTATAGCATGTGATGTGATATCTCAATGCTTATACCAAACCTGAGACCCTTCCTATGGCATGAGATGTCATATACAACTCCTTCCCATTCCAATCCTGAGACCCTTCCTATAGCATGAGATGTGATATCTCAATGCTTATACCAAATCTGAGACCCTTCCTATAGCAAGAGATGTGATATCCAACTTCTTCCCATTCCAATCCTGAGACCCTTCCTATTAAATGAGATGTGATGTCTCAATGCTTCTAATACCAAACCTGAGATCTTTCCTATAACATGAGATGTGATATCCAACTCCTTCCCATTCCAATCCTGAGACCCTTCCTATAGCATGAGATGTGATATCACAATGCTTATACCAAACCTGAGACTGTTCCTATAGCTTGAGATGTGATATCCAACTCCTTCCCATTCCAATCCTGAGACCCTTCCTATAGCATGAGATGTGATATCTCAAGGCCTCTAATACCAAACCTGAGATCCTTCCTCTAACATGAAATGTGATATCCAACTCCTTCCCCTTCCAAACCTGAGAGCCTTCCTATAGCATGGGATATGATATCCAAGTCCTTCCCATTCCAATCCTGAGACCCTTCCTATAACATGAAATGTGATATCCAACTCCTTCCCATTTCAACATGAGACCCTTCCTATATCATGAGATGGGATATCTCAATGCTTCTAATACCAAACCTGAGACTCTTCCTATAACCTGAGATGGGATATCCAACTCCTTCCCATTCCAATCCTAAGACCCTTTCGATAGCAGAGATGTGATATCTCAATGCTTATACCAAACCTGAGACCCTTCCTACGGCATGAGATGTCATATACAACTCCTTCCCATTCCAATCCTGAGACCCTTCCTATAGCACGAGATGTGATATCTCAATGCTTATACCAAACCTGAGACCCTTCCTCTAGCATGAGATGTGATATCCAACTCCTTCCCATTCCAATCCTGAGACCCTTCCTATAGCATTAGATGTGATATCCAACTCCTTCCCATTCCAATCCTGAGACCCTTCCTATAGCAAGAGATGTGACATCCAACTTCTTCCCATTCCAATCCTGAGACCCTTCCTATAACATGAGATGTGATGTCTCAATGCTTCTAATACCAAACCTGAGATCTTTCCTATAACATGAGATGTGATATCCAACTCCTTCCCATTCCAATCCTGAGACCCTTCCTATAGCATGAGATGTGATATCACAATGCTTATACCAAACCTGAGACTGTTCCTATAGCTTGAGATGTGATATCCAACTCCTTCCCATTCCAATCCTGAGACCCTTCCTATAGCATGAGATGTGATATCTCAAGGCCTCTAATACCAAACCTGAGATCCTTCCTCTAACATGAAATGTGATATCCAACTCCTTCCCCTTCCAAACCTGAGAGCCTTCCTATAGCATGGGATATGATATCCAAGTCCTTCCCATTCCAATCCTGAGACCCTTCCTATAACATGAAATGTGATATCCAACTCCTTCCCATTCCAACCTGAGACCCTTCCTATATCATGAGATGGGATATCTCAATGCTTCTAATACCAAACCTGAGACTCTTCCTATAACCTGAGATGGGATATCCAACTAATTCCCATTCCAATCCTAAGACCCTTTCGATAGCAGAGATGTGATATCTCAATGCTTATACCAAACCTGAGACCCTTCCTACGGCATGAGATGTCATATACAACTCCTTCCCATTCCAATCCTGAGACCCTTCCTATAGCACGAGATGTGATATCTCAATGCTTATACCAAACCTGAGACCCTTCCTCTAGCATGAGATGTGATATCCAACTCCTTCCCATTCCAATCCTGAGACCCTTCCTATAGCATTAGATGTGATATCCAACTCCTTCCCATTCCAATCCTGAGACCCTTCCTATAGCCTGAGATCTGATATCTCAATGCCTCTAATACCAAACCTGAGATCCTTCCTCTAACATGAAATGTGATATCCAACTCCTTCCCTTTCCAAACCTGAGAGCCTATCTATAGCATGAGATGTGATATCCAAGTCCTTCCCATTCCAATCCTGAGACACTTCCGATAGCAGAGATGTGATATCTCAATGCTTATACCAAACCTGAGACCCTTCCTACGGCATGAGATGTCATATACAACTCCTTCCCATTCCAATCCTGAGACCCTTCCTATAGCACGAGATGTGATATCTCAATGCTTATACCAAACCTGAGACCCTTCCTCTAGCATGAGATGTGATTTCCAACTCCTTCCCATTCCAATCCTGAGACCCTTCCTATAGCATGAGATGGGATATCTCAATGCTTCTAATACCAAACCTGAGACTCTTCCTATAACCTGAGATGGGATATCCAACTCCTTCCCATTCCAATCCTAAGACCCTTTCGATAGCAGAGATGTGATATCTCAATGCTTATACCAAACCTGAGACCCTTCCTACGGCATGAGATGTCATATACAACTCCTTCCCATTCCAATCCTGAGACCCTTCCTATAGCACGAGATGTGATATCTCAATGCTTATACCAAACCTGAGACCCTTCCTCTAGCATGAGATGTGATATCCAACTCCTTCTCTTTCCAAACCTGAAAGCCTATCTATAGCATGAGATGTGATATCCAAGTCCTTCCCATTCCAATCCTGAGACACTTGGGATAGCAGAGATGTGATATCTCAATGCTTATACCAAACCTGAGACCCTTCCTATAACATGAGATGTGATATCCAGCTCCTTCCCATTCCAATCCTGAGACACTTCCGATAGCATGAGATGTGATATCTCAATGCTTCTACCAAACCTGAGACCCTTCCTTTAGCATGGGATGTGATAACCAACTCCTTCCCATTCCAATCCTGAGACCCTTCCTATAGCATGAGATGTGATATCTCAATACTTCTAATACCAAACCTGAGATCCTTCTGATAACATGAGATGTGATATCCAAATCCTTCCCCTTCCAAACCTGAGACCCTCCCTTTAGCATGAGATGTGATATCCAACTCCGTCCCATTCCAATCCTGAGAACCTTCTGATAGCATGAGATGTGTTATCTCAATGCTTCTATACCAAACCTGAGATCCTTCCGATAGCATGAGATGTGATATCTCAATGCTTCTAATACCAAACCTGAGATCCTTCCTATAACATGAGATGTGATATCCAAATCCTTCCCCTTCCAAACCTGAGACCCTCCCTTTAGCATGAGATGTGATATCCAACTCCTTCCCATTCCAATCCTGAGACTCTTCTGATAGCATGAGATGTGATATCTCAATGCCTCTAATACCAAACCTGAGATCCTACCTCTAACATGAAATGTGATATCCAACTCTTTCCCCTTCCAAACCTGAGAGCCTTCCTATAGCATGAGATGTGATATCCAAGTCCTTCTAATTCCAATCCTGAGACCCTTCCTATAACATGAGATGTGATATCCAACTCCTTCCCATTCCAACCTGAGACCCTTCCTATAGCATGAGATGGGATATCCAACTCCTTCCAAATCCAATCCTGATACCCTTCCGATAGCATGAGATGTGATATCCCAATGCTTCTACCAAACCTGAGACCCATACTATGGCATGAGATGTGATATCAAACTCCTTCCCCTTCCAAACCTTAGACACTTCCTTTATCATGAGATGTGATATCCAAATCCTTCCCATTCCATCCCTGAGACGCTTGCGATATCATGAGATGTGATATCTCAATGCTTCTAATATCAAACTTGAGACCCTCCTTATAGCATGAGATGTGATATCCAAGTCCTTCCCATTCCAATCCTGAGACCCTTCCTATAGCATGAGATGTGATATCTCAATGCTTCTAATACCAAACCTGAGACCCTTCCTATAACATGAGATGTGATATCCAACTCCTTCCCATTCCAATCCTGAGACACTTCCTATAGCATGAGATGTGATATCTCACTGCTTATACCAAACCTGAGACCCTTCCTATAGCATGAGATGTGATATCCAACTCCTTCCCATTCCATCCCTGAGACCCTTCCCAAATCATGAGATGTGATATCTCAATGCTTCTAATATCAAACTTGAGACCCTCCCTATAGCATGAGATGTGATATCCAAGTCCTTCCCATTCCAATCCTGAGACCCTTCCGATAGCATGAGATGTGATGTCTCAATGCTTCTAATACCAAACCTGAGATCCTTCCTATAACATGAGATGTGATATCCAACTCCTTCCCATTCCAATCCTGAGACCCTTCCTATAGCATGAGATGTGATATCTCAATGCTTATACCAAACCTGAGACCCTTCCTATAGCATGAGATGTGATATCCAAGTCCTTCCCATTCCAATCCTGAGACCCTTCCGATAGTAGAGATGTGATATCTCAATGCTTATACCAAACCTGAGATCCTTCCTATAACATGAGATGTGATATCCAACTCCTTCCCATTCCAATCCTGAGACACTTCCTATAGCATGAGATGTGATATCTCACTGCTTATACCAAACCTGAGACCCTTCCTATAGCATGAGATGTGATATCCAACTCCTTCCCTTTCCAATCCTGAGACCCTTCCTATAGCATGAGATATGATATCTCAATGCTTCTAATATCAAACTTGAGACCCTCCCTATAGCATGAGATGTGATATCCAAGTCCTTCCCATTCCAATCCTGAGACCCTTCCGATAGCATGAGATGTGATGTCTCAATGCTTCTAATACCAAACCTGAGATCCTTCCTATAACATGAGATGTGATATCCAACTCCTTCCCATTCCAATCCTGAGACCCTTCCTATAGCATGAGATGTGATATCTCAATGCTTATACCAAACCTGAGACCCTTCCTATAGCATGAGATGTGATATCCAACTCCTTCCCATTCCAATCCTGAGACCCTTCCTAGAGCATGAGATGTGCTATCTCAATGCCTCTAATACCAAACCTGAGATCCTTCCTCTAACATGAAATGTGATATCCAACTCCTTCCCATTCCAATCCTGAGACACTTCCTATAGCATGAGATGTGATATCTAAATGCTTCTAATACCAAACTTGAGACTCTTACTATAACATGAGATGGGATATCCAACTCCTTCCCATTCCAATCCTTAGACCCCTCCTACAGCATGCAATATGATATCTCAATGATTCTAATAACAAACCTGAGACCCGTCCTATAACATGAGATGGGATATCCAACACCTTCCCATTCCAATCCTGAGACACTTCCGATAGCAGAGATGTGATATCTCAATGCTTATACCAAACCTGAGACCCTTCCTATAACATGAGATGTGATATCCAACTCCTTCCCGTTCCAAACCTGAGACCCTTCCTATAGCATATGTGATATCCAACACATTCCCATTCCAAACATGAGACCATTCCTATAGCAGGAATGTAATATCCAACTCCTTCCCATTCCAATCCTGAGACCATTCCTATAGCATGAGATGTGATATCTCAATGCTTCTAATACCAAACCTGAGATCCTTCCTATGACATGAGATGTGATATACAATTCCTCCCCATTCCAAACCTGAGAACCTTCCTACAGCATGCGATGGGATATCTCAATGCTTCTAATACCAAACCTGAGACCAGTCCTATAACATGAGATTGGATATCCAACTCCTTCCCCTTCCAAACCTGAGACCCTTCCTATAGCATGAGATGTGATATCCAACTTCTTCCCATTCCAATCCTGAGACCCTTCCTATAACATGAGATGTGATGTCTCAATGCTTCTAATACCAAACCTGAGATCTTTCCTATAACATGAGATGTGATATCCAACTCCTTCCCATTCCAATCCTGAGACCCTTCCTATAGCATGGGATGTGCTATCTCAATGCTTATACCAAACCTGAGACCCTTCCTAAAGCTTGAGATGTGATATCCAACTCCTTCCCATTCCAATCCTGAGACCCTTCCTATAACATGAAATGTGATATCCAACTCCTTCCCATTCCAACCTGAGACCCTTCCTATAACATGAAATGTGATATCCAACTCCTTCCCTTTCCAAACCTGAGACCCTCCCTTTAGCATGAGATGTGATATCCAACTCCTTCCCATTCCAATCCTGAGACCCTTCTGATAGCATAAGATATATCTCAATGCTTCTATACCAAACCTGAGATCCTTCCGATAGCATGAGATGTGATATCTCAATACTTCTAATACCAAACCTGAGATCCTTCCTATAACATGAGATGTGATATCCAAATCCTTATCTTCCAAACCTGAGACCCTCCCTTTAGCATGAGATGTGATATCCAACTCCTTCCCATTCCAATCCTGAGACTCTTCTGATAGCATAAGATATGATATCTCAATGCTTCTATACCAAACCTGAGATCCTTCTGATAGCATGAAATGTGATATCCAACTCTTTCCCCTTGCAAACCTGAGAGCCTTCCTATAGCATGAGATGTGATATCCAAGTACTTCCCATTCCAATCCTGAGACCCTTCCTATAACATGAGATGTGATATCCAACTCCTTCCCATTCCAACCTGAGACCCTTCCTATAGCATGAGATGGGATATCCAACTCCTTCCAAATCCAATCCCGATACCCTTCCGATAGCATGAGATGTGATATCCCAATGCTTCTACCAAACCTGAGACCCATACTATGGCATGAGATGTGATATCAAACTCCTTCCCATTCTAATCCTGAGACCCTTCCTATAGCTTGAGATGTGATATCCAACTCCATCCCATTCCAATCCTGAGACCCTTCCTATACCATGAGACTTGATATCTCAATGCTTCTAATACCAAACCTGAGACCCGTCCTATAACATGAGATGTGATATCCAAATCCTTCCCCTTCCAAACCTTAGACCCTTCCTTTATCATGAGATGTGATATCCAACTCCTTCCCATTCCAATCTTGAGACCCTTCCGATATCATGAAATGTGATACCTCAATGCTTCTAATATCAAACTTGAGACCCTCCCTATAGCAAGAGATGTGATATCCAAGTCCTTCCCATTCCAATCCTGAGACCCTTTCTATAGCATGAGATGTGATATCTCAATGCTTCTAATACCAAACCTGAGACCCTTCCTATAACATAACATGGGAATATCCAACTCCTTCCCTTTCCAATCCTGAGACCCTTCCGATAGCAGAGATCTGATATCTCAATGCTTATACCAAACCTGAGATCCTTCCTATAACATGAGATGTGATATCCAACTCCTTCCCATTCCAATCCTGAGACACTTCCTATAGCATGAGATGTGATATCTCACTGCTTATACCAAACCTGAGACCCTTCCTATAGCATGAGATGTGATATCCAACTCCTTCCCATTCCAATCCTGAGACCCTTCCTATAGCATGAGATGTGATATCTCAATGCTTCTAATATCAAACTTGAGACCCTCCCTATAGCATGAGATGTGATACCCAAGTCCTTCCCATTCCAATCCTGAGACACTTCCTATAGCATGAGATGTGATATCTCAATGCTTCTAATACCAAACCTGAGACTCTTCCTATAACATGAGATGGGATATCCAACTCCTTCCCATTCCAATCCTGAGACCCTTTCGATAGCAGAGATGTGATATCTCAATGTTTATACCAAACCTGAGACCCTCCCTACGGCATGAGATGTCATATACAACTCCTTCCCATTCCAATCCTGAGACCCTTCCTATAGCATGAGATGTGATATCCAACTCCTTCCCATTCCAATCCTGAGACCCTTCCTATAGCATGAGATGTGATGTCTCAATGCTTCTAATACCAAACCTGAGATCCTTCCTATAACATGAGATGTGATATCCAACTCCTTCCATTCCAATCCTGAGACCCTTCCTATAGCATGAGATGTGATATCTTAATGCTTATAACAAAACCTGAGACCCTTCCTATAGCATGAGATGTGATATCCAACTCCTTCCCATTCCAATCCTGAGACCCTTCCTATAGCCTGAGATGTGATATCTCAATGCCTCTAATACCAAACCTGAGATCCTTCCTCTAACATGAAATGTGATATCCAACTCCTTCACTTTCCAAACCTGAGAGCCTATCTATAGCATGAGATGTGATATCCAACTCCTTCCCATTCCAATCCTGAGACCCTTCCTATAGCCTGAGATCTGATATCTCAATGCCTCTAATACCAAACCTGAGATCCTTCCTCTAACATGAAATGTGATATCCAACTCCTTCCCTTTCCAAACCTGAGAGCCTATCTATAGCATGAGATGTGATATCCAAGTCCTTCCCATTCCAATCCTGAGACACTTCCGATAGCAGAGATGTGATATCTCAATGCTTATACCAAACCTGAGACCCTTCCTACGGCATGAGATGTCATATACAACTCCTTCCCATTCCAATCCTGAGACCCTTCCTATAGCACGAGATGTGATATCTCAATGCTTATACCAAACCTGAGACCCTTCCTCTAGCATGAGATGTGATATCCAACTCCTTCCCATTCCAATCCTGAGACCCTTCCTATAGCATGAGATGGGATATCTCAATGCTTCTAATACCAAACCTGAGACTCTTCCTATAACCTGAGATGGGATATCCAACTCCTTCCCATTCCAATCCTAAGACCCTTTCGATAGCAGAGATGTGATATCTCAATGCTTATACCAAACCTGAGACCTTTCCTACGGCATGAGATGTCATATACAACTCCTTCCCATTCCAATCCTGAGACCCTTCCTATAGCACGAGATGTGATATCTCAATGCTTATACCAAACCTGAGACCCTTCCTCTAGCATGAGATGCGATATCCAACTCCTTCCCTTTCCAAACCTGAAAGCCTATCTATAGCATGAGATGTGATATCCAAGTCCTTCCCATTCCAATCCTGAGACACTTGGGATAGCAGAGATGTGATATCTCAATGCTTATACCAAACCTGAGACCCTTCCTATAACATGAGATGTGATATCCAGCTCCTTCCCATTCCAATCCTGAGACACTTCCGATAGCATGAGATGTGATATCTCAATGCTTCTACCAAACCTGAGACCCTTCCTTTAGCATGGGATGTGATAACCAACTCCTTCCCATTCCAATCCTGAGACCCTTCCTATAGCATGAGATGTGATATCTCAATACTTCTAATACCAAACCTGAGATCCTTCTGATAACATGAGATGTGATATCCAAATCCTTCCCCTTCCAAACCTGAAACCCTCCCTTTAGCATGAGATGTGATATCCAACTCCGTCCCATTCCAATCCTGAGAACCTTCTGATAGCATGAGATGTGTTATCTCAATGCTTCTATACCAAACCTGAGATCCTTCCGATAGCATGAGATGTGATATCTCAATGCTTCTAATACCAAACCTGAGATCCTTCCTATAACATGAGATGTGATATCCAAATCCTTCCCCTTCCAAACCTGAGACCCTCCCTTTAGCATGAGATGTGATATCCAACTCCTTCCCATGCCAATCCTGAGACTCTTCTGATAGCATGAGATGTGATATCTCAATGCCTCTAATACCAAACCTGAGATCCTACCTCTAACATGAAATGTGATATCCAACTCTTTCCCCTTCCAAACCTGAGAGCCTTCCTATAGCATGAGATGTGATATCCAAGTCCTTCTAATTCCAATCCTGAGACCCTTCCTATAACATGAGATGTGATATCCAACTCCTTCCCATTCCAACCTGAGACCCTTCCTATAGCATGAGATGGGATATCCAACTCCTTCCAAATCCAATCCTGATACCCTTCCGATAGCATGAGATGTGATATCCCAATGCTTCTACCAAACCTGAGACCCATACTATGGCATGAGATGTGATATCAAACTCCTTCCCCTTCCAAACCTTAGACACTTCCTTTATCATGAGATGTGATATCCAAATCCTCCCATTCCATTCCTGAGACGCTTGCGATATCATGAGATGTGATATCTCAATGCTTCTAATATCAAACTTGAGACCCTCCTTATAGCATGAGATGTGATATCCAAGTCCTTCCCATTCCAATCCTGAGACCCTTCCTATAGCATGAGATGTGATATCTCAATGCTTCTAATACCAAACCTGAGACCCTTCCTATAACATGAGATGTGATATCCAACTCCTTCCCATTCCAATCCTGAGACACTTCCTATAGCATGAGATGTGATATCTCACTGCTTATACCAAACCTGAGACCCTTCCTATAGCATGAGATGTGATATCCAACTCCTTCCCATTCCATCCCTGAGACCCTTCCCAAATCATGAGATGTGATATCTCAATGCTTCTAATATCAAACTTGAGACCCTCCCTATAGCATGAGATGTGATATCCAAGTCCTTCCCATTCCAATCCTGAGACCCTTCCGATAGCATGAGATGTGATCTCTCAATGCTTCTAATACCAAACCTGAGATCCTTCCTATAACATGAGATGTGATATCCAACTCCTTCCCATTCCAATCCTGAGACCCTTCCTATAGCATGAGATGTGATATCTCAATGCTTATACCAAACCTGAGACCCTTCCTATAGCATGAGATGTGATATCCAAGTCCTTCCCATTCCAATCCTGAGACCCTTCCGATAGTAGAGATGTGATATCTCAATGCTTATACCAAACCTGAGATCCTTCCTATAACATGAGATGTGATATCCAACTCCTTCCCATTCCAATCCTGAGACACTTCCTATAGCATGAGATGTGATATCTCACTGCTTATACCAAACCTGAGACCCTTCCTATAGCATGAGATGTGATATCCAACTCCTTCCCATTCCATCCCTGAGACCCTTCCCAAATCATGAGATGTGATATCTCAATGCTTCTAATATCAAACTTGAGACCCTCCCTATAGCATGAGATGTGATATCCAAGTCCTTCCCATTCCAATCCTGAGACCCTTCCGATAGCATGAGATGTGATGTCTCAATGCTTCTAATACCAAACCTGAGATCCTTCCTATAACATGAGATGTGATATCCAACTCCTTCCCATTCCAATCCTGAGACCCTTCCTATAGCATGAGATGTGATATCTCAATGCTTATACCAAACCTGAGACCCTTCCTATAGCATGAGATGTGATATCCAAGTCCTTCCCATTCCAATCCTGAGACCCTTCCGATAGTAGAGATGTGATATCTCAATGCTTATACCAAACCTGAGATCCTTCCTATAACATGAGATGTGATATCCAACTCCTTCCCATTCCAATCCTGAGACACTTCCTATAGCATGAGATGTGATATCTCACTGCTTATACCAAACCTGAGACCCTTCCTATAGCATGAGATGTGATATCCAACTCCTTCCCTTTCCAATCCTGAGACCCTTCCTATAGCATGAGATATGATATCTCAATGCTTCTAATATCAAACTTGAGACCCTCCCTATAGCATGAGATGTGATATCCAAGTCCTTCCCATTCCAATCCTGAGACCCTTCCGATAGCATGAGATGTGATGTCTCAATGCTTCTAATACCAAACCTGAGATCCTTCCTATAACATGAGATGTGATATCCAACTCCTTCCCATTCCAATCCTGAGACCCTTCCTATAGCATGAGATGTGATATCTCAATGCTTATACCAAACCTGAGACCCTTCCTATAGCATGAGATGTGATATCCAAGTCCTTCCCATTCCAATCCTGAGACCCTTCCGATAGTAGAGATGTGATATCGCAATGCTTATACCAAACCTGAGATCCTTCCTATAACATGAGATGTGATATCCAACTCCTTCCCATTCCAATCCTGAGACACTTCCTATAGCATGAGATGTGATATCTCACTGCTTATACCAAACCTGAGACCCTTCCTATAGCATGAGATGTGATATCCAACTCCTTCCCATTCCAATCCTGAGACCCTTCCTAGAGCATGAGATGTGATATCTCAATGCCTCTAATACCAAACCTGAGATCCTTCCTCTAACATGAAATGTGATATCCAACTCCTTCCCATTCCAATCCTGAGACACTTCCTATAGCATGAGATGTGATATCTAAATGCTTCTAATACCAAACTTGAGACTCTTACTATAACATGAGATGGGATATCCAACTCCTTCCCATTCCAATCCTTAGACCCCTCCTACAGCATGCAATATGATATCTCAATGATTCTAATAACAAACCTGAGACCCGTCCTATAACATGAGATGGGATATCCAACACCTTCCCATTCCAATCCTGAGACACTTCCGATAGCAGAGATGTGATATCTCAATGCTTATACCAAACCTGAGACCCTTCCTATAATATGAGATGTGATATCCAACTCCTTCCCGTTCCAAACCTGAGACCCTTCCTATAGCATATGTGATATCCAACACATTCCCATTCCAAACATGAGACCCTTCCTATAGCAGGAATGTAATATCCAACTCCTTCCCATTCCAATCCTGAGACCATTCCTATAGCATGAGATGTGATATCTCAATGCTTCTAATACCAAACCTGAGATCCTTCCTATGACATGAGATGTGATATACAATTCCTCCCCATTCCAAACCTGAGAACCTTCCTACAGCATGCGATGGGATATCTCAATGCTTCTAATACCAAACCTGAGACCAGTCCTATAACATGAGATTGGATATCCAACTCCTTCCCCTTCCAAACCTGAGACCCTTCCTATAGCATGAGATGTGATATCCAACTTCTTCCCATTCCAATCCTGAGACCCTTCCTATAACATGAGATGTGATGTCTCAATGCTTCTAATACCAAACCTGAGATCTTTCCTATAACATGAGATGTGATATCCAACTCCTTCCCATTCCAATCCTGAGACCCTTCCTATAGCATGGGATGTGCTATCTCAATGCTTATACCAAACCTGAGACCCTTCCTAAAGCTTGAGATGTGATATCCAACTCCTTCCCATTCCAATCCTGAGACCCTTCCTATAACATGAAATGTGATATCCAACTCCTTCCCATTCCAACCTGAGACCCTTCCTATAACATGAAATGTGATATCCAACTCCTTCCCTTTCCAAACCTGAGACCCTCCCTTTAGCATGAGATGTGATATCCAACTCCTTCCCATTCCAATCCTGAGACCCTTCTGATAGCATAAGATATATCTCAATGCTTCTATACCAAACCTGAGATCCTTCCGATAGCATGAGATGTGATATCTCAATACTTCTAATACCAAACCTGAGATCCTTCCTATAACATGATTTGATATCCAAATCCTTATCTTCCAAACCTGAGACCCTCCCTTTAGCATGAGATGTGATATCCAACTCCTTCCCATTCCAATCCTGAGACTCTTCTGATAGCATAAGATATGATATCTCAATGCTTCTATACCAAACCTGAGATCCTTCTGATAGCATGAAATGTGATATCCAACTCTTTCCCCTTGCAAACCTGAGAGCCTTCCTATAGCATGAGATGTGATATCCAAGTACTTCCCATTCCAATCCTGAGACCCTTCCTATAACATGAGATGTGATATCCAACTCCTTCCTATTCCAACCTGAGACCCTTCCTATAGCATGAGATGGGATATCCAACTCCTTCCAAATCCAATCCCGATACCCTTCCGATAGCATGAGATGTGATATCCCAATGCTTCTACCAAACCTGAGACCCATACTATGGCATGAGATGTGATATCAAACTCCTTCCCATTCTAATCCTGAGACCCTTCCTATAGCTTGAGATGTGATATCCAACTCCATCCCATTCCAATCCTGAGACCCTTCCTATACCATGAGACTTGATATCTCAATGCTTCTAATACCAAACCTGAGACCCGTCCTATAACATGAGATGTGATATCCAAATCCTTCCCCTTCCAAACCTTAGACCCTTCCTTTATCATGAGATGTGATATCCAACTCCTTCCCATTCCAATCTTGAGACCCTTCCGATATCATGAAATGTGATACCTCAATGCTTCTAATATCAAACTTGAGACCCTCCCTATAGCAAGAGATGTGATATCCAAGTCCTTCCCATTCCAATCCTGAGACCCTTTCTATAGCATGAGATGTGATATCTCAATGCTTCTAATACCAAACCTGAGACCCTTCCTATAACATACATGGGAATATCCAACTCCTTCCCTTTCCAATCCTGAGACCCTTCCGATAGCAGAGATCTGATATCTCAATGCTTATACCAAACCTGAGATCCTTCCTATAACATGAGATGTGATATCCAACTCCTTCCCATTCCAATCCTGAGACACTTCCTATAGCATGAGATGTGATATCTCACTGCTTATACCAAACCTGAGACCCTTCCTATAGCATGAGATGTGATATCCAACTCCTTCCCATTCCAATCCTGAGACCCTTCCTATAGCATGAGATGTGATATCTCAATGCTTCTAATATCAAACTTGAGACCCTCCCTATAGCATGAGATGTGATACCCAAGTCCTTCCCATTCCAATCCTGAGACACTTCCTATAGCATGAGATGTGATATCTCAATGCTTCTAATACCAAACCTGAGACTCTTCCTATAACATGAGATGGGATATCTAACTCCTTCCCATTCCAATCCTGAGACCCTTTCGATAGCAGAGATGTGATATCTCAATGTTTATACCAAACCTGAGATCCTCCCTACGGCATGAGATGTCATATACAACTCCTTCCCATTCCAATCCTGAGACCCTTCCTATAGCATGAGATGTGATATCCAACTCCTTCCCATTCCAATCCTGAGACCCTTCCTATAGCATGAGATGTGATGTCTCAATGCTTCTAATACCAAACCTGAGATCCTTCCTATAACATGAGATGTGATATCCAACTCCTTCCATTCCAATCCTGAGACCCTTCCTATAGCATGAGATGTGATATCTTAATGCTTATAACAAAACCTGAGACCCTTCCTATAGCATGAGATGTGATATCCAACTCCTTCCCATTCCAATCCTGAGACCCTTCCTATAGCCTGAGATGTGATATCTCAATGCCTCTAATACCAAACCTGAGATCCTTCCTCTAACATGAAATGTGATATCCAACTCCTTCACTTTCCAAACCTGAGAGCCTATCTATAGCATGAGATGTGATATCCAAGTCCTTCCCATTCCAATCCTGAGACCCTTCCTATAGCATGAGATGTGATATCTCAATGCTTATAACAAAACCTGAGACCCTTCCTATAGCATGAGATGTGATATCCAACTCCTTCCCATTCCAATCCTGAGACCCTTCCTATAGCCTGAGATGTGATATCTCAATGCCTCTAATACCAAACCTGAGATCCTTCCTCTAACATGAAATGTGATATCCAACTCCTTCAATTTCCAAACCTGAGAGCCTATCTATAGCATGAGATGTGATATCCAAGTCCTTCCCATTCCAATCCTTAGACCCTTCCTACAGCATGCAATATGATATCTCAATGATTTTAATAAAAAACCTGAGACCCTTCCTATAACATGAGATGTGATATCCAACTCCTTCCCGTTCCAAACCTGAGACCCTTCCTTTAGCATGAGATGTGATATCCAGCTCCTTCCCATTCCAATCCTGAGACACTTCCGATAGCATGAGATGTGATATCTCATTGCTTCTAATATCAAAACTGAGACCCTCCCTATAGCATATGTGATATCTAAGTCCTTCCCATTCCAATCCTGAGACATTCCTATAGCATGAGATGTGATATCTCAATGCTTATCCTTGATTCCTGTAGTAAATTGATTTCCTTTGCAGGCCGACTCCTGTCACGAATGCCTTGTCTGCATGCATTCTCTCCTGGCCATTCTCTCAGCGTGGCTATTTGCCTACCCCCTTCCTCTCTCAGTGGATGGACTTCTCCATCCTAGCCTCCTACCACTCAACTCCGCCTACTTGGAGAATTCAACATGAACCTGTATGCTTCCTGACCTGGACTTTTACGAGATCTGCAACTCTTCATGTCGCTGGCCCTACACACTGCAGGGAATACTCAGGATTTTCTGATCTCAGACCTCCCCCTCTGTGACCCTCTCAACAATCCTCTCCCGTGGTGATCAAGTTCTCATCTCCAAAGAAGGCTAACTGCCAGCTGTTCCTCCTCAGAGGAGTTCTCCCTTTCTGTCCCTGCTCCCTGCACCGTTTCGCGTTGCAAACACTCGCTTCCCTGCTCTCTGGTTTAGACGCTTTTCCTTCTCAGAGGCCTTCTTCCTTTCTGCCCTTTTCGCGTTGCAAGTACTCTCTTCCCAGCTCTCTGGTTTAGACGCGTGTTCCCTGCCTTCTCTCCTCTTCCCGCTGCCTTCAAATCAAAAAATGAGCTCCAAAAGATACACAGTGCTCAGAATGCTCTATAACACCCATTATTCAACATATAGCCGTAACCCGCTAGACGTATTGAAACGTGCTGTAAACTAGCAAAAAAAGCTAGAAAATGTACTTTCCTCGCGTTTTTGTAAATGCTAATTCTGATGGGTTCCCATGTACGTACTGTCCATGCGTTTGTTGTCGAATCCTGAAGTTTTTAACCACTGTTCTCCCATACACGGGGGGGGGGGGGGGGTCAACGTCTACTGCTGTTCACAGGCTGAATGTATACGGCTGAAATCTTCAAGGCATTATCAGCTTTCCTGACTGTTTTGGAACGTGTATTTGCCATCTGTTAATGCAGTCGCCGTGTTCATCGTCCCTTCTACTTTACAGGCTGCACTCCCCTGGTGATCACATTCGCCTCTCCAGAGCAGGCTGACTACCAGCTGCTCCTCCTCATAGGCGTTCATCCTTTCTGTCCCTGCTCCCTGCACCGTTTCGCGTTGCATGTACTCGCTTCCCAGCTCTCTGGTTTAGATGCGTGTTCCCTGCCTTCTCTCCTCTTCCGACAGCCTTCCAATGAGCTCCACAAGATACAGTGTTCAGAATGCTTTATAACACCCATTATTCAACATATAGGTGTAACCCGCTAGACGTATTGAAACGTGCTAAAAACGAGCAGAAACAGCTAGAAAATGTACTTTCCTCGCGTTTTGGTAAATGCGAATTCTGGTGGATTCCCATTTTGTACTCTGTTCGTGCGTTTGTTCAGTCGAATCCTGGTCTTTTGAACCACTCTTCTCCCATACAAGGGAGGGTCAAAATGTGTTGTTCACAGGCTTTATTTATACTGCTGAAATGCTCGCTTCCCTGCTCTCTGGTTTAGACGCGTGTACCCTGCATTTACCAAAACGCGAGGGAAGTACATTTTCTAGCTGTTTTTGCTAGTTTTTAGCACGTTTCAATACGTCTAGCGGGTTACAGCTATATGTTGAATAATGGGTGTTATAAAGCATTCTGAACACTGTATCTTGTGGAGCAAATTGGAAGGCTGTAGCAAGAGGAGAGAAGGCAGGGAACACGCATCTCAACCAGAGAGCTGGGAAGCGAGTACATGCAACGCGAAACGGTGCAGGGAGCAGGGACAGAAAGGATGAACACCTATGAGGAGGAGCAGCTGGTAGTTAGCCTGCATAGGAGAGAAGAATGTGATCACTAGGGGAGTGCAGCCTGTAAACTAGAAGGAACGATGAACAAAGGGCGACTGCATTAACAGATGGCAAATACACGTTCCAAAACAGTCAGGAAAGCTGATAATGCCTTGAAGATTTCAGCCGTATACATTCAGCCTGTGAACAGCAGTAGATGTTGACCCCCCCCCCTCCCTAGTATGGGAGAACAGTGGTTAAAAACTTCAGGATTCGACACAAACGCACGGACACAGTACATACAACATGGGAACCCACCAGAATTCGCATTTACAAAAACGCGAGGGAAGTACATTTTCTAGCTATTTTTGCTAGTTTTTAGCACGTTTCAATACGTCTAGCGGGTTACAGCTATAAGTTGAATAATGGGTTTATAAAGCATTCTGAACACTATCTTGTGGAGCTCATTGGAAGGCTGTGGGAAGAGGAGAGAAGGCAGGGAACACGCATCGAAACCAGAGAGCTGGGAAGCGAGTACATGCAACGCGAAACGGTGCAGGGAGCAGGGACAGAAAGGTGGAACGCCTCTGAGGAGGAGCAGCTGGTAGTTAGCCTGCTCTGGAGAGGAGAATGTGATCACCACGGGAGTGCAGCCTTGAAACAAGAAGGGACGATGAAAACATGCTGACTGGAATAACAGATGGCAAATACACTTTCCAGAACAGTCGGTTTACCCGATAATGCATTGACGATTTCAGCAGTATACATTCAGCCTGTGAACAGTAGATTTTGATCCCCCCCTTGTATGGGTGACGAGTGGTTAAAAACATCAGGATTCGACTGAACAAATGCACGAACAGAGTACAAAATGGGATTCCACCAGAATTCGTATTTACCAAAACGCGAGGAAAGAACATGTTCTAGCTAT
Source organism: Ambystoma mexicanum (assembly GCF_040938575.1). NCBI lineage: Eukaryota > Metazoa > Chordata > Amphibia > Caudata > Ambystomatidae > Ambystoma > Ambystoma mexicanum. The sequence continues at coordinate 1,500,848,612 of NC_090923.1, read as the reverse complement.
TTTTGCTAGTTTTTAGCACTTTTCAATACGTCTAGCGAGTTACAGCTATATCTTGAATAATGGGTGTTATAAAGCATTCTGAGCACCGTGTATCTTTTGAAGCTCATTTGTTGATTTGAAGGCAGCGGGAAGAGGAGAGAAGGCAGGGAACACACGTCTAAACCAGAGAGCTGGGAAGCGAGTTGTTCTCTGCAACGCGAAACGATGCAGAGAACAAGCACAGAAAGGAAGAAGGAAAAGCGTCTAAACCAGAGAGCAGGGAAGCGAGTGTTTGCAACGCGAAACGGTGCAGAGAGCAGGGACAGAAAGGGAGAACTCCACTGAGGAGGAACAGCTGGTAGTTAGCCTTCTTTGGAGATGAGAACTTGATCACCACGGGAGAGGATTGTTGAGAGGGTTACATAGGGGGATGTCTGAGATCAGAAAATCCTAAGTATTCCCTGCAGTGTGTAGGGCCAGAGACATGAAGAGTTGCAGATCTCGTAAAAGTCCAGGTCAGGAAGCATACAGGTTCATTTTGAATTCTCCAAGTAGGCGGAGTTGAGTGGTAGGAGGCTAGGATGGAGAAGTCCATCCACTGAGAGAGGAAGGCGGTAGGCAAATAGCCACGGTGAGAGAATGGCCAGGAAAGAGAGAATGCATGCAGACAAGGCATTCGTGAGAGGAGTCGGCCTGCAAAGGAAAGCAATTTACTACAGGAATCAAGGATACTCCCCCTCAAGAACGGTTGGATCTGGGCATGGAGAGGAACTTGTCATCAGGGAGGAAAGTGTCAGAGCTCGAGACAGCGCTGGCCGTCATCCATGTCTCGGTTAGACCAAGGACATCAAGGTCGGGTTCTTCCAGGAAATGGCAGATGTCAGATGAGTGTTAACTGAGTGAGAGTTGAGAGTGGGGAGGGGTACAAATCAGTAATCCTTGCGGAGGTGTAGAAGGAGCCTGACCTAGGGCACATGAGGAAGGAGAGAGGAAAGGAAGCAGAAGAAGGGAGAAGACACAGCAGGAGTGCATTATCAATCCGGGAGCTAGGAGTGGTGAGGTTAGACGGGGAGGTCTGAGACTCAGGATTTGAATGGGAAGTTCGATATCACATGTCATGCTATAGGAAGAGTCTCATGATTGGAATGGGAAGGAGTTGGATATGATATCTCTTGTTATAGGGAGGGTCTCAGGTTTGGAATTAGAAGCACTGAGATATCAAATCACATCCTATCGGAAGGGTCTCAGGTTTGGTATTGGAAGAAATGAGATTTCAAATCTCAGGCTGTGGGAATGGTCTCGGGTATGGTATTGGAAGGGGTGAAAAATCACATTTCATGCTACAGGAAGGGTCACAAGTTTGGAATGGGAAGGAGTTGGATTTCACATATACTACGGGAAGGGCCTCAGGTTTGGTATTAGAAGCATAGAGATATCACATCTCATGTTATAGGAAGGGTCTCGATTGGAACGGGAAGGAGTTGGATATCACATCTCATGTTATAGGGAGGGTCTCAGTTTTGATATTAGAAGCATTGAGATATCACATGCTATTGGAAGGGTCTCAGTATTGGAATGGGAAGGAGTTGGATATCACATCACATGTTATAGGGAGGGTCTCAGTTTTGATATTAGAAGCATTGAGATATCACATATGCTATTGGGAGGGTCTCAGTATTGGAATTGGAAGGAGTTGGATATCACATCTCATGCTATCGGAAGGGTCTCAGGATTGGAATGGGAAGTAGTTGGATATCACATATGCTAAAGGAAAGGTCTCAGGTTTGGAATGGGAAGGAGTTGGATATCACGTCTCATGTTATAGGAAGGGTCTCAGGATAGGAATGGGGAGGACTTAGATTTCACATCTCATACTATAGGGAGGGTCTCAGTTTTGATATTAGAAGCATTGAGCTATCACATCTCATGCTATCGGAAGGGTCTCAGGATTGGAATGGGATGGAGTTGGATATCACATCTCAAGCTATCTCAGGATTGTAATGGGAAGGAGTTTGATATCACATATCAAGCTATAGGAAGGGTCTCAGGTTTGGAAGGGGAAGGATTTGGATCTCACATCTCAAGCTATCTCAGGATTGGAATGGGAAGGAGTTTGATATTTCATCTCAAGCTATAGGAAGGGTCTCAGGTTTGGAAAGGGAAAGATTTGGATTTCACATCTCATGTTATAGGATGGTTCTCATGTTTGGTTTTAGAAGCATTGAGATATCACATCTCATGCTATGGGAAGGGTCTCAGGTTTGGAATGGGAAGGAGTTGGATATCACATCTCATGCTAAAGGAAAGGTCTCAGGTCTGGAAGGGGAAGGATTTGGATCTCACATCTCATGTTTTAGGACGGGTCTCAGGTTTGGTATTAGAAGCATTGAAATATCACATCTCATGGTATAGGAAGGGTCCCAGGATTGGAATGGGAAGGAGTTGGATATCACATTGAATGGGAAGGAGTTTGATATCACATCTCAAGCTATAGGAAGGGCCTCAGGTTTGGAAAGGGAATGATTTGGATTTCACATCTCATGTTATAGGATGGTTCTCATGTTTGGTTTTAGAAGCATTGAAATATCACATCTCATGCTATCGGAAGGGTCTCGGGATTGGAATTCGGAAGGAGTTGGATATCACATCTCATGCTAAAGGGAGGGTCTAAGGTTTGGAAGGGGAAGGATTTGGACATCACATCTCATGTTATTGGAAGGATCTGAGGTTTGGTATTAGAAGCATTGAGATATCACATCTCATGCTATCGGAAGGGTCTCAGGTTTGTTATAAGCATTGAGATATCACATCTCTGCTATCGGAAGGGTCTCAGGATTGGAATGGGAAGGATTTGGATATCACATCTCATGTTATAGGAAGGGTCTCAGGTTTGGTATTAGAAGCATTGAGATATCACATCTCATGCTATAGGAAGGGTCTCAGGAATGGAATGGGAAGGACTTGGATATCACATCTCATGATAAAGGAAGGGTCTAAGATTTGGAAGGGGAAGGATTTGGATATCACATCTCATGTTATTGGACCGGTCTCAGGTTTGGTATTAGAAGCATTGAGATATCAAGTCTCATGGTATAGGACGGGAGTTTGATATCACATCTCATGCCATGGTATGGGTCTCAGATTTTGTAGAAGCATTGGGATATCACATCTCATGCTATCGGAAGGGTATCAGGATTGGATTTGGAAGGAGTTGGATATCTCATCTCATGCTATAGGAAGGGTCTCAAGTTGGAATAGAAGGAGTTGGATATCACATCTCATGTTATAGGAAGGGTCTCAGGATTGGAATGGGAAGGACTTGGATATCACATCTCATGCTGTAGGAAGGGTCTCAGGTTTGGAAAAGGAAGGAGTTGGATATCACATTTCATGTTAGAGGTAGGATCTCAGGTTTGGTATTAGAGGCATTGAGATATCACATCTCATGCTATCAGAATGGTATCGGGATTGGAATGGGAAGGAGTTGGATATCACATCTCATGCTAAAGGGAGGGTCTCAGGTTTGGAATGGGAAGGATTTGGATATCACATCTCATGTTATAGGAAGGACCTTAGGTTTGGTATTAGAAGCATTGAGATATCACATCTCATGCTATAGGAAGGGTCTCGGGATTGGAATGGGAAGGAGTTGGATATCACATCTCATGTTATAGGAAGGATCTCAGGTTTGGTATTAGAAGCATTGAGATATCACATCTCATGCTATAGGAAGGGTCTCAGGATTGGAATGGGAAGGAGTTGGATATCACTTCTCATGCTATGGGAAGGGTCTCAGGTTTGGTATAAGCATTGAAATATCACATCTCTGCTATCGGAAGGGACTCAGGATTGGAATGGGAGGAGCTGGATATCACACCTCATGCTAAAGGAAGGGTCTCAGGTTTGGAAGGGGAAGGATTTGGATATCACATCTCATGTTATAGGACGGGTCTCAGGTTTGGTATTAGAAGCATTGTGATATCACATCTCATGCTATAGGATGTGTCTCAGGATTGGAATGGGAAGGAGTTGGATATCACATCTCATGCTATAGGAAGGGTTTCAGGTTTGGTAGAAGCATTGAGATATCACATCTCATGCTATAGGAAGAGTCTCAGGTTTGGGAAGGGAAGGATTTGGATTTCACATCTCATGTTATAGGATGGTTCTCATGTTTGGTTTTTGAAGCATTGAGATATCACAGCTCATGCTATCGGAAGGGTCTCAGGTTTGGAATGGGAAGGAGTTGGATATCACATCTCATGTTATAGGAAGGGTCTCAGGTTTGGAATGGGAAGGAGTTGGATATGACATCTCTTGTTATAAGGAGGGTCTCAGGATTTGAATGGTAAGGAGTTGGATATCACATCTCATGCTATAGGAAGGGTCTCAGGTTGGAATGGGAAGGAGTTGGATATCACATCTCATGTTATATACAGGAAGGGTCTCAGGATTGGAATGGGAAGGATTTGGATATCACATCTCTTGCTATAGGAAGGGTCTCAGGTTTTTTATTAGAAACCTTGAGATATCAAATCTCATGCTATAGGAAGGGTTTTAGGATTGGAATGGGAAGTATTTGGATATCACATCTCATGCTAAAGGAAGGGTCTCAGGTTTGGAAGGGGAAGGATTTGGATATCACATCTCATCCAATAGGAAGGGTCTCAGGTTTGGAATGGGAAGGAATTGGATATCACATCTCATGTTATAGGAAGGGTCTCAAGTTTTTTATTAGAAACATTGAGATATCACATCTCATGTTATAGGACGGTTCCCAGGTTTGGTATTAGAAGCATTGAGATATCACATCTCATGGTATAGGAAGGGTCTCAGGGTTGGAATGGGAAGGAGTTGGATATCACATCTCATCCAATAGGAAGGGTCTCAGGTTTGGAATGGGAAGGAATTGGATATCACATCTCATGTTATAGGAAGGTTCTCAGGTTTGGTATTAGAAGCATTGAGATATCACATCTCATGCTATAGGAAGGGTCTCAGGATTGGAATGTGAAGGATTTGGATATCACATCTCATGCTAAAGGAAGGGTCTCAGGTTTGGTAGAAGCATTGAGAAATCACATCTCATGCTATAGGAAGGGTCTCAGGATTTGAATGGCAAGGAGTTGGATATCACATCTCATGCCATAGGAAGGGTCTCAGGTTTGGTATAAGCATTGAGATATCACATCTCTGCTATCGGAAGGTTCTCAGGATTGGATTGGGAAGGAGTTGGATATCCCTTCTCATGCTATAGGAAGTGTCTCAGGTTGGAATGGGAAGGAGTTGAATATCACATCTCATGTTATAGGAAGGGTCTCAGGTTTGGAATGGGAAGGAGTTGGATATGACATCTCTTGTTATAAGGAGGGTCTCAGGATTTGAATGGTAAGGAGTTGGATATCACATCTCATGCTATAGGAAGGGTCTCAGGTTGGAATGGGAAGGAGTTGGATATCACATCTCATGTTATATACAGGAAGGGTCTCAGGATTGGAATGGGAAGGATTTGGATATCACATCTCTTGCTATAGGAAGGGTCTCAGGTTTTTTATTAGAAACCTTGAGATATCAAATCTCATGCTATAGGAAGGGTTTTAGGATTGGAATGGGAAGTATTTGGATATCACATCTCATGCTAAAGGAAGGGTCTCAGGTTTGGAAGGGGAAGGATTTGGATATCACATCTCATCCAATAGGAAGGGTCTCAGGTTTGGAATGGGAAGGAATTGGATATCACATCTCATGTTATAGGAAGGGTCTCAAGTCTTTTATTAGAAACATTGAGATATCACATCTCATGTTATAGGACGGTTCCCAGGTTTGGTATTAGAAGCATTGAGATATCACATCTCATGGTATAGGAAGGGTCTCAGGGTTGGAATGGGAAGGAGTTGGATATCACATCTCATCCAATAGGAAGGGTCTCAGGTTTGGAATGGGAAGGAATTGGATATCACATCTCATGTTATAGGAAGGATCTCAGGTTTGGTATTAGAAGCATTGAGATATCACATCTCATGCTATAGGAAGGGTCTCAGGATTGGAATGTGAAGGATTTGGATATCACATCTCATGCTAAAGGAAGGGTCTCAGGTTTGGTAGAAGCATTGAGAAATCACATCTCATGCTATAGGAAGGGTCTCAGGATTTGAATGGCAAGGAGTTGGATATCACATCTCATGCCATAGGAAGGGTCTCAGGTTTGGTATAAGCATTGAGATATCACATCTCTGCTATCGGAAGGTTCTCAGGATTGGATTGGGAAGGAGTTGGATATCCCTTCTCATGCTATAGGAAGTGTCTCAGGTTGGAATGGGAAGGAGTTGAATATCACATCTCATGTTATAGGAAGGGTCTCAGGATTGGAATGGGAAGGATTTGGATATCACATCTCTTGCTATAGGAAGGGTCTCAGGATTGGAATGGGAAGGATTTGAATATCACATCTCATGTCATAGGAAGGATCTCAGGATTGGTATTAGAAGCATTGATATATCACATCTCATGCTATAGGAATGGTCTCAGGATTGGAATGGGTAGGAGTTGGATATTACATTCTTGCTATAGGAAGGGTCTCATGTTTGGAATGGGAAGGAGTTGGATATCACATATGCTATCTGAAGTGTCTCAGGTTTGGAACGGGAAGGAGTTGGATATCACATCTCATGTTATAGGAAGGGTCTCAGGTTTGGTATAAGCATTGAGATATCACATCTCTGCTATCAGGAGTGGCTCAGGATTGGAATGGGAAGGAGTTGGATATCCCATCTCATGTTAAAGGACGGGTCTCTGGTTTGGTATTAGAATCATTGAGATATCACATCGCATGCTGTAGGAAGGGTCTAAGGATTGGAATGGGATGGACTTGGATATCACATCTCATGCTATAGGTAGGCTCTCAGGTTTGGTATAAGCATTGAGATATCACATCTCATGCTATAGGAAGGGTCTCAGGATTGGAATGGGAAGGATTTGGATATCACATCTCATGCTATAGGAAGGGTCTCAGGTTTGGTATAAGCATGGAGATATCACTTCTCATGCTATAGGAAGGGTCTCAGGATTGGAATGGGAAGGTGTTGGATATCACATCTCATGCTATATGAAGGGTCTCAGATTTGGTATAAGCATTGAGATATCACATCTCATGCTATAGGAAGGGTCTCAGGATTGGAATGGGAAGGAGTTGTATATGACATCTCAGGCTTTAGGAAGGGTCTCAGGTTTGGTATAAGCATTGAGATATCACATCTCTGCTATCGGAAGGGTCTCAGGATTGGAATGGGAAGGAGTTGGATATCCCATCTCATGTTATAGGAAGGGTCTCAGGTTTGGTATTAGAAGCATTGAGATATCACATCTCATTCTATAGGAAGGGTCTCAAGATTGGAATGGGAAGGACTTGGATGTCACATCTCATGCTATAGGGAGGGTCTCAAGTTTGATATTAGAAGCATTGAGATAACAAATCTCATGATATCGGAAGGGTCTCAGGATTGGAATGGGAAGGAGTTGGATATCACATCTCATGATAAAGGAAGGGTCCAAGGTTTGGAAGGGGAAGGATTTGGATATCACATCTCATGTTATAGGACGGGTCTCAGGTTTGGTATTAGAAGCATTGAGATATCAAGTCTCATGGTATAAGAAGGGTCTCAGAATTGGAATGGGAAGGAGTTGGATATCACATCTCAAGCTATAGGAAGCGTCTCAGGATTGGAATGGGAAGGAGTTTGATATCACATCTCATGCCATAGTATGGGTCTCAGGTTTGGTAGAAGCATTGGGATATCACATCTCATGCTATCGGAAGGGTATCAGTATTGGATTTGGAAGGAGTTGGATATCCCATCTCATGCTATAGGAAGGGTCTCAGGTTAGAATGGGAAGGAGTTGGATATCACATTTCATGTTATAGGAAGGGTCTCAGGATTGGAATGGGAAGGACTTGGATATCATATCTCATGCTATAGGAAGGCTCTCAGGTTTGGAAGGGGAAGGAGTTGGATATCACATTTCATGTTAGAGGAAGGATCTCAGGTTTGGTATTAGGGGCCTTGAGATATCACATCTCATGCTATAGGAAGGGTCTCAGGATTGGAATGGGAAGGAGTTGGATATCACATCTCAAGCTATAGGAAGGGTCTCAGGTTTGGTATAAGCATTGAGATATCACATCTCATGACATAGGAAGGGTCTCAGGATTGGAATGGGAAGAAGTTGGATATCACATCTCATGCTATAGGAAGGGTCTCAGGTTTGGTATAAGCATTGAGATATCACATCTCATGCTATAGGAAGGGTCTCAGGGTTGGAATGGGAAGGAGTTGTATATGACATCTCATGCCATAGGAAGGGTCTCAGGTTTGGTATAAGCATTGAGTTATCACATCACATGCTATAGGAAGGGTCTCAGGATTGGAATGGGAAGGACTTGGATATCACATCTCATGCTATAGGCAGGGTCTCAGGATTGGAATGGGAAGGAGTTGGATATCACATCTCATGCTATGGGAAGGGTCTCAGGTTTGGTATAAGCATTGAAATATCACATCTCTGCTATCGGAAGGGTCTCAGGATTGGAATGGGAGGAGCTGGATATCACACCTCATGCTAAAGGAAGGGTCTCAGGTTTGGAAGGGGAAGGATTTGGATATCACATCTCATGTTATAGGACGGGTCTCAGGTTTGGTATTAGAAGCATTGTGATATCACATCTCATGCTATAGGAAGGGTCTCAGGATTGGAATGGGAAGAAGTTGGATATCACATCTCATGCTATAGGAAGGGTCTCAGGTTTGGTATAAGCATTGAGATATCACATCTCATGCTATAGGAAGGGTCTCAGGGTTGGAATGGGAAGGAGTTGTATATGACATCTCATGCCATAGGAAGGGTCTCAGGTTTGGTATAAGCATTGAGTTATCACATCTCATGCTATAGGAAGGGTTTCAGGTTTGGTAGAAGCATTGAGATATCACATCTCATGCTATAGGAAGAGTCTCAGGTTTGGGAAGGGAAGGATTTGGATTTCACATCTCATGTTATAGGATGGTTCTCATGTTTGGTTTTTGAAGCATTGAGATATCACAGCTCATGCTATCGGAAGGGTCTCAGGTTTGGAATGGGAAGGAGTTGGATATCACATCTCATGTTATAGGAAGGGTCTCAGGTTTGGAATGGGAAGGAGTTGGATATGACATCTCTTGTTATAGGGAGGGTCTCAGGATTTGAATGGTAAGGAGTTGGATATCACATCTCATGCTATAGGAAGGGTCTCAGGTTGGAATGGGAAGGAGTTGGATATCACATCTCATGTTATATACAGGAAGGGTCTCAGGATTGGAATGGGAAGGATTTGGATATCACATCTCTTGCTATAGGAAGGGTCTCAGGTTTTTTATTAGAAACATTGAGATATCAAATCTCATGCTATAGGAAGGGTTTTAGGATTGGAATGGGAAGTATTTGGATATCACATCTCATGCTAAAGGAAGGGTCTCAGGTTTGGAAGGGGAAGGATTTGGATATCACATCTCATCCAATAGGAAGGGTCTCAGGTTTGGAATGGGAAGGAATTGGATATCACATCTCTTGTTATAGGAAGGGTCTCAGGTTTTTTATTAGAAACATTGAGATATCACATCTCATGTTATAGGACGGTTCCCAGGTTTGGTATTAGAAGCATTGAGATATCACATCTCATGGTATAGGAAGGGTCTCAGGGTTGGAATGGGAAGGAGTTGGATATCACATCTCATCCAATAGGAAGGGTCTCAGGTTTGGAATGGGAAGGAATTGGATATCACATCTCATGTTATAGGAAGGATCTCAGGTTTGGTATTAGAAGCATTGAGATATCACATCTCATGCTATAGGAAGGGTCTCAGGATTGGAATGTGAAGGATTTGGATATCACATCTCATGCTAAAGGAAGAGTCTCAGGTTTGGTAGAAGCATTGAGAAATCACATCTCATGCTATAGGAAGGGTCTCAGGATTTGAATGGCAAGGAGTTGGATATCACATCTCATGCCATAGGAAGGGTCTCAGGTTTGGTATAAGCATTGAGATATCACATCTCTACTATCGGAAGGTTCTCAGGATTGGATTGGGAAGGAGTTGGATATCCCTTCTCATGCTATAGGAAGTGTCTCAAGTTGGAATGGGAAGGATATGGATATCACATCTCATGTCATAGGAAGGATCTCAGGTTTGGTATTAGAAGCATTGATATATCACATCTCATGCTATAGGAATGGTCTCAGGATTGGAATGGGTAGGAGGTGGATATTACATTCTTGCTATAGGAAGGGTCTCATGTTTGGAATGGGAAGGAGTTGGATATCACATATGCTATAGGAAGTGTCTCAGGTTTGGAACGGGAAGGAGTTGGATATCACATCTCATGTTATAGGAAGGGTCTCAGGTTTGGTATAAGCATTGAGATATCACATCTCTGCTATCAGGAGTGGCTCAGGATTGGAATGGGAAGGAGTTGGATATCCCATCTCATGTTAAAGGACGGGTCTCTGGTTTGGTATTAGAATCATTGAGATATCACATCGCATGCTGTAGGAAGGGTCTAAGGATTGGAATGGGATGGACTTGGATATCACATCTCATGCTATAGGTAGGCTCTCAGGTTTGGTATAAGCATTGAGATATCACATCTCATGCTATAGGAAGGGTCTCAGGATTGGAATGGGAAGGATTTGGATATCGCATCTCATGCTATAGGAAGGGTCTCAGGTTTGGTATAAGCATGGAGATATCACTTCTCATGCTATAGGAAGGGTCTCAGGATTGGAATGGGAAGGTGTTGGATATCACATCTCATGCTATAGGAAGGGTCTCAGTTTTGGTATAAGCATTGAGATATCACATCTCATGCTATAGGAAGGGTCTCAGGATTGGAATGGGAAGGAGTTGTATATGACATCTCAGGCCTTAGGAAGGGTCTCAGGTTTGGTATAAGCATTGAGATATCACATCTCTGCTATCGGAAGGGTCTCAGGATTGGAATGGGAAGGAGTTGGATATCCCATCTCATGTTATAGGAAGGGTCTCAGGTTTGGTATTAGAAGCATTGAGATATCACATCTCATGCTATAGGAAGGGTCTCAGGATTGGAATGGGAAGGACTTGGATGTCACATCTCATGCTATAGGGAGGGTCTCAAGTTTGATATTAGAAGCATTGAGATAACAAATCTCATGATATCGGAAGGGTCTCAGGATTGGAATGGGAAGGAGTTGGATATCACATCTCATGATAAAGGAAGGGTCTAAGGTTTGGAAGGGGAAGGATTTGGATATCACATCTCATGTTATAGGACGGGTCTCAGGTTTGGTATTAGAAGCATTGAGATATCAAGTCTCATGGTATAAGAAGGGTCTCAGAATTGGAATGGGAAGGAGTTGGATATCACATCTCAAGTTATAGGAAGCGTCTCAGGATTGGAATGGGAAGGAGTTTGATATCACATCTCATGCCATAGTATGGGTCTCAGGTTTGGTAGAAGCATTGGGATATCACATCTCATGCTATCGGAAGGGTATCAGTATTGGATTTGGAAGGAGTTGGATATCCCATCTCATGCTATAGGAAGGGTCTCAGGTTAGAATGGGAAGGAGTTGGATATCACATTTCATGTTATAGGAAGGGTCTCAGGATTGGAATGGGAAGGACTTGGATATCATATCTCATGCTATAGGAAGGCTCTCAGGTTTGGAAGGGGAAGGAGTTGGATATCACATTTCATGTTAGAGGAAGGATCTCAGGTTTGGTATTAGGGGCCTTGAGATATCACATCTCATGCTATAGGAAGGGTCTCAGGATTGAATGGGAAGGAGTTGGATATCACATCTCAAGCTATAGGAAGGGTCTCAGGTTTGGTATAAGCATTGAGATATCACATCTCATGCTATAGGAAGGGTCTCAGGATTGGAATGGGAAGAAGTTGGATATCACATCTCATGCTATAGGAAGGGTCTCAGGTTTGGTATAAGCATTGAGATATCACATCTCATGCTATAGGAAGGGTCTCAGGGTTGGAATGGGAAGGAGTTGTATATGACATCTCATGCCATAGGAAGGGTCTCAGGTTTGGTATAAGCATTGAGATATCACATCACATGCTATAGGAAGGGTCTCAGGATTGGAATGGGAAGGACTTGGATATCACATCTCATGCTATAGGCAGGGTCTCAGGTTTGGAAAGGGATGGAGATGGATATCACATTTCATGTTAGAGGTAGGATCTCAGGTTTGGTATTAGAGGCATTGAGATATCACATCTCATGCTATCAGAAGGGTCTCAGGATTGGAATGGGAAGGAGTTGGATATCACATTTCATGCTAAAGGGAGGGTCTCAGGTTTGGAAGGGGAAGGATTTGGAAATCACATCTCATATTATAGGAAGGATCTCAGGTTTGGTATTAGAAGCATTGAGATATCACATCTCATGCTATCGGAAGGATCTCAGGTTTGGTATAAGAGGCATTGAGATATCACATCTCATGCTATAGGAAGGGTCTCAGGATTGGAATGGGAAGGAGTTGGATATCACATCTCATGTTATAGGAAGGATCTCAGGTTTGGTATTAGAAGCATTGAGACATCACATCTCATGCTATAGGAAGGGTCTCAGGATTGGAATGGGAAGGAGTTGGATATCACATCTCATGCTATAGGAAGGGTCTCAGGTTTGGTATAAGCATTGAGATATCACATCTCATGCTATAGGAAGGGTCTCAGGATTGGAATGGGAAGGAGTTGGATATCACATCTCATGCTATAGGAAGGGTCTCAGGTTTGGTATAAGCATTGAGATATCACATCTTATGCTATAGGAAGGGTCTCAGGTTTGGTATAAGCATTGAGATATCACATCTCATGCTATAGGAAGGGTCTCAGGAATGGAATGGGAAGAAGTTGGATATCACATCTCATGCTATAGGAAGGGTCTCAGGTTTGGTATAAGCATTGAGATATCACATCTCATGCTATAGGAAGGGTCTCAGGGTTGGAATGGGAAGGAGTTGTATATGACATCTCATGCCATAGGAAGGGTCTCAGGTTTGGTATAAGCATTGAGATATCACATCACATGCTATAAGAAGGGTCTCAGGATTGGAATGGGAAGGACTTGGATATCACATCTCATGCTATAGGCAGGGTCTCGGTTTGGAAAGGGAAGGAGATGGATATCACATTTCATGTTAGAGGTAGGATCTCAGGTTTGGTATTAGAGGCATTGAGATATCACATCTCATGCTATCAGAAGGGTCTCAGGATTGGAATGGGAAGGAGTTGGATATCACATCTCATGCTATATGAAGGGTCTCAGGTTTGGTATAAGCATTGAGATATCACATCTCATGCTATAGGAAGGGTCTCAGGGTTGGAATGGGAAGGAGTTGTATATGACATCTCATGCCATAGGAAGGGTCTCAGGTTTGGTATAAGCATTGAGTTATCACATCTCATGCTATAGGAAGGGTTTCAGGTTTGGTAGAAGCATTGAGATATCACATCTCATGCTATAGGAAGAGTCTCAGGTTTGGGAAGGGAAGGATTTGGATTTCACATCTCATGTTATAGGATGGTTCTCATGTTTGGTTTTTGAAGCATTGAGATATCACAGCTCATGCTATCGGAAGGGTCTCAGGTTTGGAATGGGAAGGAGTTGGATATCACATCTCATGTTATAGGAAGGGTCTCAGGTTTGGAATGGGAAGGATTTGGATATGACATCTCTTGTTATAGGGAGGGTCTCAGGATTTGAATGGTAAGGAGTTGGATATCACATCTCATGCTATAGGAAGGGTCTCAGGTTGGAATGGGAAGGAGTTGGATATCACATCTCATGTTATATACAGGAAGGGTCTCAGGATTGGAATGGGAAGGATTTGGATATCACATCTCTTGCTATAGGAAGGGTCTTAGGTTTTTTATTAGAAACATTGAGATATCAAATCTCATGCTATAGGAAGGGTTTTAGGATTGGAATGGGAAGTATTTGGATATCACATCTCATGCTAAAGGAAGGGTCTCAGGTTTGGAAGGGGAAGGATTTGGATATCACATCTCATCCAATAGGAAGGGTCTCAGGTTTGGAATGGGAAGGAATTGGATATCACATCTCATGTTATAGGAAGGGTCTCAGGTTTTTTATTAGAAACATTGAGATATCACATCTCATGTTATAGGACGGTTCCCAGGTTTGGTATTAGAAGCATTGAGATATCACATCTCATGGTATAGGAAGGGTCTCAGGGTTGGAATGGGAAGGAGTTGGATATCACATCTCATCCAATAGGAAGGGTCTCAGGTTTGGAATGGGAAGGAATTGGATATCACATCTCATGTTATAGGAAGGATCTCAGGTTTGGTATTAGAAGCATTGAGATATCACATCTCATGCTATAGGAAGGGTCTCAGGATTGGAATGTGAAGGATTTGGATATCACATCTCATGCTAAAGGAAGGGTCTCAGGTTTGGTAGAAGCATTGAGAAATCACATCTCATGCTATAGGAAGGGTCTCAGGATTTGAATGGCAAGGAGTTGGATATCACATCTCATGCCATAGGAAGGGTCTCAGGTTTGGTATAAGCATTGAGATATCACATCTCTGCTATCGGAAGGTTCTCAGGATTGGATTGGGAAGGAGTTGGATATCCCTTCTCATGCTATAGGAAGTGTCTCAAGTTGGAATGGGAAGGAGTTGAATATCACATCTCATGTTATAGGAAGGGTCTCAGGATTGGAATGGGAAGGATTTGGATATCACATCTCTTGCTATAGGAAGGGTCTCAGGATTGGAATGGGAAGGATATGGATATCACATCTCATGTCATAGGAAGGATCTCAGGTTTGGTATTAGAAGCATTGATATATCACATCTCATGCTATAGGAATGGTCTCAGGATTGGAATGGGTAGGAGGTGGATATTACATTCTTGCTATAGGAAGGGTCTCATGTTTGGAATGGGAAGGAGTTGGATATCACATATGCTATAGGAAGTGTCTCAGGTTTGGAACGGGAAGGAGTTGGATATCACATCTCATGTTATAGGAAGGGTCTCAGGTTTGGTATAAGCATTGAGATATCACATCTCTGCTATCAGGAGTGGCTCAGGATTGGAATGGGAAGGAGTTGGATATCCCATCTCATGTTAAAGGACGGGTCTCTGGTTTGGTATTAGAATCATTGAGATATCACATCGCATGCTGTAGGAAGGGTCTAAGGATTGGAATGGGATGGACTTGGATATCACATCTCATGCTATAGGTAGGCTCTCAGGTTTGGTATAAGCATTGAGATATCACATCTCATGCTATAGGAAGGGTCTCAGGATTGGAATGGGAAGGATTTGGATATCACATCTCATGCTATAGGAAGGGTCTCAGGTTTGGTATAAGCATGGAGATATCACTTCTCATGCTATAGGAAGGTTCTCAGGATTGGAATGGGAAGGTGTTGGATATCACATCTCATGCTATAGGAAGGGTCTCAGATTTGGTATAAGCATTGAGATATCACATCTCATGCTATAGGAAGGGTCTCAGGATTGGAATGGGAAGGAGTTGTATATGACATCTCAGGCCTTAGGAAGGGTCTCAGGTTTGGTATAAGCATTGAGATATCACATCTCTGCTATCGGAAGGGTCTCAGGATTGGAATGGGAAGGAGTTGGATATCCCATCTCATGTTATAGGAAGGGTCTCAGGTTTGGTATTAGAAGCATTGAGATATCACATCTCATGCTATAGGAAGGGTCTCAGGATTGGAATGGGAAGGACTTGGATGTCACATCTCATGCTATAGGGAGGGTCTCAAGTTTGATATTAGAAGCATTGAGATAACAAATCTCATGATATCGGAAGGGTCTCAGGATTGGAATGGGAAGGAGTTGGATATCACATCTCATGATAAAGGAAGGGTCTAAGGTTTGGAAGGGGAAGGATTTGGATATCACATCTCATGTTATAGGACGGGTCTCAGGTTTGGTATTAGAAGCATTGAGATATCAAGTCTCATGGTATAAGAAGGGTCTCAGAATTGGAATGGGAAGGAGTTGATATCACATCTCAAGTTATAGGAAGCGTCTCAGGATTGGAATGGGAAGGAGTTTGATATCACATCTCATGCCATAGTATGGGTCTCAGGTTTGGTAGAAGCATTGGGATATCACATCTCATGCTATCGGAAGGGTATCAGTATTGGATTTGGAAGGAGTTAGATATCCCATCTCATGCTATAGGAAGGGTCTCAGGTTAGAATGGGAAGGAGTTGGATATCACATTTCATGTTATAGGAAGGGTCTCAGGATTGGAATGGGAAGGACTTGGATATCATATCTCATGCTATAGGAAGGCTCTCAGGTTTGGAAGGGGAAGGAGTTGGATATCACATTTCATGTTAGAGGAAGGATCTCAGGTTTGGTATTAGGGGCCTTGAGATATCACATCTCAAGCTATAGGAAGGGTCTCAGGTTTGGTATAAGCATTGAGATATCACATCTCATGCTATAGGAAGGGTCTCAGGATTGGAATGGGAAGAAGTTGGATATCACATCTCATGCTATAGGAAGGGTCTCAGGTTTGGTATAAGCATTGAGATATCACATCTCATGCTATAGGAAGGGTCTCAGGGTTGGAATGGGAAGGAGTTGTATATGACATCTCATGCCATAGGAAGGGTCTCAGGTTTGGTATAAGCATTGAGATATCACATCACATGCTATAGGAAGGGTCTCAGGATTGGAATGGGAAGGACTTGGATATCACATCTCATGCTATAGGCAGGGTCTCAGGTTTGGAAAGGGATGGAGATGGATATCACATTTCATGTTAGAGGTAGGATCTCAGGTTTGGTATTAGAGGCATTGAGATATCACATCTCATGCTATCAGAAGGGTCTCAGGATTGGAATGGGAAGGAGTTGGATATCACATTTCATGCTAAAGGGAGGGTCTCAGGTTTGGAAGGGGAAGGATTTGGAAATCACATCTCATATTATAGGAAGGATCTCAGGTTTGGTATTAGAAGCATTGAGATATCACATCTCATGCTATCGGAAGGATCTCAGGTTTGGTATAAGAGGCATTGAGATATCACATCTCATGCTATAGGAAGGGTCTCAGGATTGGAATGGGAAGGAGTTGGATATCACATCTCATGTTATAGGAAGGATCTCAGGTTTGGTATTAGAAGCATTGAGACATCACATATCATGCTATAGGAAGGGTCTCAGGATTGGAATGGGAAGGAGTTGGATATCACATCTCATGCTATAGGAAGGGTCTCAGGTTTGGTATAAGCATTGAGATATCACATCTCATGCTATAGGAAGGGTCTCAGGATTGGAATGGGAAGGAGTTGGATATCACATCTCATGCTATAGGAAGGGTCTCAGGTTTGGTATAAGCATTGAGATATCACATCTTATGCTATAGGAAGGGTCTCAGGTTTGGTATAAGCATTGAGATATCACATCTCATGCTATAGGAAGGGTCTCAGGATTGGAATGGGAAGAAGTTGGATATCACATCTCATGCTATAGGAAGGGTCTCAGGTTTGGTATAAGCATTGAGATATCACATCTCATGCTATAGGAAGGGTCTCAGGGTTGGAATGGGAAGGAGTTGTATATGACATCTCATGCCATAGGAAGGGTCTCAGGTTTGGTATAAGCATTGAGATATCACATCACATGCTATAAGAAGGGTCTCAGGATTGGAATGGGAAGGACTTGGATATCACATCTCATGCTATAGGCAGGGTCTCGGTTTGGAAAGGGAAGGAGATGGATATCACATTTCATGTTAGAGGTAGGATCTCAGGTTTGGTATTAGAGGCATTGAGATATCACATCTCATGCTATCAGAAGGGTCTCAGGATTGGAATGGGAAGGAGTTGGATATCACATCTCATGCTATAGGAAGGGTCTCAGGTTTGGTATAAGCATTGAGATATCACATCTCATGCTATAGGAAGGGTCTCAGGGTTGGAATGGGAAGGAGTTGTATATGACATCCCATGCCATAGGAAGGGTCTCAGGTTTGGTATAAGCATTGAGTTATCACATCTCATGCTATAGGAAGGGTTTCAGGTTTGGTAGAAGCATTGAGATATCACATCTCATGCTATAGGAAGAGTCTCAGGTTTGGGAAGGGAAGGATTTGGATTTCACATCTCATGTTATAGGATGGTTCTCATGTTTGGTTTTTGAAGCATTGAGATATCACAGCTCATGCTATCGGAAGGGTCTCAGGTTTGGAATGGGAAGGAGTTGGATATCACATCTCATGTTATAGGAAGGGTCTCAGGTTTGGAATGGGAAGGATTTGGATATGACATCTCTTGTTATAGGGAGGGTCTCAGGATTTGAATGGTAAGGAGTTGGATATCACATCTCATGCTATAGGAAGGGTCTCAGGTTGGAATGGGAAGGAGTTGGATATCACATCTCATGTTATATACAGGAAGGGTCTCAGGATTGGAATGGGAAGGATTTGGATATCACATCTCTTGCTATAGGAAGGGTCTTAGGTTTTTTATTAGAAACATTGAGATATCAAATCTCATGCTATAGGAAGGGTTTTAGGATTGGAATGGGAAGTATTTGGATATCACATCTCATGCTAAAGGAAGGGTCTCAGGTTTGGAAGGGGAAGGATTTGGATATCACATCTCATCCAATAGGAAGGGTCTCAGGTTTGGAATGGGAAGGAATTGGATATCACATCTCATGTTATAGGAAGGGTCTCAGGTTTTTTATTAGAAACATTGAGATATCACATCTCATGTTATAGGACGGTTCCCAGGTTTGGTATTAGAAGCATTGAGATATCACATCTCATGGTATAGGAAGGGTCTCAGGGTTGGAATGGGAAGGAGTTGGATATCACATCTCATCCAATAGGAAGGGTCTCAGGTTTGGAATGGGAAGGAATTGGATATTACATCTCATGTTATAGGAAGGATCTCAGGTTTGGTATTAGAAGCATTGAGATATCACATCTCATGCTATAGGAAGGGTCTCAGGATTGGAATGTGAAGGATTTGGGTATCACATCTCATGCTAAAGGAAGGGTCTCAGGTTTGGTAGAAGCATTGAGAAATCACATCTCATGCTATAGGAAGGGTCTCAGGATTTGAATGGCAAGGAGTTGGATATCACATCTCATGCCATAGGAAGGGTCTCAGGTTTGGTATAAGCATTGAGATATCACATCTCTGCTATCGGAAGGTTCTCAGGATTGGATTGGGAAGGAGTTGGATATCCCTTCTCATGCTATAGGAAGTGTCTCAAGTTGGAATGGGAAGGAGTTGAATATCACATCTCATGTTATAGGAAGGGTCTCAGGATTGGAATGGGAAGGATTTGGATATCACATCTCTTGCTATAGGAAGGGTCTCAGGATTGGAATGGGAAGGATATGGATATCACATCTCATGTCATAGGAAGGATCTCAGGTTTGGTATTAGAAGCATTGATATATCACATCTCATGCTATAGGAATGGTCTCAGGATTGGAATGGGTAGGAGGTGGATATTACATTCTTGCTATAGGAAGGGTCTCATGTTTGGAATGGGAAGGAGTTGGATATCACATATGCTATAGGAAGTGTCTCAGGTTTGGAACGGGAAGGAGTTGGATATCACATCTCATGTTATAGGAAGGGTCTCAGGTTTGGTATAAGCATTGAGATATCACATCTCTGCTATCAGGAGTGGCTCAGGATTGGAATGGGAAGGAGTTGGATATCCCATCTCATGTTAAAGGACGGGTCTCTGGTTTGGTATTAGAATCATTGAGATATCACATCGCATGCTGTAGGAAGGGTCTAAGGATTGGAATGGGATGGACTTGGATATCACATCTCATGCTATAGGTAGGCTCTCAGGTTTGGTATAAGCATTGAGATATCACATCTCATGCTATAGGAAGGGTCTCAGGATTGGAATGGGAAGGATTTGGATATCACATCTCATGCTATAGGAAGGGTCTCAGGTTTGGTATAAGCATGGAGATATCACTTCTCATGCTATAGGAAGGTTCTCAGGATTGGAATGGGAAGGTGTTGGATATCACATCTCATGCTATAGGAAGGGTCTCAGATTTGGTATAAGCATTGAGATATCACATCTCATGCTATAGGAAGGGTCTCAGGATTGGAATGGGAAGGAGTTGTATATGACATCTCAGGCCTTAGGAAGGGTCTCAGGTTTGGTATAAGCATTGAGATATCACATCTCTGCTATCGGAAGGGTCTCAGGATTGGAATGGGAAGGAGTTGGATATCCCATCTCATGTTATAGGAAGGGTCTCAGGTTTGGTATTAGAAGCATTGAGATATCACATCTCATGCTATAGGAAGGGTCTCAGGATTGGAATGGGAAGGACTTGGATGTCACATCTCATGCTATAGGGAGGGTCTCAAGTTTGATATTAGAAGCATTGAGATAACAAATCTCATGATATCGGAAGGGTCTCAGGATTGGAATGGGAAGGAGTTGGATATCACATCTCATGATAAAGGAAGGGTCTAAGGTTTGGAAGGGGAAGGATTTGGATATCACATCTCATGTTATAGGACGGGTCTCAGGTTTGGTATTAGAAGCATTGAGATATCAAGTCTCATGGTATAAGAAGGGTCTCAGAATTGGAATGGGAAGGAGTTGGATATCACATCTCAAGTTATAGGAAGCGTCTCAGGATTGGAATGGGAAGGAGTTTGATATCACATCTCATGCCATAGTATGGGTCTCAGGTTTGGTAGAAGCATTGGGATATCACATCTCATGCTATCGGAAGGGTATCAGTATTGGATTTGGAAGGAGTTAGATATCCCATCTCATGCTATAGGAAGGGTCTCAGGTTAGAATGGGAAGGAGTTGGATATCACATTTCATGTTATAGGAAGGGTCTCAGGATTGGAATGGGAAGGACTTGGATATCATATCTCATGCTATAGGAAGGCTCTCAGGTTTGGAAGGGGAAGGAGTTGGATATCACATTTCATGTTAGAGGAAGGATCTCAGGTTTGGTATTAGGGGCCTTGAGATATCACATCTCATGCTATAGGCAGGGTCTCAGGTTTGGAAAGGGATGGAGATGGATATCACATTTCATGTTAGAGGTAGGATCTCAGGTTTGGTATTAGAGGCATTGAGATATCACATCTCATGCTATCAGAAGGGTCTCAGGATTGGAATGGGAAGGAGTTGGATATCACATTTCATGCTAAAGGGAGGGTCTCAGGTTTGGAAGGGGAAGGATTTGGAAATCACATCTCATATTATAGGAAGGATCTCAGGTTTGGTATTAGAAGCATTGAGATATCACATCTCATGCTATCGGAAGGATCTCAGGTTTGGTATAAGAGGCATTGAGATATCACATCTCATGCTATAGGAAGGGTCTCAGGATTGGAATGGGAAGGAGTTGGATATCACATCTCATGTTATAGGAAGGATCTCAGGTTTGGTATTAGAAGCATTGAGACATCACATATCATGCTATAGGAAGGGTCTCAGGATTGGAATGGGAAGGAGTTGGATATCACATCTCATGCTATAGGAAGGGTCTCAGGTTTGGTATAAGCATTGAGATATCACATCTCATGCTATAGGAAGGGTCTCAGGATTGGAATGGGAAGGAGTTGGATATCACATCTCATGCTATAGGAAGGGTCTCAGGTTTGGTATAAGCATTGAGATATCACATCTTATGCTATAGGAAGGGTCTCAGGTTTGGTATAAGCATTGAGATATCACATCTCATGCTATAGGAAGGGTCTCAGGATTGGAATGGGAAGAAGTTGGATATCACATCTCATGCTATAGGAAGGGTCTCAGGTTTGGTATAAGCATTGAGATATCACATCTCATGCTATAGGAAGGGTCTCAGGGTTGGAATGGGAAGGAGTTGTATATGACATCTCATGCCATAGGAAGGGTCTCAGGTTTGGTATAAGCATTGAGATATCACATCACATGCTATAAGAAGGGTCTCAGGATTGGAATGGGAAGGACTTGGATATCACATCTCATGCTATAGGCAGGGTCTCGGTTTGGAAAGGGAAGGAGATGGATATCACATTTCATGTTAGAGGTAGGATCTCAGGTTTGGTATTAGAGGCATTGAGATATCACATCTCATGCTATCAGAAGGGTCTCAGGATTGGAATGGGAAGGAGTTGGATATCACATCTCATGCTATAGGAAGGGTCTCAGGTTTGGTATAAGCATTGAGATATCACATCTCATGCTATAGGAAGGGTCTCAGGGTTGGAATGGGAAGGAGTTGTATATGACATCCCATGCCATAGGAAGGGTCTCAGGTTTGGTATAAGCATTGAGTTATCACATCTCATGCTATAGGAAGGGTTTCAGGTTTGGTAGAAGCATTGAGATATCACATCTCATGCTATAGGAAGAGTCTCAGGTTTGGGAAGGGAAGGATTTGGATTTCACATCTCATGTTATAGGATGGTTCTCATGTTTGGTTTTTGAAGCATTGAGATATCACAGCTCATGCTATCGGAAGGGTCTCAGGTTTGGAATGGGAAGGAGTTGGATATCACATCTCATGTTATAGGAAGGGTCTCAGGTTTGGAATGGGAAGGATTTGGACATGACATCTCTTGTTATAGGGAGGGTCTCAGGATTTGAATGGTAAGGAGTTGGATATCACATCTCATGCTATAGGAAGGGTCTCAGGTTGGAATGGGAAGGAGTTGGATATCACATCTCATGTTATATACAGGAAGGGTCTCAGGATTGGAATGGGAAGGATTTGGATATCACATCTCTTGCTATAGGAAGGGTCTTAGGTTTTTTATTAGAAACATTGAGATATCAAATCTCATGCTATAGGAAGGGTTTTAGGATTGGAATGGGAAGTATTTGGATATCACATCTCATGCTAAAGGAAGGGTCTCAGGTTTGGAAGGGGAAGGATTTGGATATCACATCTCATCCAATAGGAAGGGTCTCAGGTTTGGAATGGGAAGGAATTGGATATCACATCTCATGTTATAGGAAGGGTCTCAGGTTTTTTATTAGAAACATTGAGATATCACATCTCATGTTATAGGACGGTTCCCAGGTTTGGTATTAGAAGCATTGAGATATCACATCTCATGGTATAGGAAGGGTCTCAGGGTTGGAATGGGAAGGAGTTGGATATCACATCTCATCCAATAGGAAGGGTCTCAGGTTTGGAATGGGAAGGAATTGGATATCACATCTCATGTTATAGGAAGGATCTCAGGTTTGGTATTAGAAGCATTGAGATATCACATCTCATGCTATAGGAAGGGTCTCAGGATTGGAATGTGAAGGATTTGGATATCACATCTCATGCTAAAGGAAGGGTCTCAGGTTTGGTAGAAGCATTGAGAAATCACATCTCATGCTATAGGAAGGGTCTCAGGATTTGAATGGCAAGGAGTTGGATATCACATCTCATGCCATAGGAAGGGTCTCAGGTTTGGTATAAGCATTGAGATATCACATCTCTGCTATCGGAAGGTTCTCAGGATTGGATTGGGAAGGAGTTGGATATCCCTTCTCATGCTATAGGAAGTGTCTCAAGTTGGAATGGGAAGGAGTTGAATATCACATCTCATGTTATAGGAAGGGTCTCAGGATTGGAATGGGAAGGATTTGGATATCACATCTCTTGCTATAGGAAGGGTCTCAGGATTGGAATGGGAAGGATATGGATATCACATCTCATGTCATAGGAAGGATCTCAGGTTTGGTATTAGAAGCATTGATATATCACATCTCATGCTATAGGAATGGTCTCAGGATTGGAATGGGTAGGAGGTGGATATTACATTCTTGCTATAGGAAGGGTCTCATGTTTGGAATGGGAAGGAGTTGGATATCACATATGCTATAGGAAGTGTCTCAGGTTTGGAACGGGAAGGAGTTGGATATCACATCTCATGTTATAGGAAGGGTCTCAGGTTTGGTATAAGCATTGAGATATCACATCTCTGCTATCAGGAGTGGCTCAGGATTGGAATGGGAAGGAGTTGGATATCCCATCTCATGTTAAAGGACGGGTCTCTGGTTTGGTATTAGAATCATTGAGATATCACATCGCATGCTGTAGGAAGGGTCTAAGGATTGGAATGGGATGGACTTGGATATCACATCTCATGCTATAGGTAGGCTCTCAGGTTTGGTATAAGCATTGAGATATCACATCTCATGCTATAGGAAGGGTCTCAGGATTGGAATGGGAAGGATTTGGATATCACATCTCATGCTATAGGAAGGGTCTCAGGTTTGGTATAAGCATGGAGATATCACTTCTCATGCTATAGGAAGGTTCTCAGGATTGGAATGGGAAGGTGTTGGATATCACATCTCATGCTATAGGAAGGGTCTCAGATTTGGTATAAGCATTGAGATATCACATCTCATGCTATAGGAAGGGTCTCAGGATTGGAATGGGAAGGAGTTGTATATGACATCTCAGGCCTTAGGAAGGGTCTCAGGTTTGGTATAAGCATTGAGATATCACATCTCTGCTATCGGAAGGGTCTCAGGATTGGAATGGGAAGGAGTTGGATATCCCATCTCATGTTATAGGAAGGGTCTCAGGTTTGGTATTAGAAGCATTGAGATATCACATCTCATGCTATAGGAAGGGTCTCAGGATTGGAATGGGAAGGACTTGGATGTCACATCTCATGCTATAGGGAGGGTCTCAAGTTTGATATTAGAAGCATTGAGATAACAAATCTCATGATATCGGAAGGGTCTCAGGATTGGAATGGGAAGGAGTTGGATATCACATCTCATGATAAAGGAAGGGTCTAAGGTTTGGAAGGGGAAGGATTTGGATATCACATCTCATGTTATAGGACGGGTCTCAGGTTTGGTATTAGAAGCATTGAGATATCAAGTCTCATGGTATAAGAAGGGTCTCAGAATTGGAATGGGAAGGAGTTGGATATCACATCTCAAGTTATAGGAAGCGTCTCAGGATTGGAATGGGAAGGAGTTTGATATCACATCTCATGCCATAGTATGGGTCTCAGGTTTGGTAGAAGCATTGGGATATCACATCTCATGCTATCGGAAGGGTATCAGTATTGGATTTGGAAGGAGTTAGATATCCCATCTCATGCTATAGGAAGGGTCTCAGGTTAGAATGGGAAGGAGTTGGATATCACATTTCATGTTATAGGAAGGGTCTCAGGATTGGAATGGGAAGGACTTGGATATCATATCTCATGCTATAGGAAGGCTCTCAGGTTTGGAAGGGGAAGGAGTTGGATATCACATTTCATGTTAGAGGAAGGATCTCAGGTTTGGTATTAGGGGCCTTGAGATATCACATCTCAAGCTATAGGAAGGGTCTCAGGTTTGGTATAAGCATTGAGATATCACATCTCATGCTATAGGAAGGGTCTCAGGATTGGAATGGGAAGAAGTTGGATATCACATCTCATGCTATAGGAAGGGTCTCAGGTTTGGTATAAGCATTGAGATATCACATCTCATGCTATAGGAAGGGTCTCAGGGTTGGAATGGGAAGGAGTTGTATATGACATCTCATGCCATAGGAAGGGTCTCAGGTTTGGTATAAGCATTGAGATATCACATCACATGCTATAGGAAGGGTCTCAGGATTGGAATGGGAAGGACTTGGATATCACATCTCATGCTATAGGCAGGGTCTCAGGTTTGGAAAGGGATGGAGATGGATATCACATTTCATGTTAGAGGTAGGATCTCAGGTTTGGTATTAGAGGCATTGAGATATCACATCTCATGCTATCAGAAGGGTCTCAGGATTGGAATGGGAAGGAGTTGGATATCACATTTCATGCTAAAGGGAGGGTCTCAGGTTTGGAAGGGGAAGGATTTGGAAATCACATCTCATATTATAGGAAGGATCTCAGGTTTGGTATTAGAAGCATTGAGATATCACATCTCATGCTATCGGAAGGATCTCAGGTTTGGTATAAGAGGCATTGAGATATCACATCTCATGCTATAGGAAGGGTCTCAGGATTGGAATGGGAAGGAGTTGGATATCACATCTCATGTTATAGGAAGGATCTCAGGTTTGGTATTAGAAGCATTGAGACATCACATATCATGCTATAGGAAGGGTCTCAGGATTGGAATGGGAAGGAGTTGGATATCACATCTCATGCTATAGGAAGGGTCTCAGGTTTGGTATAAGCATTGAGATATCACATCTCATGCTATAGGAAGGGTCTCAGGATTGGAATGGGAAGGAGTTGGATATCACATCTCATGCTATAGGAAGGGTCTCAGGTTTGGTATAAGCATTGAGATATCACATCTTATGCTATAGGAAGGGTCTCAGGTTTGGTATAAGCATTGAGATATCACATCTCATGCTATAGGAAGGGTCTCAGGATTGGAATGGGAAGAAGTTGGATATCACATCTCATGCTATAGGAAGGGTCTCAGGTTTGGTATAAGCATTGAGATATCACATCTCATGCTATAGGAAGGGTCTCAGGGTTGGAATGGGAAGGAGTTGTATATGACATCTCATGCCATAGGAAGGGTCTCAGGTTTGGTATAAGCATTGAGATATCACATCACATGCTATAAGAAGGGTCTCAGGATTGGAATGGGAAGGACTTGGATATCACATCTCATGCTATAGGCAGGGTCTCGGTTTGGAAAGGGAAGGAGATGGATATCACATTTCATGTTAGAGGTAGGATCTCAGGTTTGGTATTAGAGGCATTGAGATATCACATCTCATGCTATCAGAAGGGTCTCAGGATTGGAATGGGAAGGAGTTGGATATCACATCTCATGCTATAGGAAGGGTCTCAGGTTTGGTATAAGCATTGAGATATCACATCTCATGCTATAGGAAGGGTCTCAGGGTTGGAATGGGAAGGAGTTGTATATGACATCTCATGCCATAGGAAGGGTCTCAGGTTTGGTATAAGCATTGAGTTATCACATCTCATGCTATAGGAAGGGTCTCAGGATTGGAATGGGAAGGACTTGGATATCACATCTCATGCTATAGGCAGGGTCTCAGGTTTGGAAAGGGATGGAGATGGATATCACATTTCATGTTAGAGGTAGGATCTCAGGTTTGGTATTAGAGGCATTGAGATATCACATCTCATGCTATCAGAAGGGTCTCAGGATTGGAATGGGAAGGAGTTGGATATCACATTTCATGCTAAAGGGAGGGTCTCAGGTTTGGAAGGGGAAGGATTTGGAAATCACATCTCATATTATAGGAAGGATCTCAGGTTTGGTATTAGAAGCATTGAGATATCACATCTCATGCTATCGGAAGGATCTCAGGTTTGGTATAAGAGGCATTGAGATATCACATCTCATGCTATAGGAAGGGTCTCAGGATTGGAATGGGAAGGAGTTGGATATCACATCTCATGCTATAGGAAGGGTCTCAGGTTTGGTATAAGCATTGAGATATCACATCTAATGCTATAGGAAGGGTCTCAGGATTGGAATGGGAAGGAGTTGGATATCACATCTCATGCTATAGGAAGGGTCTCAGGTTTGGTATAAGCATTGAGATATCACATCTTATGCTATAGGAAGGGTCTCAGGTTTGGTATAAGCATTGAGATATCACATCTCATGCTATAGGAAGGGTCTCAGGATTGGAATGGGAAGAAGTTGGATATCACATCTCATGCTATAGGAAGGGTCTCAGGTTTGGTATAAGCATTGAGATATCACATCTCATGCTATAGGAAGGGTCTCAGGGTTGGAATGGGAAGGAGTTGTATATGACATCTCATGCCATAGGAAGGGTCTCAGGTTTGGTATAAGCATTGAGATATCACATCACATGCTATAAGAAGGGTCTCAGGATTGGAATGGGAAGGACTTGGATATCACATCTCATGCTATAGGCAGGGTCTCGGTTTGGAAAGGGAAGGAGATGGATATCACATTTCATGTTAGAGGTAGGATCTCAGGTTTGGTATTAGAGGCATTGAGATATCACATCTCATGCTATCAGAAGGGTCTCAGGATTGGAATGGGAAGGAGTTGGATATCACATCTCATGCTATAGGAAGGGTCTCAGGTTTGGTATAAGCATTGAGATATCACATCTCATGCTATAGGAAGGGTCTCAGGGTTGGAATGGGAAGGAGTTGTATATGACATCTCATGCCATAGGAAGGGTCTCAGGTTTGGTATAAGCATAGAGTTATCACATCTCATGCTATAGGAAGGGTTTCAGGTTTGGTAGAAGCATTGAGATATCACATCTCATGCTATAGGAAGAGTCCCTGGTTTGGGAAGGGAAGGATTTGGATTTCACATCTCATGTTATAGGATGGTTCTCATGTTTGGTTTTTGAAGCATTGAGATATCACAGCTCATGCTATCGGAAGGGTCTCAGGTTTGGAATGGGAAGGAGTTGGATATCACATCTCATGTTATAGGAAGGGTCTCAGGTTTGGAATGGGAAGGAGTTGGATATGACATCTCTTGTTATAGGGAGGGTCTCAGGATTTGAATGGTAAGGAGTTGGATATCACATCTCATGCTATAGGAAGGGTCTCAGGTTGGAATGGGAAGGAGTTGGATATCACATCTCATGTTATATACAGGAAGGGTCTCAGGATTGGAATGGGAACGATTTGGATATCACATCTCTTGCTATAGGAAGGGTCTCAGGTTTTTTATTAGAAACATTGAGATATCAAATCTCATGCTATAGGAAGGGTTTTAGGATTGGAATGGGAAGTATTTGGATATCACATCTCATGCTAAAGGAAGGGTCTCAGGTTTGGAAGGGGAAGGATTTGGATATCACATCTCATCCAATAGGAAGGGTCTCAGGTTTGGAATGGGAAGGAATTGGATATCACATCTCATGTTATAGGAAGGGTCTCAGGTTTTTTATTAGAAACATTGAGATATCACATCTCATGTTATAGGACGGTTCCCAGGTTTGGTATTAGAAGCATTGAGATATCACATCTCATGGTATAGGAAGGGTCTCAGGGTTGGAATGGGAAGGAGTTGGATATCACATCTCATCCAATAGGAAGGGTCTCAGGTTTGGAATGGGAAGGAATTGGATATCACATCTCATGTTATAGGAAGGATCTCAGGTTTGGTATTAGAAGCATTGAGATATCACATCTCATGCTATAGGAAGGGTCTCAGGATTGGAATGTGAAGGATTTGGATATCACATCTCATGCTAAAGGAAGGGTCTCAGGTTTGGTAGAAGCATTGAGAAATCACATCTCATGCCATAGGAAGGGTCTCAGGTTTGGTATAAGCATTGAGATATCACATCTCTGCTATCGGAAGGTTCTCAGGATTGGATTGGGAAGGAGTTGGATATCCCTTCTCATGCTATAGGAAGTGTCTCAAGTTGGAATGGGAAGGAGTTGAATATCACATCTCATGTTATAGGAAGGGTCTCAGGATTGGAATGGGAAGGATATGGATATCACATCTCATGTCATAGGAAGGATCTCAGGTTTGGTATTAGAAGCATTGATATATCACATCTCATGCTATAGGAATGGTCTCAGGATTGGAATGGGTAGGAGGTGGATATTATATTCTTGCTATAGGAAGGGTCTCATGTTTGGAATGGGAAGGAGTTGGATATCACATATGCTATAGGAAGTGTCTCAGGTTTGGAACGGGAAGGAGTTGGATATCACATCTCATGTTATAGGAAGGGTCTCAGGTTTGGTATAAGCATTGAGATATCACATCTCTGCTATCAGGAGTGGCTCAGGATTGGAATGGGAAGGAGTTGGATATCCCATCTCATGTTAAAGGACGGGTCTCTGGTTTGGTATTAGAATCATTGAGATATCACATCGCATGCTGTAGGAAGGGTCTAAGGATTGGAATGGGATGGACTTGGATATCACATCTCATGCTATAGGTAGGCTCTCAGGTTTGGTATAAGCATTGAGATATCACATCTCATGCTATAGGAAGGGTCTCAGGATTGGAATGGGAAGGATTTGGATATCACATCTCATGCTATAGGAAGGGTCTCAGGTTTGGTATAAGCATGGAGATATCACTTCTCATGCTATAGGAAGGGTCTCAGGATTGGAATGGGAAGGTGTTGGATATCACATCTCATGCTATAGGAAGGGTCTCAGATTTGGTATAAGCATTGAGATATCACATCTCATGCTATAGGAAGGGTCTCAGGATTGGAATGGGAAGGAGTTGTATATGACATCTCAGGCCTTAGGAAGGGTCTCAGGTTTGGTATAAGCATTGAGATATCACATCTCTGCTATCGGAAGGGTCTCAGGATTGGAATGGGAAGGAGTTGGATATCCCATCTCATGTTATAGGAAGGGTCTCAGGTTTGGTATTAGAAGCATTGAGATATCACATCTCATGCTATAGGAAGGGTCTCAGGATTGGAATGGGAAGGACTTGGATGTCACATCTCATGCTATAGGGAGGGTCTCAAGTTTGATATTAGAAGCATTGAGATAACAAATCTCATGATATCGGAAGGGTCTCAGGATTGGAATGGGAAGGAGTTGGATATCACATCTCATGATAAAGGAAGGGTCTAAGGTTTGGAAGGGGAAGGATTTGGATATCACATCTCATGTTATAGGACGGGTCTCAGGTTTGGTATTAGAAGCATTGAGATATCAAGTCTCATGGTATAAGAAGGGTCTCAGAATTGGAATGGGAAGGAGTTGGATATCACATCTCAAGTTATAGGAAGCGTCTCAGGATTGGAATGGGAAGGAGTTTGATATCACATCTCATGCCATAGTATGGGTCTCAGGTTTGGTAGAAGCATTGGGATATCACATCTCATGCTATCGGAAGGGTATCAGTATTGGATTTGGAAGGAGTTGGATATCCCATCTCATGCTATAGGAAGGGTCTCAGGTTAGAATGGGAAGGAGTTGGATATCACATTTCATGTTATAGGAAGGGTCTCAGGATTGGAATGGGAAGGACTTGGATATCATATCTCATGCTATAGGAAGGCTCTCAGGTTTGGAAGGGGAAGGAGTTGGATATCACATTTCATGTTAGAGGAAGGATCTCAGGTTTGGTATTAGGGGCCTTGAGATATCACATCTCATGCTATAGGAAGGGTCTCAGGATTGAATGGGAAGGAGTTGGATATCACATCTCAAGCTATAGGAAGGGTCTCAGGTTTGGTATAAGCATTGAGATATCACATCTCATGCTATAGGAAGGGTCTCAGGATTGGAATGGGAAGAAGTTGGATATCACATCTCATGCTATAGGAAGGGTCTCGGGTTTGGTATAAGCATTGAGATATCACATCTCATGCTATAGGAAGGGTCTCAGGGTTGGAATGGGAAGGAGTTGTATATGACATCTCATGCCATAGGAAGGGTCTCAGGTTTGGTATAAGCATTGAGATATCACATCACATGCTATAGGAAGGGTCTCAGGATTGGAATGGGAAGGACTTGGATATCACATCTCATGCTATAGGCAGGGTCTCAGGTTTGGAAAGGGATGGAGATGGATATCACATTTCATGTTAGAGGTAGGATCTCAGGTTTGGTATTAGAGGCATTGAGATATCACATCTCATGCTATCAGAAGGGTCTCAGGATTGGAATGGGAAGGAGTTGGATATCACATTTCATGCTAAAGGGAGGGTCTCAGGTTTGGAAGGGGAAGGATTTGGAAATCACATCTCATATTATAGGAAGGATCTCAGGTTTGGTATTAGAAGCATTGAGATATCACATCTCATGCTATCGGAAGGATCTCAGGTTTGGTATAAGAGGCATTGAGATATCACATCTCATGCTATAGGAAGGGTCTCAGGATTGGAATGGGAAGGAGTTGGATATCACATCTCATGTTATAGGAAGGATCTCAGGTTTGGTATTAGAAGCATTGAGACATCACATCTCATGCTATAGGAAGGGTCTCAGGATTGGAATGGGAAGGAGTTGGATATCACATCTCATGCTATAGGAAGGGTCTCAGGTTTGGTATAAGCATTGAGATATCACATCTCATGCTATAGGAAGGGTCTCAGGATTGGAATGGGAAGGAGTTGGATATCACATCTCATGCTATAGGAAGGGTCTCAGGTTTGGTATAAGCATTGAGATATCACATCTTATGCTATAGGAAGGGTCTCAGGTTTGGTATAAGCATTGAGATATCACATCTCATGCTATAGGAAGGGTCTCAGGAATGGAATGGGAAGAAGTTGGATATCACATCTCATGCTATAGGAAGGGTCTCAGGTTTGGTATAAGCATTGAGATATCACATCTCATGCTATAGGAAGGGTCTCAGGGTTGGAATGGGAAGGAGTTGTATATGACATCTCATGCCATAGGAAGGGTCTCAGGTTTGGTATAAGCATTGAGATATCACATCACATGCTATAAGAAGGGTCTCAGGATTGGAATGGGAAGGACTTGGATATCACATCTCATGCTATAGGCAGGGTCTCGGTTTGGAAAGGGAAGGAGATGGATATCACATTTCATGTTAGAGGTAGGATCTCAGGTTTGGTATTAGAGGCATTGAGATATCACATATCATGCTATCAGAAGGGTCTCAGGATTGGAATGGGAAGGAGTTGGATATCACATCTCATGCTATATGAAGGGTCTCAGGTTTGGTATAAGCATTGAGATATCACATCTCATGCTATAGGAAGGGTCTCAGGGTTGGAATGGGAAGGAGTTGTATATGACATCTCATGCCATAGGAAGGGTCTCAGGTTTGGTATAAGCATTGAGTTATCACATCTCATGCTATAGGAAGGGTTTCAGGTTTGGTAGAAGCATTGAGATATCACATCTCATGCTATAGGAAGAGTCTCAGGTTTGGGAAGGGAAGGATTTGGATTTCACATCTCATGTTATAGGATGGTTCTCATGTTTGGTTTTTGAAGCATTGAGATATCACAGCTCATGCTATCGGAAGGGTCTCAGGTTTGGAATGGGAAGGAGTTGGATATCACATCTCATGTTATAGGAAGGGTCTCAGGTTTGGAATGGGAAGGATTTGGATATGACATCTCTTGTTATAGGGAGGGTCTCAGGATTTGAATGGTAAGGAGTTGGATATCACATCTCATGCTATAGGAAGGGTCTCAGGTTGGAATGGGAAGGAGTTGGATATCACATCTCATGTTATATACAGGAAGGGTCTCAGGATTGGAATGGGAAGGATTTGGATATCACATCTCTTGCTATAGGAAGGGTCTTAGGTTTTTTATTAGAAACATTGAGATATCAAATCTCATGCTATAGGAAGGGTTTTAGGATTGGAATGGGAAGTATTTGGATATCACATCTCATGCTAAAGGAAGGGTCTCAGGTTTGGAAGGGGAAGGATTTGGATATCACATCTCATCCAATAGGAAGGGTCTCAGGTTTGGAATGGGAAGGAATTGGATATCACATCTCATGTTATAGGAAGGGTCTCAGGTTTTTTATTAGAAACATTGAGATATCACATCTCATGTTATAGGACGGTTCCCAGGTTTGGTATTAGAAGCATTGAGATATCACATCTCATGGTATAGGAAGGGTCTCAGGGTTGGAATGGGAAGGAGTTGGATATCACATCTCATCCAATAGGAAGGGTCTCAGGTTTGGAATGGGAAGGAATTGGATATCACATCTCATGTTATAGGAAGGATCTCAGGTTTGGTATTAGAAGCATTGAGATATCACATCTCATGCTATAGGAAGGGTCTCAGGATTGGAATGTGAAGGATTTGGATATCACATCTCATGCTAAAGGAAGGGTCTCAGGTTTGGTAGAAGCATTGAGAAATCACATCTCATGCTATAGGAAGGGTCTCAGGATTTGAATGGCAAGGAGTTGGATATCACATCTCATGCCATAGGAAGGGTCTCAGGTTTGGTATAAGCATTGAGATATCACATCTCTGCTATCGGAAGGTTCTCAGGATTGGATTGGGAAGGAGTTGGATATCCCTTCTCATGCTATAGGAAGTGTCTCAAGTTGGAATGGGAAGGAGTTGAATATCACATCTCATGTTATAGGAAGGGTCTCAGGATTGGAATGGGAAGGATTTGGATATCACATCTCTTGCTATAGGAAGGGTCTCAGGATTGGAATGGGAAGGATATGGATATCACATCTCATGTCATAGGAAGGATCTCAGGTTTGGTATTAGAAGCATTGATATATCACATCTCATGCTATAGGAATGGTCTCAGGATTGGAATGGGTAGGAGGTGGATATTACATTCTTGCTATAGGAAGGGTCTCATGTTTGGAATGGGAAGGAGTTGGATATCACATATGCTATAGGAAGTGTCTCAGGTTTGGAACGGGAAGGAGTTGGATATCACATCTCATGTTATAGGAAGGGTCTCAGGTTTGGTATAAGCATTGAGATATCACATCTCTGCTATCAGGAGTGGCTCAGGATTGGAATGGGAAGGAGTTGGATATCCCATCTCATGTTAAAGGACGGGTCTCTGGTTTGGTATTAGAATCATTGAGATATCACATCGCATGCTGTAGGAAGGGTCTAAGGATTGGAATGGGATGGACTTGGATATCACATCTCATGCTATAGGTAGGCTCTCAGGTTTGGTATAAGCATTGAGATATCACATCTCATGCTATAGGAAGGGTCTCAGGATTGGAATGGGAAGGATTTGGATATCACATCTCATGCTATAGGAAGGGTCTCAGGTTTGGTATAAGCATGGAGATATCACTTCTCATGCTATAGGAAGGTTCTCAGGATTGGAATGGGAAGGTGTTGGATATCACATCTCATGCTATAGGAAGGGTCTCAGATTTGGTATAAGCATTGAGATATCACATCTCATGCTATAGGAAGGGTCTCAGGATTGGAATGGGAAGGAGTTGTATATGACATCTCAGGCCTTAGGAAGGGTCTCAGGTTTGGTATAAGCATTGAGATATCACATCTCTGCTATCGGAAGGGTCTCAGGATTGGAATGGGAAGGAGTTGGATATCCCATCTCATGTTATAGGAAGGGTCTCAGGTTTGGTATTAGAAGCATTGAGATATCACATCTCATGCTATAGGAAGGGTCTCAGGATTGGAATGGGAAGGACTTGGATGTCACATCTCATGCTATAGGGAGGGTCTCAAGTTTGATATTAGAAGCATTGAGATAACAAATCTCATGATATCGGAAGGGTCTCAGGATTGGAATGGGAAGGAGTTGGATATCACATCTCATGATAAAGGAAGGGTCTAAGGTTTGGAAGGGGAAGGATTTGGATATCACATCTCATGTTATAGGACGGGTCTCAGGTTTGGTATTAGAAGCATTGAGATATCAAGTCTCATGGTATAAGAAGGGTCTCAGAATTGGAATGGGAAGGAGTTGGATATCACATCTCAAGTTATAGGAAGCGTCTCAGGATTGGAATGGGAAGGAGTTTGATATCACATCTCATGCCATAGTATGGGTCTCAGGTTTGGTAGAAGCATTGGGATATCACATCTCATGCTATCGGAAGGGTATCAGTATTGGATTTGGAAGGAGTTAGATATCCCATCTCATGCTATAGGAAGGGTCTCAGGTTAGAATGGGAAGGAGTTGGATATCACATTTCATGTTATAGGAAGGGTCTCAGGATTGGAATGGGAAGGACTTGGATATCATATCTCATGCTATAGGAAGGCTCTCAGGTTTGGAAGGGGAAGGAGTTGGATATCACATTTCATGTTAGAGGAAGGATCTCAGGTTTGGTATTAGGGGCCTTGAGATATCACATCTCAAGCTATAGGAAGGGTCTCAGGTTTGGTATAAGCATTGAGATATCACATCTCATGCTATAGGAAGGGTCTCAGGATTGGAATGGGAAGAAGTTGGATATCACATCTCATGCTATAGGAAGGGTCTCAGGTTTGGTATAAGCATTGAGATATCACATCTCATGCTATAGGAAGGGTCTCAGGGTTGGAATGGGAAGGAGTTGTATATGACATCTCATGCCATAGGAAGGGTCTCAGGTTTGGTATAAGCATTGAGATATCACATCACATGCTATAGGAAGGGTCTCAGGATTGGAATGGGAAGGACTTGGATATCACATCTCATGCTATAGGCAGGGTCTCAGGTTTGGAAAGGGATGGAGATGGATATCACATTTCATGTTAGAGGTAGGATCTCAGGTTTGGTATTAGAGGCATTGAGATATCACATCTCATGCTATCAGAAGGGTCTCAGGATTGGAATGGGAAGGAGTTGGATATCACATTTCATGCTAAAGGGAGGGTCTCAGGTTTGGAAGGGGAAGGATTTGGAAATCACATCTCATATTATAGGAAGGATCTCAGGTTTGGTATTAGAAGCATTGAGATATCACATCTCATGCTATCGGAAGGATCTCAGGTTTGGTATAAGAGGCATTGAGATATCACATCTCATGCTATAGGAAGGGTCTCAGGATTGGAATGGGAAGGAGTTGGATATCACATCTCATGTTATAGGAAGGATCTCAGGTTTGGTATTAGAAGCATTGAGACATCACATATCATGCTATAGGAAGGGTCTCAGGATTGGAATGGGAAGGAGTTGGATATCACATCTCATGCTATAGGAAGGGTCTCAGGTTTGGTATAAGCATTGAGATATCACATCTCATGCTATAGGAAGGGTCTCAGGATTGGAATGGGAAGGAGTTGGATATCACATCTCATGCTATAGGAAGGGTCTCAGGTTTGGTATAAGCATTGAGATATCACATCTTATGCTATAGGAAGGGTCTCAGGTTTGGTATAAGCATTGAGATATCACATCTCATGCTATAGGA
Source organism: Ambystoma mexicanum (assembly GCF_040938575.1). Lineage (NCBI taxonomy): Eukaryota > Metazoa > Chordata > Amphibia > Caudata > Ambystomatidae > Ambystoma > Ambystoma mexicanum. The sequence goes on along the minus strand of NC_090923.1, from coordinate 1,500,811,802 downwards.
AGGGTCTCAGGATTGGAATGGGAAGAAGTTGGATATCACATCTCATGCTATAGGAAGGGTCTCAGGTTTGGTATAAGCATTGAGATATCACATCTCATGCTATAGGAAGGGTCTCAGGGTTGGAATGGGAAGGAGTTGTATATGACATCTCATGCCATAGGAAGGGTCTCAGGTTTGGTATAAGCATTGAGATATCACATCACATGCTATAAGAAGGGTCTCAGGATTGGAATGGGAAGGACTTGTATATCACATCTCATGCTATAGGCAGGGTCTCGGTTTGGAAAGGGAAGGAGATGGATATCACATTTCATGTTAGAGGTAGGATCTCAGGTTTGGTATTAGAGGCATTGAGATATCACATCTCATGCTATCAGAAGGGTCTCAGGATTGGAATGGGAAGGAGTTGGATATCACATCTCATGCTATAGGAAGGGTCTCAGGTTTGGTATAAGCATTGAGATATCACATCTCATGCTATAGGAAGGGTCTCAGGGTTGGAATGGGAAGGAGTTGTATATGACATCCCATGCCATAGGAAGGGTCTCAGGTTTGGTATAAGCATTGAGTTATCACATCTCATGCTATAGGAAGGGTTTCAGGTTTGGTAGAAGCATTGAGATATCACATCTCATGCTATAGGAAGAGTCTCAGGTTTGGGAAGGGAAGGATTTGGATTTCACATCTCATGTTATAGGATGGTTCTCATGTTTGGTTTTTGAAGCATTGAGATATCACAGCTCATGCTATCGGAAGGGTCTCAGGTTTGGAATGGGAAGGAGTTGGATATCACATCTCATGTTATAGGAAGGGTCTCAGGTTTGGAATGGGAAGGATTTGGATATGACATCTCTTGTTATAGGGAGGGTCTCAGGATTTGAATGGTAAGGAGTTGGATATCACATCTCATGCTATAGGAAGGGTCTCAGGTTGGAATGGGAAGGAGTTGGATATCACATCTCATGTTATATACAGGAAGGGTCTCAGGATTGGAATGGGAAGGATTTGGATATCACATCTCTTGCTATAGGAAGGGTCTTAGGTTTTTTATTAGAAACATTGAGATATCAAATCTCATGCTATAGGAAGGGTTTTAGGATTGGAATGGGAAGTATTTGGATATCACATCTCATGCTAAAGGAAGGGTCTCAGGTTTGGAAGGGGAAGGATTTGGATATCACATCTCATCCAATAGGAAGGGTCTCAGGTTTGGAATGGGAAGGAATTGGATATCACATCTCATGTTATAGGAAGGGTCTCAGGTTTTTTATTAGAAACATTGAGATATCACATCTCATGTTATAGGACGGTTCCCAGGTTTGGTATTAGAAGCATTGAGATATCACATCTCATGGTATAGGAAGGGTCTCAGGGTTGGAATGGGAAGGAGTTGGATATCACATCTCATCCAATAGGAAGGGTCTCAGGTTTGGAATGGGAAGGAATTGGATATCACATCTCATGTTATAGGAAGGATCTCAGGTTTGGTATTAGAAGCATTGAGATATCACATCTCATGCTATAGGAAGGGTCTCAGGATTGGAATGTGAAGGATTTGGATATCACATCTCATGCTAAAGGAAGGGTCTCAGGTTTGGTAGAAGCATTGAGAAATCACATCTCATGCTATAGGAAGGGTCTCAGGATTTGAATGGCAAGGAGTTGGATATCACATCTCATGCCATAGGAAGGGTCTCAGGTTTGGTATAAGCATTGAGATATCACATCTCTGCTATCGGAAGGTTCTCAGGATTGGATTGGGAAGGAGTTGGATATCCCTTCTCATGCTATAGGAAGTGTCTCAAGTTGGAATGGGAAGGAGTTGAATATCACATCTCATGTTATAGGAAGGGTCTCAGGATTGGAATGGGAAGGATTTGGATATCACATCTCTTGCTATAGGAAGGGTCTCAGGATTGGAATGGGAAGGATATGGATATCACATCTCATGTCATAGGAAGGATCTCAGGTTTGGTATTAGAAGCATTGATATATCACATCTCATGCTATAGGAATGGTCTCAGGATTGGAATGGGTAGGAGGTGGATATTACATTCTTGCTATAGGAAGGGTCTCATGTTTGGAATGGGAAGGAGTTGGATATCACATATGCTATAGGAAGTGTCTCAGGTTTGGAACGGGAAGGAGTTGGATATCACATCTCATGTTATAGGAAGGGTCTCAGGTTTGGTATAAGCATTGAGATATCACATCTCTGCTATCAGGAGTGGCTCAGGATTGGAATGGGAAGGAGTTGGATATCCCATCTCATGTTAAAGGACGGGTCTCTGGTTTGGTATTAGAATCATTGAGATATCACATCGCATGCTGTAGGAAGGGTCTAAGGATTGGAATGGGATGGACTTGGATATCACATCTCATGCTATAGGTAGGCTCTCAGGTTTGGTATAAGCATTGAGATATCACATCTCATGCTATAGGAAGGGTCTCAGGATTGGAATGGGAAGGATTTGGATATCACATCTCATGCTATAGGAAGGGTCTCAGGTTTGGTATAAGCATGGAGATATCACTTCTCATGCTATAGGAAGGTTCTCAGGATTGGAATGGGAAGGTGTTGGATATCACATCTCATGCTATAGGAAGGGTCTCAGATTTGGTATAAGCATTGAGATATCACATCTCATGCTATAGGAAGGGTCTCAGGATTGGAATGGGAAGGAGTTGTATATGACATCTCAGGCCTTAGGAAGGGTCTCAGGTTTGGTATAAGCATTGAGATATCACATCTCTGCTATCGGAAGGGTCTCAGGATTGGAATGGGAAGGAGTTGGATATCCCATCTCATGTTATAGGAAGGGTCTCAGGTTTGGTATTAGAAGCATTGAGATATCACATCTCATGCTATAGGAAGGGTCTCAGGATTGGAATGGGAAGGACTTGGATGTCACATCTCATGCTATAGGGAGGGTCTCAAGTTTGATATTAGAAGCATTGAGATAACAAATCTCATGATATCGGAAGGGTCTCAGGATTGGAATGGGAAGGAGTTGGATATCACATCTCATGATAAAGGAAGGGTCTAAGGTTTGGAAGGGGAAGGATTTGGATATCACATCTCATGTTATAGGACGGGTCTCAGGTTTGGTATTAGAAGCATTGAGATATCAAGTCTCATGGTATAAGAAGGGTCTCAGAATTGGAATGGGAAGGAGTTGGATATCACATCTCAAGTTATAGGAAGCGTCTCAGGATTGGAATGGGAAGGAGTTTGATATCACATCTCATGCCATAGTATGGGTCTCAGGTTTGGTAGAAGCATTGGGATATCACATCTCATGCTATCGGAAGGGTATCAGTATTGGATTTGGAAGGAGTTAGATATCCCATCTCATGCTATAGGAAGGGTCTCAGGTTAGAATGGGAAGGAGTTGGATATCACATTTCATGTTATAGGAAGGGTCTCAGGATTGGAATGGGAAGGACTTGGATATCATATCTCATGCTATAGGAAGGCTCTCAGGTTTGGAAGGGGAAGGAGTTGGATATCACATTTCATGTTAGAGGAAGGATCTCAGGTTTGGTATTAGGGGCCTTGAGATATCACATCTCAAGCTATAGGAAGGGTCTCAGGTTTGGTATAAGCATTGAGATATCACATCTCATGCTATAGGAAGGGTCTCAGGATTGGAATGGGAAGAAGTTGGATATCACATCTCATGCTATAGGAAGGGTCTCAGGTTTGGTATAAGCATTGAGATATCACATCTCATGCTATAGGAAGGGTCTCAGGGTTGGAATGGGAAGGAGTTGTATATGACATCTCATGCCATAGGAAGGGTCTCAGGTTTGGTATAAGCATTGAGATATCACATCACATGCTATAGGAAGGGTCTCAGGATTGGAATGGGAAGGACTTGGATATCACATCTCATGCTATAGGCAGGGTCTCAGGTTTGGAAAGGGATGGAGATGGATATCACATTTCATGTTAGAGGTAGGATCTCAGGTTTGGTATTAGAGGCATTGAGATATCACATCTCATGCTATCAGAAGGGTCTCAGGATTGGAATGGGAAGGAGTTGGATATCACATTTCATGCTAAAGGGAGGGTCTCAGGTTTGGAAGGGGAAGGATTTGGAAATCACATCTCATATTATAGGAAGGATCTCAGGTTTGGTATTAGAAGCATTGAGATATCACATCTCATGCTATCGGAAGGATCTCAGGTTTGGTATAAGAGGCATTGAGATATCACATCTCATGCTATAGGAAGGGTCTCAGGATTGGAATGGGAAGGAGTTGGATATCACATCTCATGTTATAGGAAGGATCTCAGGTTTGGTATTAGAAGCATTGAGACATCACATATCATGCTATAGGAAGGGTCTCAGGATTGGAATGGGAAGGAGTTGGATATCACATCTCATGCTATAGGAAGGGTCTCAGGTTTGGTATAAGCATTGAGATATCACATCTCATGCTATAGGAAGGGTCTCAGGATTGGAATGGGAAGGAGTTGGATATCACATCTCATGCTATAGGAAGGGTCTCAGGTTTGGTATAAGCATTGAGATATCACATCTTATGCTATAGGAAGGGTCTCAGGTTTGGTATAAGCATTGAGATATCACATCTCATGCTATAGGAAGGGTCTCAGGATTGGAATGGGAAGAAGTTGGATATCACATCTCATGCTATAGGAAGGGTCTCAGGTTTGGTATAAGCATTGAGATATCACATCTCATGCTATAGGAAGGGTCTCAGGGTTGGAATGGGAAGGAGTTGTATATGACATCTCATGCCATAGGAAGGGTCTCAGGTTTGGTATAAGCATTGAGATATCACATCACATGCTATAAGAAGGGTCTCAGGATTGGAATGGGAAGGACTTGGATATCACATCTCATGCTATAGGCAGGGTCTCGGTTTGGAAAGGGAAGGAGATGGATATCACATTTCATGTTAGAGGTAGGATCTCAGGTTTGGTATTAGAGGCATTGAGATATCACATCTCATGCTATCAGAAGGGTCTCAGGATTGGAATGGGAAGGAGTTGGATATCACATCTCATGCTATAGGAAGGGTCTCAGGTTTGGTATAAGCATTGAGATATCACATCTCATGCTATAGGAAGGGTCTCAGGGTTGGAATGGGAAGGAGTTGTATATGACATCTCATGCCATAGGAAGGGTCTCAGGTTTGGTATAAGCATTGAGTTATCACATCTCATGCTATAGGAAGGGTCTCAGGATTGGAATGGGAAGGACTTGGATATCACATCTCATGCTATAGGCAGGGTCTCAGGTTTGGAAAGGGATGGAGATGGATATCACATTTCATGTTAGAGGTAGGATCTCAGGTTTGGTATTAGAGGCATTGAGATATCACATCTCATGCTATCAGAAGGGTCTCAGGATTGGAATGGGAAGGAGTTGGATATCACATTTCATGCTAAAGGGAGGGTCTCAGGTTTGGAAGGGGAAGGATTTGGAAATCACATCTCATATTATAGGAAGGATCTCAGGTTTGGTATTAGAAGCATTGAGATATCACATCTCATGCTATCGGAAGGATCTCAGGTTTGGTATAAGAGGCATTGAGATATCACATCTCATGCTATAGGAAGGGTCTCAGGATTGGAATGGGAAGGAGTTGGATATCACATCTCATGCTATAGGAAGGGTCTCAGGTTTGGTATAAGCATTGAGATATCACATCTAATGCTATAGGAAGGGTCTCAGGATTGGAATGGGAAGGAGTTGGATATCACATCTCATGCTATAGGAAGGGTCTCAGGTTTGGTATAAGCATTGAGATATCACATCTTATGCTATAGGAAGGGTCTCAGGTTTGGTATAAGCATTGAGATATCACATCTCATGCTATAGGAAGGGTCTCAGGATTGGAATGGGAAGAAGTTGGATATCACATCTCATGCTATAGGAAGGGTCTCAGGTTTGGTATAAGCATTGAGATATCACATCTCATGCTATAGGAAGGGTCTCAGGGTTGGAATGGGAAGGAGTTGTATATGACATCTCATGCCATAGGAAGGGTCTCAGGTTTGGTATAAGCATTGAGATATCACATCACATGCTATAAGAAGGGTCTCAGGATTGGAATGGGAAGGACTTGGATATCACATCTCATGCTATAGGCAGGGTCTCGGTTTGGAAAGGGAAGGAGATGGATATCACATTTCATGTTAGAGGTAGGATCTCAGGTTTGGTATTAGAGGCATTGAGATATCACATCTCATGCTATCAGAAGGGTCTCAGGATTGGAATGGGAAGGAGTTGGATATCACATCTCATGCTATAGGAAGGGTCTCAGGTTTGGTATAAGCATTGAGATATCACATCTCATGCTATAGGAAGGGTCTCAGGGTTGGAATGGGAAGGAGTTGTATATGACATCTCATGCCATAGGAAGGGTCTCAGGTTTGGTATAAGCATAGAGTTATCACATCTCATGCTATAGGAAGGGTTTCAGGTTTGGTAGAAGCATTGAGATATCACATCTCATGCTATAGGAAGAGTCCCTGGTTTGGGAAGGGAAGGATTTGGATTTCACATCTCATGTTATAGGATGGTTCTCATGTTTGGTTTTTGAAGCATTGAGATATCACAGCTCATGCTATCGGAAGGGTCTCAGGTTTGGAATGGGAAGGAGTTGGATATCACATCTCATGTTATAGGAAGGGTCTCAGGTTTGGAATGGGAAGGAGTTGGATATGACATCTCTTGTTATAGGGAGGGTCTCAGGATTTGAATGGTAAGGAGTTGGATATCACATCTCATGCTATAGGAAGGGTCTCAGGTTGGAATGGGAAGGAGTTGGATATCACATCTCATGTTATATACAGGAAGGGTCTCAGGATTGGAATGGGAACGATTTGGATATCACATCTCTTGCTATAGGAAGGGTCTCAGGTTTTTTATTAGAAACATTGAGATATCAAATCTCATGCTATAGGAAGGGTTTTAGGATTGGAATGGGAAGTATTTGGATATCACATCTCATGCTAAAGGAAGGGTCTCAGGTTTGGAAGGGGAAGGATTTGGATATCACATCTCATCCAATAGGAAGGGTCTCAGGTTTGGAATGGGAAGGAATTGGATATCACATCTCATGTTATAGGAAGGGTCTCAGGTTTTTTATTAGAAACATTGAGATATCACATCTCATGTTATAGGACGGTTCCCAGGTTTGGTATTAGAAGCATTGAGATATCACATCTCATGGTATAGGAAGGGTCTCAGGGTTGGAATGGGAAGGAGTTGGATATCACATCTCATCCAATAGGAAGGGTCTCAGGTTTGGAATGGGAAGGAATTGGATATCACATCTCATGTTATAGGAAGGATCTCAGGTTTGGTATTAGAAGCATTGAGATATCACATCTCATGCTATAGGAAGGGTCTCAGGATTGGAATGTGAAGGATTTGGATATCACATCTCATGCTAAAGGAAGGGTCTCAGGTTTGGTAGAAGCATTGAGAAATCACATCTCATGCCATAGGAAGGGTCTCAGGTTTGGTATAAGCATTGAGATATCACATCTCTGCTATCGGAAGGTTCTCAGGATTGGATTGGGAAGGAGTTGGATATCCCTTCTCATGCTATAGGAAGTGTCTCAAGTTGGAATGGGAAGGAGTTGAATATCACATCTCATGTTATAGGAAGGGTCTCAGGATTGGAATGGGAAGGATTTGGATATCACATCTCTTGCTATAGGAAGGGTCTCAGGATTGGAATGGGAAGGATATGGATATCACATCTCATGTCATAGGAAGGATCTCAGGTTTGGTATTAGAAGCATTGATATATCACATCTCATGCTATAGGAATGGTCTCAGGATTGGAATGGGTAGGAGGTGGATATTATATTCTTGCTATAGGAAGGGTCTCATGTTTGGAATGGGAAGGAGTTGGATATCACATATGCTATAGGAAGTGTCTCAGGTTTGGAACGGGAAGGAGTTGGATATCACATCTCATGTTATAGGAAGGGTCTCAGGTTTGGTATAAGCATTGAGATATCACATCTCTGCTATCAGGAGTGGCTCAGGATTGGAATGGGAAGGAGTTGGATATCCCATCTCATGTTAAAGGACGGGTCTCTGGTTTGGTATTAGAATCATTGAGATATCACATCGCATGCTGTAGGAAGGGTCTAAGGATTGGAATGGGATGGACTTGGATATCACATCTCATGCTATAGGTAGGCTCTCAGGTTTGGTATAAGCATTGAGATATCACATCTCATGCTATAGGAAGGGTCTCAGGATTGGAATGGGAAGGATTTGGATATCACATCTCATGCTATAGGAAGGGTCTCAGGTTTGGTATAAGCATGGAGATATCACTTCTCATGCTATAGGAAGGGTCTCAGGATTGGAATGGGAAGGTGTTGGATATCACATCTCATGCTATAGGAAGGGTCTCAGATTTGGTATAAGCATTGAAATATCACATCTCATGCTATAGGAAGGGTCTCAGGATTGGAATGGGAAGGAGTTGTATATGACATCTCAGGCCTTAGGATTGGTCTCAGGTTTGGTATAAGCATTGAGATATCACATCTCTGCTATCGGAAGGGTCTCAGGATTGGAATGGGAAGGAGTTGGATATCACATCTCATGTTATAGGAAGGGTCTCAGGTTTGGTATTAGAAGCATTGAGATATCACATCTCATGCTATAGGAAGGGTCTCAGGATTGGAATGGGAAGGACTTGGATGTCACATCTCATGCTATAGGGAGGGTCTCAAGTTTGATATTAGAAGCATTGAGATAACAAATCTCATGATATCGGAAGGGTCTCAGGATTGGAATGGGAAGGAGTTGGATATCACATCTCATGATAAAGGAAGGGTCTAAGGTTTGGAAGGGGAAGGATTTGGATATCACATCTCATGTTATAGGACGGGTCTCAGGTTTGGTATTAGAAGCATTGAGATATCAAGTCTCATGGTATAAGAAGGGTCTCAGAATTGGAATGGGAAGGAGTTGGATATCACATCTCAAGTTATAGGAAGCGTCTCAGGATTGGAATGGGAAGGAGTTTGATATCACATCTCATGCCATAGTATGGGTCTCAGGTTTGGTAGAAGCATTGGGATATCACATCTCATGCTATCGGAAGGGTATCAGTATTGGATTTGGAAGGAGTTGGATATCCCATCTCATGCTATAGGAAGGGTCTCAGGTTAGAATGGGAAGGAGTTGGATATCACATTTCATGTTATAGGAAGGGTCTCAGGATTGGAATGGGAAGGACTTGGATATCATATCTCATGCTATAGGAAGGCTCTCAGGTTTTGAAGGGGAAGGAGTTGGATATCACATTTCATGTTAGAGGAAGGATCTCAGGTTTGGTATTAGGGGCCTTGAGATATCACATCTCATGCTATAGGAAGGGTCTCAGGATTGAATGGGAAGGAGTTGGATATCACATCTCAAGCTATAGGAAGGGTCTCAGGTTTGGTATAAGCATTGAGATATCACATCTCATGCTATAGGAAGGGTCTCAGGATTGGAATGGGAAGAAGTTGGATATCACATCTCATGCTATAGGAAGGGTCTCAGGTTTGGTATAAGCATTGAGATATCACATCTCATGCTATAGGAAGGGTCTCAGGGTTGGAATGGGAAGGAGTTGTATATGACATCTCATGCCATAGGAAGGGTCTCAGGTTTGGTATAAGCATTGAGATATCACATCACATGCTATAGGAAGGGTCTCAGGATTGGAATGGGAAGGACTTGGATATCACATCTCATGCTATAGGCAGGGTCTCAGGTTTGGAAAGGGATGGAGATGGATATCACATTTCATGTTAGAGGTAGGATCTCAGGTTTGGTATTAGAGGCATTGAGATATCACATCTCATGCTATCAGAAGGGTCTCAGGATTGGAATGGGAAGGAGTTGGATATCACATTTCATGCTAAAGGGAGGGTCTCAGGTTTGGAAGGGGAAGGATTTGGAAATCACATCTCATATTATAGGAAGGATCTCAGGTTTGGTATTAGAAGCATTGAGATATCACATCTCATGCTATCGGAAGGATCTCAGGTTTGGTATAAGAGGCATTGAGATATCACATCTCATGCTATAGGAAGGGTCTCAGGATTGGAATGGGAAGGAGTTGGATATCACATCTCATGTTATAGGAAGGATCTCAGGTTTGATATTAGAAGCATTGAGACATCACATCTCATGCTATAGGAAGGGTCTCAGGATTGGAATGGGAAGGAGTTGGATATCACATCTCATGCTATAGGAAGGGTCTCAGGTTTGGTATAAGCATTGAGATATCACATCTAATGCTATAGGAAGGGTCTCAGGATTGGAATGGGAAGGAGTTGGATATCACATCTCATGCTATAGGAAGGGTCTCAGGTTTGGTATAAGCATTGAGATATCACATCTTATGCTATAGGAAGGGTCTCAGGTTTGGTATAAGCATTGAGATATCACATCTCATGCTATAGGAAGGGTCTCAGGATTGGAATGGGAAGAAGTTGGATATCACATCTCATGCTATAGGAAGGGTCTCAGGTTTGGTATAAGCATTGAGATATCACATCTCATGCTATAGGAAGGGTCTCAGGGTTGGAATGGGAAGGAGTTGTATATGACATCTCATGCCATAGGAAGGGTCTCAGGTTTGGTATAAGCATTGAGATATCACATCACATGCTATAAGAAGGGTCTCAGGATTGGAATGGGAAGGACTTGGATATCACATCTCATGCTATAGGCAGGGTCTCGGTTTGGAAAGGGAAGGAGATGGATATCACATTTCATGTTAGAGGTAGGATCTCAGGTTTGGTATTAGAGGCATTGAGATATCACATCTCATGCTATCAGAAGGGTCTCAGGATTGGAATGGGAAGGAGTTGGATATCACATCTCATGCTATAGGAAGGGTCTCAGGTTTGGTATAAGCATTGAGATATCACATCTCATGCTATAGGAAGGGTCTCAGGGTTGGAATGGGAAGGAGTTGTATATGACACCTCATGCCATAGGAAGGGTCTCAGGTTTGGTATAAGCATTGAGTTATCACATCTCATGCTATAGGAAGGGTTTCAGGTTTGGTAGAAGCATTGAGATATCACATCTCATGCTATAGGAAGAGTCCCAGGTTTGGGAAGGGAAGGATTTGGATTTCACATCTCATGTTATAGGATGGTTCTCATGTTTGGTTTTTGAAGCATTGAGATATCACAGCTCATGCTATCGGAAGGGTCTCAGGTTTGGAATGGGAAGGAGTTGGATATCACATCTCATGTTATAGGAAGGGTCTCAGGTTTGGAATGGGAAGGAGTTGGATATGACATCTCCTGTTATAGGGAGGGTCTCAGGATTTGAATGGTAAGGAGTTGGATATCACATCTCATGCTATAGGAAGGGTCTCAGGTTGGAATGGGAAGGAGTTGGATATCACATCTCATGTTATATACAGGAAGGGTCTCAGGATTGGAATGGGAAGGATTTGGATATCACATCTCTTGCTATAGGAAGGGTCTCAGGTTTTTTATTAGAAACATTGAGATATCAAATCTCATGCTATAGGACGGTTCCCAGGTTTGGTATTAGAAGCATTGAGATATCACATCTCATGGTATAGGAAGGGTCTCAGGGTTGGAATGGGAAGGAGTTGGATATCACATCTCATCCAATAGGAAGGGTCTCAGGTTTGGAATGGGAAGGAATTGGATATCACATCTCATGTTATAGGAAGGATCTCAGGTTTGGTATTAGAAGCATTGAGATATCACATCTCATGCTATAGGAAGGGTCTCAGGATTGGAATGTGAAGGATTTGGATATCACATCTCATGCTAAAGGAAGGGTCTCAGGTTTGGAAGGGGAAGGATTTGGATATCACATCTCATCCAATAGGAAGGGTCTCAGGTTTGGAATGGGAAGGAATTGGATATCACATCTCATGTTATAGGAAGGGTCTCAGGTTTTTTATTAGAAACATTGAGATATCACATCTCATGTTATAGGACGGTTCCCAGGTTTGGTATTAGAAGCATTGAGATATCACATCTCATGGTATAGGAAGGGTCTCAGGGTTGGAATGGGAAGGAGTTGGATATCACATCTCATCCAATAGGAAGGGTCTCAGGTTTGGAATGGGAAGGAATTGGATATCACATCTCATGTTATAGGAAGGATCTCAGGTTTGGTATTAGAAGCATTGAGATATCACATCTCATGCTATAGGAAGGGTCTCAGGATTGGAATGTGAAGGATTTGGATATCACATCTCATGCTAAAGGAAGGGTCTCAGGTTTGGTAGAAGCATTGAGAAATCACATCTCATGCTATAGGAAGGGTCTCAGGATTTGAATGGCAAGGAGTTGGATATCACATCTCATGCCATAGGAAGGGTCTCAGGTTTGGTATAAGCATTGAGATATCACATCTCTGCTATCGGAAGGTTCTCAGGATTGGATTGGGAAGGAGTTGGATATCCCTTCTCATGCTATAGGAAGTGTCTCAAGTTGGAATGGGAAGGAGTTGAATATCACATCTCATGTTATAGGAAGGGTCTCAGGATTGGAATGGGAAGGATTTGGATATCACATCTCTTGCTATAGGAAGGGTCTCAGGATTGGAATGGGAAGGATATGGATATCACATCTCATGCTATAGGAAGGGTCTCAGGTTTGGTATAAGCATGGAGATATCACTTCTCATGCTATAGGAAGGGTCTCAGGATTGGAATGGGAAGGTGTTGGATATCACATCTTATGCTATAGGAAGGGTCTCAGATTTGGTATAAGCATTGAGATATCACATCTCATGCTATAGGAAGGGTCTCAGGATTGGAATGGGAAGGAGTTGTATATGACATCTCAGGCCTTAGGAAGGGTCTCAGGTTTGGTATAAGCATTGAGATATCACATCTCTGCTATCGGAAGGGTCTCAGGATTGGAATGGGAAGGAGTTGGATATCCCATCTCATGTTATAGGAAGGGTCTCAGGTTTGGTATTAGAAGCATTGAGATATCACATCTCATGCTATAGGAAGGGTCTCAGGATTGGAATGGGAAGGACTTGGATGTCACATCTCATGCTATAGGGAGGGTCTCAAGTTTGATATTAGAAGCATTGAGATAACAAATCTCATGATATCGGAAGGGTCTCAGGATTGGAATGGGAAGGAGTTGGATATCACATCTCATGATAAAGGAAGGGTCTAAGGTTTGGAAGGGGAAGGATTTGGATATCACATCTCATGTTATAGGACGGGTCTCAGGTTTGGTATTAGAAGCATTGAGATATCAAGTCTCATGGTATAAGAAGGGTCTCAGAATTGGAATGGGAAGGAGTTGGATATCACATCTCAAGCTATAGGAAGCGTCTCAGGATTGGAATGGGAAGGAGTTTGATATCACATCTCATGCCATAGTATGGGTCTCAGGTTTGGTAGAAGCATTGGGATATCACATCTCATGCTATCGGAAGGGTATCAGTATTGGATTTGGAAGGAGTTGGATATCCCATCTCATGCTATAGGAAGGGTCGCAGGTTAGAATGGGAAGGAGTTGGATATCACATTTCATGTTATAGGAAGGGTCTCAGGATTGGAATGGGAAGGACTTGGATATCATATCTCATGCTATAGGAAGGCTCTCAGGTTTGGAAGGGGAAGGAGTTGGATATCACATTTCATGTTAGAGGAAGGATCTCAGGTTTGGTATTAGGGGCCTTGAGATATCACATCTCATGCTATAGGAAGGGTCTCAGGATTGGAATGGGAAGGAGTTGGATATCACATCTCAAGCTATAGGAAGGGTCTCAGGTTTGGTATAAGCATTGAGATATCACATCTCATGCTATAGGAAGGGTCTCAGGATTGGAATGGGAAGAAGTTGGATATCACATCTCATGCTATAGGAAGGGTCTCAGGTTTGGTATAAGCATTGAGATATCACATCTCATGCTATAGGAAGGGTCTCAGGGTTGGAATGGGAAGGAGTTGTATATGACATCTCATGCCATAGGAAGGGTCTCAGGTTTGGTATAAGCATTGAGTTATCACATCACATGCTATAGGAAGGGTCTCAGGATTGGAATGGGAAGGACTTGGATATCACATCTCATGCTATAGGCAGGGTCTCAGGATTGGAATGGGAAGGAGTTGGATATCACATCTCATGCTATGGGAAGGGTCTCAGGTTTGGTATAAGCATTGAAATATCACATCTCTGCTATCGGAAGGGTCTCAGGATTGGAATGGGAGGAGCTGGATATCACACCTCATGCTAAAAGAAGGGTCTCAGGTTTGGAAGGGGAAGGATTTGGATATCACATCTCATGTTATAGGACGGGTCTCAGGTTTGGTATTAGAAGCATTGTGATATCACATCTCATGCTATAGGAAGGGTCTCAGGATTGGAATGGGAAGAAGTTGGATATCACATCTCATGCTATAGGAAGGGTCTCAGGTTTGGTATAAGCATTGAGATATCACATCTCATGCTATAGGAAGGGTCTCAGGGTTGGAATGGGAAGGAGTTGTATATGACATCTCATGCCATAGGAAGGGTCTCAGGTTTGGTATAAGCATTGAGTTATCACATCTCATGCTATAGGAAGGGTTTCAGGTTTGGTAGAAGCATTGAGATATCACATCTCATGCTATAGGAAGAGTCTCAGGTTTGGGAAGGGAAGGATTTGGATTTCACATCTCATGTTATAGGATGGTTCTCATGTTTGGTTTTTGAAGCATTGAGATATCACAGCTCATGCTATCGGAAGGGTCTCAGGTTTGGAATGGGAAGGAGTTGGATATCACATCTCATGTTATAGGAAGGGTCTCAGGTTTGGAATGGGAAGGAGTTGGATATGACATCTCTTGTTATAGGGAGGGTCTCAGGATTTGAATGGTAAGGAGTTGGATATCACATCTCATGCTATAGGAAGGGTCTCAGGTTGGAATGGGAAGGAGTTGGATATCACATCTCATGTTATATACAGGAAGGGTCTCAGGATTGGAATGGGAAGGATTTGGATATCACATCTCTTGCTATAGGAAGGGTCTCAGGTTTTTTATTAGAAACATTGAGATATCAAATCTCATGCTATAGGAAGGGTTTTAGGATTGGAATGGGAAGTATTTGGATATCACATCTCATGCTAAAGGAAGGGTCTCAGGTTTGGAAGGGGAAGGATTTGGATATCACATCTCATCCAATAGGAAGGGTCTCAGGTTTGGAATGGGAAGGAATTGGATATCACATCTCATGTTATAGGAAGGGTCTCAGGTTTTTTATTAGAAACATTGAGATATCACATCTCATGTTATAGGACGGTTCCCAGGTTTGGTATTAGAAGCATTGAGATATCACATCTCATGGTATAGGAAGGGTCTCAGGGTTGGAATGGGAAGGAGTTGGATATCACATCTCATCCAATAGGAAGGGTCTCAGGTTTGGAATGGGAAGGAATTGGATATCACATCTCATGTTATAGGAAGGATCTCAGGTTTGGTATTAGAAGCATTGAGATATCACATCTCATGCTATAGGAAGGGTCTCAGGATTGGAATGTGAAGGATTTGGATATCACATCTCATGCTAAAGGAAGGGTCTCAGGTTTGGTAGAAGCATTGAGAAATCACATCTCATGCTATAGGAAGGGTCTCAGGATTTGAATGGCAAGGAGTTGGATATCACATCTCATGCCATAGGAAGGGTCTCAGGTTTGGTATAAGCATTGAGATATCACATCTCTACTATCGGAAGGTTCTCAGGATTGGATTGGGAAGGAGTTGGATATCCCTTCTCATGCTATAGGAAGTGTCTCAAGTTGGAATGGGAAGGAGTTGAATATCACATCTCATGTTATAGGAAGGGTCTCAGGATTGGAATGGGAAGGATTTGGATATCACATCTCTTGCTATAGGAAGGGTCTCAGGATTGGAATGGGAAGGATATGGATATCACATCTCATGTCATAGGAAGGATCTCAGGTTTGGTATTAGAAGCATTGATATATCACATCTCATTCTATAGGAATGGTCTCAGGATTGGAATGGGTAGGAGGTGGATATTACATTCTTGCTATAGGAAGGGTCTCATGTTTGGAATGGGAAGGAGTTGGATATCACATATGCTATAGGAAGTGTCTCAGGTTTGGAACGGGAAGGAGTAGGATATCACATCTCATGTTATAGGAAGGGTCTCAGGTTTGGTATAAGCATTGAGATATCACATCTCTGCTATCAGGAGTGGCTCAGGATTGGAATGGGAAGGAGTTGGATATCCCATCTCATGTTAAAGGACGGGTCTCTGGTTTGGTATTAGAATCATTGAGATATCACATCGCATGCTGTAGGAAGGGTCTAAGGATTGGAATGGGATGGACTTGGATATCACATCTCATGCTATAGGTAGGCTCTCAGGTTTGGTATAAGCATTGAGATATCACATCTCATGCTATAGGAAGGGTCTCAGGATTGGAATGGGAAGGATTTGGATATCACATCTCATGCTATAGGAAGGGTCTCAGGTTTGGTATAAGCATGGAGATATCACTTCTCATGCTATAGGAAGGGTCTCAGGATTGGAATGGGAAGGTGTTGGATATCACATCTCATGCTATAGGAAGGGTCTCAGATTTGGTATAAGCATTGAAATATCACATCTCATGCTATAGGAAGGGTCTCAGGATTGGAATGGGAAGGAGTTGTATATGACATCTCAGGCCTTAGGATTGGTCTCAGGTTTGGTATAAGCATTGAGATATCACATCTCTGCTATCGGAAGGGTCTCAGGATTGGAATGGGAAGGAGTTGGATATCACATCTCATGTTATAGGAAGGGTCTCAGGTTTGGTATTAGAAGCATTGAGATATCACATCTCATGCTATAGGAAGGGTCTCAGGATTGGAATGGGAAGGACTTGGATGTCACATCTCATGCTATAGGGAGGGTCTCAAGTTTGATATTAGAAGCATTGAGATAACAAATCTCATGATATCGGAAGGGTCTCAGGATTGGAATGGGAAGGAGTTGGATATCACATCTCATGATAAAGGAAGGGTCTAAGGTTTGGAAGGGGAAGGATTTGGATATCACATCTCATGTTATAGGACGGGTCTCAGGTTTGGTATTAGAAGCATTGAGATATCAAGTCTCATGGTATAAGAAGGGTCTCAGAATTGGAATGGGAAGGAGTTGGATATCACATCTCAAGTTATAGGAAGCGTCTCAGGATTGGAATGGGAAGGAGTTTGATATCACATCTCATGCCATAGTATGGGTCTCAGGTTTGGTAGAAGCATTGGGATATCACATCTCATGCTATCGGAAGGGTATCAGTATTGGATTTGGAAGGAGTTGGATATCCCATCTCATGCTATAGGAAGGGTCTCAGGTTAGAATGGGAAGGAGTTGGATATCACATTTCATGTTATAGGAAGGGTCTCAGGATTGGAATGGGAAGGACTTGGATATCATATCTCATGCTATAGGAAGGCTCTCAGGTTTTGAAGGGGAAGGAGTTGGATATCACATTTCATGTTAGAGGAAGGATCTCAGGTTTGGTATTAGGGGCCTTGAGATATCACATCTCATGCTATAGGAAGGGTCTCAGGATTGAATGGGAAGGAGTTGGATATCACATCTCAAGCTATAGGAAGGGTCTCAGGTTTGGTATAAGCATTGAGATATCACATCTCATGCTATAGGAAGGGTCTCAGGATTGGAATGGGAAGAAGTTGGATATCACATCTCATGCTATAGGAAGGGTCTCAGGTTTGGTATAAGCATTGAGATATCACATCTCATGCTATAGGAAGGGTCTCAGGGTTGGAATGGGAAGGAGTTGTATATGACATCTCATGCCATAGGAAGGGTCTCAGGTTTGGTATAAGCATTGAGATATCACATCACATGCTATAGGAAGGGTCTCAGGATTGGAATGGGAAGGACTTGGATATCACATCTCATGCTATAGGCAGGGTCTCAGGTTTGGAAAGGGATGGAGATGGATATCACATTTCATGTTAGAGGTAGGATCTCAGGTTTGGTATTAGAGGCATTGAGATATCACATCTCATGCTATCAGAAGGGTCTCAGGATTGGAATGGGAAGGAGTTGGATATCACATTTCATGCTAAAGGGAGGGTCTCAGGTTTGGAAGGGGAAGGATTTGGAAATCACATCTCATATTATAGGAAGGATCTCAGGTTTGGTATTAGAAGCATTGAGATATCACATCTCATGCTATCGGAAGGATCTCAGGTTTGGTATAAGAGGCATTGAGATATCACATCTCATGCTATAGGAAGGGTCTCAGGATTGGAATGGGAAGGAGTTGGATATCACATCTCATGTTATAGGAAGGATCTCAGGTTTGATATTAGAAGCATTGAGACATCACATCTCATGCTATAGGAAGGGTCTCAGGATTGGAATGGGAAGGAGTTGGATATCACATCTCATGCTATAGGAAGGGTCTCAGGTTTGGTATAAGCATTGAGATATCACATCTAATGCTATAGGAAGGGTCTCAGGATTGGAATGGGAAGGAGTTGGATATCACATCTCATGCTATAGGAAGGGTCTCAGGTTTGGTATAAGCATTGAGATATCACATCTTATGCTATAGGAAGGGTCTCAGGTTTGGTATAAGCATTGAGATATCACATCTCATGCTATAGGAAGGGTCTCAGGATTGGAATGGGAAGAAGTTGGATATCACATCTCATGCTATAGGAAGGGTCTCAGGTTTGGTATAAGCATTGAGATATCACATCTCATGCTATAGGAAGGGTCTCAGGGTTGGAATGGGAAGGAGTTGTATATGACATCTCATGCCATAGGAAGGGTCTCAGGTTTGGTATAAGCATTGAGATATCACATCACATGCTATAAGAAGGGTCTCAGGATTGGAATGGGAAGGACTTGGATATCACATCTCATGCTATAGGCAGGGTCTCGGTTTGGAAAGGGAAGGAGATGGATATCACATTTCATGTTAGAGGTAGGATCTCAGGTTTGGTATTAGAGGCATTGAGATATCACATCTCATGCTATCAGAAGGGTCTCAGGATTGGAATGGGAAGGAGTTGGATATCACATCTCATGCTATAGGAAGGGTCTCAGGTTTGGTATAAGCATTGAGATATCACATCTCATGCTATAGGAAGGGTCTCAGGGTTGGAATGGGAAGGAGTTGTATATGATACCTCATGCCATAGGAAGGGTCTCAGGTTTGGTATAAGCATTGAGTTATCACATCTCATGCTATAGGAAGGGTTTCAGGTTTGGTAGAAGCATTGAGATATCACATCTCATGCTATAGGAAGAGTCCCAGGTTTGGGAAGGGAAGGATTTGGATTTCACATCTCATGTTATAGGATGGTTCTCATGTTTGGTTTTTGAAGCATTGAGATATCACAGCTCATGCTATCGGAAGGGTCTCAGGTTTGGAATGGGAAGGAGTTGGATATCACATCTCATGTTATAGGAAGGGTCTCAGGTTTGGAATGGGAAGGAGTTGGATATGACATCTCCTGTTATAGGGAGGGTCTCAGGATTTGAATGGTAAGGAGTTGGATATCACATCTCATGCTATAGGAAGGGTCTCAGGTTGGAATGGGAAGGAGTTGGATATCACATCTCATGTTATATACAGGAAGGGTCTCAGGATTGGAATGGGAAGGATTTGGATATCACATCTCTTGCTATAGGAAGGGTCTCAGGTTTTTTATTAGAAACATTGAGATATCAAATCTCATGCTATAGGACGGTTCCCAGGTTTGGTATTAGAAGCATTGAGATATCACATCTCATGGTATAGGAAGGGTCTCAGGGTTGGAATGGGAAGGAGTTGGATATCACATCTCATCCAATAGGAAGGGTCTCAGGTTTGGAATGGGAAGGAATTGGATATCACATCTCATGTTATAGGAAGGATCTCAGGTTTGGTATTAGAAGCATTGAGATATCACATCTCATGCTATAGGAAGGGTCTCAGGATTGGAATGTGAAGGATTTGGATATCACATCTCATGCTAAAGGAAGGGTCTCAGGTTTGGAAGGGGAAGGATTTGGATATCACATCTCATCCAATAGGAAGGGTCTCAGGTTTGGAATGGGAAGGAATTGGATATCACATCTCATGTTATAGGAAGGGTCTCAGGTTTTTTATTAGAAACATTGAGATATCACATCTCATGTTATAGGACGGTTCCCAGGTTTGGTATTAGAAGCATTGAGATATCACATCTCATGGTATAGGAAGGGTCTCAGGGTTGGAATGGGAAGGAGTTGGATATCACATCTCATCCAATAGGAAGGGTCTCAGGTTTGGAATGGGAAGGAATTGGATATCACATCTCATGTTATAGGAAGGATCTCAGGTTTGGTATTAGAAGCATTGAGATATCACATCTCATGCTATAGGAAGGGTCTCAGGATTGGAATGTGAAGGATTTGGATATCACATCTCATGCTAAAGGAAGGGTCTCAGGTTTGGTAGAAGCATTGAGAAATCACATCTCATGCTATAGGAAGGGTCTCAGGATTTGAATGGCAAGGAGTTGGATATCACATCTCATGCCATAGGAAGGGTCTCAGGTTTGGTATAAGCATTGAGATATCACATCTCTGCTATCGGAAGGTTCTCAGGATTGGATTGGGAAGGAGTTGGATATCCCTTCTCATGCTATAGGAAGTGTCTCAAGTTGGAATGGGAAGGAGTTGAATATCACATCTCATGTTATAGGAAGGGTCTCAGGATTGGAATGGGAAGGATTTGGATATCACATCTCTTGCTATAGGAAGGGTCTCAGGATTGGAATGGGAAGGATATGGATATCACATCTCATGCTATAGGAAGGGTCTCAGGTTTGGTATAAGCATGGAGATATCACTTCTCATGCTATAGGAAGGGTCTCAGGATTGGAATGGGAAGGTGTTGGATATCACATCTTATGCTATAGGAAGGGTCTCAGATTTGGTATAAGCATTGAGATATCACATCTCATGCTATAGGAAGGGTCTCAGGATTGGAATGGGAAGGAGTTGTATATGACATCTCAGGCCTTAGGAAGGGTCTCAGGTTTGGTATAAGCATTGAGATATCACATCTCTGCTATCGGAAGGGTCTCAGGATTGGAATGGGAAGGAGTTGGATATCCCATCTCATGTTATAGGAAGGGTCTCAGGTTTGGTATTAGAAGCATTGAGATATCACATCTCATGCTATAGGAAGGGTCTCAGGATTGGAATGGGAAGGACTTGGATGTCACATCTCATGCTATAGGGAGGGTCTCAAGTTTGATATTAGAAGCATTGAGATAACAAATCTCATGATATCGGAAGGGTCTCAGGATTGGAATGGGAAGGAGTTGGATATCACATCTCATGATAAAGGAAGGGTCTAAGGTTTGGAAGGGGAAGGATTTGGATATCACATCTCATGTTATAGGACGGGTCTCAGGTTTGGTATTAGAAGCATTGAGATATCAAGTCTCATGGTATAAGAAGGGTCTCAGAATTGGAATGGGAAGGAGTTGGATATCACATCTCAAGCTATAGGAAGCGTCTCAGGATTGGAATGGGAAGGAGTTTGATATCACATCTCATGCCATAGTATGGGTCTCAGGTTTGGTAGAAGCATTGGGATATCACATCTCATGCTATCGGAAGGGTATCAGTATTGGATTTGGAAGGAGTTGGATATCCCATCTCATGCTATAGGAAGGGTCGCAGGTTAGAATGGGAAGGAGTTGGATATCACATTTCATGTTATAGGAAGGGTCTCAGGATTGGAATGGGAAGGACTTGGATATCATATCTCATGCTATAGGAAGGCTCTCAGGTTTGGAAGGGGAAGGAGTTGGATATCACATTTCATGTTAGAGGAAGGATCTCAGGTTTGGTATTAGGGGCCTTGAGATATCACATCTCATGCTATAGGAAGGGTCTCAGGATTGGAATGGGAAGGAGTTGGATATCACATCTCAAGCTATAGGAAGGGTCTCAGGTTTGGTATAAGCATTGAGATATCACATCTCATGCTATAGGAAGGGTCTCAGGATTGGAATGGGAAGAAGTTGGATATCACATCTCATGCTATAGGAAGGGTCTCAGGTTTGGTATAAGCATTGAGATATCACATCTCATGCTATAGGAAGGGTCTCAGGGTTGGAATGGGAAGGAGTTGTATATGACATCTCATGCCATAGGAAGGGTCTCAGGTTTGGTATAAGCATTGAGTTATCACATCACATGCTATAGGAAGGGTCTCAGGATTGGAATGGGAAGGACTTGGATATCACATCTCATGCTATAGGCAGGGTCTCAGGATTGGAATGGGAAGGAGTTGGATATCACATCTCATGCTATGGGAAGGGTCTCAGGTTTGGTATAAGCATTGAAATATCACATCTCTGCTATCGGAAGGGTCTCAGGATTGGAATGGGAGGAGCTGGATATCACACCTCATGCTAAAAGAAGGGTCTCAGGTTTGGAAGGGGAAGGATTTGGATATCACATCTCATGTTATAGGACGGGTCTCAGGTTTGGTATTAGAAGCATTGTGATATCACATCTCATGCTATAGGAAGGGTCTCAGGATTGGAATGGGAAGAAGTTGGATATCACATCTCATGCTATAGGAAGGGTCTCAGGTTTGGTATAAGCATTGAGATATCACATCTCATGCTATAGGAAGGGTCTCAGGGTTGGAATGGGAAGGAGTTGTATATGACATCTCATGCCATAGGAAGGGTCTCAGGTTTGGTATAAGCATTGAGTTATCACATCTCATGCTATAGGAAGGGTTTCAGGTTTGGTAGAAGCATTGAGATATCACATCTCATGCTATAGGAAGAGTCTCAGGTTTGGGAAGGGAAGGATTTGGATTTCACATCTCATGTTATAGGATGGTTCTCATGTTTGGTTTTTGAAGCATTGAGATATCACAGCTCATGCTATCGGAAGGGTCTCAGGTTTGGAATGGGAAGGAGTTGGATATCACATCTCATGTTATAGGAAGGGTCTCAGGTTTGGAATGGGAAGGAGTTGGATATGACATCTCTTGTTATAGGGAGGGTCTCAGGATTTGAATGGTAAGGAGTTGGATATCACATCTCATGCTATAGGAAGGGTCTCAGGTTGGAATGGGAAGGAGTTGGATATCACATCTCATGTTATATACAGGAAGGGTCTCAGGATTGGAATGGGAAGGATTTGGATATCACATCTCTTGCTATAGGAAGGGTCTCAGGTTTTTTATTAGAAACATTGAGATATCAAATCTCATGCTATAGGAAGGGTTTTAGGATTGGAATGGGAAGTATTTGGATATCACATCTCATGCTAAAGGAAGGGTCTCAGGTTTGGAAGGGGAAGGATTTGGATATCACATCTCATCCAATAGGAAGGGTCTCAGGTTTGGAATGGGAAGGAATTGGATATCACATCTCATGTTATAGGAAGGGTCTCAGGTTTTTTATTAGAAACATTGAGATATCACATCTCATGTTATAGGACGGTTCCCAGGTTTGGTATTAGAAGCATTGAGATATCACATCTCATGGTATAGGAAGGGTCTCAGGGTTGGAATGGGAAGGAGTTGGATATCACATC
This sequence comes from Ambystoma mexicanum, assembly GCF_040938575.1. Lineage (NCBI taxonomy): Eukaryota > Metazoa > Chordata > Amphibia > Caudata > Ambystomatidae > Ambystoma > Ambystoma mexicanum. Next base: position 1,500,788,203 of record NC_090923.1, on the reverse strand, counting down.
TCATCCAATAGGAAGGGTCTCAGGTTTGGAATGGGAAGGAATTGGATATCACATCTCATGTTATAGGAAGGATCTCAGGTTTGGTATTAGAAGCATTGAGATATCACATCTCATGCTATAGGAAGGGTCTCAGGATTGGAATGTGAAGGATTTGGATATCACATCTCATGCTAAAGGAAGGGTCTCAGGTTTGGTAGAAGCATTGAGAAATCACATCTCATGCTATAGGAAGGGTCTCAGGATTTGAATGGCAAGGAGTTGGATATCACATCTCATGCCATAGGAAGGGTCTCAGGTTTGGTATAAGCATTGAGATATCACATCTCTACTATCGGAAGGTTCTCAGGATTGGATTGGGAAGGAGTTGGATATCCCTTCTCATGCTATAGGAAGTGTCTCAAGTTGGAATGGGAAGGAGTTGAATATCACATCTCATGTTATAGGAAGGGTCTCAGGATTGGAATGGGAAGGATTTGGATATCACATCTCTTGCTATAGGAAGGGTCTCAGGATTGGAATGGGAAGGATATGGATATCACATCTCATGTCATAGGAAGGATCTCAGGTTTGGTATTAGAAGCATTGATATATCACATCTCATTCTATAGGAATGGTCTCAGGATTGGAATGGGTAGGAGGTGGATATTACATTCTTGCTATAGGAAGGGTCTCATGTTTGGAATGGGAAGGAGTTGGATATCACATATGCTATAGGAAGTGTCTCAGGTTTGGAACGGGAAGGAGTAGGATATCACATCTCATGTTATAGGAAGGGTCTCAGGTTTGGTATAAGCATTGAGATATCACATCTCTGCTATCAGGAGTGGCTCAGGATTGGAATGGGAAGGAGTTGGATATCCCATCTCATGTTAAAGGACGGGTCTCTGGTTTGGTATTAGAATCATTGAGATATCACATCGCATGCTGTAGGAAGGGTCTAAGGATTGGAATGGGATGGACTTGGATATCACATCTCATGCTATAGGTAGGCTCTCAGGTTTGGTATAAGCATTGAGATATCACATCTCATGCTATAGGAAGGGTCTCAGGATTGGAATGGGAAGGATTTGGATATCACATCTCATGCTATAGGAAGGGTCTCAGGTTTGGTATAAGCATGGAGATATCACTTCTCATGCTATAGTAAGGGTCTCAGGATTGGAATGGGAAGGTGTTGGATATCACATCTCATGCTATAGGAAGGGTCTCAGATTTGGTATAAGCATTGAGATATCACATCTCATGCTATAGGAAGGGTCTCAGGATTGGAATGGGAAGGAGTTGTATATGACATCTCAGGCCTTAGGAAGGGTCTCAGGTTTGGTATAAGCATTGAGATATCACATCTCTGCTATCGGAAGGGTCTCAGGATTGGAATGGGAAGGAGTTGGATATCCCATCTCATGTTATAGGAAGGGTCTCAGGTTTGGTATTAGAAGCATTGAGATATCACATCTCATGCTATAGGAAGGGTCTCAGGATTGGAATGGGAAGGACTTGGATGTCACATCTCATGCTATAGGGAGGGTCTCAAGTTTGATATTAGAAGCATTGAGATAACAAATCTCATGATATCGGAAGGGTCTCAGGATTGGAATGGGAAGGAGTTGGATATCACATCTCATGATAAAGGAAGGGTCTAAGGTTTGGAAGGGGAAGGATTTGGATATCACATCTCATGTTATAGGACGGGTCTCAGGTTTGGTATTAGAAGCATTGAGATATCACATCTCATGCTATAGGAAGGGTCTCAGGATTGGAATGGGAAGGACTTGGATGTCACATCTCATGCTATAGGGAGGGTCTCAAGTTTGATATTAGAAGCATTGAGATAACAAATCTCATGATATCGGAAGGGTCTCAGGATTGGAATGGGAAGGAGTTGGATATCACATCTCATGATAAAGGAAGGGTCTAAGGTTTGGAAGGGGAAGGATTTGGATATCACATCTCATGTTATAGGACGGGTCTCAGGTTTGGTATTAGAAGCATTGAGATATCAAGTCTCATGGTATAAGAAGGGTCTCAGAATTGGAATGGGAAGGAGTTGGATATCACATCTCAAGTTATAGGAAGCGTCTCAGGATTGGAATGGGAAGGAGTTTGATATCACATCTCATGCCATAGTATGGGTCTCAGGTTTGGTAGAAGCATTGGGATATCACATCTCATGCTATCGGAAGGGTATCAGTATTGGATTTGGAAGGAGTTGGATATCCCATCTCATGCTATAGGAAGGGTCTCAGGTTAGAATGGGAAGGAGTTGGATATCACATTTCATGTTATAGGAAGGGTCTCAGGATTGGAATGGGAAGGACTTGGATATCATATCTCATGCTATAGGAAGGCTCTCAGGTTTGGAAGGGGAAGGAGTTGGATATCACATTTCATGTTAGAGGAAGGATCTCAGGTTTGGTATTAGGGGCCTTGAGATATCACATCTCATGCTATAGGAAGGGTCTCAGAATTGAATGGGAAGGAGTTGGATATCACATCTCAAGCTATAGGAAGGGTCTCAGGTTTGGTATAAGCATTGAGATATCACATCTCATGCTATAGGAAGGATCTCAGGATTGGAATGGGAAGAAGTTGGATATCACATCTCATGCTATAGGAAGGGTCTCAGGTTTGGTATAAGCATTGAGATATCACATCTCATGCTATAGGAAGGGTCTCAGGGTTGGAATGGTAAGGAGTTGTATATGACATCTCATGCCATAGGAAGGGTCTCAGGTTTGGTATAAGCATTGAGATATCACATCACATGCTATAGGAAGGGTCTCAGGATTGGAATGGGAAGGACTTGGATATCACATCTCATGCTATAGGCAGGGTCTCAGGTTTGGAAAGGGATGGAGATGGATATCACATTTCATGTTAGAGGTAGGATCTCAGGTTTGGTATTAGAGGCATTGAGATATCACATCTCATGCTATCAGAAGGGTCTCAGGATTGGAATGGGAAGGAGTTGGATATCACATTTCATGCTAAAGGGAGGGTCTCAGGTTTGGAAGGGGAAGGATTTGGAAATCACATCTCATATTATAGGAAGGATCTCAGGTTTGGTATTAGAAGCATTGAGATATCACATCTCATGCTATCGGAAGGATCTCAGGTTTGGTATAAGAGGCATTGAGATATCACATCTCATGCTATAGGAAGGGTCTCAGGATTGGAATGGGAAGGAGTTGGATATCACATCTCATGTTATAGGAAGGATCTCAGGTTTGGTATTAGAAGCATTGAGACATCACATCTCATGCTATAGGAAGGGTCTCAGGATTGGAATGGGAAGGAGTTGGATATCACATCTCATGCTATAGGAAGGGTCTCAGGTTTGGTATAAGCATTGAGATATCACATCTCATGCTATAGGAAGGGTCTCATGATTGGAATGGGAAGGACTTGGATATCACATCTCATGCTTTAAGGAGGGTCTCAAGTTTGATATTAGAAGCATTGAGATATCACATCTCATGATATCGGAAGGGTCTCAGGGATGGAATGGGAAGGAGTTGGATATCACATCTCATGATAAAGGAAGTGTCTAAGGTTTGGAAGGGGAAGGAGTTTGATATCACATCTCATGCCATAGTATGGGTCTCAGGTTTGGTAGAAGCATTGGGATATCACATCTCATGCTATCGGAAGGGTCTCAGGTTGGAATGGGAAGGAGTTGGATATCACATTTCATGTTATAGGAAGGGTCTCAGGATTGGAATGGGAAGGACTTGGATATCATATCTCATGCTATAAGAAGGCTCTCAGGTTTGGAAGGGGAAGGAGTTGGATATCACATCTCAAGCTATAGGAAGGGTCTCAGGATTGGAATGGGAAGGAGTTGTATATGACATCTCAGGCCATAGGAAGGGTCTCAGGTTTGGTATAAGCATTGAGATATCACATCTCTGCTATCGGAAGGGTCTCAGGATTGGAATGGGAAGGAGTTGGATATCCCATCTCATGTTATAGGAATGGTCTCAGGTTTGGTATTAGAAGCATAGAGATATCACATCTCATGCTATAGGAAGCGTCTCAGGATTGGAATGGGAAGGACTTGGATGTCACATCTCATGCTATAGGGAGGGTCTCAAGTTTGATATTAGAAGCATTGAGATAACAAATCTCATGATATCGGAAGGGTCTCAGGATTGGAATGGGAAGGAGTTGGATATCACATCTCATGATAAAGGAAGGGTCTAAGGTTTGGAAGGGGAAGGATTTGGATATCACATCTCATGTTATAGGACGGGTCTCAGGTTTGGTATTAGAAGCATTGAGATATCACATCTCATGCTGTAGGAAGGGTCTCAGGATTGGAATGGGAAGGACTTGGATGTCACATCTCATGCTATAGGGAGGGTCTCAAGTTTGATATTAGAAGCATTGAGATAACAAATCTCATGATATCGGAAGGGTCTCAGGATTGGAATGGGAAGGAGTTGGATATCACATCTCATGATAAAGGAAGGGTCTAAGGTTTGGAAGGGGAAGGATTTGGATATCACATCTCATGTTATAGGACGGGTCTCAGGTTTGGTATTAGAAGCATTGAGATATCAAGTCTCATGGTATAAGAAGGGTCTCAGAATTGGAATGGGAAGGAGTTGGATATCACATCTCAAGTTATAGGAAGCGTCTCAGGATTGGAATGGGAAGGAGTTTGATATCACATCTCATGCCATAGTATGGGTCTCAGGTTTGGTAGAAGCATTGGGATATCACATCTCATGCTATCGGAAGGGTATCAGTATTGGATTTGGAAGGAGTTGGATATCCCATCTCATGCTATAGGAAGGGTCTCAGGTTAGAATGGGAAGGAGTTGGATATCACATTTCATGTTATAGGAAGGGTCTCAGGATTGGAATGGGAAGGACTTGGATATCATATCTCATGCTATAGGAAGGCTCTCAGGTTTGGAAGGGGAAGGAGTTGGATATCACATTTCATGTTAGAGGAAGGATCTCAGGTTTGGTATTAGGGGCCTTGAGATATCACATCTCATGCTATAGGAAGGGTCTCAGGATTGAATGGGAAGGAGTTGGATATCACATCTCAAGCTATAGGAAGGGTCTCAGGTTTGGTATAAGCATTGAGATATCACATCTCATGCTATAGGAAGGGTCTCAGGATTGGAATGGGAAGAAGTTGGATATCACATCTCATGCTATAGGAAGGGTCTCAGGTTTGGTATAAGCATTGAGATATCACATCTCATGCTATAGGAAGGGTCTCAGGGTTGGAATGGTAAGGAGTTGTATATGACATCTCATGCCATAGGAAGGGTCTCAGGTTTGGTATAAGCATTGAGATATCACATCACATGCTATAGGAAGGGTCTCAGGATTGGAATGGGAAGGACTTGGATATCACATCTCATGCTATAGGCAGGGTCTCAGGTTTGGAAAGGGATGGAGATGGATATCACATTTCATGTTAGAGGTAGGATCTCAGGTTTGGTATTAGAGGCATTGAGATATCACATCTCATGCTATCAGAAGGGTCTCAGGATTGGAATGGGAAGGAGTTGGATATCACATTTCATGCTAAAGGGAGGGTCTCAGGTTTGGAAGGGGAAGGATTTGGAAATCACATCTCATATTATAGGAAGGATCTCAGGTTTGGTATTAGAAGCATTGAGATATCACATCTCATGCTATCGGAAGGATCTCAGGTTTGGTATAAGAGGCATTGAGATATCACATCTCATGCTATAGGAAGGGTCTCAGGATTGGAATGGCAAGGAGTTGGATATCACATCTCATGTTATAGGAAGGATCTCAGGTTTGGTATTAGAAGCATTGAGACATCACATCTCATGCTATAGGAAGGGTCTCAGGATTGGAATGGGAAGGAGTTGGATATCACATCTCATGCTATAGGAAGGGTCTCAGGTTTGGTATAAGCATTGAGATATCACATCTCATGCTATAGGAAGGGTCTCAGGATTGGAATGGGAAGGAGTTGGATATCACATCTCATGCTATAGGAAGGGTCTCAGGTTTGGTATAAGCATTGAGATATCACATCTTATGCTATAGGAAGGGTCTCAGGTTTGGTATAAGCATTGAGATATCACATCTCATGCTATAGGAAGGGTCTCAGGATTGGAATGGGAAGAAGTTGGATATCACATCTCATGCTATAGGAAGGGTCTCAGGTTTGGTATAAGCATTGAGATATCACATCTCATGCTATAGGAAGGGTCTCAGGGTTGGAATGGGAAGGAGTTGTATATGACATCTCATGCCATAGGAAGGGTCTCAGGTTTGGTATAAGCATTGAGATATCACATCACATGCTATAAGAAGGGTCTCAGGATTGGAATGGGAAGGACTTGGATATCACATCTCATGCTATAGGCAGGGTCTCGGTTTGGAAAGGGAAGGAGATGGATATCACATTTCATGTTAGAGGTAGGATCTCAGGTTTGGTATTAGAGGCATTGAGATATCACATCTCATGCTATCAGAAGGGTCTCAGGATTGGAATGGGAAGGAGTTGGATATCACATCTCATGCTATAGGAAGGGTCTCAGGTTTGGTATAAGCATTGAGATATCACATCTCATGCTATAGGAAGGGTCTCAGGGTTGGAATGGGAAGGAGTTGTATATGACATCTCATGCCATAGGAAGGGTCTCAGGTTTGGTATAAGCATTGAGTTATCACATCTCATGCTATAGGAAGGGTTTCAGGTTTGGTAGAAGCATTGAGATATCACATCTCATGCTATAGGAAGAGTCTCAGGTTTGGGAAGGGAAGGATTTGGATTTCACATCTCATGTTATAGGATGGTTCTCATGTTTGGTTTTTGAAGCATTGAGATATCACAGCTCATGCTATCGGAAGGGTCTCAGGTTTGGAATGGGAAGGAGTTGGATATCACATCTCATGTTATAGGAAGGGTCTCAGGTTTGGAATGGGAAGGAGTTGGATATGACATCTCTTGTTATAGGGAGGGTCTCAGGATTTGAATGGTAAGGAGTTGGATATCACATCTCATGCTATAGGAAGGGTCTCAGGTTGGAATGGGAAGGAGTTGGATATCACATCTCATGTTATATACAGGAAGGGTCTCAGGATTGGAATGGGAAGGATTTGGATATCACATCTCTTGCTATAGGAAGGGTCTCAGGTTTTTTATTAGAAACATTGAGATATCAAATCTCATGCTATAGGAAGGGTTTTAGGATTGGAATGGGAAGTATTTGGATATCACATCTCATGCTAAAGGAAGGGTCTCAGGTTTGGAAGGGGAAGGATTTGGATATCACATCTCATCCAATAGGAAGGGTCTCAGGTTTGGAATGGGAAGGAATTGGATATCACATCTCATGTTATAGGAAGGGTCTCAGGTTTTTTATTAGAAACATTGAGATATCACATCTCATGTTATAGGACGGTTCCCAGGTTTGGTATTAGAAGCATTGAGATATCACATCTCATGGTATAGGAAGGGTCTCAGGGTTGGAATGGGAAGGAGTTGGATATCACATCTCATCCAATAGGAAGGGTCTCAGGTTTGGAATGGGAAGGAATTGGATATCACATCTCATGTTATAGGAAGGATCTCAGGTTTGGTATTAGAAGCATTGAGATATCACATCTCATGCTATAGGAAGGGTCTCAGGATTGGAATGTGAAGGATTTGGATATCACATCTCATGCTAAAGGAATGGTCTCAGGTTTGGTTGAAGCATTGAGAAATCACATCTCATGCTATAGGAAGGGTCTCAGGATTTGAATGGCAAGGAGTTGGATATCACATCTCATGCCATAGGAAGGGTCTCAGGTTTGGTATAAGCATTGAGATATCACATCTCTGCTATCGGAAGGTTCTCAGGATTGGATTGGGAAGGAGTTGGATATCCCTTCTCATGCTATAGGAAGTGTCTCAAGTTGGAATGGGAAGGAGTTGAATATCACATCTCATGTTATAGGAAGGGTCTCAGGATTGGAATGGGAAGGATTTGGATATCACATCTCTTGCTATAGGAAGGGTCTCAGGATTGGAATATGAAGGATATGGATATCACATCTCATGTCATAGGAAGGATCTCAGGTTTGGTATTAGAAGCATTGATATATCACATCTCATGCTATAGGAATGGTCTCAGGATTGGAATGGGTAGGAGGTGGATATTACATTCTTGCTATAGGAAGGGTCTCATGTTTGGAATGGGAAGGAGTTGGATATCACATATGCTATAGGAAGTGTCTCAGGTTTGGAACGGGAAGGAGTTGGATATCACATCTCATGTTATAGGAAGGGTCTCAGGTTTGGTATAAGCATTGAGATATCACATCTCTGCTATCAGGAGTGGCTCAGGATTGGAATGGGAAGGAGTTGGATATCCCATTTCATGTTAAAGGACGGGTCTCTGGTTTGGTATTAGAATCATTGAGATATCACATCACATGCTGTAGGAAGGGTCTAAGGATTGGAATGGGATGGACTTGGATATCACATCTCATGCTATAGGTAGGCTCTCAGGTTTGGTATAAGCATTGAGATATCACATCTCATGCTATAGGAAGGGTCTCAGGATTGGAATGGGAAGGATTTGGATATCACATCTCATGCTATAGGAAGGGTCTCAGGTTTGGTATAAGCATGGAGATATCACTTCTCATGCTATAGGAAGGGTCTCAGGATTGGAATGGGAAGGTGTTGGATATCACATCTCATGCTATAGGAAGGGTCTCAGATTTGGTATAAGCATTGAGATATCACATCTCATGCTATAGGAAGGGTCTCAGGATTGGAATGGGAAGGAGTTGTATATGACATCTCAGGCCTTAGGAAGGGTCTCAGGTTTGGTATAAGCATTGAGATATCACATCTCTGCTATCGGAAGGGTCTCAGGATTGGAATGGGAAGGAGTTGGATATCCCATCTCATGTTATAGGAAGGGTCTCAGGTTTGGTATTAGAAGCATTGAGATATCACATCTCATGCTATAGGAAGGGTCTCAGGATTGGAATGGGAAGGACTTGGATGTCACATCTCATGCTATAGGGAGGGTCTCAAGTTTGATATTAGAAGCATTGAGATAACAAATCTCATGATATCGGAAGGGTCTCAGGATTGGAATGGGAAGGAGTTGGATATCACATCTCATGATAAAGGAAGGGTCTAAGGTTTGGAAGGGGAAGGATTTGGATATCACATCTCATGTTATAGGACGGGTCTCAGGTTTGGTATTAGAAGCATTGAGATATCAAGTCTCATGGTATAAGAAGGGTCTCAGAATTGGAATGGGAAGGAGTTTGATATCACATCTCAAGTTATAGGAAGCGTCTCAGGATTGGAATGGGAAGGAGTTTGATATCACATCTCATGCCATAGTATGGGTCTCAGGTTTGGTAGAAGCATTGGGATATCACATCTCATGCTATCGGAAGGGTATCAGTATTGGATTTGGAAGGAGTTGGATATCCCATCTCATGCTATAGGAAGGGTTTCAGGATTGGAATGGGAAGGACTTGGATATCATATCTCATGCTATAGGAAGGCTCTCAGGTTTGGAAGGGGAAGGAGTTGGATATCACATTTCATGTTAGAGGAAGGATCTCAGGTTTGGTATTAGGGGCCTTGAGATATCACATCTCATGCTATAGGAAGGGTCTCAGGATTGAATGGGAAGGAGTTGGATATCACATCTCAAGCTATAGGAAGGGTCTCAGGTTTGGTATAAGCATTGAGATATCACATCTCATGCTATAGGAAGGGTCTCAGGATTGGAATGGGAAGAAGTTGGATATCACATCTCATGCTATAGGAAGGGTCTCAGGTTTGGTATAAGCATTGAGATATCACATCTCATGCTATAGGAAGGGTCTCAGGATTGGAATGGGAAGGACTTGGATATCACATCTCATGCTATAGGCAGGGTCTCAGGTTTGGAAAGGGATGGAGATGGATATCACATTTCATGTTAGAGGTAGGATCTCAGGTTTGGTATTAGAGGCATTGAGATATCACATCTCATGCTATCAGAAGGGTCTCAGGATTGGAATGGGAAGGAGTTGGATATCACATTTCATGCTAAAGGGAGGGTCTCAGGTTTGGAAGGGGAAGGATTTGGAAATCACATCTCATATTATAGGAAGGATCTCAGGTTTGGTATTAGAAGCATTGAGATATCACATCTCATGCTATCGGAAGGATCTCAGGTTTGGTATAAGAGGCATTGAGATATCACATCTCATGCTATAGGAAGGGTCTCAGGATTGGAATGGGAAGGAGTTGGATATCACATCTCATGTTATAGGAAGGATCTCAGGTTTGGTATTAGAAGCATTGAGACATCACATCTCATGCTATAGGAAGGGTCTCAGGATTGGAATGGGAAGGAGTTGGATATCACATCTCATGCTATAGGAAGGGTCTCAGGTTTGGTATAAGCATTGAAATATCACATCTCATGCTATAGGAAGGGTCTCAGGATTGGAATGGGAAGGAGTTGGATATCACATCTCATGCTATAGGAAGGGTCTCAGGTTTGGTATAAGCATTGAGATATCACATCTTATGCTATAGGAAGGGTCTCAGGTTTGGTATAAGCATTGAGATATCACATCTCATGCTATAGGAAGGGTCTCAGGATTGGAATGGGAAGAAGTTGGATATCACATCTCATGCTATAGGAAGGGTCTCAGGTTTGGTATAAGCATTGAGATATCACATCTCATGCTATAGGAAGGGTCTCAGGGTTGGAATGGGAAGGAGTTGTATATGACATCTCATGCCATAGGAAGGGTCTCAGGTTTGGTATAAGCATTGAGATATCACATCACATGCTATAAGAAGGGTCTCAGGATTGGAATGGGAAGGACTTGGATATCACATCTCATGCTATAGGCAGGGTCTCGGTTTGAAAAGGGAAGGAGATGGATATCACATTTCATGTTAGAGGTAGGATCTCAGGTTTGGTATTAGAGGCATTGAGATATCACATCTCATGCTATCAGAAGGGTCTCAGGATTGGAATGGGAAGGAGTTGGATATCACATCTCATGCTATAGGAAGGGTCCCAGGTTTGGTATAAGCATTGAGATATCACATCTCATGCTATAGGAAGGGTCTCAGGGTTGGAATGGGAAGGAGTTGTATATGACATCTCATGCCATAGGAAGGGTCTCAGGTTTGGTATAAGCATTGAGTTATCACATCTCATGCTATAGGAAGGGTTTCAGGTTTGGTAGAAGCATTGAGATATCACATCTCATGCTATAGGAAGAGTCTCAGGTTTGGGAAGGGAAGGATTTGGATTTCACATCTCATGTTATAGGATGGTTCTCATGTTTGGTTTTTGAAGCATTAAGATATCACAGCTCATGCTATCGGAAGGGTCTCAGGTTTGGAATGGGAAGGAGTTGGATATCACATCTCATGTTATAGGAAGGGTCTCAGGTTTGGAATGGGAAGGAGTTGGATATGACATCTCTTGTTATAGGGAGGGTCTCAGGATTTGAATGGTAAGGAGTTGGATATCACATCTCATGCTATAGGAAGGGTCTCAGGTTGGAATGGGAAGGAGTTGGATATCACATCTCATGTTATATACAGGAAGGGTCTCAGGATTGGAATGGGAAGGATTTGGATATCACATCTCTTGCTATAGGAAGGGTCTCAGGTTTTTTATTAGAAACATTGAGATATCAAATCTCATGCTATAGGAAGGGTTTTAGGATTGGAATGGGAAGTATTTGGATATCACATCTCATGCTAAAGGAAGGGTCTCAGGTTTGGAAGGGGAAGGATTTGGATATCACATCTCATCCAATAGGAAGGGTCTCAGGTTTGGAATTGGAAGGAATTGGATATCACATCTCATGTTATAGGAAGGGTCTCAGGTTTTTTATTAGAAACATTGAGATATCACATCTCATGTTATAGGACGGTTCCCAGGTTTGGTATTAGAAGCATTGAGATATCACATCTCATGGTATAGGAAGGGTCTCAGGGTTGGAATGGGAAGGAGTTGGATATCACATCTCATCCAATAGGAAGGGTCTCAGGTTTGGAATGGGAAGGAATTGGATATCACATCTCATGTTATAGGAAGGATCTCAGGTTTGGTATTAGAAGCATTGAGATATCACATCTCATGCTATAGGAAGGGTCTCAGGATTGGAATGTGAAGGATTTGGATATCACATCTCATGCTAAAGGAAGGGTCTCAGGTTTGGTAGAAGCATTGAGAAATCACATCTCATGCTATAGGAAGGGTCTCAGGATTTGAATGGCAAGGAGTTGGATATCACATCTCATGCCATAGGAAGGGTCTCAGGTTTGGTATAAGCATTGAGATATCACATCTCTGCTATCGGAAGGTTCTCAGGATTGGATTGGGAAGGAGTTGGATATCCCTTCTCATGCTATAGGAAGTGTCTCAAGTTGGAATGGGAAGGAGTTGAATATCACATCTCATGTTATAGGAAGGGTCTCAGGATTGGAATGGGAAGGATTTGGATATCACATCTCTTGCTATAGGAAGGGTCTCAGGATTGGAATGGGAAGGATATGGATATCACATCTCATGTCATAGGAAGGATCTCAGGTTTGGTATTAGAAGCATTGATATATCACATCTCATGCTATAGGAATGGTCTCAGGATTGGAATGGGTAGGAGGTGGATATTACATTCTTGCTATAGGAAGGGTCTCATGTTTGGAATGGGAAGGAGTTGGATATCACATATGCTATAGGAAGTGTCTCAGGTTTGGAACGGGAAGGAGTTGGATATCACATCTCATGTTATAGGAAGGGTCTCAGGTTTGGTATAAGCATTGAGATATCACATCTCTGCTATCAGGAGTGGCTCAGGATTGGAATGGGAAGGAGTTGGATATCCCATCTCATGTTAAAGGACGGGTCTCTGGTTTGGTATTAGAATCATTGAGATATCACATCGCATGCTGTAGGAAGGGTCTAAGGATTGGAATGGGATGGACTTGGATATCACATCTCATGCTATAGGTAGGCTCTCAGGTTTGGTATAAGCATTGAGATATCACATCTCATGCTATAGGAAGGGTCTCAGGATTGGAATGGGAAGGATTTGGATATCACATCTCATGCTATAGGAAGGGTCTCAGGTTTGGTATAAGCATGGAGATATCACTTCTCATGCTATAGGAAGGGTCTCAGGATTGGAATGGGAAGGTGTTGGATATCACATCTCATGCTATAGGAAGGGTCTCAGATTTGGTATAAGCATTGAGATATCACATCTCATGCTATAGGAAGGGTCTCGGGATTGGAATGGGAAGGAGTTGTATATGACATCTCAGGCCTTAGGAAGGGTCTCAGGTTTGGTATAAGCATTGAGATATCACATCTCTGCTATCGGAAGGGTCTCAGGATTGGAATGGGAAGGAGTTGGATATCCCATCTCATGTTATAGGAAGGGTCTCAGGTTTGGTATTAGAAGCATTGAGATATCACATCTCATGCTATAGGAAGGGTCTCAGGATTGGAATGGGAAGGACTTGGATGTCACATCTCATGCTATAGGGAGGGTCTCAAGTTTGATATTAGAAGCATTGAGATAACAAATCTCATGATATCGGAAGGGTCTCAGGATTGGAATGGGAAGGAGTTGGATATCACATCTCATGATAAAGGAAGGGTCTAAGGTTTGGAAGGGGAAGGATTTGGATATCACATCTCATGTTATAGGACGGGTCTCAGGTTTGGTATTAGAAGCATTGAGATATCAAGTCTCATGGTATAAGAAGGGTCTCAGAATTGGAATGGGAAGGAGTTGGATATCACATCTCAAGTTATAGGAAGCGTCTCAGGATTGGAATGGGAAGGAGTTTGATATCACATCTCATGCCATAGTATGGGTCTCAGGTTTGGTAGAAGCATTGGGATATCACATCTCATGCTATCGGAAGGGTATCAGTATTGGATTTGGAAGGAGTTGGATATCCCATCTCATGCTATAGGAAGGGTCTCAGGTTAGAATGGGAAGGAGTTGGATATCACATTTCATGTTATAGGAAGGGTCTCAGGATTGGAATGGGAAGGACTTGGATATCATATCTCATGCTATAGGAAGGCTCTCAGGTTTTGAAGGGGAAGGAGTTGGATATCACATTTCATGTTAGAGGAAGGATCTCAGGTTTGGTATTAGGGGCCTTGAGATATCACATCTCATGCATTAGGAAGGGTCTCAGGATTGAATGGGAAGGAGTTGGATATCACATCTCAAGCTATAGGAAGGGTCTCAGGTTTGGTATAAGCATTGAGATATCACATCTCATGCTATAGGAAGGGTCTCAGGATTGGAATGGGAAGAAGTTGGATATCACATCTCATGCTATAGGAAGGGTCTCAGGTTTGGTATAAGCATTGAGATATCACATCTCATGCTATAGGAAGGGTCTCAGGGTTGGAATGGGAAGGAGTTGTATATGACATCTCATGCCATAGGAAGGGTCTCAGGTTTGGTATAAGCATTGAGATATCACATCACATGCTATAGGAAGGGTCTCAGGATTGGAATGGGAAGGACTTGGATATCACATCTCATGCTATAGGCAGGGTCTCAGGTTTGGAAAGGGATGGGGATGGATATCACATTTCATGTTAGAGGTAGGATCTCAGGTTTGGTATTAGAGGCATTGAGATATCACATCTCATGCTATCAGAAGGGTCTCAGGATTGGAATGGGAAGGAGTTGGATATCACATTTCATGCTAAAGGGAGGGTCTCAGGTTTGGAAGGGTAAGGATTTGGAAATCACATCTCATATTATAGGAAGGATCTCAGGTTTGGTATTAGAAGCATTGAGATATCACATCTCATGCTATCGGAAGGATCTCAGGTTTGGTATAAGAGGCATTGAGATATCACATCTCATGCTATAGGAAGGGTCTCAGGATTGGAATGGGAAGGAGTTGGATATCACATCTCATGTTATAGGAAGGATCTCAGGTTTGGTATTAGAAGCATTGAGACATCACATCTCATGCTATAGGAAGGGTCTCAGGATTGGAATGGGAAGGAGTTGGATATCACATCTCATGCTATAGGAAGGGTCTCAGGTTTGGTATAAGCATTGAGATATCACATCTCATGCTATAGGAAGGGTCTCAGGATTGGAATGGGAAGGAGTTGGATATCACATCTCATGCTATAGGAAGGGTCTCAGGTTTGGTATAAGCATTGAGATATCACATTTTATGCTATAGGAAGGGTCTCAGGTTTGGTATAAGCATTGAGATATCACATCTCATGCTATAGGAAGGGTCTCAGGAATGGAATGGGAAGAAGTTGGATATCACATCTCATGCTATAGGAAGGGTCTCAGGTTTGGTATAAGCATTGAGATATCTCATCTCATGCTATAGGAAGGGTCTCAGGGTTGGAATGGGAAGGAGTTGTATATGACATCTCATGCCATAGGAAGGGTCTCAGGTTTGGTATAAGCATTGAGATATCACATCACATGCTATAAGAAGGGTCTCAGGATTGGAATGGGAAGGACTTGGATATCACATCTCATGCTATAGGCAGGGTCTCGGTTTGGAAAGGGAAGGAGATGGATATCACATTTCATGTTAGAGGTAGGATCTCAGGTTTGGTATTAGAGGCATTGAGATATCACATCTCATGCTATCAGAAGGGTCTCAGGATTGGAATGGGAAGGATTTGGATATCACATCTCATGCTATAGGAAGGGTCTCAGGTTTGGTATAAGCATTGAGATATCACATCTCATGCTATAGGAAGGGTCTCAGGGTTGGAATGGGAAGGAGTTGTATATGACATCTCATGCCATAGGAAGGGTCTCAGGTTTGGTATAAGCATTGAGTTATCACATCTCATGCTATAGGAAGGGTTTCAAGTTTGGTAGAAGCATTGAGATATCACATCTCATGCTATAGGAAGAGTCCCAGGTTTGGGAAGGGAAGGATTTGGATTTCACATCTCATGTTATAGGATGGTTCTCATGTTTGGTTTTTGAAGCATTGAGATATCACAGCTCATGCTATCGGAAGGGTCTCAGGTTTGGAATGGGAAGGAGTTGGATATCACATCTCATGTTATAGGAAGGGTCTCAGGTTTGGAATGGGAAGGAGTTGGATATGACATCTCTTGTTATAGGGAGGGTCTCAGGATTTGAATGGTAAGGAGTTGGATATCACATCTCATGCTATAGGAAGGGTCTCAGGTTGGAATGGGAAGGAGTTGGATATCACATCTCATGTTATATACAGGAAGGGTCTCAGGATTGGAATGGGAAGGATTTGGATATCACATCTCTTGCTATAGGAAGGGTCTCAGGTTTTTTATTAGAAACATTGAGATATCAAATCTCATGTTATAGGACGGTTCCCAGGTTTGGTATTAGAAGCATTGAGATATCACATCTCATGGTATAGGAAGGGTCTCAGGTTTGGAAGGGGAAGGATTTGGATATCACATCTCATCCAATAGGAAGGGTCTCAGGTTTGGAATGGGAAGGAATTGGATATCACATCTCATGTTATAGGAAGGGTCTCAGGTTTTTCTATTAGAAACATTGAGATATCACATCTCATGTTATAGGACGGTTCCCAGGTTTGGTATTAGAAGCATTGAGATATCACATCTCATGGTATAGGAAGGGTCTCAGGGTTGGAATGGGAAGGAGTTGGATATCACATCTCATCCAATAGGAAGGGTCTCAGGTTTGGAATGGGAAGGAATTGGATATCACATCTCATGTTATAGGAAGGATCTCAGGTTTGGTATTAGAAGCATTGAGATATCACATCTCATGCTATAGGAAGGGTCTCAGGGTTGGAATGTGAAGGATTTGGATATCACATCTCATGCTAAAGGAAGGGTCTCGGGTTTGGTAGAAGCATTGAGAAATCACATCTCATGCTATAGGAAGGGTCTCAGGATTTGAATGGCAAGGAGTTGGATATCACATCTCATGCCATAGGAAGGGTCTCAGGTTTGGTATAAGCATTGAGATATCACATCTCTGCTATCGGAAGGTTCTCAGGATTGGATTGGGAAGGAGTTGGATATCCCTTCTCATGCTATAGGAAGTGTCTCAAGTTGGAATGGGAAGGAGTTGAATATCACATCTCATGTTATAGGAAGGGTCTCAGGATTGGAATGGGAAGGATTTGGATATCACATCTCTTGCTATAGGAAGGGTCTCAGGATTGGAATGGGAAGGATATGGATATCACATCTCATGCTATAGGAAGGGTCTCAGGTTTGGTATAAGCATGGAGATATCACTTCTCATGCTATAGGAAGGGTCTCAGGATTGGAATGGGAAGGTGTTGGATATCACATCTCATGCTATAGGAAGGGTCTCAGATTTGGTATAAGCATTGAGATATCACATCTCATGCTATAGGAAGGGTCTCAGGATTGGAATGGGAAGGAGTTGTATATGACATCTCAGGCCTTAGGAAGGGTCTCAGGTTTGGTATAAGCATTGAGATATCACATCTCTGCTATCGGAAGGGTCTCAGGATTGGAATGGGAAGGAGTTGGATATCCCATCTCATGTTATAGGAAGGGTCTCAGGTTTGGTATTAGAAGCATTGAGATATCACATCTCATGCTATAGGAAGGGTCTCAGGATTGGAATGGGAAGGACTTGGATGTCACATCTCATGCTATAGGGAGGGTCTCAAGTTTGATATTAGAAGCATTGAGATAACAAATCTCATGATATCGGAAGGGTCTCAGGATTGGAATGGGAAGGAGTTGGATATCACATCTCATGATAAAGGAAGGGTCTAAGGTTTGGAAGGGGAAGGATTTGGATATCACATCTCATGTTATAGGACGGGTCTCAGGTTTGGTATTAGAAGCATTGAGATATCAAGTCTCATGGTATAAGAAGGGTCTCAGAATTGGAATGGGAAGGAGTTGGATATCACATCTCAAGCTATAGGAAGCGTCTCAGGATTGGAATGGGAAGGAGTTTGATATCACATCTCATGCCATAGTATGGGTCTCAGGTTTGGTAGAAGCATTGGGATATCACATCTCATGCTATCGGAAGGGTATCAGTATTGGATTTGGAAGGAGTTGGATATCCCATCTCATGCTATAGGCAGGGTCTCAGGTTAGAATGGGAAGGAGTTGGATATCACATTTCATGTTATAGGAAGGGTCTCAGGATTGGAATGGGAAGGACTTGGATATCATATCTCATGCTATAGGAAGGCTCTCAGGTTTGGAAGGGGAAGGAGTTGGATATCACATTTCATGTTAGAGGAAGGATCTCAGGTTTGGTATTAGGGGCCTTGAGATATCACATCTCATGCTATAGGAAGGGTCTCAGGATTGGAATGGGAAGGAGTTGGATATCACATCTCAAGCTATAGGAAGGGTCTCAGGTTTGGTATAAGCATTGAGATATCACATCTCATGCTATAGGAAGGGTCTCAGGATTGGAATGGGAAGAAGTTGGATATCACATCTCATGCTATAGGAAGGGTCTCAGGTTTGGTATAAGCATTGAGATATCACATCTCATGCTATAGGAAGGGTCTCAGGGTTGGAATGGGAAGGAGTTGTATATGACATCTCATGCCATAGGAAGGGTCTCAGGTTTGGTATAAGCATTGAGTTATCGCATCACATGCTATAGGAAGGGTCTCAGGATTGGAATGGGAAGGACTTGGATATCACATCTCATGCTATAGGCAGGGTCTCAGGATTGGAATGGGAAGGAGTTGGATATCACATCTCATGCTATGGGAAGGGTCTCAGGTTTGGTATAAGCATTGAAATATCACATCTCTGCTATCGGAAGGGTCTCAGGATTGGAATGGGAGGAGCTGGATATCACACCTCATGCTAAAGGAAGGGTCTCAGGTTTGGAAGGGGAAGGATTTGGATATCACATCTCATGTTATAGGACGGGTCTCAGGTTTGGTATTAGAAGCATTGTGATATCACATCTCATGCTATAGGAAGGGTCTCAGGATTGGAATGGGAAGAAGTTGGATATCACATCTCATGCTATAGGAAGGGTCTCAGGTTTGGTATAAGCATTGAGATATCACATCTCATGCTATAGGAAGGGTCTCAGGGTTGGAATGGGAAGGAGTTGTATATGACATCTCATGCCATAGGAAGGGTCTCAGGTTTGGTATAAGCATTGAGTTATCACATCTCATGCTATAGGAAGGGTTTCAGGTTTGGTAGAAGCATTGAGATATCACATCTCATGCTATAGGAAGAGTCTCAGGTTTGGGAAGGGAAGGATTTGGATTTCACATCTCATGTTATAGGATGGTTCTCATGTTTGGTTTTTGAAGCATTGAGATATCACAGCTCATGCTATCGGAAGGGTCTCAGGTTTGGAATGGGAAGGAGTTGGATATCACATCTCATGTTATAGGAAGGGTCTCAGGTTTGGAATGGGAAGGAGTTGGATATGACATCTCTTGTTATAGGGAGGGTCTCAGGATTTGAATGGTAAGGAGTTGGATATCACATCTCATGCTATAGGAAGGGTCTCAGGTTGGAATGGGAAGGAGTTGGATATCACATCTCATGTTATATACAGGAAGGGTCTCAGGATTGGAATGGGAAGGATTTGGATATCACATCTCTTGCTATAGGAAGGGTCTCAGGTTTTTTATTAGAAACATTGAGATATCAAATCTCATGCTATAGGAAGGGTTTTAGGATTGGAATGAGAAGTATTTGGATATCACATCTCATGCTAAAGGAAGGGTCTCAGGTTTGGAAGGGGAAGGATTTGGATATCACATCTCATCCAATAGGAAGGGTCTCAGGTTTGGAATGGGAAGGAATTGGATATCACATCTCATGTTATAGGAAGGGTCTCAGGTTTTTTATTAGAAACATTGAGATATCACATCTCATGTTATAGGACGGTTCCCAGGTTTGGTATTAGAAGCATTGAGATATCACATCTCATGGTATAGGAAGGGTCTCAGGGTTGGAATGGGAAGGAGTTGGATATCACATCTCATCCAATAGGAAGGGTCTCAGGTTTGGAATGGGAAGGAATTGGATATCACATCTCATGTTATAGGAAGGATCTCAGGTTTGGTATTAGAAGCATTGAGATATCACATCTCATGCTATAGGAAGGGTCTCAGGATTGGAATGTGAAGGATTTGGATATCACATCTCATGCTAAAGGAAGGGTCTCAGGTTTGGTAGAAGCATTGAGAAATCACATCTCATGCTATAGGAAGGGTCTCAGGATTTGAATGGCAAGGAGTTGGATATCACATCTCATGCCATAGGAAGGGTCTCAGGTTTGGTATAAGCATTGAGATATCACATCTCTACTATCGGAAGGTTCTCAGGATTGGATTGGGAAGGAGTTGGATATCCCTTCTCATGCTATAGGAAGTGTCTCAAGTTGGAATGGGAAGGAGTTGAATATCACATCTCATGTTATAGGAAGGGTCTCAGGATTGGAATGGGAAGGATTTGGATATCACATCTCTTGCTATAGGAAGGGTCTCAGGATTGGAATGGGAAGGATATGGATATCACATCTCATGTCATAGGAAGGATCTCAGGTTTGGTATTAGAAGCATTGATATATCACATCTCATGCTATAGGAATGGTCTCAGGATTGGAATGGGTAGGAGGTGGATATTACATTCTTGCTATAGGAAGGGTCTCATGTTTGGAATGGGAAGGAGTTGGATATCACATATGCTATAGGAAGTGTCTCAGGTTTGGAACGGGAAGGAGTTGGATATCACATCTCATGTTATAGGAAGGGTCTCAGGTTTGGTATAAGCATTGAGATATCACATCTCTGCTATCAGGAGTGGCTCAGGATTGGAATGGGAAGAAGTTGGATATCCCATCTCATGTTAAAGGACGGGTCTCTGGTTTGGTATTAGAATCATTGAGATATCACATCGCATGCTGTAGGAAGGGTCTAAGGATTGGAATGGGATGGACTTGGATATCACATCTCATGCTATAGGTAGGCTCTCAGGTTTGGTATAAGCATTGAGATATCACATCTCATGCTATAGGAAGGGTCTCAGGATTGGAATGGGAAGGATTTGGATATCACATCTCATGCTATAGGAAGGGTCTCAGGTTTGGTATAAGCATGGAGATATCACTTCTCATGCTATAGGAAGGGTCTCAGGATTGGAATGGGAAGGTGTTGGATATCACATCTCATGCTATAGGAAGGGTCTCAGATTTGGTATAAGCATTGAGATATCACATCTCATGCTATAGGAAGGGTCTCAGGATTGGAATGGGAAGGAGTTGTATATGACATCTCAGGCCTTAGGAAGGGTCTCAGGTTTGGTATAAGCATTGAGATATCACATCTCTGCTATCGGAAGGGTCTCAGGATTGGAATGGGAAGGAGTTGGATATCCCATCTCATGTTATAGGAAGGGTCTCAGGTTTGGTATTAGAAGCATTGAGATATCACATCTCATGCTATAGGAAGGGTCTCAGGATTGGAATGGGAAGGACTTGGATGTCACATCTCATGCTATAGGGAGGGTCTCAAGTTTGATATTAGAAGCATTGAGATAACAAATCTCATGATATCGGAAGGGTCTCAGGATTGGAATGGGAAGGAGTTGGATATCACATCTCATGATAAAGGAAGGGTCTAAGGTTTGGAAGGGGAAGGATTTGGATATCACATCTCATGTTATAGCACGGGTCTCAGGTTTGGTATTAGAAGCATTGAGATATCAAGTCTCATGGTATAAGAAGGGTCTCAGGATTGGAATGGGAAGGAGTTTGATATCACATCTCATGCCATAGTATGGGTCTCAGGTTTGGTAGAAGCATTGGGATATCACATCTCATGCTATCGGAAGGGTATCAGTATTGGATTTGGAAGGAGTTGGATATCCCATCTCATGCTATAGGAAGGGTCTCAGGTTAGAATGGGAAGGAGTTGGATATCACATTTCATGTTATAGGAAGGGTCTCAGGATTGGAATGGGAAGGACTTGGATATCATATCTCATGCTATAGGAAGGCTCTCAGGTTTGGAAGGGGAAGGAGTTGGATATCACATTTCATGTTAGAGGAAGGATCTCAGGTTTGGTATTAGGGGCCTTGAGATATCACATCTCATGCTATAGGAAGGGTCTCAGGATTGGAATGGGAAGGAGTTGGATATCACATCTCAAGCTATAGGAAGGGTCTCAGGTTTGGTATAAGCATTGAGATATCACATCTCATGCTATAGGAAGGGTCTCAGGATTGGAATGGGAAGAAGTTGGATATCACATCTCATGCTATAGGAAGGGTCTCAGGTTTGGTATAAGCATTGAGATATCACATCTCATGCTATAGGAAGGGTCTCAGGGTTGGAATGGGAAGGAGTTGTATATGACATCTCATGCCATAGGAAGGGTCTCAGGTTTGGTATAAGCATTGAGATATCACATCACATGCTATAGGAAGGGTCTCAGGATTGGAATGGGAAGGACTTGGATATCACATCTCATGCTATAGGCAGGGTCTCAGGTTTGGAAAGGGATGGAGATGGATATCACATTTCATGTTAGAGGTAGGATCTCAGGTTTGGTATTAGAGGCATTGAGATATCACATCTCATGCTATCAGAAGGGTCTCAGGATTGGAATGGGAAGGAGTTGGATATCACATTTCATGCTAAAGGGAGGGTCTCAGGTTTGGAAGGGGAAGGATTTGGAAATCACATCTCATATTATAGGAAGGATCTCAGGTTTGGTATTAGAAGCATTGAGATATCACATCTCATGCTATCGGAAGGATCTCAGGTTTGGTATAAGAGGCATTGAGATATCACATCTCATGCTATAGGAAGGGTCTCAGGATTGGAATGGGAAGGAGTTGGATATCACATCTCATGTTATAGGAAGGATCTCAGGTTTGGTATTAGAAGCATTGAGACATCACATCTCATGCTATAGGAAGGGTCTCAGGATTGGAATGGGAAGGAGTTGGATATCACATCTCATGCTATAGGAAGGGTCTCAGGTTTGGTATAAGCATTGAGATATCACATCTCATGCTATAGGAAGGGTCTCAGGATTGGAATCGGAAGGAGTTGGATATCACATCTCATGCTATAGGAAGGGTCTCAGGTTTGGTATAAGCATTGAGATATCACATCTTATGCTATAGGAAGGGTCTCAGGTTTGGTATAAGCATTGAGATATCACATCTCATGCTATAGGAAGGGTCTCAGGATTGGAATGGGAAGAAGTTGGATATCACATCTCATGCTATAGGAAGGGTCTCAGGTTTGGTATAAGCATTGAGATATCACATCTCATGCTATAGGAAGGGTCTCAGGGTTGGAATGGGAAGGAGTTGTATATGACATCTCATGCCATAGGAAGGGTCTCAGGTTTGGTATAAGCATTGAGATATCACATCACATGCTATAAGAAGGGTCTCAGGATTGGAATGGGAAGGACTTGGATATCACATCTCATGCTATAGGCAGGGTCTCGGTTTGGAAAGGGAAGGAGATGGATATCACATTTCATGTTAGAGGTAGGATCTCAGGTTTGGTATTAGAGGCATTGAGATATCACATCTCATGCTATCAGAAGGGTCTCAGGATTGGAATGGGAAGGAGTTGGATATCACATTTCATGCTAAAGGGAGAGTCTCAGGTTTGGAAGGGGAAGGATTTGGAAATCACATCATATTATAGGAAGGATCTCAGGTTTGGTATTAGAAGCATTAAGATATCACATCTCATGCTATCGGAAGGATCTCAGGTTTGGTATAAGAGGCATTGAGATATCACATCTCATGCTATCATAAGGGTCTCAGGATTGGAATGGGAAGGAGTTGGATATCACATCTCATGTTATAGGAAGGATCTCAAGTTTGGTATTCGAAGCATTGAGACATCACATCTCATGCTATAGGAAGGTTCTCAGGATTGAAATGGGAAGGAGTTGGATATCACATCTCATGCTATAGGAAGGGTCTCAGGTTTGGTATAAGCATTGAGATATCACATCTCATGCTATAGGAAGGGTCTCAGGATTGGAATGGGAAGGATTTGGATATCACATCTTATGCTATAGGAAGGGTCTCAGGTTTGGTATAATCATTGAGATATCACATCTCATGCTATAGGAAGGGTCTCAGGATTGGAATGGGAAGGAGTTGTATATGACATCTCAGGCCATAGGAAGTGTCTCAGATTTGGTATAAGCATTGAGATATCACATCTCATGATATCGGAAGGGTCTCAGGATTGGAATGGGAAGGACTTGGATATCATATCTCATGCTATAGGAAGGGTCTCAGGATTGGAATGGGAAGGAGTTGGATATCACATCTCAAGCTATGGGAAGGGTCTCAGGTTTGGTATAAGCATTGAGATATCACATCTCATGCTATAGGAAGGGTCTCAGGATTGGAATGGGAAGAAGTTGGATATCACATCTCATGCTATAGGAAGGGTCTCAGGTTTGGTATAAGCATTGAGATATCACATCTCATGCTATAGGAAGGGTCTCAGGATTGGAATGGGAAGGAGTTGTATATGCCATCTCATGCCATAGGAAGGGTCTCGGGTTTGGTATAAGCATTGAGATATCACATCACATGCTATAGGAAGGGTCTCAGGATTGGAATGGGAAGGACTTGGATATCACATATCATGCTATAGGCAGGGTCTCAGGTTTGGAAAGGGAAGGAGATGGATATCACATTTCATGTTAGAGGTAGGATCTCAGGTTTGGTATTAGAGGCATTGAGATATCACATCTCATGCTATCAGAAGGGTCTCAGGAATGGAATGGGAAGGAGTTGGATATCACATCTCATGCTAAAGGGAGGGTCTCAGGTTTGGAAGGGGAAGGATTTGGAAATCACATCTCATATTATAGGAAGGATCTCAGGTTTGGTATTGGAAGCATTGAGATATCACATCTCATGCTATCGGAAGGATCTCAGGTTTGGTATAAGAGGCATTGAGATATCACATCTCATGCTATCATAAGGGTCTCAGGATTGGAATGGGAAGGAATTGGATATCACATCTCATGTTATAGGAAGGATCTCAGGTTTGGTATTGGAAGCATTGAGACATCACATCTCATGCTATAGGAAGGGTCTCAGGATTGGAATGGGAAGGAGTTGGATATCACATCTCATGCTATAGGAAGGGTCTCAGATTTGGTATAAGCATTGAGATATCACATCTCATGCTATAGCAACGGTCTCAGGATTGGAATGGGAAGGAGTTGTATATGACATCTCAGGCCATAGGAAGGGTCTCAGGTTTGATATAAGCATTGAGATATCACATCTCTGCTATCGGAAGGGTCTCAGGATTGGAATGGGAAGGAGTTGGATATCCCATCTGAGTTGGATATCCCATCTCATGTTATAGGAAGGGTCTCAGGTTTGGTATTAGAAGCATTGAGATATCACATCTCATGCTATAGGAAGGGTCTCAGGATTGGAATGGGGAGGACTTGGATGTCACATCTCATGCTATAGGGAGGGTCTCAAGTTTGATATTAGAAGCATTGAGATAACAAATGTCATGATATCGGAAGGGTCTCAGGATTGGAATGGGAAGGAGTTGGATATCACATCTCATGATAAAGGAAGGGTCTAAGGTTTGGAAGGGGAAGGATTTGGATATGACATCTCATGTTATAGGACGGGTCTCAGGTTTGGTATTAGAAGCATTGAGATATCAAGTCTCATGGTATAGGAAGGGTCTCAGAATTGGAATGGGAAGAAGTTGGATATCACATCTCAAGCTATAGGAAGGGTCTCAGGATTGGAATGGGAAGGAGTTTGATATCACATCTCATGCCATAGTATGGGTCTCAGATTTGGTAGAAGCATTGGGATATCACATCTCATGCTATCGGAATGGTATCAGTATTGGATTTGGAAGGAGTTGGATATCCCATCTCATGCTATAGGAAAGGTCTCAGGTTGGAATGGGATGGAGTTGGATATCACATTTCATGTTATAGGAAGGGTCTCAGGATTGGAATGGGAAGGACTTGGATATCATATCTCATGCTATAGGAAGGCTCTCAGGTTTGGAAGGGGAAGGAGTTGGATATCACATTTCATGTTAGAGGAAGGATCTCAGGTTTGGTATTAGAGGCCTTGAGATATCACATCTCATGCTATAGGAAGGGTCTCAGGATTGGAATGGGAAGGAGTTGGATATCACATCTCAAGCTATAGGAAGGGTCTCAGGTTTGGTATAAGCATTGAGATATCACATCTCATGCTATAGGAAGGGTCTCAGGATTGGAATGGGAAGGAGATGGATATCACATCTCATGTTATAGGAAAGATCTCAGGTTTGGTATTAGAAGCATTGAGACATCACATCTCATGTTATAGGAAGGGTCTCAGGATTGGAATGGGAAGAAGTTGGATATCACATCTCATGCTATAGGAAGGGTCTCAGGTTTGGAAGGGGAAGGAGTTGGATATCCAATCTCATGTTATAGGACTGGTCTCAGGTTTGGTATTAGAAGCATTGAGATATCACATCGCATGCTGTAGGAAGGTTCTCAGGTTTGGAATGGGGAGGAATTGGATATCACATCTCATGTCATAGGAAGGATCTCAGGTTTGGTATTAGAAGCATTGAGATATCACATCTCATGCTATAGGAATGGTCTCAGGGTTGGAATGGGAAGGAGTTGGATATTACATTCTTGCTATAGGAAGGGTCTCATGTTTGGAATGGGAAGGAGTTGGATATCACATATGCTATAGGAAGGGTCTCAGGTTTGGAACGGGAAGGAGTTGGATATCCGATCTCATGTTATAGGAAGGGTCTCAGGTTTGGTATAAGCAGTGAGATATCACATCTCTGCTATCAGAAGTGTCTCAAGATTGGAATGGGAAGGAGTTGGATATCCCATCTCATGTTATAGGACGGGTCTCAGGTTTGTTATTAGAATCATTGAGATATCATATTGCACGCTGCAGGAAGGGTCTAAGGATTGGAATGGGAAGGACTTGGATATCACATCTCATGCTATAGATAGGCTCTCAGATTTGGAAAGGGAAGGAGTTGGATATCACATTTCATGTTAGAGGAAGGATCTCAGGTTTGGTATTAGAGGCATTGAGATATCACATCTCATGCTATAGGAAGCGTCTCAGGATTGGAATGGGAAGGAGTTGGGTATCACATCTCATGCTATAGGAAGGGTCTCAGGATTGGTATAAGTATTGAGATATAACATCTCATGCTACAGGAAGGGTCTCAGGATTGGAATGGAAGGAGTTGGATATCACATCTCATGTTATAGGAAGGATCTCAGGTTTGGTATTAGAAGCATTGAGACATCACATCTCATGCTATAGGAAGGGTCTCAGGATTGGAATGGGAAGGAGTTGGATATCACATCTCATGCTATAGGAAGGGTCTCAGGTTTGGTATAAGCATTGAGATATCACATCTCATGCTATAGGAAGGGTCTCAGGATTGGAATGGGAAGGAGTTGTATATGACATCTCATGCCGTAGGAAGGGTCTCAGGTTTCGTATAAGCATTGAGATATCACATCTCTGCTATCGGAAGGGTCTCAGGATTGGAATGGGAAGGAGTTGGATATCCCATCTCATGTTATAGGAAGAGTCTCAGGTTTGGTATTAGAAGCATTGGATATCACATATCATGCTATAGGAAGTGTCTCAGGATTGGAATGGGAAGGACTTGGATATCACATCTCATGCTATAGGGAGGGTCTCAAGTTTGATATTAGAAGCATTGAGATATCACATCTCATGCTATAGGAAGGGTCTCAGGATTGGAATGGGAAGGAGTTGGATATCACATCTCATGCTATAGGAAGGGTCTCAGGTTTGGTATAAGCAGTGAGATATCACATCTCATACTATAGGAAGGGTCTCAGGATTGGAAAGGGAAGGAGTTGGATATCACATCTCATGTTATAGGAAGGATCTCAGGTTTGGTATAAGCATTGAGATATCACATCTCTGCTATCGGAAGGGTCTCAGGATTGGAATGGGAAGGAGTTGGATATTCCCATCTCATGTTATAGGAAGGGTCTCAGGTTTTGTATTAGAAGCATTGAGATATCACATCCCATGCTGTAGGAAGGGTCTCAGGATTGGAATTGGAAGGAGTTGGATATCACATCTCATGCTATAGGAAGGATCACAGGTTTGGTATTAGAAGCATTGAGATATCACATCTCATGCTATCAGAAGGGTCTCAGGATTGGAATGGGAAGGAGTTGGATATCACATCTCATGCTATAGGAAGGGTCTCAGGTTTGGAACGGGAAGGAGTTGGATATCATATCTCATGTTAAAGGAAGAGTCTCAGGTTTGGTATAAGCATTGAGATATCACATCTCTGCTATCGGAGGTGTCTCAGGATTGGGATGGGAAGGAGTTGGATATCACATCTCATGCTACAGGAAGGGTATCAGGTTTGGAACGGGAAGGAGTTGGATATCCCATCTCATGTTATAGGACGGGTCTCAGGTTTGGTATTTGAAGCATTGAGATATCACATCGCATGCTGTAGGAAGGATCTCAGGTTTGGAATGGGAAGGAATTGGATATCACATCTCATGTCATAGGAAGTATCTCAGGTTTGGTATTAGAAGCATTGAGATATCACATCTCATGCTATAGGAATGGTCTCAGGATTGGAATGGGTAGGAGTTGGATATTACATTCTTGCTATAGGAAGGGTCTCATGTTTGGAATGGGAAGGAGTTGGATATCACATATGCTATAGGAAGGGTCTCAGGTTTGGAACGGGAAGGAGTTGGATATCACATCTCATGCTATAGGTAGGCTCTCAGGTTTGGTATAAGCATTGAGATATCACATCTCATGCTATAGGAAGGGTCTCAGGATTGGAATGGGAAGGATTTGGATATCACATCTCATGCTATAGGAAGGGTCTCAGGTTTGGTATAAGCATGGAGATATCACTTCTCATGCTATAGGAAGTGTCTCAGGATTGGAATGGGAAGGAGTTGGATATCACATCTCATGTTATAGGAAGGATCTCAGGTTTGGTATTAGAAGCATTGAGACATCACATCTCATGCTATAGGAAGGGTCTCAGGATTGGAATGGGAAGTAGTTGAATATCACATCTCATGCTAAAGGGAGGGTCTCAGGTTTGGAAGGGGAAGGATTTGGATATTACATCTCGTGTTATAGGAATGATCTCAGGTTTGGTATTAGAAGCATTCAGATATCACATCTCATGCTATCGGAAGGATCTCAGGTTTGGTATTAGAAGCATTGAGATATCAAATCTCATGCTATAGGAAGGGTCGCAGGATTGGAATGGGAAGGAGTTCGATATCACATCTCATGCTATGGGAAGGGTCTCAGGATTGGAATGGGAAGGAGTTTTATATGACATCTCATGCCATAGGAAGGATCTCAGGTTTGGTATTAGAAGCATTGAGACATAACATCTCATGTTATAGGAAGGGTCTCAGGATTGGAATAGGAAGGAGTTGGATATCACATCTCATGCTATAGGAAGGGTCTCAGGTTTGGTAAAAGTATTGAGATATCACATCTCATGCTATAGGAAGGGTCTCAGGATTGGAATGGGAAGGAGTTGTATATGACATCTCATGCCACAGGAAGGGTCTCAGGTTTGGTATAAGCATTGAGATATCACATCTCTGCTATCGGAAGGGTCTCAGGATTGGAATGGGAAGGAGTTGGATATCCCATCTTACGTTATAGGAAGGGTCTCAGGTTTGGTATTAGAAGCATTGAGATATCACATCTCATGCTATAGGAAGGGTCTCAGGATTGGAATGGGAAGGACTTGGATATCACATCTCATTCTATAGGGAGGGTCTCACGTTTGGAAAGGGAAGGAGTTGGATATCACATTTCATGTTAGATGTAGGATCTCAGGTTTGGTATTAGAGGCATTGAGATATCACATCTCATGCTATCAGAAGGGTCTCAGGATTGGAATGGGAAGGAGTTGGATATAACATCTCATGCTAAAAGGAGGGTCTCAGGAATGGAAGGGGAAGGATTTGGATATTACATCTCATGTTATAGGAAGGATCTTAGGTTTGGTATTAGAAGCATTGAGATATCACATCTCATGCTATCGGAAGGATCTCAGGTTTGGTATTAGAGGCATTGAGATATCACATCTCATGCTAAAGGGAGGGTCTCAGATTTGGAAGGGGAAGGATTTGGATATCACATCTCTTGTTATAGGAAGGATCACAGGTTTGGTATTAGAAGCATTGAGATATCACATCTCATGCTATGGGAAGGGTCTCAGGATTGGAATGGGAAGGAGTTGGATATTGCATCTCATGCTATAGGAAGGGTCTCAGGTTTGGAACGGGAAGGAGTTAGATATCACATCTCATGTTATATTAAGAGTCTCAGGTTTGGTATAAGCATTGAGATTTCACATCTCTGCTCTCGGAGGTGTCTCAGGATTGGGATGGGAAGGAATTGGATATCACATCTCATGCTATAGGAAGGGTATCAGGTTTGGAACGGGAAGGAGTTGGATTTCACATCTCATGTTATAGGAAGGGTATCAGGTTTGGAATGGGAAGGAGTTGGATATCACATCTCATGCTAAAGGAAAGGTCTCAGGTCTGGAAGGGGAAGGATTTGGATCTCACATCTCATGTTTTAGGACGGGTCTCAGGTTTGGTATTAGAAGCATTGAAATATCACATCTCATGGTATAGGAAGGGTCCCAGGATTGGAATGGGAAGGAGTTGGATATCACATTGAATGGGAAGGAGTTTGATATCACATCTCAAGCTATAGGAAGGGCCTCAGGTTTGGAAAGGGAATGATTTGGATTTCACATCTCATGTTATAGGATGGTTCTCATGTTTGGTTTTAGAAGCATTGAAATATCACATCTCATGCTATCGGAAGGGTCTCAGGTTTGGAATGGGAAGGAGTTTGATATCACATCTCATGTTAGAGGTAGGATCTCAGGTTTGGTATTAGAGGCATTGAGATATGACATCTCATGCCATCAGAAGGGTCTCGGGATTGGAATGGGAAGGAGTTGGATATCACATCTCATGCTAAAGGGAGGGTCTAAGGTTTGGAAGGGGAAGGATTTGGACATCACATCTCATGTTATTGGAAGGATCTGAGGTTTGGTATTAGAAGCATTGAGATATCACATCTCATGCTATAGGAAGGGTCTCAGGAATGGAATGGGAAGGACTTGGATATCACATCTCATGATAAAGGAAGGGTCTAAGGTTTGGAAGGGGAAGGATTTGGATATCACATCTCATGTTATTGGACCGGTCTCAGGTTTGGTATTAGAAGCATTGAGATATCAAGTCTCATGGTATAGGACGGAAGTTTGATATCACATCTCATGCCATGGTATGGGTCTCAGGTTTTGTAGAAGCATTGGGATATCACATCTCATGCTATCGGAAGGGTATCAGGATTGGATTTGGAAGGAGTTGGATATCCCATCTCATGCTATAGGAAGGGTCTCAGGTTGGAATAGAAGGAGTTGGATATCACATCTCATGTTATAGGAAGGGTCTCAGGATTGGAATGGGAAGGACTTGGATATCACATCTCATGTTATAGGAAGGATCTCAGGTTTTGTATTAGAAGCATTGAGATATCACATCTCATGCTATAGGAAGGGTCTCAGGATTGGAATGTGAAGGATTTGGATATCACATCTCATGCTAAAGGAAGGGTCTCAGGTTTGGTATAAGCATTGAGATATCACATCTCTGCTATCGGAAGGGTCTAAGGATTGGATTGGGAAGGAATTGGATATCCCTTCTCATGCTATAGGAAGGGTCTCAGGTTGGAATGGGTAGGAGTTGGATATCACATCTCATGTTATAGGAAGGGTCTCAAGATTGAAATGGGAAGGATTTGGATATCACATCTCTTGCTATAGGAAGGGTCTCAGGTTTTCTATTAGAAACATTGTGATATGACATCTCATGCTATAGGAAGGGTTTCAGTATTGGAATGGGAAGGATTTGGATATCACATCTCATGCTAAAGGAAGGGTCTCAGGTTTGGAAGGGGAAGGATTTGGATATCATATCTCATGTTATAGGACGTATCTCATGTTATAGGACGGGTCCCAGGTTTGGTATTAGAAGCATTGAGATATCACATCTCATGGTATAGGAAGGGTCTCACGATTGGAATGGGAAGGAGTTGGATCTCCCTTCTCATGCTACAGGAAGGGTCTCAGGTTGGAATGGGAAGGAGTTGGATATCACATCTCGTTATAGGAAGGGTCTCAGGATTGGAATGGGAAGGAATTGGATATCACATCTCTTGCTATAGGAAGGGTCTCAGGTTTGGAAGGGGAAGGATTTGGATATCATATCTCATGTTATAGGACCGGTCCCAGGTCTGGTATTAGAAGCATTGAGATATCACATCTCATGCTATAGGAGGAGTCTCAGGATTGGAATGGGAAGGAGTTGGATATCACGTCTCATGTTATAGGAAGGGTCTCAGGATTGGAATGGGAAGGAGTTGAATATCACATCTCATGCTAAAGGAAGGGTATCAGGTTTGATAGAAGCATTCAGATATCACATCTCATGCTATAGGAAGGAACTCAGGATTGGAATGGGAAGGAGTTGGATATCACATCTAATGCCATAGGAAGGGTCATCAGGTTTGGTATAAGCATTGAGATATCACATCTCTGCTATCGGAAGGGTCTAAGGATTGGATTGTGAAGGAGTTGGATATCACGTCTCATGTTATAGGAAGGGTCTCAGGTTGGAATAGAAGGAGTTGGATATCACATCTCATGTTATAGGAAGGGTCTCAGGATTGGAATGGGAAGGACTTGGATATCACATCTCATGTTATAGGAAGGATCTCAGGTTTTGTATTAGAAGCATTGAGATATCACATCTCATGCTATAGGAAGGGTCTCAGGATTGGAATGTGAAGGATTTGGATATCACATCTCATGCTAAAGGAAGGGTCTCAGGTTTGGTATAAGCATTGAGATATCACATCTCTGCTATCGGAAGGGTCTAAGGATTGGATTGGGAAGGAATTGGATATCCCTTCTCATGCTATAGGAAGGGTCTCAGGTTGGAATGGGTAGGAGTTGGATATCACATCTCATGTTATAGGAAGGGTCTCAAGATTGAAATGGGAAGGATTTGGATATCACATCTCTTGCTATAGGAAGGGTCTCAGGTTTTCTATTAGAAACATTGAGATATGACATCTCATGCTATAGGAAGGGTTTCAGTATTGGAATGGGAAGGATTTGGATATCACATCTCATGCTAAAGGAAGGGTCTCAGGTTTGGAAGGGGAAGGATTTGGATATCATATCTCATGTTATAGGACGTATCTCATGTTATAGGACGGGTCCCAGGTTTGGTATTAGAAGCATTGAGATATCACATCTCAAGCTATAGGAAGGGTCTCATGATTGGAATGGGAAGGAGTTGGATATCACATCTCATGCTATAGGAGGAGTCTCAGGATTGGAATGGGAAGGAGTTGGATATCACGTCTCATGTTATAGGAAGGGTCTCAGGATTGGAATGGGAAGGAGTTGAATATCACATCTCATGCTAAAGGAAGGGTATCAGGTTTGATAGAAGCATTGAGATATCACATCTCATGCTATAGGAAGGAACTCAGGATTGGAATGGGAAGGAGTTGGATATCACATCTAATGCCATAGGAAGGGTCATCAGGTTTGGTATAAGCATTGAGATATCACATCTCTGCTATCGGAAGGGTCTCAGGATAGGAATGGGAAGGACTTAGAATTCACATCTCATACTATTGGGAGGGTCTCAGTTTTGATATTAGAAGCATTGAGCTATCACATCTCATGCTATCGGAAGGGTCTCAGGATTGGAATGGGATGGAGTTGGATATCACATCTCAAGCTATCTCAGGATTGGAATGGGAAGGAGTTTGATATTTCATCTCAAGCTATAGGAAGGGTCTCAGGTTTGGAAAGGGAAGGATTTGGATTTCACATCTCATGTTATAGGATGGTTCTCATGTTTGGTTTTAGAAGCATTGAGATATCACATCTCATGATATCGGAAGGGTCTCAGGTTTGGAAAGGGAAGGATTTGGATTTCACAGGTTATAGGATGGTTCTCAGGTTTGGTTTTAGAAGCATTAAATTATAACATCTCATGCTATAGGAAGGGTCTCAGGTTTGGAATGGGAAGGAGTTGGATATCACATCTCTGCTATCTGAAGGGTCTCAGGATTGGAATGGGAAGGAGTTGGATATCCCATCTCGTTATAGGAAGGGTCTCAGGTTTGGTATTAGAAGCAATGAGATATCACATCTCATGCTATAGGAAGGGTCTAAGGTTTGGAAGGGGACGGATTTGGGTATCACATCTCATGTTATAGGACCGGTCTCAGGTTTGGTATTTGAAGCATTGAGGTATCAAGTCTCATGGTATAGGACGGGTCTCAGAATTGGAATGAGAAGGAGTTGGATATCACATCTCAAGCTATAGGAAGGGTCTCATGATTGGAATGGGAAGGAGTTGGATATCACATCTCATGTGTTAAGACGGATTTCTGAACTCTGTCCTGGTGGCGCAGAAGTTCAGAAGGCCAACCTAATTACTTGGAACAGGGTAACCTCTGGACAAGCCAGACCAATCAAGGTAGCAATCGCGGCGGTCAAGACTAGGTCTCAAGAGGGGTGAGGGTGACTGAAAGCCCGCAATGAGCACACAAAGCAAGAGCGCTTACAAACTACTCCAAACAGGTGTTATATCAAAAATATAAACACATTTATTTTAAGGCCTTTAAAACAACGACCGTAGCGAGAAAATCACAATATCACAATATTAAACCAACACATACCATATCAACACAATATATATACAAATACACAGTCGCAAGCGTTTAAAGCACGAAATATGTAGTCCACCTGCCAGGGAAGGAAAACAGGCAGTGCGATAATGCTTTCGACTCAGTTCGCCTTCATAGGCACCTAACTAGATGGAAGTCCGAGCCCTACGAAGAGTGGAGCCTTGCGCTCAAAGTACCTGCCACGCCGGTGCCGACGGGCACAAGGGGAAGCTCTTCGGAGGAAGTCAGGCAGTTCGGGTTAGTGCACAGCAGAAGAAGAACAGGTTCCGCAACTCAAGCGCAGCCTCCACAGCGGGCAGAAGCAGAGCGCGAGCGCGGCAAAAGGGTGCTGTTTTTACACAGCAGGGAAAAGCAATGGGATACTGCAGGAGGGCGACCAGATCCTAGAAATACTACTCACCGGTCCCCGAAGCAAGCAGACCCAGGCTTCTCCACGATAGTTTCAGCAGCTGGCAGGTTCAGAAGAGCAGGGAACGCTTTGTAGTCGTGTAGAGCAAAAAGACGTCCCAATCGACAAAAACCGGCACAGTTTTGTTGCCGCACAGGACAACGGAGCGGCCGTGTGTATTCAAGCCAAATGTACACTCCTCCCTTCAGACCTGGGGACGCCAAGCGTACGAAGCGTGGGAGAGTGACAAGGACTTGAAATACAACACAACCTGGCGGCAGTTACAGAGCAGGACTCCCTTGTAAGCTGGTCAGTCAACTGGATGGCCCAGAGACACTTCCGAAGGCTTACTTGGCAGGAGTTGATGAAGTCGCCGGGAATAGCTATTCCTGCTATTCCAAAGGTCGAAGCACCAGTACAGGCCTTCTGGTTCGATCAAAGGAGGAAAGGGTTTCACAGGACGACAGCAGTGCAAAGGAGGATTCCTTCAGCGGGTCACCAGCGATTCCTCGGTCCAGCCTCTTGGTTGCAGGATACTTGGCTCCTGTATTCCTTCGTTCGTGAGAACTCAGGAGATCGACATGGTAGTGGTGTTTCCAGCCCCCTCTTATCCACGGTTCCCTTCGCGCCAAAACGGAGGGGAGCCAATGGGAGATCCGCTCATCAAAACACATACCATACGTGGACCAATCACGGACCACGGTGGTCCCAGGCATTCACACCACCCTAGACTCTCTGGC
Organism: Ambystoma mexicanum; assembly: GCF_040938575.1. NCBI lineage: Eukaryota > Metazoa > Chordata > Amphibia > Caudata > Ambystomatidae > Ambystoma > Ambystoma mexicanum. The sequence goes on along the minus strand of NC_090923.1, from coordinate 1,500,752,218 downwards.
ACCCAGGATGTGTATTGGGACCAGACATCCCAGCCCACATCCTGGAGGCACACAAACGACATGTAGAAGCCCGCGAAAGCAACCACGTTTCGCGGGAAAGTACATGCCCAAATAAGGAAGGCGCCGGGTCGCCGGACCTGGGGAAGGTGAAGGGAGCAAGACGGACAGTGGACAGGACAAAGGAGCCTCGCGGCCTGGCCATTTTGGGAGCCAGGCCACCATTTTGGGTTCAGTGCAAAAACGTGCTCAGAACGCCAAAAGGAGCTCAAAATAAACAAAACGATCGCTGCCACCATTCCAGTCCCTGAATGACTTGCACCGATCAAATACCATCCTAAAAGAGTATCTAGGGCCTGTAGAAGGCTAGAGACCCAAGAGAGCTGTAACTTAGCTTACAGTGCCCTCTTGTGTCGTGTTGCACTAAAGCTGCGACACGATAAAAGAAACTACGGGAAACCACGTTCCCCGGTACTGACTGTCTTAAGGGCATGTCAGTTTCCCCGTAAGAAAGGAGCGAAAGCCCAGAGAAGTGCGGCAGAAGGCTGTACTTCTCTGGCAAAGTCAAGAACAAGGTTAAAAACAATAGCAAAAAGTTTAGGGGTTGCCACATGGAAGGAAAATTCCCTACAATTACGAAATCTTTCCTAACACTCGCCCCTCCCAGACTATGGACAGGGGGAACTAATCCACCCCTGGATGAGTCTCTTGTTCAGGTCGGTTAAACATTCTGGACAACCCACCAGCATTGCTATGTTGGACACCTGGCCTATGCTCAATAGTGAAGTCGAAGCCTTGTAGACTTATGGACCACCTAAGCAACTTTGGATTCTCCCCCTTCATGTTCATTAGCCACTTTAACGGCTTATGGTCAGTCTGCACAGTGAAGTGGGTCCCATAGAGGTAGGGCCTCAGCTTCCTTAGGGCCCACACAACAGAGAAACATTCTTTCTCTACCGTGGACCACCTGAGCTCTCTGTCCTTAAGCTGGCGACTAATAAAACCGATAGGGTGTTCCTTACCCTTCTCATCTACTTGTGATAGTACAGCTCCTATCCCAGTGTCAGAGGCATCCGTCTGCACGATAAAAGGTCTTTGATAATCAGGGGCCCTGAGCACAGGGGCCTGGCACAAGGAGTCTTTTAAGCCATTGAAGGCCTTCTCACACTCGTCGGTCCAAGTTACCTTCTTGGGTTTCTTCGGAGTTGTGAGGGCAGTCAGAGGAGCAGCTATGGTGCCATAGTCTGCCACAAAATTGCGGTAATACCCCGTGAGTCCTAAAAAGGCTCTCACTTGGGTTTGCGTATTGGGGGTAGGCCAGTCTTGTACCGCTGGTACCTTACTGGATAGAGGCTGTCTCCTCCCTCCACCTACTTCATGTCCATGGTAAACCACTGAGCCTTGTCCATTTTGGTGAGGGGCCACTCGGACACCCTCAAAAGAGCTTTCTGAAGGACTGCTTTTGAACAGGTCGGGGAGAGGTTCAGACTCCTCTTCCTCAACGTCTGAAGCAAATAGCAGTGCTGCGATTTCGCCGCTTGGGACGAAAGCCTTCAGCCTATTCACGTGAAACCCTTTTGGAGCCTGTCCAGGCCTTCCAAGGTCCACTGAATAGTTAGCCTCACCCAGGGGCTCCACCACTGGGTAAGGGCCTGACCATTTGTCCTGTAAAGCTCGAGGCCTTATGAGATTCATGATCAGGACTTGCTGACCAAGTGTAAAGTTGATGAGGGAAGCTTTCTGGTCGTACCAATGTTTCACCAGCGCTTGCCCTGCCTTCAATTTATCACTGGCCAAGCCCATCAGAAGTACCATCCGTTTTCTGAGCCCTAGCACATAATCAACTACATTGGTAGTAACAGGGGGAGTGGGCATCTCCCATCCCTCTTTGACGATGGCTAAGGGTCCCCATACGGGATGACCGAACAGAAGTTCGAAGGGGCTGAAGCCAACACCCTCCTGTGGTACCTCTCGGTAGGCAAACAGTAAGCATGAAACAAGAAGATCCCATTTTCTTCTCTGAGGCTCCTCCAGAGCCCCAATCATGCTCTTTAACGTCCTGTTGAAACGTTCCACCAGACCATTGGTCTGGGGGTGGTATGCAGAAGAGAACTTGTAGGTGACCCCACACTCTTTCCACATAGCCTGCATATACTTCGACATAAAGTTGCTGCCACGATCTGACACAACTTCTTTAGGGAAGCCAACCCTAGTAAATATGCCGAGTAAAGCTTTTGCAACTGACTTGGCAGTTACAGTTTTCAATGGGATGGCCTCAGGATACCTGGTTGCATGGTCGACCAGCACCAGGATAAACCTATTGCCCGAGGATGTTTGCGGGTCAAGGGGACCGACGATGTCGATCCCTACCCTTTCAAATGGTACCCCCACAACTGGGAGCGGTACCAACGGAGCTTGGATTGTCGCGCCAACCTTACCAGACAACTGGCAGGAGGCGCAACTCCTGCAGTGACTTTCTACTTGCACCCCCATCTTGGGCCAGTAGAAGTGCATGGATAACCTTTGCTTGGTCCTCTTCATACCAAGGTGACCAGCAAGGGGAACTTCATGCGCCAACTGCAGGAGGAAGGGTCTAACAGCAAGGGGAACCACCAACCTCCTATGGTCTCCTTCGGTAGACTCTGTGGGCTCACTATACAGGAGTCCACCTTCCCAATAAATCCTATGCTTCCCAGGAGGTTCACCCTCAAGCTGGGAGCAGGCCTGTCTCCTTAGGCCTTCCAGAGATGGGCACTCACGTTGGCCTTCACTGAATTCATCCCTATCAGGACCTCCTTCAACTAACAAGTCTTTTAGTTCAGGATGATCGTTGGGGTCGAATACTTCAGGCATCGCCACCTCCTCGTCAGGCTCGGGCGATTGACCAACTTCCTCCACCGCAGTGGTAGGCGAGCTCGGGGGAATATTCTCTTTCCCCCGTCTTGACTTGTAGACTCCTTTCGCCTTGGGTTGCCCCTTCGGCTGGGGCGGCGTATTGGACTTGGCCAATGCCGCCCGTGCTTGAGACCGTGTGTAGGGTCGTTCGGCAGTGTCTCCTACAAGCCCTAAAGCTCTGAGATCATGACCTAATAAGACCTTTCCCGGGACGTTTCTCTGAATGCTCACTGGAATCCTGACAGCTGTACCATTTAAAGTTAGATTAACAGGGATCACGGGAAACATACGGAGGGGGCCGTCAGCCAACTTAGTGGGCATCAGAGTAGCTCTGGCAACTTCCTCTGAGTCTACCAAGGTAGAATCCACTACAGTTCGACTGCACCCACTATCCCTAAGAGCTGGAGTATCCACTCCATTGATCAGCACACTGTCTTTAAAGTAGTGCTTGGTATTATCCGGAATCCTAGCATACGCCTCTGCGACTTTAGGCTCCCAGGAACCCAGGGACACTAAAACTACCTCGGCCTCTATTCCGCTGGGAAATGAGTCCGAGGAGAAGGATGCTCCTGTAATCTCTTCTTCCTCGTAGGAGGAGAAGGCCAGATTAGCGGAGTGGACCCCCAAAGGTCTAACCTTACAACGGGGATCCCCCTTCACATGGTCAGTTGCTCCACAAGAAAAACAAGCCCCAGTGGGTCTGTTTACGTAGGGAGGCTTATTGTAACCAGAGTTCTGTTTCGGAGGCGCACCTCCACTACCCTGTGAGTTCTCTTGTGTCTTACCCTTGTTTTTCTTTTTGTGGCCCTTTTGGGAAGAAGATTTAGCAGATTCCCCACCCTCCATGTCTTTGGACTTTTTCCCCTCCTCCTGCTTACCAGGATGAGTTTTGTCCTTATGGGACACTCGATGTGACACCCATAAGTCTGCTGCAATGGCCAGCTTCTTAGGATCTATCTCCTTCGAATCGGCCAAATGCTGCTTAAGCTCCGGGGAAGAAGAAGCAAAAATGTGTTCCAGCATGACAAGATTTATCATGCCGTCAAAGGTAGAAACCTTATAGCCTTCGACCCAGCCAGTTAAGTTTTTCAAAGATTCAGCGACATAAGATACCCAAGTACCACCTTCCTTTTTCTTATACTCTCGAAAACGCTTTAAATATTGGGCCGGAGTCTTCCCAAACTTTAAAATGAGAGTCTGCTTTAACATTGCGAAATCAGCCCGCTCAGCCTTCGACATTTCCATAATGGCACTACAGCCAGAATGGGGCAGTCTACTGAGCAACCACGCAATCTTATCAGCACTGTCAACTTTTTGAACCTCGCATGCATACTCAAACGCATTCAGCCAGTCCATAATGTCATTCCTTTCTTCATACACACTGAGCAGATCTTTTGGAAACCGTGGATGAGAGGAAGCCCCAGAACCATGTCCAGGACCCTTGGATCCATTTGCAACCTGAAGCTTGGCCAGTTCCAACTGGTGATCCCTGTCTTTTTGTTTTTCTGCCTGTTCGATTTTTAGTTTGGCTATGCTGAATTCAAGCTCCTGCTGCCTAAACCGCAGCTCTTGCTTCTTGAATTCAAGCATAGCCTCCCCATCAGCACTGGCAGAGGAAACATTAGACAGCTCGTCCTCCCTGTCCTCGTGGTCGCGGTGGAACAGTGCGGCGGCAGAACCGTCGGTTCTACCAGTGAGAGCAGCCCCACCACCTTCCGCACTGTCCTCAGAAGTAATAGCGTCAAGCTGCGCTTCTTGCCACGCCACGATTCTTTGGATCATTTCCAATTTCGTGCCTTGAGAGGAAACACCTCTCTCCGCACACATCTTTTTCAGCGTTTCTGATTTGGAAGCATTTAAAGTTAACAACGTACTTGTTTCCATACTGTTTGATAGGACTATGGCCTTTTTAAAGTTATACTATAACAATTCACTACGTGTACTGTTTGGAATAACCTGAAATGCCTTAGTTCGAGCGCAACACTGGATACCTTCAGTCGTATCCCACCGCTGTACACCAATTTGTTAAGACGGATTTCTGAACTCTGTCCTGGTGGCGCAGAAGTTCAGAAGGCCAACCTAATTACTTGGAACAGGGTAACCTCTGGACAAGCCAGACCAATCAAGGTAGCGATCGCGGCGGTCAAGACTAGGTCTCAAGAGGGGTGAGGGTGACTGAAAGCCCGCAATGAGCACACAAAGCAAGAGCGCTTACAAACTACTCCAAACAGGTGTTATATCAAAAATATAAACACATTTATTTTAAGGCCTTTAAAACAACGACCGTAGCGAGAAAATCACAATATCACAATATTAAACCAACACATACCATATCAACACAATATATATACAAATACACAGTCGCAAGCGTTTAAAGCACGAAATATGTAGTCCACCTGCCAGGGAAGGAAAACAGGCAGTGCGATAATGCTTTCGACTCAGTTCGCCTTCATAGGCACCTAACTAGATGGAAGTCCGAGCCCTACGAAGAGTGGAGCCTTGCGCTCAAAGTACCTGCCACGCCGGTGCCGACGGGCACAAGGGGAAGCTCTTCGGAGGAAGTCAGGCAGTTCGGGTTAGTGCACAGCAGAAGAAGAACAGGTTCCGCAACTCAAGCGCAGCCTCCACAGCGGGCAGAAGCAGAGCGCGAGCGCGGCAAAAGGGTGCTGTTTTTACACAGCAGGGAAAAGCAATGGGATACTGCAGGAGGGCGACCAGATCCTAGATATACTACTCACCGGTCCCCGAAGCAAGCAGACCCAGGCTTCTCCACGATAGTTTCAGCAGCTGGCAGGTTCAGAAGAGCAGGGACCGCTTTGTAGTCGTGTAGAGCAAAAAGACGTCCCAATCGACAAAACCGGCACAGTTTTGTTGCCGCACAGGACAACGGAGCGGCCGTGTGTATTCAAGCCAAATGTACACTCCTCCCTTCAGACCTGGGGACGCCAAGCGTACGAAGCGTGGGAGAGTGACAAGGACTTGAAATACAACACAACCTGGCGGCAGTTACAGAGCAGGACTCCCTTGTAAGCTGGTCAGTCAACTGGATGGCCCAGAGACACTTCCGAAGGCTTACTTGGCAGGAGTTGATGAAGTCGCCGGGAATAGCTGTTCCTGCTATTCCAAAGGTCGAAGCACCAGTACAGGCCTTCTGGTTCGATCAAAGGAGGAAAGGGTTTCACAGGACGACAGCAGTGCAAAGGAGGATTCCTTCAGCGGGTCACCAGCGATTCCTCGGTCCAGCCTCTTGGTTGCAGGATACTTGGCTCCTGTATTCCTTCGTTCGTGAGAACTCAGGAGATCGACATGGTAGTGGTGTTTCCAGCCCCCTCTTATCCACGGTTCCCTTCGCGCCAAAACGGAGGGGAGCCAATGGGAGATCCGCTCATCAAAACACATACCATACGTGGACCAATCACGGACCACGGTGGTCCCAGGCATTCACACCACCCTAGACTCTCTGGCACCCAGGATGTGTATTGGGACCAGACATCCCAGCCCACACCCTGGAGGCACACAAACGACATGTAGAAGCCCGCGAAAGCAACTGCGTTTCGCGGGAAAGTACATGCCCAAATAAGGAAGGCCCCGGGTCGCCGGACCTGGGGAAGGTGAAGGGAGCAAGACGGACAGTGGACAGGACAAAGGAGCCTCGCGGCCTGGCCATTTTGGGAGCCAGGCCACCATTTTGGGTTCAGTGCAAAAACGTGCTCAGGACGCCAAAAGGAGCTCAAAATAAACAAAACGATCGCTGCCACCATTCCAGTCCCTGAATGACTTGCACCGATCAAATACCATCCTAAAAGAGTATCTAGGGCCTGTAGAAGGCTAGAGACCCAAGAGAGCTGTAACTTAGCTTACAGTGCCCTCTTGTGTCGTGTTGCACTAAAGCTGCGACACGATAAAAGAAACTACGGGAGACCACGTTCCCCGGTACTGACTGTCTTAAGGGCATGTCAGTTTCCCCGTAAGAAAGGAGCGAAAGCCCAGAGAAGTGCAGCAGAAGGCTGTACTTCTCTGGCAAAGTCAAGAACAAGGTTAAAAACAATAGCAAAAAGTTTAGGGGTTGCCACATGGAAGGAAAATTCCCTACAATTACGAAATCTTTCCTAACACTCGCCCCTCCCAGACTATGGACAGGGGGAACTAATCCACCCCTGGATGAGTCTCTTGTTCAGGTCGGTTAAACATTCTGGACAACCCATCAGCATTGCTATGTTGGACACCTGGCCTATGCTCAATAGTGAAGTCGAAGCCTTGTAGACTTATGGACCACCTAAGCAACTTTGGATTCTCCCCCTTCATGTTCATTAGCCACTTTAATGGCTTATGGTCAGTCTGCACAGTGAAGTGGGTCCCATAGAGGTAGGGCCTCAGCTTCCTTAGGGCCCACACAACAGAGAAACATTCTTTCTCTACCGTGGACCATCTGAGCTCTCTGTCCTTAAGCTGGCGACTAATAAAACCGATAGGGTGTTCCTTACCCTTCTCATCTACTTGTGATAGTACAGCTCCTATCCCAGTGTCAGAGGCATCCGTCTGCACGATAAAAGGTCTTTGATAATCAGGGGCCCTTAGGACAGGGGCCTGGCACAAGGAGTCTTTTAAGCCATTGAAGGCCTTCTCACACTCGTCAGTCCAAGGTACCTTCTTGGGTTTCTTCGGAGTTGTGAGGGCAGTCAGAGGAGCAGCTATGGTGCCATAGTCTGCCACAAAAGTGCGGTAAAACCCCGTGAGTCCTAAAAAGGCTCTCACTTGGGTTTGCGTAGTGGGGGTAGGCCAGTCTTGTACTGCTTGTACCTGACTGAGTAGAGGCTGTCTCCTCCCTCCACCTACTTCATGTCCAAGGTAAACCACTGAGCCTTGTCCATTTTGGTGAGGGGCCACTCGGACACCCTCAAAAGAGCTATCTGAAGGACTGCTCGGGAACAGGTCGGGGAGAGGTTCAGACTCCTCTCCCGCAACGTCTGACGCCAATAGCAGTGCTGCGATTTCGCCGCTTGGGACGAAAGCCTTCAGCCTATTCACGTGAAACACATTTGGAGCCTGTCCAGGCCTTCCAAGGTCCACTGAATAGTTAACCTCACCCAGGGGCTCCACCACTGGGCAAGGACCTGACCATTTATCCTGTAAAGCTCGAGGCCTTATGAGATTCATGATCAGGACTTGCTGACCAAGTGTAAAGTTGATGAGGGAAGCTTTCTGGTCGTACCAATGTTTCACCAGCGCTTGCCCTGCCTTCAATTTATCACTAGTCAAGCCCATCAGAAGTACCATCCGTTTTCTGAGCCCTAGCACATAATCAACTACATTGGTAGTAACAGGGGGAGTGGGCATCTCCCATCCCTCTTTGACGATGGCTAAGGGTCCCCGTACGGGATGACCGAAAAGAAGTTCGAAGGGGCTGAAGCCAACACCCTCCTGTGGTACCTCTCGGTAGGCAAACAGTAAGCATGGTAAAAGAAGATCCCATTTTCTTCTCTGAGGCTCCTCCAGAGCCCCAATCATGCTCTTTAACGTCCTGTAAAAACGCCCCCCCAGACCATTGGTCTGGGGGTGGTATGCAGAAGAGAACCTGTAGGTGACCCCACATTCTATCCACATAGCCTGCCTATACTTCGACATAAAGTTGCTGCCATCATCCGGCACAACTTCTTTAGGGAAGCCAACCCTAGTAATCATGCCGAGTAAAGCTTCTGCAACTGGCTTGGCAGTTACAGTTGTAAATGGGACGGCCTCAGGATACCTGGTTGCATGGTCGACCAGCACCAGGATAAACCTATTGCCTGAGGATGTTTGCGGGTCAAGGGGACCAACCATGTCGATCCCTACCCTTTCAAATGGTACCCCCACAACTGGGAGCGGTACCAACGGAGCTTGGATTGTCGCGCCAACCTTACCAGACAACTGGCAGGCGGCACAACTCCTGCAGTGACTTTCTACTTGCACCCCCATCTTGGGCCAGTAGAAGTGCATGGATAACCTTTGCTTGGTCCTCTTCATACCAAGGTGACCAGCAAGGCGAACTTCATGCGCCAACTGTAGGAGGAAGGGCCTAACAGCAAGGGGAACCACCAACCTCCTATGGTCTCCTTCTGTAGACTCTGTGGGCTCACTATACAGGAGTCCACCTTCCTGGTAAATCCTATGCATCCCAGGAGGTTCACCCTCAAGCTGGGAGCAGGCCTGTCTCCTTAGGCCTTCCAGAGATGGGCACTCACGTTGGCCTTTACTGAATTCGTCCCTATCAGGACCTCCTTCAACTAACAAGTCTTTTAGTTCAGGATGATCGTTGGGGTCGAATACTTCAGGCATCGCCACCTCCTCGTCAGGCCCGGGCGATTGACCAACTTCCTCCACCGCAGTGGTAGGCGAGCTCGGGGGAGTATTCTCTTTCCCTCGTTTTGACTTGTAGACTCCTTTCGCCTTGGGTTTCCCCTTTGGCTGGGGCGGCGTATTGGACTTGGCCAATGCTGCCCGTGCTTGAGACCGTGTGTAGGGTCGTTCGGCAGTGTCTCCTACGAGCCCTAAAGCTCTGAGATCATTACCCAACAAGACCTTTCCCGGGACGTTTCTCTGAATGCTCACTGGAATCCTGACTGCTGTACCATTTAAAGTAAGATTTACAGGTATTACTGGAAACATACAGAGGGGGCCGTCAGCCAACTTAGTGGGCATCAGAGTAGCTCTGGCAACTTCCTCTGAGTCTACCAAGGTAGAATCCACTACAGTGCGACTGCACCCACTATCCCTAAGAGCTGGAGTATCCACTCCATTGATCAGCACACTGTCTTTAAAGTAGTGCTTGGTATTATCCGGAATCCTAGCATAAGCCTCTGCGACTTTAGGCTCCCAGGAACCCAGGGACACTAAAACTACCTCAGCCTCTATTCCGCTGGGAAATGAGTCTGAGGAGAAGGATGCACCTGTAATCTCTTCTTCCTCGTAGGAGGAGAAGGCCAGATTAGCGGAGTGGACCCCCAAAGGTCTAACCTTACACCGGGGATCCCCCTTCACATGGTCAGTTGCTCCACAAGAAAAACAAGCCCCAGTGGGTCTGTTAACGTAGGGAGGCTTATTGTAACCAGAGTTCTGTTTCGGAGGCGAACCTCCACTACCCTGTGAGTTCTCTTGTGTCTTACCCTTGTTTTTCTTGTTGTGGCCCTTATGGGAAGAAGATTTAGCAGATTCCCCACCCTCCATATCTTTGGACTTTTTCCCTTCCTCCTGCTTACCAGGATGAGTTTTGTCCTTATGGGACACTCGATGTGACACCCATAAGTCTGCTGCAATGGCCAGCTTCTTAGGATCTATCTCCTTCGAATCGGCCAAATGCTGCTTAAGCTCCGGGGAAGAAGAAGCAAAAATATGTTCCAGCTTGACAAGATTCATCATGCCTTCGAAGGTAGAAACCTTATAACCTTCGACCCAGCCAGTTAAGTTTTTCAAAGATTCAGCGACATAAGATACCCAAGTACCACCTTCCTTTTTCTTATACTCTCGAAAACGCTTTAAATATTGGGCCGGAGTCTTCCCAAACTTTAAAATGAGAGTTTGCTTTAACATTGCGAAATCAGCCCGCTCAGCCTTCGACATTTCCATAATGGCACTACAGCCAGAATGGGGCAGTCTACTGAGCAACCACGCAATCTTATCAGCATTGTCAACTTCCTGGACCTCGCATGCATACTCAAACGCATTCAGCCAGTCCATAATGTCATTCCTCTCTTCATACACACTGAGCAGATCCTTTGGAAACCGTGGATGAGAGGAGGCCCCAGACCCATGTCCAGGACCCTTGGATCCATTTGCAACCTGAAGCTTGGCCAGTTCCAACTGGTGATCCCTGTCTTTTTGTTTTTCTGCCTGTTCGATTTTTAGTTTGGCTATGCTGAATTCAAGCTCCTGCTGCCTAAACCGCAGCTCTTGCTTCTTGAATTCAAGCATAGCCTCCCCATCAGCACTGGCAGGGGAAACATTAGACATTACATCCTCCCTGTCCTCGTGGTCGTGATGGATCAGTGCAGCGGCAGAACCGTCGGTTCTGCCAGTGAGAGCAGCCCCACCACCTTCCGCACTGTCCTCGGAAGTTATAGCGTCAAGCTGCGCTTCTTGCCACGCCACGATTCTCTGGATCATTTCCAATTTTGTGCCTTGAGAGGAAACACCTCTCTCCGCACACATCTTTTTCAGCGTTTCTGATTTGGAAGCATTTAAAGTTAACAACGTACTTGTTTCCATACTGTTTGATAGGACTATGGCCTTTTTAAAGTTATACTATAACAATTCACTACGTGTACTGTTTGGAATAACCTGAAATGCCTTAGTTCGAGCGCAACACTGGATACCTTCAGTCGTATCCCACCGCTGTACACCAATTTGTTAAGACGGATTTCTGAACTCTGTCCTGGTGGCGCAGAAGTTCAGAAGGCCAACCTAATTACTTGGAACAGGGTAACCTCTGGACAAGCCAGACCAATCAAGGTAGCGATCGCGGCGGTCAAGACTAGGTCTCAAGAGGGGTGAGGGTGACTGAAAGCCCGCAATGAGCACACAAAGCAAGAGCGCTTACAAACTACTCCAAACAGTTGTTCTATCAAAAATAGATACACATTTATTTTAAGGCCTTTAAAATAATGACCGTAGCGAGAAAATCACAATATCACAATATTAAACCAACACATACCATATCAACACAATATATATACAAATACACAGTCGCAAGCGTTTAAAGCACGAAATATGTAGTCCACCTGAAAGGAAAGGAAAACAGGCAGTGCGATAACGCTTTAGACTCAGTTCGCCTTCAGAGGCACCTAACTAGATGGAAGTCCGAGCCCTGCGAAGAGTGGAGCCTTGTGCTCAAAGTACCTGCCACGCCGGTGCCAACGGGCAAAAGGGGAAGCTCTTCGGAGGAAGTCAGGCAGTTCGGGTTAGTGCACAGCAGAAGGAGAACAGGTTCCGCAACTCAAGCGCAGCCTCCACAGCGGGCAGAAGCAGAGCGCGAGTACGGCCAAAAGGGTGCTGTTTTTACACAGCAGGGAAAAGCAATGGGATACTGCAGGAGGGCGACCAGATCCTAGCTAAGCTACTCACCGGTCCCCGAAGCAAGCAGACCCAGGCTTCTCCACGTTAGTTTCAGCAGCTGGCAGGTTCAGAAGAGCAGGGAACGCCTCGTAGTCGTGTAGAGCAAAAAGACGTCCCAATCGACGAAACCAGCACAGTTTGTTGCCGCAGCAGGACAACGGAGCGGCCGTGTGTATTCAAGCCAAATGTACACTCCTCCCTTCAGACCTGGGGACGCCAAGCATACGAAGCGTGGGAGAGTGACAAGGACTCGAAATACAACACAACCTGGCGGCGGTTACAGAGCAGGACTCCCTTGTAAGCTGGTCAGTCAACTGGATGGCCCAGAGACACTTCCGAAGGCTTACTTGGCAGGAGTTGATGAAGTCGCCGGGAATAGCTGTTCCTGCTATTCCAAAGGTCGAAGCACCAGTACAGGCCTTCTGGTTCGATCAAAGGAGGACAGGGGCTCTCCGGACGACAGCAGTGCAAAGGAGGATTCCTTCAGCGGGTCACCAGCGATTCCTCTGTCCAGCCTCGTAGTTGCAGGATACTTGGCTCCTGTATTCCTTCGTTCGTGAGAACTCAGGAGATCGACATGGTAGTGGTGTTTCCAGCCCCCTCTTATCCACGGTTCCCTTCGCGCCAAAACGGAGGGGAGCCAATGGGAGATCCGCTCATCAAAACACATACCATACGTGGACCAATCACGGACCACGGTGGTCCCAGGCATTCACACCACCCTAGACTCTCTGGCACCCAGGATGTGTATTGGGACCAGACATCCCAGCCCACACCCTGGAGGCACACAAACGACATGTAGAAGCCCGCGAAAGCAACTGCGTTTCGCGGGAAAGTACATGCCCAAATAAGGAAGGCCCCGGGTCGCCGGACCTGGGGAAGGTGAAGGGAGCAAGACGGACAGTGGACAGGACAAAGGAGCCTCGCGGCCTGGCCATTTTGGGAGCCAGGCCACCATTTTGGGTTCAGTGCAAAAACGTGCTCAGGACGCCAAAAGGAGCTCAAAATAAACAAAACGATCGCTGCCACCATTCCAGTCCCTGAATGACTTGCACCGATCAAATACCATCCTAAAAGAGTATCTAGGGCCTGTAGAAGGCTAGAGACCCAAGAGAGCTGTAACTTAGCTTACAGTGCCCTCTTGTGTCGTGTTGCACTAAAGCTGCGACACGATAAAAGAAACTACGGGAGACCACGTTCCCCGGTACTGACTGTCTTAAGGGCATGTCAGTTTCCCCGTAAGAAAGGAGCGAAAGCCCAGAGAAGTGCGGCAGAAGGCTGTACTTCTCTGGCAAAGTCAAGAACAAGGTTAAAAACAATAGCAAAAAGTTTAGGGGTTGCCACATGGAAGGAAAATTCCCTACAATTACGAAATCTTTCCTAACACTTCCCATTCCAATCCTGAGACCCTTCCTATAGCATGAGATGTGATATCTCAATGCTTATACCAAACCTGAGAGCCTACCTATAGCATGAGATGTGATATCCAAGTCCATCCCATTCCAATCCTTAGACCCTTCCTACAGCATGCGATGTGATATCTCAATGATTCTAATACCAAACAGAGACCCGTCCTTTAACATGAGATGGGATATCCAACTCCTTCCCATTCCAATCCTGAGCCACTCCTGATAGCAGAGATGTGATATCTCAATGCTTATACCAAACCTGAGACCCTTCCTATAACGTGAGATGTGATATCCAACTCCTTCCCGTTCCAAACCTGAGACACTTCAGATAGCATATGTGATATCCAACTCCTTCCCATTCCAAACATGAGACCCTTCCTATAGCAAGAATGTAATATCCAACTCCTACCCATTCCAATCCTGAGACCATTCCTATAGCATGAGATGTGATATATCAATGCTTCTAATACCAATCCTGAGATCCTTCCTATGACATGAGATGTGATATCCAAATCCTTCCCATTCCAATCCTGAGACCCTTCCTATAGCAAGAGATGTGATATCCAAATCCTTCCCATTCCAATCCTGAGACCCTTCCTATAACATGAGATGTGATATTCAACTCCTTCCCATTCCAACCTGAGACACTTCCTATAGCATGAGAAGGGATATCCAACTCCTTCCCAATCCAATCCTGAGAACCTTCCGATAGCAGAGATGTGATATCTCAATGCTTATACCAAACCTGAGACCCTTCCTATGGCATGAGATGTGATATCCAACTCCTTGCCATTCAAATCCTGAGACCCTTCCTATAGCATGAGATGTGATTTCTCAATGCTTCTACCAAACCTGAGACCCTTCCTTTAGCATGAGATGTGATATCCAAATCCTTCACATTCCAATCCTGAGACCCTTCCTATAGCATGAGATGTGATATCTCAATGCTTCTAATACCAAACCTGAGATCCTTCCTATAACATGAGATGTGATATCCAATTCCTTCCCATTCCAAACCTGAGACCCTTCCTATTGGATGAGATGTGATATCCAACTCCTTCCCATTCCAACCCTGAGACCCTTCCTATACCATGAGATGTGATATCTCAATGCTTCTAATACCAAACCTGGGAACCGTCCTATAACATGAGATGTGATATCTCAATGTTTCTAATAAAAAACTTGAGACCCTTCCTATAACATGAGATGTGATATCCAATTCCTTCCCATTCCAAACCTGAGACCCTTCCTATTGGATGAGATGTGATATCCAAATCCTTCCCCTTCCAAACCTGAGACCCTTCCTTTAGCATGAGATGTGATATCCAAATACTTCCCATTCCAATCCTAAAACCCTTCCTATAGCATGAGATTTGATATCTCAAGGTTTCTAATAAAAAACCTGAGACCCTTCCTATAGCAAGAGATGTGATATCCAAATCCTTCCCATTCCAATCCTGAGACCCTTCCTGTATATAACATGAGATGTGATATCCAACTCCTTCCCATTCCAACCTGAGACCCTTCCTATAGCATGAGATGTGATATCCAACTCCTTACCATTCAAATCCTGAGACCCTCCTTATAACAAGAGATGTCATATCCAACTCCTTCCCATTCCAAACCTGAGACCCTTCCTATAACATGAGATGTGATATCCAACTCCTTCCCATTCCAAACCTGATACCCTTCCGATAGCATGAGCTGTGATATCTCAATGCTTCAAAAATCAAACATGAGAACCATCCTATAACATGAGATGTGAAATCCAAATCCTTCCCTTCCCAAACCTGAGACTCTTCCTATAGCATGAGATGTGATATCTCAATGCTTCTACCAAACCTGAAACCCTTCCTATAGCATGAGATGTGATATCCAACTCCTTCCCATTCCAATCCTGAGACACATCCTATAGCATGAGATGTGATATCACAATGCTTCTAATACCAAACCTGAGACCCGTCCTATAACATGAGATGTGATATCCAAATCCTTCCCCTTCCAAACCTGAGACCCTTCCTTTAGCATGAGGTGTGATATCCAGCTCCTCCCATTCCAATCCTGAGTCCCTTCCGATAGCAGAGATGTGATATTTCAATGCTTATACCAAACCTGAGACCCTTCCCATAGCATGAGATGTGATATCCAACTCCTTCCCATTCCAATCCTGAGACCCTTCCTATAGCATGAGATGTGATATCTCAATGCTTCTAATACCAAACCTGAGATCCTTCCTATAACATGAGATGTGATATCCAACTCCTTCCCATTCCAATCCCGAGACCCTTCCTATAGCATGAGATGTGCTATCTCAATGCTTCTAATACCAAACCTAAGGTCCTTCCTATAACATGAGATGTGATATCCAAATCCTTCCCATTCCAAACCTGAGACCCTCCCTTTAGCATGAGATGTGATATCCAACTCCTTCCCATTCCAATCCTGATACCCTTCTGATAGCATGAGATGTGATATCTCAATGCCTCTAATACCAAACCTGAGATCCTACCTCTAACATGAAATGTGATATCCAACTCCTTCCTTTTCCAAACCTGAGACCCTTCCTACAGCATGAGATGTGATAACCAAGTCCTTCCCATTCCAATCCTGAGACCCTTCCTATAACATGAGATGTGATATCCAACTCCTTCTATTCCAACTTGAGACCCTTCCTATAGCATGAGATGGGATATCCAACTCCTTCCAAATCCAATCCTGATACCCTTCCGATAGCATGAGATGTGATATCCCAATGCTTCTACAAAACCTGAGACCCATACCATGGCATGAGATGTGATATCAAACTCCCGTCCTATACCATGAGACTTGATATCTCAATGCTTCTAATACCAAACCTGAGACCGGTCCAATAACATGAGATGTGATATCCAAATCCTTCCCCTTCCAAACCTTAGACCCTTCCTTTATCATGAGATGTGATATCCAAGTCCTTCCCATTCCATTCCTGAGACCCTTCCTATAGCATGAGATGTGATATCTCAATGCTTCTAATATTAAACCTGAGACCCTTCCTATAACATGAGATGTGATATCTCAATGCTTCTAATACCAAACCTGAGACCCTTCCTATAACATGAATTGTGATATCCAAATCCTTCCCATTCCAATCCTGAGACCCTTCCGATAGCAGAGATGTGATATCTCAATGCTTATACCAAACCTAAGACCCTTCCGATAGCATGAGATGTGATATCTCAATGCTTCTAATACCAAACCTGAGATCCTTCCAATAACATGAGATATGATGTCCAAATCCCTCCCCTTCCAAACCTTAGACCATCCCTTTAGCATGAGATTTGATATCCAACTCCTTCCCATTCCAATCCTGAGACCCTTCTGATGGCATGAGATGTGATATCTCAATGCCTCTAAAACCAAACCTGAGATCCTACCTCTAACATGAAATGTGATATCCAACTCCTTCCCCTTCCAACCCTGAGAGCCTTCCGATAGAATGAGATGTGATATCCAAGTCCTTCCCATTCCAATCCTGAGACCCTTCCTATAACATGAGATGTGATATCCAACTCCTTCCCATTCCAATCATGAGACCCTTCCTATAGCTTGAGATGTGATATCCAACTCCTTCTCATTTTAATTCTGAGACCCGTCCTATACCATGAGACTTGATACCTCAATGCTTCAAATACCAAACCTGAGACCGGTCCTATAACATGAGATGTGATACCCAAATCCGTCCCCTTCCAAACCTTAGACCCTTCCTATAGCATTAGATGTGATATCTCATTGCTTCTAATACCAAACCTGAGACCCTTCCTATAACGAGATGGGATATCCAACTCCTTCCCATTCCAATCCTGAGACCCTTCAGATAGCAGAGATGTGATATCCAACTCCTTCCCATTCCAAACCTGAGACCCTTCCTATAGCATGAGATGTTATAATGTAATGCTTCTAAAACCAAACCTGAGAACCATCCTATAACCTGTGAAATCCAAATCCTTCCCTTTCCAAACCTGAGACCCTTCCGATAGCATGAGATGTGATATCTCAATGCTTCTAAAACCAAACATGAGAACCATCCTATAACATGAGATGTGAAATCCAAATCCTTCCCTTTCCAAACCTGAGACCCTTCCTATAGCTTGAGATGAAATATCAAACTCCTTCCCATTCCAATCCTGAGATAGCTTGAGATGTGATATCCAACTCCATCCCATTCCAATCCTGAGACCCTTCCGATAGCATGAGATGTGATAGCTCAATGCTTCTAATATCAAAACTGAGACCCTCCCAATAGTATGAGATGTGAATTCTAAGTCCTTCCCATTCCTATCCTGAGACCCTTCCGATAGCAGAGATGTGATATCTCAATGCTTATACCAAACCTGATGACCCTTCCTATGGCATTAGATGTGATATCCAACTCCTTCCCATTCCAATCCTGAGTTCCTTCCTATAGCATGAGATGTGATATCTCAATGCTTCTATCAAACCTGATACCCTTCCTTTAGCATGAGATGTGATATTCAACTCCTTCCCATTCCAATCCTGAGACCCTTCCTATAACATGAGACGTGATATCCAACTCCTTCCGATTCCAATCCTGAGACTCCTCCTATAGCATGAGATGTGATATCCAACTCCTTCTCATTCCAATCATTAGACCCTTCCTATAGCTTGAGATGTGATATCTCAATGCTTCTAATACCAAACCTGGGACCCGTCCTATAACATGAGATACGTCCTATAACATGAGATATGATATCCAAATCCTTCCCCTTCCAAACCTGAGACCCTTCCTTTAGCATGAGATGTGATATCCAAATCCTTCCCATTCCAATACTGAAACCCTTCCTATAGCATGAGATGTCATATCTCAATGTTTCTAATAGAAAACCTGAGACCCTTCCTAT
The DNA here is from genome assembly GCF_040938575.1 of Ambystoma mexicanum. NCBI lineage: Eukaryota > Metazoa > Chordata > Amphibia > Caudata > Ambystomatidae > Ambystoma > Ambystoma mexicanum. The sequence continues at coordinate 1,500,733,932 of NC_090923.1, read as the reverse complement.
AGCAAGAGATGTGATATCCAATTCCTTCCCATTCCAATCTTGAGACCCTTCCTATAACATGAGATGTGATATCCAACTCCTACCCATTCCAACCTGAGACCCTTCCTGTAGCATGAGAAGGGATATCCAATTCCTTCCCAATCCAATCCTTAGACCCTTCCGATAGCAGAGATGTGATATCTCAATGCTTATACCAAACCTGAGACCCTTCCTTTAGCATGAGATGTGATATCCAAATCCTTCACATTCCAATCCTGAGACCCTTCCTATAGCATGAGATGTGATATCTCAATGCTTCTAATACAAAACCTGAGATCCTTCCTATAACATGAGATGTGATATCCAAGTCCTTACCATTCCAATCCTGAGACCCTTCCTATAACATGAGATGTGATATCCAACTCCTTCTATTCCAACCTGAGACCCTTCCTATAGCATGAGATGGGATATCCAACTCCTTCCAAATCCAATCCTGATACCCTTCCGATAGCATGAGATGTGATATCCCAATGCTTCTACAAAACCTGAGACCCATACCATGGCATGAGATGTGATATCAAACTCCCGTCCTATACCATGAGACTTGATATCTCAATGCTTCTAATACCAAACCTGAGACCGGTCCAATAACATGAGATGTGATATCCAAATCCTTCCCCTTCCAATCCTGAGACCCTTCCGATAGCAGAGATGTGATATCTCAATGCTTATACCAAACCTGAGACCCTTCCGATAGCATGAGATGTGATATCTCAATGCTTCTAATACCAAACCTCAGATCCTTCCAATAACATGAGATGTGATGTCCAAATCCTTCCCCTTCCAAACCTTAGACCCTCCCTTTAGCATGAGATGTGATATCCAACTCCTTCCCATTCCAATCCCGAGACCCTTCTGATGGCATGAGATGTCATATCTCAATGCCTCTAATACCAAACCTGAGATCCTACCTCTAACATGAGATGTGATATCAAACTCCTTCCCATTCCAAACCTGAGACCCTTCCGATAGCATGAGATGTGATATTTCAATGCTTCTAAAACCAAACATGAGAACCATCCTATAACATGAGATGTGAAATCCAAATCATTCCCTTTCCAAACCTGAGGCCCTTCCTATAGCTTGAGATGTAATATCAAACTCCTTCCCATTCAATGTGATATCCAACTCCTTCCCATTCCAATCCTGGGACCCTTCCTATACCATGAGATGTGATATTTCAATGCTTCTAATACCAAACCTGAGACCCGTCCTAAAACATGAGATGTGAGATCCAAATCCTTCCCCTTCCAGACCTGAGACCTTTCCTTTAGCATGAGATGTGATATCCAACTCCTTCCCATTCCAAACCTGAGACCCTTCCCATAGCATGAGATGTGATATCTCAATGCTTCTAAAACCAAACATGAGAACCATCCTATAACATGAGATGTGAAATCCAAATCCTTCCCTTTCCAAACCTGAGACCCTTCCTATAGCTTGAGATGAAATATCAAACTCCTTCCCATTCCAATCCTGAGATAGCTTGAGATGTGAGATCCAAATCCATCCCCTTCCAAACCTGAGACCCTTCCTATAGCTTGATATGTGATATCAAACTCCTTCCCAATACAATCCTGAGATAGCTTGAGATGTGATATCCAACTCCATCCCATTCCAATCCTGAGACCCTTCCGATAGCATGAGATGTGATAGCTCAATGCTTCTAATATCAAAACTGAGACCCTCCCTATAGTATGAGATGTGAAATCTAAGTCCTCCCCATTCCTATCCTGAGACCCTTCCGATAGCAGATATGTGAAATCTCAATGCTTATACCGAACCTGATGACCCTTCCTTTAGCATGAGATGTGATATTCAACTCCTTCCCATTCCAATCCTGAGACCCTTCCTATAACATGAGACGTGATATCCAACTCCTTCCCATTCCAAACCTGAGACCTTTCCTTTAGCATATGTGATATCCAACTACTTCCCATTCCAATCCTGAGACCCTTCCAATAGCATGAGATGTGATATCCAACTCCTTCCAATTCCAATACTGAGACCCTCCCAATAGCATATGTGATATCTCAATGCTTCTAATATCAAAACTGAGACCCTCCCTATAACATGTGATGTGATATCCAACTCCTTCCCATTCCAATACTGAGACCCTTCCAATAGCATATGTGATATCTCAATGCTTCTAATATCAAAACTGAGACCCTCCCTATAACATGAGATGTGATATCCAACTCCTTCCCATTCCAATCGAGACCCTTCCTATAATATGAGATGTGATATCTCTATGCTTCTAATACCAAACCTGAGGCCCTTCCCGTAGTATATGTGAAATCCAACTCATTCCCATTCCAAACTTGTGACCCTTCCTGTAGCATGAAATGTGATTTTTCACCCCTTCCAATACCATACCCGAGACCATTCCCACAGCCTGAGATTTGAAATCTCATTTCTTCCAATACCAAACCTGAGACCCTTCCGATAGGATGTGATTTGATATCTCAGTGCTTCTAATACCAAACCTGAGACCCTCCCTATAACAAGAGATATCATATCCAACTCCTTCCCATTCCAATCCTGAGACTCTTCCTATAGCATGACATGTGATATCGAACTTCCCATTCAAATCCTGAGACTCAGACCTCCCCGTCTAACCTCACCACTCCTAGCTCCCGGATTGATAATGCACTCCTGCTGTGTCTTCTCTCCCTTCTTCTGCTTCCTTTCCTCTCTCCTTCCTCATGTGCCCTAGGTCAGGCTCCTTCTACACCTCCGCAAGGATTACTGATTTGTACCCCTCCCCACTCTCAACTCTCACTTAGTTAACACTCATCTGACATCTGCCATTTCCTGAAAGAACCCGACCTTGATGTCCTTGGTCTAACCGAGACATGGATGACGGCCTGCGCTGTCTCGAGCTCTGACACTTTCCTCCCTGATGACAAGTTCCTCTCCATGCCCAGATCCAACCGTTCTTGAGGGGGAGTATCCTTGATTCCTGTAGTAAATTGCTTTCCTTTGCAGGCCGACTCCTCTCACGAATGCCTTGTCTGCATGCATTCTCTCTTTCCTGGCCATTCTCTCACCGTGGCTATTTGCCTACCGCCTTCCTCTCTCAGTGGATGGACTTCTCCATCCTAGCCTCCTACCACTCAACTCCGCCTACTTGGAGAATTCAAAATGAACCTGTATGCTTCCTGACCTGGACTTTTACGAGATCTGCAACTCTTCATGTCTCTGGCCCTACACACTGCAGGGAATACTCAGGATTTTCTGATCTCAGACATCCCCCTATGTAACCATCTCAACAATCCTCTCCCGTGGTGATCAAGTTCTCATCTCCAAAGAAGGCTAACTACCAGCTGTTCCTCCTCAGTGGAGTTCTCCCTTTCTGTCCCTGCTCTCTGCACCGTTTCACGTTGCAAACACTCGCTTCCCTGCTCTCTGGTTTAGACGCTTTTCCTTCTTCCTTTCTGTGCTTGTTCTCTGCATCGTTTCGCGTTGCAGAGAACAACTCGCTTCCCAGCTCTCTGGTTTAGACGTGTGTTCCCTGCCTTCTCTCCTCTTCCCGCTGCCTTCAAATCAACAAATGAGCTTCAAAAGATACACGGTGCTCAGAATGCTTTATAACACCCATTATTCAAGATATAGCTGTAACCCGCTAGACGTATTGAAAAGTGCTAAAAACTAGCAAAAATAGCTAGAACATGTTCTTTCCTCGCGTTTTGGTAAATACGAATTCTGGTGGATTCCCATTTTGTACTCTGTTCGTGCATTTGTTCAGTCGAATCCTGATGTTTTTAACCACTCGTCACCCATACAAGGGGGGGATCAAAATCTACTGTTCACAGGCTGAATGTATACTGCTGAAATCGTCAATGCATTATCGGGTAAACCGACTGTTCTGGAAAGTGTATTTGCCATCTGTTATTCCAGTCAGCATGTTTTCATCGTCCCTTCTTGTTTCAAGGCTGCACTCCCGTGGTGATCACATTCTCCTCTCCAGAGCAGGCTAACTACCAGCTGCTCCTCCTCAGAGGCGTTCCACCTTTCTGTCCCTGCTCCCTGCACCGTTTCGCGTTGCATGTACTCGCTTCCCAGCTCTCTGGTTTAGATGCGTGTTCCCTGCTTTCTCTCCTCTTCCCACAGCCTTCCAATGAGCTCCACAAGATAGTGTTCAGAATGCTTTATAAACCCATTATTCAACATCCAACTCCTTCCCATTCCAACCTGAGACCCTTCCTATAGCATGAGATGGGATATCCAACTCCTTCCAAATCCAATCCTGATACCCTTCCGATAGCATGAGATGTGATATCCCAATGCTTCTACCAAACCTGAGACCCATGCTATGGCATGAGATGTGATATCAAACTCCTTCCCCTTCCAAACCTTAGACCCTTCCTTTATCATGAGATGTGATATCCAACTCCTTCCCATTCCATCCCTGAGACCCTTCCGATATCATGAGATGTGATATCTCAATGCTTCTAATATCAAACTTGAGACCCTCCCTATAGCATGAGATGTGATATCCAAGTCCTTCCCATTCCAATCCTGAGACCCTTCCTATAGCATGAGATGTGATATCTCAATGCTTCTAATACCAAACCTGAGACCCTTCCTATAACATGAGATGGGAATATCCAACTCCTTCCCATTCCAATCCTGAGACCCTTCCGATAGCAGAGATGTGATATCTCAATGCTTATACCAAACCTGAGATCCTTCCTATAACATGAGATGTGATATCCAACTCCTTCCCATTCCAATCCTGAGACACTTCCTATAGCATGAGATGTGATATCTCACTGCTTATACCAAACCTGAGACCCTTCCTATAGCATGAGATGTGATATCCAACTCCTTCCCATTCCAATCCTGAGACCCTTCCTATAGCATGAGATGTGATATCTCAATGCTTCTAATATCAAACTTGAGACCCTCCCTATAGCATGAGATGTGATATCCAAGTCCTTCCGATTCCAATCCTGAGACACTTCCTATAGCATGAGATGTGATATCTCAATGCTTCTAATACCAAACCTGAGACTCTTCCTATAACATGAGATGGGATATCCAACTCCTTCCCATTCCAATCCTGAGACCCTTCCGATAGCATGAGATGTGATGTCTCAATGCTTCTAATACCAAACCTGAGATCCTTCCTATAACATGAGATGTGATATCCAACTCCTTCCCATTCCAATCCTGAGACCCTTCCTATAGCATGAGATGTGGTGTCTCAGGATTGGAATGGGAAGGAGTTGGATATCCCATCTCATGTTATAGGATGGGTCTCAGGTTTGTTATTAGAATCATTGAGATATCATATTGCATGCTGTAGGAAGGGTCTAAGGATTGGAATGGGAAGGACTTGGATATCACATCTCATGCTATAGGTAGGCTCTCAGGTTTAGAAAAAGGGAAGGAGTTGGATATCACATTTCATGTTAGAGGAAGGATCTCAGGTTTGGTATTAGAGGCATTGAGATATCACATCTCATGCTATAGGAAGGGTCTCAGGATTGGAATGGGAAGGAGTTGGATATCACATCTCATGCTATAGGAAGGGTCTCAGGTTTGGTATAAGCATCGAGATATCACATCTCATGCTATAGGAAGGGTCTCGGGATTGGAATGGGAAGGAGTTGGATATCACATCTCATGTTATAGGAAGGATCTCAGGTTTGGTATTAGAAGCATTGAGACATCACATCTCATCCTATAGGAAGGGTCTCAGGATTGGAATGGGAAGGAGTTGGATATCACATCTCATGCTATAGGAAGGGTCTCAGGTTTGGTATAAGCATTGAGATATCACATCTCATGCTATAGGAAGTGTCTCAGGATTGGAATGGGAAGGACTTGGGTATCACATCTCATGCTATAGGGAGGGTCTCAAGTTTGATATTAGAAGCATTGAGATATCACATCTCATGCTATAGAAGGGGTCTCAGGATTGGAATGGGAAGGAGTTGGATATCACATCTCAAGCTTTAGGAAGGGTCTCAGGTTTGGTATAAGCATTGAGATAGCACATCTCATGCTATAGGAAGGGTCTCAGGATTGGAATGGGAAGGAGTTGGATATTACATCTCATGTTATAGGAAAGATCTCAGGTTTGGTATTAGAAGCATTGAGACATCACATCTCATGTTATAGGAAGGGTCTCAGGATTGGAATGGGAAGGAGTTGGATATCACATCTCATGCTATAGGAAGGGTCTCAGGTTTGGTATAAGCATTGAGATATCACATCTCATGCTATAGGAAGTGTCTCAGGATTGGAATGGGAAGGACTTGGGTATCACATCTCATGCTATAGGGAGGGTCTCAAGTTTGATATTAGAAGCATTGAGATATCACATCTCATGCTATAGGAAGGGTCTCAGGATTGGAATGGGAAGGAGTTGGATATCACATCTCAAGCTTTAGGAAGGGTCTCAGGTTTGGTATAAGCATTGAGATAGCACATCTCATGCTATAGGAAGGGTCTCAGGATTGGAATGGGAAGGAGTTGGATATTACATCTCATGTTATAGGAAAGATCTCAGGTTTGGTATTAGAAGCATTATGATATCACATCTCATGCTATAGGAAGTGTCTCAGGATTGGAATGGGAAGGACTTGGGTATCACATCTCATGCTATAGGGAGGGTCTCAAGTTTGATATTAGAAGCATTGAGGTATCACATCTCATGCTATAGGAAGTGTCTCAGGATTGGAATGGGAAGGACTTGGGTATCACATCTCATGCTATAGGGAGGGTCTCAAGTTTGATATTAGAAGCATTGAGATATCACATCTCAAGCTTTAGGAAGGGTCTCAGGTTTGGTATAAGCATTGAGATAGCACATCTCATGCTATAGGAAGGGTCTCAGGATTGGAATGGGAAGGAGTTGGATATTACATCTCATGTTATAGGAAAGTTCTCAGGTTTGGTATTAGAAGCATTGAGACATCACATCTCATGTTATAGGAAGGGTCTCAGGATTGGAATGGGAAGAAGTTGGATATCACATCTCATGCTATAGGAAGGGTCTCAGGTTTGGAAGGGGAAGGAGTTGGATATCCAATCTCATGTTATAGGACTGGTCTCAGGTTTGGTATTAGAAGCATTGAGATATCACATCGCATGCTGTAGGAAGGTTCTCAGGTTTGGTATTAGAAGCATTGAGACATCACATCTCATGCTATAGGAAGGGTCTCAGGATTGGAATGGGAAGGAGTTGGATATCACATCTCATGTTATAGGAAGGATCTCAGGTTTGGTATTAGAAGCATTGAGACATCACATCTCATGCTATAGGAAGGGTCTCAGGATTGGAATGGGAAGGAGTTGGATATCACATCTCATGCTATAGGAAGGGTCTCAGATTTGGTATAAGCATTGAGATATCACATCTCATGCTATAGGAAGGGTCTCAGGATTGGATTGGGAAGGAGTTGTATATGACATCTCAGGCCATAGGAAGGGTCTCAGGATTGGTATAAGCATTGAGATATCACATCTCTGCTATCGGAAGGGTCTCAGGATTGGAATGGGAAGGAGTTGGATATCCCATCTCATGATAAAGGAAGGGTCTAAGGTTTGGAAGGGGAAAGATTTGGATATCACATCTCATGTTATAGGCGGGTCTCAATTTTGATATTAGAAGCATTGAGATAACAAATCTCATGATATCGTAAGGGTCTCAGGATTGGAATGGGAAGGAGTTGGATATCACATCTCATGATAAAGGAAGGGTCTAAGGTTTGGAAGGGGAAAGATTTGGATATCACATCTCATGTTATAGGACGGGTCTCAGGTTTGGTATTAGAAGCATTGAGATATCAAGTCTCATGGTATAGGAAGGGTCTCAGAATTGGAATGGGAAGGATTTCGGATATCACATCTCAAGCTATAGGAAGAGTCTCAGGATTGGAATGGGAAGGAGTTTGATATCACATCTCATGCCATAGTATGGTTCTCAGGTTTGGTAGAAGCATTGGGATATCACATCTCATGCCATTGGAAGGGTATCAGTATTGGATTTGGAAGGAGTTGGATATCCCATCTCATGCTATAGGAAGGGTCTCAGGTTGGAATGGGAAGGAGTTGGATATCACATTTCATGTTATAGGAAGGGTCTCAGGATTGGAATGGGAAGGAGTTGGATATCACATCTCAAGCTTTAGGAAGGGTCTCAGGTTTGGTATAAGCATTGAGATAGCACATCTCATGCTATAGGAAGGGTCTCAGGATTGGAATGGGAAGGAGTTGGATATCACATCTCATGTTATGGGAAAGATCTCAGGTTTGGTATTAGAAGCATTGAGACATCACATCTCATGTTATAGGAAGGGTCTCAGGATTGGAATGAGAAGAAGTTGGATATCACATCTCATGCTATAGGAAGGGTCTCAGGTTTGGAAGGGGAAGGAGTTGGATATCCAATCTCATGTTATAGGACTGGTCTCAGGTTTGGTATTAGAAGCATTGAGATATCACATCGCATGCTGTAGGAAGGTTCTCAGGTTTGGAATGGGGAGGAATTGGATATCACATCTCATGTCATAGGAAGGATCTCAGGTTTGGTATTAGAAGCATTGAGATATCACATCTCATGCTATAGGAATGGTCTCAGGATTGGAATGGGAAGGAGTTGGATATTACATTCTTGCTATAGGAAGGGTCTCATGTTTGGAATGGGAAGGAGTTGGATATCACATATGCTATAGGAAGGGTCTCAGGTTTGAAACGGGAAGGAGTTGGATATCACAACTCATGTTATAGGAAGGGTCTCAGGTTTGAAACCGGAAGGAGTTGGATATCACATCTCATGTTATAGGACGGGTCTCAGGTTTGTTATTAGAATCATTGAGATATCATATTGCATGCTGTAGGAAGGGTCTAAGGATTGGAATGGGAAGGACTTGGATATCACATCTCATGCTATAGGTAGGCTCTCAGGTTTGGAAAGGGAAGGAGTTCGATATCACATTTCATGTTAGAGGAAGGATCTCAGGTTTGGTATTAGATGCATTGAGATATCACATATCATGCTAAAGGAAGGGTCTCTGGATTGGAATGGGAAGGAGTTGGATATCACATCTCAAGCTTTAGGAAGGGTCTCAGGTTTGGTATAAGCATTGAGATAGCACATCTCATGCTATAGGAAGGGTCTCAGGATTGGAATGGGAAGGAGTTGGATATTACATCTCATGTTATAGGAAAGATCTCAGGTTTGGTATTAGAAGCATTGAGACATCACATCTCATGTTATAGGAAGGGTCTCAGGATTGGAATGGGAAGAAGTTGGATATCACATCTCATGCTATAGGAAGGGTCTCAGGTTTGGAAGGGGAAGGAGTTGGATATCCAATCTCATGTTATAGGACTGGTCTCAGGTTTGGTATTAGAAGCATTGAGATATCACATCGCATGCTGTAGGAAGGTTCTCAGGTTTGGTATTAGAAGCATTGAGACATCACATCTCATGCTATAGGAAGGGTCTCAGGATTGGAATGGGAAGGAGTTGGATATCACATCTCATGTTATAGGAAGGATCTCAGGTTTGGTATTAGAAGCATTGAGACATCACATCTCATGCTATAGGAAGGGCCTCAGGATTGGAATGGGAAGGAGTTGGATATCACATCTCATGCTATAGGAAGGGTCTCAGATTTGGTATAAGCATCGAGATATCACATCTCATGTTATAGGAAGGGTCTCGGGATTGGAATGGGAAGGAGTTGGATATCACATCTCATGCCATAGGAAGGGTCTTAGGTTTGGTATAAGCATTGAGATATCACATCTCTGCTATTGGAAGGGTCTCAGGATTGGAATGGGAAGGAGTTGGATATCCCATCTCATGTTATAGGAAGAGTCTCAGGTTTGGTATTAGAAGCATTGAGATATCACATCTCATGCTATAGGAAGTGTCTCAGGATTGGAATGGGAAGGACTTGGGTATCACATCTCATGCTATAGGGAGGGTCTCAAGTTTGATATTAGAAGCATTGAGATATCACATCTCATGCTATAGGGAGGGTCTCAGGATTGGAATGGGAAGGAGTTGGATATCACATCTCATTCTATAGGAAGGGTCTCAGGTTTGGTATAAGCAGTGAGATATCACATCCCATGCTATAGGAAGTGTCTCAGGATTGGAATGGGAAGGAGTTGGATATCACATCTCATGTTATAGGAAGGATCTCAGGTTTGGTATAAGCATTGAGATATCACATCTCTGCTATCGGAAGGGTCTCAGGATTGGAATGGGAAGGAGTTGGATATTCCCATCTCATGTTATAGGAAGGGTCTCGGGTTTGGTATTAGAAGCATTGAGATATCCCATCTCATGATATAGGAAGGGTCCCAGGTTGGAATGGGAAGGAGTAGGATATCACATTTCATGTTTCTAGGAAGGGTCTCAGGATTGGAATGGAAGGACTTGGATATCATATCTCATGCTATAGGAAGGCTCTCAGGTTTGGAAGGGGAAGGAGTTGGATATCACATTTCATGTTAGAGGAAGGATCTCAGGTTTGGTATTAGTGGCCTTGAGATATCACATCTCATGCTATAGGAAGGGTCTCAGGATTGGAATGGGAAGGAGTTGGATATCACATCTCAAGCTATAGGAACGGTCTCAGGTTTGGTATAAGCATTGTGATATCACATCTCATGCTATAGGAAGGGTCTCAGGATTGGAATGGGAAGGAGTTGGATATCACATCTCATGTTATATGAAAGATCTCAGCTTTGGTATTAGAAGCATTGAGACATCACATCTCATGTTATAGGAAGGGTCTCAGGATTGGAATGGGAAGAAGTTGGATATCACATCTCATGCTATAGGAAGGCTCTCAGGTTTGGTATAAGCATTGAGATATCACATCTCATGCTATAGGAAGGGTCTCAGGATTGGAATGGGAAGGAGTTGTATATGACATCTCATGCCATAGGAAGGGTCTCAGGTTTGGTATAAGCATTGAGATATCACATCACATGCTATAGGAAGGGTCTCAGGATTGGAATGGGAAGGACTTGGATATCACATCTCATGCTATAGGCAGGGTCTCAGGTTTGGAAAGGGAAGGAGATGGATATCACATTTCATGTTAGAGGTAGGATCTCAGGTTTGGAATTAGAGGCATTGAGATATCACATCTCATGCTATCAGAAGGGTCTCAGGATTGGAATGGGAAGGAGTTGGATATCACATCTCATGCTAAAGGGAGGGTCTCAGGTTTGGAAGGGGGAGGATTTGGAAATCACATCTCATGTTATAGGAAGGATCTCAGGTTTGGTATTAGAAGCATTGAGATATCACATCTCATGCTATCGGAAGTATCTCAGGTTTGGTATTAGAGGCATTGAGATATCACATCTCATGCTATCATAAGGGTCTCAGGATTGGAATGGGAAGGAGTTGGATATCACATCTCATGTTATAGGAAGGATCTCAGGTTTGGTATTAGAAGCATTGAGACATCACATCTCATGCTATAGGAAGGGTCTCAGGATTGGAATGGGAAGGAGTTGGATATCACATCTCATGCTATAGGAAGGGTCTCAGATTTGGTATAAGCATTGAGATATCACATCTCATGCTATAGGAAGGGTCTCAGGATTGGAATGGGAAGGAGTTGTATATGACATCTCAGGCCATAGGAAGGGTCTCAGGTTTGGTATAAGCATTGAGATATCACATCTCTGCTATCGGAAGGGTCTCAGGATTGGAATGGGAATGAGTTGGATATCCCATCTCATGTTATAGGAAGGGTCTCAGGATTGGAATTGGAAGGACTTGGCTATCATATCTCATGCTATAGGAAGGCTCTCAGGTTTGGAAGGGGAAGGAGTTGGATATCACATTTCATGTTAGAGGAACGATCTCAGGTTTGGTATTAGAGGCCTTGAGATATCACATCTCATGCTATAGGAAGGGTCTCAGGATTGGAATGGGAAGGAGTTGGATATCACATCTCAAGCTATAGGAACGGTCTCAGGTTTGGTATAAGCATTGTGATATCACATCTCATGCTATAGGAAGGGTCTCAGGATTGGAATGGGAAGGAGTTGGATATCACATCTCATGTTATAGGGAAGATCTCAGGTTTGGTATTAGAAGCATTGCGACATAACATCTCATGTTATAGGAAGGGTCTCAGGATTGGAATGGGAAGAAGTTGGATATCACATCTCATGCTATAGGAAGGGTCTCAGGTTTGGTATAAGCATTGAGATATCACATCTCATGCTATAGGAAGGGTCTCAGGTTTGGAATGGGAAGGAGTTGTATATGACATCTCATGCCATAGGAAGGGTCTCAGGTTTGGTATAAGCATTGAAATATCACATCACATGCTATAGGAAGGGTCTCAGGATTGGAATGGAAAGGACTTGGATATCACATCTCATGCTATAGGCAGGGTCTCAGGTTTGGAAAGGGAAGGAGATGGATATCACATTTCATGTTAGAGGTAGGATCTCAGGTTTGGTATTAGAGGCATTGAAACATCACATCTCATGCTATCAGAAGGGTCTCAGGATTGGAATGGGAAGGAGTTGGATATCACATCTCATGTTATAGGAAAGATCTCAGGTTTGGTATTAGAAGCATTGAGACATCACATCTCATGTTATAGGAAGGGTCTCAGGATTGGAATGGGAAGAAGTTGGATATCACATCTCATGCTATAGGAAGGTTTCTCAGGTTTGGAAGGGGAAGGAGTTGGATATCCAATCTCATGTTATAGGACTGGTCTCAGGTTTGGTATTAGAAGCATTGAGATATCACATCACATGCTGTAGGAAGGTTCTCAGGTTTGGAATGGGAAGGAGTTGGATATCACATATGCTATAGGAAGGGTCTCAGGTTTGAAACGGGAAGGAGTTGGATATCACATCTCATGTTATAGGAAGGGTCTCAGGTTTGTTATAAGCATTGAGATATCACATCTCTGCTATCGGAAGTGTCTCAGGATTGGAATGGGAAGGTGTTGGATATCCCATCTCATGTTATAGGACGGGTCTCAGGTTTGTTATTAGAATCATTGAGATATCATATTGCATGCTGTAGGAAGGGTCTAAGGATTGGAATGGGAAGGACTTGGATATCACATCTCATGTTAGAGGAAGGATCTCAGGTTTGGTATTAGAGGCATTGAGATATCACATATCATGCTATAGGAAGGGTCTCAGGATTGGAATGGGAAGGAGTTGGATATCACATCTCAAGCGTTAGGAAGGGTCTCAGGTTTGGTATAAGCATTGCGATAGCACATCTCATGCTATAGGAAGGGTCTCAGGATTGGAATGGGAAGGAGTTGGATATTACATCTCATGTTATAGGAAAGATCTCAGGTTTGGTATTAGAAGCATTGAGACATCACATCTCATGTTATAGGAAGGGTCTCAGGATTGGAATGGGAAGAAGTTGGATATCACATCTCATGCTATAGGAAGGGTCTCAGGTTTGGAAGGGGAAGGAGTTGGATATCCAATCTCATGTTATAGGACTGGTCTCAGGTTTGGTATTAGAAGCATTGAGATATCACATCGCATGCTGTAGGAAGGTTCTCAGGTTTGGTATTAGAAGCATTGAGACATCACATCTCATGCTATAGGAAGGGTCTCAGGATTGGAATGGGAAGGAGTTGGATATCACATCTCATGTTATAGGAAGGATCTCAGGTTTGGTATTAGAAGCATTGAGACATCACATCTCATGCTATAGGAAGGGTCTCAGGATTGGAATGGGAAGGAGTTGGATATCACATCTCATGCTATAGGAAGGGTCTCAGATTTGGTATAAGCATTGAGATATCACATTTCATGATATAGGAAGGGTCTCAGGATTGGATTGGGAAGGAGTTGTATATGACATCTCAGGCCATAGGAAGGGTCTCAGGATTGGTATAAGCATTGAGATATCACATCTCTGCTATCGGAAGGGTCTCAGGATTGGAATGGAAAGGACTTGGATATCACATCTCATGCTATAGGCAGGGTCTCAGGTTTGGAAAGGGAAGGAGATGGATATCACATTTCATGTTAGAGGTAGGATCTCAGGTTTGGTATTAGAGGCATTGAAATATCACATCTCATGCTATCAGAAGGGTCTCAGGATTGGAATGGGAAGGAGTTGGATATCACATCTCATGTTATAGGAAAGATCTCAGGTTTGGTATTAGAAGCATTGAGACATCACATCTCATGTTATAGGAAGGGTCTCAGGATTGGAATGGGAAGAAGTTGGATATCACATCTCATGCTATAGGAAGGTTTCTCAGGTTTGGAAGGGGAAGGAGTTGGATATCCAATCTCATGTTATAGGACTGGTCTCAGGTTTGGTATTAGAAGCATTGAGATATCACATCGCATGCTGTAGGAAGGTTCTCAGGTTTGGAATGGGAAGGAGTTGGATATCACATATGCTATAGGAAGGGTCTCAGGTTTGAAACGGGAAGGAGTTGGATATCACATCTCATGTTATAGGAAGGGTCTCAGGTTTGTTATAAGCATTGAGATATCACATCTCTGCTATCGGAAGTGTCTCAGGATTGGAATGGGAAGGTGTTGGATATCCCATCTCATGTTATAGGACGGGTCTCAGGTTTGTTATTAGAATCATTGAGATATCATATTGCATGCTGTAGGAAGGGTCTAAGGATTGGAATGGGAAGGACTTGGATATCACATCTCATGTTAGAGGAAGGATCTCAGGTTTGGTATTAGAGGCATTGAGATATCACATATCATGCTATAGGAAGGGTCTCAGGATTGGAATGGGAAGGAGTTGGATATCACATCTCAAGCGTTAGGAAGGGTCTCAGGTTTGGTATAAGCATTGCGATAGCACATCTCATGCTATAGGAAGGGTCTCAGGATTGGAATGGGAAGGAGTTGGATATTACATCTCATGTTATAGGAAAGATCTCAGGTTTGGTATTAGAAGCATTGAGACATCACATCTCATGTTATAGGAAGGGTCTCAGGATTGGAATGGGAAGAAGTTGGATATCACATCTCATGCTATAGGAAGGGTCTCAGGTTTGGAAGGGGAAGGAGTTGGATATCCAATCTCATGTTATAGGACTGGTCTCAGGTTTGGTATTAGAAGCATTGAGATATCACATCGCATGCTGTAGGAAGGTTCTCAGGTTTGGTATTAGAAGCATTGAGACATCACATCTCATGCTATAGGAAGGGTCTCAGGATTGGAATGGGAAGGAGTTGGATATCACATCTCATGTTATAGGAAGGATCTCAGGTTTGGTATTAGAAGCATTGAGACATCACATCTCATGCTATAGGAAGGGTCTCAGGATTGGAATGGGAAGGAGTTGGATATCACATCTCATGCTATAGGAAGGGTCTCAGATTTGGTATAAGCATTGAGATATCACATTTCATGATATAGGAAGGGTCTCAGGATTGGATTGGGAAGGAGTTGTATATGACATCTCAGGCCATAGGAAGGGTCTCAGGATTGGTATAAGCATTGAGATATCACATCTCTGCTATCGGAAGGGTCTCAGGATTGGAATGGGAAGGAGTTGGATATCCCATCTCATGATAAAGGAAGGGTCTAAGGTTTGGAAGGGGAAAGATTTGGATATCACATCTCATGTTATAGGACGGGTCTCAATTTTGATATTAGAAGCATTGAGATAACAAATCTCATGATATCGGAAGGGTCTCAGGATTGGAATGGGAAGGAGTTGGATATCACATCTCATAATAAAGGAAGGGTCTAAGGTTTGGAAGGGGAAAGATTTGGATATCACATCTCATGTTATAGGACGGGTCTCAGGTTTGGTATTAGAAGCATTGAGATATCAAGTCTCATGGTATAGGAAGGGTCTCAGAATTGGAATGGGAAGGATTTGGATATCACATCTCAAGCTATAGGAAGAGTCTCAGGATTGGAATGGGAAGGAGTTTGATATCACATCTCATGCCATAGTATGGTTCTCAGATTTGGTAGAAGCATTGGGATATCACATCTCATGCTATTGGAAGGGTATCAGTATTGGATTTGGAAGGAGTTGGATATCCCATCTCATGCTATAGGAAGGGTCTCAGGTTGGAATGGGAAGGAGTTGGATATCACATTTCATGTTATAGGAAGGGTCTCAGGATTGGAATGGGAAGGAGTTGGATATCACATCTCAAGCTTTAGGAAGGGTCTCAGGTTTGGTATAAGCATTGAGATAGCACATCTCATGCTATAGGAAGGGTCTCAGGATTGGAATGGGAAGCAGTTGGATATCACATCTCATGTTATAGGAAAGATCTCAGGTTTGGTATTAGAAGCATTGAGACATCACATCTCATGTTATAGGAAGGGTTTCAGGATTGGAATGGGAAGAAGTTGGATATCACATCTCATGCTATAGGAAGGGTCTCAGGTTTGGAAGGGGAAGGAGTTGGATATCCAATCTCATGTTATATGACTGGTCTCAGGTTTGGTATTAGAAGCATTGAGATATCACATCGCATGCTGTAGGAAGGTTCTCAGGTTTGGAATGGGGAGGAATTGGATATCACATCTCATGTCATAGGAAGGATCTCAGGTTTGGTATTAGAAGCATTGAGATATCACATCTCATGCTATAGGAATGGTCTCAGGATTGGAATGGGAAGGAGTTGGATATTACATTCTTGCTATAGGAAGGGTCTCTTGTTTGGAATGGGAAGGAGTTGGATATCACATATGCTATAGGAAGGGTCTCAGGTTTGAAACGGGAAGGAGTTGGATATCACATCTTATGTTATAGGAAGGGTCTCAGGTTTGGTATAAGCATTGAGATATCACATCTCTGCTATCGGAAGTGTCTCAGGATTGGAATGGGAAGGTGTTGGATATCCCATCTCATGTTATAGGACGGGTCTCAGGTTTGTTATTAGAATCATTGAGATATCATATTGCATGCTGTAGGAAGGGTCTAAAGATTGGAATGGGAAGGACTTGGATATCACATCTCATGCTATAGGTAGGCTCTCAGGTTTGGAAAGGGAAGGAGTTCGATATCACATTTCATGTTAGAGGAAGGATCTTAGGTTTGGTATTAGAGGCATTGAGATATCACATCTCATGCTATAGGAAGGGTCTCAGGATTGGAATGGGAAGGAGTTGGATATCACATCTCATGCTATAGGAAGGGTCTCAGGTTTGGTATAAGCATTGAGATATCACATCTCATGCTATAGGAAGGGTCTCGGGATTGGAATGGGAAGGAGTTGGATATCACATCTCATGTTATAGGAAGGGTCTCAGGTTTGGTATAAGCATTGAGATATCACATCTCATGTTATAGGAAGGGTCTCAGGTTTGTTATAAGCATTGAGATATCACATCTCTGCTATCGGAAGTGTCTCAGGATTGGAATGGGAAGGTGTTGGATATCCCATCTCATGTTATAGGACGGGTCTCAGGTTTGTTATTAGAATCATTGAGATATCATATTGCATGCTGTAGGAAGGGTCTAAGGATTGGAATGGGAAGGACTTGGATATCACATCTCATGTTAGAGGAAGGATCTCAGGTTTGGTATTAGAGGCATTGAGATATCACATATCATGCTATAGGAAGGGTCTCAGGATTGGAATGGGAAGGAGTTGGATATCACATCTCAAGCTTTAGGAAGGGTCTCAGGTTTGGTAAAAGCATTGCGATAGCACATCTCATGCTATAGGAAGGGTCTCAGGATTGGAATGGGAAGGAGTTGGATATTACATCTCATGTTATAGGAAAGATCTCAGGTTTGGTATTAGAAGCATTGAGACATCACATCTCATGTTATAGGAAGGGTCTCAGGATTGGAATGGGAAGAAGTTGGATATCACATCTCATGCTATAGGAAGGGTCTCAGGTTTGGAAGGGGAAGGAGTTGGATATCCAATCTCATGTTATAGGACTGGTCTCAGGTTTGGTATTAGAAGCATTGAGATATCACATCGCATGCTGTAGGAAGGTTCTCAGGTTTGGTATTAGAAGCATTGAGACATCACATCTCATGCTATAGGAAGGGTCTCAGGATTGGAATGGGAAGGAGTTGGATATCACATCTCATGTTATAGGAAGGATCTCAGGTTTGGTATTAGAAGCATTGAGACATCACATCTCATGCTATAGGAAGGGTCTCAGGATTGGAATGGGAAGGAGTTGGATATCACATCTCATGCTATAGGAAGGGTCTCAGATTTGGTATAAGCATTGAGATATCACATTTCATGATATAGGAAGGGTCTCAGGATTGGATTGGGAAGGAGTTGTATATGACATCTCAGGCCATAGGAAGGGTCTCAGGATTGGTATAAGCATTGAGATATCACATCTCTGCTATCGGAAGGGTCTCAGGATTGGAATGGGAAGGAGTTGGATATCCCATCTCATGATAAAGGAAGGGTCTAAGGTTTGGAAGGGGAAAGATTTGGATATCACATCTCATGTTATAGGACGGGTCTCAATTTTGATATTAGAAGCATTGAGATAACAAATCTCATGATATCGGAAGGGTCTCAGGATTGGAATGGGAAGGAGTTGGATATCACATCTCATGATAAAGGAAGGGTCTAAGGTTTGGAAGGGGAAAGATTTGGATATCACATCTCATGTTATAGGACGGGTCTCAGGTTTGGTATTAGAAGCATTGAGATATCAAGTCTCATGGTATAGGAAGGGTCTCAGAATTGGAATGGGAAGGATTTGGATATCACATCTCAAGCTATAGGAAGAGTCTCAGGATTGGAATGGGAAGGAGTTTGATATCACATCTCATGCCATAGTATGGTTCTCAGATTTGGTAGAAGCATTGGGATATCACATCTCATGCTATTGGAAGGGTATCAGTATTGGATTTGGAAGGAGTTGGATATCCCATCTCATGCTATAGGAAGGGTCTCAGGTTGGAATGGGAAGGAGTTGGATATCACATTTCATGTTATAGGAAGGGTCTCAGGATTGGAATGGGAAGGAGTTGGATATCACATCTCAAGCTTTAGGAAGGGTCTCAGGTTTGGTATAAGCATTGAGATAGCACATCTCATGCTATAGGAAGGGTCTCAGGATTGGAATGGGAAGCAGTTGGATATCACATCTCATGTTATAGGAAAGATCTCAGGTTTGGTATTAGAAGCATTGAGACATCACATCTCATGTTATAGGAAGGGTTTCAGGATTGGAATGGGAAGAAGTTGGATATCACATCTCATGCTATAGGAAGGGTCTCAGGTTTGGAAGGGGAAGGAGTTGGATATCCAATCTCATGTTATAGGACTGGTCTCAGGTTTGGTATTAGAAGCATTGAGATATCACATCGCATGCTGTAGGAAGGTTCTCAGGTTTGGAATGGGGAGGAATTGGATGTCACATCTCATGTCATAGGAAGGATCTCAGGTTTGGTATTAGAAGCATTGAGATATCACATCTCATGCTATAGGAATGGTCTCAGGATTGGAATGGGAAGGAGTTGGATATTACATTCTTGCTATAGGAAGGGTCTCTTGTTTGGAATGGGAAGGAGTTGGATATCACATATGCTATAGGAAGGGTCTCAGGTTTGAAACGGGAAGGAGTTGGATATCACATCTCATGTTATAGGAAGGGTCTCAGGTTTGGTATAAGCATTGAGATATCACATCTCTGCTATCGGAAGTGTCTCAGGATTGGAATGGGAAGGTGTTGGATATCCCATCTCATGTTATAGGACGGGTCTCAGGTTTGTTATTAGAATCATTGAGATATCATATTGCATGCTGTAGGAAGGGTCTAAAGATTGGAATGGGAAGGACTTGGATATCACATCTCATGCTATAGGTAGGCTCTCAGGTTTGGAAAGGGAAGGAGTTCGATATCACATTTCATGTTAGAGGAAGGATCTCAGGTTTGGTATTAGAGGCATTGAGATATCACATCTCATGCTATAGGAAGGGTCTCAGGATTGGAATGGGAAGGAGTTGGATATCACATCTCATGCTATAGGAAGGGTCTCAGGTTTGGTATAAGCATTGAGATATCACATCTCATGCTATAGGAAGGGTCTCAGGATTGGAATGGGAAGGAGTTGGATATCACATCTCATGTTATAGGAAGGATCTCAGGTTTGGTATTAGAAGCATTGAGACATCACATCTCATGCTATCGGAAGGGTCTCAGGATTGGAATGGGAAGGAGTTGGATATCCCATCTCATGTTATAGGAAGAGTCTCAGGTTTGGTATTAGAAGCATTGAGATATCACATCTCATGCTATAGGAAGTGTCTCAGGATTGGAATCGGAAGGACTTGGATATCACATCTCATGCTATAGGGAGGGTCTCAAGTTTGATATTAGAAGCATTGAGATATCACATCTCATGCTATAGGAAGGGTCTCAGGATTGGAATGGGAAGGAGTTGGATATCACATCTCTTGCTATAGGAAGGGTCTCAGGTTTGGTATAAGCAGTGAGATATCACATCTCATGCTATAGGAAGTGTCTCAGGATTGGAATGGGAAGGAGTTGGATATCACATCTCATGTTATAGGAAGGATCTCACGTTTGGTATAAGCATTGAGATATCACATCTCTGCTATCGGAAGGGTCTCAGGATTGGAATGGGAAGGAGTTGGATATTCCCATCTCATGTTATAGGAAGGGTCTCAGGTTTGGTATTAGAAGCATTGAGATATCACATCTCATGCTATAGGAAGGGTCTCAGGATTGGAATGGGAAGGACTTGGATATCACATCTCATGCTATAGGGAGGGTCTCAAGTTTGATATTAGAAGCATTGAGATATCACATCTCATGATATCGGGAGGGTCTCAGGGATGGAATGGGAAGGAGTTGGATATCACATCTCATGATAAAGGAAGGGTCTAAGGTTTGGAAGGGGAAGGAGTTTGATATCACATCTCATGCCATAGTATGGGTCTCAGGTTTGGTAGAAGCATTGGGATATCACATCTCATGCTATCGGAAGGGTATCAGGATTGGATTTGGAAGGAGTTGGATATCCCATCTCATGCTATAGGAAGGGTCTCAGGTTGGAATGGGAAGGAGTTGGATATCACATCTCATGTTATAGGAAGGGTCTCAGGATTGGAATGGGAAGGACTTGGATATCACATCTCATGCTATAGGAAGGCTCTCAGGTTTGGAAGGGGAAAGAGTTGGATATCACATTTCATGTTAGAGGTAGGATCTCAGGTTTGGTATTAGAGGCATTGAGATATGACATCTCATGCTATCAGAAGAGTCTCAGGATTGGAATGGGAAGGAGTTGGATATCACATCTCATGCTAAAGGGAGGGTCTCAGGTTTGGAAGGGGAAGGATTTGGATATCACATCTCATGTTATAGGAAGGATCTCAGGTTTGGTATTAGAAGCATTGAGATATCACATCTCATGCTATCGGAAGGATCTCAGGTTTGGTATAGAAGCATTGAGATATCACATCTCATGCTATCAGAAGGGTCTCAGGATTGGAATGGGAAGGAGTTGGATATCACATCTCATGCTAAAGGGAGGGTCTCCGGTTTGGAAGGGGAAGGATTTGGATATCACATCTCATGTTATCGGAAGGATCTCAGGTTTGGTATTAGAAGTATTGAGATATCACATCTCATGCTATAGGAAGGGTCTCAGGATTGGAAGGGGAAGGAGTTGGTTATCACATCTCATGCTAAAGGAAGGGTCTCAGGTTTGGTAGAAGCATTGAGATATCACATCTCATGCTATAGGAAGGGTCTCAGGATTGGAATGGGAAGGACTTAGATATCACATATCATGCTATAGGGAGGGTCTCAGTTTTGATATTAGAAGCATTGAGATATCACATCTCATGCTATCGGAAGTGTCTCAGGATTGGAATGGGAAGGAGCTGGAATAACATCTCATGCTAAAGGAAGGGTCTCAGGTTTGGAACGGGAAGGAGTTGGATATCACATCTCATGTTATAGGAAGGGTCTCAGGTTTGGTATAAGCATTGAGATATCACATCTCTGCTATCGGAAGTGTCTCAGGATTGGAATGGGAAGGACTTGGATATCACATCTCATGCTATAGATAGGCTCTCAGGTTTGGAAAGGGAAGGAGTTGGATATCACATTTCATGTTAGAGGAAGGATCTCAGGTTTGGTATCAGAGGCATTGAGATATCACATCTCAGGCTATAGGAAGGGTCTCAGGATTGGAATGGGAAGGAGTTGGATATCACATCTCATGCTATAGGAAGGGTCTCAGGTTTGGTATAAGCATTGAGATATCACATCTCGTGCTATAGGAAGGGTCTCAGGATTGGAATGGGAAGGAGTTGTATATGACATCTCATGCTATAGACAGGGTCTCAGGTTTGGAAAGGGAAAGAGATGGATATCACATTTCATGTTATAGGAAGAGTCTCAGGTTTGGTATTAGAAGCATTGAGATATCCCATCTCATGCTATAGGAAGGGTCTCAGGTTGGAATGGGAAGGAGTTGGATATCACATTTCATGTTATAGGAAGGGTCTCAGGATTGGAATTGGAAGGACTTGGCTATCATATCTCATGCTATAGGAAGGCTCTCAGGTTTGGAAGGGGAAGGAGTTGGATATCACATTTCATGTTAGAGGAACAATCTCAGGTTTGGTATTAGAGGTCTTGAGATATCACATCTCATGCTATAGGAAGGGTCTCAGGATTGGAATGGGAAGGAGTTGGATATCACATCTCAAGCTATAGGAACGGTCTCAGGTTATGTATAAGCATTGTGATATCACATCTCATGCTATAGGAAGGGTCTCAGGATTGGAATGGGAAGGAGTTGGATATCACATCTCATGTTATAGGAAAGATCTCAGGTTTGGTATTAGAAGCATTGAGATATCACATCTCATGTTATAGGAAGGGTCTCAGGATTGGAATGGGAAAAAGTTGGATATCACATCTCATGCTATAGGAAGGGTCTCAGCTTTGGTATAAGCATTGAGATATCACATCTCATGCTATAGGAAGGGTCTCAGGATTGGAATGGGAAGGAGTTGTATATGACATTTCATGCCATAGGAAGGGTCTCAGGTTTGGTATAAGCATTGAGATATCACATCTCTGCTATCGGAAGGGTCTCAGGATTGGAATGGGAAGGAGTTGGATATCACATCTCATGCTAAAGGGAGGGTCTCAGGTTTGGAAGGGGAAGGATTTGGAAATCACATCTCATGTTATAGGAAGGATCTCAGGTTTGGTATTAGAAGCTTTGAGATATCACATCTCATGCTATCGGAAGTATCTCAGGTTTGGTATTAGAGGCATTGAGATATCACATCTCATGCTATCATAAGGGTCTCAGGATTGGAATGGGAAGGAGTTGGATATCACATCTCATGTTATAGGAAGGATCTCAGGTTTGGTATTAGAAGCATTGAGACATCACATCTCATGCTATAGGAACGGTCTCAGGATTGGAATGGGAAGGAGTTGTATATGACATCTCAGGCCATAGGAAGGGTCTCAGGTTTGGTATAAGCATTGAGATATCACATCTCTGCTATCGGAAGAGTCTCAGGATTGGAATGGGAAGGAGTTGGATATCCCATCTCATGTTATAGGAAGGGTCTCAGGTTTGGTATTAGAAGCATTGAGACATCACATCTCATGTTATAGGAAGGGTCTCAGGATTGGAATGGGAAGAAGTTGGATATCACATCTCATGCTATAGGAAGGGTCTCGGGTTTGGTATAAGCATTGAGATATCACATTTCATGATATAGGAAGGGTCTCAGGATTGGATTGGGAAGGAGTTGTATATGACATCTCAGGCCATAGGAAGGGTCTCAGGATTGGTATAAGCATTGAGATATCACATCTCTGCTATCGGAAGGGTCTCAGGATTGGAATGGGAAGGAGTTGGATATCCCATCTCATGATAAAGGAAGGGTCTAAGGTTTGGAAGGGGAAAGATTTGGATATCACATCTCATGTTATAGGACGGGTCTCAATTTTGATATTAGAAGCATTGAGATAACAAATCTCATGATATCGGAAGGGTCTCAGGATTGGAATGGGAAGGAGTTGGATATCACATCTCATGATAAAGGAAGGGTCTAAGGTTTGGAAGGGGAAAGATTTGGATATCACATCTCATGTTATAGGACGGGTCTCAGGTTTGGTATTAGAAGCATTGAGATATCAAGTCTCATGGTATAGGAAGGGTCTCAGAATTGGAATGGGAAGGATTTGGATATCACATCTCAAGCTATAGGAAGAGTCTCAGGATTGGAATGGGAAGGAGTTTGATATCACATCTCATGCCATAGTATGCTTCTCAGATTTGGTAGAAGCATTGGGATATCACATCTCATGCTATTGGAAGGGTATCAGTATTGGATTTGGAAGGAGTTGGATATCCCATCTCATGCTATAGGAAGGGTCTCAGGTTGGAATGGGAAGGAGTTGGATATCACATTTCATGTTATAGGAAGGGTCTCAGGATTGGAATGGGAAGGAGTTGGATATCACATCTCAAGCTTTAGGAAGGGTCTCAGGTTTGGTATAAGCATTGAGATAGCACATCTCATGCTATAGGAAGGGTCTCAGGATTGGAATGGGAAGCAGTTGGATATCACATCTCATGTTATAGGAAAGATCTCAGGTTTGGTATTAGAAGCATTGAGACATCACATCTCATGTTATAGGAAGGGTTTCAGGATTGGAATGGGAAGAAGTTGGATATCACATCTCATGCTATAGGAAGGGTCTCAGGTTTGGAAGGGGAAGGAGTTGGATATCCAATCTCATGTTATAGGACTGGTCTCAGGTTTGGTATTAGAAGCATTGAGATATCACATCGCATGCTGTAGGAAGGTTCTCAGGTTTGTAATGGGGAGGAATTGGATATCACATCTCATGTCATAGGAAGGATCTCAGGTTTGGTATTAGAAGCATTGAGATATCACATCTCATGCTATAGGAATGGTCTCAGGATTGGAATGGGAAGGAGTTGGATATTACATATGCTATAGGAAGGGTCTCAGGTTTGAAACGGGAAGGAGTTGGATATCACATCTCATGTTATAGGAAGGGTCTCAGGTTTGGTATAAGCATTGAGATATCACATCTCTGCTATCGGAAGTGTCTCAGGATTGGAATGGGAAGGTGTTGGATATCCCATCTCATGTTATAGGACGGGTCTCAGGTTTGTTATTAGAATCATTGAGATATCATATTGCATGCTGTAGGAAGGGTCTAAAGATTGGAATGGGAAGGACTTGGATATCACATCTCATGATATAGGTAGGCTCTCAGGTTTGGAAAGGGAAGGAGTTCGATATCACATCTCATGTTAGAGGAAGGATCTCAGGTTTGGTATTAGAGGCATTGAGATATCACATCTCATGCTATAGGAAGGGTCTCAGGATTGGAATGGGAAGGAGTTGGATATCACATCTCATGCTATAGGAAGGGTCTCAGGTTTGGTATAAGCATTGAGATATCACATCTCATGCTATAGGAAGGGTCTCAGGATTGGAATGGGAAGGAGTTGGATATCACATCTCATGTTATAGGAAGGATCTCAGGTTTGGTATTAGAAGCATTGAGACATCACATCTCATGCTATCGGAAGGGTCTCAGGATTGGAATGGGAAGGAGTTGGATATCCCATCTCATGTTATAGGAAGAGTCTCAGGTTTGGTATTAGAAGCATTGAGATATCACATCTCATGCTATAGGAAGTGTCTCAGGATTGGAATCGGAAGGACTTGGATATCACATCTCATGCTATAGGGAGGGTCTCAAGTTTGATATTAGAAGCATTGAGATATCACATCTCATGCTATAGGAAGGGTCTCAGGATTGGAATGGGAAGGAGTTGGATATCACATCTCTTGCTATAGGAAGGGTCTCAGGTTTGGTATAAGCAGTGAGATATCACATCTCATGCTATAGGAAGTGTCTCAGGATTGGAATGGGAAGGAGTTGGATATCACATCTCATGTTATAGGAAGGATCTCACGTTTGGTATAAGCATTGAGATATCACATCTCTGCTATCGGAAGGGTCTCAGGATTGGAATGGGAAGGAGTTGGATATTCCCATCTCATGTTATAGGAAGGGTCTCAGGTTTGGTATTAGAAGCATTGAGATATCACATCTCATGCTATAGGAAGGGTCTCAGGATTGGAATGGGAAGGACTTGGATATCACATCTCATGCTATAGGGAGGGTCTCAAGTTTGATATTAGAAGCATTGAGATATCACATCTCATGATATCGGGAGGGTCTCAGGGATGGAATGGGAAGGAGTTGGATATCACATCTCATGATAAAGGAAGGGTCTAAGGTTTGGAAGGGGAAGGAGTTTGATATCACATCTCATGCCATAGTATGGGTCTCAGGTTTGGTAGAAGCATTGGGATATCACATCTCATGCTATCGGAAGGGTATCAGGATTGGATTTGGAAGGAGTTGGATATCCCATCTCATGCTATAGGAAGGGTCTCAGGTTGGAATGGGAAGGAGTTGGATATCACATCTCATGTTATAGGAAGGGTCTCAGGATTGGAATGGGAAGGACTTGGATATCACATCTCATGCTATAGGAAGGCTCTCAGGTTTGGAAGGGGAAAGAGTTGGATATCACATTTCATGTTAGAGGTAGGATCTCAGGTTTGGTATTAGAGGCATTGAGATATCACATCTCATGCTATCAGAAGAGTCTCAGGATTGGAATGGGAAGGAGTTGGATATCACATCTCATGCTAAAGGGAGGGTCTCAGGTTTGGAAGGGGAAGGATTTGGATATCACATCTCATGTTATAGGAAGGATCTCAGGTTTGGTATTAGAAGCATTGAGATATCACATCTCATGCTATCGGAAGGATCTCAGGTTTGGTATAGAAGCATTGAGATATCACATCTCATGCTATCAGAAGGGTCTCAGGATTGGAATGGGAAGGAGTTGGATATCACATCTCATGCTAAAGGGAGGGTCTCAGGTTTGGAAGGGGAAGGATTTGGATATCACATCTCATGTTATCGGAAGGATCTCAGGTTTGGTATTAGAAGTATTGAGATATCACATCTCATGCTATAGGAAGGGTCTCAGGATTGGAATGGGAAGGAGTTGGTTATCACATCTCATGCTAAAGGAAGGGTCTCAGGTTTGGTAGAAGCATTGAGATATCACATCTCATGCTATAGGAAGGGTCTCAGGATTGGAATGGGAAGGACTTAGATATCACATATCATGCTATAGGGAGGGTCTCAGTTTTGATATTAGAAGCATTGAGATATCACATCTCATGCTATCGGAAGTGTCTCAGGATTGGAATGGGAAGGAGCTGGATATCACATCTCATGCTAAAGGAAGGGTCTCAGGTTTGGAACGGGAAGGAGTTGGATATCACATCTCATGTTATAGGAAGGGTCTCAGGTTTGGTATAAGCATTGAGATATCACATCTCTGCTATCGGAAGTGTCTCAGGATTGGAATGGGAAGGACTTGGATATCACATCTCATGCTATAGATAGGCTCTCAGGTTTGGAAAGGGAAGGAGTTGGATATCACATTTCATGTTAGAGGAAGGATCTCAGGTTTGGTATTAGAGGCATTGAGATATCACATCTCAGGCTATAGGAAGGGTCTCAGGATTGGAATGGGAAGGAGTTGGATATCACATCTCATGCTATAGGAAGGGTCTCAGGTTTGGAAGGGGAAGGAGTTGGATATCCAATCTCATGTTATAGGACTGGTCTCAGGTTTGGTATTAGAAGCATTGAGATATCACATCGCATGCTGTAGGAAGGTTCTCAGGTTTGGAATGGGGAGGAATTGGATATCACATCTCATGTCATAGGAAGGATCTCAGGTTTGGTATTAGAAGCATTGAGATATCACATCTCATGCTATAGGAATGGTCTCAGGATTGGAATGGGAAGGAGTTGGATATTACATTCTTGCTATAGGAAGGGTCTCTTGTTTGGAATGGGAAGGAGTTGGATATCACATATGCTATAGGAAGGGTCTCAGGTTTGAAACGGGAAGGAGTTGGATATCACATCTCATGTTATAGGAAGGGTCTCAGGTTTGGTATAAGCATTGAGATATCACATCTCTGCTATCGGAAGTGTCTCAGGATTGGAATGGGAAGGTGTTGGATATCCCATCTCATGTTATAGGACGGGTCTCAGGTTTGTTATTAGAATCATTGAGATATCATATTGCATGCTGTAGGAAGGGTCTAAGGATTGGAATGGGAAGGACTTGGATATCACATCTCATGCTATAGGTAGGCTCTCAGGTTTGGAAAGGGAAGGAGTTCGATATCACATTTCATGTTAGAGGAAGGATCTCAGGTTTGGTATTAGAGGCATTGAGATATCACATCTCATGCTATAGGAAGGGTCTCAGGATTGGAATGGGAAGGAGTTGGATATCACATCTCATGCTATAGGAAGGGTCTCAGGTTTGGTATAAGCATTGAGATATCACATCTCATGCTATAGGAAGGGTCTCAGGATTGGAATGGGAAGGAGTTGGATATCACATCTCATGTTATAGGAAGGATCTCAGGTTTGTTATTAGAAGCATTGAGACATCACATCTCATGCTATCGGAAGGGTCTCAGGATTGGAATGGGAAGGAGTTGGATATCCCATCTCATGTTATAGGAAGAGTCTCAGGTTTGGTATTAGAAGCATTGAGATATCACATCTCATGCTATAGGAAGTGTCTCAGGATTGGAATCGGAAGGACTTGGATATCACATCTCATGCTATAGGGAGGGTCTCAAGTTTGATATTAGAAGCATTGAGATATCACATCTCATGCTATTGGAAGGGTCTCAGGATTGGAATGGGAAGGAGTTGGATATCACATCTCTTGCTATAGGAAGGGTCTCAGGTTTGGTATAAGCAGTGAGATATCACATCTCATGCTATAGGAAGTGTCTCAGGATTGGAATGGGAAGGAGTTGGATATCACATCTCATGTTATAGGAAGGATCTCACGTTTGGTATAAGCATTGAGATATCACATCTCTGCTATCGGAAGGGTCTCAGGATTGGAATGGGAAGGAGTTGGATATTCCCATCTCATGTTATAGGAAGGGTCTCAGGTTTGGTATTAGAAGCATTGAGATATCACATCTCATGCTATAGGAAGGGTCTCAGGATTGGAATGGGAAGGACTTGGATATCACATCTCATGCTATAGGGAGGGTCTCAAGTTTGATATTAGAAGCATTGAGATATCACATCTCATGATATCGGGAGGGTCTCAGGGATGGAATGGGAAGGAGTTGGATATCACATCTCATGATAAAGGAAGGGTCTAAGGTTTGGAAGGGGAAGGAGTTTGATATCACATCTCATGCCATAGTATGGGTCTCAGGTTTGGTAGAAGCATTGGGATATCACATCTCATGCTATCGGAAGGGTATCAGGATTGGATTTGGAAGGAGTTGGATATCCCATCTCATGCTATAGGAAGGGTCTCAGGTTGGAATGGGAAGGAGTTGGATATCACATCTCATGTTATAGGAAGGGTCTCAGGATTGGAATGGGAAGGACTTGGATATCACATCTCATGCTATAGGAAGGCTCTCAGGTTTGGAAGGGGAAAGAGTTGGATATCACATTTCATGTTAGAGGTAGGATCTCAGGTTTGGTATTAGAGGCATTGAGATATCACATCTCATGCTATCAGAAGAGTCTCAGGATTGGAATGGGAAGGAGTTGGATATCACATCTCATGCTAAAGGGAGGGTCTCAGGTTTGGAAGGGGAAGGATTTGGATATCACATCTCATGTTATAGGAAGGATCTCAGGTTTGGTATTAGAAGCATTGAGATATCACATCTCATGCTATCGGAAGGATCTCAGGTTTGGTATAGAAGCATTGAGATATCACATCTCATGCTATCAGAAGGGTCTCAGGATTGGAATGGGAAGGAGTTGGATATCACATCTCATGCTAAAGGGAGGGTCTCAGGTTTGGAAGGGGAAGGATTTGGATATCACATCTCATGTTATCGGAAGGATCTCAGGTTTGGTATTAGAAGTATTGAGATATCACATCTCATGCTATAGGAAGGGTCTCAGGATTGGAATGGGAAGGAGTTGGTTATCACATCTCATGCTAAAGGAAGGGTCTCAGGTTTGGTAGAAGCATTGAGATATCACATCTCATGCTATAGGAAGGGTCTCAGGATTGGAATGGGAAGGACTTAGATATCACATATCATGCTATAGGGAGGGTCTCAGTTTTGATATTAGAAGCATTGAGATATCACATCTCATGCTATCGGAAGTGTCTCAGGATTGGAATGGGAAGGAGCTGGATATCACATCTCATGCTAAAGGAAGGGTCTCAGGTTTGGAACGGGAAGGAGTTGGATATCACATCTCATGTTATAGGAAGGGTCTCAGGTTTGGTATAAGCATTGAGATATCACATCTCTGCTATCGGAAGTGTCTCAGGATTGGAATGGGAAGGACTTGGATATCACATCTCATGCTATAGATAGGCTCTCAGGTTTGGAAAGGGAAGGAGTTGGATATCACATTTCATGTTAGAGGAGGGATCTCAGGTTTGGTATCAGAGGCATTGAGATATCACATCTCAGGCTATAGGAAGGGTCTCAGGATTGGAATGGGAAGGAGTTGGATATCACATCTCATGCTATAGGAAGGGTCTCAGGTTTGGTATAAGCATTGAGATATCACATCTCGTCCTATAGGAAGGGTCTCAGGATTGGAATGGGAAGGAGTTGTATATGACATCTCATGCTATAGACAGGGTCTCAGGTTTGGAAAGGGAAGGAGATGGATATCACATTTCATGTTATAGGAAGAGTCTCAGGTTTGGTATTAGAAGCATTGAGATATCCCATCTCATGCTATAGGAAGGGTCTCAGGTTGGAATGGGAAGGAGTTGGATATCACATTTCATGTTATAGGAAGGGTCTCAGGATTGGAATTGGAAGGACTTGGCTATCATATCTCATGCTATAGGAAGGCTCTCAGGTTTGGAAGGGGAAGGAGTTGGATATCACATTTCATGTTAGAGGAACGATCTCAGGTTTGGTATTAGAGGTCTTGAGATATCACATCTCATGCTATAGGAAGGGTCTCAGGATTGGAATGGGAAGGAGTTGGATATCACATCTCAAGCTATAGGAACGGTCTCAGGTTATGTATAAGCATTGTGATATCACATCTCATGCTATAGGAAGGGTCTCAGGATTGGAATGGGAAGGAGTTGGATATCACATCTCATGTTATAGGAAGGATCTCACGTTTGGTATAAGCATTGAGATATCACATCTCTGCTATCGGAAGGGTCTCAGGATTGGAATGGGAAGGAGTTGGATATCCCATCTCATGTTATAGGAAGGGTCTCAGGTTTGGTATTAGAAGCATTGAGATATCACATCTCATGCTATAGGAAGAGTCTCAGGATTGGAATGGGGAGGACTTGGATGTCACATCTCATGCTATAGGGAGGGTCTCAAGTTTGATATTAGAAGCATTGAGATAACAAATATCATGATATCGGAAGGGTCTCAGGATTGGAATGGGAAAGAGTTGGATATCACATCTCATGCTATAGGAAGGGTCTCAGGTTTGGTATTAGAAGCATTGAGACATCACATCTCATGTTATAGGAAGGGTCTCAGGATTGGAATGGGAAGAAGTTGGATATCACATCTCATGCTATAGGAAGGGTCTCAGGTTTGGTATAAGCATTGAGATATCACATCTCATGTTATAGGAAGGGTCTCAGGATTGGAATGGGAAGGAGTTGTATATGACATCTCATGCCATAGGAAGGGTCTCAGGTTTGGTATAAGCATTGAGATATCACATCTCTGCTATCGGAAGGGTCTCAGGATTGGAATGGGAAGGAGTTGGATATCACATCTCATGCTAAAGGGAGGGTCTCAGGTTTGGAAGGGGAAGGATTTGGAAATCACATCTCATGTTATAGGAAGGATCTCAGGTTTGGTATTAGAAGCTTTGAGATATCACATCTCATGCTATCGGAAGTATCTCAGGTTTGGTATTAGAGGCATTGAGATATCACATCTCATGCTATCATAAGGGTCTCAGGATTGGAATGGGAAGGAGTTGGATATCACATCTCATGTTATGGGAAGGATCTCAGGTTTGGTATTAGAAGCATTGAGACATCACATCTCATGCTATAGGAACGGTCTCAGGATTGGAATGGGAAAGAGTTGTATATGACATCTCAGGCCATAGGAAGGGTCTCAGGTTTGGTATAAGCATTGAGATATCACATCTCTGCTATCGGAAGAGTCTCAGGATTGGAATGGGAAGGAGTTGGATATCCCATCTCATGTTATAGGAAGGGTCTCAGGTTTGGTATTAGAAGCATTGAGACATCACATCTCATGTTATAGGAAGGGTCTCAGGATTGGAATGGGAAGAAGTTGGATATCACATCTCATGCTATAGGAAGGGTCTCAGGTTTGGTATAAGCATTGAGATATCACATCTCATGTTATAGGAAGGGTCTCAGGATTGGAATGGGAAGGAGTTGTATATGACATCTCATGCCATAGGAAGGGTCTCAGGTTTGGTATAAGCATTTAGATATCACATCACATGCTATAGGAAGGGTCTCAGGATTGGAATGGGAAGGACTTTTGATATCACATCTCATGCTATAGGCAGGGTCTCAGGTTTGGAAAGGGAAGGAGATGGATATCACATTTCATGTTAGAGGTAGGATCTCAGGTTTGGTATTAGAGGCATTGAAATATCACATCTCATGCTATCAGAAGGGTCTCAGGATTGGAATGGGAAGGAGTTGGATATCACATCTCATGCTAAAGGGAGGGTCTCAGGTTTGGAAGTGGAAGGATTTGGAAATCACATCTCATGTTATAGGAAGGATCTCAGGTTTGGTACTAGAAGCATTGAGATATCACATCTCATGCTATCAGAAGTATCTCAGGTTTGGTATTAGAGGCATTGAGATATCACATCTCATGCTATCATAAGGGTCTCAGGATTGGAATGGGAAGGGGTTGGATATCACATCTCATGTTATAGGAAGGATCTCAGGTTTGGTATTAGAAGCATTGAGACATCACATCTCATGCTATAGGAAGGGTCTCAGGATTGGAATGGGAAGGAGTTGGATATCACATCTCATGCTATAGGAAGGGTCTCGGATTTGGTATAAGCATTGAGATATCACATCTCATGCTATAGGAAGGGTCTCAGGATTGGAATGGGAAGGAGTTGTATATGACAAATCAGGCCATAGGAAGGGTCTCAGGTTTGGTATAAGCATTGAGATATCACATCTCTGCTATCGGAAGGGTCTCAGGATTGGAATGGGAAGGAGTTGGATATCCCATCTCATGTTATAGGAAGGGTCTCAGGTTTGGTATTAGAAGCATTGAGATATCACATCTCATGCTATAGGAAGAGTCTCAGGATTGGAATGGGGAGGACTTGGATGTCACATCTCATGCTATAGGGAGGGTCTCAAGTTTGATATTAGAAGCATTGAGATAACAAATATCATGATATCGGAAGGGTCTCAGGATTGGAATGGGAAAGAATTGGATATCACATCTCATGATAAAGGAAGGGTCTAAGGTTTGGAAGGGGAAGGATTTGGATATCACATCTCATGTTATAGGACGGGTCGCAGGTTTTGTATTAGAAGCATTGAGATATCAAGTCTCATGGTATAGGAAGGGTCTGAGAATTGGAATGGGAAGGAGTTGGATATCACATCTCAAGCTATAGGTAGGGTCTCAGGATTGGAATGGGAAGGAGTTTGATATCACATCTCATGCCATAGTATGGGTCTCAGGTTTGGTAGAAGCATTGGGATATCACATCTCATGCTATCGGAAGGGTATCAGTTTGGATTTGGAAGGAGTTGGATATCCCATCTCATGCTATAGGAAGGGTCTCAGGTTGGAATGGGAAGGAGTTGGATATCACATTTCATGTTATAGGAAGGGTCTCAGGATTGGATGGGAAGGACTTGGATATCATATCTCATGCTATAGGAAGGCTCTCAGGTTTGGAAGGGGAAGGAGTTGGATATATCATATTTTATGTTAGAGGAAGGATCTCAGGTTTGGTATTAGAGGCCTTGAGATATCACATCTCATGCTATAGGAAGGGTCTCAGGATTGGAATGGGAAGAAGTTGGATATCACATCTCAAGCTATAGGAAGGGTCTCAGGTTTGGTATAAGCATTGAGATATCACATCTCATGCTATAGGAAGGGTCTCAGGATTGGAATGGGAAGGAGCTGGATATCACATCTCATGCTAAAGGAAGGGTCTCAGGTTTGGAACGGGAAGGAGTTGGATATCACATCTCATGTTATAGGAAGGGTCTCAGGTTTGGTATAAGCATTGAGATATCACATCTCTGCTATCGGAAGTGTCTCAGGATTGGAATGGGAAGGACTTGGATATCACATCTCATGCTATAGATAGGCTCTCAGGTTTGGAAAGGGAAGGAGTTGGATATCACATTTCATGTTAGAGGAAGGATCTCAGGTTTGGTATCAGAGGCATTGAGATATCACATCTCAGGCTATAGGAAGGGTCTCAGGATTGGAACGGGAAGGAGTTGGATATCACATCTCATGCTATAGGAAGGGTCTCAGGTTTGGTATAAGCATTGAGATATCACATCTCGTGCTATAGGAAGGGTCTCAGGATTGGAATGGGAAGGAGTTGTATATGACATCTCATGCTATAGACAGGGTCTCAGGTTTGGAAAGGGAAGGAGATGGATATCACATTTCATGTTATAGGAAGAGTCTCAGGTTTGGTATTAGAAGCATTGAGATATCCCATCTCATGCTATAGGAAGGGTCTCAGGTTGGAATGGGAAGGAGTTGGATATCACATTTCATGTTATAGGAAGGGTCTCAGGATTGGAATTGGAAGGACTTGGCTATCATATCTCATGCTATAGGAAGGCTCTCAGGTTTGGAAGGGGAAGGAGTTGGATATCACATTTCATGTTAGAGGAACGATCTCAGGTTTGGTATTAGAGGTCTTGAGATATCACATCTCATGCTATAGGAAGGGTCTCAGGATTGGAATGGGAAGGAGTTGGATATCACATCTCAAGCTATAGGAACGGTCTCAGGTTATGTATAAGCATTGTGATATCACATCTCATGCTATAGGAAGGGTCTCAGGATTGGAATGGGAAGGAGTTGGATATCACATCTCATGTTATAGGAAAGATCTCAGGTTTGGTATTAGAAGCATTGAGATATCACATCTCATGTTATAGGAAGGGTCTCAGGATTGGAATGGGAAAAAGTTGGATATCACATCTCATGCTATAGGAAGGGTCTCAGCTTTGGTATAAGCATTGAGATATCACATCTCATGCTATAGGAAGGGTCTCAGGATTGGAATGGGAAGGAGTTGTATATGACATTTCATGCCATAGGAAGGGTCTCAGGTTTGGTAAAAGCATTGAGATATCACATCTCTGCTATCGGAAGAGTCTCAGGATTGGAATGGGAAGGAGTTGGATATCACATCTCATGCTAAAGGGAGGGTCTCAGGTTTGGAAGGGGAAGGATTTGGAAATCACATCTCATGTTATAGGAAGGATCTCAGGTTTGGTATTAGAAGCTTTGAGATATCACATCTCATGCTATCGGAAGTATCTCAGGTTTGGTATTAGAGGCATTGAGATATCACATCTCATGCTATCATAAGGGTCTCAGGATTGGAATGGGAAGGAGTTGGATATCACATCTCATGTTATAGGAAGGATCTCAGGTTTGGTATTAGAAGCATTGAGACATCACATCTCATGCTATAGGAACGGTCTCAGGATTGGAATGGGAAGGAGTTGTATATGACATCTCAGGCCATAGGAAGGGTCTCAGGTTTGGTATAAGCATTGAGATATCACATCTCTGCTATCGGAAGAGTCTCAGGATTGGAATGGGAAGGAGTTGGATATCCCATCTCATGTTATAGGAAGGGTCTCAGGTTTGGTATTAGAAGCATTGAGACATCACATCTCATGTTATAGGAAGGGTCTCAGGATTGGAATGGGAAGAAGTTGGATATCACATCTCATGCTATAGGAAGGGTCTCAGGTTTGGTATAAGCATTGAGATATCACATCTCATGTTATAGGAAGGGTCTCAGGATTGGAATGGGAAGGAGTTGTATATGACATCTCATGCCATAGGAAGGGTCTCAGGTTTGGTATAAGCATTGAGATATCACATCATATGCTATAGGAAGGGTCTCAGGATTGGAATGGGAAGGACTTTTGATATCACATCTCATGCTATAGGCAGGGTCTCAGGTTTGGAAAGGGAAGGAGATGGATATCACATTTCATGTTAGAGGTAGGATCTCAGGTTTGGTATTAGAGGCATTGAAATATCACATCTCATGCTATCAGAAGGGTCTCAGGATTGGAATGGGAAGGAGTTGGATATCACATCTCATGCTAAAGGGAGGGTCTCAGGTTTGGAAGTGGAAGGATTTGGAAATCACATCTCATGTTATAGGAAGGATCTCAGGTTTGGTACTAGAAGCATTGGGATATCACATCTCATGCTATCAGAAGTATCTCAGGTTTGGTATTAGAGGCATTGAGATATCACATCTCATGCTATCATAAGGGTCTCAGGATTGGAATGGGAAGGGGTTGGATATCACATCTCATGTTATAGGAAGGATCTCAGGTTTGGTATTAGAAGCATTGAGACATCACATCTCATGCTATAGGAAGGGTCTCAGGATTGGAATGGGAAGGAGTTGGATATCACATCTCATGCTATAGGAAGGGTCTCGGATTTGGTATAAGCATTGAGATATCACATCTCATGCTATAGGAAGGGTCTCAGGATTGGAATGGGAAGGAGTTGTATATGACAAATCAGGCCATAGGAAGGGTCTCAGGTTTGGTATAAGCATTGAGATATCACATCTCTGCTATCGGAAGGGTCTCAGGATTGGAATGGGAAGGAGTTGGATATCCCATCTCATGTTATAGGAAGGGTCTCAGGTTTGGTATTAGAAGCATTGAGATATCACATCTCATGCTATAGGAAGAGTCTCAGGATTGGAATGGGGAGGACTTGGATGTCACATCTCATGCTATAGGGAGGGTCTCAAGTTTGATATTAGAAGCATTGAGATAACAAATATCATGATATCGGAAGGGTCTCAGGATTGGAATGGGAAAGAATTGGATATCACATCTCATGATAAAGGAAGGGTCTAAGGTTTGGAAGGGGAAGGATTTGGATATCACATCTCATGTTATAGGACGGGTCGCAGGTTTTGTATTAGAAGCATTTAGATATCAAGTCTCATGGTATAGGAAGGGTCTGAGAATTGGAATGGGAAGGAGTTGGATATCACATCTCAAGCTATAGGTAGGGTCTCAGGATTGGAATGGGAAGGAGTTTGATATCACATCTCATGCCATAGTATGGGTCTCAGGTTTGGTAGAAGCATTGGGATATCACATCTCATGCTATCGGAAGGGTATCAGTTTGGATTTGGAAGGAGTTGGATATCCCATCTCATGCTATAGGAAGGGTCTCAGGTTGGAATGGGAAGGAGTTGGATATCACATTTCATGTTATAGGAAGGGTCTCAGGATTGGATGGGAAGGACTTGGATATCATATCTCATGCTATAGGAAGGCTCTCAGGTTTGGAAGGGGAAGGAGTTGGATATATCATATTTTATGTTAGAGGAAGGATCTCAGGTTTGGTATTAGAGGCCTTGAGATATCACATCTCATGCTATAGGAAGGGTCTCAGGATTGGAATGGGAAGAAGTTGGATATCACATCTCAAGCTATAGGAAGGGTCTCAGGTTTGGTATAAGCATTGAGATATCACATCTCATGCTATAGGAAGGGTCTCAGGATTGGAATGGGAAGGAGTTGGATATCACATCTCATGTTATAGGAAAGATCTCAGGTTTGGTATTAGAAGCATTGAGACATCACATCTCATGTTATAGGAAGGGTCTCAGGATTGGAATGGGAAGAAGTTGGATATCACATCTCATGCTATAGGAAGGGTCTCAGAGCCTACCTATAGCATGAGATGTGATATCCAAGTCCTTCCCATTCCAATCCTTAGACCCTTCCTACAGCATGCAATATGATATCTCAATGATTCTAATAACAAACCTGAGATCCGTCCTATAACATGAGATGTGATATCCAACTCCTTCCCGTTTCAAACCTGAGACCCTTCCTATAACATGAGATGTGATATCCAACTCCTTCCCGTTTCAAACCTGAGACCCTTCCTATAGTATATGTGATATCCAACTCCTTCCCATTCCAAACATGAGACCCTTCCTATAGCAAGAATGTAATATCCAACTCCTTCCCATTCCAATCCTGAGACCATTCCTATAGCATGAGATGTGATATCTCAATGCTTCTAATACCAAACCTGAGATCCTTCCTATGACATGAGATGTGATATCCAATTCCTCCCCATTCCAAACCTGAGAACCTTCCTACAGCATGCGATGTGATATCTCAATGCTTCTAATACCAAACCTGAGACCAGTCCTATAACATGAGATTGGATATCCAACTCCTTCCCCTTCCAAACCTGAGACCCTTCCTATAGCATGAGATGTGATATCCAACTTCTTCCCATTCCAATCCTGAGACCCTTCCTATAACATGAGATGTGATGTCTCAATGCTTCTAATCTTTACCCTTCCAAACCTTAGACCCTTCCTTTATCATGAGATGGGATATCCAACTCCTTCCCATTCCAATCCTGAGACCCTTCCGATAGCAGAGGAGAAGTGATATCTCAATGCTTATACCAATCCTGAGACCCTTCCTATGGCCTGAGATGTCATATACAACTCCTTCCCAATCCAATCCTGAGACCCTTCCTATAGCATGAGATGTGATATCTCAATGCTTATACCAAATCTGAGACCCTTCCTATAGCATGAGATGTGATATCCAACTCCTTCCCATTCCATCTCATGCTATCGGAAGTATCTCAGGTTTGGTATTAGAGGCATTGAGATATCACATCTCATGCTATCATAAGGGTCTCAGGATTGGAATGGGAAGGAGTTGGATATCACATCTCATGTTATAGGAAGGATCTCAGGTTTGGTATTAGAAGCATTGAGACATCACATCTCATGCTATAGGAAGGGTCTCAGGATTGGAATGGGAAGGAGTTGGATATCACATCTCATGCTATAGGAAGGGTCTCAGATTTGGTATAAGCATTGAGATATCACATCTCATGCTATAGGAAGGGTCTCAGGATTGGAATGGGAAGGAGTTGTATATGACATCTCAGGCCATAGGAAGGGTCTCAGGTTTGGTATAAGCATTGAGATATCACATCTCTGCTATCGGAAGGGTCTCAGGATTGGAATGGGAATGAGTTGGATATCCCATCTCATGTTATAGGAAGAGTCTCAGGTTTGGTATTAGAAGCATTGAGATATCCCATCTCATGCTATAGGAAGGGTCTCAGGTTGGAATGGGAAGGAGTTGGATATCACATTTCATGTTATAGGAAGGGTCTCAGGATTGGAATTGGAAGGACTTGGCTATCATATCTCATGCTATAGGAAGGCTCTCAGGTTTGGAAGGGGAAGGAGTTGGATATCACATTTCATGTTAGAGGAACGATCTCAGGTTTGGTATTAGAGGCCTTGAGATATCACATCTCATGCTATAGGAAGGGTCTCAGGATTGGAATAGGAAGGAGTTGGATATCACATCTCAAGCTATAGGAACGGTCTCAGGTTTGGTATAAGCATTGTGATATCACATCTCATGCTATAGTAAGGGTCTCAGGATTGGAATGGGAAGGAGTTGGATATCACATCTCATGTTATAGGAAAGATCTCAGGTTTGGTATTAGAAGCATTGCGACATCACATCTCATGTTATAGGAAGGGTCTCAGGATTGGAATGGGAAGAAGTTGGATATCACATCTCATGCTATAGGAAGGGTCTCAGGTTTGGTATAAGCATTGAGATATCACATCTCATGCTATAGGAAGGGTCTCAGGTTTGGAATGGGAAGGAGTTGTATATGACATCTCATGCCATAGGAAGGGTCTCAGGTTTGGTATAAGCATTGAGATATCACATCACATGCTATAGGAAGGGTCTCAGGATTGGAATGGAAAGGACTTGGATATCACATCTCATGCTATAGGCAGGGTCCCAGGTTTGGAAAGGGAAGGAGATGGATATCACATTTCATGTTAGAGGTAGGATCTCAGGTTTGGTATTAGAGGCATTGAAATATCACATCTCATGCTATCAGAAGGGTCTCAGGATTGGAATGGGAAGGAGTTGGATATCACATCTCATGCTAAAGGGAGGGTCTCAGGTTTGGAAGGGGAAGGATTTGGAAATCACATCTCATGTTATAGGAAGGATCTCAGGTTTGGTATTAGAAGCATTGAGATATCACATCTCATGCTATCGGAAGTATCTCAGGTTTGGTATTAGAGGCATTGAGATATCACATCTCATGCTATCATAAGGGTCTCAGGATTGGAATGGGAAGGAGTTGGATATCACATCTCATGTTATAGGAAGGCTCTCAGGTTTGGAAGGGGAAGGAGTTGGATATCACATTTCATGTTAGAGGAACGATCTCAGGTTTGGTATTAGAGGCCTTGAGATATCACATCTCATGCTATAGGAAGGGTCTCAGGATTGGAATGGGAAGGAGTTGGATATCACATCTCAAGCTATAGGAACGGTCTCAGGTTTGGTATAAGCATTGTGATATCACATCTCATGCTATAGGAAGGGTCTCAGGATTGGAATGGGAAGGAGTTGGATATCACATCTCATGTTATAGGAAAGATCTCAGGTTTGGTATTAGAAGCATTGCGACATCACATCTCATGTTATAGGAAGGGTCTCAGGATTGGAATGGGAAGAAGTTGGATATCACATCTCATGCTATAGGAAGGGTCTCAGGTTTGGTATAAGCATTGAGATATCACATCTCATGCTATAGGAAGGGTCTCAGGATTGGAATGGGAAGGAGTTGTATATGACATCTCATGCCATAGGAAGGGTCTCAGGTTTGGTATAAGCATTGAGATATCACATCACATGCTATAGGAAGGGTCTCAGGATTGGAATGGAAAGGACTTGGATATCACATCTCATGCTATAGGCAGGGTCTCAGGTTTGGAAAGGGAAGGAGATGGATATCACATTTCATGTTAGAGGTAGGATCTCAGGTTTGGTATTAGAGGCATTGAAATATCACATCTCATGCTATCAGATTGGTCTCAGGATTGGAATGGGAAGGAGTTGGATATCACATCTCATGCTAAAGGGAGGGTCTCAGGTTTGGAAGGGGAAGGATTTGGAAATCACATCTCATGTTATAGGAAGGATCTCAGGTTTGGTATTAGAAGCATTGAGATATCACATCTCATGCTATCGGAAGTATCTCAGGTTTGGTATTAGAGGCATTGAGATATCACATCTCATGCTATCATAAGGGTCTCAGGATTGGAATGGGAAGGAGTTGGATATCACATCTCATGTTATAGGAAGGATCTCAGGTTTGGTATTAGAAGCATTGAGACATCACATCTCATGCTATAAGAAGGGTCTCAGGATTGGAATGGGAAGGAGTTGGATATCACATCTCATGCTATAGGAAGGGTCTCAGATTTGGTATAAGCATTGAGATATCACATCTCATGCTATAGGAAGGGTCTCAGGATTGGAATGGGAAGGAGTTGTATATGACATCTCAGGCCATAGGAAGGGTCTCAGGTTTGGTAAAAGCATTGAGATATCACATCTCTGCTATCGGAAGGGTCTCAGGATTGGAATGGGAAGGAGTTGGATATCCCATCTCATGTTATAGGAAGGGTCTCAGGTTTGTTATTAGAAGCATTGAGACATCACATCTCATGTTATAGGAAGGGTTTCAGGATTGGAATGGGAAGAAGTTGGATATCACATCTCATGCTATAGGAAGGGTCTCAGGTTTGGTATAAGCATTGAGATATCACATCTCATGCTATAGGAAGGGTCTCAGGATTGGAATGGGAAGGAGTTGTATATGCCATCTCATGCCATAGGAAGGGTCTCAGGTTTGGTATAAGCATTGAGATATCACATCACATGCTATAGGAAGGGTCTCAGGATTGGAATGGGAAGGACTTGGATATCACATCTCATTCTATAGGCAGGGTCTCAGGTTTGGAAAGGGAAGGAGATGGATATCACATTTCATGTTAGAGGTAGGATCTTAGGTTTGGTATTAGAGGCATTGAAATATCACATCTCATGCTATCAGAAGGGTCTCAGGATTGGAATGGGAAGGAGTTGGATATCACATCTCATGCTAAAGGGAGGGTCTCAGGTTTGGAAGTGGAAGGATTTGGAAATCACATCTCATGTTATAGGAAGGATCTCAGGTTTGGTATTAGAAGCATTGAGATATCACATCTCATGCTATCAGAAGTATCTCAGGTTTGGTATTAGAGGCATTGAGATATCACATCTCATGCTATCATAAGGGTCTCAGGATTGGAATGGGAAGGAGTTGGATATCACATCTCATGTTATAGGAAGGATCTCAGGTTTGGTATTAGAAGAATTGAGACATCACATCTCATGCTATAGGAAGGGTCTCAGGATTGGAATGGGAAGAAGTTGGATATCACATCTCATGCTATAGGAAGGGTCTCAGATTTGGTATAAGCATTGAGATATCACATCTAATGCTATAGGAAGGGTCTCAGGATTGGAATGGGAAGGAGTTGCATATGACATCTCAGGCCATAGGAAGGGTCTCAGGTTTGGTATAAGCATTGAGATATCACATCTCTGCTATCGGAAGGGTCTCAGGATTGGAATGGGAAGGAGTTGGATATCCCAAATCATGTTATAGGAAGGGTCTCAGGTTTGGTATTAGAAGCATTGAGATATCACATCTCATGCTATAGGAAGGGTCTCAGGATTGGAATGGGGAGGACTTGGATGTCACATCTCATGTTATAGGAAGGCTCTCAGGTTTGGAAGGGGAAGGAGTTGGATATCACATTTCATGTTAGAGGAACGATCTCAGGTTTTGTATTAGAGGCCTTGAGATATCACATCTCATGCTATAGGAAGGGTCTCAGGATTGGAATGGGAAGGAGTTGGATATCACATCTCAAGCTATAGGAACGGTCTCAGGTTTGGTATAAGCATTGTGATATCACATCTCATGCTATAGGAAGGGTCTCAGGATTGGAATGGGAAGGAGTTGGATATCACATCTCATGTTATAGGAAAGATCTCAGGTTTGGTATTAGAGGCATTGAAATATCACATCTCATGCTATCAGAAGGGTCTCAGGATTGGAATGGGAAGGAGTTGGATATCACATCTCATGCTAAAGGGAGGGTCTCAGGTTTGGAAGTGGAAGGATTTGGAAATCACATCTCATGTTATAGGAAGGATCTCAGGTTTGGTATTAGAAGCATTGAGATATCACATCTCATGCTATCAGAAGTATCTCAGGTTTGGTATTAGAGGCATTGAGATATCACATCTCATGCTATCATAAGGGTCTCAGGATTGGAATGGGAAGGAGTTGGATATCACATCTCATGTTATAGGAAGGATCTCAGGTTTGGTATTAGAAGAATTGAGACATCACATCTCATGCTATAGGAAGGGTCTCAGGATTGGAATGGGAAGAAGTTGGATATCACATCTCATGCTATAGGAAGGGTCTCAGATTTGGTATAAGCATTGAGATATCACATCTAATGCTATAGGAAGGGTCTCAGGATTGGAATGGGAAGGAGTTGCATATGACATCTCAGGCTTGGTATAAGCATTGAGATATCACATCTCTGCTATCGGAAGGATCTCAGGATT
Organism: Ambystoma mexicanum; assembly: GCF_040938575.1. Taxonomy (NCBI): domain Eukaryota; kingdom Metazoa; phylum Chordata; class Amphibia; order Caudata; family Ambystomatidae; genus Ambystoma; species Ambystoma mexicanum. The sequence continues at coordinate 1,500,690,034 of NC_090923.1, read as the reverse complement.
GGAATGGGAAGGAGTTGGATATCCCAAATCATGTTATAGGAAGGGTCTCAGGTTTGGTATTAGAAGCATTGAGATATCACATCTCATGCTATAGGAAGGGTCTCAGGATTGGAATGGGGAGGACTTGGATGTCACATCTCATGTTATAGGAAGGCTCTCAGGTTTGGAAGGGGAAGGAGTTGGATATCACATTTCATGTTAGAGGAACGATCTCAGGTTTGGTATTAGAGGCCTTGAGATATCACATCTCATGCTATAGGAAGGGTCTCAGGATTGGAATGGGAAGGAGTTGGATATCACATCTCAAGCTATAGGAACGGTCTCAGGTTTGGTATAAGCATTGTGATATCACATCTCATGCTATAGGAAGGGTCTCAGGATTGGAATGGGAAGGAGTTGGATATCACATCTCATGTTATAGGAAAGATCTCAGGTTTGGTATTAGAAGCATTGCGACATCACATCTCATGTTATAGGAAGGGTCTCAGGATTGGAATGGGAAGAAGTTGGATATCACATCTCATGCTATAGGAAGGGTCTCAGGTTTGGTATAAGCATTGAGATATCACATCTCATGCTATAGGAAGGGTCTCAGGATTGGAATGGGAAGGAGTTGTATATGATATCTCATGCCATAGGAAGGGTCTCAGGTTTGGTATAAGCATTGAGATATCCCATCACATGCTATAGGAAGGGTCTCAGGATTGGAATGGAAAGGACTTGGATATCACATCTCATGCTATAGGCAGGGTCTCAGGTTTGGAAAGGGAAGGAGATGGATATCACATTTCATGTTAGAGGTAGGATCTCAGGTTTGGTATTAGAGGCATTGAAATATCACATCTCATGCTATCAGATGGGTCTCAGGATTGGAATGGGAAGGAGTTGGATATCACATCTCATGCTAAAGGGAGGGTCTCAGGTTTGGAAGGGGAAGGATTTGGAAATCACATCTCATGTTATAGGAAGGATCTCAGGTTTGGTATTAGAAGCATTGAGATATCACATCTCATGCTATCGGAAGTATCTCAGGTTTGGTATTAGAGGCATTGAGATATCACATCTCATGCTATCATGAGGGTCTCAGGATTGGAATGGGAAGGAGTTGGATATCACATCTCATGTTATAGGAAGGATCTCAGGTTTGGTATTAGAAGCATTGAGACATCACATCTCATGCTATAGGAAGGGTCTCAGGATTGGAATGGGAAGGAGTTGGATATCACATCTCATGCTATAGGAAGGGTCTCAGATTTGGTATAAGCATTGAGATATCACATCACATGCTATAGGAAGGGTCTCAGGATTGGAATGGGAAGGACTTGGATATCACATCTCATGCTATAGGCAGGGTCTCAGGTTTGGAAAGGGAAGGAGATGGATATCACATTTCATGTTAGAGGTAGGATCTCAGGTTTGGTATTAGAAGCATTGAGATATCACATCTCATGCTATCAGAAGTATCTCAGGTTTGGTATTAGAGGCATTGAGATATCACATCTCATGCTATCATAAGGGTCTCAGGATTGGAATGGGAAGGAGTTGGATATCACATCTCATGTTATAGGAAGGATCTCAGGTTTGGTATTAGAAGAATTGAGACATCACATCTCATGCTATAGGAAGGGTCTCAGGATTGGAATGGGAAGAAGTTGGATATCACATCTCATGCTATAGGAAGGGTCTCAGATTTGGTATAAGCATTGAGATATCACATCTAATGCTATAGGAAGGGTCTCAGGATTGGAATGGGAAGGAGTTGCATATGACATCTCAGGCTTGGTATAAGCATTGAGATATCACATCTCTGCTATCGGAAGGATCTCAGGATTGGAATGGGAAGGAGTTGGATATCCCAAATCATGTTATAGGAAGGGTCTCAGGTTTGGTATTAGAAGCATTGAGATATCACATCTCATGCTATAGGAAGGGTCTCAGGATTGGAATGGGGAGGACTTGGATGTCACATCTCATGTTATAGGAAGGCTCTCAGGTTTGGAAGGGGAAGGAGTTGGATATCACATTTCATGTTAGAGGAACGATCTCAGGTTTGGTATTAGAGGCCTTGAGATATCACATCTCATGCTATAGGAAGGGTCTCAGGATTGGAATGGGAAGGAGTTGGATATCACATCTCAAGCTATAGGAACGGTCTCAGGTTTGGTATAAGCATTGTGATATCACATCTCATGCTATAGGAAGGGTCTCAGGATTGGAATGGGAAGGAGTTGGATATCACATCTCATGTTATAGGAAAGATCTCAGGTTTGGTATTAGAAGCATTGCGACATCACATCTCATGTTATAGGAAGGGTCTCAGGATTGGAATGGGAAGAAGTTGGATATCACATCTCATGCTATAGGAAGGGTCTCAGGTTTGGTATAAGCATTGAGATATCACATCTCATGCTATAGGAAGGGTCTCAGGATTGGAATGGGAAGGAGTTGTATATGATATCTCATGCCATAGGAAGGGTCTCAGGTTTGGTATAAGCATTGAGATATCCCATCACATGCTATAGGAAGGGTCTCAGGATTGGAATGGAAAGGACTTGGATATCACATCTCATGCTATAGGCAGGGTCTCAGGTTTGGAAAGGGAAGGAGATGGATATCACATTTCATGTTAGAGGTAGGATCTCAGGTTTGGTATTAGAGGCATTGAAATATCACATCTCATGCTATCAGATGGGTCTCAGGATTGGAATGGGAAGGAGTTGGATATCACATCTCATGCTAAAGGGAGGGTCTCAGGTTTGGAAGGGGAAGGATTTGGAAATCACATCTCATGTTATAGGAAGGATCTCAGGTTTGGTATTAGAAGCATTGAGATATCACATCTCATGCTATCGGAAGTATCTCAGGTTTGGTATTAGAGGCATTGAGATATCACATCTCATGCTATCATGAGGGTCTCAGGATTGGAATGGGAAGGAGTTGGATATCACATCTCATGTTATAGGAAGGATCTCAGGTTTGGTATTAGAAGCATTGAGACATCACATCTCATGCTATAGGAAGGGTCTCAGGATTGGAATGGGAAGGAGTTGGATATCACATCTCATGCTATAGGAAGGGTCTCAGATTTGGTATAAGCATTGAGATATCACATCACATGCTATAGGAAGGGTCTCAGGATTGGAATGGGAAGGACTTGGATATCACATCTCATGCTATAGGCAGGGTCTCAGGTTTGGAAAGGGAAGGAGATGGATATCACATTTCATGTTAGAGGTAGGATCTCAGGTTTGGTATTAGAGGCATTGAAATATCACATCTCATGCTATCAGAAGGGTCTCAGGATTGGAATGGGAAGGAGTTGGATATCACATCTCATGCTAAAGGGAGGGTCTCAGGTTTGGAAGTGGAAGGATTTGGAAATCACATCTCATGTTATAGGAAGGATCTCAGGTTTGGTATTAGAAGCATTGAGATATCACATCTCATGCTATCAGAAGTATCTCAGGTTTGGTATTAGAGGCATTGAGATATCACATCTCATGCTATCATAAGGGTCTCAGGATTGGAATGGGAAGGAGTTGGATATCACATCTCATGTTATAGGAAGGATCTCAGGTTTGGTATTAGAAGAATTGAGACATCACATCTCATGCTATAGGAAGGGTCTCAGGATTGGAATGGGAAGAAGTTGGATATCACATCTCATGCTATAGGAAGGGTCTCAGATTTGGTATAAGCATTGAGATATCACATCTAATGCTATAGGAAGGGTCTCAGGATTGGAATGGGAAGGAGTTGCATATGACATCTCATGCCATAGGAAGGGTCTCAGGTTTGGTATAAGCATTGAGATATCACATCTCTGCTATCGGAAGGGTCTCAGGATTGGAATGGGAAGGAGTTGGATATCCCAAATCATGTTATAGGAAGGGTCTCAGGTTTGGTATTAGAAGCATTGAGATATCACATCTCATGCTATAGGAAGGGTCTCAGGATTGGAATGGGGAGGACTTGGATGTCACATCTCATGTTATAGGGAGGGTCTCAAGTTTGATATTAGAAGCATTGAGATAACAAATCTCATGATATCGGAAGGGTCTCAGGATTGGAATGGGAAGGAATTGGATATCACATCTCATGATAAAGGAAGGGTCTAAGGTTTGGAAGGGGAAGGATTTGGATATCACATCTCATGTTATAGGACGGGTCTCAGGTTTGGTATTAGAAGCATTGAGATATCAAGTCTCATGGTATAGGAAGGGTCTCAGAATTGGAATGGGAAGGAGTTGGATATCACATCTCAAGCTATAGGTAGGGTCTCAGGATTGGAATGGGAAGGAGTTTGATATCACATCTCATGCCATAGTATGGGTCTCAGGTTTGGTAGAAGCATTGGAATATCACATCTCATGCTATCGGAAGGGTATCAGTATTGGATTTGGAAGGAGTTGGATATCCCATCTCATGCTATAGGAAGGGTCTCAGGTTGGAATGGGAAGGAATTGGATATCACATTTCATGTTATAGGAAGGCTCTCAGGTTTGGAAGGGGAAGGAGTTGGATATCACATTTCATGTTAGAGGAAGGATCTCAGGTTTGGTATTAGAGGCCTTGAGATATCACATCTCATGCTATAGGAAGGGTCTCAGGATTGGAATGGGAAGGAGTTGGATATCACATCTCAAGCTATAGGAAGGGTCTCAGGTTTGGTATAAGCATTGAGATGTCACATCTCATGCTATAGGAAGGGTCTCAGGATTGGAATGGGAAGGAGTTGGATATCACATCTCATGTTATAGGAAAGATCTCAGGTTTGGTATTAGAAGCATTGAGACATCACATCTCATGTTACACGAAGGGTCTCAGGATTGGAATGGGAAGAAGTTGGATATCACATCTCATGCTATAGGAAGAGTCTCAGGTTTGGAAGGGGAAGGAGTTGGATATCCAATCTCATGTTATAGGACTGGTCTCGGGTTTGGTATTAGAAGCATTGAGATATCACATCGCATGCTGTAGGAAGGTTTTCAGGTTTGGAATGGGGAGGAATTGGATATCACATCTCATGTCATAGGAAGGATCTCAGGTTTGGTATTAGAAGCATTGAGATATCACATCTCATGCTATAGGAATGCTCTCAGGATTGGAATGGGAAGGAGTTGGATATTACACTCTTGCTATAGGAAGGGTCTCATGTTTGGAATGGGAAGGAGTTGGATATCACATATGCTATAGGAAGGGTCTCAGGTTTGGACCGGGAAATAGTTGGATATCACATCTCATGTTATAGGAAGGGTCTCAGGTTTGGTATAAGCATTGAGATATCACATCTCTGCTATCGGAAGTGTCTCAGGATTGGAATGGGAAGGAGTTGGATATCCCATCTCATGTTATAGGACGGGTCTCAGGTTTGGTATAAGCATTGTGATATCACATCTCATGCTATAGGAAGGGTCTCAGGATTGGAATGGGAAGGAGTTGGATATCACATCTCATGTTATAGGAAAGATCTCAGGTTTGGTATTAGAAGCATTGAGACATCACATCTCATGTTATAGGAAGGGTCTCAGGATTGGAATGGGAAGGAGTTGGATTTCACATCTCATGTTATAGGAAAGATCTCAGGTTTGGTATTAGAAGCATTGAGACATCACATCTCATGTTATAGGAAGGGTCTCAGGATTGGAATGGGAAGAAGTTGGATATCACATCTCATGCTATAGGAAGAGTCTCAGGTTTGGAAGGGGAAGGAGTTGGATATCCAATCTCATGTTATAGGACTGGTCTCGGGTTTGGTATTAGAAGCATTGAGATATCACATCGCATGCTGTAGGAAGGTTTTCAGGTTTGGAATGGGGAGGAATTGGATATCACATCTCATGTCATAGGAAGGATCTCAGGTTTGGTATTAGAAGCATTGAGATATCACATCTCATGCTATAGGAATGGTCTCAGGATTGGAATGGGAAGGAGTTGGATATTACACTCTTGCTATAGGAAGGTTCTCATGTTTGGAATGGGAAGGAGTTGGATATCACATATGCTATAGGAAGGGTCTCAGGTTTGGTCCGGGAAATAGTTGGATATCACATCTCATGTTATAGGAAGGGTCTCAGGTTTGGTATAAGCATTGAGATATCACATCTCTGCTATCGGAAGTGTCTCAGGATTGGAATGGGAAGGAGTTGGATATCCCATCTCATGTTATAGGACAGGTCTCAGGTTTGTTATTAGAATCATTGAGATATCATATTGCATGCTGTAGGAAGGGTCTAAGGATTGGAATGGGAAGGACTTGGATATCACATCTCATGCTATAGGTAGGCTCTCAGGTTTGGAAAGGGAAGGAGTTGGATATCACATTTCATGTTAGAGGAAGGATCTCAGGTTTGGTATTAGAGGCATTGAGATATCACATCTCATGCTATAGGAAGAGTCTCAGGATTGGAATGGGAAGGAGTTGGATATCACATCTCATGCTATAGGAAGGGTCTCAGGTTTGGTATAAGCATTGAGATATCACATCTCATGCTATAGGAAGGGTCTCGGGATTGGAATGGGAAGGAGTTGGATATCACATCTCATGTTATAGGAAGGGTCTCAGGTTTGGTATAAGCATTGGGATATCACATCTCATGCTATAGGAAGGGTCTCAGGTTTGGAATGGGAAGGAGTTGCATATGACATCTCATGCCATAGGAAGGGTCTCAGGTTTGGTATAAGCATTGAGATATCACATCACATGCTATAGGAAGGGTCTCAGGATTGGAATGGAAAGGACTTGGATATCACATCTCATGCTATAGGCAGGGTCTCAGTTTTGGAAAGGGAAGGAGATGGATATCACATTTCATGTTAGAGGTAGGATCTCAGGTTTGGTATTAGAGGCATTGAAATATCACATCTCATGCTATCAGAAGGGTCTCAGGATTGGAATGGGAAGGAGTTGGATATCACATCTCATGCTAAAGGGAGGGTCTCAGGTTTGGAAGGGGAAGGATTTGGAAATCACATCTCATGTTATAGGAAGGATCTCAGGTTTGGTATTAGAAGCATTGAGATATCACATCTCATGCTATCGGAAGTATCTCAGGTTTGGTATTAGAGGCATTGAGATATCACATCTCATGCTATCATAAGGGTCTCAGGATTGGAATGGGAAGGAGTTGGATATCACATCTCATGTTATAGGAAGGCTCTCAGGTTTGGAAGGGGAAGGAGTTGGATATCACATTTCATGTTAGAGGAACGATCTCAGGTTTGGTATTAGAGGCCTTGAGATATCACATCTCATGCTATAGGAAGGGTCTCAGGATTGGAATGGGAAGGAGTTGGATATCACATCTCAAGCTATAGGAACGGTCTAAGGTTTGGTATAAGCATTGTGATATCACATCTCATGCTATAGGAAGGTTTTCAGGTTTGGAATGGGGAGGAATTGGATATCACATCTCATGTCATAGGAAGGATCTCAGGTTTGGTATTAGAAGCATTGAGATATCACATCTCATGCTATAGGAATGCTCTCAGGATTGGAATGGGAAGGAGTTGGATATTACACTCTTGCTATAGGAAGGGTCTCATGTTTGGAATGGGAAGGAGTTGGATATCACATATGCTATAGGAAGGGTCTCAGGTTTGGACCGGGAAATAGTTGGATATCACATCTCATGTTATAGGAAGGGTCTCAGGTTTGGTATAAGCATTGAGATATCACATCTCTGCTATCGGAAGTGTCTCAGGATTGGAATGGGAAGGAGTTGGATATCCCATCTCATGTTATAGGACGGGTCTCAGGTTTGTTATTAGAATCATTGAGATATCATATTGCATGCTGTAGGAAGGGTCTAAGGATTGGAATGGGAAGGACTTGGATATTCCATCTCATGCTATAGGTAGGCTCTCAGGTTTGGAAAGGGAAGGAGTTTGATATCACATTTCATGTTAGAGGAAGGATCTCAGGTTTGGTATTAGAGGCATTGAGATATCACATCTCATGCTATAGGAAGAGTCTCAGGATTGGAATGGGAAGGAGTTGGATATCACATCTCATGCTATAGGAAGGGTCTCAGGTTTGGTATAAGCATTGAGATATCACATCTCATGCTATAGGAAGGGTCTCGGGATTGTAATGGGAAGGAGTTGGATATCACATCTCATGTTATAGGAAGGGTCTCAGGTTTGGTATAAGCATTGAGATATCACATCTCATGCTATAGGAAGGGTCTCAGGTTTGGAATGGGAAGGAGTTGTATATGACATCTCATGCCATAGGAAGGGTCTCAGGTTTGGTATAAGCATTGAGATATCACATCACATGCTATAGGAAGGGTCTCAGGATTGGAATGGAAAGGACTTGGATATCACATCTCATGCTATAGGCAGGGTCTCAGGTTTGGAAAGGGAAGGAGTTGGATATCACATTTCATGTTAGAGGAAGGATCTCAGGTTTGGTATTAGAGGCATTGAGATATCACATCTCATGCAATAGGAAGAGTCTCAGGATTGGAATGGGAAGGAGTTGGATATCACATCTCATGCTATAGGAAGGGTCTCAGGTTTGGTATAAGCATTGAGATATCACATCTCATGCTATAGGAAGGGTCTCGGGATTGGAATGGGAAGGAGTTGGATATCACATCTCATGTTATAGGAAGGGTCTCAGGTTTGGTATAAGCATTGAGATATCACATCTCATGCTATAGGAAGGGTCTCAGGTTTGGAATGGGAAGGAGTTGTATATGACATCTCATGCCATAGGAAGGGTCTCAGGTTTGGTATAAGCATTGAGATATCACATCACATGCTATAGGAAGGGTCTCAGGATTGGAATGGAAAGGACTTGGATATCACATCTCATGCTATAGGCAGGGTCTCAGGTTTGGAAAGGGAAGGAGATGGATATCACATTTCATGTTAGAGGTAGGATCTCAGGTTTGGTATTAGAGGCATTGAAATATCACATCTCATGCTATCAGAAGGGTCTCAGGATTGGAATGGGAAGGAGTTGGATATCACATCTCATGCTAAAGGGAGGGTCTCGGGTTTGGAAGGGGAAGGATTTGGAAACGCACATCTCATGTTATAGGAAGGATCTCAGGTTTGGTATTAGAAGCATTGAGATATCACATCTCATGCTATCGGAAGTATCTCAGGTTTGGTATTAGAGGCATTGAGATATCACATCTCATGCTATCATAAGGGTCTCAGGATTGGAATGGGAAGGAGTTGGATATCACATCTCATGTTATAGGAAGGCTCTCAGGTTTGGAAGGGGAAGGAGTTGGATATCACATTTCATGTTAGAGGAACGATCTCAGGTTTGGTATTAGAGGCCTTGAGATATCACATCTCATGCTATAGGAAGGGTCTCAGGATTGGAATGGGAAGGAGTTTGATATCACATCTCAAGCTATAGGAACGGTCTAAGGTTTGGTATAAGCATTGTGATATCACATCTCATGCTATAGGAAGGGTCTCAGGATTGGAATGGGAAGGAGTTGGATATCACATCTCATGTTTTAGGAAAGATCTCAGGTTTGGTATTAGAAGCATTGCGACATCACATCTCATGTTATAGGAAGGGTCTCAGGATTGGAATGGGAAGAAGTTGGATATCACATCTCATGCTATAGGAAGGGTCTCAGGTTTGGTATAAGCATTGAGATATCACATCTCATGCTATAGGAAGGGTCTCAGGATTGGAATGGGAAGGAGTTGTATATGACATCTCATGCCATAGGAAGGGTCTCAGGTTTGGTATAAGCATTGAGATATCACATCACATGCTATAGGAAGGGTCTAAGGATTGGAATGGAAAAGACTTGGATATCACATCTCATGCTATAGGCAGGGTCTCAGGTTTGGAAAGGGAAGGAGATGGATATCACATTTCATGTTAGAGGTAGGATCTCAGGTTTGGTATTAGAGGCATTGAAATATCACATCTCATGCTATCAGATTGGTCTCAGGATTGGAATGGGAAGGAGTTGGATATCACATCTCATGCTAAAGGGAGGGTCTCAGGTTTGGAAGGGGAAGGATTTGGAAATCACATCTCATGTTATAGGAAGGATCTCAGGTTTGGTATTAGAAGCATTGAGATATCACATCTCATGCTATCAGAAGTATCTCAGGTTTGGTATTAGAGGCATTGAGATATCACATCTCATGCTATCATAAGGGTCTCAGGATTGGAATGGGAAGGAGTTGGATATCACATCTCATGTTATAGGAAGGATCTCAGGTTTGGTATTAGAAGCATTGAGATATCACATCTCATGCTATCGGAAGTATCTCAGGTTTGGTATTAGAGGCATTGAGATATCACATCTCATGCTATCATAAGGGTCTCAGGATTGGAATGGGAAGGAGTTGGATATCACATCTCATGTTATAGGAAGGATCTCAGGTTTGGTATTAGAAGCATTGAGACATCACATCTCATGCTATAGGAAGGGTCTCAGGATTGGAATGGGAAGGAGTTGGATATCACATCTCATGCTATAGGAAGGGTCTCAGATTTGGTATAAGCATTGATATATCACATCTCATGCTATAGGAAGGGTCTCAGGATTGGAATGGGAAGGAGTTGGATATCACATCTCATGTTATAGGAAAGATCTCAGGTTTGGTATTAGAAGCATTGAGACATCACATCTCATGTTATAGGAAGGGTCTCAGGATTGGAATGGGAAGAAGTTGGATATCACATCTCATGCTATAGGAAGAGTCTCAGGTTTGGAAGGGGAAGGAGTTGGATATCCAATCTCATGTTATAGGACTGGTCTCGGGTTTGGTATTAGAAGCATTGAGATATCACATCGCATGCTGTAGGAAGGTTTTCAGGTTTGGAATGGGGAGGAATTGGATATCACATCTCATGTCATAGGAAGGATCTCAGGTTTGGTAATAGAAGCATTGAGATATCACATCTCATGCTATAGGAATGGTCTCAGGATTGGAATGGGAAGGAGTTGGATATTACACTCTTGCTATAGGAAGGGTCTCATGTTTGGAATGGGAAGGAGTTGGATATCACATATGCTATAGGAAGGGTCTCAGGTTTGGACCGGGAAATAGTTGGATATCACATCTCATGTTATAGGAAGGGTCTCAGGTTTGGTATAAGCATTGAGATATCACATCTCTGCTATCGGAAGTGTCTCAGGATTGGAATGGGAAGGAGTTGGATATCCCATCTCATGTTATAGGACGGGTCTCAGGTTTGTTATTAGAATCATTGAGATATCATATTGCATGCTGTAGGAAGGATCTAAGGATTGGAATGGGAAGGACTTGGATATCACATCTCATGCTATAGGTAGGCTCTCAGGTTTGGAAAGGGAACGAGTTGGATATCACATTTCATGTTAGAGGAAGGATCTCAGGTTTGGTATTAGAGGCATTGAGATATCACATCTCATGCTATAGGAAGAGTCTCAGGATTGGAATGGGAAGGAGTTGGATATCACATCTCATGCTATAGGAAGGGTCTCAGGTTTGGTATAAGCATTGAGATATCACATCTCATGCTATAGGAAGGGTCTCGGGATTGGAATGGGAAGGAGTTGGATATCACATCTCATGTTATAGGAAGGGTCTCAGGTTTGGTATAAGCATTGAGATATCACATCTCATGCTATAGGAAGGGTCTCAGGTTTGGAATGGGAAGGAGTTGTATATGACATCTCATGCCATAGGAAGGGTCTCAGGTTTGGTATAAGCATTGAGATATCACATCACATGCTATAGGAAGGGTCTCAGGATTGGAATGGAAAGGACTTGGATATCACATCTCATGCTATAGGCAGGGTCTCAGGTTTGGAAAGGGAAGGAGATGGATATCACATTTCATGTTAGAGGTAGGATCTCAGGTTTGGTATTAGAGGCATTGAAATATCACATCTCATGCTATCAGAAGGGTCTCAGGATTGGAATGGGAAGGAGTTGGATATCACATCTCATGCTAAAGGGAGGGTCTGAGGTTTGGAAGGGGAAGGATTTGGAAATCACATCTCATGTTATAGGAAGGATCTCAGGTTTGGTATTAGAAGCATTGAGATATCACATCTCATGCTATCGGAAGTATCTCAGGTTTGGTATTAGAGGCATTGAGATATCACATCTCATGCTATCATAAGGGTCTCAGGATTGGAATGGGAAGGAGTTGGATATCACATCTCATGTTATAGGAAGGCTCTCAGGTTTGGAAGGGGAAGGAGTTGGATATCACATTTCATGTTAGAGGAACGATCTCAGGTTTGGTATTAGAGGCCTTGAGATATCACATCTCATGCTATAGGAAGGGTCTCAGGATTGGAATGGGAAGGAGTTGGATATCACATCTCAAGCTATAGGAACGGTCTAAGGTTTGGTATAAGCATTGTGATATCACATCTCATGCTATAGGAAGGGTCTCAGGATTGGAATGGGAAGGAGTTGGATATCACATCTCATGTTATAGGAAAGATCTCAGGTTTGGTATTAGAAGCATTGCGACATCACATCTCATGTTATAGGAAGGGTCTCAGGATTGGAATGGGAAGAAGTTGGATATCACATCTCATGCTATAGGAAGGGTCTCAGGTTTGGTATAAGCATTGAGATATCACATCTCATGCTATAGGAAGGGTCTCAGGATTGGAATGGGAAGGAGTTGTATATGACATCTCATGCCATAGGAAGGGTCTCAGGTTTGGTATAAGCATTGAGATATCACATCACATGCTATAGGAAGGGTCTCAGGATTGGAATGGAAAGGACTTGGATATCACATCTCATGCTATAGGCAGGGTCTCAGGTTTGGAAGGGAAGGAGATGGATATCACATTTCATGTTAGAGGTAGGATCTCAGGTTTGGTATTAGAGGCATTGAAATATCACATCTCATGCTATCAGATTGGTCTCAGGATTGGAATGGGAAGGAGTTGGATATCACATCTCATGCTAAAGGGAGGGTCTCAGGTTTGGAAGGGGAAGGATTTGGAAATCACATCTCATGTTATAGGAAGGATCTCAGGTTTGGTATTAGAAGCATTGAGATATCACATCTCATGCTATCGGAAGTATCTCAGGTTTGGTATTAGAGGCATTGAGATATCACATCTCATGCTATCATAAGGGTCTCAGGATTGGAATGGGAAGGAGTTGGATATCACATCTCATGTTATAGGAAGGATCTCAGGTTTGGTATTAGAAGCATTGAGACATCACATCTCATGCTATAGGAAGGGTCTCAGGATTGGAATGGGAAGGAGTTGGATATCACATCTCATGCTATAGGAAGGGTCTCAGATTTGGTATAAGCATTGAGATATCACATCTCATGCTATAGGAAGGGTCTCAGGATTGGAATGGGAAGGAGTTGTATATGACATCTCAGGCCATAGGAAGGGTCTCAGGTTTGGTAAAAGCATTGAGATATCACATCTCTGCTATCGGAAGGGTCTCAGGATTGGAATGGGAAGGAGTTGGATATCCCATCTCATGTTATAGGAAGGGTCTCAGGTTTGGTATTAGAAGCATTGAGACATCACATCTCATGTTATAGGAAGGGTCTCAGGATTGGAATGGGAAGGAGTTGGATATCACATCTCATGCTATAGGAAGGGTCTCAGGTTTGGTATAAGCATTGAGATATCACATCTCATGCTATAGGAAGGGTCTCAGGATTGGAATGGGAAGGAGTTGTATATGACATCTCATGCCATAGGAAGGGTCTCAGGTTTGGTATAAGCATTGAGATATCACATCACATGCTATAGGAAGGGTCTCAGGATTGGAATGGGAAGGACTTGGATATCACATCTCATGCTATAGGCAGGGTCTCAGGTTTAGAAAGGGAAGGAGATGGATATCACATTTCATGTTAGAGGTAGGATCTCAGGTTTGGTATTAGAGGCATTGAAATATCACATCTCATGCTATCAGAAGGGTCTCAGGATTGGAATGGGAAGGAGTTGGATATCACATCTCATGCTAAAGGGAGGGTCTCAGGTTTGGAAGTGGAAGGATTTGGAAATCACATCTCATGTTATAGGAAGGATCTCAGGTTTGGTATTAGAAGTATTGAGATATCACATCTCATGCTATCAGAAGTATCTCAGGTTTGGTATTAGAGGCATTGAGATATCACATCTCATGCTATCATAAGGGTCTCAGGATTGGAATGGGAAGGAGTTGGATATCACATCTCATGTTATAGGAAGGATCTCAGGTTTGGTATTAGAAGAATTGAGACATCACATCTCATGCTATAGGAAGGGTCTCAGGATTGGAATGGGAAGAAGTTGGATATCACATCTCATGCTATAGGAAGGGTCTCAGATTTGGTATAAGCATTGAGATATCACATCTAATGCTATAGGAAGGGTCTCAGGATTGGAATGGGAAGGAGTTGCATATGACATCTCAGGCCATAGGAAGGGTCTCAGGTTTGGTATAAGCATTGAGATATCACATCTCTGCTATCGGAAGGGTCTCAGGATTGGAATGGGAAGGAGTTGGATATCCCAAATCATGTTATAGGAAGGGTCTCAGGTTTGGTATTAGAAGCATTGAGATATCACATCTCATGCTATAGGAAGGGTCTCAGGATTGGAATGGGGAGGACTTGGATGTCACATCTCATGTTATAGGAAGGCTCTCAGGTTTGGAAGGGGAAGGAGTTGGATATCACATTTCATGTTAGAGGAACGATCTCAGGTTTGGTATTAGAGGCCTTGAGATATCACATCTCATGCTATAGGAAGGGTCTCAGGATTGGAATGGGAAGGAGTTGGATATCACATCTCAAGCTATAGGAACGGTCTCAGGTTTGGTATAAGCATTGTGATATCACATCTCATGCTATAGGAAGGGTCTCAGGATTGGAATGGGAAGGAGTTGGATATCACATCTCATGTTATAGGAAAGATCTCAGGTTTGGTATTAGAAGCATTGCGACATCCCATCTCATGTTATAGGAAGGGTCTCAAGATTGGAATGGGAAGAAGTTGGATATCACATCTTATGCTATAGGAAGGGTCTCAGGTTTGGTATAAGCATTGAGATATCACATCTCATGCTATAGGAAGGGTCTCAGGATTGGAATGGGAAGGAGTTGTATATGACATCTCATGCCATAGGAAGGGTCTCAGGTTTGGTATAAGCATTGAGATATCACATCACATGCTATAGGAAGGGTCTCAGGATTGGAATGGAAAGGACTTGGATATCACATCTCATGCTATAGGCAGGGTCTCAGGTTTGGAAAGGGAAGGAGATGGATATCACATTTCATGTTAGAGGTAGGATCTCAGGTTTGGTATTAGAGGCATTGAAATATCACATCTCATGCTATCAGATGGGTCTCAGGATTCGAATGGGAAGGAGTTGGATATCACATCTCATGCTAAAGGGAGGGTCTCAGGTTTGGAAGGGGAAGGATTTGGAAATCACATCTCATGTTATAGGAAGGATCTCAGGTTTGGTATTAGAAGCATTGAGATATCACATCTCATGCTATCGGAAGTATCTCAGGTTTGGTATTAGAGGCATTGAGATATCACATCTCATGCTATCATAAGGGTCTCAGGATTGGAATGGGAAGGAGTTGGATATCACATCTCATGTTATAGGAAGGATCTCAGGTTTGGTATTAGAAGAATTGAGACATCACATCTCATGCTATAGGAAGGGTCTCAGGATTGGAATGGGAAGAAGTTGGATATCACATCTCATGCTATAGGAAGGGTCTCAGATTTGGTATAAGCATTGAGATATCACATCTAATGCTATAGGAAGGGTCTCAGGATTGGAATGGGAAGGAGTTGCATATGACATCTCAGGCCATAGGAAGGGTCTCAGGTTTGGTATAAGCATTGAGATATCACATCTCTGCTATCGGAAGGGTCTCAGGATTGGAATGGGAAGGAGTTGGATATCCCAAATCATGTTATAGGAAGGGTCTCAGGTTTGGTATTAGAAGCATTGAGATATCACACCTCATGCTATAGGAAGGGTCTCAGGATTGGAATGGGGAGGACTTGGATGTCACATCTCATGTTATAGGAAGGCTCTCAGGTTTGGAAGGGGAAGGAGTTGGATATCACATTTCATGTTAGAGGAACGATCTCAGGTTTGGTATTAGAGGCCTTGAGATATCACATCTCATGCTATAGGAAGGGTCTCAGGATTGGAATGGGAAGGAGTTGGATATCACATCTCAAGCTATAGGAACGGTCTCAGGTTTGGTATAAGCATTGTGATATCACATCTCATGCTATAGGAAGGGTCTCGGGATTGGAATGGGAAGGAGTTGGATATCACATCTCATGTTATAGGAAAGATCTCAGGTTTGGTATTAGAAGCATTGCGACATCCCATCTCATGTTATAGGAAGGGTTTCAAGATTGGAATGGGAAGAAGTTGGATATCACATCTCATGCTATAGGAAGGGTCTCAGGTTTGGTATAAGCATTGAGATATCACATCTCATGCTATAGGAAGGGTCTCAGGATTGGAATGGGAAGGAGTTGTATATGACATCTCATGCCATAGGAAGGGTCTCAGGTTTGGTATAAGCATTGAGATATCACATCACATGCTATAGGAAGGGTCTCAGGATTGGAATGGAAAGGACTTGGATATCACATCTCATGCTATAGGCAGGGTCTCAGGTTTGGAAAGGGAAGGAGATGGATATCACATTTCATGTTAGAGGTAGGATCTCAGGTTTGGTATTAGAGGCATTGAAATATCACATCTCATGCTATCAGATGGGTCTCAGGATTCGAATGGGAAGGAGTTGGATATCACATCTCATGCTAAAGGGAGGGTCTCAGGTTTGGAAGGGGAAGGATTTGGAAATCACATCTCATGTTATAGGAAGGATCTCAGGTTTGGTATTAGAAGCATTGAGATATCACATCTCATGGTATAGGAAGGGTCTCAGGGTTGGAATGGGAAGGAGTTGGATATCCCAAATCATGTTATAGGAAGGGTCTCAGGTTTGGTATTAGAAGCATTGAGATATCACATCTCATGCTATAGGAAGGGTCTCAGGATTGGAATGGGGAGGACTTGGATGTCACATCTCATGTTATAGGGAGGGTCTCAAGTTTGATATTAGAAGCATTGAGATAACAAATCTCATGATATCGGAAGGGTCTCAGGATTGGAATGGGAAGGAATTGGATATCACATCTCATGATAAAGGAAGGGTCTAAGGTTTGGAAGGGGAAGGATTTGGATATCACATCTCATGTTATAGGACGGGTCTCAGGTTTGGTATTAGAAGCATTGAGATATCAAGTCTCATGGTATAGGAAGGGTCTCAGAATTGGAATGGGAAGGAGTTGGATATCACATCTCAAGCTATAGGTAGGGTCTCAGGATTGGAATGGGAAGGAGTTTGATATCACATCTCATGCCATAGTATGGGTCTCAGGTTTGGTAGAAGCATTGGGATATCACATCTCATGCTATCGGAAGGGTATCAGTATTGGATTTGGAAGGAGTTGGATATCCCATCTCATGCTATAGGAAGGGTCTCAGGTTGGAATGGGAAGGAATTGGATATCACATTTCATGTTATAGGAAGGCTCTCAGGTTTGGAAGGGGAAGGAGTTGGATATCACATTTCATGTTAGAGGAAGGATCTCAGGTTTGGTATTAGAGGCCTTGAGATATCACATCTCATGCTATAGGAAGGGTCTCAGGATTGGAATGGGAAGGAGTTGGATATCACATCTCAAGCTATAGGAAGGGTCTCAGGTTTGGTATAAGCATTGAGATATCACATCTCATGCTATAGGAAGGGTCTCAGGATTGGAATGGGAAGGAGTTGGATATCACATCTCATGTTATAGGAAAGATCTCAGGTTTGGTATTAGAAGCATTGAGACATCACATCTCATGTTATAGGAAGGGTCTCAGGATTGGAATGGGAAGAAGTTGGATATCACATCTCATGCTATAGGAAGAGTCTCAGGTTTGGAAGGGGAAGGAGTTGGATATCCAATCTCATGTTATAGGACTGGTCTCGGGTTTGGTATTAGAAGCATTGAGATATCACATCGCATGCTGTAGGAAGGTTTTCAGGTTTGGAATGGGGAGGAATTGGATATCACATCTCATGTCATAGGAAGGATCTCAGGTTTGGTATTAGAAGCATTGAGATATCACATCTCATGCTATAGGAATGGTCTCAGGATTGGAATGGGAAGGAGTTGGATATTACACTCTTGCTATAGGAAGGGTCTCATGTTTGGAATGGGAAGGAGTTGGATATCACATATGCTATATGAAGGGTCTCAGGTTTGGACCGGGAAGGAGTTGGATATCACATCTCATGCTATCATAAGGGTCTCAGGATTGGAATGGGAAGGAGTTGGATATCACATCTCATGTTATAGGAAGGATCTCAGGTTTGGTATTAGAAGCATTGAGACATCACATCTCATGCTATAGGAAGGGTCTCAGGATTGGAATGGGAAGGAGTTGGATATCACATCTCATGCTATAGGAAGGGTCTCAGATTTGGTATAAGCATTGAGATATCACATCACATGCTATAGGAAGGGTCTCAGGATTGGAATGGGAAGGACTTGGATATCACATCTCATGCTATAGGCAGGGTCTCAGGTTTGGAAAGGGAAGGAGATGGATATCACATTTCATGTTAGAGGTAGGATCTCAGGTTTGGTATTAGAGGCATTGAAATATCACATCTCATGCTATCAGAAGGGTCTCAGGATTGGAATGGGAAGGAGTTGGATATCACATCTCATGCTAAAGGGAGGGTCTCAGGTTTGGAAGTGGAAGGATTTGGAAATCACATCTCATGTTATAGGAAGGATCTCAGGTTTGGTATTAGAATCACTGAGATATCACATCTCATGCTATCAGAAGTATCTCAGGTTTGGTATTAGAGGCATTGAGATATCACATCTCATGCTATCATAAGGGTCTCAGGATTGGAATGGGAAGGAGTTGGATATCACATCTCATGTTATAGGAAGGATCTCAGGTTTGGTATTAGAAGAATTGAGACATCACATCTCATGCTATAGGAAGGGTCTCAGGATTGGAATGGGAAGAAGTTGGATATCACATCTCATGCTATAGGAAGGGTCTCAGATTTGGTATAAGCATTGAGATATCACATCTAATGCTATAGGAAGGGTCTCAGGATTGGAATGGGAAGGAGTTGCATATGACATCTCAGGCCATAGGAAG
The DNA here is from genome assembly GCF_040938575.1 of Ambystoma mexicanum. Taxonomy (NCBI): domain Eukaryota; kingdom Metazoa; phylum Chordata; class Amphibia; order Caudata; family Ambystomatidae; genus Ambystoma; species Ambystoma mexicanum. The sequence continues at coordinate 1,500,670,852 of NC_090923.1, read as the reverse complement.
GGTCTCAGGTTTGGTATAAGCATTGAGATATCACATCTCTGCTATCGGAAGGGTCTCAGGATTGGAATGGGAAGGAGTTGGATATCCCAAATCATGTTATAGGAAGGGTCTCAGGTTTGGTATTAGAAGCATTGAGATATCACACCTCATGCTATAGGAAGGGTCTCAGGATTGGAATGGGGAGGACTTGGATGTCACATCTCATGTTATAGGAAGGCTCTCAGGTTTGGAAGGGGAAGGAGTTGGATATCACATTTCATGTTAGAGGAACGATCTCAGGTTTGGTATTAGAGGCCTTGAGATATCACATCTCATGCTATAGGAAGGGTCTCAGGATTGGAATGGGAAGGAGTTGGATATCACATCTCAAGCTATAGGAACGGTCTCAGGTTTGGTATAAGCATTGTGATATCACATCTCATGCTATAGGAAGGGTCTCGGGATTGGAATGGGAAGGAGTTGGATATCACATCTCATGTTATAGGAAAGATCTCAGGTTTGGTATTAGAAGCATTGCGACATCCCATCTCATGTTATAGGAAGGGTTTCAAGATTGGAATGGGAAGAAGTTGGATATCACATCTCATGCTATAGGAAGGGTCTCAGGTTTGGTATAAGCATTGAGATATCACATCTCATGCTATAGGAAGGGTCTCAGGATTGGAATGGGAAGGAGTTGTATATGACATCTCATGCCATAGGAAGGGTCTCAGGTTTGGTATAAGCATTGAGATATCACATCACATGCTATAGGAAGGGTCTCAGGATTGGAATGGAAAGGACTTGGATATCACATCTCATGCTATAGGCAGGGTCTCAGGTTTGGAAAGGGAAGGAGATGGATATCACATTTCATGTTAGAGGTAGGATCTCAGGTTTGGTATTAGAGGCATTGAAATATCACATCTCATGCTATCAGATGGGTCTCAGGATTCGAATGGGAAGGAGTTGGATATCACATCTCATGCTAAAGGGAGGGTCTCAGGTTTGGAAGGGGAAGGATTTGGAAATCACATCTCATGTTATAGGAAGGATCTCAGGTTTGGTATTAGAAGCATTGAGATATCACATCTCATGGTATAGGAAGGGTCTCAGGGTTGGAATGGGAAGGAGTTGGATATCCCAAATCATGTTATAGGAAGGGTCTCAGGTTTGGTATTAGAAGCATTGAGATATCACATCTCATGCTATAGGAAGGGTCTCAGGATTGGAATGGGGAGGACTTGGATGTCACATCTCATGTTATAGGGAGGGTCTCAAGTTTGATATTAGAAGCATTGAGATAACAAATCTCATGATATCGGAAGGGTCTCAGGATTGGAATGGGAAGGAATTGGATATCACATCTCATGATAAAGGAAGGGTCTAAGGTTTGGAAGGGGAAGGATTTGGATATCACATCTCATGTTATAGGACGGGTCTCAGGTTTGGTATTAGAAGCATTGAGATATCAAGTCTCATGGTATAGGAAGGGTCTCAGAATTGGAATGGGAAGGAGTTGGATATCACATCTCAAGCTATAGGTAGGGTCTCAGGATTGGAATGGGAAGGAGTTTGATATCACATCTCATGCCATAGTATGGGTCTCAGGTTTGGTAGAAGCATTGGGATATCACATCTCATGCTATCGGAAGGGTATCAGTATTGGATTTGGAAGGAGTTGGATATCCCATCTCATGCTATAGGAAGGGTCTCAGGTTGGAATGGGAAGGAATTGGATATCACATTTCATGTTATAGGAAGGCTCTCAGGTTTGGAAGGGGAAGGAGTTGGATATCACATTTCATGTTAGAGGAAGGATCTCAGGTTTGGTATTAGAGGCCTTGAGATATCACATCTCATGCTATAGGAAGGGTCTCATGATTGGAATGGGAAGGAGTTGGATATCACATCTCAAGCTATAGGAAGGGTCTCAGGTTTGGTATAAGCATTGAGATATCACATCTCATGCTATAGGAAGGGTCTCAGGATTGGAATGGGAAGGAGTTGGATATCACATCTCATGTTATAGGAAAGATCTCAGGTTTGGTATTAGAAGCATTGAGACATCACATCTCATGTTATAGGAAGGGTCTCAGGATTGGAATGGGAAGAAGTTGGATATCACATCTCATGCTATAGGAAGAGTCTCAGGTTTGGAAGGGGAAGGAGTTGGATATCCAATCTCATGTTATAGGACTGGTCTCGGGTTTGGTATTAGAAGCATTGAGATATCACATCGCATGCTGTAGGAAGGTTTTCAGGTTTGGAATGGGGAGGAATTGGATATCACATCTCATGTCATAGGAAGGATCTCAGGTTTGGTATTAGAAGCATTGAGATATCACATCTCATGCTATAGGAATGGTCTCAGGATTGGAATGGGAAGGAGTTGGATATTACACTCTTGCTATAGGAAGGGTCTCATGTTTGGAATGGGAAGGAGTTGGATATCACATATGCTATATGAAGGGTCTCAGGTTTGGACCGGGAAGGAGTTGGATATCACATCTCATGTTATAGGAAGGGTCTCAGGTTTGGTATAAGCATTGAGATATCACATCTCTGCTATCGGAAGTGTCTCAGGATTGGAATGGGAAGGAGTTGGATATCCCATCTCATGTTATAGGACGGGTCTCAGGTTTGTTATTAGAATCATTGAGATATCATATTGCATGCTGTAGGAAGGGTCTAAGGATTGGAATGGGAAGGACTTGGATATCACATCTCATGCTATAGGTAGGCTCTCAGGTTTGGAAAGGGAAGGAGTTGGATATCACATTTCATGTTAGAGGAAGGATCTCAGGTTTGGTATTAGAGGCATTGAGATATCACATCTCATGCTATAGGAAGAGTCTCAGGATTGGAATGGGAAGGAGTTGGATATCACATCTCATGCTATAGGAAGGGTCTCAGGTTTGGTATAAGCATTGAGATATCACATCTCATGCTATAGGAAGGGTCTCGGGATTGGAATGGGAAGGAGTTGGATATCACATCTCATGTTATAGGAAAGATCTCAGGTTTGGTATTAGAAGCATTGCGACATCACATCTCATGTTATAGGAAGGGTCTCAGGATTGGAATGGGAAGAAGTTGGATATCACATCTCATGCTATAGGAAGGGTCTCAGGTTTGGTATAAGCATTGAGATATCACATCTCATGCTATAGGAAGGGTCTCAGGATTGGAATGGGAAGGAGTTGTATATGACATCTCATGCCATAGGAAGGGTCTCAGGTTTGGTATAAGCATTGAGATATCACATCACATGCTATAGGAAGGGTCTCAGGATTGGAATGAAAAGGACTTGGATATCACATCTCATGCTATAGGCAGGGTCTCAGGTTTGGAAAGGGAAGGAGATGGATATCACATTTCATGTTAGAGGTAGGATCTCAGGTTTGGTATTAGAGGCATTGAAATATCACATCTCATGCTATCAGATTGGTCTCAGGATTGGAATGGGAAGGAGTTGGATATCACATCTCATGCTAAAGGGAGGGTCTCAGGTTTGGAAGGGGAAGGATTTGGAAATCACATCTCATGTTATAGGAAGGATCTCAGGTTTGGTATTAGAAGCATTGAGATATCACATCTCATGCTATCGGAATTATCTCAGGTTTGGTATTAGAGGCATTGAGATATCACATCTCATGCTATCATAAGGGTTTCAGGATTGGAATGGGAAGTAGTTGGATATCACATCTCATGTTATAGGAAGGATCTCAGGTTTGGTATTATAAGCATTGAGACATCACATCTCATGCTATAGGAAGGGTCTCAGGATTGGAATGGGAAGGAGTTGGATATCACATCTCATGCTATAGGAAGGGTCTCAGATTTGGTATAAGCATTGAGATATCACATCTCATGCTATAGGAAGGGTCTCAGGATTGGAATGGGAAGGACTTGGATATCACATCTCATGCTATAGGCAGGGTCTCAGGTTTGGAAAGGGAAGGAGATGGATATCAATGCTTCTAATATCAAACTTGAGACCCTCCCTATAGCATGAGATGTGATACCCAAGTCCTTCCCATTCCAATCCTGAGACACTTCCTACAGCATGCGATGTGATGTCTCAATGCTTCTAATACCAAACCTGAGACTCTTCCTATAACATGAGATGGGATATCCAACTCCTTCCCATTCCAATCCTGAGACCCTTCCGATAGCAGAGATGTGATATCTCAATGCTTATACCAAACCTAAGACCCTTCCTATGGCATGAGATGTCATATACAACTCCTTCCCATTCCAATCCTGAGACCCTTCCTATAGCATGAGATGTGATATCTCAATGCTTATACCAAACCTGAGACCCTTCCTATAGCATGAGATGTGATATCCAACTCCTTCCCATTCCAATCCTGAGACCCTTCCTATAGCATGAGATGTGATGTCTCAATGCTTCTAATACCAAACCTGAGATACTTCCGATAGCATGAGATGTGATATCTCAATGCTTCTAATACCAAACCTGAGATCCTTCCTATAACATGAGATGTGATTTCCAAATCCTTCCCCTTCCAAACCTGAGACCCTCCCTTTAGCATGAGATGTGATATCCAAGTCCTTTCCATTCCAATCCTGAGACCCTTCCTATAGCATGTGATGTGATATCTCAATGCTTATACCAAACCTGAGACCCTTCCTATGGCATGAGATGTCATATACAACTCCTTCCCATTCCAATCCTGAGACCCTTCCTATAGCATGAGATGTGATATCTCAATGCTTATACCAAACCTGAGACCCTTCCTATAGCATGAGATGTGATATCCAACTTCTTCCCATTCCAATCTTGAGACCCTTCCTATAACATGAGATGGGATGTCGCAATGCTTCTAATACCAAACCTGAGATCTTTCCTATAACATGAGATGTGATATCCAACTCCTTCCCATTCCAATCCTGAGACCCTTCCTATAGCATGAGATGTGATATCACAATGCTTATACCAAACCTGAGACCGTTCCTATAGCTTGAGATGTGATATCCAACTCCTTCCCATTCCAATCCTGAGACCCTTCCTATAGCATGAGATGTGATATCTCAAGGCCTCTAATATCAAACCTGAGATCGTTCCTCTAACATGAAATGTGATATCCAACTCCTTCCCCTTTCAAACCTGAGAGCCTTCCTATAACATGAGATGTGACATCCAAGTCCTCCCCATTCCAATCCTGAGACCCTTCCTATAGCATGAGATGTGATATCTCAATGCTTCTAATACCAAACCTGAGACCCTTCCTATAACATGATTTGGGATATCCAACTCCTTCCCATTCCAATCCTGAGACCCTTCCGATAGCAGAGATGTGATATCTCAATGCTTATACCAAACCTGAGACCCTTCCTATGGCCTGAGATGTCATATGCAACTCCTTCCCATTCCAATCCTGAGACCCTTCCTATAGCATTAGATGTGATATCTCAATGCTTATACCAAATCTGAGACCCTTCCTATAGCATGAGATGTGATATCCAACTTCTTCCCATTCCAATCCTGAGACCCTTCCTATAGCATGAGATGTGATGTCTCAATTCTTCTAATACCAAACCTGAGATCCTTCCTATAACATGAGATGTGATATCCAACTCCTTCCCATTCCAATCCTGAGACCCTTATGATAGCATGAGATGTGATATCTCAATGCCTCTAATACCAAACCTGAGATACTTCTGATAGCATGAGATGTGATATCTCAATGCTTCTAATACCAAACCTGAGATCCTTCCTATAACATGAGATGTGATTTCCAAATCCTTCCACTTCCAAACCTGAGACCCTCCCTTTAGCATGAGATGTGATATCCAACTCCTTCCCATTCCAATCCTGAGACCCTTCTGATAGCATGAGATGTGATATTTCAATGCCTCTAATACCAAACCTGAGATCCTACCTCTAACATGAAATGTGATATCCATCTCCTTCCCTTTCCAAACCTGAGACCCTGCCTATAGCATGAGATGTGATATCCAAGTCCTTCCCATTCCAATCCTGAGACCCTTCCTATAGCATGTGATGTGATATCTCAATGCTTATACCAAACCTGAGACCCTTCCTATGGCATGAGATGTCATATACAACTCCTTCCCATTCCAATCCTGAGACCCTTCCTATAGCATGAGATGTGATATCTCAATGCTTATACCAAACCTGAGACCCTTCCTATAGCATGAGATGTGATATCCAACTTCTTCCCATTCCAATCCTGAGACCCTTCCTATAACATGAGATGTGATGTCTCAATGCTTCTAATACCAAACCTGAGACCCTTCCTATAACATGAGATGGGATATCCAACTCCTTCCCATTCCAATCCTGAGACCCTTCCGATAGCAGAGATGTGATATCTCAATGCTTTTACAAAACCTGAGACCCTTCCTATGGCCTGAGATGTCATATACAACTCCTTCCCATTCCAATCCTGAGACCCTTCCTATAGCATGAGATGTGATATCTCAATGCTTATACCAAATCTGAGACCCTTCCTATAGCATGAGATGTGATATCCAACTCCTTCCCATTCCAATCCTGAGACCCTTCCTATAGCATGAGATGTGATGTCTCAATGCTTATAATACCAAACCTGAGATCCTTCCTATAACATGAGATGTGATATCCAACTACTTCCCATTCCAATCCTGAAACCCTTATGATAGCATGAGATGTGATATCTCAATGCCTCTAATACCAAACCTGAGATAATTCCGATAGCATGAGATGTGATATCTCAATGCTTCTAATACCAAACCTGAGATCCTTCCTATAACATGAGATGTGATTTCCAAATCCTTCCCCTTCCAAACCTGAGACCCTCCCTTTAGCATGAGATGTGATATCCAACTCCTTCCCATTCCAATCCTGAGACCAATCTGATAGCATGAGATGTGATATTTCAATGCCTCTAATACCAAACCTGAGATCCTACCTCTAACATGAAATGTGATATCCATCTCCTTCCCTTTCCAAACCTGAGACCCTGCCTATAGCATGAGATGTGATATCCAAGTCCTTTTCATTCCAATCCTGAGACCCTTCCTATAGCATGTGATGTGATATCTCAATGCTTATACCAAACCTGAGACCCTTCCTATGGCATGAGATGTCATATACAACTCCTTCCCATTCCAATCCTGAGACCCTTCCTATAGCATGAGATGTGATATCTCAATGCTTATACCAAACCTGAGACCCTTCCTATAGCATGAGATGTGATATCCAACTTCTTCCCATTCCAATCCTGAGACCCTTCCTATAACATGAGATGTGATGTCGCAATGCTTCTAATACCAAACCTGAGATCTTTCCTATAACATGAGATGTGATATCCAACTCCTTCCCATTCCAATCCCGAGACCCTTCCTATAGCATGAGATGTGATATCTCAATGCTTATACCAAACCTGAGACCCTTCCTATAGCATGAGATGTGATATCCAACTCCTTCCCATTCCAATCCTGAGACTCTTCCTATAGCATGAGATGTGATATCTCAATGCCTCTAATACCAAACCTGAGATCCTTCCTCTAACATGAAATGTGATATCCAACTCCTTCCCTTTCCAAACCTGAGAGCCTACCTATAGCATGAGATGTGATATCCAAGTCCTTCCCATTCCAATCCTTAGACCCTTCCTACAGCATGCAATATGATATCTCAATGATTCTAATAACAAACCTGAGACCCGTCCTATAACATGAGATGGGATATCCAACTCCTTCCCATTCCAATCCTGAGACACTTCCGATAGCAGAGATGTGATATCTCAATGCTTATACCAAACCTGAGACCCTTCCTATAACATGAGATGTGATATCCAACTCCTTCCCGGTCCAAACCTGAGACCCTTCATATAGCATATGTGATATCCAACTCCTTCCCATTCCAAACATGAGACCCTTCCTATAGCAAGAGTGTAATATCCAACTCCTTCCCATTCCAATCCTGAGACCATTCCTATAGCATGAGATGTGATATCTCAATGCTTCTAATACCAAACCTGAGATCCTTCCTATGACATGAGATGTGATATCCAATTCCTCCCCATTCCAAACCTGAAAACCTTCCTACAGCATGCGATGTGATATCTCAATGCTTCTAATACCAAACCCGAGACCAGTCCTATAACATGAGATTGGATATCCAACTCCTTCCCCTTCCAAACCTGAGACTCTTCCTATAGCATGAGATGTGATATCCAACTTCTTCCCATTCCAATCCTGAGACCCTTCCTATAACATGAGATGTGATGTCTCAATGCTTCTAATACCAAACCTGAGATCTTTCCTATAACATGAGATGTGATATCCAACTCCTTCCCATTCCAATCCTGAGACCCTTCCTATAGCATGAGATGTGATATCTCAATGCTTATACCAAACCTGAGACCCTTCCTATAGCTTGAGATGTGATATCCAACTCCTTCCCATTCCAATCCTGAGACCCTTCCTATAGCATGAGATGTGATATCTCAAGGCCTCTAATACCAAACCTGAGATCCTTCCTCTAACATGAAATGTGATATCCAACTCCTTCCCCTTCCAAACCTGAGAGCCTTCCTATAACATGAAATGTGATATCCAATTCCTTCCCATTCCAACCTGAGACCCTTCCTATAGCATGAGATGGGATATCCAACTCCTTCCAAATCCAATACTGATACCCTTCCGATAGCATGAGATGTGATATCCCAATGCTTCTACCAAACCTGAGACCCATACTATGGCATGAGATGTGATATCAAACTCCTTCCCATTCCAATCCTGAGACCCTACCTATAGCTTGAGATGTGATATCCAACTCCTTCCCATTCCAATTCTGAGACCCTTCCTATACCATGAGACTTGATATCTCAATGCTTCTAATACCAAACCTGAGACCCGTCCTATAACATGAGATGTGATATCCAAATCCTTCCCCTTCCAAACCTTAGACCCTTCCTTTATCATGAGATGTGATATCCAATTCCTTCCCATTCCAATCCTGAGACCCTTCCGATATCATGAGATTTGTTATCTCAATGCTTCTAATATCAAACTTGAGACCCTCCCTATAACATGAGATGTGACATCCAAGTCCTCCCCATTCCAATCCTGAGACCCTTCCTATAGCATGAGATGTGATATCTCAATGCTTCTAATACCAAACCTGAGACCCTTCCTATAACATGATTTGGGATATCCAACTCCTTCCCATTCCAATCCTGAGACCCTTCCGATAGCAGAGATGTGATATCTCAATGCTTATACCAAACCTGAGACCCTTCCTATGGCCTGAGATGTCATATGCAACTCCTTCCCATTCCAATCCTGAGACCCTTCCTATAGCATTAGATGTGATATCTCAATGCTTATGCCAAATCTGAGACCCTTCATATAGCATGAGATGTGATATCCAACTTCTTCCAATTCCAATCCTGAGACCCTTCCTATAGCATGAGATGTGATGTCTCAATTCTTCTAATACCAAACCTGAGATGCTTCCTATAACATGAGATGTGATATCCAACTCCTTCCCATTCCAATCCTGAGACCCTTATGATAGCATGAGATGTGATATCTCAATGCCTCTAATACCAAACCTGAGATACTTCTGATAGCATGAGATGTGATATCTCAATGCTTCTAATACCAAACCTGAGATCCTTCCTATAACATGAGATGTGATTTCCAAATCCTTCCACTTCCAAACCTGAGACCCTCCCTTTAGCATGAGATGTGATATCCAACTCCTTCCCATTCCAATCCTGAGACCCTTCTGATAGCATGAGATGTGATATTTCAATGCCTCTAATACCAAACCTGAGATCCTACCTCTAACATGAAATGTGATATCCATCTCCTTCCCTTTCCAAACCTGAGACCCTGCCTATAGCATGAGATGTGATATCCAAGTCCTTCCCATTCCAATCCTGAGACCCTTCCTATAGCATGTGATGTGATATCTCAATGCTTATACCAAATCTGAGACCCTTCCTATAGCATGAGATGTGATATCCAACTCCTTCCCATTCCAATCCTGAGACCCTTCCTATAGCATGAGATGTGATGTCTCAATGCTTCTAATACCAAACATGAGATGTGATATCCAACTCCTTCCCATTCCAATCCTGAGACCCTTCCTATAGCATGAGATGTGATATCTCAATGCCTCTTATACCAAACCTGAGATCCTTCCGATAGCATGAGATGTGATATCTCAATGCTTCTAATACCAAACCTGAGATCCTTCCTATAATATGAGATGTGATTTCCAAATCCTTCCCCTTCCAAACCTGAGACCCTCCCTTTAGCATGAAATGTGATATCCAACTCCTTCCCATTCCAATCCTGAGACCCTTCTGATAGCATGAGATGTGATATCTCAATGCCTCTAATACCAAACCTGAGATCCTACCTCTAACATGAAATGTGATATCCATCTCCTTCCCTTTCCAAACCTGAGACCCTGCCTATAGCATGAGATGTGATATCCAAGTCCTTTCCATTCCAATCCTGAGACCCTTCCTATAGCATGTGATGTGATATCTCAATGCTTATACCAAACCTGAGACCCTTCCTATGGCATGAGATGTCATATACAACTCCTTCCCATTCCAATCCTGAGACCCTTCCTATAGCATGAGATGTGATATCTCAATGCTTATACCAAACCTGAGACCCTTCCTATAGCATGAGATGTGATATCCAACTTCTTCCCATTCCAATCTTGAAACCCTTCCTATAACATGAGATGGGATGTCGCAATGCTTCTAATACCAAACCTGAGATCTTTCCTATAACATGAGATGTGATATCCAACTCCTTCCCATTCCAATCCCGAGACCCTTCCTATAGCATGAGATGTGATATCACAATGCTTATACCAAACCTGAGACCGTTCCTATAGCTTGAGATGTGATATCCAACTCCTTCCCATTCCAATCCTGAGACCCTTCCTATAGCATGAGATGTGATATCTCAAGGCCTCTAATACCAAACCTGAGATCGTTCCTCTAACATGAAATGTGATATCCAACTCCTTCCCCTTCCAAACCTGAGAGCCTTCCTATAACATGAGATGTGACATCCAAGTCCTCCCCATTCCAATCCTGAGACCCTTCCTATAGCATGAGATGTGATATCTCAATGCTTCTAATACCAAACCTGAGACCCTTCCTATAACATGATTTGGGATATCCAACTCCTTCCCATTCCAATCCTGAGACCCTTCCGATAGCAGAGATGTGATATCTCAATGCTTATACCAAACCTGAGACCCTTCCTATGGCCTGAGATGTCATATGCAACTCCTTCCCATTCCAATCCTGAGACCCTTCCTATAGCATTAGATGTGATATCTCAATGCTTATACCAAATCTGAGACCCTTCCTATAGCATGAGATGTGATATCCAACTTCTTCCCATTCCAATCCTGAGACCCTTCCTATAGCATGAGATGTGATGTCTCAATTCTTCTAATACCAAACCTGAGATCCTTCCTATAACATGAGATGTGATTTCCAAATCCTTCCACTTCCAAACCTGAGACCCTCCCTTTAGCATGAGATGTGATATCCAACTCCTTCCCATTCCAATCCTGAGACCCTTCTGATAGCATGAGATGTGATATTTCAATGCCTCTAATACCAAACCTGAGATCCTACCTCTAACATGAAATGTGATATCCATCTCCTTCCCTTTCCAAACCTGAGACCCTGCCTATAGCATGAGATGTGATATCCAAGTCCTTCCCATTCCAATCCTGAGACCCTTCCTATAGCATGTGATGTGATATCTCAATGCTTATACCAAATCTGAGACCCTTCCTATAGCATGAGATGTGATATCCAACTCCTTCCCATTCCAATCCTGAGACCCTTCCTATAGCATGAGATGTGATGTCTCAATGCTTCTAATACCAAACCTGAGATCCTTCCTATAACATGAGATGTGATATCCAACTCCTTCCCATTCCAATCCTGAGACCCTTATGATAGCATGAGATGTGATATCTCAATGCCTCTAATACCAAACCTGAGATACTTCCGATAGCATGAGATGTGATATCTCAATGCTTCTAATACCAAACCTGAGATCCTTCCTATAACATGAGATGTGATTTCCAAATCCTTCCCCTTCCAAACCTGAGACCCTCCCTTTAGCATGAGATGTGATATCCAACTCCTTCCCATTCGAATCCTGAGACCCATCTGACAGCATGAGATGTGATATTTCAATGCCTCTAATACCAAACCTGAGATCCTACCTCTAACATGAAATGTGATATCCATCTCCTTCCCTTTCCAAACCTGAGACCCTGCCTATAGCATGAGATGTGATATCCAAGTCCTTTCCATTCCAATCCTGAGACCCTTCCTATAGCATGTGATGTGATATCTCAATGCTTATACCAAACCTGAGACCCTTCCTATGGCATGAGATGTCATATACAACTCCTTCCCATTCCAATCCTGAGACCCTTCCTATAGCATGAGATGTGATATCTCAATGCTTATACCAAACCTGAGACCCTTCCTATAGCATGAGATGTGATATCCAACTTCTTCCCATTCCAATCTTGAGACCCTTCCTATAACATGAGATGGGATGTCGCAATGCTTCTAATACCAAACCTGAGATCTTTCCTATAACATGAGATGTGATATCCAACTCCTTCCCATTCCAATCCTGAGACCCTTCCTATAGCATGAGATGTGATATCACAATGCTTATACCAAACCTGAGACCGTTCCTATAGCTTGAGATGTGATATCCAACTCCTTCCCATTCCAATCCTGAGACCCTTCCTATAGCATGAGATGTGATATCTCAAGGCCTCTAATACCAAACCTGAGATCGTTCCTCTAACATGAAATGTGATATCCAACTCCTTCCCCTTCCAAACCTGAGAGCCTTCCTATAACATGAGATGTGACATCCAAGTCCTCCCCATTCCAATCCTGAGACCCTTCCTATAGCATGAGATGTGATATCTCAATGCTTCTAATACCAAACCTGAGACCCTTCCTATAACATGATTTGGGATATCCAACTCCTTCCCATTCCAATCCTGAGACCCTTCCGATAGCAGAGATGTGATATCTCAATGCTTATACCAAACCTGAGACCCTTCCTATGGCCTGAGATGTCATATGCAACTCCTTCCCATTCCAATCCTGAGACCCTTCCTATAGCATTAGATGTGATATCTCAATGCTTATACCAAATCTGAGACCCTTCCTATAGCATGAGATGTGATATCCAACTTCTTCCCATTCCAATCCTGAGACCCTTCCTATAGCATGAGATGTGATGTCTCAATTCTTCTAATACCAAACCTGAGATCCTTCCTATAACATGAGATGTGATATCCAACTCCTTCCCATTCCAATCCTGAGACCCTTATGATAGCATGAGATGTGATATCTCAATGCCTCTAATACCAAACCTGAGATACTTCTGATAGCATGAGATGTGATATCTCAATGCTTCTAATACCAAACCTGAGATCCTTCCTATAACATGAGATGTGATTTCCAAATCCTTCCACTTCCAAACCTGAGACCCTCCCTTTAGCATGAGATGTGATATCCAACTCCTTCCCATTCCAATCCTGAGACCCTTCTGATAGCATGAGATGTGATATTTCAATGCCTCTAATACCAAACCTGAGATCCTACCTCTAACATGAAATGTGATATCCATCTCCTTCCCTTTCCAAACCTGAGACCCTGCCTATAGCATGAGATGTGATATCCAAGTCCTTCCCATTCCAATCCTGAGACCCTTCCTATAGCATGTGATGTGATATCTCAATGCTTATACCAAACCTGAGACCCTTCCTATAACATGAGATGTGATATCCAACTCCTTCCCATTCCAATCCTGAGACCCTTATGATAGCATGAGATGTGATATCTCAATGCCTCTAATACCAAACCTGAGATACTTCCGATAGCATGAGATGTGATATCTCAATGCTTCTAATACCAAACCTGAGATCCTTCCTATAACATGAGATGTGATTTCCAAATCCTTCCCCTTCCAAACCTGAGACCCTCCCTTTAGCATGAGATGTGATATCCAACTCCTTCCCATTCGAATCCTGAGACCCATCTGATAGCATGAGATGTGATATTTCAATGCCTCTAATACCAAACCTGAGATCCTACCTCTAACATGAAATGTGATATCCATCTCCTTCCCTTTCCAAACCTGAGACCCTGCCTATAGCATGAGATGTGATATCCAAGTCCTTTCCATTCCAATCCTGAGACCCTTCCTATAGCATGTGATGTGATATCTCAATGCTTATACCAAACCTGAGACCCTTCCTATGGCATGAGATGTCATATACAACTCCTTCCCATTCCAATCCTGAGACCCTTCCTATAGCATGAGATGTGATATCTCAATGCTTATACCAAACCTGAGACCCTTCCTATAGCATGAGATGTGATATCCAACTTCTTCCCATTCCAATCTTGAAACCCTTCCTATAACATGAGATGGGATGTCGCAATGCTTCTAATACCAAACCTGAGATCTTTCCTATAACATGAGATGTGATATCCAACTCCTTCCCATTCCAATCCCGAGACCCTTCCTATAGCATGAGATGTGATATCACAATGCTTATACCAAACCTGAGACCGTTCCTATAGCTTGAGATGTGATATCCAACTCCTTCCCATTCCAATCCTGAGACCCTTCCTATAGCATGAGATGTGATATCCAAGTCCTTTCCATTCCAATCCTGAGACCCTTCCTATAGCATGTGATGTGATATCTCAATGCTTATACCAAACCTGAGACCCTTCCTATGGCATGAGATGTCATATACAACTCCTTCCCATTCCAATCCTGAGACCCTTCCTATAGCATGAGATGTGATATCTCAATGCTTATACCAAACCTGAGACCCTTCCTATAGCATGAGATGTGATATCCAACTTCTTCCCATTCCAATCTTGAAACCCTTCCTATAACATGAGATGGGATGTCGCAATGCTTCTAATACCAAACCTGAGATCTTTCCTATAACATGAGATGTGATATCCAACTCCTTCCCATTCCAATCCCGAGACCCTTCCTATAGCATGAGATGTGATATCACAATGCTTATACCAAACCTGAGACCGTTCCTATAGCTTGAGATGTGATATCCAACTCCTTCCCATTCCAATCCTGAGACCCTTCCTATAGCATGAGATGTGATATCTCAAGGCCTCTAATACCAAACCTGAGATCGTTCCTCTAACATGAAATGTGATATCCAACTCCTTCCCCTTCCAAACCTGAGAGCCTTCCTATAACATGAGATGTGACATCCAAGTCCTCCCCATTCCAATCCTGAGACCCTTCCTATAGCATGAGATGTGATATCTCAATGCTTCTAATACCAAACCTGAGACCCTTCCTATAACATGATTTGGGATATCCAACTCCTTCCCATTCCAATCCTGAGACCCTTCCGATAGCAGAGATGTGATATCTCAATGCTTATACCAAACCTGAGACCCTTCCTATGGCCTGAGATGTCATATGCAACTCCTTCCCATTCCAATCCTGAGACCCTTCCTATAGCATTAGATGTGATATCTCAATGCTTATACCAAATCTGAGACCCTTCCTATAGCATGAGATGTGATATCCAACTTCTTCCCATTCCAATCCTGAGACCCTTCCTATAGCATGAGATGTGATGTCTCAATTCTTCTAATACCAAACCTGAGATCCTTCCTATAACATGAGATGTGATTTCCAAATCCTTCCACTTCCAAACCTGAGAACCTCCCTTTAGCATGAGATGTGATATCCAACTCCTTCCCATTCCAATCCTGAGACCCTTCTGATAGCATGAGATGTGATATTTCAATGCCTCTAATACCAAACCTGAGATCCTACCTCTAACATGAAATGTGATATCCATCTCCTTCCCTTTCCAAACCTGAGACCCTGCCTATAGCATGAGATGTCATATACAACTCCTTCCCATTCCAATCCTGAGACCCTTCCTATAGCATGAGATGTGATATCTCAATGCTTATACCAAACCTGAGACCCTTCCTATAGCATGAGATGTGATATCCAACTCCTTCCCATTCCAATCCTGAGACCCTTCCTATAACATGAGATGTGATGTCTCAATGCTTCTAATACCAAACCTGAGACCCTTCCTATAACATGAGATGGGATATCCAACTCCTTCCCATTCCAATCCTGAGACCCTTCCGATAGCAGAGATGTGATATCTCAATGCTTTTACCAAACCTGAGACCCTTCCTATGGCCTGAGATGTCATATACAACTCCTTCCCATTCCAATCCTGAGACCCTTCCTATAGCATGAGATGTGATATCTCAATGCTTATACCAAATCTGAGACCCTTCCTATAGCATGAGATGTGATATCCAACTCCTTCCCATTCCAATCCTGAGACCCTTCCTATAGCATGAGATGTGATGTCTCAATGCTTCTAATACCAAACCTGAGATCCTTCCTATAACATGAGATGTGATATCCAACTCCTTCCCATTCCAATCCTGAGACCCTTATGATAGCATGAGATGTGATATCTCAATGCCTCTAATACCAAACCTGAGATACTTCCGATAGCATGAGATGTGATATCTCAATGCTTCTAATACCAAACCTGAGATCCTTCCTATAACATGAGATGTGATTTCCAAATCCTTCCCCTTCCAAACCTGAGACCCTCCCTTTAGCATGAGATGTGATATCCAACTCCTTCCCATTCCAATCCTGAGACCAATCTGATAGCATGAGATGTGATATTTCAATGCCTCTAATACCAAACCTGAGATCCTACCTCTAACATGAAATGTGATATCCATCTCCTTCCCTTCCAAACCTGAGACCCTGCCTATAGCATGAGATGTGATATCCAAGTCCTTTCCATTCCAATCCTGAGACCCTTCCTATAGCATGTGATGTGATATCTCAATGCTTATACCAAACCTGAGACCCTTCCTATGGCATGAGATGTCATATACAACTCCTTCCCATTCCAATCCTGAGACCCTTCCTATAGCATGAGATGTGATATCTCAATGCTTATACCAAACCTGAGACCCTTCCTATAGCATGAGATGTGATATCCAACTTCTTCCCATTCCAATCCTGAGACCCTTCCTATAACATGAGATGTGATGTCGCAATGCTTCTAATACCAAACCTGAGATCTTTCCTATAACATGAGATGTGATATCCAACTCCTTCCCATTCCAATCCTGAGACCCTTCCTATAGCATGAGATGTGATATCACAATGCTTATACCAAACCTTAGACCGTTCCTATAGCTTGAGATGTGATATCCAACTCCTTCCCATTCCAATCCTGAGACCCTTCCTATAGCATGAGATGTGATATCTCAAGGCCTCTAATACCAAACCTGAGATCGTTCCTCTAACATGAAATGTGATATCCAACTCCTTCCCCTTCCAAACCTGAGAGCCTTCCTATAACATGAGATGTGATATCCAACTCCTTCCCATTCCAATCCTGAGACCCTTATGATAGCATGAGATGTGATATCTCAATGCCTCTAATACCAAACCTGAGATACTTCCGATAGCATGAGATGTGATATCTCAATGCTTCTAATACCAAACCTGAGATCCTTCCTATAACATGAGATGTGATTTCCAAATCCTTCCCCTTCCAAACCTCAGACCCTCCCTTTAGCATGAGATGTGATATCCAACTCCTTCCCATTCCAATCCTGAGACCCTTCTGATAGCATGAGATGTGATATTTCAATGCCTCTAATACCAAACCTGAGATCCTACCTCTAACATGAAATGTGATATCCATCTCCTTCCCTTTCCAAACCTGAGACCCTGCCTATAGCATGAGATGTGATATCCAAGTCCTTTCCATTCCAATCCTGAGACCCTTCCTATAGCATGTGATGTGATATCTCAATGCTTATACCAAACCTGAGACCCTTCCTATGGCATGAGATGTCATATACAACTCCTTCCCATTCCAAACCTGAGACCCTTCCTATAGCATGAGATGTGATATCTCAATGCTTATACCAAACCTGAGACCCTTCCTATAACATGAGATGTGATATCCAACTCCTTCCCATTCCAATCCCGAGACCCTTCCTATAGCATGAGATGTGATATCTCAATGCTTATACCAAACCTGAGACCCTTCCTATAGCATGAGATGTGATATCCAACTCCTTCCCATTCCAATCCTGAGACTCTTCCTATAGCATGAGATGTGATATCTCAATGCCTCTAATACCAAACCTGAGATCCTTCCTCTAACATGAAATGTGATATCCAACTCGTTCCCTTTCCAAACCTGAGAGCCTACCTATAGCATGAGATGTGATATCCAAGTCCTTCCCATTCCAATCCTTAGATCCTTCCTACAGCATGCAATATGATATCTCAATGATTCTAATAACAAACCTGAGACCCGTCCTATAACATGAGATGGGATATCCAACTCCTTCCCATTCCAATCCTGAGACACTTCCGATAGCAGAGATGTGATATCTCAATGCTTATACCAAACCTGAGACCCTTCCTATAACATGAGATGTGATATCCAACTATTTCCCGGTCCAAACCTGAGACCCTTCCTATAGCATATGTGATATCCAACTCCTTCCCATTCCAAACATGAGACCCTTCCTATAGCAAGAGTGTAATATCCAACTCCTTCCCATTCCAATCCTGAGACCATTCCTATAGCATGAGATGTGATATCTCAATGCTTCTATTACCAAACCTGAGATCCTTCCTATGACATGAGATGTGATATCCAATTCCTCCCCATTCCAAACCTGAAAACCTTCCTACAGCATGCGATGTGATATCTCAATGCTTCTAATACCAAACCCGAGACCAGTCCTATAACATGAGATTGGATATCCAACTCCTTCCCCTTCCAAACCTGAGACTCTTCCTATAGCATGAGATGTGATATCCAACTTCTTCCCATTCCAATCCTGAGACCCTTCCTATAACATGAGATGTGATGTCTCAATGCTTCTAATACCAAACCTGAGATCTTTCCTATAACATGAGATGTGATATCCAACTCCTTCCCATTCCAATCCTGAGACCCTTCCTATAGCATGAGATGTGATATATCAATGCTTATACCAAATCTGAGACCCTTCCTATAGCATGAGATGTGATATCCAACTCCTTCCCATTCCAATCCTGAGACCCTTCCTATAGCATGAGATGTGATGTCTCAATGCTTCTAATACCAAACCTGAGATCCTTCCTATAACATGAGATGTGATATCCAACTCCTTCCCATTCCAATCCTGAGACCCTTATGATAGCATGAGATGTGATATCTCAATGCCTCTAATACCAAACCTGAGATACTTCCGATAGCATGAGATGTGATATCTCAATGCTTCTAATACCAAACCTGAGATCCTTCCTATAACATGAGATGTGATATCCAACTCCTTCCCATTCCAATCCTGAGACCCTTATGATAGCATGAGATGTGATATCTCAATGCCTCTAATACCAAACCTGAGATACTTCTGATAGCATGAGATGTGATATCTCAATGCTTCTAATACCAAACCTGAGATCCTTCCTATAACATGAGATGTGATTTCCAAATCCTTCCCCTTCCAAACCTGAGACCCTCCCTTTAGCATGAGATGTGATATCCAACTCCTTCCCATTCCAATCCTGAGACCAATCTGATAGCATGAGATGTGATATTTCAATGCCTCTAATACCAAACCTGAGATCCTACCTCTAACATGAAATGTGATATCCATCTCCTTCCCTTTCCAAACCTGAGACCCTGCCTATAGCATGAGATGTGATATCCAAGTCTTTTCCATTCCAATCCTTAGACCCTTCCTATAGCATGTGATGTGATATCTCAATGCTTATACCAAACCTGAGACCCTTCCTATGGCATGAGATGTCATATACAACTCCTTCCCATTCCAATCCTGAGACCCTTCCTATAGCATGAGATGTGATATCTCAATGCTTATACCAAACCTGAGACCCTTCCTATAGCATGAGATGTGATATCCAACTTCTTCCCATTCCAATCCTGAGACCCTTCCTATAACATGAGATGTGATGTCGCAATGCTTCTAATACCAAACCTGAGATCTTTCCTAAAACATGAGATGTGATATCCAACTCCTTCCCATTCCAATCCTGAGACCCTTCCTATAGCATGAGATGTGATATCACAATGCTTATACCAAACCTTAGACCGTTCCTATAGCTTGAGATGTGATATCAAACTCCTTCCCATTCCAATCCTGAGACCCTTCCTATAGCATGAGATGTGATATCTCAAGGCCTCTAATACCAAACCTGAGATCGTTCCTCTAACATGAAATGTGATATCCAACTCCTTCCCCTTCCAAACCTGAGAGCCTTCCTATAACATGAGATGTGATATCCAACTCCTTCCCATTCCAATCCTGAGACCCTTATGATAGCATGAGATGTGATATCTCAATGCCTCTAATACCAAACCTGAGATACTTCCGATAGCATGAGATGTGATATCTCAATGCTTCTAATACCAAACCTGAGATCCTTCCTATAACATGAGATGTGCGTTTCCAAATCCTTCCCCTTCCAAACCTGAGACCCTTCCTATAGCATGAGATGTGATATCACAATGCTTATACCAAACCTGAGACCGTTCCTATAGCTTGAGATGTGATATCCAACTCCTTCCCATTCCAATCCTGAGACCCTTCCTATAGCATGAGATGTGATATCCAAGTCCTTTCCATTCCAATCCTGAGACCCTTCCTATAGCATGTGATGTGATATCTCAATGCTTATACCAAACCTGAGACCCTTCCGATGGCATGAGATGTCATATACAACTCCTTCCCATTCCAAACTTGAGACCCTTCCTATACCATGAGATGTGATATCTCAATGCTTATACCAAACCTGAGACCCTTCCTATAACATGAGATGTGATATCCAACTCCTTCCCATTCCAATCCCGAGACCCTTCCTATAGCATGAGATGTGATATCTCAATGCTTATACCAAACCTGAGACCCTTCCTATAGCATGAGATGTGATATCCAACTCCTTCCCATTCCAATCCTGAGACTCTTCCTATAGCATGAGATGTGATATCTCAATGCCTCTAATACCAAACCTGAGATCCTTCCTCTAACATGAAATGTGATATCCAACTCCTTCCCTTTCCAAACCTGAGACCCTGCCTATAGCATGAGATGTGATATCCAAGTCCTTTCCATTCCAATCCTGAGACCCTTCCTATAGCATGTGATGTGATATCTCAATGCTTATACCAAACCTGAGACCCTTCCTATGGCATGAGATGTCATATACAACTCCTTCCCATTCCAAACCTGAGACCCTTCCTATAGCATGAGATGTGATATCTCAATGCTTATACCAAACCTGAGACCCTTCCTATAACATGAGATGTGATATCCAACTCCTTCCCATTACAATCCCGAGACCCTTCCTATAGCATGAGATGTGATATCTCAATGCTTATACCAAACCTGAGACCCTTCCTATAGCATGAGATGTGATATCCAACTCCTTCCCATTCCAATCCTGAGACTCTTCCTATAGCATGAGATGTGATATCTCAATGCCTCTAATACCAAACCTGAGATCCTTCCTCTAACATGAAATGTGATATCAAACTCCTTCCCTTTCCAAACCTGAGAGCCTACCTATAGCATGAGATGGAATATCCAAGTCCTTCCCATTCCAATCCTTAGACCCTTCCTACAGCATGCAATATGATATCTCAATGATTCTAATAACAAACCTGAGACCCGTCCTATAACATGAGATGGGATATCCAACTCCTTCCCATTCCAATCCTGAGACACTTCCGATAGCAGAGATGTGATATCTCAATGCTTATACCAAACCTGAGACCCTTCCTATAACATGAGATGTGATATCCAACTATTTCCCGGTCCAAACCTGAGAACCTTCCTATAGCATATGTGATATCCAACTCCTTCCCATTCCAAACATGAGACCCTTCCTATAGCAAGAGTGTAATATCCAACTCCTTCCCATTCCAATCCTGAGACCATTCCTATAGCATGAGATGTGATATCTCAATGCTTCTAATACCAAACCTGAGATCCTTCCTATGACATGAGATGTGATATCCAATTCCTCCCCATTCCAAACCTGAAAACCTTCCTATAGCATGAGATGTGATATCACAATGCTTATACCAAACCTTAGACCGTTCCTATAGCTTGAGATGTGATATCCAACTCCTTCCCATTCCAATCCTGAGACCCTTCCTATAGCATGAGATGTGATATCTCAAGGCCTCTAATACCAAACCTGAGATCGTTCCTCTAACATGAAATGTGATATCCAACTCCTTCCCCTTCCAAACCTGAGAGCCTTCCTATAACATGAGATGTGATATCCAACTCCTTCCCATTCCAATCCTGAGACCCTTATGATAGCATGAGATGTGATATCTCAATGCCTCTAATACCAAACCTGAGATACTTCCGATAGCATGAGATGTGATATCTCAATGCTTATAATACCAAACCTGAGATCCTTCCTATAACATGAGATGTGATTTCCAAATCCTTCCCCTTCCAAACCTGAGACCCTCCCTTTAGCATGAGATGTGATATCCAACTCCTTCCCATTCCAATCCTGAGACCCTTCTGATAGCATGAGATGTGATATTTCAATGCCTCTAATACCAAACCTGAGATCCTACCTCTAACATGAAATGTGATATCCATCTCCTTCCCTTTCCAAAACTGAGACCCTGCCTATAGCATGAGATGTGATATCCAAGTCCTTTCCATTCCAATCCTGAGACCCTTCCTATAGCATGTGATGTGATATCTCAATGCTTATACCAAACCTGAGACCCTTCCTATGGCATGAGATGTCATATGCAACTCCTTCCCATTCCAAACCTGAGACCCTTCCTATAGCATGAGATGTGATATCCCAATGCTTATACCAAACCTGAGACCCTTCCTATAACATGAGATGTGATATCCAACTCCTTCCCATTCCAATCCCGAGACCCTTCCTATAGCATGAGATGTGATATCTCAATGCTTATACCAAACCTGAGACCCTTCCTATAGCATGAGATGTGATATCCAACTCCTTCCCATTCCAATCCTGAGACTCTTCCTATAGCATGAGATGTGATATCTCAATGCCTCTAATACCAAACCTGAGATCCTTCCTCTAACATGAAATGTGATATCCAACTCCTTCCCTTTCCAAACCTGAGAGCCTACCTATAGCATGAGATGTGATATCCAAGTCCTTCCCATTCCAATCCTTAGACCCTTCCTACAGCATGCAATATGATATCTCAATGATTCTAATAACAAACCTGAGACCCGTCCTATAACATGAGATGGGATATCCAACTCCTTCCCATTCCAATCCTGAGACACTTCCGATAGCAGAGATGTGATATCTCAATGCTTATACCAAACCTGAGACCCTTCCTATAAAATGAGATGTGATATCCAACTATTTCCCGGACCAAACCTGAGACCCTTCCTATAGCATATGTGATATCCAACTCCTTCCCATTCCAAACATGAGAACCTTCCTATAGCAAGAGTGTAATATCCAACTCCTTCCCATTCCAATCCTGAGACCATTCCTATAGCATGAGATGTGATATCTCAATGCTTCTAATACCAAACCTGAGATCCTTCCTATGACATGAGATGTGATATCCAATTCCTCCCCATTCCAAACCTGAAAACCTTCCTACAGCATGCGATGTGATATCTCAATGCTTCTAATACCAAACCCGAGACCAGTCCTATAACATGAGATTGGATATCCAACTCCTTCCCCTTCCAAACCTGAGACTCTTCCTATAGCATGAGATGTGATATCCAACTTCTTCCCATTCCAATCCTGAGACCCTTCCTATAACATGAGATGTGATGTCTCAATGCTTCTAATACCAAACCTGAGATCTTTCCTATAACATGAGATGTGATATCCAACTCCTTCCCATTCCAATCCTGAGACCCTTCCTATAGCATGAGATGTGATATCTCAATGCTTATACCAAATCTGAGACCCTTCCTATAGCATGAGATGTGATATCCAACTCCTTCCCATTCCAATCCTGAGACCCTTCCTATAGCATGAGATGTGATGTCTCAATGCTTCTAATACCAAACCTGAGATCCTTCCTATAACATGAGATGTGATATCCAACTCCTTCCCATTCCAATCCTGAGACCCTTATGATAGCATGAGATGTGATATCTCAATGCCTCTAATACCAAACCTGAGATACTTCCGATAGCATGAGATGTGATATCTCAATGCTTCTAATACCAAACCTGAGATCCTTCCTATAACATGAGATGTGATTTCCAAATCCTTCCCCTTCCAAACCTGAGACCCTCCCTTTAGCATGAGATGTGATATCCAACTCCTTCCCATTCCAATCCTGAGACCAATCTGATAGCATGAGATGTGATATTTCAATGCCTCTAATACCAAACCTGAGATCCTACCTCTAACATGAAATGTGATATCCATCTCCTTCCCTTTCCAAACCTGAGACCCTGCCTATAGCATGAGATGTGATATCCAAGTCCTTTCCATTCCAATCCTGAGACCCTTCCTATAGCATGTGATGTGATATCTCAATGCTTATACCAAACCTGAGACCCTTCCTATGGCATGAGATGTCATATACAACTCCTTCCCATTCCAATCCTGAGACCCTTCCTATAGCATGAGATGTGATATCTCAATGCTTATACCAAACCTGAGACCCTTCCTATAGCATGAGATGTGATATCCAACTTCTTCCCATTCCAATCCTGAGACCCTTCCTATAACATGAGATGTGATGTCGCAATGCTTCTAATACCAAACCTGAGATCTTTCCTATAACATGAGATGTGATATCCAACTCCTTCCCATTCCAATCCTGAGACCCTTCCTATAGCATGAGATGTGATATCACAATGCTTATACCAAACCTTAGACCGTTCCTATAGCTTGAGATGTGATATCCAACTCCTTCCCATTCCAATCCTGAGACCCTTCCTATAGCATGAGATGTGATATCTCAAGGCCTCTAATACCAAACCTGAGATCGTTCCTCTAACATGAAATGTGATATCCAACTCCTTCCCCTTCCAAACCTGAGAGCCTTCCTATAACATGAGATGTGATATCCAACTCCTTCCCATTCCAATCCTGAGACCCTTATGATAGCATGAGATGTGATATCTCAATGCCTCTAATACCAAACCTGAGATACTTCCGATAGCATGAGATGTGATATCTCAATGCTTCTAATACCAAACCTGAGATCCTTCCTATAACATGAGATGTGATTTCCAAATCCTTCCCCTTCCAAACCTCAGACCCTCCCTTTAGCATGAGATGTGATATCCAACTCCTTCCCATTCCAATCCTGAGACCCTTCTGATAGCATGAGATGTGATATTTCAATGCCTCTAATACCAAACCTGAGATCCTACCTCTAACATGAAATGTGATATCCATCTCCTTCCCTTTCCAAACCTGAGACCCTGCCTATAGCATGAGATGTGATATCCAAGTCCTTTCCATTCCAATCCTGAGACCCTTCCTATAGCATGTGATGTGATATCTCAATGCTTATACCAAACCTGAGACCCTTCCTATAACATGAGATGTGATATCCAACTCCTTCCCATTCCAATCCCGAGACCCTTCCTATAGCATGAGATGTGATATCTCAATGCTTATACCAAACCTGAGACCCTTCCTATAGCATGAGATGTGATATCCAACTCCTTCCCATTCCAATCCTGAGACTCTTCCTATAGCATGAGATGTGATATCTCAATGCCTCTAATACCAAACCTGAGATCCTTCCTCTAACATGAAATGTGATATCCAACTCGTTCCCTTTCCAAACCTGAGAGCCTACCTATAGCATGAGATGTGATATCCAAGTCCTTCCCATTCCAATCCTTAGACCCTTCCTACAGCATGCAATATGATATCTCAATGATTCTAATAACAAACCTGAGACCCGTCCTATAACATGAGATGGGATATCCAACTCCTTCCCATTCCAATCCTGAGACACTTCCGATAGCAGAGATGTGATATCTCAATGCTTATACCAAACCTGAGACCCTTCCTATAACATGAGATGTGATATCCAACTATTTCCCGGTCCAAACCTGAGACCCTTCCTATAGCATATGTGATATCCAACTCCTTCCCATTCCAAACATGAGACCCTTCCTATAGCAAGAGTGTAATATCCAACTCCTTCCCATTCCAATCCTGAGACCATTCCTATAGCATGAGATGTGATATCTCAATGCTTCTAATACCAAACCTGAGATCCTTCCTATGACATGAGATGTGATATCCAATTCCTCCCCATTCCAAACCTGAAAACCTTCCTACAGCATGCGATGTGATATCTCAATGCTTCTAATACCAAACCCGAGACCAGTCCTATAACATGAGATTGGATATCCAACTCCTTCCCCTTCCAAACCTGAGACTCTTCCTATAGCATGAGATGTGATATCCAACTTCTTCCTATTCCAATCCTGAGACCCTTCCTATAACATGAGATGTGATGTCTCAATGCTTCTAATACCAAACCTGAGATCTTTCCTATAACATGAGATGTGATATCCAACTCCTTCCCATTCCAATCCTGAGACCCTTCCTATAGCATGAGATGTGATATCTCAATGCTTATACCAAATCTGAGACCCTTCCTATAGCATGAGATGTGATATCCAACTCCTTCCCATTCCAATCCTGAGACCCTTCCTATAGCATGAGATGTGAGGTCTCAATGCTTCTAATACCAAACCTGAGATCCTTCCTATAACATGAGATGTGATATCCAACTCCTTCCCATTCCAATCCTGAGACCCTTATGATAGCATGAGATGTGATATCTCAATGCCTCTAATACCAAACCTGAGATACTTCCGATAGCATGAGATGTGATATCTCAATGCTTCTAATACCAAACCTGAGATCCTTCCTATAACATGAGATGTGATATCCAACTCCTTCCCATTCCAATCCTGAGACCCTTATGATAGCATGAGATGTGATATCTCAATGCCTCTAATTCCAAACCTGAGATCCTACCTCTAACATGAAATGTGATATCCATCTCCTTCCCTTTCCAAACCTGAGACCCTGCCTATAGCATGAGATGTGATATCCAAGTCCTTCCCATTCCAATCCTGAGACCCTTCCTATAGCATGTGATGTGATATCTCAATGCTTATACCAAACCTGAGACCCTTCCTATGGCATGAGATGTCATATACAACTCCTTCCCATTCCAATCCTGAGACCCTTCCTATAGCATGAGATGTGATATCTCAATGCTTATACCAAACCTGAGACCCTTCCTATAGCATGAGATGTGATATCCAACTTCTTCCCATTCCAATCCTGAGACCCTTCCTATAACAAGAGATGTGATGTCTCAATGCTTCTAATACCAAAGCTGAGATCTTTCCTATAACATGAGATGTGATATCCAACTCCTTCCCATTCCAATCCTGAGACCCTTCCTATAGCATGAGATGTGATATCACAATGCTTATACCAAACCTGAGACCGTTCCTATAGCTTGAGATGTGATATCCAACTCCTTCCCATTCCAATCCTGAGACCCTTCCTATAGCATGAGATGTGATATCTCAAGGCCACTAATACCAAACCTGAGATCCTTCCTCTAACATGAAATGTGATATCCAACTCCTTCCCCTTCCAAACCTGAGACCCTTCCTATAGCATATGTGATATCCAACTCCTTCCCATTCCAAACATGAGACCCTTCCTATAGCAAGAGTGTAATATCCAACTCCTTCCCATTCCAATCCTGAGACCATTCCTATAGCATGAGATGTGATATCTCAATGCTTCTAATACCAAACCTGAGATCCTTCCTATGACATGAGATGTGATATCCAATTCCTCCCCATTCCAAACCTGAAAACCTTCCTATAGCATGAGATGTGATATCACAATGCTTATACCAAACCTTAGACCGTTCCTATAGCTTGAGATGTGATATCCAACTCCTTCCCATTCCAATCCTGAGACCCTTCCTATAGCATGAGATGTGATATCTCAAGGCCTCTAATACCAAACCTGAGATCGTTCCTCTAACATGAAATGTGATATCCAACTCCTTCCCCTTCCAAACCTGAGAGCCTTCCTATAACATGAGATGTGATATCCAACTCCTTGCCATTCCAATCCTGAGACCCTTATGATAGCATGAGATGTGATATCTCAATGCCTCTAATACCAAACCTGAGATACTTCCGATAGCATGAGATGTGATATCTCAATGCTTCTAATACCAAACCTGAGATCCTTCCTATAACATGAGATGTGATTTCCAAATCCTTCCCCTTCCAAACCTGAGACCCTCCCTTTAGCATGAGATGTGATATCCAACTCCTTCCCATTCCAATCCTGAGACCCTTCTGATAGCATGAGATGTGATATTTCAATGCCTCTAATACCAAACCTGAGATCCTACCTCTAACATGAAATGTGATATCCATCTCCTTCCCTTTCCAAAACTGAGACCCTGCCTATAGCATGAGATGTGATATCCAAGTCCTTTCCATTCCAATCCTGAGACCCTTCCTATAGCATGTGATGTGATATCTCAATGCTTATACCAAACCTGAGACCCTTCCTATGGCATGAGATGTCAAATACAACTCCTTCCCATTCCAAACCTGATACCCTTCCTATAGCATGAGATGTGATATCTCAATGCTTATACCAAACCTGAGACCCTTCCTATAACATGAGATGTGATATCCAACTCCTTCCCATTCCAATCCCGAGACCCTTCCTATAGCATGAGATGTGATATCTCAATGCTTATACCAAACCTGAGACCCTTCCTATAGCATGAGATGTGATATCCAACTCCTTCCCATTCCAATCCTGAGACTCTTCCTATAGCATGAGATGTGATATCTCAATGCCTCTAATACCAAACCTGAGATCCTTCCTCTAACATGAAATGTGATATCCAACTCCTTCCCTTTCCAAACCTGAGAGCCTACCTATAGCATGAGATGTGATATCCAAGTCCTTCCCATTCCAATCCTTAGACCCTTCCTACAGCATGCAATATGATATCTCAATGATTCTAATAACAAACCTGAGACCCGTCCTATAACATGAGATGGGATATCCAACTCCTTCCCATTCCAATCCTGAGACACTTCCGATAGCAGAGATGTGATATCTCAATGCTTATACCAAACCTGAGACCCTTCCTATAACATGAGATGTGATATCCAACTATTTCCCGGTCCAAACCTGAGACCCTTCCTATAGCATATGTGATATCCAACTCCTTCCCATTCCAAACATGAGACCCTTCCTATAGCAAGAGTGTAATATCCAACTCCTTCCCATTCCAATCCTGAGACCATTCCTATAGCATGAGATGTGATGTCTCAATTCTTCTAATACCAAACCTGAGATCCTTCCTATAACATGAGATGTGATATCCAACTCCTTCCCATTCCAATCCTGAGACCCTTATGATAGCATGAGATGTGATATCTCAATGCCTCTAATACCAAACCTGAGATACTTCTGATAGCATGAGATGTGATATCTCAATGCTTCTAATACCAAACCTGAGATCCTTCCTATAACATGAGATGTGATTTCCAAATCCTTCCACTTCCAAACCTGAGACCCTCCCTTTAGCATGAGATGTGATATCCAACTCCTTCCCATTCCAATCCTGAGACCCTTCTGATAGCATGAGATGTGATATTTCAATGCCTCTAATACCAAACCTGAGATCCTACCTCTAACATGAAATGTGATATCCATCTCCTTCCCTTTCCAAACCTGAGACCCTGCCTATAGCATGAGATGTGATATCCAAGTCCTTCCCATTCCAATCCTGAGACCCTTCCTATAGCATGTGATGTGATATCTCAATGCTTATACCAAACCTGAGACCCTTCCTATAACATGAGATGTGATATCCAACTCCTTCCCATTCCAATCCTGAGACCCTTATGATAGCATGAGATGTGATATCTCAATGCCTCTAATACCAAACCTGAGATACTTCCGATAGCATGAGATGTGATATCTCAATGCTTCTAATACCAAACCTGAGATCCTTCCTATAACATGAGATGTGATTTCCAAATCCTTCCCCTTCCAAACCTGAGACCCTCCCTTTAGCATGAGATGTGATATCCAACTCCTTCCCATTCGAATCCTGAGACCCATCTGATAGCATGAGATGTGATATTTCAATGCCTCTAATACCAAACCTGAGATCCTACCTCTAACATGAAATGTGATATCCATCTCCTTCCCTTTCCAAACCTGAGACCCTGCCTATAGCATGAGATGTGATATCCAAGTCCTTTCCATTCCAATCCTGAGACCCTTCCTATAGCATGTGATGTGATATCTCAATGCTTATACCAAACCTGAGACCCTTCCTATGGCATGAGATGTCATATACAACTCCTTCCCATTCCAATCCTGAGACCCTTCCTATAGCATGAGATGTGATATCTCAATGCTTATACCAAACCTGAGACCCTTCCTATAGCATGAGATGTGATATCCAACTTCTTCCCATTCCAATCTTGAAACCCTTCCTATAACATGAGATGGGATGTCGCAATGCTTCTAATACCAAACCTGAGATCTTTCCTATAACATGAGATGTGATATCCAACTCCTTCCCATTCCAATCCCGAGACCCTTCCTATAGCATGAGATGTGATATCACAATGCTTATACCAAACCTGAGACCGTTCCTATAGCTTGAGATGTGATATCCAACTCCTTCCCATTCCAATCCTGAGACCCTTCCTATAGCATGAGATGTGATATCCAAGTCCTTTCCATTCCAATCCTGAGACCCTTCCTATAGCATGTGATGTGATATCTCAATGCTTATACCAAACCTGAGACCCTTCCTATGGCATGAGATGTCATATACAACTCCTTCCCATTCCAATCCTGAGACCCTTCCTATAGCATGAGATGTGATATCTCAATGCTTATACCAAACCTGAGACCCTTCCTATAGCATGAGATGTGATATCCAACTTCTTCCCATTCCAATCTTGAAACCCTTCCTATAACATGAGATGGGATGTCGCAATGCTTCTAATACCAAACCTGAGATCTTTCCTATAACATGAGATGTGATATCCAACTCCTTCCCATTCCAATCCCGAGACCCTTCCTATAGCATGAGATGTGATATCACAATGCTTATACCAAACCTGAGACCGTTCCTATAGCTTGAGATGTGATATCCAACTCCTTCCCATTCCAATCCTGAGACCCTTCCTATAGCATGAGATGTGATATCTCAAGGCCTCTAATACCAAACCTGAGATCGTTCCTCTAACATGAAATGTGATATCCAACTCCTTCCCCTTCCAAACCTGAGAGCCTTCCTATAACATGAGATGTGACATCCAAGTCCTCCCCATTCCAATCCTGAGACCCTTCCTATAGCATGAGATGTGATATCTCAATGCTTCTAATACCAAACCTGAGACCCTTCCTATAACATGATTTGGGATATCCAACTCCTTCCCATTCCAATCCTGAGACCCTTCCGATAGCAGAGATGTGATATTTCAATGCTTATACCAAACCTGAGACCCTTCCTATGGCCTGAGATGTCATATGCAACTCCTTCCCATTCCAATCCTGAGACCCTTCCTATAGCATTAGATGTGATATCTCAATGCTTATACCAAATCTGAGACCCTTCCTATAGCATGAGATGTGATATCCAACTTCTTCCCATTCCAATCCTGAGACCCTTCCTATAGCATGAGATGTGATGTCTCAATTCTTCTAATACCAAACCTGAGATCCTTCCTATAACATGAGATGTGATTTCCAAATCCTTCCACTTCCAAACCTGAGACCCTCCCTTTAGCATGAGATGTGATATCCAACTCCTTCCCATTCCAATCCTGAGACCCTTCTGATAGCATGAGATGTGATATTTCAATGCCTCTAATACCAAACCTGAGATCCTACCTCTAACATGAAATGTGATATCCATCTCCTTCCCTTTCCAAACCTGAGACCCTGCCTATAGCATGAGATGTCATATACAACTCCTTCCCATTCCAATCCTGAGACCCTTCCTATAGCATGAGATGTGATATCTCAATGCTTATACCAAACCTGAGACCCTTCCTATAGCATGAGATGTGATATCCAACTCCTTCCCATTCCAATCCTGAGACCCTTCCTATAACATGAGATGTGATGTCTCAATGCTTCTAATACCAAACCTGAGACCCTTCCTATAACATGAGATGGGATATCCAACTCCTTCCCATTCCAATCCTGAGACCCTTCCGATAGCAGAGATGTGATATCTCAATGCTTTTACCAAACCTGAGACCCTTCCTATGGCCTGAGATGTCATATACAACTCCTTCCCATTCCAATCCTGAGACCCTTCCTATAGCATGTGATGTGATATCTCAATGCTTATACCAAACCTGAGACCCTTCCTATGGCATGAGATGTCATATACAACTCCTTCCCATTCCAATCCTGAGACCCTTCCTATAGCATGAGATGTGATATCTCAATGCTTATACCAAACCTGAGACCCTTCCTATAGCATGAGATGTGATATCCAACTTCTTCCCATTCCAATCTTGAAACCCTTCCTATAACATGAGATGGGATGTCGCAATGCTTCTAATACCAAACCTGAGATCTTTCCTATAACATGAGATGTGATATCCAACTCCTTCCCATTCCAATCCCGAGACCCTTCCTATAGCATGAGATGTGATATCACAATGCTTATACCAAACCTGAGACCGTTCCTATAGCTTGAGATGTGATATCCAACTCCTTCCCATTCCAATCCTGAGACCCTTCCTATAGCATGAGATGTGATATCTCAAGGCCTCTAATACCAAACCTGAGATCGTTCCTCTAACATGAAATGTGATATCCAACTCCTTCCCCTTCCAAACCTGAGAGCCTTCCTATAACATGAGATGTGACATCCAAGTCCTCCCCATTCCAATCCTGAGACCCTTCCTATAGCATGAGATGTGATATCTCAATGCTTCTAATACCAAACCTGAGACCCTTCCTATAACATGATTTGGGATATCCAACTCCTTCCCATTCCAATCCTGAGACCCTTCCGATAGCAGAGATGTGATATCTCAATGCTTATACCAAACCTGAGACCCTTCCTATGGCCTGAGATGTCATATGCAACTCCTTCCCATTCCAATCCTGAGACCCTTCCTATAGCATTAGATGTGATATCTCAATGCTTATACCAAATCTGAGACCCTTCCTATAGCATGAGATGTGATATCCAACTTCTTCCCATTCCAATCCTGAGACCCTTCCTATAGCATGAGATGTGATGTCTCAATTCTTCTAATACCAAACCTGAGATCCTTCCTATAACATGAGATGTGATTTCCAAATCCTTCCACTTCCAAACCTGAGAACCTCCCTTTAGCATGAGATGTGATATCCAACTCCTTCCCATTCCAATCCTGAGACCCTTCTGATAGCATGAGATGTGATATTTCAATGCCTCTAATACCAAACCTGAGATCCTACCTCTAACATGAAATGTGATATCCATCTCCTTCCCTTTCCAAACCTGAGACCCTGCCTATAGCATGAGATGTCATATACAACTCCTTCCCATTCCAATCCTGAGACCCTTCCTATAGCATGAGATGTGATATCTCAATGCTTATACCAAACCTGAGACCCTTCCTATAGCATGAGATGTGATATCCAACTCCTTCCCATTCCAATCCTGAGACCCTTCCTATAACATGAGATGTGATGTCTCAATGCTTCTAATACCAAACCTGAGACCCTTCCTATAACATGAGATGGGATATCCAACTCCTTCCCATTCCAATCCTGAGACCCTTCCGATAGCAGAGATGTGATATCTCAATGCTTTTACCAAACCTGAGACCCTTCCTATGGCCTGAGATGTCATATACAACTCCTTCCCATTCCAATCCTGAGACCCTTCCTATAGCATGAGATGTGATATCTCAATGCTTATACCAAAT
This sequence comes from Ambystoma mexicanum, assembly GCF_040938575.1. NCBI lineage: Eukaryota > Metazoa > Chordata > Amphibia > Caudata > Ambystomatidae > Ambystoma > Ambystoma mexicanum. The sequence continues at coordinate 1,500,636,725 of NC_090923.1, read as the reverse complement.
CTGAGACCCTTCCTATAGCATGAGATGTGATATCCAACTCCTTCCCATTCCAATCCTGAGACCCTTCCTATAGCATGAGATGTGATGTCTCAATGCTTCTAATACCAAACCTGAGATCCTTCCTATAACATGAGATGTGATATCCAACTCCTTCCCATTCCAATCCTGAGACCCTTATGATAGCATGAGATGTGATATCTCAATGCCTCTAATACCAAACCTGAGATACTTCCGATAGCATGAGATGTGATATCTCAATGCTTCTAATACCAAACCTGAGATCCTTCCTATAACATGAGATGTGATTTCCAAATCCTTCCCCTTCCAAACCTGAGACCCTCCCTTTAGCATGAGATGTGATATCCAACTCCTTCCCATTCCAATCCTGAGACCAATCTGATAGCATGAGATGTGATATTTCAATGCCTCTAATACCAAACCTGAGATCCTACCTCTAACATGAAATGTGATATCCATCTCCTTCCCTTCCAAACCTGAGACCCTGCCTATAGCATGAGATGTGATATCCAAGTCCTTTCCATTCCAATCCTGAGACCCTTCCTATAGCATGTGATGTGATATCTCAATGCTTATACCAAACCTGAGACCCTTCCTATGGCATGAGATGTCATATACAACTCCTTCCCATTCCAATCCTGAGACCCTTCCTATAGCATGAGATGTGATATCTCAATGCTTATACCAAACCTGAGACCCTTCCTATAGCATGAGATGTGATATCCAACTTCTTCCCATTCCAATCCTGAGACCCTTCCTATAACATGAGATGTGATGTCGCAATGCTTCTAATACCAAACCTGAGATCTTTCCTATAACATGAGATGTGATATCCAACTCCTTCCCATTCCAATCCTGAGACCCTTCCTATAGCATGAGATGTGATATCACAATGCTTATACCAAACCTTAGACCGTTCCTATAGCTTGAGATGTGATATCCAACTCCTTCCCATTCCAATCCTGAGACCCTTCCTATAGCATGAGATGTGATATCTCAAGGCCTCTAATACCAAACCTGAGATCGTTCCTCTAACATGAAATGTGATATCCAACTCCTTCCCCTTCCAAACCTGAGAGCCTTCCTATAACATGAGATGTGATATCCAACTCCTTCCCATTCCAATCCTGAGACCCTTATGATAGCATGAGATGTGATATCTCAATGCCTCTAATACCAAACCTGAGATACTTCCGATAGCATGAGATGTGATATCTCAATGCTTCTAATACCAAACCTGAGATCCTTCCTATAACATGAGATGTGATTTCCAAATCCTTCCCCTTCCAAACCTCAGACCCTCCCTTTAGCATGAGATGTGATATCCAACTCCTTCCCATTCCAATCCTGAGACCCTTCTGATAGCATGAGATGTGATATTTCAATGCCTCTAATACCAAACCTGAGATCCTACCTCTAACATGAAATGTGATATCCATCTCCTTCCCTTTCCAAACCTGAGACCCTGCCTATAGCATGAGATGTGATATCCAAGTCCTTTCCATTCCAATCCTGAGACCCTTCCTATAGCATGTGATGTGATATCTCAATGCTTATACCAAACCTGAGACCCTTCCTATGGCATGAGATGTCATATACAACTCCTTCCCATTCCAAACCTGAGACCCTTCCTATAGCATGAGATGTGATATCTCAATGCTTATACCAAACCTGAGACCCTTCCTATAACATGAGATGTGATATCCAACTCCTTCCCATTCCAATCCCGAGACCCTTCCTATAGCATGAGATGTGATATCTCAATGCTTATACCAAACCTGAGACCCTTCCTATAGCATGAGATGTGATATCCAACTCCTTCCCATTCCAATCCTGAGACTCTTCCTATAGCATGAGATGTGATATCTCAATGCCTCTAATACCAAACCTGAGATCCTTCCTCTAACATGAAATGTGATATCCAACTCGTTCCCTTTCCAAACCTGAGAGCCTACCTATAGCATGAGATGTGATATCCAAGTCCTTCCCATTCCAATCCTTAGATCCTTCCTACAGCATGCAATATGATATCTCAATGATTCTAATAACAAACCTGAGACCCGTCCTATAACATGAGATGGGATATCCAACTCCTTCCCATTCCAATCCTGAGACACTTCCGATAGCAGAGATGTGATATCTCAATGCTTATACCAAACCTGAGACCCTTCCTATAACATGAGATGTGATATCCAACTATTTCCCGGTCCAAACCTGAGACCCTTCCTATAGCATATGTGATATCCAACTCCTTCCCATTCCAAACATGAGACCCTTCCTATAGCAAGAGTGTAATATCCAACTCCTTCCCATTCCAATCCTGAGACCATTCCTATAGCATGAGATGTGATATCTCAATGCTTCTATTACCAAACCTGAGATCCTTCCTATGACATGAGATGTGATATCCAATTCCTCCCCATTCCAAACCTGAAAACCTTCCTACAGCATGCGATGTGATATCTCAATGCTTCTAATACCAAACCCGAGACCAGTCCTATAACATGAGATTGGATATCCAACTCCTTCCCCTTCCAAACCTGAGACTCTTCCTATAGCATGAGATGTGATATCCAACTTCTTCCCATTCCAATCCTGAGACCCTTCCTATAACATGAGATGTGATGTCTCAATGCTTCTAATACCAAACCTGAGATCTTTCCTATAACATGAGATGTGATATCCAACTCCTTCCCATTCCAATCCTGAGACCCTTCCTATAGCATGAGATGTGATATATCAATGCTTATACCAAATCTGAGACCCTTCCTATAGCATGAGATGTGATATCCAACTCCTTCCCATTCCAATCCTGAGACCCTTCCTATAGCATGAGATGTGATGTCTCAATGCTTCTAATACCAAACCTGAGATCCTTCCTATAACATGAGATGTGATATCCAACTCCTTCCCATTCCAATCCTGAGACCCTTATGATAGCATGAGATGTGATATCTCAATGCCTCTAATACCAAACCTGAGATACTTCCGATAGCATGAGATGTGATATCTCAATGCTTCTAATACCAAACCTGAGATCCTTCCTATAACATGAGATGTGATATCCAACTCCTTCCCATTCCAATCCTGAGACCCTTATGATAGCATGAGATGTGATATCTCAATGCCTCTAATACCAAACCTGAGATACTTCTGATAGCATGAGATGTGATATCTCAATGCTTCTAATACCAAACCTGAGATCCTTCCTATAACATGAGATGTGATTTCCAAATCCTTCCCCTTCCAAACCTGAGACCCTCCCTTTAGCATGAGATGTGATATCCAACTCCTTCCCATTCCAATCCTGAGACCAATCTGATAGCATGAGATGTGATATTTCAATGCCTCTAATACCAAACCTGAGATCCTACCTCTAACATGAAATGTGATATCCATCTCCTTCCCTTTCCAAACCTGAGACCCTGCCTATAGCATGAGATGTGATATCCAAGTCTTTTCCATTCCAATCCTTAGACCCTTCCTATAGCATGTGATGTGATATCTCAATGCTTATACCAAACCTGAGACCCTTCCTATGGCATGAGATGTCATATACAACTCCTTCCCATTCCAATCCTGAGACCCTTCCTATAGCATGAGATGTGATATCTCAATGCTTATACCAAACCTGAGACCCTTCCTATAGCATGAGATGTGATATCCAACTTCTTCCCATTCCAATCCTGAGACCCTTCCTATAACATGAGATGTGATGTCGCAATGCTTCTAATACCAAACCTGAGATCTTTCCTAAAACATGAGATGTGATATCCAACTCCTTCCCATTCCAATCCTGAGACCCTTCCTATAGCATGAGATGTGATATCACAATGCTTATACCAAACCTTAGACCGTTCCTATAGCTTGAGATGTGATATCAAACTCCTTCCCATTCCAATCCTGAGACCCTTCCTATAGCATGAGATGTGATATCTCAAGGCCTCTAATACCAAACCTGAGATCGTTCCTCTAACATGAAATGTGATATCCAACTCCTTCCCCTTCCAAACCTGAGAGCCTTCCTATAACATGAGATGTGATATCCAACTCCTTCCCATTCCAATCCTGAGACCCTTATGATAGCATGAGATGTGATATCTCAATGCCTCTAATACCAAACCTGAGATACTTCCGATAGCATGAGATGTGATATCTCAATGCTTCTAATACCAAACCTGAGATCCTTCCTATAACATGAGATGTGCGTTTCCAAATCCTTCCCCTTCCAAACCTGAGACCCTTCCTATAGCATGAGATGTGATATCACAATGCTTATACCAAACCTGAGACCGTTCCTATAGCTTGAGATGTGATATCCAACTCCTTCCCATTCCAATCCTGAGACCCTTCCTATAGCATGAGATGTGATATCCAAGTCCTTTCCATTCCAATCCTGAGACCCTTCCTATAGCATGTGATGTGATATCTCAATGCTTATACCAAACCTGAGACCCTTCCGATGGCATGAGATGTCATATACAACTCCTTCCCATTCCAAACTTGAGACCCTTCCTATACCATGAGATGTGATATCTCAATGCTTATACCAAACCTGAGACCCTTCCTATAACATGAGATGTGATATCCAACTCCTTCCCATTCCAATCCCGAGACCCTTCCTATAGCATGAGATGTGATATCTCAATGCTTATACCAAACCTGAGACCCTTCCTATAGCATGAGATGTGATATCCAACTCCTTCCCATTCCAATCCTGAGACTCTTCCTATAGCATGAGATGTGATATCTCAATGCCTCTAATACCAAACCTGAGATCCTTCCTCTAACATGAAATGTGATATCCAACTCCTTCCCTTTCCAAACCTGAGACCCTGCCTATAGCATGAGATGTGATATCCAAGTCCTTTCCATTCCAATCCTGAGACCCTTCCTATAGCATGTGATGTGATATCTCAATGCTTATACCAAACCTGAGACCCTTCCTATGGCATGAGATGTCATATACAACTCCTTCCCATTCCAAACCTGAGACCCTTCCTATAGCATGAGATGTGATATCTCAATGCTTATACCAAACCTGAGACCCTTCCTATAACATGAGATGTGATATCCAACTCCTTCCCATTACAATCCCGAGACCCTTCCTATAGCATGAGATGTGATATCTCAATGCTTATACCAAACCTGAGACCCTTCCTATAGCATGAGATGTGATATCCAACTCCTTCCCATTCCAATCCTGAGACTCTTCCTATAGCATGAGATGTGATATCTCAATGCCTCTAATACCAAACCTGAGATCCTTCCTCTAACATGAAATGTGATATCAAACTCCTTCCCTTTCCAAACCTGAGAGCCTACCTATAGCATGAGATGGAATATCCAAGTCCTTCCCATTCCAATCCTTAGACCCTTCCTACAGCATGCAATATGATATCTCAATGATTCTAATAACAAACCTGAGACCCGTCCTATAACATGAGATGGGATATCCAACTCCTTCCCATTCCAATCCTGAGACACTTCCGATAGCAGAGATGTGATATCTCAATGCTTATACCAAACCTGAGACCCTTCCTATAACATGAGATGTGATATCCAACTATTTCCCGGTCCAAACCTGAGAACCTTCCTATAGCATATGTGATATCCAACTCCTTCCCATTCCAAACATGAGACCCTTCCTATAGCAAGAGTGTAATATCCAACTCCTTCCCATTCCAATCCTGAGACCATTCCTATAGCATGAGATGTGATATCTCAATGCTTCTAATACCAAACCTGAGATCCTTCCTATGACATGAGATGTGATATCCAATTCCTCCCCATTCCAAACCTGAAAACCTTCCTATAGCATGAGATGTGATATCACAATGCTTATACCAAACCTTAGACCGTTCCTATAGCTTGAGATGTGATATCCAACTCCTTCCCATTCCAATCCTGAGACCCTTCCTATAGCATGAGATGTGATATCTCAAGGCCTCTAATACCAAACCTGAGATCGTTCCTCTAACATGAAATGTGATATCCAACTCCTTCCCCTTCCAAACCTGAGAGCCTTCCTATAACATGAGATGTGATATCCAACTCCTTCCCATTCCAATCCTGAGACCCTTATGATAGCATGAGATGTGATATCTCAATGCCTCTAATACCAAACCTGAGATACTTCCGATAGCATGAGATGTGATATCTCAATGCTTATAATACCAAACCTGAGATCCTTCCTATAACATGAGATGTGATTTCCAAATCCTTCCCCTTCCAAACCTGAGACCCTCCCTTTAGCATGAGATGTGATATCCAACTCCTTCCCATTCCAATCCTGAGACCCTTCTGATAGCATGAGATGTGATATTTCAATGCCTCTAATACCAAACCTGAGATCCTACCTCTAACATGAAATGTGATATCCATCTCCTTCCCTTTCCAAAACTGAGACCCTGCCTATAGCATGAGATGTGATATCCAAGTCCTTTCCATTCCAATCCTGAGACCCTTCCTATAGCATGTGATGTGATATCTCAATGCTTATACCAAACCTGAGACCCTTCCTATGGCATGAGATGTCATATGCAACTCCTTCCCATTCCAAACCTGAGACCCTTCCTATAGCATGAGATGTGATATCCCAATGCTTATACCAAACCTGAGACCCTTCCTATAACATGAGATGTGATATCCAACTCCTTCCCATTCCAATCCCGAGACCCTTCCTATAGCATGAGATGTGATATCTCAATGCTTATACCAAACCTGAGACCCTTCCTATAGCATGAGATGTGATATCCAACTCCTTCCCATTCCAATCCTGAGACTCTTCCTATAGCATGAGATGTGATATCTCAATGCCTCTAATACCAAACCTGAGATCCTTCCTCTAACATGAAATGTGATATCCAACTCCTTCCCTTTCCAAACCTGAGAGCCTACCTATAGCATGAGATGTGATATCCAAGTCCTTCCCATTCCAATCCTTAGACCCTTCCTACAGCATGCAATATGATATCTCAATGATTCTAATAACAAACCTGAGACCCGTCCTATAACATGAGATGGGATATCCAACTCCTTCCCATTCCAATCCTGAGACACTTCCGATAGCAGAGATGTGATATCTCAATGCTTATACCAAACCTGAGACCCTTCCTATAAAATGAGATGTGATATCCAACTATTTCCCGGACCAAACCTGAGACCCTTCCTATAGCATATGTGATATCCAACTCCTTCCCATTCCAAACATGAGAACCTTCCTATAGCAAGAGTGTAATATCCAACTCCTTCCCATTCCAATCCTGAGACCATTCCTATAGCATGAGATGTGATATCTCAATGCTTCTAATACCAAACCTGAGATCCTTCCTATGACATGAGATGTGATATCCAATTCCTCCCCATTCCAAACCTGAAAACCTTCCTACAGCATGCGATGTGATATCTCAATGCTTCTAATACCAAACCCGAGACCAGTCCTATAACATGAGATTGGATATCCAACTCCTTCCCCTTCCAAACCTGAGACTCTTCCTATAGCATGAGATGTGATATCCAACTTCTTCCCATTCCAATCCTGAGACCCTTCCTATAACATGAGATGTGATGTCTCAATGCTTCTAATACCAAACCTGAGATCTTTCCTATAACATGAGATGTGATATCCAACTCCTTCCCATTCCAATCCTGAGACCCTTCCTATAGCATGAGATGTGATATCTCAATGCTTATACCAAATCTGAGACCCTTCCTATAGCATGAGATGTGATATCCAACTCCTTCCCATTCCAATCCTGAGACCCTTCCTATAGCATGAGATGTGATGTCTCAATGCTTCTAATACCAAACCTGAGATCCTTCCTATAACATGAGATGTGATATCCAACTCCTTCCCATTCCAATCCTGAGACCCTTATGATAGCATGAGATGTGATATCTCAATGCCTCTAATACCAAACCTGAGATACTTCCGATAGCATGAGATGTGATATCTCAATGCTTCTAATACCAAACCTGAGATCCTTCCTATAACATGAGATGTGATTTCCAAATCCTTCCCCTTCCAAACCTGAGACCCTCCCTTTAGCATGAGATGTGATATCCAACTCCTTCCCATTCCAATCCTGAGACCAATCTGATAGCATGAGATGTGATATTTCAATGCCTCTAATACCAAACCTGAGATCCTACCTCTAACATGAAATGTGATATCCATCTCCTTCCCTTTCCAAACCTGAGACCCTGCCTATAGCATGAGATGTGATATCCAAGTCCTTTCCATTCCAATCCTGAGACCCTTCCTATAGCATGTGATGTGATATCTCAATGCTTATACCAAACCTGAGACCCTTCCTATGGCATGAGATGTCATATACAACTCCTTCCCATTCCAATCCTGAGACCCTTCCTATAGCATGAGATGTGATATCTCAATGCTTATACCAAACCTGAGACCCTTCCTATAGCATGAGATGTGATATCCAACTTCTTCCCATTCCAATCCTGAGACCCTTCCTATAACATGAGATGTGATGTCGCAATGCTTCTAATACCAAACCTGAGATCTTTCCTATAACATGAGATGTGATATCCAACTCCTTCCCATTCCAATCCTGAGACCCTTCCTATAGCATGAGATGTGATATCACAATGCTTATACCAAACCTTAGACCGTTCCTATAGCTTGAGATGTGATATCCAACTCCTTCCCATTCCAATCCTGAGACCCTTCCTATAGCATGAGATGTGATATCTCAAGGCCTCTAATACCAAACCTGAGATCGTTCCTCTAACATGAAATGTGATATCCAACTCCTTCCCCTTCCAAACCTGAGAGCCTTCCTATAACATGAGATGTGATATCCAACTCCTTCCCATTCCAATCCTGAGACCCTTATGATAGCATGAGATGTGATATCTCAATGCCTCTAATACCAAACCTGAGATACTTCCGATAGCATGAGATGTGATATCTCAATGCTTCTAATACCAAACCTGAGATCCTTCCTATAACATGAGATGTGATTTCCAAATCCTTCCCCTTCCAAACCTCAGACCCTCCCTTTAGCATGAGATGTGATATCCAACTCCTTCCCATTCCAATCCTGAGACCCTTCTGATAGCATGAGATGTGATATTTCAATGCCTCTAATACCAAACCTGAGATCCTACCTCTAACATGAAATGTGATATCCATCTCCTTCCCTTTCCAAACCTGAGACCCTGCCTATAGCATGAGATGTGATATCCAAGTCCTTTCCATTCCAATCCTGAGACCCTTCCTATAGCATGTGATGTGATATCTCAATGCTTATACCAAACCTGAGACCCTTCCTATAACATGAGATGTGATATCCAACTCCTTCCCATTCCAATCCCGAGACCCTTCCTATAGCATGAGATGTGATATCTCAATGCTTATACCAAACCTGAGACCCTTCCTATAGCATGAGATGTGATATCCAACTCCTTCCCATTCCAATCCTGAGACTCTTCCTATAGCATGAGATGTGATATCTCAATGCCTCTAATACCAAACCTGAGATCCTTCCTCTAACATGAAATGTGATATCCAACTCGTTCCCTTTCCAAACCTGAGAGCCTACCTATAGCATGAGATGTGATATCCAAGTCCTTCCCATTCCAATCCTTAGACCCTTCCTACAGCATGCAATATGATATCTCAATGATTCTAATAACAAACCTGAGACCCGTCCTATAACATGAGATGGGATATCCAACTCCTTCCCATTCCAATCCTGAGACACTTCCGATAGCAGAGATGTGATATCTCAATGCTTATACCAAACCTGAGACCCTTCCTATAACATGAGATGTGATATCCAACTATTTCCCGGTCCAAACCTGAGACCCTTCCTATAGCATATGTGATATCCAACTCCTTCCCATTCCAAACATGAGACCCTTCCTATAGCAAGAGTGTAATATCCAACTCCTTCCCATTCCAATCCTGAGACCATTCCTATAGCATGAGATGTGATATCTCAATGCTTCTAATACCAAACCTGAGATCCTTCCTATGACATGAGATGTGATATCCAATTCCTCCCCATTCCAAACCTGAAAACCTTCCTACAGCATGCGATGTGATATCTCAATGCTTCTAATACCAAACCCGAGACCAGTCCTATAACATGAGATTGGATATCCAACTCCTTCCCCTTCCAAACCTGAGACTCTTCCTATAGCATGAGATGTGATATCCAACTTCTTCCTATTCCAATCCTGAGACCCTTCCTATAACATGAGATGTGATGTCTCAATGCTTCTAATACCAAACCTGAGATCTTTCCTATAACATGAGATGTGATATCCAACTCCTTCCCATTCCAATCCTGAGACCCTTCCTATAGCATGAGATGTGATATCTCAATGCTTATACCAAATCTGAGACCCTTCCTATAGCATGAGATGTGATATCCAACTCCTTCCCATTCCAATCCTGAGACCCTTCCTATAGCATGAGATGTGAGGTCTCAATGCTTCTAATACCAAACCTGAGATCCTTCCTATAACATGAGATGTGATATCCAACTCCTTCCCATTCCAATCCTGAGACCCTTATGATAGCATGAGATGTGATATCTCAATGCCTCTAATACCAAACCTGAGATACTTCCGATAGCATGAGATGTGATATCTCAATGCTTCTAATACCAAACCTGAGATCCTTCCTATAACATGAGATGTGATATCCAACTCCTTCCCATTCCAATCCTGAGACCCTTATGATAGCATGAGATGTGATATCTCAATGCCTCTAATTCCAAACCTGAGATCCTACCTCTAACATGAAATGTGATATCCATCTCCTTCCCTTTCCAAACCTGAGACCCTGCCTATAGCATGAGATGTGATATCCAAGTCCTTCCCATTCCAATCCTGAGACCCTTCCTATAGCATGTGATGTGATATCTCAATGCTTATACCAAACCTGAGACCCTTCCTATGGCATGAGATGTCATATACAACTCCTTCCCATTCCAATCCTGAGACCCTTCCTATAGCATGAGATGTGATATCTCAATGCTTATACCAAACCTGAGACCCTTCCTATAGCATGAGATGTGATATCCAACTTCTTCCCATTCCAATCCTGAGACCCTTCCTATAACAAGAGATGTGATGTCTCAATGCTTCTAATACCAAAGCTGAGATCTTTCCTATAACATGAGATGTGATATCCAACTCCTTCCCATTCCAATCCTGAGACCCTTCCTATAGCATGAGATGTGATATCACAATGCTTATACCAAACCTGAGACCGTTCCTATAGCTTGAGATGTGATATCCAACTCCTTCCCATTCCAATCCTGAGACCCTTCCTATAGCATGAGATGTGATATCTCAAGGCCACTAATACCAAACCTGAGATCCTTCCTCTAACATGAAATGTGATATCCAACTCCTTCCCCTTCCAAACCTGAGACCCTTCCTATAGCATATGTGATATCCAACTCCTTCCCATTCCAAACATGAGACCCTTCCTATAGCAAGAGTGTAATATCCAACTCCTTCCCATTCCAATCCTGAGACCATTCCTATAGCATGAGATGTGATATCTCAATGCTTCTAATACCAAACCTGAGATCCTTCCTATGACATGAGATGTGATATCCAATTCCTCCCCATTCCAAACCTGAAAACCTTCCTATAGCATGAGATGTGATATCACAATGCTTATACCAAACCTTAGACCGTTCCTATAGCTTGAGATGTGATATCCAACTCCTTCCCATTCCAATCCTGAGACCCTTCCTATAGCATGAGATGTGATATCTCAAGGCCTCTAATACCAAACCTGAGATCGTTCCTCTAACATGAAATGTGATATCCAACTCCTTCCCCTTCCAAACCTGAGAGCCTTCCTATAACATGAGATGTGATATCCAACTCCTTGCCATTCCAATCCTGAGACCCTTATGATAGCATGAGATGTGATATCTCAATGCCTCTAATACCAAACCTGAGATACTTCCGATAGCATGAGATGTGATATCTCAATGCTTCTAATACCAAACCTGAGATCCTTCCTATAACATGAGATGTGATTTCCAAATCCTTCCCCTTCCAAACCTGAGACCCTCCCTTTAGCATGAGATGTGATATCCAACTCCTTCCCATTCCAATCCTGAGACCCTTCTGATAGCATGAGATGTGATATTTCAATGCCTCTAATACCAAACCTGAGATCCTACCTCTAACATGAAATGTGATATCCATCTCCTTCCCTTTCCAAAACTGAGACCCTGCCTATAGCATGAGATGTGATATCCAAGTCCTTTCCATTCCAATCCTGAGACCCTTCCTATAGCATGTGATGTGATATCTCAATGCTTATACCAAACCTGAGACCCTTCCTATGGCATGAGATGTCAAATACAACTCCTTCCCATTCCAAACCTGATACCCTTCCTATAGCATGAGATGTGATATCTCAATGCTTATACCAAACCTGAGACCCTTCCTATAACATGAGATGTGATATCCAACTCCTTCCCATTCCAATCCCGAGACCCTTCCTATAGCATGAGATGTGATATCTCAATGCTTATACCAAACCTGAGACCCTTCCTATAGCATGAGATGTGATATCCAACTCCTTCCCATTCCAATCCTGAGACTCTTCCTATAGCATGAGATGTGATATCTCAATGCCTCTAATACCAAACCTGAGATCCTTCCTCTAACATGAAATGTGATATCCAACTCCTTCCCTTTCCAAACCTGAGAGCCTACCTATAGCATGAGATGTGATATCCAAGTCCTTCCCATTCCAATCCTTAGACCCTTCCTACAGCATGCAATATGATATCTCAATGATTCTAATAACAAACCTGAGACCCGTCCTATAACATGAGATGGGATATCCAACTCCTTCCCATTCCAATCCTGAGACACTTCCGATAGCAGAGATGTGATATCTCAATGCTTATACCAAACCTGAGACCCTTCCTATAACATGAGATGTGATATCCAACTATTTCCCGGTCCAAACCTGAGACCCTTCCTATAGCATATGTGATATCCAACTCCTTCCCATTCCAAACATGAGACCCTTCCTATAGCAAGAGTGTAATATCCAACTCCTTCCCATTCCAATCCTGAGACCATTCCTATAGCATGAGATGTGATGTCTCAATTCTTCTAATACCAAACCTGAGATCCTTCCTATAACATGAGATGTGATATCCAACTCCTTCCCATTCCAATCCTGAGACCCTTATGATAGCATGAGATGTGATATCTCAATGCCTCTAATACCAAACCTGAGATACTTCTGATAGCATGAGATGTGATATCTCAATGCTTCTAATACCAAACCTGAGATCCTTCCTATAACATGAGATGTGATTTCCAAATCCTTCCACTTCCAAACCTGAGACCCTCCCTTTAGCATGAGATGTGATATCCAACTCCTTCCCATTCCAATCCTGAGACCCTTCTGATAGCATGAGATGTGATATTTCAATGCCTCTAATACCAAACCTGAGATCCTACCTCTAACATGAAATGTGATATCCATCTCCTTCCCTTTCCAAACCTGAGACCCTGCCTATAGCATGAGATGTGATATCCAAGTCCTTCCCATTCCAATCCTGAGACCCTTCCTATAGCATGTGATGTGATATCTCAATGCTTATACCAAACCTGAGACCCTTCCTATAACATGAGATGTGATATCCAACTCCTTCCCATTCCAATCCTGAGACCCTTATGATAGCATGAGATGTGATATCTCAATGCCTCTAATACCAAACCTGAGATACTTCCGATAGCATGAGATGTGATATCTCAATGCTTCTAATACCAAACCTGAGATCCTTCCTATAACATGAGATGTGATTTCCAAATCCTTCCCCTTCCAAACCTGAGACCCTCCCTTTAGCATGAGATGTGATATCCAACTCCTTCCCATTCGAATCCTGAGACCCATCTGATAGCATGAGATGTGATATTTCAATGCCTCTAATACCAAACCTGAGATCCTACCTCTAACATGAAATGTGATATCCATCTCCTTCCCTTTCCAAACCTGAGACCCTGCCTATAGCATGAGATGTGATATCCAAGTCCTTTCCATTCCAATCCTGAGACCCTTCCTATAGCATGTGATGTGATATCTCAATGCTTATACCAAACCTGAGACCCTTCCTATGGCATGAGATGTCATATACAACTCCTTCCCATTCCAATCCTGAGACCCTTCCTATAGCATGAGATGTGATATCTCAATGCTTATACCAAACCTGAGACCCTTCCTATAGCATGAGATGTGATATCCAACTTCTTCCCATTCCAATCTTGAAACCCTTCCTATAACATGAGATGGGATGTCGCAATGCTTCTAATACCAAACCTGAGATCTTTCCTATAACATGAGATGTGATATCCAACTCCTTCCCATTCCAATCCCGAGACCCTTCCTATAGCATGAGATGTGATATCACAATGCTTATACCAAACCTGAGACCGTTCCTATAGCTTGAGATGTGATATCCAACTCCTTCCCATTCCAATCCTGAGACCCTTCCTATAGCATGAGATGTGATATCCAAGTCCTTTCCATTCCAATCCTGAGACCCTTCCTATAGCATGTGATGTGATATCTCAATGCTTATACCAAACCTGAGACCCTTCCTATGGCATGAGATGTCATATACAACTCCTTCCCATTCCAATCCTGAGACCCTTCCTATAGCATGAGATGTGATATCTCAATGCTTATACCAAACCTGAGACCCTTCCTATAGCATGAGATGTGATATCCAACTTCTTCCCATTCCAATCTTGAAACCCTTCCTATAACATGAGATGGGATGTCGCAATGCTTCTAATACCAAACCTGAGATCTTTCCTATAACATGAGATGTGATATCCAACTCCTTCCCATTCCAATCCCGAGACCCTTCCTATAGCATGAGATGTGATATCACAATGCTTATACCAAACCTGAGACCGTTCCTATAGCTTGAGATGTGATATCCAACTCCTTCCCATTCCAATCCTGAGACCCTTCCTATAGCATGAGATGTGATATCTCAAGGCCTCTAATACCAAACCTGAGATCGTTCCTCTAACATGAAATGTGATATCCAACTCCTTCCCCTTCCAAACCTGAGAGCCTTCCTATAACATGAGATGTGACATCCAAGTCCTCCCCATTCCAATCCTGAGACCCTTCCTATAGCATGAGATGTGATATCTCAATGCTTCTAATACCAAACCTGAGACCCTTCCTATAACATGATTTGGGATATCCAACTCCTTCCCATTCCAATCCTGAGACCCTTCCGATAGCAGAGATGTGATATTTCAATGCTTATACCAAACCTGAGACCCTTCCTATGGCCTGAGATGTCATATGCAACTCCTTCCCATTCCAATCCTGAGACCCTTCCTATAGCATTAGATGTGATATCTCAATGCTTATACCAAATCTGAGACCCTTCCTATAGCATGAGATGTGATATCCAACTTCTTCCCATTCCAATCCTGAGACCCTTCCTATAGCATGAGATGTGATGTCTCAATTCTTCTAATACCAAACCTGAGATCCTTCCTATAACATGAGATGTGATTTCCAAATCCTTCCACTTCCAAACCTGAGACCCTCCCTTTAGCATGAGATGTGATATCCAACTCCTTCCCATTCCAATCCTGAGACCCTTCTGATAGCATGAGATGTGATATTTCAATGCCTCTAATACCAAACCTGAGATCCTACCTCTAACATGAAATGTGATATCCATCTCCTTCCCTTTCCAAACCTGAGACCCTGCCTATAGCATGAGATGTCATATACAACTCCTTCCCATTCCAATCCTGAGACCCTTCCTATAGCATGAGATGTGATATCTCAATGCTTATACCAAACCTGAGACCCTTCCTATAGCATGAGATGTGATATCCAACTCCTTCCCATTCCAATCCTGAGACCCTTCCTATAACATGAGATGTGATGTCTCAATGCTTCTAATACCAAACCTGAGACCCTTCCTATAACATGAGATGGGATATCCAACTCCTTCCCATTCCAATCCTGAGACCCTTCCGATAGCAGAGATGTGATATCTCAATGCTTTTACCAAACCTGAGACCCTTCCTATGGCCTGAGATGTCATATACAACTCCTTCCCATTCCAATCCTGAGACCCTTCCTATAGCATGAGATGTGATATCTCAATGCTTATACCAAATCTGAGACCCTTCCTATAGCATGAGATGTGATATCCAACTCCTTCCCATTCCAATCCTGAGACCCTTCCTATAGCATGAGATGTGATGTCTCAATGCTTCTAATACCAAACCTGAGATCCTTCCTATAACATGAGATGTGATATCCAACTCCTTCCCATTCCAATCCTGAGACCCTTATGATAGCATGAGATGTGATATCTCAATGCCTCTAATACCAAACCTGAGATACTTCCGATAGCATGAGATGTGATATCTCAATGCTTCTAATACCAAACCTGAGATCCTTCCTATAACATGAGATGTGATTTCCAAATCCTTCCCCTTCCAAACCTGAGACCCTCCCTTTAGCATGAGATGTGATATCCAACTCCTTCCCATTCCAATCCTGAGACCAATCTGATAGCATGAGATGTGATATTTCAATGCCTCTAATACCAAACCTGAGATCCTACCTCTAACATGAAATGTGATATCCATCTCCTTCCCTTCCAAACCTGAGACCCTGCCTATAGCATGAGATGTGATATCCAAGTCCTTTCCATTCCAATCCTGAGACCCTTCCTATAGCATGTGATGTGATATCTCAATGCTTATACCAAACCTGAGACCCTTCCTATGGCATGAGATGTCATATACAACTCCTTCCCATTCCAATCCTGAGACCCTTCCTATAGCATGAGATGTGATATCTCAATGCTTATACCAAACCTGAGACCCTTCCTATAGCATGAGATGTGATATCCAACTTCTTCCCATTCCAATCCTGAGACCCTTCCTATAACATGAGATGTGATGTCGCAATGCTTCTAATACCAAACCTGAGATCTTTCCTATAACATGAGATGTGATATCCAACTCCTTCCCATTCCAATCCTGAGACCCTTCCTATAGCATGAGATGTGATATCACAATGCTTATACCAAACCTTAGACCGTTCCTATAGCTTGAGATGTGATATCCAACTCCTTCCCATTCCAATCCTGAGACCCTTCCTGTAGCATGAGATGTGATATCTCAAGGCCTCTAATACCAAACCTGAGATCGTTCCTCTAACATGAAATGTGATATCCAACTCCTTCCCCTTCCAAACCTGAGAGCCTTCCTATAACATGAGATGTGATATCCAACTCCTTCCCATTCCAATCCTGAGACCCTTATGATAGCATGAGATGTGATATCTCAATGCCTCTAATACCAAACCTGAGATACTTCCGATAGCATGAGATGTGATATCTCAATGCTTCTAATACCAAACCTGAGATCCTTCCTATAACATGAGATGTGATTTCCAAATCCTTCCCCTTCCAAACCTCAGACCCTCCCTTTAGCATGAGATGTGATATCCAACTCCTTCCCATTCCAATCCTGAGACCCTTCTGATAGCATGAGATGTGATATTTCAATGCCTCTAATACCAAACCTGAGATCCTACCTCTAACATGAAATGTGATATCCATCTCCTTCCCTTTCCAAACCTGAGACCCTGCCTATAGCATGAGATGTGATATCCAAGTCCTTTCCATTCCAATCCTGAGACCCTTCCTATAGCATGTGATGTGATATCTCAATGCTTATACCAAACCTGAGACCCTTCCTATGACATGAGATGTCATATACAACTCCTTCCCATTCCAAACCTGAGACCCTTCCTATAGCATGAGATGTGATATCTCAATGCTTATACCAAACCTGAGACCCTTCCTATAACATGAGATGTGATATCCAACTCCTTCCCATTCCAATCCCGAGACCCTTCCTATAGCATGAGATGTGATATCTCAATGCTTATACCAAACCTGAGACCCTTCCTATAGCATGAGATGTGATATCCAACTCCTTCCCATTCCAATCCTGAGACTCTTCCTATAGCATGAGATGTGATATCTCAATGCCTCTAATACCAAACCTGAGATCCTTCCTCTAACATGAAATGTGATATCCAACTCGTTCCCTTTCCAAACCTGAGAGCCTACCTATAGCATGAGATGTGATATCCAAGTCCTTCCCATTCCAATCCTTAGATCCTTCCTACAGCATGCAATATGATATCTCAATGATTCTAATAACAAACCTGAGACCCGTCCTATAACATGAGATGGGATATCCAACTCCTTCCCATTCCAATCCTGAGACACTTCCGATAGCAGAGATGTGATATCTCAATGCTTATACCAAACCTGAGACCCTTCCTATAACATGAGATGTGATATCCAACTATTTCCCGGTCCAAACCTGAGACCCTTCCTATAGCATATGTGATATCCAACTCCTTCCCATTCCAAACATGAGACCCTTCCTATAGCAAGAGTGTAATATCCAACTCCTTCCCATTCCAATCCTGAGACCATTCCTATAGCATGAGATGTGATATCTCAATGCTTCTATTACCAAACCTGAGATCCTTCCTATGACATGAGATGTGATATCCAATTCCTCCCCATTCCAAACCTGAAAACCTTCCTACAGCATGCGATGTGATATCTCAATGCTTCTAATACCAAACCCGAGACCAGTCCTATAACATGAGATTGGATATCCAACTCCTTCCCCTTCCAAACCTGAGACTCTTCCTATAGCATGAGATGTGATATCCAACTCCTTCCCATTCCAATCCTGAGACCCTTCCTATAGCATGAGATGTGATGTCTCAATGCTTCTAATACCAAACCTGAGATCCTTCCTATAACATGAGATGTGATATCCAACTCCTTCCCATTCCAATCCTGAGACCCTTATGATAGCATGAGATGTGATATCTCAATGCCTCTAATACCAAACCTGAGATACTTCCGATAGCATGAGATGTGATATCTCAATGCTTCTAATACCAAACCTGAGATCCTTCCTATAACATGAGATGTGATTTCCAAATCCTTCCCCTTCCAAACCTGAGACCCTCCCTTTAGCATGAGATGTGATATCCAACTCCTTCCCATTCCAATCCTGAGACCAATCTGATAGCATGAGATGTGATATTTCAATGCCTCTAATACCAAACCTGAGATCCTACCTCTAACATGAAATGTGATATCCATCTCCTTCCCTTCCAAACCTGAGACCCTGCCTATAGCATGAGATGTGATATCCAAGTCCTTTCCATTCCAATCCTGAGACCCTTCCTATAGCATGTGATGTGATATCTCAATGCTTATACCAAACCTGAGACCCTTCCTATGGCATGAGATGTCATATACAACTCCTTCCCATTCCAATCCTGAGACCCTTCCTATAGCATGAGATGTGATATCTCAATGCTTATACCAAACCTGAGACCCTTCCTATAGCATGAGATGTGATATCCAACTTCTTCCCATTCCAATCCTGAGACCCTTCCTATAACATGAGATGTGATGTCGCAATGCTTCTAATACCAAACCTGAGATCTTTCCTATAACATGAGATGTGATATCCAACTCCTTCCCATTCCAATCCTGAGACCCTTCCTATAGCATGAGATGTGATATCACAATGCTTATACCAAACCTTAGACCGTTCCTATAGCTTGAGATGTGATATCCAACTCCTTCCCATTCCAATCCTGAGACCCTTCCTATAGCATGAGATGTGATATCTCAAGGCCTCTAATACCAAACCTGAGATCGTTCCTCTAACATGAAATGTGATATCCAACTCCTTCCCCTTCCAAACCTGAGAGCCTTCCTATAACATGAGATGTGATATCCAACTCCTTCCCATTCCAATCCTGAGACCCTTATGATAGCATGAGATGTGATATCTCAATGCCTCTAATACCAAACCTGAGATACTTCCGATAGCATGAGATGTGATATCTCAATGCTTCTAATACCAAACCTGAGATCCTTCCTATAACATGAGATGTGATTTCCAAATCCTTCCCCTTCCAAACCTCAGACCCTCCCTTTAGCATGAGATGTGATATCCAACTCCTTCCCATTCCAATCCTGAGACCCTTCTGATAGCATGAGATGTGATATTTCAATGCCTCTAATACCAAACCTGAGATCCTACCTCTAACATGAAATGTGATATCCATCTCCTTCCCTTTCCAAACCTGAGACCCTGCCTATAGCATGAGATGTGATATCCAAGTCCTTTCCATTCCAATCCTGAGACCCTTCCTATAGCATGTGATGTGATATCTCAATGCTTATACCAAACCTGAGACCCTTCCTATGGCATGAGATGTCATATACAACTCCTTCCCATTCCAAACCTGAGACCCTTCCTATAGCATGAGATGTGATATCTCAATGCTTATACCAAACCTGAGACCCTTCCTATAACATGAGATGTGATATCCAACTCCTTCCCATTCCAATCCCGAGACCCTTCCTATAGCATGAGATGTGATATCTCAATGCTTATACCAAACCTGAGACCCTTCCTATAGCATGAGATGTGATATCCAACTCCTTCCCATTCCAATCCTGAGACTCTTCCTATAGCATGAGATGTGATATCTCAATGCCTCTAATACCAAACCTGAGATCCTTCCTCTAACATGAAATGTGATATCCAACTCGTTCCCTTTCCAAACCTGAGAGCCTACCTATAGCATGAGATGTGATATCCAAGTCCTTCCCATTCCAATCCTTAGATCCTTCCTACAGCATGCAATATGATATCTCAATGATTCTAATAACAAACCTGAGACCCGTCCTATAACATGAGATGGGATATCCAACTCCTTCCCATTCCAATCCTGAGACACTTCCGATAGCAGAGATGTGATATCTCAATGCTTATACCAAACCTGAGACCCTTCCTATAACATGAGATGTGATATCCAACTATTTCCCGGTCCAAACCTGAGACCCTTCCTATAGCATATGTGATATCCAACTCCTTCCCATTCCAAACATGAGACCCTTCCTATAGCAAGAGTGTAATATCCAACTCCTTCCCATTCCAATCCTGAGACCATTCCTATAGCATGAGATGTGATATCTCAATGCTTCTATTACCAAACCTGAGATCCTTCCTATGACATGAGATGTGATATCCAATTCCTCCCCATTCCAAACCTGAAAACCTTCCTACAGCATGCGATGTGATATCTCAATGCTTCTAATACCAAACCCGAGACCAGTCCTATAACATGAGATTGGATATCCAACTCCTTCCCCTTCCAAACCTGAGACTCTTCCTATAGCATGAGATGTGATATCCAACTTCTTCCCATTCCAATCCTGAGACCCTTCCTATAACATGAGATGTGATGTCTCAATGCTTCTAATACCAAACCTGAGATCTTTCCTATAACATGAGATGTGATATCCAACTCCTTCCCATTCCAATCCTGAGACCCTTCCTATAGCATGAGATGTGATATATCAATGCTTATACCAAATCTGAGACCCTTCCTATAGCATGAGATGTGATATCCAACTCCTTCCCATTCCAATCCTGAGACCCTTCCTATAGCATGAGATGTGATGTCTCAATGCTTCTAATACCAAACCTGAGATCCTTCCTATAACATGAGATGTGATATCCAACTCCTTCCCATTCCAATCCTGAGACCCTTATGATAGCATGAGATGTGATATCTCAATGCCTCTAATACCAAACCTGAGATACTTCCGATAGCATGAGATGTGATATCTCAATGCTTCTAATACCAAACCTGAGATCCTTCCTATAACATGAGATGTGATATCCAACTCCTTCCCATTCCAATCCTGAGACCCTTATGATAGCATGAGATGTGATATCTCAATGCCTCTAATACCAAACCTGAGATACTTCTGATAGCATGAGATGTGATATCTCAATGCTTCTAATACCAAACCTGAGATCCTTCCTATAACATGAGATGTGATTTCCAAATCCTTCCCCTTCCAAACCTGAGACCCTCCCTTTAGCATGAGATGTGATATCCAACTCCTTCCCATTCCAATCCTGAGACCAATCTGATAGCATGAGATGTGATATTTCAATGCCTCTAATACCAAACCTGAGATCCTACCTCTAACATGAAATGTGATATCCATCTCCTTCCCTTTCCAAACCTGAGACCCTGCCTATAGCATGAGATGTGATATCCAAGTCTTTTCCATTCCAATCCTTAGACCCTTCCTATAGCATGTGATGTGATATCTCAATGCTTATACCAAACCTGAGACCCTTCCTATGGCATGAGATGTCATATACAACTCCTTCCCATTCCAATCCTGAGACCCTTCCTATAGCATGAGATGTGATATCTCAATGCTTATACCAAACCTGAGACCCTTCCTATAGCATGAGATGTGATATCCAACTTCTTCCCATTCCAATCCTGAGACCCTTCCTATAACATGAGATGTGATGTCGCAATGCTTCTAATACCAAACCTGAGATCTTTCCTAAAACATGAGATGTGATATCCAACTCCTTCCCATTCCAATCCTGAGACCCTTCCTATAGCATGAGATGTGATATCACAATGCTTATACCAAACCTTAGACCGTTCCTATAGCTTGAGATGTGATATCAAACTCCTTCCCATTCCAATCCTGAGACCCTTCCTATAGCATGAGATGTGATATCTCAAGGCCTCTAATACCAAACCTGAGATCGTTCCTCTAACATGAAATGTGATATCCAACTCCTTCCCCTTCCAAACCTGAGAGCCTTCCTATAACATGAGATGTGATATCCAACTCCTTCCCATTCCAATCCTGAGACCCTTATGATAGCATGAGATGTGATATCTCAATGCCTCTAATACCAAACCTGAGATACTTCCGATAGCATGAGATGTGATATCTCAATGCTTCTAATACCAAACCTGAGATCCTTCCTATAACATGAGATGTGCGTTTCCAAATCCTTCCCCTTCCAAACCTGAGACCCTCCCTTTAGCATGAGATGTGATATCCAACTCCTTCCCATTCCAATCCTGAGACCCTTCTGATAGCATGAGATGTGATATTTCAATGCCTCTAATACCAAACCTGAGATCCTACCTCTAACATGAAATGTGATATCCATCTCCTTCCCTTTCCAAACCTGAGACCCTGCCTATAGCATGAGATGTGATATCCAAGTACTTTCCATTCCAATCCTGAGACCCTTCCTATAGCATGTGATGTGATATCTCAATGCTTATACCAAACCTGAGACCCTTCCGATGGCATGAGATGTCATATACAACTCCTTCCCATTCCAAACCTGAGACCCTTCCTATAGCATGAGATGTGATATCTCAATGCTTATACCAAACCTGAGACCCTTCCTATAACATGAGATGTGATATCCAACTCCTTCCCATTCCAATCCCGAGACCCTTCCTATAGCATGAGATGTGATATCTCAATGCTTATACCAAACCTGAGACCCTTCCTATAGCATGAGATGTGATATCCAACTCCTTCCCATTCCAATCCTGAGACTCTTCCTATAGCATGAGATGTGATATCTCAATGCCTCTAATACCAAACCTGAGATCCTTCCTCTAACATGAAATGTGATATCCAACTCCTTCCCTTTCCAAACCTGAGACCCTGCCTATAGCATGAGATGTGATATCCAAGTCCTTTCCATTCCAATCCTGAGACCCTTCCTATAGCATGTGATGTGATATCTCAATGCTTATACCAAACCTGAGACCCTTCCTATGGCATGAGATGGGATATCCAACTCCTTCCCATTCCAATCCTGAGACACTTCCGATAGCAGAGATGTGATATCTCAATGCTTATACCAAACCTGAGACCCTTCCTATAACATGAGATGTGATATCCAACTATTTCCCGGTCCAAACCTGAGACCCTTCCTATAGCATATGTGATATCCAACTCCTTCCCATTCCAAACATGAGACCCTTCCTATAGCAAGAGTGTAATATCCAACTCCTTCCCATTCCAATCCTGAGACCATTCCTATAGCATGAGATGTGATATCTCAATGCTTCTAATACCAAAACTGAGATCCTTCCTATGACATGAGATGTGATATCCAATTCCTCCCCATTCCAAACCTGAAAACCTTCCTATAGCATGAGATGTGATATCACAATGCTTATACCAAACCTTAGACCGTTCCTATAGCTTGAGATGTGATATCCAACTCCTTCCCATTCCAATCCTGAGACCCTTCCTATAGCATGAGATGTGATATCTCAAGGCCTCTAATACCAAACCTGAGATCGTTCCTCTAACATGAAATGTGATATCCAACTCCTTCCCCTTCCAAACCTGAGAGCCTTCCTATAACATGAGATGTGATATCCAACTCCTTCCCATTCCAATCCTGAGACCCTTATGATAGCATGAGATGTGATATCTCAATGCCTCTAATACCAAACCTGAGATACTTCCGATAGCATGAGATGTGATATCTCAATGCTTCTAATACCAAACCTGAGATCCTTCCTATAACATGAGATGTGATTTCCAAATCCTTCCCCTTCCAAACCTGAGACCCTCCCTTTAGCATGAGATGTGATATCCAACTCCTTCCCATTCCAATCCTGAGACCCTTCTGATAGCATGAGATGTGATATTTCAATGCCTCTAATACCAAACCTGAGATCCTACCTCTAACATGAAATGTGATATCCATCTCCTTCCCTTTCCAAAACTGAGACCCTGCCTATAGCATGAGATGTGATATCCAAGTCCTTTCCATTCCAATCCTGAGACCCTTCCTATAGCATGTGATGTGATATCTCAATGCTTATACCAAACCTGAGACCCTTCCTATGGCATGAGATGTCATATGCAACTCCTTCCCATTCCAAACCTGAGACCCTTCCTATAGCATGAGATGTGATATCCCAATGCTTATACCAAACCTGAGACCCTTCCTATAACATGAGATGTGATATCCAACTCCTTCCCATTCCAATCCCGAGACCCTTCCTATAGCATGAGATGTGATATCTCAATGCTTATACCAAACCTGAGACCCTTCCTATAGCATGAGATGTGATATCCAACTCCTTCCCATTCCAATCCTGAGACTCTTCCTATAGCATGAGATGTGATATCTCAATGCCTCTAATACCAAACCTGAGATCCTTCCTCTAACATGAAATGTGATATCCAACTCCTTCCCTTTCCAAACCTGAGAGCCTACCTATAGCATGAGATGTGATATCCAAGTCCTTCCCATTCCAATCCTTAGACCCTTCCTACAGCATGCAATATGATATCTCAATGATTCTAATAACAAACCTGAGACCCGTCCTATAACATGAGATGGGATATCCAACTCCTTCCCATTCCAATCCTGAGACACTTCCGATAGCAGAGATGTGATATCTCAATGCTTATACCAAACCTGAGACCCTTCCTATAACATGAGATGTGATATCCAACTATTTCCCGGACCAAACCTGAGACCCTTCCTATAGCATATGTGATATCCAACTCCTTCCCATTCCAAACATGAGAACCTTCCTATAGCAAGAGTGTAATATCCAACTCCTTCCCATTCCAATCCTGAGACCATTCCTATAGCATGAGATGTGATATCTCAATGCTTCTAATACCAAACCTGAGATCCTTCCTATGACATGAGATGTGATATCCAATTCCTCCCCATTCCAAACCTGAAAACCTTCCTACAGCATGCGATGTGATATCTCAATGCTTCTAATACCAAACCCGAGACCAGTCCTATAACATGAGATTGGATATCCAACTCCTTCCCCTTCCAAACCTGAGACTCTTCCTATAGCATGAGATGTGATATCCAACTTCTTCCCATTCCAATCCTGAGACCCTTCCTATAACATGAGATGTGATGTCTCAATGCTTCTAATACCAAACCTGAGATCTTTCCTATAACATGAGATGTGATATCCAACTCCTTCCCATTCCAATCCTGAGACCCTTCCTATAGCATGAGATGTGATATCTCAATGCTTATACCAAATCTGAGACCCTTCCTATAGCATGAGATGTGATATCCAACTCCTTCCCATTCCAATCCTGAGACCCTTCCTATAGCATGAGATGTGATGTCTCAATGCTTCTAATACCAAACCTGAGATCCTTCCTATAACATGAGATGTGATATCCAACTCCTTCCCATTCCAATCCTGAGACCCTTATGATAGCATGAGATGTGATATCTCAATGCCTCTAATACCAAACCTGAGATACTTCCGATAGCATGAGATGTGATATCTCAATGCTTCTAATACCAAACCTGAGATCCTTCCTATAACATGAGATGTGATTTCCAAATCCTTCCCCTTCCAAACCTGAGACCCTCCCTTTAGCATGAGATGTGATATCCAACTCCTTCCCATTCCAATCCTGAGACCAATCTGATAGCATGAGATGTGATATTTCAATGCCTCTAATACCAAACCTGAGATCCTACCTCTAACATGAAATGTGATATCCATCTCCTTCCCTTTCCAAACCTGAGACCCTGCCTATAGCATGAGATGTGATATCCAAGTCCTTTCCATTCCAATCCTGAGACCCTTCCTATAGCATGTGATGTGATATCTCAATGCTTATACCAAACCTGAGACCCTTCCTATGGCATGAGATGTCATATACAACTCCTTCCCATTCCAATCCTGAGACCCTTCCTATAGCATGAGATGTGATATCTCAATGCTTATACCAAACCTGAGACCCTTCCTATAGCATGAGATGTGATATCCAACTTCTTCCCATTCCAATCCTGAGACCCTTCCTATAACATGAGATGTGATGTCGCAATGCTTCTAATACCAAACCTGAGATCTTTCCTATAACATGAGATGTGATATCCAACTCCTTCCCATTCCAATCCTGAGACCCTTCCTATAGCATGAGATGTGATATCACAATGCTTATACCAAACCTTAGACCGTTCCTATAGCTTGAGATGTGATATCCAACTCCTTCCCATACCAATCCTGAGACCCTTCCTATAGCATGAGATGTGATATCTCAAGGCCTCTAATACCAAACCTGAGATCGTTCCTCTAACATGAAATGTGATATCCAACTCCTTCCCCTTCCAAACCTGAGAGCCTTCCTATAACATGAGATGTGATATCCAACTCCTTCCCATTCCAATCCTGAGACCCTTATGATAGCATGAGATGTGATATCTCAATGCCTCTAATACCAAACCTGAGATACTTCCGATAGCATGAGATGTGATATCTCAATGCTTCTAATACCAAACCTGAGATCCTTCCTATAACATGAGATGTGATTTCCAAATCCTTCCCCTTCCAAACCTCAGACCCTCCCTTTAGCATGAGATGTGATATCCAACTCCTTCCCATTCCAATCCTGAGACCCTTCTGATAGCATGAGATGTGATATTTCAATGCCTCTAATACCAAACCTGAGATCCTACCTCTAACATGAAATGTGATATCCATCTCCTTCCCTTTCCAAACCTGAGACCCTGCCTATAGCATGAGATGTGATATCCAAGTCCTTTCCATTCCAATCCTGAGACCCTTCCTATAGCATGTGATGTGATATCTCAATGCTTATACCAAACCTGAGACCCTTCCTATGGCATGAGATGTCATATACAACTCCTTCCCATTCCAAACCTGAGACCCTTCCTATAGCATGAGATGTGATATCTCAATGCTTATACCAAACCTGAGACCCTTCCTATAACATGAGATGTGATATCCAACTCCTTCCCATTCCAATCCCGAGACCCTTCCTATAGCATGAGATGTGATATCTCAATGCTTATACCAAACCTGAGACCCTTCCTATAGCATGAGATGTGATATCCAACTCCTTCCCATTCCAATCCTGAGACTCTTCCTATAGCATGAGATGTGATATCTCAATGCCTCTAATACCAAACCTGAGATCCTTCCTCTAACATGAAATGTGATATCCAACTCGTTCCCTTTCCAAACCTGAGAGCCTACCTATAGCATGAGATGTGATATCCAAGTCCTTCCCATTCCAATCCTTAGACCCTTCCTACAGCATGCAATATGATATCTCAATGATTCTAATAACAAACCTGAGACCCGTCCTATAACATGAGATGGGATATCCAACTCCTTCCCATTCCAATCCTGAGACACTTCCGATAGCAGAGATGTGATATCTCAATGCTTATACCAAACCTGAGACCCTTCCTATAACATGAGATGTGATATCCAACTATTTCCCGGTCCAAACCTGAGACCCTTCCTATAGCATATGTGATATCCAACTCCTTCCCATTCCAAACATGAGACCCTTCCTATAGCAAGAGTGTAATATCCAACTCCTTCCCATTCCAATCCTGAGACCATTCCTATAGCATGAGATGTGATATCTCAATGCTTCTAATACCAAACCTGAGATCCTTCCTATGACATGAGATGTGATATCCAATTCCTCCCCATTCCAAACCTGAAAACCTTCCTACAGCATGCGATGTGATATCTCAATGCTTCTAATACCAAACCCGAGACCAGTCCTATAACATGAGATTGGATATCCAACTCCTTCCCCTTCCAAACCTGAGACTCTTCCTATAGCATGAGATGTGATATCCAACTTCTTCCTATTCCAATCCTGAGACCCTTCCTATAACATGAGATGTGATGTCTCAATGCTTCTAATACCAAACCTGAGATCTTTCCTATAACATGAGATGTGATATCCAACTCCTTCCCATTCCAATCCTGAGACCCTTCCTATAGCATGAGATGTGATATCTCAATGCTTATACCAAATCTGAGACCCTTCCTATAGCATGAGATGTGATATCCAACTCCTTCCCATTCCAATCCTGAGACCCTTCCTATAGCATGAGATGTGAGGTCTCAATGCTTCTAATACCAAACCTGAGATCCTTCCTATAACATGAGATGTGATATCCAACTCCTTCCCATTCCAATCCTGAGACCCTTATGATAGCATGAGATGTGATATCTCAATGCCTCTAATACCAAACCTGAGATACTTCCGATAGCATGAGATGTGATATCTCAATGCTTCTAATACCAAACCTGAGATCCTTCCTATAACATGAGATGTGATATCCAACTCCTTCCCATTCCAATCCTGAGACCCTTATGATAGCATGAGATGTGATATCTCAATGCCTCTAATTCCAAACCTGAGATCCTACCTCTAACATGAAATGTGATATCCATCTCCTTCCCTTTCCAAACCTGAGACCCTGCCTATAGCATGAGATGTGATATCCAAGTCCTTCCCATTCCAATCCTGAGACCCTTCCTATAGCATGTGATGTGATATCTCAATGCTTATACCAAACCTGAGACCCTTCCTATGGCATGAGATGTCATATACAACTCCTTCCCATTCCAATCCTGAGACCCTTCCTATAGCATGAGATGTGATATCTCAATGCTTATACCAAACCTGAGACCCTTCCTATAGCATGAGATGTGATATCCAACTTCTTCCCATTCCAATCCTGAGACCCTTCCTATAACATGAGATGTGATGTCTCAATGCTTCTAATACCAAAGCTGAGATCTTTCCTATAACATGAGATGTGATATCCAACTCCTTCCCATTCCAATCCTGAGACCCTTCCTATAGCATGAGATGTGATATCACAATGCTTATACCAAACCTGAGACCGTTCCTATAGCTTGAGATGTGATATCCAACTCCTTCCCATTCCAATCCTGAGACCCTTCCTATAGCATGAGATGTGATATCTCAAGGCCACTAATACCAAACCTGAGATCCTTCCTCTAACATGAAATGTGATATCCAACTCCTTCCCCTTCCAAACCTGAGACCCTTCCTATAGCATATGTGATATCCAACTCCTTCCCATTCCAAACATGAGACCCTTCCTATAGCAAGAGTGTAATATCCAACTCCTTCCCATTCCAATCCTGAGACCATTCCTATAGCATGAGATGTGATATCTCAATGCTTCTAATACCAAACCTGAGATCCTTCCTATGACATGAGATGTGATATCCAATTCCTCCCCATTCCAAACCTGAAAACCTTCCTATAGCATGAGATGTGATATCACAATGCTTATACCAAACCTTAGACCGTTCCTATAGCTTGAGATGTGATATCCAACTCCTTCCCATTCCAATCCTGAGACCCTTCCTATAGCATGAGATGTGATATCTCAAGGCCTCTAATACCAAACCTGAGATCGTTCCTCTAACATGAAATGTGATATCCAACTCCTTCCCCTTCCAAACCTGAGAGCCTTCCTATAACATGAGATGTGATATCCAACTCCTTGCCATTCCAATCCTGAGACCCTTATGATAGCATGAGATGTGATATCTCAATGCCTCTAATACCAAACCTGAGATACTTCCGATAGCATGAGATGTGATATCTCAATGCTTCTAATACCAAACCTGAGATCCTTCCTATAACATGAGATGTGATTTCCAAATCCTTCCCCTTCCAAACCTGAGACCCTCCCTTTAGCATGAGATGTGATATCCAACTCCTTCCCATTCCAATCCTGAGACCCTTCTGATAGCATGAGATGTGATATTTCAATGCCTCTAATACCAAACCTGAGATCCTACCTCTAACATGAAATGTGATATCCATCTCCTTCCCTTTCCAAAACTGAGACCCTGCCTATAGCATGAGATGTGATATCCAAGTCCTTTCCATTCCAATCCTGAGACCCTTCCTATAGCATGTGATGTGATATCTCAATGCTTATACCAAACCTGAGACCCTTCCTATGGCATGAGATGTCAAATACAACTCCTTCCCATTCCAAACCTGAGACCCTTCCTATAGCATGAGATGTGATATCTCAATGCTTATACCAAACCTGAGACCCTTCCTATAACATGAGATGTGATATCCAACTCCTTCCCATTCCAATCCCGAGACCCTTCCTATAGCATGAGATGTGATATCTCAATGCTTATACCAAACCTGAGACCCTTCCTATAGCATGAGATGTGATATCCAACTCCTTCCCATTCCAATCCTGAGACTCTTCCTATAGCATGAGATGTGATATCTCAATGCCTCTAATACCAAACCTGAGATCCTTCCTCTAACATGAAATGTGATATCCAACTCCTTCCCTTTCCAAACCTGAGAGCCTACCTATAGCATGAGATGTGATATCCAAGTCCTTCCCATTCCAATCCTTAGACCCTTCCTACAGCATGCAATATGATATCTCAATGATTCTAATAACAAACCTGAGACCCGTCCTATAACATGAGATGGGATATCCAACTCCTTCCCATTCCAATCCTGAGACACTTCCGATAGCAGAGATGTGATATCTCAATGCTTATACCAAACCTGAGACCCTTCCTATAACATGAGATGTGATATCCAACTATTTCCCGGTCCAAACCTGAGACCCTTCCTATAGCATATGTGATATCCAACTCCTTCCCATTCCAAACATGAGACCCTTCCTATAGTAAGAGTGTAATATCCAACTCCTTCCCATTCCAATCCTGAGACCATTCCTATAGCATGAGATGTGATATCTCAATGCTTCTAATACCAAACCTGAGATCCTTCCTATGACATGAGATGTGATATCCAATTCCTCCCCATTCCAAACCTGAAAACCTTCCTACAGCATGCGATGTGATATCTCAATGCTTCTAATACCAAACCCGAGACCAGTCCTATAACATGAGATTGGATATCCAACTCCTTCCCCTTCCAAACCTGAGACTCTTCCTATAGCATGAGATGTGATATCCAACTTCTTCCCATTCCAATCCTGAGACCCTTCCTATAACATGAGATGTGATGTCTCAATGCTTCTAATACCAAACCTGAGATCTTTCCTATAACATGAGATGTGATATCCAACTCCTTCCCATTCCAATCCTGAGACCCTTCCTATAGCATGAGATGTGATATCTCAATGCTTATACCAAATCTGAGACCCTTCCTATAGCATGAGATGTGATATCCAACTCCTTCCCATTCCAATCCTGAGACCCTTCCCATAGCATGAGATGTGATGTCTCAATGCTTCTAATACCAAACCTGAGATCCTTCCTATAACATGAGATGTGATATCCAACTCCTTCCCATTCCAATCCTGAGACCCTTATGATAGCATGAGATGTGATATCTCAATGCCTCTAATACCAAACCTGAGATACTTCCGATAGCATGAGATGTGATATCTCAATGCTTCTAATACCAAACCTGAGATCCTTCCTATAACATGAGATGTGATATCCAACTCCTTCCCATTCCAATCCTGAGACCCTTATGATAGCATGAGATGTGATATCTCAATGCCTTTAATACCAAACCTGAGATACTTCCGATAGCATGAGATGTGATATCTCAATGCTTCTAATACCAAACCTGAGATCCTTCCTATAACATGAGATGTGATTTCCAAATCCTTCCCCTTCCAAACCTGAGACCCTCCCTTTAGCATGAGATGTGTTATCCAACTCCTTCCCATTCCAATCCTGAGACCAATCTGATAGCATGAGATGTGATATTTCAATGCCTCTAATACCAAACCTGAGATCCTACCTCTAACATGAAATGTGATATCCATCTCCTTCCCTTTCCAAACCTGAGACCCTGCCTATAGCATGAGATGTGATATCCAAGTCCTTTCCATTCCAATCATGAGACCCTTCCTATAGCATGTGATGTGATATCTCAATGCTTATACCAAACCTGACACCCTTCCTATGGCATGAGATGTCATATACAACTCCTTCCCATTCCAATCCTGAGACCCTTCCTATAGCATGAGATGTGATATCTCAATGCTTATACCAAACCTGAGACCCTTCCTATAGCATGAGATGTGATATCCAACTTCTTCCCATTCCAATCCTGAGACCCTTCCTATAACATGAGATGTGATGTCGCAATGCTTCTAATACCAAACCTGAGATCTTTCCTATAACATGAGATGTGATATCCAACTCCTTCCCATTCCAATCCTGAGACCCTTCCTATAGCATGAGATGTGATATCACAATGCTTATACCAAACCTGAGACCCGTCCTATAACATGAGATGGGATATCCAACTCCTTCCCATTCCAATCCTGAGACACTTCCGATAGCAGAGATGTGATATCTCAATGCTTATACCAAACCTGAGACCCTTCCTATAACATGAGATGTGATATCCAACTATTTCCCGGTCCAAACCTGAGACCCTTCCTATAGCATATGTGATATCCAACTCCTTCCCATTCCAAACATGAGACCCTTCCTATAGCAAGAGTGTAATATCCAACTCCTTCCCATTCCAATCCTGAGAGCATTCCTATAGCATGAGATGTGATATCTCAATGCTTCTAATACCAAACCTGAGATCCTTCCTATGACATGAGATGTGATATCCAATTCCTCCCCATTCCAAACCTGAAAACCTTCCTACAGCATGCGATGTGATATCTCAATGCTTCTAATACCAAACCCGAGACCAGTCCTATAACATGAGATTGGATATCCAACTCCTTCCCCTTCCAAACCTGAGACTCTTCCTATAGCATGAGATGTGATATCCAACTTCTTCCCATTCCAATCCTGAGACCCTTCGTGTAACATGAGATGTGATGTCTCAATGCTTCTAATACCAAACCTGAGATCTTTCCTATAACATGAGATGTGATATCCAACTCCTTCCCATTCCAATCCTGAGACCCTTCCTATAGCATGAGATGTGACATCTCAATGCTTATACCAAACCTGAGACCCTTCCTATAGCTTGAGATGTGATATCCAACTCCTTCCCATTCCAATCCTGAGACCCTTCCTATAGCATGAGATGTGATATCTCAAGGCCTCTAATACCAAACCTGAGATCCTTCCTCTAACATGAAATGTGATATCCAACTCCTTCCCCTTCCAAACCTGAGAGCCTTCCTATAACATGAAATGTGATATCCAATTCCTTCCCATTCCAACCTGAGACCCTTCCTATAGCATGAGATGGGATATCCAACTCCTTCCAAATCCAATACTGATACCCTTCCGATAGCATGAGATGTGATATTCCAATGCTTCTACCAAACCTGAGACCCATACTATGGCATGAGATGTGATATCAAACTCCTTCCCATTCCAATCCTGAGACCCTACCTATAGCTTGAGATGTGATATCCAACTCCTTCCCATTCCAATTCTGAGACCCTTCCTATACCATGAGACTTGATATCTCAATGCTTCTAATACCAAACCTGAGTCCCGTCCTATAACATGAGATGTGATATCCAAATCCTTCCCCTTCCAAACCTTAGACCCTTTCTTTATCATGAGATGTGATATCCAATTCCTTCCCATTCCAATCCTGAGACCCTTCCGATATCATGAGATTTGTTATCTCAATGCTTCTAATATCAAACTTGAGACCCTCCCTATAACATGAGATGTGACATCCAAGTCCTCCCCATTCCAATCCTGAGACCCTTCCTATAGCATGAGATGTGATATCTCAATGCTTCTAATACCAAACCTGAGACCCTTCCTATAACATGATTTGGGATATCCAACTCCTTCCCATTCCAATCCTGAGACCCTTCCGATAGCAGAGATGTGATATCTCAATGCTTATACCAAACCTGAGACCCTTCCTATGGCATGAGATGTCATATGCAACTCCTTCCCATTCCAATCCTGAGACCCTTCCTATAGCATTAGATGTGATATCTCAATGCTTATACCAAATCTGAGACCCTTCCTATAGCATGAGATGTGATATCCAACTTCTTCCCATTCCAATCCTGAGACCCTTCCTATAGCATGAGATGTGATGTCTCAATTCTTCTAATACCAAACCTGAGATCCTTCCTATAACATGAGATGTGATATCCAACTCCTTCCCATTCCAATCCTGAGACCCTTATGATAGCATGAGATGTGATATCTCAATGCCTCTAATACCAAACCTGAGATACTTCTGATAGAATGAGATGTGATATCTCAATGCTTCTAATACCAAACCTGAGATCCTTCCTATAACATGAGATGTGATTTCCAAATCCTTCCACTTCCAAACCTGAGACCCTCCCTTTAGCATGAGATGTGATATCCAACTCCTTCCCATTCCAATCCTGAGACCCTTCTGATAGCATGAGATGTGATATTTCAATGCCTCTAATACCAAACCTGAGATCCTACCTCTAACATGAAATGTGATATCCATCTCCTTCCCTTTCCAAACCTGAGACCCTGCCTATAGCATGAGATGTGATATCCAAGTCCTTCCCATTCCAATCCTGAGACCCTTCCTATAGCATGTGATGTGATATCTCAATGCTTATACCAAATCTGAGACCCTTCCTATAGCATGAGATGTGATATCCAACTCCTTCCCATTCCAATCCTGAGACCCTTCCTATAGCATGAGATGTGATGTCTCAATGCTTCTAATACCAAACCTGAGATCCTTCCTATAACATGAGATGTGATATCCAACTCCTTCCCATTCCAATCCTGAGACCCTCATGATAGCATGAGGTGTGATATCTCAATGCCTCTAATACCAAACCTGAGATACTTCCGATAGCATGAGATGTGATATCTCAATGCTTCTAATACCAAACCTGAGATCCTTCCTATAACATGAGATGTGATTTCCAAATCCTTCCCCTTCCAAACCTGAGACCCTCCCTTTAGCATGAGATGTGATATCCAACTCCTTCCCATTCCAATCCTGAGACCCATCTGATAGCATGAGATGTGATATTTCAATGCCTCTAATACCAAACCTGAGATCCTACCTCTAACATGAAATGTGATATCCATCTCCTTCCCTTTCCAAACCTGAGACCCTGCCTATAGCATGAGATGTGATATCCAAGTCCTTTCCATTCCAATCCTGAGACCCTTCCTATAGCATGTGATGGGATATCTCAATGCTTATACCAAACCTGAGACCCTTCCTATGGCATGAGATATCATATACAACTCCTTCCCATTCCAATCCTGAGACCCTTCCTATAGCATGAGATGTGATATCTCAATGCTTATACCAAACCTGAGACCCTTCCTATAGCATGAGATGTGATATCCAACTTCTTCCCATTCCAATCCTGAGACCCTTCCTATAACATGAGATGTGATGTCGCAATGCTTCTAATACCAAACCTGAGATCTTTCCTATAACATGAGATGTGATATCCAACTCCTTCCCATTCCAATCCTGAGACCCTTCCTATAGCATGAGATGTGATATCACAATGCTTATACCAAACCTGAGACCGTTCCTATAGCTTGAGATGTGATATCCAACTCCTTCCCATTCCAATCCTGAGACCCTTCCTATAGCATGAGATGTGATATCTCAAGGCCTCTAATACCAAACCTGAGATCGTTCCTCTAACATGAAATGTGATATCCAACTCCTTCCCCTTCCAAACCTGAGAGCCTTCCTATAACATGAGATGTGACATCCAAGTCCTCCCCATTCCAATCCTGAGACCCTTCCTATAGCATGAGATGTGATATCTCAATGCTTCTAATACCAAACCTGAGACCCTTCCTATAACATGATTTGGGATATCCAACTCCTTCCCATTCCAATCCTGAGATCCTTCCGATAGCAGAGATGTGATATCTCAATGCTTATACCAAGCCTGAGATGTCATATGCAACTCCTTCCCATTCCAATCCTGAGACCCTTCCTATAGCATTAGATGTGATATCTCAATGCTTATACCAAATCTGAGACCCTTCCTATAGCATGAGATGTGATATCCAACTTCTTCCCATTCCAATCCTGAGACCCTTCCTATAGCATGAGATGTGATGTCTCAATTCTTCTAATACCAAACCTGAGATCCTTCCTATAACATGAGATGTGATATCCAACTCCTTCCCATTCCAATCCTGAGACCCTTATGATAGCATGAGATGTGATATCTCAATGCCTCTAATACCAAACCTGAGATACTTCTGATAGCATGAGATGTGATATCTCAATGCTTCTAATACCAAACCTGAGATCCTTCCTATAACATGAGATGTGATTTCCAAATCCTTCCACTTCCAAACCTGAGACCCTCCCTTTAGCATGAGATGTGATATCCAACTCCTTCCCATTCCAATCCTGAGACCCTTCTGATAGCATGAGATGTGATATTTCAATGCCTCTAATACCAAACCTGAGATCTTTCCTATAACATGAGATGTGATATCCAACTCCTTCCCATTCCAATCCTGAGACCCTTCCTATAGCATGAGATGTGATATCACAATGCTTATACCAAACCTGAGACCGTTCCTATAGCTTGAGATGTGATATCCAACTCCTTCCCATTCCAATCCTGAGACCCTTCCTATAGCATGAGATGTGATATCTCAAGGCCTCTAATACAAAACCTGAGATCGTTCCTCTAACATGAAATGTGATATCCAACTCCTTCCCCTTCCAAACCTGAGAGCCTTCCTATAACATGAGATGTGACATCCAAGTCCTCCCCATTCCAATCCTGAGACCCTTCCTATAGCATGAGATGTGATATCTCAATGCTTCTAATACCAAACCTGAGACCCTTCCTATAACATGATTTGGGATATCCAACTCCTTCCCATTCCAATCCTGAGACCCTTCCGATAGCAGAGATGTGATATCTCAATGCTTATACCAAACCTGAGACCCTTCCTATGGCCTGAGATGTCATATGCAACTCCTTCCCATTCCAATCCTGAGACCCTTCCTATAGCATTAGATGTGATATCTCAATGCTTATACCAAATCTGAGACCCTTCCTATAGCATGAGATGTGATATCCAACTTCTTCCCATTCCAATCCTGAGACCCTTCCTATAGCATGAGATGTGATGTCTCAATTCTTCTAATACCAAACCTGAGATCCTTCCTATAACATGAGATGTGATATCCAACTCCTTCCCATTCCAATCCTGAGACCCTTATGATAGCATGAGATGTGATATCTCAATGCCTCTAATACCAAACCTGAGATACTTCTGATAGCATGAGATGTGATATCTCAATGCTTCTAATACCAAACCTGAGATCCTTCCTATAACATGAGATGTGATTTCCAAATCCTTCCACTTCCAAACCTGAGACCCTCCCTTTAGCATGAGATGTGATATCCAACTCCTTCCCATTCCAATCCTGAGACCCTTCTGATAGCATGAGATGTGATATTTCAATGCCTCTAATACCAAACCTAAGATCCTACCTCTAACATGAAATGTGATATCCATCTCCTTCCCTTTCCAAACCTGAGACCCTGCCTATAGAATGAGATGTGATATCCAAGTCCTTCCCATTCCAATCCTGAGACCCTTCCTATAGCATGTGATGTGATATCTCAATGCTTATACCAAACCTGAGACCCTTCCTATGGCATGAGATGTCATATACAACTCCTTCCCATTCCAATCCTGAGACCCTTCCTATAGCATGAGATGTGATATCTCAATGCTTATACCAAACCTGAGACCCTTCCTATAGCATGAGATGTGATATCCAACTTCTTCCCATTCCAATCCTGAGACCCTTCCTATAACATGAGATGTGATGTCTCAATGCTTCTAATACCAAACCTGAGACCCTTCCTATAACATGAGATGGGATATCCAACTCCTTCCCATTCCAATCCTGAGACCCTTCCGATAGCAGAGATGTGATATCTCAATGCTTTTACCAAACCTGAGACCCTTCCTATGGCCTGAGATGTCATATACAACTCCTTCCCATTCCAATCCTGAGACCCTTCCTATAGCATGAGATGTGATATCTCAATGCTTATACCAAATCTGAGACCCTTCCTATAGCATGAGATGTGATATCCAACTCCTTCCCATTCCAATCCTGAGACCCTTCTTATAGCATGAGATGTGATGTCTCAATGCTTCTAATACCAAACCTGAGATCCTTCCTATAACATGAGATGTGATATCCAACTCCTTCCCATTCCAATCCTGAGACCCTTATGATAGCATGAGATGTGATATCTCAATGCCTCTAATACCAAACCTGAGATACTTCCGATAGCATGAGATGTGATATCTCAATGCTTCTAATACCAAACCTGAGATCCTTCCTATAACATGAGATGTGATTTCCAAATCCTTCCCCTTCCAAACCTGAGACCCTCCCTTTAGCATGAGATGTGATATCCAACTCCTTCCCATTCCAATCCTGAGACCAATCTGATAGCATGAGATGTGATATTTCAATGCCTCTAATACCAAACCTGAGATCCTACCTCTAACATGAAATGTGATATCCATCTCCTTCCCTTTCCAAACCTGAGACCCTGCCTATAGCATGAGATGTGATATCCAAGTCCTTTCCATTCCAATCCTGAGACCCTTCCTATAGCATGTGATGTGATATCTCAATGCTTATACCAAACCTGAGACCCTTCCTATGGCATGAGATGTCATATACAACTCCTTCCCATTCCAATCCTGAGACCCTTCCTATAGCATGAGATGTGATATCTCAATGCTTATACCAAACCTGAGACCCTTCCTATAGCATGAGATGTGATATCCAACTTCTTCCCATTCCAATCCTGAGACCCTTCCTATAACATGAGATGTGATGTCGCAATGCTTCTAATACCAAACCTGAGATCTTTCCTATAACATGAGATGTGATATCCAACTCCTTCCCATTCCAATCCTGAGACCCTTCCTATAGCATGAGATGTGATATCACAATGCTTATACCAAACCTGAGACCGTTCCTATAGCTTGAGATGTGATATCCAACTCCTTCCCATTCCAATCCTGAGACCCTTCCTATAGCATGAGATGTGATATCTCAAGGCCTCTAATACCAAACCTGAGATCGTTCCTCTAACATGAAATGTGATATCCAACTCCTTCCCCTTCCAAACCTGAGAGCCTTCCTAT
Source organism: Ambystoma mexicanum (assembly GCF_040938575.1). Lineage (NCBI taxonomy): Eukaryota > Metazoa > Chordata > Amphibia > Caudata > Ambystomatidae > Ambystoma > Ambystoma mexicanum. The sequence continues at coordinate 1,500,596,800 of NC_090923.1, read as the reverse complement.
AACATGAGATGTGATATCCAACTCCTTCCCATTCCAATCCTGAGACCCTTATGATAGCATGAGATGTGATATCTCAATGCCTCTAATACCAAACCTGAGATACTTCCGATAGCATGAGATGTGATATCTCAATGCTTCTAATACCAAACCTGAGATCCTTCCTATAACATGAGATGTGATTTCCAAATCCTTCCCCTTCCAAACCTGAGACCCTCCCTTTAGCATGAGATGTGATATCCAACTCCTTCCCATTCCAATCCTGAGACCCTTCTGATAGCATGAGATGTGATATTTCAATGCCTCTAATACCAAACCTGAGATCCTACCTCTAACATGAAATGTGATATCCATCTCCTTCCCTTTCCAAACCTGGGACCCTGCCTATAGCATGAGATGTGATATCCAAGTCCTTTCCATTCCAATCCTGAGACCCTTCCTATAGCATGTGATGTGATATCTCAATGCTTATACCAAACCTGAGACCCTTCCTATGGCATGAGATGTCATATACAACTCCTTCCCATTCCAAACCTGAGACCCTTCCTATAGCATGAGATGTGATATCTCAATGCTTATACCAAACCTGAGACCCTTCCTATAGCATGAGATGTGATATCCAACTTCTTCCCATTCCAATCCTGAGACCCTTCCTATAACATGAGATGTGATGTCGCAATGCTTCTAATACCAAACCTGAGATCTTTCCTATAACATGAGATGTGATATCCAACTCCTTCCCATTCCAATCCTGAGACCCTTACTATAGCATGAGATGTGATATCACAATGCTTATACCAAACCTGAGACCGTTCCTATAGCTTGAGATGTGATATCCAACTCCTTCCCATTCCAATCCTGAGACCCTTCCTATAGCATGAGATGTGATATCTCAAGGCCTCTAATACCAAACCTGAGATCGTTCCTCTAACATGAAATGTGATATCCAACTCCTTCCCCTTCCAAACCTGAGAGCCTTCCTATAGCATGAGATATGATAGCCAAGTCCTTCCAATTCCAATCCTGAGACCCTTCCTATAACATGAAATGTGATATCCAACTCCTTCCCATTCCAACCTGAGACCCTTCCTATAGCATGAGATGGGATATCTCAATGCTTCTAATACCAAACCTGAGACTCTTCCTATAACATGAGATGGGATATCCAACTCATTCCCATTCCAATCCTGAGACCCTTCCGATAGCAGAGATGTGATATCTCAATGCTTATACCAAACCTGAGACCCTTCCTATGGCCTGAGATGTCATATACAACTCCTTCCCATTCCAATCCTGAGACCCTTCCTATAGCATGAGATGTGATATCTCAATGCTTATACCAAATCTGAGACCCTTCCTATAGCATGAGATGTGATATCCAACTCCTTCCCATTCCAATCCTGAGACCCTTCCTATAGCATGAGATGTGATGTCTCAATGCTTCTAATACCAAACCTGAGATCCTTCCTATAACATGAGATGTGATATCCAACTCCTTCCCATTCCAATCCTGAGACCCTTATGATAGCATGAGATGTGATATCTCAATGCCTCTAATACCAAACCTGAGATACTTCCGATAGCATGAGATGGAATGGGAAGGAGTTGGATATCACATCTCATGCTATAGGAAGGGTCTCAGATTTGGTATAAGCATTGAGATATCACATCTCATGCTATAGGAAGGGTCTCAGGATTGGATTGGGAAGGAGTTGTATATGACATCTCAGGCCATAGGAAGGGTCTCAGGATTGGTATAAGCATTGAGATATCACTTCTCTGCTATCGGAAGGGTCTCAGGATTGGAATGGGAAGGAGTTGGATATCCCATCTCATGATAAAGGAAGGGTCTAAGGTTTGGAAGGGTAAAGATTAGAAGCATTGAGACATCACATCTCATGTTATAGGAAGGGTCTCAGGATTGGAATGGGAAGAAGTTGGATATCACATCTCATGCTATAGGAAGGGTCTCAGGTTTGGAAGGGGAAGGAGTTGGATATCCAATCTCATGTTATAGGACTGGTCTCAGGTTTGGTATTAGAAGCATTGAGATATCACATCGCATGCTGTAGGAAGGTTCTCAGGTTTGGAATGGGGAGGAATTGGATATCACATCTCATGTCATAGGAAGGATCTCAGGTTTGGTATTAGAAGCATTGAGATATCACATCTCATGCTATAGGAATGGTCTCAGGATTGGAATGGGAAGGAGTTGGATATTACATTCTTGCTATAGGAAGGGTCTCATGTTTGGAATGGGAAGGAGTTGGATATCACATATACTATAGGAAGGGTCTCAGGTTTGAAACGGGAAGGAGTTGGATATCACATCTCATGTTATAGGAAGGGTCTCAGGTTTGAAACGGGAAGGAGTTGGATATCACATCTCATGTTATAGGACGGATCTCAGGTTTGTTATTAGAATCATTGAGATATCATATTGCATGCTGTAGGAAGGGTCTAAGGATTGGAATGGGAAGGACTTGGATATCACATCTCATGCTATAGGTAGGCTCTGAGACCCTTCCTATAGCATGAGATGTGATATCCAACTTCTTCCCATTCCAATCCTGAGACCCATCCTATAACATGAGATGTGATGTCTCAATGCTTCTAATACCAAACCTGAGATCTTTCCTATAACATGAGATGTGATATCCAACTCCTTCCCATTCCAATCCTGAGACCCTTCCTATAGCATGAGATGTGATATCTCAATGCTTATACCAAACCTGAGACCCTTCCTATAGCTTGAGATGTGATATCCAACTTCTTCCCATTCCAATCCTGAGACCCTTCCTATAGCATGAGATGTGATATCTCAAGGCCTCTAATACCAAACCTGAGATCCTTCCTCTAACATAAAATATGATATATCCAACTCCTTCCCCTTCCAAACCTGAGAGCCTTCCTATAGCATGAGATATGATATCCAAGTCCTTCCCATACAATCCTGAGACCCTTCCTATAACATGAAATGTGATATCCAACTCCTTCCCATTCCAACCTGAGACCCTTCCTATAGCATGAGATGGGATATCCAACTCCTTCCAAATCCAAACTGATACCCTTCCGATAGCATGAGATGTGATATCCCAATGCTTCTACCAAACCTGAGACCCATACTATGGCATGAGATGTGATATCAAACTCCTTCCCATTCCAATCCTGAGACCCTACCTACAGCTTGAGATGTGATATCCAACTCCTTCCCATTCCAATTCTCAGACCCTTCCTATACCATGAGACTTGATATCTAAATTCTTCTAATACAAAACCTGCGACCCGTCCTATAACATGAGATGTGATATCCAAATCCTTCCCCTTCCAAACCTTAGACCCTTCCTTTATCATGAGATGTGATATCCAATTCTTTCCCATTCCAATCCTGAGACCCTTCCGATATCATGATATTTGTTATCTCAATGCTTCTAATATCAAACTTGAGACCCTCCCTATAGCATGAGATGTGACATCCAAGTCCTCCCCATTCCAATCCTGAGACTCTTCCTATAGCATGAGATGTGATATCTCAATGCTTCTAATACCAAACCTGAGACCCTTCCTATAACATGAGATGGGATATCCAACTCCTTCCCATTCCAATCCTGAGACCCTTCCGATAGCAGAGATGTGATATCTCAATGCTTATACCAAACCTGAGACCCTTCCTATGGCCTGATTTGTCATATACAACTCCTTCCCATTCCAATCCTGAGACCCTTCCTATAGCATGAGATGTGATATCTCAATGCTTATACCAAATCCGAGACCCTTCCTATAGCATGAGATGTGATATCCAACTCCTTCCCATTCCAATCCTGAGACCCTTCCTATAGCATGAGATGTGATGTCTCAATGCTTCTAATACCAAACCTGAGATCCTTCCTATAACATGAGATGTGATATCCAACCCCTTCCCATTCCAATCCTGAGACCCTTATGATAGCATGAGATGTGATATCTCAATGCCTCTAATACCAAACCTGAGATACTTCTGATAGCATGAGATGTGATATCCCAATGCTTCTAGTACCAAACCTGAGATCCTTCCTATAACATGAGATGTGATTTCCAAATCCTTCCACTTCCAAACCTGAGACCCTCCCTTTAGCATGAGATGTGATATCCAACTCCTTCCCATTCCAATCCTGAGACCCTTCTGATAGCATGAGATGTGATATTTCAATGCCTCTAATACCAAACCTGAGATCCTACCTCTAACATGAAATGTGATATCCATCTCCTTCCCTTTCCAAACCTGAGACCCTGCCTATAGCATGAGATGTGATATCAAAAGTCCTTCCCATTCCAATCCTGAGACCCTTCCTATAGCATATGATGTGATATCTCAATGCTTATACCAAACCTGAGACCCTTCCTATGGCATGAGATGTCATATACAACTCCTTCCCATTCCAATCCTGAGACCCTTCCTATAACATGAGATGTGATATCTCAATGCTTATACCAAACCTGAGACCCTTCCTATAGCATGAGATGTGATATCCAACTTCTTCCCATTCCAATCCTGAGACCCTTCCTATAACATGAGATGTGATGTCTCAATGCTTCTAATACCAAACCTGAGACCCTTCCTATAACATGAGATGGGATATCCAACTCCTTCCCATTCCAATCCTGAGACTCTTCCGATAGCAGAGATGTGATATCTCAATGCTTATACCAAACCTGAGACCCTTCCTATGGCCTGAGATGTCATATACAACTCCTTCCCATTCCAATCCTGAGACCGTTCCTATAGCATGAGATGTGATGTCTCAATGCTTCTAATACCAAACCTGAGATCCTTCCTATAACATGAGATGTGATATCCAACTCCTTCCCATTCCAATCCTGAGACCCTTATGATAGCATGAGATGTGATATCTCAATGCCTCTAATACCAAACCTGAGATACTTCCGATAGCATGAGATGTGATATCTCAAAGCTTCTAATACCAAACCTGAGATCCTTCCTATAACATGAGATGTGATTTCCAAATCCTTCCCCTTCCAAACCTGAGACCCTCCCTTTAGCATGAGATGTGATATCCAACTCCTTCCCATTCCAATCCTGAGACTCTTCCGATAGCAGAGATGTGATATCTCAATGCTTATACCAAACCTGAGACCCTTCCTATGGCATGAAATGTCATATACAACTCCTTCCCATTCCAATCCTGAGACCCTTCCTATAGCATGAGATGTGATATCTCAATGCTTATACCAAAGCTGAGACCCTTCCTATAGCATGAGATGTGATATCCAACTTTTTCCCATTCCAATCCTGAGACCCTTCCTATAACATGAGATGTGATATCTCAATGCTTCTAATACCAAACCTGAGATCTTTCCTATAACATGAGATGTGATATCCAACTCCTTCCCATTCCAATCCTGAGACCCTTCCTATAGCATGAGATGTGATATCACAATGCTTATACATAACCTGAGACCGTTCCTATAGCTTGAGATGTGATATCCAACTCCTTCCCATTCCAATCCTGAGACCCTTCCTATAGCATGAGATGTGATATCTCAAGACCTCTAATACCAAACCTGAGATCGTTCCTCTAACATGAAATGTGATATCCAACTCCTTCCCCTTCCAAACCTGAGAGCCTTCCTATAGCATGAGATATGATAGCCAAGTCCTTCCAATTCCAATCCTGAGACCCTTCCTATAACATGAAATGTGATATCCAACTCCTTCCCATTCCAACCTGAGACCCTTCCTATAGCATGAGATGGGATATCTCAATGCTTCTAATACCAAACCTGAGACTCTTCCTATAACATGAAATGTGATATCCATCTCCTTCCCTTTCCAAACCTGAGACCCTGTCTATAGCATGAGATGTCATATACAACTCCTTCCCATTCCAATCCTGAGACCCTTCCTATAGCACGAGATGTGATATCTCAATGCTTATACCAAACCTGAGACCCTTCCTATAGCATGAGATGTGATATCCAACTCCTTCCCATTCCAATCCTGAGACCCTTCCTATAGCCTGAGATGTGATATCTCAATGCCTCTGATACCAAACCTGAGATCCTTCCTCTAACATGAAATGTGATATCCAACTCCTTCCCTTTCCAAACCTGAGAGCCTATCTATAGCATGAGATGTGATATCCAAGTCCTTCCCATTCCAATCCTGAGACACTTCCGATAGCAGAGATGTGATATCTCAATGCTTATACCAAACCTGAGACCCTTCCTATAACATGAGATGTGATATCCAACTCCTTCCCGTTCCAAACCTGAGACCCTTCCTTTAGCATGAGATGTGATATCCAGCTCCTTCCCATTCCAATCCTGAGACCCTTCCTATAGCATGAGATGTGATATCTCAATGCTTATACCAAACCTGAGACCCTTCCTATAGCTTGAGATGTGATATCCAACTTCTTCCCATTCCAATCCTGAGACCCTTCCTATAGCATGAGATGTGATATCTCAAGGCCTCTAATACCAAACCTGAGATCCTTCCTCTAACATAAAATATGATATATCCAACTCCTTCCCCTTCCAAACCTGAGAGCCTTCCTATAGCATGAGATATGATATCCAAGTCCTTCCCATCCAATCCTGAGACCCTTCCTATAACATGAAATGTGATATCCAACTCCTTCCCATTCCAACCTGAGACCCTTCCTATAGCATGAGATGGGATATCCAACTCCTTCCAAATCCAAACTGATACCCTTCCGATAGCATGAGATGTGATATCCCAATGCTTCTACCAAACCTGAGACCCATACTATGGCATGAGATGTGATATCAAACTCCTTCCCATTCCAATCCTGAGACCCTACCTATAGCTTGAGATGTGATATCCAACTCCTTCCCATTCCAATTCTCATACCCTTCCTATACCATGAGACTTGATATCTCAATGCTTCTAATACAAAACCTGCGACCCGTCCTATAACATGAGATGTGATATCCAAATCCTTCCCCTTCCAAACCTTAGACCCTTCCTTTATCATGAGATGTGATATCCAATTCTTTCCCATTCCAATCCTGAGACCCTTCCGATATCATGATATTTGTTATCTCAATGCTTCTAATATCAAACTTGAGACCCTCCCTATAGCATGAGATGTGACATCCAAGTCCTCCCCATTCCAATCCTGAGACTCTTCCTATAGCATGAGATGTGATATCTCAATGCTTCTAATACCAAACCTGAGACCCTTCCTATAACATGAGATGGGATATCCAACTCCTTCCCATTCCAATCCTGAGACCCTTCCGATAGCAGAGATGTGATATCTCAATGCTTATACCAAACCTGAGACCCTTCCTATGGCCTGATTTGTCATATACAACTCCTTCCCATTCCAATCCTGAGACCCTTCCTATAGCATGAGATGTGATATCTCAATGCTTATACCAAATCCGAGACCCTTCCTATAGCATGAGATGTGATATCCAACTCCTTCCCATTCCAATCCTGAGACCCTTCCTATAGCATGAGATGTGATGTCTCAATGCTTCTAATACCAAACCTGAGATCCTTCCTATAACATGAGATGTGATATCCAACCCCTTCCCATTCCAATCCTGAGACCCTTATGATAGCATGAGATGTGATATCTCAATGCCTCTAATACCAAACCTGAGATACTTCTGATAGCATGAGATGTGATATCTCAATGCTTCTAGTACCAAACCTGAGATCCTTCCTATAACATGAGATGTGATTTCCAAATCCTTCCACTTCCAAACCTGAGACCCTCCCTTTAGCATGAGATGTGATATCCAACTCCTTCCCATTCCAATCCTGAGACCCTTCTGATAGCATGAGATGTGATATTTCAATGCCTCTAATACCAAACCTGAGATCCTACCTCTAACATGAAATGTGATATCCATCTCCTTCCCTTTCCAAACCTGAGACCCTGCCTATAGCATGAGATGTGATATCAAAAGTCCTTCCCATTCCAATCCTGAGACCCTTCCTATAGCATGTGATGTGATATCTAAATGCTTATACCAAACCTGAGACCCTTCCTATGGCATGAGATGTCATATACAACTCCTTCCCATTCCAATCCTGAGACCCTTCCTATAACATGAGATGTGATATCTCAATGCTTATACCAAACCTGAGACCCTTCCTATAGCATGAGATGTGATATCCAACTTCTTCCCATTCCAATCCTGAGACCCTTCCTATAACATGAGATGTGATGTCTCAATGCTTCTAATACCAAACCTGAGACCCTTCCTATAACATGAGATGGGATATCCAACTCCTTCCCATTCCAATCCTGAGACTCTTCCGATAGCAGAGATGTGATATCTCAATGCTTATACCAAACCTGAGACCCTTCCTATGGCCTGAGATGTCATATACAACTCTTTCCCATTCCAATCCTGAGACCGTTCCTATAGCATGAGATGTGATGTCTCAATGCTTCTAATACCAAACCTGAGATCCTTCCTATAACATGAGATGTGATATCCAACTCCTTCCCATTCCAATCCTGAGACCCTTATGATAGCATGAGATGTGATATCTCAATGCCTCTAATACCAAACCTGAGATACTTCCGATAGCATGAGATGTGATATCTCAAAGCTTCTAATACCAAACCTGAGATCCTTCCTATAACATGAGATGTGATTTCCAAATCCTTCCCCTTCCAAACCTGAGACCCTCCCTTTAGCATGAGATGTGATATCCAACTCCTTCCCATTCCAATCCTGAGACCCTTCCGATAGCAGAGATGTGATATCTCAATGCTTATACCAAACCTGAGACCCTTCCTATGGCATGAGATGTCATATACAACTCCTTCCCATTCCAATCCTGAGACCCTTCCTATAACATGAGATGTGATATCTCAATGCTTATACCAAACCTGAGACCCTTCCTATAGCATGAGATGTGATATCCAACTTCTTCCCATTCCAATCCTGAGACCCTTCCTATAACATGAGATGTGATGTCTCAATGCTTCTAATACCAAACCTGAGACCCTTCCTATAGCATGAGATGTGATATCCAACTCTTTCCCATTCCAATCCTGAGACCCTTCCGATATCATGATATTTGTTATCTCAATGCTTCTAATATCAAACTTGAGACCCTCCCTATAGCATGAGATGTGACATCCAAGTCCTCCCCATTCCAATCCTGAGACTCTTCCTATAGCATGAGATGTGATATCTCAATGCTTCTAATACCAAACCTGAGACCCTTCCTATAACATGAGATGGGATATCCAACTCCTTCCCATTCCAATCCTGAGACCCTTCCGATAGCAGAGATGTGATATCTCAATGCTTATACCAAACGTGAGATCCTTCCTATAACATGAGATGTGATATCCAACTCCTTCCCATTCCAATCCTGAGACCCTTCCTATAGCATGAGATGTGATATCACAATGCTTATACATAACCTGAGACCGTTCCTATAGCTTGAGATGTGATATCCAACTCCTTCCCATTCCAATCCTGAGACCCTTCCTATAGCATGAGATGTGATATCTCAAGACCTCTAATACCAAACCTGAGATCGTTCCTCTAACATGAAATGTGATATCCAACTCCTTCCCCTTCCAAACCTGAGAGCCTTCCTATAGCATGAGATATGATAGCCAAGTCCTTCCAATTCCAATCCTGAGACCCTTCCTATAACATGAAATGTGATATCCAACTCCTTCCCATTCCAACCTGAGACCCTTCCTATAGCATGAGATGGGATATCTCAATGCTTCTAATACCAAACCTGAGACTCTTCCTATAACATGAAATGTGATATCCATCTCCTTCCCTTTCCAAACCTGAGACCCTGTCTATAGCATGAGATGTCATATACAACTCCTTCCCATTCCAATCCTGAGACCCTTCCTATAGCACGAGATGTGATATCTTAATGCTTATACCAAACCTGAGACCCTTCCTATAGCATGAGATGTGATATCCAACTCCTTCCCATTCCAATCCTGAGACCCTTCCTATAGCCTGAGATGTGATATCTCAATGCCTCTGATACCAAACCTGAGATCCTTCCTCTAACATGAAATGTGATATCCAACTCCTTCCCTTTCCAAACCTGAGAGCCTATCTATAGCATGAGATGTGATATCCAAGTCCTTCCCATTCCAATCCTGAGACACTTCCGATAGCAGAGATGTGATATCTCAATGCTTATACCAAACCTGAGACCCTTCCTATAACATGAGATGTGATATCCAACTCCTTCCCGTTCCAAACCTGAGACCCTTCCTTTAGCATGAGATGTGATATCCAGCTCCTTCCCATTCCAATCCTGAGACACTTCCGATAGCATGAGATGTGATATCTCAATGCTTCTAATATCAAAACTGAGACCCTCCCTATAGCATGATATGTGATATCTAAGTCCTTCCCATTCCAATCCTGAGACCCTTCCTATAGCATGAGATGTGATATCTCAATGCTTCTACCAAACCTGAGACCCTTCCTTTAGCATGAGATGTGATAACCAACTCCTTCCCATTCCAATCCTGAGACCCTTCCTATAGCATGAGATGTGATATCTCAATACTTCTAATACCAAACCTGAGATCCTTCCGATAACATGAGATGTGATATCCAAATCCTTCCCCTTCCAAACCTGAGACCCTCCCTTTAGCATGAGATGTGATATCCAACTCCTTCCCATTCCAATCCTGAGACCCTTCTGATAGCATGAGATGTGATATCTCAATGCTTCTATACCAAACCTGAGATCCTTCCGATAGCATGAGATGTGATATCTCAATGCTTCTAATACCAAACCTGAGATCCTTCCTATAACATGAGATGTGATATCCAAATCCTTCCCCTTCCAAACCTGAGACCCTCCCTTTAGCATGAGATGTGATATCCAACTCCTTCCCATTCCAATCCTGAGACTCTTCTGATAGCATGAGATGTGATATCTCAATGCCTCTAATACCAAACCTGAGATCCTACCTCTAACATGAAATGTGATATCCAACTCTTTCCCCTTCCAAACCTGAGAGCCTTCCTATAGCATGAGATGTGATATCCAAGTCCTTCCCATTCCAATCCTGAGACCCTTCCTATAACATGAGATGTGATATCCAACTCCTTCCCATTCCAACCTGAGACCCTTCCTATAGCATGAGATGGGATATCCAACTCCTTCCAAATCCAATCCTGATACCCTTCCGATAGCATGAGATGTGATATCCCAATGCTTCTACCAAACCTGAGACCCATACTATGGCATGAGATGTGATATCAAACTCCTTCCCCTTCCAAACCTTAGACCCTTCCTTTATCATGAGATGTGATATCCAACTCCTTCCCATTCCATCCCTGAGACCCTCCCGATATCATGAGATGTGATATCTCAATGCTTCTAATATCAAACTTGAGACCCTCCCTATAGCATGAGATGTGATATCCAAGTCCTTCCCATTCCAATCCTGAGACCCTTCCTATAGCATGAGATGTGATATCTCAATGCTTCTAATACCAAACCTGAGACCCTTCCTATAACATGAGATGGGAATATCCAACTCCTTCCCATTCCAATCCTGAGACCCTTCCGATAGCAGAGATGTGATATCTCAATGCTTATACCAAACGTGAGATCCTTCCTATAACATGAGATGTGATATCCAACTCCTTCCCATTCCAATCCTGAGACACTTCCTATAGCATGAGATGTGATATCTCACTGCTTATACCAAACCTGAGACCCTTCCTATAGCAAGAGATGTGATATCCAACTCCTTCCCATTCCAATCCTGAGACCCTTCCAATAGCATGAGATGTGATATCTCAATGCTTCTAATATCAAACTTGAGACCCTCCCTATAGCATGAGATGTGATATCCAAGTCCTTCCGATTCCAATCCTGAGACACTTCCTATAGCATGAGATGTGATATCTCAATGCTTCTAATACCAAACCTGAGACTCTTCCTATAACATGAGATGGGATATCCAACTCCTTCCCATTCCAATCCTGAGACCCTTCCGATAGCATGAGATGTGATGTCTCAATGCTTCTAATAACAAACCTGAGATCCTTCCTATAACATGAGATGTGATATCCAACTCCTTCCCATTCCAATCCTGAGACCCTTCCTATAGCATGAGATGTGATATCTCAATGCTTATACCAAACCTGAGACCCTTCCTATAGCATGAGATGTGATATCCAACTACTTCCCATTCCAATCCTGAGACCCTTCCTATAGCATGAGATGTGATATCTCAATGCCTCTAATACCAAACCTGAGATCCTTCCTCTAACATGAAATGTGATATCGAACTCCTTCCCTTTCCAAACCTGAGAGCCTACCAATAGCATGAGATGTGATATCCAAGTCCTTCCCATTCCAATCCTTAGACCCTTCCTACAGCATGCAATATGATATCTCAATGATTCTAATAACAAACCTGAGACCCGTCCTATAACATGAGATGGGATATCCAACACCTTCCCATTCCAATCCTGAGACACTTCCGATAGCAGAGATGTGATATCTCAATGCTTATACCAAACCTGAGACCCTTCCTATAACATGAGATGTGATATCCAACTCCTTCCCGTTTCAAACCTGAGACCCTTCCTATAGCATATGTGATATCCAACTCCTTCCCATTCCAAACAAGAGAGCCTTCCTATAGCAAGAATGTAATATCCAACTCCTTCCCATTCCAATCCTGAGACCATTCCTATAGCATGAGATGTGATATCTCAATGCTTCTAATACCAAACCTGAGATCCTTCCTATGACATGAGATGTGATATCCAATTCCTCCCCATTCCAAACCTGAGAACCTTCCTACAGCATGCGATGTGATATCTCAATGCTTCTAATACCAAACCTGAGACCAGTCCTATAACATGAGATTGGATATCCAACTCCTTCCCCTTCCAAACCTGAGACCCTTCCTATAGCATGAGATGTGATATCCAACTCCTTCCCATTCCAATCCTGAGACCCTTCCTATAGCCTGAGATGTGATATCTCAATGCCTCTAATACCAAACCTGAGATCCTTCCTCTAACATGAAATGTGATATCCAACTCCTTCCCTTTCCAAACCTGAGAGCCTATCTATAGCATGAGATGTGATATCCAAGTCCTTCCCATTCCAATCCTGAGACACTTCCGATAGCAGAGATGTGATATCTCAATGCTTATACCAAACCTGAGACCCTTCCTATAACATGAGATGTGATATCCAACTCCTTCCCGTTCCAAACCTGAGACCCTTCCTTTAGCATGAGATGTGATATCCAGCTCCTTCCCATTCCAATCCTGAGACACTTCCGATAGCATGAGATGTGATATCTCAATGCTTCTAATATCAAAACTGAGACCCTCCCTATAGCATGATATGTGATATCTAAGTCCTTCCCATTCCAATCCTGAGACCCTTCCTATAGCATGAGATGTGATATCTCAATGCTTCTACCAAACCTGAGACCCTTCCTTTAGCATGAGATGTGATAACCAACTCCTTCCCATTCCAATCCTGAGACCCTTCCTATAGCATGAGATGTGATATCTCAATACTTCTAATACCAAAACTGAGATCCTTCCGATAACATGAGATGTGATATCCAAATCCTTCCCCTTCCAAACCGGAGACCCTCCCTTTAGCATGAGATGTGATATCCAACTCCTTCCCATTCCAATCCTGAGACCCTTCTGATAGCATGAGATGTGATATCTCAATGCTTCTATACCAAACCTGAGATCCTTCCGATAGCATGAGATGTGATATCTCAATGCTTCTAATACCAAACCTGAGATCCTTCCTATAACATGAGATGTGATATCCAAATCCTTCCCCTTCCAAACCTGAGACCCTCCCTTTAGCATGAGATGTGATATCCAACTCCTTCCCATTCCAATCCTGAGACTCTTCTGATAGCATGAGATGTGATATCTCAATGCCTCTAATACCAAACCTGAGATCCTACCTCTAACATGAAATGTGATATCCAACTCTTTCCCCTTCCAAACCTGAGAGCCTTCCTATAGCATGAGATGTGATATCCAAGTCCTTCCCATTCCAATCCTGAGACCCTTCCTATAACATGAGATGTGATATCCAACTCCTTCCCATTCCAACCTGAGACCCTTCCTATAGCATGAGATGGGATATCCAACTCCTTCCAAATCCAATCCTGATACCCTTCCGATAGCATGAGATGTGATATCCCAATGCTTCTACCAAACCTGAGACCCATACTATGGCATGAGATGTGATATCAAACTCCTTCCCCTTCCAAACCTTAGACCCTTCCTTTATCATGAGATGTGATATCCAACTCCTTCCCATTCCATCCCTGAGACCCTCCCGATATCATGAGATGTGATATCTCAATGCTTCTAATATCAAACTTGAGACCCTCCCTATAGCATGAGATGTGATATCCAAGTCCTTCCCATTCCAATCCTGAGACCCTTCCTATAGCATGAGATGTGATATCTCAATGCTTCTAATACCAAACCTGAGATCCTTCCTATAACATGAGATGGGAATATCCAACTCCTTCCCATTCCAATCCTGAGACCCTTCCGATAGCAGAGATGTGATATCTCAATGCTTATACCAAACGTGAGATCCTTCCTATAACATGAGATGTGATATCCAACTCCTTCCCATTCCAATCCTGAGACACTTCCTATAGCATGAGATGTGATATCTCACTGCTTATACCAAACCTGAGACCCTTCCTATAGCAAGAGATGTGATATCCAACTCCTTCCCATTCCAATCCTGAGACCCTTCCTATAGCATGAGATGTGATATCTCAATGCTTCTAATATCAAACTTGAGACCCTCCCTATAGCATGAGATGTGATATCCAAGTCCTTCCGATTCCAATCCTGAGACACTTCCTATAGCATGAGATGTGATATCTCAATGCTTCTAATACCAAACCTGAGACTCTTCCTATAACATGAGATGGGATATCCAACTCCTTCCCATTCCAATCCTGAGACCCTTCCGATAGCATGAGATGTGATGTCTCAATGCTTCTAATACCAAACCTGAGATCCTTCCTATAACATGAGATGTGATATCCAACTCCTTCCCATTCCAATCCTGAGACCCTTCCTATAGCATGAGATGTGATATCTCAATGCTTATACCAAACCTGAGACCCTTCCTATAGCATGAGATGTGATATCCAACTCCTTCCCATTCCAATCCTGAGACCCTTCCTATAGCATGAGATGTGATATCTCAATGCCTCTAATACCAAACCTGAGATCCTTCCTCTAACATGAAATGTGATATCGAACTCCTTCCCTTTCCAAACCTGAGAGCCTACCTATAGCATGAGATGTGATATCCAAGTCCTTCCCATTCCAATCTTTAGACCCTTCCTACAGCATGCAATATGATATCTCAATGATTCTAATAACAAACCTGAGACCCGTCCTATAACATGAGATGGGATATCCAACACCTTCCCATTCCAATCCTGAGACACTTCCGATAGCAGAGATGTGATATCTCAATGCTTATACCAAACCTGAGACCCTTCCTATAACATGAGATGTGATATCCAACTCCTTCCCGTTTCAAACCTGAGACCCTTCCTATAGCATATGTGATATCCAACTCCTTCCCATTCCAAACAAGAGACCCTTCCTATAGCAAGAATGTAATATCCAACTCCTTCCCATTCCAATCCTGAGACCATTCCTATAGCATGAGATGTGATATCTCAATGCTTCTAATACCAAACCTGAGATCCTTCCTATGACATGAGATGTGATATCCAATTCCTCCCCATTACAAACCTGAGAACCTTCCTACAGCATGCGATGTGATATCTCAATGCTTCTAATACCAAACCTGAGACCAGTCCTATAACATGAGATTGGATATCCAACTCCTTCCCCTTCCAAACCTGAGACCCTTCCTATAGCATGAGATGTGATATCCAACTTCTTCCCATTCCAATCCTGAAACCCTTCCTATAACATGAGATGTGATGTCTCAATGCTTCTAATACCAAACCTGAGATCTTTCCTATAACATGAGATGTGATATCCAACTGCTTCCCATTCCAATCCTGAGACCCTTCCTATAGCATGAGATGTGCTATCTCAATGCTTATACCAAACCTGAGACCCTTCCTAAAGCTTGAGATGTGATATCCAACTCCTTCCCATTCCAATCCTGAGACCCTTCCTATAACATGAAATGTGATATCCAACTCCTTCCCATTCCAACCTGAGACCCTTCCTATAGCATGAGATGGGATATCCAACTCCTTCCAAATCCAATACTGATACCCTTCCAATAGCATGAGATGTGATATCCCAATGCTTCTACCAAATCTGAGAACCATACTATGGCATGAGATGTGATATCAAACTCCTTCCCATTCCAATCCTGAGAGTCTTCCTATAGCTTGAGATGTGATATCCAAATCCTTCCCATTCCAATTCTGAGACCCTTCCTATACCATGAGACTTGATATCTCAATGCTTCTAATACCAAACCTGAGACCCGTCCTATAGCATGAGATGTGATATCCAAATCTTTCCCCTTCCAAACCTTAGACCCTTCCTTTATCATGAGATGTGATATCCAACTCCTTCCCATTCCAATCCTGAGACCCTTCCGATATCATGAGATTTGTTATCTCAATGCTTCTAATATCAAAATTGAGACCCGTCCTATAACATGAGATGTGATATCCAAATCTTTCCCCTTCCAAACCTTAGACCCTTCCTTTATCATGAGATGGGATATCCAACTCCTTCCCATTCCAATCCTGAGACCCTTCCGATAGCAGAGATGTGATATCTCAATGCTTATACCAATCCTGAGACCCTTCCTATGGCCTGAGATGTCATATACAACTCCTTCCCAATCCAATCCTGAGACCCTTCCTATATCATGAAATGTGATATCTCAATGCTTATACCAAACCCGAGACCCTTCCTATAGCATGAGATGTGATATCCAACTTCTTCCCATTCCAATCCTGAGACCCTTCCTATAACATGAGATGTGATGTCTCAATGCTTCTAATACCAAACCTGAGACCCTTCCTATAACATGAGATGGGATATCCAACTCCTTCCCATTCCAATCCTGAGACTCTTCCGATAGCAGAGATGTGATATCTCAATGCTTATACCAAACCTGAGACCCTTCCTATGGCCTGAGATGTCATATACAACTCCTTCCCATTCCAATCCTGAGACCGTTCCTATAGCATGAGATGTGATGTCTCAATGCTTCTAATACCAAACCTGAGATCCTTCCTATAACATGAGATGTGATATCCAACTCCTTCCCATTCCAATCCTGAGACCCTTATGATAGCATGAGATGTGATATCTCAATGCCTCTAATACCAAACCTGAGATACTTCCGATAGCATGAGATGTGATATCTCAAAGCTTCTAATACCAAACCTGAGATCCTTCCTATAACATGAGATGTGATTTCCAAATCCTTCCCCTTCCAAACCTGAGACCCTCCCTTTAGCATGAGATGTGATATCCAACTCCTTCCCATTCCAATCCTGAGACCCTTCCGATAGCAGAGATGTGATATCTCAATGCTTATACCAAACCTGAGACCCTTCCTATGGCATGAAATGTCATATACAACTCCTTCCCATTCCAATCCTGAGACCCTTCCTATAGCATGAGATGTGATATCTCAATGCTTATACCAAAGCTGAGACCCTTCCTATAGCATGAGATGTGATATCCAACTTTTTCCCATTCCAATCCTGAGACCCTTCCTATAACATGAGATGTGATATCTCAATGCTTCTAATACCAAACCTGAGATCTTTCCTATAACATGAGATGTGATATCCAACTCCTTCCCATTCCAATCCTGAGACCCTTCCTATAGCATGAGATGTGATATCACAATGCTTATACATAACCTGAGACCGTTCCTATAGCTTGAGATGTGATATCCAACTCCTTCCCATTCCAATCCTGAGACCCTTCCTATAGCATGAGATGTGATATCTCAAGACCTCTAATACCAAACCTGAGATTGTTCCTCTAACATGAAATGTGATATCCAACTCCTTCCCCTTCCAAACCTGAGAGCCTTCCTATAGCATGAGATATGATAGCCAAGTCCTTCCAATTCCAATCCTGAGACCCTTCCTATAACATGAAATGTGATATCCAACTCCTTCCCATTCCAACCTGAGACCCTTCCTATAGCATGAGATGGGATATCTCAATGCTTCTAATACCAAACCTGAGACTCTTCCTATAACATGAAATGTGATATCCATCTCCTTCCCTTTCCAAACCTGAGACCCTGTCTATAGCATGAGATGTCATATACAACTCCTTCCCATTCCAATCCTGAGACCCTTCCTATAGCACGAGATGTGATATCTCAATGCTTATACCAAACCTGAGACCCTTCCTATAGCATGAGATGTGATATCCAACTCCTTCCCATTCCAATCCTGAGACCCTTCCTATAGCCTGAGATGTGATATCTCAATGCCTCTGATACCAAACCTGAGATCCTTCCTCTAACATGAAATGTGATATCCAACTCCTTCCCTTTCCAAACCTGAGAGCCTATCTATAGCATGAGATGTGATATCCAAGTCCTTCCCATTCCAATCCTGAGACACTTCCGATAGCAGAGATGTGATATCTCAATGCTTATACCAAACCTGAGACCCTTCCTATAACATGAGATGTGATATCCAACTCCTTCCCGTTCCAAACCTGAGACCCTTCCTTTAGCATGAGATGTTATTCCAGCTCCTTCCCATTCCAATCCTGAGACACTTCCGATAGCATGAGATGTGATATCTCAATGCTTCTAATATCAAAACTGAGACCCTCCCTATAGCATGATATGTGATATCTAAGTCCTTCCCATTCCAATCCTGAGACCCTTCCTATAGCATGAGATGTGATATCTCAATGCTTCTACCAAACCTGAGACCCTTCCTTTAGCATGAGATGTGATAACCAACTCCTTCCCATTCCAATCCTGAGACCCTTCCTATAGCATGAGATGTGATATCTCAATACTTCTAATACCAAACCTGAGATCCTTCCGATAACATGAGATGTGATATCCAAATCCTTCCCCTTCCAAACCGGAGACCCTCCCTTTAGCATGAGATGTGATATCCAACTCCTTCCCATTCCAATCCTGAGACCCTTCTGATAGCATGAGATGTGATATCTCAATGCTTCTATACCAAACCTGAGATCCTTCCGATAGCATGAGATGTGATATCCAAATCCTTCCCATTCCAATCCTGAGACTCTTCTGATAGCATGAGATGTGATATCTCAATGCCTCTAATACCAAACCTGAGATCCTACCTCTAACATGAAATGTGATATCCAACTCTTTCCCCTTCCAAACCTGAGAGCCTTCCTATAGCATGAGATGTGATATCCAAGTCCTTCCCATTCCAATCCTGAGACCCTTCCTATAGCATGAGATGTGATATCCAACTCCTTCCCATTCCAACCTGAGACCCTTCCTATAGCATGAGATGGGATATCCAACTCCTTCCAAATCCAATCCTGATACCCTTCCGATAGCATGAGATGTGATATCCCAATGCTTCTACCAAACCTGAGACCCATACTATGGCATGAGATGTGATATCAAACTCCTTCCCCTTCCAAACCTTAGACCCTTCCTTTATCATGAGATGTGATATCCAACTCCTTCCCATTCCATCCCTGAGACCCTCCCGATATCATGAGATGTGATATCTCAATGCTTCTAATATCAAACTTGAGACCCTCCCTATAGCATGAGATGTGATATCCAAGTCCTTCCCATTCCAATCCTGAGACCCTTCCTATAGCATGAGATGTGATATCTCAATGCTTCTAATACCAAACCCGAGACCCTTCCTATAACATGAGATGGGAATATCCAACTCCTTCCCATTCCAATCCTGAGACCCTTCCGATAGCAGAGATGTGATATCTCAATGCTTATACCAAACGTGAGATCCTTCCTATAACATGAGATGTGATATCCAACTCCTTCCCATTCCAATCCTGAGACACTTCCTATAGCATGAGATGTGATATCTCACTGCTTATACCAAACCTGAGACCCTTCCTATAGCAAGAGATGTGATATCCAACTCCTTCCCATTCCAATCCTGAGACCCTTCCTATAGCATGAGATGTGATATCTCAATGCTTCTAATATCAAACTTGAGACCCTCCCTATAGCATGAGATGTGATATCCAAGTCCTTCCGATTCCAATCCTGAGACACTTCCTATAGCATGAGATGTGATATCTCAATGCTTCTAATACCAAACCTGAGACTCTTCCTATAACATGAGATGGGATATCCAACTCCTTCCCATTCCAATCCTGAGACCCTTCCGATAGCATGAGATGTGATGTCTCAATGCTTCTAATACCAAACCTGAGATCCTTCCTATAACATGAGATGTGATATCCAACTCCTTCCCATTCCAATCCTGAGACCCTTCCTATAGCATGAGATGTGATATCTCAATGCTTATACCAAACCTGAGACCCTTCCTATAGCATGAGATGTGATATCCAACTCCTTCCCATTCCAATCCTGAGACCCTTCCTATAGCATGAGATGTGATATCTCAATGCCTCTAATACCAAACCTGAGATCCTTCCTCTAACATGAAATGTGATATCGAACTCCTTCCCTTTCCAAACCTGAGAGCCTACCTATAGCATGAGATGTGATATCCAAGTCCTTCCCATTCCAATCTTTAGACCCTTCCTACAGCATGCAATATGATATCTCAATGATTCTAATAACAAACCTGAGACCCGTCCTATAACATGAGATGGGATATCCAACACCTTCCCATTCCAATCCTGAGACACTTCCGATAGCAGAGATGTGATATCTCAATGCTTATACCAAACCTGAGACCCTTCCTATAACATGAGATGTGATATCCAACTCCTTCCCGTTTCAAACCTGAGACCCTTCCTATAGCATATGTGATATCCAACTCCTTCCCATTCCAAACAAGAGACCCTTCCTATAGCAAGAATGTAATATCCAACTCCTTCCCATTCCAATCCTGAGACCATTCCTATAGCATGAGATGTGATATCTCAATGCTTCTAATACCAAACCTGAGATCCTTCCTATGACATGAGATGTGATATCCAATTCCTCCCCATTCCAAACCTGAGAACCTTCCTACAGCATGCGATGTGATATCTCAATGCTTCTAATACCAAACCTGAGACCAGTCCTATAACATGAGATTGGATATCCAACTCCTTCCCCTTCCAAACCTGAGACCCTTCCTATAGCATGAGATGTGATATCCAACTTCTTCCCATTCCAATCCTGAAACCCTTCCTATAACATGAGATGTGATGTCTCAATGCTTCTAATACCAAACCTGAGATCTTTCCTATAACATGAGATGTGATATCCAACTGCTTCCCATTCCAATCCTGAGACCCTTCCTATAGCATGAGATGTGCTATCTCAATGCTTATACCAAACCTGAGACCCTTCCTAAAGCTTGAGATGTGATATCCAACTCCTTCCCATTCCAATCCTGAGACCCTTCCTATAACATGAAATGTGATATCCAACTCCTTCCCATTCCAACTTGAGACCCTTCCTATAGCATGAGATGGGATATCCAACTCCTTCCAAATCCAATACTGATACCCTTCCAATAGCATGAGATGTGATATCCCAATGCTTCTACCAAATCTGAGAACCATACTATGGCATGAGATGTGATATCAAACTCCTTCCCATTCCAATCCTGAGACTCTTCCTATAGCTTGAGATGTGATATCCAAATCCTTCCCATTCCAATTCTGAGACCCTTCCTATACCATGAGACTTGATATCTCAATGCTTCTAATACCAAACCTGAGACCCGTCCTATAACATGAGATGTGATATCCAAATCTTTCCCCTTCCAAACCTTAGACCCTTCCTTTATCATGAGATGTGATATCCAACTCCTTCCCATTCCAATCCTGAGACCCTTCCGATATCATGAGATTTGTTATCTCAATGCTTCTAATATCAAAATTGAGACCCGTCCTATAACATGAGATGTGATATCCAAATCTTTCCCCTTCCAAACCTTAGACCCTTCCTTTATCATGAGATGGGATATCCAACTCCTTCCCATTCCAATCCTGAGACCCTTCCGATAGCAGAGATGTGATATCTCAATGCTTATACCAATCCTGAGACCCTTCCTATGGCCTGAGATGTCATATACAACTCCTTCCCAATCCAATCCTGAGACCCTTCCTATATCATGAAATGTGATATCTCAATGCTTATACCAAATCTGAGACCCTTCCTATAGCATGAGATGTGATATCCAACTCCTTCCCATTCCAATCCTGAGACCCTTCCTATAGCATGGGATGTGTTGTCTCAATGCTTCTAATACCAAACCTGAGATCCTTCCTATAACATGAGATGTGATATCCAACTCCTTCCCATTCCAATCCTGAGACCCTTCCTATAGCATGAGATGTGATGTCTCAATGCTTCTAATACCAAACCTGAGAACCTTCCTACAGCATGCGATGTGATATCTCAATGCTTCTAATACCAAACCTGAGACCAGTCCTATAACATGAGATTGGATATCCAACTCCTTCCCCTTCCAAACCTGAGACCCTTCCTATAGCATGAGATGTGATATCCAACTTCTTCCCATTCCAATCCTGAGACCCTTCCTATAACATGAGATGTGATGTCTCAATGCTTCTAATACCAAACCTGAGATCTTTCCTATAACATGAGATGTAATATCCAACTCCTTCCCATTCCAATCCTGAGACCCTTCCTATAGCATGAGATGTGCTATCGCAATGCTTTTACCAAACCTGAGACCCTTCCTAAAGCTTGAGATGTGATATCCAACTCCTTCCCATTCCAATCCTGAGACCCTTCCTATAGCATGATATGTGATATCTCAATGCCTCTAATACCAAACCTGAGATCCTTCCTCTAACATGAGATGTGATATCCAAGTCCTTCCCATTCCAATCCTTAGACCCTTCCTACAGCATGCAATATGATATCTCAATGATTCTAATAACAAACCTGAGACCCGTCCTATAACATGAGATGGGATATCCAACACCTTCCCATTCCAATCCTGAGACACTTCCGATAGCAGAGATGTGATATCTCAATGCTTATAACAAACCTGAGACCCTTCCTATAACATGAGATGTGATATCTCAATGCTTATACCAAACCTGAGACCCTTCCTATAACATGAGATGTGATATCCAACTCCTTCCCATTCCAATCCCGAGACCCTTCCTATAGCATGAGATGTGATATCTCAATGCTTATACCAAACCTGAGACCCTTCCTATAGCATGAGATGTGATATCCAACTCCTTCCCATTCCAATCCTGAGACCCTTCCTATAGCATGAGATGTGATATCTCAATGCCTCTAATACCAAACCTGAGATCCTTCCTCTAACATGAAATGTGATATCGAACTCCTTCCCTTTCCAAACCTGAGAGCCTACCTATAGCATGAGATGTGATATCCAAGTCCTTCCCATTCCAATCTTTAGACCCTTCCTACAGCATGCAATATGATATCTCAATGATTCTAATAACAAACCTGAGACCCGTCCTATAACATGAGATGGGATATCCAACACCTTCCCATTCCAATCCTGAGACACTTCCGATAGCAGAGATGTGATATCTCAATGCTTATACCAAACCTGAGACCCTTCCTATAACATAAGATGTGATATCCAACTCCTTCCCGTTTCAAACCTGAGACCCTTCCTATAGCATATGTGATATCCAACTCCTTCCCATTCCAAACAAGAGACCCTTCCTATAGCAAGAATGTAATATCCAACTCCTTCCCATTCCAATCCTGAGACCATTCCTATAGCATGAGATGTGATATCTCAATGCTTCTAATACCAAACCTGAGATCCTTCCTATGACATGAGATGTGATATCCAATTCCTCCCCATTCCAAACCTGAGAACCTTCCTACAGCATGCGATGTGATATCTCAATGCTTCTAATACCAAACCTGAGACCAGTCCTATAACATGAGATTGGATATCCAACTCCTTCCCCTTCCAAACCTGAGACCCTTCCTATAGCATGAGATGTGATATCCAACTTCTTCCCATTCCAATCCTGAAACCCTTCCTATAACATGAGATGTGATGTCTCAATGCTTCTAATACCAAACCTGAGATCTTTCCTATAACATGAGATGTGATATCCAACTGCTTCCCATTCCAATCCTGAGACCCTTCCTATAGCATGAGATGTGCTATCTCAATGCTTATACCAAACCTGAGACCCTTCCTAAAGCTTGAGATGTGATATCCAACTCCTTCCCATTCCAATCCTGAGACCCTTCCTATAACATGAAATGTGATATCCAACTCCTTCCCATTCCAACCTGAGACCCTTCCTATAGCATGAGATGGGATATCCAACTCCTTCCAAATCCAATACTGATACCCTTCCAATAGCATGAGATGTGATATCCCAATGCTTCTACCAAATCTGAGAACCATACTATGGCATGAGATGTGATATCAAACTCCTTCCCATTCCAATCCTGAGACTCTTCCTATAGCTTGAGATGTGATATCCAAATCCTTCCCATTCCAATTCTGAGACCCTTCCTATACCATGAGACTTGATATCTCAATGCTTCTAATACCAAACCTGAGACCCGTCCTATAACATGAGATGTGATATCCAAATCTTTCCCCTTCCAAACCTTAGACCCTTCCTTTATTATGAGATGTGATATCCAACTCCTTCCCATTCCAATCCTGAGACCCTTCCGATATCATGAGATTTGTTATCTCAATGCTTCTAATATCAAAATTGAGACCCGTCCTATAACATGAGATGTGATATCCAAATCTTTCCCCTTCCAAACCTTAGACCCTTCCTTTATCATGAGATGGGATATCCAACTCCTTCCCATTCCAATCCTGAGACCCTTCCGATAGCAGAGATGTGATATCTCAATGCGTATACCAATCCTGAGACCCTTCCTATGGCCTGAGATGTCATATACAACTCCTTCCCAATCCAATCCTGAGACCCTTCCTATATCATGAAATGTGATATCTCAATGCTTATACCAAATTTGAGACCCTTCCTATAGCATGAGATGTGATATCCAACTCCTTCCCATTCCAATCCTGAGACCCTTCCTATAGCATGAGATGTGATGTCTCAATGCTTCTAATACCAAACCTGAGATCCTTCCTATAACATGAGATGTGATATCCAACTCCTTCCCATTCCAATCCTGAGACCCTTCCTATAGCATGAGATGTGATGTCTCAATGCTTCTAATACCAAACCTGAGAACCTTCCTACAGCATGCGATGTGATATCTCAATGCTTCTAATACCAAACCTGAGACCAGTCCTATAACATGAGATTGGATATCCAACTCCTTCCCCTTCCAAACCTGAGACCCTTCCTATAGCATGAGATGTGATATCCAACTTCTTCCCATTCCAATCCTGAGACCCTTCCTATAACATGAGATGTGATGTCTCAATGCTTCTAATACCAAACCTGAGATCTTTCCTATAACATGAGATGTAATATCCAACTCCTTCCCATTCCAATCCTGAGACCCTTCCTATAGCATGAGATGTGCTATCGCAATGCTTATACCAAACCTGAGACCCTTCCTAACGCTTGAGATGTGATATCCAACTCCTTCCCATTCCAATCCTGAGACCCTTCCTATAGCATGATATGTGATATCTCAATGCCTCTAATACCAAACCTGAGATCCTTCCTCTAACATGAGATGTGATATCCAAGTCCTTCCCATTCCAATCCTTAGACCCTTCCTACAGCATGCAATATGATATCTCAATGATTCTAATAACAAACCTGAGACCCGTCCTATAACATGAGATGGGATATCCAACACCTTCCCATTCCAATCCTGAGACACTTCCGATAGCAGAGATGTGATATCTCAATGCTTATAACAAACCTGAGACCCTTCCTATAACATGAGATGTGATATCCAACTCCTTCCCGTTTCAAACCTGAGACCCTTCCTATAGCATATGTGATATCCAACTCCTTCCCATTCCAAACCTGAGAACCTTCCTACAGCATGCGATGTGATATCTCAATGCTTCTAATACCAAACCTGAGACCAGTCCTATAACATGAGATTGGATATCCAACTCCTTCCCCTTCCAAACCTGAGAAACCTTCCTATAGCATGAGATGTGATATCCAACTTCTTCCCATTCCAATCCTGAGACCCTTCCTATAACATGAGATGTGATGTCTCAATGCTTCTAATACCAAACCTGAGATCTTTCCTATAACATGAGATGTGATATCCAACTCCTTCCCATTCCAATCCTGAGACCCTTCTGATAGCATGAGATGTGATATTTCAATGCCTCTAATACCAAACCTGAGATCCTACCTCTAACATGAAATGTGATATCCATCTCCTTCCCTTTCCAAACCTGAGACCCTGCCTATAGCATGAGATGTGATATCCAAGTCCTTTCCATTCCAATCCTGAGACCCTTCCGATAGCAGAGATGTGATATCTCAATGCTTATACCAATCCTGAGACCCTTCCTATGGCCTGAGATGTCATATACAACTCCTTCCCAATCCAATCCTGAGACCCTTCCTATATCATGAAATGTGATATCTCAATGCTTATACCAAATCTGAGACCCTTCCTATAGCATGAGATGTGATATCCAACTCCTTCCCATTCCAATCCTGAGACCCTTCCTATAGCATGAGATGTGATGTCTCAATGCTTCTAATACCAAACCTGAGATCCTTCCTATAACATGAGATGTGATATCCAACTCCTTCCCATTCCAATCCTGAGACCCTTCCTATAGCATGAGATGTGATGTCTCAATGCTTCTAATACCAAACCTGAGAACCTTCCTACAGCATGCGATGTGATATCTCAATGCTTCTAATACCAAACCTGAGACCAGTCCTATAACATGAGATTGGATATCCAACTCCTTCCCCTTCCAAACCTGAGACCCTTCCTATAGCATGAGATGTGATATCCAACTTCTTCCCATTCCAATCCTGAGACCCTTCCTATAACATGAGATGTGATGTCTCAATGCTTCTAATACCAAACCTGAGATCTTTCCTATAACATGAGATGTAATATCCAACTCCTTCCCATTCCAATCCTGAGACCCTTCCTATAGCATGAGATGTGCTATCGCAATGCTTATACCAAACCTGAGACCCTTCCTAACGCTTGAGATGTGATATCCAACTCCTTCCCATTCCAATCCTGAGACCCTTCCTATAGCATGATATGTGATATCTCAATGCCTCTAATACCAAACCTGAGATCCTTCCTCTAACATGAGATGTGATATCCAAGTCCTTCCCATTCCAATCCTTAGACCCTTCCTACAGCATGCAATATGATATCTCAATGATTCTAATAACAAACCTGAGACCCGTCCTATAACATGAGATGGGATATCCAACACCTTCCCATTCCAATCCTGAGACACTTCCGATAGCAGAGATGTGATATCTCAATGCTTATAACAAACCTGAGACCCTTCCTATAACATGAGATGTGATATCCAACTCCTTCCCGTTTCAAACCTGAGACCCTTCCTATAGCATATGTGATATCCAACTCCTTCCCATTCCAAACCTGAGAACCTTCCTACAGCATGCGATGTGATATCTCAATGCTTCTAATACCAAACCTGAGACCAGTCCTATAACATGAGATTGGATATCCAACTCCTTCCCCTTCCAAACCTGAGAAACCTTCCTATAGCATGAGATGTGATATCCAACTTCTTCCCATTCCAATCCTGAGACCCTTCCTATAACATGAGATGTGATGTCTCAATGCTTCTAATACCAAACCTGAGATCTTTCCTATAACATGAGATGTGATATCCAACTCCTTCCCATTCCAATCCTGAGACCCTTCTGATAGCATGAGATGTGATGTTTCAATGCCTCTAATACCAAACCTGAGATCCTACCTCTAACATGAAATGTGATATCCATCTCCTTCCCTTTCCAAACCTGAGACCCTGCCTATAGCATGAGATGTGATATCCAAGTCCTTTCCATTCCAATCCTGAGACCCTTCCTATAGCATGTGATGTGATATCTCAATGCTTATACCAAACCTGAGACCCTTCCTATGGCATGAGATGTCATATACAACTCCTTCCCATTCCAAACCTGAGACCCTTCCTATAGCATGAGATGTGATATCTCAATGCTTATACCAAACCTGAGACCCTTCCTATAGCATGAGATGTGATATCCAACTTCTTCCCATTCCAATCCTGAGACCCTTCCTATAACATGAGATGTTATGTCGCAATGCTTCTAATACCAAACCTGAGATCTTCCCTATAACATGAGATGTGATATCCAACTCCTTCCCATTCCAATCCTGAGACCCTTCCTATAGCATGAGATGTGATATCACAATGCTTATACCAAACCTGAGACCGTCCCTATAGCTTGAGATGTGATATCCAACTCCTTCCCATTCCAATCCTGAGACCCTTCCTATAGCATGAGATGTGATATCTCAAGGCCTCTAATACCAAACCTGAGATCGTTCCTCTAACATGAAATGTGATATCCAACTCCTTCCCCTTCCAAACCTGAGAGCCTTCCTATAGCATGAGATATGATAGCCAAGTCCTTCCAATTCCAATCCTGAGACCCTTCCTATAACATGAGATGGGATATCCAACTCATTCCCATTCCAATCCTGAGACCCTTCCGATAGCAGAGATGTGATATCTCAATGCTTATACCAAACCTGAGACCCTTCCTATGGCCTGAGATGTCATATACAACTCCTTCCCATTCCAATCCTGAGACCCTTCCTATAGCATGAGATGTGATATCTCAATGCTTATACCAAATCTGAGACCCTTCCTATAGCATGAGATGTGATATCCAACTCCTTCCCATTCCAATCCTGAGACCCTTCCTATAGCATGAGATGTGATGTCTCAATGCTTCTAATACCAAACCTGAGATCCTTCCTATAACATGAGATGTGATATCCAACTCCTTCCCATTCCAATCCTGAGACCCTTATGATAGCATGAGATGTGATATCTCAATGCCTCTAATACCAAACCTGAGATACTTCCGATAGCATGAGATGTGATATCTCAATGCTTCTAATACCAAACCTGAGATCCTTCCTATAACATGAGATGTGATTTCCAAATCCTCCCCCTTCCAAACCTGAGACCCTCCCTTTAGCATGAGATGTGATATCCAACTCCTTCCCATTCCAATCCTGAGACCCTTCTGATAGCATGAGATGTGATATCTCAATGCCTCTAATTCCAAACCTGAGATCCTACCTCTAACATGAAATGTGATATCCATCTCCTTCCCTTTCCAAACCTGAGACCCTGCCTATAGCATGAGATGTGATATCCAAGTCCTTCCCATTCCAATCCTGAGACCCTTCCTATAGCATGTGATGTGATATCTCAATGCTTATACCAAACCTGAGACCCTTCCTATGGCATGAGATGTCATATACAACTCCTTCCCATTCCAATCCTGAGACCCTTCCTATAGCATGAGATGTGATATCTCAATGCTTATACCAAACCTGAGACCCTTCCTATAGCATGAGATGTGATATCCAACTTCTTCCCATTCCAATCCTGAGACCCTTCCTATAACATGAGATGTGATGTCTCAATGCTTCTAATACCAAAGCTGAGATCTTTCCTATAACATGAGATGTGATATCCAACTCCTTCCCATTCCAATCCTGAGACCCTTCCTATAGCATGAGATGTGATATCACAATGCTTATACCAAACCTGAGACCGTTCCTATAGCTTGAGATGTGATATCCAACTCCTTCCCATTCCAATCCTGAGACCCTTCCTATAGCATGAGATGTGATATCTCAAGGCCACTAATACCAAACCTGAGATCCTTCCTCTAACATGAAATGTGATATCCAACTCCTTCCCCTTCCAAACCTGAGAGCCTTCCTATAGCATGAGATATGATATCCAAGTCCTTCCATTCCAATCCTGAGACCCTTCCTAGAAACATGAAATGTGATATCCTACTCCTTCCCATTCCAACCTGGGACCCTTCCTATATCATGAGATGGGATATCTCAATGCTTCTAATACCAAACCCGAGACCCTTCCTATAACATGAGATGGGAATATCCAACTCCTTCCCATTCCAATCCTGAGACCCTTCCGATAGCAGAGATGTGATATCTCAATGCTTATACCAAACCTGAGATCCTTCCTATAACATGAGATGTGATATCCAACTCCTTCCCATTCCAATCCTGAGACACTTCCTATAGCATGGGATGTGATATCTCACTGCTTATACCAAACCTGAGACCCTTCCTATAGAATGAGATGTGATATCCAACTCCTTCCCATTCCAATCCTGAGACCCTCCCTATAGCATGAGATGTGATATCTCAATGCTTCTAATATCAAACTTGAGACCCTCCCTATAGCATGAGATGTGATACCCAAGTCCTTCCCATTCCAATCCTGAGACACTTCCTATAGCATGAGATGTGATATCTCAATGCTTCTAATACCAAACCTGAGACTCTTCCTATAACATGAGATGGGATATCCAACTCCTTCCCATTCCAATCCTGAGACCCTTCCAATAGCAGAGATGTGATATCTCAATGCTTATACCAAACCTAAGACCCTTGCTATGGCATGAGATGTGATATCCAACTCCTTCCCATTCCAATCCCGAGACCCTTCCTATAACATGAGATGTGATATCTCGATGCTTATACCAAATCTGAGACCCTTCCTATAGCATGAGATGTGATATCCAACTCCTTCCCATTCCAATCCTGAGGCCCTTCCTATAGCATGAGATGTGATGTCTCAATGCTTCTAATACCAAACCTGAGATCCTTCCTATAACATGAGATGTGATATCCAACTCCTTCCCATTCCAATCCTGAGACCCTTCCTATAGCATGAGATGTGATGTCTCAATGCTTCTAATACCAAACCTGAGAACCTTCCTACAGCATGCGATGTGATATCTCAATGCTTCTAATACCAAACCTGAGACCAGTCCTATAACATGAGATTGGATATCCAACTCCTTCCCCTTCCAAACCTGAGACCCTTCCTATAGCATGAGATGTGATATCCAACTTCTTCCCATTCCAATCCTGAGACCCTTCCTATAACATGAGATGTGATGTCTCAATGCTTCTAATACCAAACCTGAGATCTTTCCTATAACATGAGATGTAATATCCAACTCCTTCCCATTCCAATCCTGAGACCCTTCCTATAGCATGAGATGTGCTATCTCAATGCTTATACCAAACCTGAGACCCTTCCTAAAGCTTGAGATGTGATATCCAACTCCTTCCCATTCCAATCCAGAGACCCTTCCTTTAGCATGATATGTGATATCTCAATGCATCTAATACCAAACCTGAGATCCTTCCTCTAACATGAAATGTGATATCGAACTCCTTCCCTTTCCAAACCTGAGAGCCTACATATAGCATGAGATGTGATATCCAAGTCCTTCCCATTCCAATCCTTAGACCCTTCCTACAGCATGCAATATGATATCTCAATGATTCTAATAACAAACCTGAGACCCGTCCTATAACATGAGATGTGATATCCAACTCCTTCCGGTTTCAAACCTGAGACCCTTCCTATAACATGAGATGTGATATCCAACTCCTTCCCGTTTCAAACCTGAGACCCTTCCTATAGCATATGTGATATCCAACTCCTTCCCATTCCAAACATGAGACCCTTCCTATAGCAAGAATGTAATATCCAACTCCTTCCCATTCCAATCCTGAGACCATTCCTATAGCATGAGATGTGATATCTCAATGCTTCTAATACCAAACCTGAGATCCTTCCTATGACATGAGATGTGATATCCAATTCCTCCCCATTCCAAACCTGAGAACCTTCCTACAGCATGCGATGTGATATCTCAATGCTTCTAATACCAAACCTGAGACCAGTCCTATAACATGAGATTGGATATCCAACTCCTTCCCCTTCCAAACCTGAGACCCTTCCTATAGCATGAGATGTGATATCCAACTTCTTCTCATTCCAATCCTGAGACCCTTCCTATAACATGAGATGTGATGTCTCAATGCTTCTAATACCAAACCTGAGATCTTTCCCATAACATGAGATGTGATATCCAACTCCTTCCCATTCCAATCCTGAGACCCTTCCTATAGCATGAGATGTGCTATCTCAATGCTTATACCAAACCTGAGACCCTTCCTAAAGCTTGAGATGTGATATCCAACTCCTTCCCATTCCAATCCTGAGACCCTTCCTATAACATGAAATGTGATATCCAACTCCTTCCCAATCCAACCTGAGACCCTTCCTATAGCATGAGATGGGATATCCAACTCCTTCCAAATCCAATACTGAAACCCTTCCAATGGCATGAGATGTGATATCCCAATGCTTCTACCAAACCTGAGAACCATACTATGGCATGAGATGTGATATCAAACTCCTTCCCATTCCAATCCTGAGACTCTTCCTATAGCTTGAGATGTGATATCCGAAATCCTTCCCATTCCAATTCTGAGACCCTTCCTATACCATGAGACTTGATATCTCAATGCTTCTAATACCAAACCTGAGACCCGTCCTATAACATGAGATGTGATATCCAAATCTTTCCCCTTCCAAACCTTAGACCCTTCCTTTATCATGAGATGTGATATCCAACTCCTTCCCATTCCAATCCTGAGACCCTTACGATATCATGAGATTTGTTATCTCAATGCTTCTAATATCAAAATTGAGACCCGCCTATAACATGAGATGTGATATCCAAATCTTTCCCCTTCCAAACCTTAGACCCTTCCTTTATCATGAGATGGGATATCCAACTCCTTCCCATTCCAATCCTGAGACCCTTCCGATAGCAGAGATGTGATATCTCAATGCTTATACCAATCCTGAGACCCTTCCTATGGCCTGAGATGTCATATACAACTCCTTCCCAATCCAATCCTGAGACCCTTCCTATAGCATGAGATGTGATATCTCAATGCTTATACCAAATCTGAGACCCTTCCTATAGCATGAGATGTGATATCCAACTCCTTCCCATTCCAATCCTGAGACCCTTCCTATAGCATGAGATGTGATGTCTCAATGCTTCTAATACCAAACCTGAGATCCTTCCTATAACATGAGATGTGATATCCAACTCCTTCCCATTCCAATCCTGAGACCCTTCCTATAGCATGAGATGTGATGTCTCAATGCTTCTAATACCAAACCTGAGAACCTTCCTACAGCATGCGATGTGATATCTCAATGCTTCTAATACCAAACCTGAGACCAGTCCTATAACATGAGATTGGATATCCAACTCCTTCCCCTTCCAAACCTGAGACCCTTCCTATAGCATGAGATGTGATATCCAACTTCTTCCCATTCCAATCCTGAGACCCTTCCTATAACATGAGATGTGATGTCTCAATGCTTCTAATACCAAACCTGAGAACTTTCCTATAACATGAGATGTAATATCCAACTCCTTCCCATTCCAATCCTGAGACCCTTCCTATAGCATGAGATGTGCTATCTCAATGCTTATACCAAACCTGAGACCCTTCCTAAAGCTTGAGATGTGATATCTCAATGCTTCTAATATCAAACTTGAGACCCTCCCTATAGCATGAGATGTGATACCCAAGTCCTTCCCATTCCAATCCTGAGACACTTCCTATAGCATGAGATGTGATACCTCAATGCTTCTAATATCAAACTTGAGACCCTCCCTATAGCATGAGATGTGATACCCAAGTCCTTCCCATTCCAATCCTGAGACACTTCCTATAGCATGAGATGTGATATCTCAATGCTTCTAATACCAAACCTGAGATCTTTCCTATAACATGAGATGTAATATCCAACTCCTTCCCATTCCAATCCTGAGACCCTTCCTATAGCATGAGATGTGCTATCTCAATGCTTATACCAAACCTGAGACCCTTACTAAAGCTTGAGATGTGATATCCAACTCCTTCCCATTCCAATCCTGAGACCCTTCCTATAGCATGAGATGTGATATCTCAATGCTTCTAATATCAAACTTGAGACCCTCCCTATAGCATGAGATGTGATACCCAAGTCCTTCCCATTCCAATCCTGAGACACTTCCTATAGCATGAGATGTGATATCTCAATGCTTATACCAAACCTGAGACCCTTCCTATAGCATGAGATGTGATATCCAACTCCTTCCCATTCCAATCCTGAGACCCTTCCTATAACATGAGATGTGATGTCTCAATGCTTCTAATACCAAACCTGAGATCTTTCCTATAACATGAGATGTAATATCCAACTCCTTCCCATTCCAATCCTGAGACCCTTCCTATAGCATGAGATGTGCTATCTCAATGCTTATACCAAACCTGAGACCCTTTCTAAAGCTTGAGATGTGATATCCAACTCCTTCCCATTCCAATCCTGAGACCCCTTCTATAGCATGAGATGTGATATCTCAATGCTTCTAATATCAAACTTGAGACCCTCCCTATAGCATGAGATGTGATACCCAAGTCCTTCCCATTCAAATCCTGAGACACTTCCTATAGCATGAGATGTGATATCTCAATGCTTATACCAAACCTGAGACCCTTCCTATAGCATGAGATGTGATATCCAACTCCTTCCCATTCCAATCCTGAGACCCTTCCTATAGCATGAGATGTGATGTCTCAATGCTTCTAATACCAAACCTGAGATCCTTCCTATAACATGAGATGTGATATCCAACTCCTTCCCATTCCAATCCCGAGACCCTTCCTATAGCATGAGATGTGATATCTCGATGCTTATACCAAACCTGAGACCCTTCCTATAGCATGAGATGTGATATCCAACTCCTTCCCATTCCAATCCTGAGACCCTTCCTATAGCATGAGATGTGATATCTCAATGCCTCTAATACCAAACCTGAGATCCTTCCTCTAACATGAAATGTGATATCCAACTCCTTCCCTTTTTCTAAACCTGAGAGCCTACCTATAGCATGAGATGTGATATCCAAGTCCTTCCCATTCCAATCCTTAGACCCTTCCTACAGCATGCAATATGATATCTCAATGATTCTAATAACAAACCTGAGACCCATCCTATAACATGAGATGGGATATCCAACTCCTTCCCATTCCAATCCTGAGACACCACATCTCATGCTATAGGAAGGGTCTCAGGATTGGAATGGGAAGGAGTTGGATATCACATCTCATGTTATAGGAAGGATCTCAGGTTTGGTATTAGAAGCATTGAGACATCACATCTCATGCTATCGGAAGGGTCTCAGGATTGGAATGGGAAGGAGTTGGATATCCCATCTCATGTTATAGGAAGAGTCTCAGGTTTGGTATTAGAAGCATTGAGATATCACATCTCATGCTATAGGAAGTGTCTCAGGATTGGAATCGGAAGGACTTGGATATCACATCTCATGCTATAGGGAGGGTCTCAAGTTTGATATTAGAAGCATTGAGATATCACATCTCATGCTATAGGAAGGGTCTCAGGATTGGAATGGGAAGGAGTTGGATATCACATCTCATGCTATAGGAAGGGTCTCAGGTTTGGTATAAGCAGTGAGATATCACATCTCATGCTATAGGAAGTGTCTCAGGATTGGAATGGGAAGGAGTTGGATATCACATCTCATGTTATAGGAAGGATCTCAGGTTTGGTATAAGCATTGAGATATCACATCTCTGCTATCGGAAGGGTCTCAGGATTGGAATGGGAAGGAGTTGGATATTCCCATCTCATGTTATAGGAAGGGTCTCAGGTTTGGTATTAGAAGCATTGAGATATCACATCTCATGCTATAGGAAGGGTCTCAGGATTGGAATGGGAAGGACTTGGATATCACATCTCATGCTATAGGGAGGGTCTCAAGTTTAATATTAGAAGCATTGAGATATCACATCTCATGATATCGGAAGGGTCTCAGGGATGGAATGGGAAGGAGTTGGATATCACATCTCATGATAAAGGAAGGGTCTAAGGTTTGGAAGGGGAAGGAGTTTGATATCACATCTCATGCCATAGCATGGGTCTCAGGTTTGGTAGAAGCATTGGGATATCACATCTCATGCTATCGGAAGGGTATCAGGATTGGATTTGGAAGGAGTTGGATATCCCATCTCATGCTATAGGAAGGGTCTCAGGTTGGAATGGGAAGGAGTTGGATGTTGAATAATGGGTTTATAAAGCATTCTGAACACTATCTTGTGGAGCTCATTGGAAGGCTGTGGGAAGAGGAGAGAAGGCAGGGAACACGCATCTAAACCAGAGAGCTGGGAAGCGAGTACATGCAACGCGAAACGGTGCAGGGAGCAGGGACAGAAAGGTGGAACGCCTCTGAGGAGGAGCAGCTGGTAGTTAGCCTGCTCTGGAGAGGAGAATGTGATCACCACGGGAGTGCAGCCTTGAAACAAGAAGGGACGATGAAAACATGCTGACTGGAATAACAGATGGCAAATACACTTTCCAGAACAGTCGGTTTACCCGATAATGCATTGACGATTTCAGCAGTATACATTCAGCCTGTGAACAGTAGATTTTGATCCCCCCCATGTATGGGTGACGAGTGGTTAAAAACATCAGGATTCGACTGAACAAATGCACGAACAGAGTACAAAATGGGAATCCACCAGAATTCGTATTTACCAAAACGCGAGGAAAGAACATGTTCTAGCTATTTTTGCTAGTTTTTATCACTTTTCAATACGTCTAGCGGGTTACAGCTATATCTTGAATAATGGGTGTTATAAAGCATTCTGAGCACCGTGTACTTTTTGAAGCTCATTTGTTGATTTGAAGGCAGCGGGAAGAGGAGAGAAGGCAGGGAACACACGTCTAAACCAGAGAGCTGGGAAGCGAGTTGTTCTCTGCAACGCGAAACGATGCAGAGAACAAGCACAGAAAGGAAGAAGGAAAAGCGTCTAAACCAGAGAGCAGGGAAGCGAGTGTTTGCAACGTGAAATGGTGCAGAGAGCAGGGACAGAAAGGGAGAACTCCACTGAGGAGGAACAGCTGGTAGTTAGCCTTCTTTGGAGATGAGAACTTGATCACCACGGGAGAGGATTGTTGAGAGGGTTACATAGGGGGATGTCTGAGATCAGAAAATCCTGAGTATTCCCTGCAGTGTGTAGGGCCAGAGACATGAAGAGTTGCAGATCTCGTAAAAGTCCAGGTCAGGAAGCATACAGGTTCATTTTGAATTCTCCAAGTAGGCGGAGTTGAGTGGTAGGAGGCTAGGATGGAGAAGTCCATCCACTGAGAGAGGAAGGCGGTAGGCAAATAGCCACGGTGAGAGAATGGCCAGGAAAGAGAGAATGCATGCAGACAAGGCATTCGTGAGAGGAGTCGGCCTGCAAAGGAAAGCAATTTACTACAGGAATCAAGGATACTCCCCCTCAAGAACGGTTGGATCTGGGCATGGAGAGGAACTTGTCATCAGGGAGGAAAGTGTCAGAGCTCGAGACAGCGCAGGCCGTCATCCATGTCTCGGTTAGACCAAGGACATCAAGGTCGGGTTCTTTCAGGAAATGGCAGATGTCAGATGAGTGTTAACTAAGTGAGAGTTGAGAGTGGGGAGGGGTACAAATCAGTAATCCTTGCGGAGGTGTAGAAGGAGCCTGACCTAGGGCACATGAGGAAGGAGAGAGGAAAGGAAGCAGAAGAAGGGAGAGAAGACACAGCAGGAGTGCATTATCAATCCGGGAGCTAGGAGTGGTGAGGTTAGACGGGGAGGTCTGAGTCTCAGGATTTGAATGGGAAGTTCGATATCACATGTCATGCTATAGGAAGAGTCTCAGGATTGGAATGGGAAGGAGTTGGATATGATATCTCTTGTTATAGGGAGGGTCTCAGGTTTGGTATTAGAAGCACTGAGATATCAAATCACATCCTATCGGAAGGGTCTCAGGTTTGGTATTGGAAGAAATGAGATTTCAAATCGCAGGCTGTGGGAATGGTCTCGGGTATGGTATTGGAAGGGGTGAAAAATCACATTTCATGCTACAGGAAGGGTCACAAGTTTGGAATGGGAAGGAGTTGGATTTCACATATACTACGGGAAGGGCCTCAGGTTTGGTATTAGAAGCATAGAGATATCACATCTCATATTATAGGAAGGGTCTCGATTGGAATGGGAAGGAGTTGGATATCACATCTCATGTTATAGGGAGGGTCTCAGTTTTGATATTAGAAGCATTGAGATATCACATATGCTATTGGAAGGGTCTCAGTATTGGAATGGGAAGGAGTTGGATATCACATCACATGTTATAGGGAGGGTCTCAGTTTTGATATTAGAAGCATTGAGATATCACATATGCTATTGGGAGGGTCTCAGTATTGGAATTGGAAGGAGTTGGATATCACATCTCATGCTATTGGAAGGGTCTCAGGATTGGAATGGGAAGTAGTTGGATATCACATATGCTAAAGGAAAGGTCTCAGGTTTGGAATGGGAAGGAGTTGGATATCACGTCTCATGTTATAGGAAGGGTCTCAGGATTGGAATGGGAAGGAGTTGAATATCACATCTCATGCTAAAGGAAGGGTCATCAGGTTCGGTATAAGCATTGAGATTTCACATATCTGCTATCGGAAGGGTCTCAGGATAGGAATGGGGAGGACTTAGATTTCACATCTCATACTATAGGGAGGGTCTCAGTTTTGATATTAGAAGCATTGAGCTATCACATCTCATGCTATCGGAAGGGTCTCAGGATTGGAATGGGATGGAGTTGGATATCACATCTCAAGCTATCTCAGGATTGTATTGGGAAGGAGTTTGATATCACATATCAAGCTATAGGAAGGGTCTCAGGTTTGGAAGGGGAAGGATTTGGATCTCACATCTCAAGCTATCTCAGGATTGGAATGGGAAGGAGTTTGATATTTCATCTCAAGCTATAGGAAGGGTCTCAGGTTTGGAAAGGGAAGGATTTGGATTTCACATCTCATGTTATAGGATGGTTCTCATGTTTGGTTTTAGAAGCATTGAGATATCACATCTCATGCTATGGGAAGGGTCTCAGGTTTGGAATGGGAAGGAGTTGGATATCACATCTCATGCTAAAGGAAAGGTCTCAGGTCTGGAAGGGGAAGGATTTGGATCTCACATCTCATGTTTTAGGACGGGTCTCAGGTTTGGTATTAGAAGCATTGAAATATCACATCTCATGGTATAGGAAGGGTCCCAGGATTGGAATGGGAAGGAGTTGGATATCACATTGAATGGGAAGGAGTTTGATATTACATCTCAAGCTATAGGAAGGGCCTCAGGTTTGGAAAGGGAATGATTTGGATTTCACATCTCATGTTATAGGATGGTTCTCATGTTTGGTTTTAGAAGCATTGAAATATCACATCTCATGCTATCGGAAGGGTCTCAGGTTTGGAATGGGAAGGAGTTTGATATCACATCTCATGTTAGAGGTAGGATCTCAGGTTTGGTATTAGAGGCATTGAGATATGACATCTCATGCCATCAGAAGGGTCTCGGGATTGGAATGGGAAGGAGTTGGATATCACATCTCATGCTAAAGGGAGGGTCTAAGGTTTGGAAGGGGAAGGATTTGGACATCACATCTCATGTTATTGGAAGGATCTGAGGTTTGGTATTAGAAGCATTGAGATATCACATCTCATGCTATCGGAAGGGTCTCAGGTTTGGTATAAGCATTGAGATATCACATCTCTGCTATCGGAAGGGTCTCAGGATTGGAAGGGGAAGGATTTGGATATCACATCTCATGTTATTGGACCGGTCTCAGGTTTGGTATTAGAAGCATTGAGATATCAAGTCTCATGGTATAGGACGGGAGTTTGATATCACATCTCATGCCATGGTATGGGTCTCAGGTTTTGTAGAAGCATTGGGATATCACATCTCATGCTATCGGAAGGGTATCAGGATTGGATTTGGAAGGAGTTGGATATCCCATCTCATGCTATAGGAAGGGTCTCAGGTTGGAATAGAAGGAGTTGGATATCACATCTCATGTTATAGGAAGGGTCTCAGGATTGGAATGGGAAGGACTTGGATATCACATCTCATGTTATAGGAAGGATCTCAGGTTTTGTATTAGAAGCATTGAGATATCACATCTCATGCTATAGGAAGGGTCTCAGGATTGGAATGTGAAGGATTTGGATATCACATCTCATGCTAAAGGAAGGGTCTCAGGTTTGGTATAAGCGTTGAGATATCACATCTCTGCTATCGGAAGGGTCTAAGGATTGGATTGGGAAGGAATTGGATATCCCTTTTCATGCTACAGGAAGGGTCTCAGGTTGGAATGGGTAGGAGTTGGATATCACATCTCATGTTATAGGAAGGGTCTCAAGATTGGAATGGGAAGGAATTGGATATCACATCTCTTGCTATAGGAAGGGTCTCAGGTTTTCTATTAGAAACATTGAGATATGACATCTCATGCTATAGGAAGGGTTTCAGTATTGGAATGGGAAGGATTTGGATATCACATCTCATGCTAAAGGAAGGGTCTCAGGTTTGGAAGGGGAAGGATTTGGATATCATATCTCATGTTATAGGACGTATCTCATGTTATAGGACGGGTCCCAGGTTTGGTATTAGAAGCATTGAGATATCACATCTCAAGCTATAGGAAGGGTCTCATGATTGGAATGGGAAGGAGTTGGATATCACATCTCATGCTATAGGAGGAGTCTCAGGATTGGAATGGGAAGGAGTTGGATATCACGTCTCATGTTATAGGAAGGGTCTCAGGATTGGAATGGGAAGGAGTTGAATATCACATCTCATGCTAAAGGAAGGGTATCAGGTTTGATAGAAGCATTGAGATATCACATCTCATGCTATAGGAAGGAACTCAGGATTGGAATGGGAAGGAGTTGGATATCACATCTAATGCCATAGGAAGGGTCATCAGGTTTGGTATAAGCATTGAGATATCACATCTCTGCTATCGGAAGGGTCTCAGGATAGGAATGGGAAGGACTTAGAATTCACATCTCATACTATTGGGAGGGTCTCAGTTTTGATATTAGAAGCATTGAGCTATCACATCTCATGCTATCGGAAGGGTCTCAGGATTGGAATGGGATGGAGTTGGATATCACATTGAATGGGAAGGAGTTTGATATTACATCTCAAGCTATAGGAAGGGCCTCAGGTTTGGAAAGGGAATGATTTGGATTTCACATCTCATGTTATAGGATGGTTCTCATGTTTGGTTTTAGAAGCATTGAAATATCACATCTCATGCTATCGGAAGGGTCTCAGGTTTGGAATGGGAAGGAGTTTGATATCACATCTCATGTTAGAGGTAGGATCTCAGGTTTGGTATTAGAGGCATTGAGATATGACATCTCATGCCATCAGAAGGGTCTCGGGATTGGAATGGGAAGGAGTTGGATATCACATCTCATGCTAAAGGGAGGGTCTAAGGTTTGGAAGGGGAAGGATTTGGACATCACATCTCATGTTATTGGAAGGATCTGAGGTTTGGTATTAGAAGCATTGAGATATCACATCTCATGCTATCGGAAGGGTCTCAGGTTTGGTATAAGCATTGAGATATCACATCTCTGCTATCGGAAGGGTCTCAGGATTGGAAGGGGAAGGATTTGGATATC
The DNA here is from genome assembly GCF_040938575.1 of Ambystoma mexicanum. Lineage (NCBI taxonomy): Eukaryota > Metazoa > Chordata > Amphibia > Caudata > Ambystomatidae > Ambystoma > Ambystoma mexicanum. The sequence continues at coordinate 1,500,555,044 of NC_090923.1, read as the reverse complement.
ACATCTCATGTTATTGGACCGGTCTCAGGTTTGGTATTAGAAGCATTGAGATATCAAGTCTCATGGTATAGGACGGGAGTTTGATATCACATCTCATGCCATGGTATGGGTCTCAGGTTTTGTAGAAGCATTGGGATATCACATCTCATGCTATCGGAAGGGTATCAGGATTGGATTTGGAAGGAGTTGGATATCCCATCTCATGCTATAGGAAGGGTCTCAGGTTGGAATAGAAGGAGTTGGATATCACATCTCATGTTATAGGAAGGGTCTCAGGATTGGAATGGGAAGGACTTGGATATCACATCTCATGTTATAGGAAGGATCTCAGGTTTTGTATTAGAAGCATTGAGCTATCACATCTCATGCTATAGGAAGGGTCTCAGGATTGGAATGTGAAGGATTTGGATATCACATCTCATGCTAAAGGAAGGGTCTCAGGTTTGGTATAAGCATTGAGATATCACATCTCTGCTATCGGAAGGGTCTAAGGATTGGATTGGGAAGGAATTGGATATCCCTTCTCATGCTACAGGAAGGGTCTCAGGTTGGAATGGGTAGGAGTTGGATATCACATCTCATGTTATAGGAAGGGTCTCAAGATTGGAATGGGAAGGAATTGGATATCACATCTCTTGCTATAGGAAGGGTCTCAGGTTTTCTATTAGAAACATTGAGATATGACATCTCATGCTATAGGAAGGGTTTCAGTATTGGAATGGGAAGGATTTGGATATCACATCTCATGCTAAAGGAAGGGTCTCAGGTTTGGAAGGGGAAGGATTTGGATATCATATCTCATGTTATAGGACGTATCTCATGTTATAGGACGGGTCCCAGGTTTGGTATTAGAAGCATTGAGATATCACATCTCAAGCTATAGGAAGGGTCTCATGATTGGAATGGGAAGGAGTTGGATATCACATCTCATGCTATAGGAGGAGTCTCAGGATTGGAATGGGAAGGAGTTGGATATCACGTCTCATGTTATAGGAAGGGTCTCAGGATTGGAATGGGAAGGAGTTGAATATCACATCTCATGCTAAAGGAAGGGTATCAGGTTTGATAGAAGCATTGAGATATCACATCTCATGCTATAGGAAGGAACTCAGGATTGGAATGGGAAGGAGTTGGATATCACATCTAATGCCATAGGAAGGGTCATCAGGTTTGGTATAAGCATTGAGATATCACATCTCTGCTATCGGAAGGGTCTCAGGATAGGAATGGGAAGGACTTAGAATTCACATCTCATACTATTGGGAGGGTCTCAGTTTTGATATTAGAAGCATTGAGCTATCACATCTCATGCTATCGGAAGGGTCTCAGGATTGGAATGGGATGGAGTTGGATATCACATCTCAAGCTATCTCAGGATTGGAATGGGAAGGAGTTTGATATTTCATCTCAAGCTATAGGAAGGGTCTCAGGTTTGGAAAGGGAAGGATTTGGATTTCACATCTCATGTTATAGGATGGTTCTCATGTTTGGTTTTAGAAGCATTGAGATATCACATCTCATGCTATCGGAAGGGTCTCAGGTTTGGAAAGGGAAGGATTTGGATTTCACAGGTTATAGGATGGTTCTCAGGTTTGGTTTTAGAAGCATTACATTATAACATCTCATGCTATAGGAAGGGTCTCAGGTTTGGAATGGGAAGGAGTTGGATATCACATCTCTGCTATCTGAAGGGTCTCAGGATTGGAATGGGAAGGAGTTGGATATCCCATCTCGTTATAGGAAGGGTCTCAGGTTTGGTATTAGAAGCAATGAGATATCACATCTAATGCTATAGGAAGGGTCTAAGGTTTGGAAGGGGACGGATTTGGGTATCACATCTCATGTTATAGGACCGGTCTCAGGTTTGGTATTTGAAGCATTGAGGTATCAAGTCTCATGGTATAGGACGGGTCTCAGAATTAAAATGAGAAGGAGTTGGATATCACATCTCAAGCCATAGGAAGGGTCTCATGATTGGAATGGGAAGGAGTTGGATATCACATCTCATGTTATAGGAAGGGTCTCAGGATTGGAATGGGAAGGACTTGGATATCACATCTCATTCTATCGGAAGGCTCTCAGGGTTGGAAGGGGAAGGAGTTGGATATCACATTTCATGTTAGAGGTAGGATCTCAGGTTTGGTTTTAGAGGCATTGAGATATCACATCTCATGCCATCAGAAGGGTCTCAGGATTGGAATGGGAAGGAGTTGGATATCAAATCTCATGCTAAAGGGATGGTCTAAGGTTTGGAAGGGGAGGGATTTGGACATCATATCTCATGTTATTGGAAGGATCTCAGGTTTGGTATTAGAAGCATTGAGATATCACATCTCATGCTATCGGAAGGGTCTTAGGTTTGGTATAAGCATTGAGATATCACATCTCTGCTATCGGAAGGGTCTCAGGATTGGAATGGGAAGGATTTGGATATCACAATTCATGTTATAGGAAGGGTCTCAGGTTTGGTATTAGAAGCATTGAGATATCACATCTCATGTTATAGGAAGGGTCTCAGGTTTAATATTAGAAGCATTGAGATATCACATCTCATGCTATAGGAAGGGTCTCAGGAATGGAATGGGAAGGACTTGGATATCACATCTCATGATAAAGGAAGGGTCTAAGGTTTGGAAGGGGAAGGATTTGGATATCACATCTCATGTTATTGGACCGGTCTCAGGTTTGGTATTAGAAGCATTGAGATATCAAGTCTCATGGTATAGGACGGGAGTTTGATATCACATCTCATGCCATGGTATGGGTCTCAGGTTTTGTAGAAGCATTGGGATATCACATCTCATGCTATCGGAAGGGTATCAGGATTGGATTTGGAAGGAGTTGGATATCCCATCTCATGCTATAGGAAGGGTCTCAAGTTGGAATAGAAGGAGTTGGATATCACATCTCATGTTATAGGAAGGGTCTCAGGATTGGAATGGGAAGGACTTGGATATCACATCTCATGCTGTAGGAAGGGTCTCAGGTTTGGAAAAGGAAGGAGTTGGATATCACATTTCATGTTAGAGGTAGGATCTCAGGTTTGGTATTAGAGGCATTGAGATATCACATCTCATGCTACCAGAAGGGTATCAGGATTGGAATGGGAAGGAGTTGGATATCACATCTCATGCTAAAGGGAGGGTCTCAGGTTTGGAATGGGAAGGATTTGGATATCACATCTCATGTTATAGGAAGGACCTTAGGTTTGGTATTAGAAGCATTGAGATATCACATCTCATGCTATAGGAAGGGTCTCGGGATTGGAATGGGAAGGAGTTGGATATCACATCTCATGTTATAGGAAGGATCTCAGGTTTGGTATTAGAAGCATTGAGATATCACATCTCATGCTATAGGAAGGGTCTCAGGATTGGAATGGGAAGGAGTTGGATATCACATCTCATGCTATGGGAAGGGTCTCAGGTTTGGTATAAGCATTGAAATATCACATCTCTGCTATCGGAAGGGACTCAGGATTGGAATGGGAGGAGCTGGATATCACACCTCATGCTAAAGGAAGGGTCTCAGGTTTGGAAGGGGAAGGATTTGGATATCACATCTCATGTTATAGGACGGGTCTCAGGTTTGGTATTAGAAGCATTGTGATATCACATCTCATGCTATAGGATGTGTCTCAGGATTGGAATGGGAAGGAGTTGGATATCACATCTCATGCTATAGGAAGGGTTTCAGGTTTGGTAGAAGCATTGAGATATCACATCTCATGCTATAGGAAGAGTCTCAGGTTTGGGAAGGGAAGGATTTGGATTTCACATCTCATGTTATAGGATGGTTCTCATGTTTGGTTTTTGAAGCATTGAGATATCACAGCTCATGCTATCGGAAGGGTCTCAGGTTTGGAATGGGAAGGAGTTGGATATCACATCTCATGTTATAGGAAGGGTCTCAGGTTTGGAATGGGAAGGAGTTGGATATGACATCTCTTGTTATAAGGAGGGTCTCAGGATTTGAATGGTAAGGAGTTGGATATCACATCTCATGCTATAGGAAGGGTCTCAGGTTGGAATGGGAAGGAGTTGGATATCACATCTCATGTTATATACAGGAAGGGTCTCAGGATTGGAATGGGAAGGATTTGGATATCACATCTCTTGCTATAGGAAGGGTCTCAGGTTTTTTATTAGAAACCTTGAGATATCAAATCTCATGCTATAGGAAGGGTTTTAGGATTGGAATGGGAAGTATTTGGATATCACATCTCATGCTAAAGGAAGGGTCTCAGGTTTGGAAGGGGAAGGATTTGGATATCACATCTCATCCAATAGGAAGGGTCTCAGGTTTGGAATGGGAAGGAATTGGATATCACATCTCATGTTATAGGAAGGGTCTCAAGTTTTTTATTAGAAACATTGAGATATCACATCTCATGTTATAGGACGGTTCCCAGGTTTGGTATTAGAAGCATTGAGATATCACATCTCATGGTATAGGAAGGGTCTCAGGGTTGGAATGGGAAGGAGTTGGATATCACATCTCATCCAATAGGAAGGGTCTCAGGTTTGGAATGGGAAGGAATTGGATATCACATCTCATGTTATAGGAAGGATCTCAGGTTTGGTATTAGAAGCATTGAGATATCACATCTCATGCTATAGGAAGGGTCTCAGGATTGGAATGTGAAGGATTTGGATATCACATCTCATGCTAAAGGAAGGGTCTCAGGTTTGGTAGAAGCATTGAGAAATCACATCTCATGCTATAGGAAGGGTCTCAGGATTTGAATGGCAAGGAGTTGGATATCACATCTCATGCCATAGGAAGGGTCTCAGGTTTGGTATAAGCATTGAGATATCACATCTCTGCTATCGGAAGGTTCTCAGGATTGGATTGGGAAGGAGTTGGATATCCCTTCTCATGCTATAGGAAGTGTCTCAGGTTGGAATGGGAAGGAGTTGAATATCACATCTCATGTTATAGGAAGGGTCTCAGGATTGGAATGGGAAGGATTTGGATATCACATCTCTTGCTATAGGAAGGGTCTCAGGATTGGAATGGGAAGGATTTGGATATCACATCTCATGTCATAGGAAGGATCTCAGGATTGGTATTAGAAGCATTGATATATCACATCTCATGCTATAGGAATGGTCTCAGGATTGGAATGGGTAGGAGTTGGATATTACATTCTTGCTATAGGAAGGGTCTCATGTTTGGAATGGGAAGGAGTTGGATATCACATATGCTATCTGAAGTGTCTCAGGTTTGGAACGGGAAGGAGTTGGATATCACATCTCACGTTATAGGAAGGGTCTCAGGTTTGGTATAAGCATTGAGATATCACATCTCTGCTATCAGGAGTGGCTCAGGATTGGAATGGGAAGGAGTTGGATATCCCATCTCATGTTAAAGGACGGGTCTCTGGTTTGGTATTAGAATCATTGAGATATCACATCGCATGCTGTAGGAAGGGTCTAAGGATTGGAATGGGATGGACTTGGATATCACATCTCATGCTATAGGTAGGCTCTCAGGTTTGGTATAAGCATTGAGATATCACATCTCATGCTATAGGAAGGGTCTCAGGATTGGAATGGGAAGTGTTAGGAAAGATTTCGTAATTGTAGGGAATTTTCCTTCCATGTGGCAACCCCTAAACTTTTTGCTATTGTTTTTAACCTTGTTCTTGACTTTGCCAGAGAAGTACAGCCTTCTGCCGCACTTCTCTGGGCTTTCGCTCCTTTCTTACGGGGAAACTGACATGCCCTTAAGACAGTCAGTACCGGGGAACGTGGTCTCCCGTAGTTTCTTTTATCGTGTCGCAGCTTTAGTGCAACACGACACAAGAGGGCACTGTAAGCTAAGTTACAGCTCTCTTGGGTCTCTAGCCTTCTACAGGCCCTAGATACTCTTTTAGGATGGTATTTGATCGGTGCAAGTCATTCAGGGACTGGAATGGTGGCAGCGATCGTTTTGTTTATTTTGAGCTCCTTTTGGCGTCCTGAGCACGTTTTTGCACTGAACCCAAAATGGTGGCCTGGCTCCCAAAATGGCCAGGCCGCGAGGCTCCTTTGTCCTGTCCACTGTCCGTCTTGCTCCCTTCACCTTCCCCAGGTCCGGCGACCCGGGGCCTTCCTTATTTGGGCATGTACTTTCCCGCGAAACGCAGTTGCTTTCGCGGGCTTCTACATGTCGTTTGTGTGCCTCCAGGGTGTGGGCTGGGATGTCTGGTCCCAATACACATCCTGGGTGCCAGAGAGTCTAGGGTGGTGTGAATGCCTGGGACCACCGTGGTCCGTGATTGGTCCACGTATGGTATGTGTTTTGATGAGCGGATCTCCCATTGGCTCCCCTCCGTTTTGGCGCGAAGGGAACCGTGGATAAGAGGGGGCTGGAAACACCACTACCATGTCGATCTCCTGAGTTCTCACGAACGAAGGAATACAGGAGCCAAGTATCCTGCAACTACGAGGCTGGACAGAGGAATCGCTGGTGACCCGCTGAAGGAATCCTCCTTTGCACTGCTGTCGTCCGGAGAGCCCCTGTCCTCCTTTGATCGAACCAGAAGGCCTGTACTGGTGCTTCGACCTTTGGAATAGCAGGAACAGCTATTCCCGGCGACTTCATCAACTCCTGCCAAGTAAGCCTTCGGAAGTGTCTCTGGGCCATCCAGTTGACTGACCAGCTTACAAGGGAGTCCTGCTCTGTAACCGCCGCCAGGTTGTGTTGTATTTCGAGTCCTTGTCACTCTCCCACGCTTCGTATGCTTGGCGTCCCCAGGTCTGAAGGGAGGAGTGTACATTTGGCTTGAATACACACGGCCGCTCCGTTGTCCTGCTGCGGCAACAAACTGTGCTGGTTTCGTCGATTGGGACGTCTTTTTGCTCTACACGACTACGAGGCGTTCCCTGCTCTTCTGAACCTGCCAGCTGCTGAAACTAACGTGGAGAAGCCTGGGTCTGCTTGCTTCGGGGACCGGTGAGTAGCTTAGCTAGGATCTGGTCGCCCTCCTGCAGTATCCCATTGCTTTTCCCTGCTGTGTAAAAACAGCACCCTTTTGGCCGTACTCGCGCTCTGCTTCTGCCCGCTGTGGAGGCTGCGCTTGAGTTGCGGAACCTGTTCTCCTTCTGCTGTGCACTAACCCGAACTGCCTGACTTCCTCCGAAGAGCTTCCCCTTTTGCCCGTTGGCACCGGCGTGGCAGGTACTTTGAGCACAAGGCTCCACTCTTCGCAGGGCTCGGACTTCCATCTAGTTAGGTGCCTCTGAAGGCGAACTGAGTCTAAAGCGTTATCGCACTGCCTGTTTTCCTTTCCTTTCAGGTGGACTACATATTTCGTGCTTTAAACGCTTGCGACTGTGTATTTGTATATATATTGTGTTGATATGGTATGTGTTGGTTTAATATTGTGATATTGTGATTTTCTCGCTACGGTCATTATTTTAAAGGCCTTAAAATAAATGTGTATCTATTTTTGATAGAACAACTGTTTGGAGTAGTTTGTAAGCGCTCTTGCTTTGTGTGCTCATTGCGGGCTTTCAGTCACCCTCACCCCTCTTGAGACCTAGTCTTGACCGCCGCGATCGCTACCTTGATTGGTCTGGCTTGTCCAGAGGTTACCCTGTTCCAAGTAATTAGGTTGGCCTTCTGAACTTCTGCGCCACCAGGACAGAGTTCAGAAATCCGTCTTAACAAATTGGTGTACAGCGGTGGGATACGACTGAAGGTATCCAGTGTTGCGCTCGAACTAAGGCATTTCAGGTTATTCCAAACAGTACACGTAGTGAATTGTTATAGTATAACTTTAAAAAGGCCATAGTCCTATCAAACAGTATGGAAACAAGTACGTTGTTAACTTTAAATGCTTCCAAATCAGAAACGCTGAAAAAGATGTGTGCGGAGAGAGGTGTTTCCTCTCAAGGCACAAAATTGGAAATGATCCAGAGAATCGTGGCGTGGCAAGAAGCGCAGCTTGACGCTATAACTTCCGAGGACAGTGCGGAAGGTGGTGGGGCTGCTCTCACTGGCAGAACCGACGGTTCTGCCGCTGCACTGATCCATCACGACCACGAGGACAGGGAGGATGTAATGTCTAATGTTTCCCCTGCCAGTGCTGATGGGGAGGCTATGCTTGAATTCAAGAAGCAAGAGCTGCGGTTTAGGCAGCAGGAGCTTGAATTCAGCATAGCCAAACTAAAAATCGAACAGGCAGAAAAACAAAAAGACAGGGATCACCAGTTGGAACTGGCCAAGCTTCAGGTTGCAAATGGATCCAAGGGTCCTGGACATGGGTCTGGGGCCTCCTCTCATCCACGGTTTCCAAAGGATCTGCTCAGTGTGTATGAAGAGAGGAATGACATTATGGACTGGCTGAATGCGTTTGAGTATGCATGCGAGGTCCAGGAAGTTGACAATGCTGATAAGATTGCGTGGTTGCTCAGTAGACTGCCCCATTCTGGCTGTAGTGCCATTATGGAAATGTCGAAGGCTGAGCGGGCTGATTTCGCAATGTTAAAGCAAACTCTCATTTTAAAGTTTGGGAAGACTCCGGCCCAATATTTAAAGCGTTTTCGAGAGTATAAGAAAAAGGAAGGTGGTACTTGGGTATCTTATGTCGCTGAATCTTTGAAAAACTTAACTGGCTGGGTCGAAGGTTATAAGGTTTCTACCTTCGAAGGCATGATGAATCTTGTCAAGCTGGAACATATTTTTGCTTCTTCTTCCCCGGAGCTTAAGCAGCATTTGGCCGATTCGAAGGAGATAGATCCTAAGAAGCTGGCCATTGCAGCAGACTTATGGGTGTCACATCGAGTGTCCCATAAGGACAAAACTCATCCTGGTAAGCAGGAGGAAGGGAAAAAGTCCAAAGATATGGAGGGTGGGGAATCTGCTAAATCTTCTTCCCATAAGGGCCACAACAAGAAAAACAAGGGTAAGACACAAGAGAACTCACAGGGTGGTGGAGGTTCGCCTCCGAAACAGAACTCTGGTTACAATAAGCCTCCCTACGTTAACAGACCCACTGGGGCTTGTTTTTCTTGTGGAGCAACTGACCATGTGAAGGGGGATCCCCGGTGTAAGGTTAGACCTTTGGGGGTCCACTCCGCTAATCTGGCCTTCTCCTCCTACGAGGAAGAAGAGATTACAGGTGCATCCTTCTCCTCAGACTCATTTCCCAGCGGAATAGAGGCTGAGGTAGTTTTAGTGTCCCTGGGTTCCTGGGAGCCTAAAGTCGCAGAGGCTTATGCTAGGATTCCGGATAATACCAAGCACTACTTTAAAGACAGTGTGCTGATCAATGGAGTGGATACTCCAGCTCTTAGGGATAGTGGGTGCAGTCGCACTGTAGTGGATTCTACCTTGGTAGACTCAGAGGAAGTTGCCAGAGCTACTCTGATGCCCACTAAGTTGGCTGACGGCCCCCTCTGTATGTTTCCAGTAATACCTGTAAATCTTACTTTAAATGGTACAGCAGTCAGGATTCCAGTGAGCATTCAGAGAAACGTCCCGGGAAAGGTCTTGTTGGGTAATGATCTCAGAGCTTTAGGGCTCGTAGGAGACACTGCCGAACGACCCTACACACGGTCTCAAGCACGGGCAGCATTGGCCAAGTCCAATACGCCGCCCCAGCCAAAGGGGAAACCCAAGGCGAAAGGAGTCTACAAGTCAAAACGAGGGAAAGAGAATACTCCCCCGAGCTCGCCTACCACTGCGGTGGAGGAAGTTGGTCAATCGCCCGGGCCTGACGAGGAGGTGGCGATGCCTGAAGTATTCGACCCCAACGATCATCCTGAACTAAAAGACTTGTTAGTTGAAGGAGGTCCTGATAGGGACGAATTCAGTAAAGGCCAACGTGAGTGCCCATCTCTGGAAGGCCTAAGGAGACAGGCCTGCTCCCAGCTTGAGGGTGAACCTCCTGGGATGCATAGGATTTACCAGGAAGGTGGACTCCTGTATAGTGAGCCCACAGAGTCTACAGAAGGAGACCATAGGAGGTTGGTGGTTCCCCTTGCTGTTAGGCCCTTCCTCCTGCAGTTGGCGCATGAAGTTCGCCTTGCTGGTCACCTTGGTATGAAGAGGACCAAGCAAAGGTTATCCATGCACTTCTACTGGCCCAAGATGGGGGTGCAAGTAGAAAGTCACTGCAGGAGTTGTGCCGCCTGCCAGTTGTCTGGTAAGGTTGGCGCGACAATCCAAGCTCCGTTGGTACCGCTCCCAGTTGTGGGGGTACCATTTGAAAGGGTAGGGATCGACATGGTTGGTCCCCTTGACCCGCAAACATCCTCAGGCAATAGGTTTATCCTGGTGCTGGTCGACCATGCAACCAGGTATCCTGAGGCCGTCCCATTTACAACTGTAACTGCCAAGCCAGTTGCAGAAGCTTTACTCGGCATGATTACTAGGGTTGGCTTCCCTAAAGAAGTTGTGCCGGATGATGGCAGCAACTTTATGTCGAAGTATAGGCAGGCTATGTGGATAGAATGTGGGGTCACCTACAGGTTCTCTTCTGCATACCACCCCCAGACCAATGGTCTGGGGGGGCGTTTTTACAGGACGTTAAAGAGCATGATTGGGGCTCTGGAGGAGCCTCAGAGAAGAAAATGGGATCTTCTTTTACCATGCTTACTGTTTGCCTACCGAGAGGTACCACAGGAGGGTGTTGGCTTCAGCCCCTTCGAACTTCTTTTCGGTCATCCCGTACGGGGACCCTTAGCCATCGTCAAAGAGGGATGGGAGATGCCCACTCCCCCTGTTACTACCAATGTAGTTGATTATGTGCTAGGGCTCAGAAAACGGATGGTACTTCTGATGGGCTTGACTAGTGATAAATTGAAGGCAGGGCAAGCGCTGGTGAAACATTGGTACGACCAGAAAGCTTCCCTCATCAACTTTACACTTGGTCAGCAAGTCCTGATCATGAATCTCATAAGGCCTCGAGCTTTACAGGATAAATGGTCAGGTCCTTGCCCAGTGGTGGAGCCCCTGGGTGAGGTTAACTATTCAGTGGACCTTGGAAGGCCTGGACAGGCTCCAAATGTGTTTCACGTGAATAGGCTGAAGGCTTTCGTCCCAAGCGGCGAAATCGCAGCACTGCTATTGGCGTCAGACGTTGCGGGAGAGGAGTCTGAACCTCTCCCCGACCTGTTCCCGAGCAGTCCTTCAGATAGCTCTTTTGAGGGTGTCCGAGTGGCCCCTCACCAAAATGGACAAGGCTCAGTGGTTTACCTTGGACATGAAGTAGGTGGAGGGAGGAGACAGCCTCTACTCAGTCAGGTACAAGCAGTACAAGACTGGCCTACCCCCACTACGCAAACCCAAGTGAGAGCCTTTTTAGGACTCACGGGGTTTTACCGCACTTTTGTGGCAGACTATGGCACCATAGCTGCTCCTCTGACTGCCCTCACAACTCCGAAGAAACCCAAGAAGGTAACTTGGACTGACGAGTGTGAGAAGGCCTTCAATGGCTTAAAAGACTCCTTGTGCCAGGCCCCTGTCCTAAGGGCCCCTGATTATCAAAGACCTTTTATCGTGCAGACGGATGCCTCTGACACTGGGATAGGAGCTGTACTATCACAAGTAGATGAGAAGGGTAAGGAACACCCTATCGGTTTTATTAGTCGCCAGCTTAAGGACAGAGAGCTCAGATGGTCCACGGTAGAGAAAGAATGTTTCTCTGTTGTGTGGGCCCTAAGGAAGCTGAGGCCCTACCTCTATGGGACCCACTTCACTGTGCAGACTGACCATAAGCCATTAAAGTGGCTAATGAACATGAAGGGGGAGAATCCAAAGTTGCTTAGGTGGTCCATAAGTCTACAAGGCTTCGACTTCACTATTGAGCATAGGCCAGGTGTCCAACATAGCAATGCTGATGGGTTGTCCAGAATGTTTAACCGACCTGAACAAGAGACTCATCCAGGGGTGGATTAGTTCCCCCTGTCCATAGTCTGGGAGGGGCGAGTGTTAGGAAAGATTTCGTAATTGTAGGGAATTTTCCTTCCATGTGGCAACCCCTAAACTTTTTGCTATTGTTTTTAACCTTGTTCTTGACTTTGCCAGAGAAGTACAGCCTTCTGCTGCACTTCTCTGGGCTTTCGCTCCTTTCTTACGGGGAAACTGACATGCCCTTAAGACAGTCAGTACCGGGGAACGTGGTCTCCCGTAGTTTCTTTTATCGTGTCGCAGCTTTAGTGCAACACGACACAAGAGGGCACTGTAAGCTAAGTTACAGCTCTCTTGGGTCTCTAGCCTTCTACAGGCCCTAGATACTCTTTTAGGATGGTATTTGATCGGTGCAAGTCATTCAGGGACTGGAATGGTGGCAGCGATCGTTTTGTTTATTTTGAGCTCCTTTTGGCGTCCTGAGCACGTTTTTGCACTGAACCCAAAATGGTGGCCTGGCTCCCAAAATGGCCAGGCCGCGAGGCTCCTTTGTCCTGTCCACTGTCCGTCTTGCTCCCTTCACCTTCCCCAGGTCCGGCGACCCGGGGCCTTCCTTATTTGGGCATGTACTTTCCCGCGAAACGCAGTTGCTTTCGCGGGCTTCTACATGTCGTTTGTGTGCCTCCAGGGTGTGGGCTGGGATGTCTGGTCCCAATACACATCCTGGGTGCCAGAGAGTCTAGGGTGGTGTGAATGCCTGGGACCACCGTGGTCCGTGATTGGTCCACGTATGGTATGTGTTTTGATGAGCGGATCTCCCATTGGCTCCCCTCCGTTTTGGCGCGAAGGGAACCGTGGATAAGAGGGGGCTGGAAACACCACTACCATGTCGATCTCCTGAGTTCTCACGAACGAAGGAATACAGGAGCCAAGTATCCTGCAACCAAGAGGCTGGACCGAGGAATCGCTGGTGACCCGCTGAAGGAATCCTCCTTTGCACTGCTGTCGTCCTGTGAAACCCTTTCCTCCTTTGATCGAACCAGAAGGCCTGTACTGGTGCTTCGACCTTTGGAATAGCAGGAACAGCTATTCCCGGCGACTTCATCAACTCCTGCCAAGTAAGCCTTCGGAAGTGTCTCTGGGCCATCCAGTTGACTGACCAGCTTACAAGGGAGTCCTGCTCTGTAACTGCCGCCAGGTTGTGTTGTATTTCAAGTCCTTGTCACTCTCCCACGCTTCGTACGCTTGGCGTCCCCAGGTCTGAAGGGAGGAGTGTACATTTGGCTTGAATACACACGGCCGCTCCGTTGTCCTGTGCGGCAACAAAACTGTGCCGGTTTTGTCGATTGGGACGTCTTTTTGCTCTACACGACTACAAAGCGGTCCCTGCTCTTCTGAACCTGCCAGCTGCTGAAACTATCGTGGAGAAGCCTGGGTCTGCTTGCTTCGGGGACCGGTGAGTAGTATATCTAGGATCTGGTCGCCCTCCTGCAGTATCCCATTGCTTTTCCCTGCTGTGTAAAAACAGCACCCTTTTGCCGCGCTCGCGCTCTGCTTCTGCCCGCTGTGGAGGCTGCGCTTGAGTTGCGGAACCTGTTCTTCTTCTGCTGTGCACTAACCCGAACTGCCTGACTTCCTCCGAAGAGCTTCCCCTTGTGCCCGTCGGCACCGGCGTGGCAGGTACTTTGAGCGCAAGGCTCCACTCTTCGTAGGGCTCGGACTTCCATCTAGTTAGGTGCCTATGAAGGCGAACTGAGTCGAAAGCATTATCGCACTGCCTGTTTTCCTTCCCTGGCAGGTGGACTACATATTTCGTGCTTTAAACGCTTGCGACTGTGTATTTGTATATATATTGTGTTGATATGGTATGTGTTGGTTTAATATTGTGATATTGTGATTTTCTCGCTACGGTCGTTGTTTTAAAGGCCTTAAAATAAATGTGTTTATATTTTTGATATAACACCTGTTTGGAGTAGTTTGTAAGCGCTCTTGCTTTGTGTGCTCATTGCGGGCTTTCAGTCACCCTCACCCCTCTTGAGACCTAGTCTTGACCGCCGCGATCGCTACCTTGATTGGTCTGGCTTGTCCAGAGGTTACCCTGTTCCAAGTAATTAGGTTGGCCTTCTGAACTTCTGCGCCACCAGGACAGAGTTCAGAAATCCGTCTTAACAAATTGGTGTACAGCGGTGGGATACGACTGAAGGTATCCAGTGTTGCGCTCGAACTAAGGCATTTCAGGTTATTCCAAACAGTACACGTAGTGAATTGTTATAGTATAACTTTAAAAAGGCCATAGTCCTATCAAACAGTATGGAAACAAGTACGTTGTTAACTTTAAATGCTTCCAAATCAGAAACGCTGAAAAAGATGTGTGCGGAGAGAGGTGTTTCCTCTCAAGGCACGAAATTGGAAATGATCCAAAGAATCGTGGCGTGGCAAGAAGCGCAGCTTGACGCTATTACTTCTGAGGACAGTGCGGAAGGTGGTGGGGCTGCTCTCACTGGTAGAACCGACGGTTCTGCCGCCGCACTGTTCCACCGCGACCACGAGGACAGGGAGGACGAGCTGTCTAATGTTTCCTCTGCCAGTGCTGATGGGGAGGCTATGCTTGAATTCAAGAAGCAAGAGCTGCGGTTTAGGCAGCAGGAGCTTGAATTCAGCATAGCCAAACTAAAAATCGAACAGGCAGAAAAACAAAAAGACAGGGATCACCAGTTGGAACTGGCCAAGCTTCAGGTTGCAAATGGATCCAAGGGTCCTGGACATGGTTCTGGGGCTTCCTCTCATCCACGGTTTCCAAAAGATCTGCTCAGTGTGTATGAAGAAAGGAATGACATTATGGACTGGCTGAATGCGTTTGAGTATGCATGCGAGGTTCAAAAAGTTGACAGTGCTGATAAGATTGCGTGGTTGCTCAGTAGACTGCCCCATTCTGGCTGTAGTGCCATTATGGAAATGTCGAAGGCTGAGCGGGCTGATTTCGCAATGTTAAAGCAGACTCTCATTTTAAAGTTTGGGAAGACTCCGGCCCAATATTTAAAGCGTTTTCGAGAGTATAAGAAAAAGGAAGGTGGTACTTGGGTATCTTATGTCGCTGAATCTTTGAAAAACTTAACTGGCTGGGTCGAAGGCTATAAGGTTTCTACCTTTGACGGCATGATAAATCTTGTCATGCTGGAACACATTTTTGCTTCTTCTTCCCCGGAGCTTAAGCAGCATTTGGCCGATTCGAAGGAGATAGATCCTAAGAAGCTGGCCATTGCAGCAGACTTATGGGTGTCACATCGAGTGTCCCATAAGGACAAAACTCATCCTGGTAAGCAGGAGGAGGGGAAAAAGTCCAAAGACATGGAGGGTGGGGAATCTGCTAAATCTTCTTCCCAAAAGGGCCACAAAAAGAAAAACAAGGGTAAGACACAAGAGAACTCACAGGGTAGTGGAGGTGCGCCTCCGAAACAGAACTCTGGTTACAATAAGCCTCCCTACGTAAACAGACCCACTGGGGCTTGTTTTTCTTGTGGAGCAACTGACCATGTGAAGGGGGATCCCCGTTGTAAGGTTAGACCTTTGGGGGTCCACTCCGCTAATCTGGCCTTCTCCTCCTACGAGGAAGAAGAGATTACAGGAGCATCCTTCTCCTCGGACTCATTTCCCAGCGGAATAGAGGCCGAGGTAGTTTTAGTGTCCCTGGGTTCCTGGGAGCCTAAAGTCGCAGAGGCGTATGCTAGGATTCCGGATAATACCAAGCACTACTTTAAAGACAGTGTGCTGATCAATGGAGTGGATACTCCAGCTCTTAGGGATAGTGGGTGCAGTCGAACTGTAGTGGATTCTACCTTGGTAGACTCAGAGGAAGTTGCCAGAGCTACTCTGATGCCCACTAAGTTGGCTGACGGCCCCCTCCGTATGTTTCCCGTGATCCCTGTTAATCTAACTTTAAATGGTACAGCTGTCAGGATTCCAGTGAGCATTCAGAGAAACGTCCCGGGAAAGGTCTTATTAGGTCATGATCTCAGAGCTTTAGGGCTCGTAGGAGACACTGCCGAACGACCCTACACACGGTCTCAAGCACGGGCGGCATTGGCCAAGTCCAATACGCCGCCCCAGCCGAAGGGGCAACCCAAGGCGAAAGGAGTCTACAAGTCAAGACGGGGGAAAGAGAATATTCCCCCGAGCTCGCCTACCACTGCGGTGGAGGAAGTTGGTCAATCGCCCGAGCCTGACGAGGAGGTGGCGATGCCTGAAGTATTCGACCCCAACGATCATCCTGAACTAAAAGACTTGTTAGTTGAAGGAGGTCCTGATAGGGATGAATTCAGTGAAGGCCAACGTGAGTGCCCATCTCTGGAAGGCCTAAGGAGACAGGCCTGCTCCCAGCTTGAGGGTGAACCTCCTGGGAAGCATAGGATTTATTGGGAAGGTGGACTCCTGTATAGTGAGCCCACAGAGTCTACCGAAGGAGACCATAGGAGGTTGGTGGTTCCCCTTGCTGTTAGACCCTTCCTCCTGCAGTTGGCGCATGAAGTTCCCCTTGCTGGTCACCTTGGTATGAAGAGGACCAAGCAAAGGTTATCCATGCACTTCTACTGGCCCAAGATGGGGGTGCAAGTAGAAAGTCACTGCAGGAGTTGCGCCTCCTGCCAGTTGTCTGGTAAGGTTGGCGCGACAATCCAAGCTCCGTTGGTACCGCTCCCAGTTGTGGGGGTACCATTTGAAAGGGTAGGGATCGACATCGTCGGTCCCCTTGACCCGCAAACATCCTCGGGCAATAGGTTTATCCTGGTGCTGGTCGACCATGCAACCAGGTATCCTGAGGCCATCCCATTGAAAACTGTAACTGCCAAGTCAGTTGCAAAAGCTTTACTCGGCATATTTACTAGGGTTGGCTTCCCTAAAGAAGTTGTGTCAGATCGTGGCAGCAACTTTATGTCGAAGTATATGCAGGCTATGTGGAAAGAGTGTGGGGTCACCTACAAGTTCTCTTCTGCATACCACCCCCAGACCAATGGTCTGGTGGAACGTTTCAACAGGACGTTAAAGAGCATGATTGGGGCTCTGGAGGAGCCTCAGAGAAGAAAATGGGATCTTCTTGTTTCATGCTTACTGTTTGCCTACCGAGAGGTACCACAGGAGGGTGTTGGCTTCAGCCCCTTCGAACTTCTGTTCGGTCATCCCGTATGGGGACCCTTAGCCATCGTCAAAGAGGGATGGGAGATGCCCACTCCCCCTGTTACTACCAATGTAGTTGATTATGTGCTAGGGCTCAGAAAACGGATGGTACTTCTGATGGGCTTGGCCAGTGATAAATTGAAGGCAGGGCAAGCGCTGGTGAAACATTGGTACGACCAGAAAGCTTCCCTCATCAACTTTACACTTGGTCAGCAAGTCCTGATCATGAATCTCATAAGGCCTCGAGCTTTACAGGACAAATGGTCAGGCCCTTACCCAGTGGTGGAGCCCCTGGGTGAGGCTAACTATTCAGTGGACCTTGGAAGGCCTGGACAGGCTCCAAAAGGGTTTCACGTGAATAGGCTGAAGGCTTTCGTCCCAAGCGGCGAAATCGCAGCACTGCTATTTGCTTCAGACGTTGAGGAAGAGGAGTCTGAACCTCTCCCCGACCTGTTCAAAAGCAGTCCTTCAGAAAGCTCTTTTGAGGGTGTCCGAGTGGCCCCTCACCAAAATGGACAAGGCTCAGTGGTTTACCATGGACATGAAGTAGGTGGAGGGAGGAGACAGCCTCTATCCAGTAAGGTACCAGCGGTACAAGACTGGCCTACCCCCAATACGCAAACCCAAGTGAGAGCCTTTTTAGGACTCACGGGGTATTACCGCAATTTTGTGGCAGACTATGGCACCATAGCTGCTCCTCTGACTGCCCTCACAACTCCGAAGAAACCCAAGAAGGTAACTTGGACCGACGAGTGTGAGAAGGCCTTCAATGGCTTAAAAGACTCCTTGTGCCAGGCCCCTGTGCTCAGGGCCCCTGATTATCAAAGACCTTTTATCGTGCAGACGGATGCCTCTGACACTGGGATAGGAGCTGTACTATCACAAGTAGATGAGAAGGGTAAGGAACACCCTATCGGTTTTATTAGTCGCCAGCTTAAGGACAGAGAGCTCAGGTGGTCCACGGTAGAGAAAGAATGTTTCTCTGTTGTGTGGGCCCTAAGGAAGCTGAGGCCCTACCTCTATGGGACCCACTTCACTGTGCAGACTGACCATAAGCCGTTAAAGTGGCTAATGAACATGAAGGGGGAGAATCCAAAGTTGCTTAGGTGGTCCATAAGTCTACAAGGCTTCGACTTCACTATTGAGCATAGGCCAGGTGTCCAACATAGCAATGCTGGTGGGTTGTCCAGAATGTTTAACCGACCTGAACAAGAGACTACACCAGGGGTGGATTAGTTCCCCCTGTCCATAGTCTGGGAGGGGCGAGTGTTAGGAAAGATTTCGTAATTGTAGGGAATTTTCCTTCCATGTGGCAACCCCTAAACTTTTTGCTATTGTTTTTAACCTTGTTCTTGACTTTGCCAGAGAAGTACAGCCTTCTGCCGCACTTCTCTGGGCTTTCGCTCCTTTCTTACGGGGAAACTGACATGCCCTTAAGACAGTCAGTACCGGGGAACGTGGTTTCCCGCAGTTTCTTTTATCGTGTCGCAGCTTTAGTGCAACACGACACAAGAGGGCACTGTAAGCTAAGTTACAGCTCTCTTGGGTCTCTAGCCTTCTACAGGCCCTAGATACTCTTTTAGGATGGTATTTGATCGGTGCAAGTCATTCAGGGACTGGAATGGTGGCAGCGATCGTTTTGTTTATTTTGAGCTCCTTTTGGCGTTCTGAGCACGTTTTTGCACTGAACCCAAAATGGTGGCCTGGCTCCCAAAATGGCCAGGCCGCGAGGCTCCTTTGTCCTGTCCACTGTCCGTCTTGCTCCCTTCACCTTCCCCAGGTCCGGCGACCCGGCGCCTTCCTTATTTGGGCATGTACTTTCCCGCGAAACGTGGTTGCTTTCGCGGGCTTCTACATGTCGTTTGTGTGCCTCCAGGATGTGGGCTGGGATGTCTGGTCCCAATACACATCCTGGGTGCCAGAGAGTCTAGGGTGGTGTGAATGCCTGGGACCACCGTGGTCCGTGATTGGTCCACGTATGGTATGTGTTTTGATGAGCGGATCTCCCATTGGCTCCCCTCCGTTTTGGCGCGAAGGGAACCGTGGATAAGAGGGGGCTGGAAACACCACTACCATGTCGATCTCCTGAGTTCTCACGAACGAAGGAATACAGGAGCCAAGTATCCTGCAACCAAGAGGCTGGACCGAGGAATCGCTGGTGACCCGCTGAAGGAATCCTCCTTTGCACTGCTGTCGTCCTGTGAAACCCTTTCCTCCTTTGATCGAACCAGAAGGCCTGTACTGGTGCTTCGACCTTTGGAATAGCAGGAATAGCTATTCCCGGCGACTTCATCAACTCCTGCCAAGTAAGCCTTCGGAAGTGTCTCTGGGCCATCCAGTTGACTGACCAGCTTACAAGGGAGTCCTGCTCTGTAACTGCCGCCAGGTTGTGTTGTATTTCAAGTCCTTGTCACTCTCCCACGCTTCGTACGCTTGGCGTCCCCAGGTCTGAAGGGAGGAGTGTACATTTGGCTTGAATACACACGGCCGCTCCGTTGTCCTGTGCGGCAACAAAACTGTGCCGGTTTTTGTCGATTGGGACGTCTTTTTGCTCTACACGACTACAAAGCGTTCCCTGCTCTTCTGAACCTGCCAGCTGCTGAAACTATCGTGGAGAAGCCTGGGTCTGCTTGCTTCGGGGACCGGTGAGTAGTATATCTAGGATCTGGTCGCCCTCCTGCAGTATCCCATTGCTTTTCCCTGCTGTGTAAAAACAGCACCCTTTTGCCGCGCTCGCGCTCTGCTTCTGCCCGCTGTGGAGGCTGCGCTTGAGTTGCGGAACCTGTTCTTCTTCTGCTGTGCACTAACCCGAACTGCCTGACTTCCTCCGAAGAGCTTCCCCTTGTGCCCGTCGGCACCGGCGTGGCAGGTACTTTGAGCGCAAGGCTCCACTCTTCGTAGGGCTCGGACTTCCATCTAGTTAGGTGCCTATGAAGGCGAACTGAGTCGAAAGCATTATCGCACTGCCTGTTTTCCTTCCCTGGCAGGTGGACTACATATTTCGTGCTTTAAACGCTTGCGACTGTGTATTTGTATATATATTGTGTTGATATGGTATGTGTTGGTTTAATATTGTGATATTGTGATTTTCTCGCTACGGTCGTTGTTTTAAAGGCCTTAAAATAAATGTGTTTATATTTTTGATATAACACCTGTTTGGAGTAGTTTGTAAGCGCTCTTGCTTTGTGTGCTCATTGCGGGCTTTCAGTCACCCTCACCCCTCTTGAGACCTAGTCTTGACCGCCGCGATTGCTACCTTGATTGGTCTGGCTTGTCCAGAGGTTACCCTGTTCCAAGTAATTAGGTTGGCCTTCTGAACTTCTGCGCCACCAGGACAGAGTTCAGAAATCCGTCTTAACACATGAGATGTGATATCCAACTCCTTCCCATTCCAATCATGAGACCCTTCCTATAGCTTGAGATGTGATATCCAACTCCTTCTCATTCCAATTCTGAGACCCGTCCTATACCATGAGACTTGATACCTCAATGCTTCAAATACCAAACCTGAGACCGGTCCTATAACATGAGATGTGATACCCAAATCCGTCCCCTTCCAAACCTTAGACCCTTCCTATAGCATGAGATGTGATATCTCATTGCTTCTAATACCAAACCTGAGACCCTTCCTATAACGAGATGGGATATCCAACTCCTTCCCATTCCAATCCTGAGACCCTTCAGATAGCAGAGATGTGATATCCAACTCCTTCCCATTCCAAACCTGAGACCCTTCCTATAGCATGAGATGTTATAATTTAATGCTTCTAAAACCAAACCTGAGAACCATCCTATAACCTGTGAAATCCAAATCCTTCCCTTTCCAAACCTGAGACCCTTCCGATAGCATGAGATGTGATATCTCAATGCTTCTAAAACCAAACATGAGAACCATCCTATAACATGAGATGTGAAATCCAAATCCTTCCCTTTCCAAACCTGAGACCCTTCCTATAGCTTGAGATGAAATATCAAACTCCTTCCCATTCCAATCGTGAGATAGCTTGAGATGTGATATCCAACTCCATCCCATTCCAATCCTGAGACCCTTCCGATAGCATGAGATGTGATAGCTCAATGCTTCTAATATCAAAACTGAGACCCTCCCAATAGTATGAGATGTGAATTCTAAGTCCTTCCCATTCCTATCCTGAGACCCTTCCGATAGCAGAGATGTGATATCTCAATGCTTATACCAAACCTGATGACCCTTCCTATGGCATTAGATGTGATATCCAACTCCTTCCCATTCCAATCCTGAGTTCCTTCCTATAGCATGAGATGTGATATCTCAATGCTTCTATCAAACCTGATACCCTTCCTTTAGCATGAGATGTGATATTCAACTCCTTCCCATTCCAATCCTGAGACCCTTCCTATAACATGAGACGTGATATCCAACTCCTTCCCATTCCAATCCTGAGACTCCTCCTATAGCATGAGATGTGATATTCAACTCCTTCCCATTCCAATCATGAGACCCTTCCTATAGCTTGAGATGTGATATCTCAATGCTTCTAATACCAAACCTGGGACCCGTCCTATAACATGAGATACGTCCTATAACATGAGATATGATATCCAAATCCTTCCCCTTCCAAACCTGAGACCCTTCCTTTAGCATGAGATGTGATATCCAAATCCTTCCCATTCCAATACTGAAACCCTTCCTATAGCATGAGATGTCATATCTCAATGTTTCTAATAGAAAACCTGAGACCCTTCCTATAGCAAGAGATGTGATATCCAAATCCTTCCCATTTCAATCTTGAGACCCTTCCTATAACATGAGATGTGATATCCAACTCCTACCCATTCCAACCTGAGACCCTTCCTATAGCATGAGAAGGGATATCCAATTCCTTCCCAATCCAATCCTTAGACCCTTCCGATAGCAGAGATGTGATATCTCAATGCTTATACCAAACCTGAGACCCTTCCTTTAGCATGAGATGTGATATCCAAATCCTTCACATTCCAATCCTGAGACCCTTCCTATAGCATGAGATGTGATATCTCAATGCTTCTAATACAAAACCTGAGATCCTTCCTATAACATGAGATGTGATATCCAAGTCCTTCCCATTCCAATCCTGAGACCCTTCCTATAACATGAGATGTGATATCCAACTCCTTCTATTCCAACCTGAGACCCTTCCTATAACATGAGACGTGATATCCAACTCCTTCCCAATCCAATCCTTAGACCCTTCCGATAGCAGAGATGTGATATCTCAATGCTTATACCAAACCTGATGACCCTTCCTATGGCATTAGATGTGATATCCAACTCCTTCCCATTCCAATCCTGAGTTCCTTCCTATAGCATGAGATGTGATATCTGAATGCTTCTATCAAACCTGATACCCTTCCTTTAGCATGAGATGTGATATTCAACTCCTTCCCATTCCAATCCTGAGACCCTTCCTATAACATGAGACGTGATATCCAACTCCTTCCCATTCCAATCCTGAGACTCCTCCTATAGCATGAGATGTGATATCTCAATGCTTCTAATACCAGACCTGGGACCGGTCCTATAACATGAGATATGATATCCAAATCCTTCCCCTTCCAAACCTGAGACCCTTCCTATAGCAAGAGATGTGATATCCAATTCCTTCCCATTCCAATCCTGAGACCCTTCCTATAACGAGATGTGATATCCAACTCCTTCCCATTCCAACCTGAGACCCTTCCTGTAGCATGAGAAGGGAGATCCAACTCCTTCCCATTCCAATCGTGAGACCCTTCCTATACCATGAGATGTGATATCTCAATGCTTCTAATACCAAACCTGGGACCCGTCCTATAACATGAGATACGTCCTATAACATGAGATATGATATCCAAATCCTTCCCCTTCCAAACCTGAGACCCTTCCTTTAGCATGAGATGTGATATCCAAATCCTTCCCATTCCAATACTGAAACCCTTCCTATAGCATGAGATGTCATATCACAATGTTTCTAATAGAAAACCTGAGACCCTTCCTATAGCAAGAGATGTGATATCCAAATCCTTCCCATTTCAATCTTGAGACCCTTCCTATAACATGAGATGTGATATCCAACTCCTACCCATTCCAACCTGAGACCCTTCCTATAGCATGAGAAGGGATATCCAATTCCTTCCCAATCCAATCCTTAGACCCTTCCGATAGCAGAGATGTGATATCTCAATGCTTATACCAAACCTGAGACCCTTCCTTTAGCATGAGATGTGATATCCAAATCCTTCACATTCCAATCCTGAGACCCTTCCTATAGCATGAGATGTGATATCTCAATGCTTCTAATACAAAACCTGAGATCCTTCCTATAACATGAGATGTGATATCCAAGTCCTTCCCATTCCAATCCTGAGACCCTTCCTATAACATGAGATGTGATATCCAACTCCTTCTATTCCAACCTGAGACCCTTCCTATAGCATGAGATGGGATATCCAACTCCTTCCAAATCCAATCCTGATACCCTTCCGATAGCATGAGATGTGATATCCCAATGCTTCTACAAAACCTGAGACCCATACCATGGCATGAGATGTGATATCAAACTTCCGTCCTATACCATGAGACTTGATATCTCAATGCTTCTAATACCAAACCTGAGACCGGTCCAATAACATGAGATGTGATATCCAAATCCTTCCCCTTCCAAACCTTAGACCCTTCCTTTATCATGAGATGTGATATCCAAGTCCTTCCCATTCCATTCCTGAGACCCTTCCTATAGCATGAGATGTGATATCTCAATGCTTCTAATACCAAACCTCAGATCCTTCCAATAACATGAGATGTGATGTCCAAATCCTTCCCCTTCCAAACCTTAGACCCTCCCTTTAGCATGAGATGTGATATCCAACTCCTTCCCATTCCAATCCCGAGACCCTTCTGATGGCATGAGATGTCATATCTCAATGCCTCTAATACCAAACCTGAGATCCTACCTCTAACATGAGATGTGATATCAAACTCCTTCCCATTCCAAACCTGAGACCCTTCCGATAGCATGAGATGTGATATTTCAATGCTTCTAAAACCAAACATGAGAACCATCCTATAACATGAGATGTGAAATCCAAATCATTCCCTTTCCAAACCTGAGGCCCTTCCTATAGCTTGAGATGTGATATCAAACTCCTTCCCATTCAATGTGATATCCAACTCCTTCCCATTCCAATCCTGGGACCCTTCCTATACCATGAGATGTGATATTTCAATGCTTCTAATACCAAACCTGAGACCCGTCCTAAAACATGAGATGTGAGATCCAAATCCTTCCCCTTCCAGACCTGAGACCTTTCCTTTAGCATGAGATGTGATATCCAACTCCTTCCCATTCCAAACCTGATACCCTTCCTATAACATGAGATGTGAAATCCAACTCCTTCCCGTTCCAAACCTGATACCCTTCCTATAGCATGAGATGTGATATCCAATTCCTTCCCATCCCAATCCTGAGACACCTCCGATAGCAGAGATGTGAAATCTCAATGCTTATACCAAACCTGAGACTCTTAATATAACATGAGATGTGATATCTAACTCCTTCCCGTTCCAAACCTGAGACCCTTCCTATAGCATGAGATGCAATATCCAACTCCTTCCCATTCCAATCCTGAGACCCTTCCCATAGCATGAGATGTGATATCTCAATGCTTCTAATACCAAACCTGTGATCCTTCCTATAACAAGAGATGTGATATCCAAATCCTTCCCCTTCCAAATCTGAGAGCCTCCCTTTAGCATGAGATGTGATATCTCAATGCCTCTAATACCAAACCTGAGATCCTTCCGATAGCATGAGATGTGATATCTCAATGCTTCTAATACCAAACCTAAGATCCTTCCTATAACATGAGATGTAATATCCAAATCCTTCCCCTTCCATTCCTGAGACCCTCCTTTTAGCATGAGATGTTATATCCAACTCCTTCCCATTCCAATCCTGAGACCCTTCTGATAGCATGAGATGTGATATCTCAATGCCTCTAATACCAAACCTGAGATCCTACATCTAACATGAAATGTGATATCCAACTCCTTCCCTTTCCAAACGTGAGACCCTCCCTATAGAATGAGATGTGATATCCAAGTCCTTCCCATTCCAATCCTGAGACCCTTCCTATAGCATGAGATGTGATATCTCAATGCTTCTAATACCAAACCTGAGACCCTTCCTATAACGTAAGATGGGATATCCAACTCCTTCCCATTCCAATCCTGAGACCCTTCCGATAGCAGAGATGTGATATCTCAATGCTTATACCAAACCTGAGACCCTTCCTGTGGCATGAGATGTCATATACAACTCCTTCCCATTCCAATCCTGAGACCCTTCCTATAGCATGAGATGTGATATCTCAATACTTTTACCAAACCTGAGACCCTTCCTATAGCATGAGATGTGATATCCAACTCCTTCCTATTCCAATCCTGAGACCCTTCCTATAACATGAGATGTTATGTCTCAATGCTTCTAATACCAAACCTGAGATCCTTCCTATGGCATGAGATGTCATATAAAACTCCTTCCCATTCCAATCCTGAGACCCTTCCCATAGCATGAGATGTGATATCGAACTCCTTCCCATTCCAATCCTGCGACCCTTCCTATAGCATGAGATTTGATATCTCAATGCTTCTAATACCAAACCTGAGATCCTTCCGATAGCATGAGATGTGATATCTGAATGCTTCTAATACCAAACCTGAGATCATTCCTATAACACGAGATGTAATATCCAAATCCTTCCCCTTCCAAACCTGAGACCCTCCCTTTAGCATGAGATGTGATATTCAACTACTTCCCATTCCAATCCTGAGACCCTTCCTATAGCATGAGATGTGATGTCTCAATGCTTCTAATACCAAACCTGAGATCCTTCCTATAACATGAGATGTGATATCCAACTCCTTCCCATTCCAATCCTGAGACACTTCCTATAGCATGAGAAGTGATATCTCCATGCTTATACCAAACCTGAGACCCTTCCTATAGCATGAGATGTGATATCCAAATCCTTCCCATTCCAATCCTGAGACCCTTCCTATAGCATGAGATGTGATATCTCAATGCTTATACCAAACCTGAGAGCCTACCTATAGCATGAGATGTGATATCCAACTCCTTCCCGTTCCAAACCTGAGACCCTTCCTATAGCATATGTGATATCCAACTCCTTCCCATTCCAAACATGAGACCCTTCCTATAGCAAGAATGTAATATCCAACTCCTACCCATTCCAATCCTGAGACCATTCCTATAGCATGAGATGTGATATCTCAATGCTTCTAATACCAAACCTGAGATACTTCCTATGACATGAGATGTGATATCCAATTCCTTCCCATTCCAAACCTGAGATCCTTCCTACAGCATGCGATGTGATATCTCAATGCTTCAAATACCAAACCTGAGACCCGTCCTATAACATGAGATGGGATATCCAACTCCTTCCCGTTCCAAACCTGATACCCTTCCTGTAGCATGAGATGTGATATCCAACTCCTTCCCATCCCAATCCTGAGACACCTCCGATAGCAGAGATGTGATATCTCAATGCTTATACCAAACCTGAGACTCTTCCTTTAACATGAGATATGATATCCAACTCCTTCCCGTTCCAAACCTGAGACCCTTCCTATAGCATGAGATGTGATATCCAACTCCTTCCCATTCCAATCCTGAGACCCTTCTGATAGCATGAGATGTGATATCTCAATGCTTCTAATACCAAACCTGTGATCCTTCCTATAGCATGAGATGTGATATCCAACTCCTTCCAATTCCAATCCTGAGACCCTTCCTACAGCATGGGATGTGATATCTCAATGCTTCTAATACAAAACCTGAGACCCTTCCTATAACATGAGATGGGAATATCCAACTCCTTCCCATTCCAATCCTGAGACCCTTCCGATAGCAGAGATGTGATATCTCAATGCTTATACCAAACCTGAGATCCTTCCTATAACATGAGATGTGATATCCAACTCCTTCCCTTTCCAATCCTGAGACCCTTCCTATAGTATGAGATGTGATATCTCACTGCTTATACCAAACCTGAGACCCTTCCTATAGCATGAGATGTGATATCCAACTCCTTCCCATTCCAATCCTGAGACCCTTCCTATAGCATGAGATGTGATATCTCAATGCTTCTAATATCAAACTTGAGACCCTCCCTATAGCATGAGATGTGATATCCAAGTCCTTCCCATTCCAATCCTGAGACACTTCCTATAGCATGATATGTGATATCCAATGCTTCTAATACCAAACCTGAGACTCTTCCTATAACATGAGATGGGATATCCAACTCCTTCCCATTCCAATCCTGAGACCCTTCCGATAGCAGAGATGTGATATCTCAATGCTTATACGAAACCTGAGACCCTTCCTACGGCATGAGATGTCATATACAACTCCTTCCCATTCCAATCCTGAGACCCTTCCTATAGCATGAGATGTGATATCTCAATGCTTATACCAAACCTGAGACCCTTCCTATAGCATGAGATGTGATATCCAACTCCTTCCCATTCCAATCCTGAGACCCTTCCTATAGCATGAGATGTGATGTCTCAATGCTTCTAATACCAAACCTGAGATCCTTCCTATAACATGAGATGTGATATCCAACTCCTTCCATTCCAATCCTGAGACCCTTCCTGTAGCATGAGATGTTATATCTCAATACTTATACCAATCCTGAGACCCTTCCTATAGCATGAGATGTGATACCCAACTCCTTCCCATTCCAATCCTGAGACGCTTCCTATAGCATGAGATGTGATATCTCAATGCCTCTAATACCAAACCTGAGATCCTTCCTCTAACATGAAATGTGATATCCAACTCCTTCCCTTTCCAAATCTGAGAGCCTATCTATAGCATGAGATGTGATATCCAAGTCCTTCCCATTCCAATCCTTAGACCCTTCCTGCAGCGTGCAATATGATATCTCAATGATTCTAATAACAAACCTGAGACCCGTCCTATAACATGAGATGGGATATCCAACTCCTTCCCATTCCAATCTTGAGACACTTCTGATAGCAGAGATGTGATATCTCACTGCTTATACCAAACCTGAGACCCTTCCTATAACATGAGATCGGATATCCAACTCCTTCCCGTTCCAAAATGAGACCCTTCCTATAGCATATGTGATATCCAACTCCTTCCCATTCCAAACATGAGACCCTTCCTATAGCAAGAATGTAATATCCAACTCCTTCCCATTCCAACCCTGAGACCATTCCTATAGCATGAGATGTGATATCTCAATGCTTCTAATACCAAACCTGAGATCCTTCCTATGACATGAGATGTGATATCCAATTCCTCCCCATTCCAAACCTGAGAACCTTCCTACAGCATGCGATGTGATATCTCAATGCTTCTAATACCAAACCTGAGACCAGTCCTATAACATGAGATTGGATATCCAACTCCTTCCCCTTCCAAACCTGAGACCCTTCCTATAGCATGAGATGTGATATCCAACTTCTTCCCATTCCAATCCTGAGACCCTTCCTATAACATGAGATGTGATGTCTCAATGCTTCTAATACCAAACCTGAGATCTTTCCTATAACATGAGATGTGATATCCATCTCCTTCCCATTCCAATCCTGAGACCCTTCCTATAGCATGAGATGTGATATCTCAATGCTTATACCAAACCTGAGACCCTTCCTATAGCTTGAGATGTGATATCCAACTCCTTCCCATTCCAATCCTGAGACCCTTCCTATAGCATGAGATGTGATATCTCAAGGCCTCTAATACCAAACCTGAGATCCTTCCTCTAACATGAAATGTGATATCCAACTCCTTCCCCTTCCAAACCTGAGAGCCTTCCTATAGCATGAGATATGATATCCAAGTCCTTCCCATTCCAATCCTGAGACCCTTCCTATAACATGAAATGTGATATCCAACTCCATCCCATTCCAACCTGAGACCTTTCCTATAGCATGAGATGGGATATCCAACTCCTTCCAAATCCAATACTGATACCATTCCGATAGCATGAGATGTGATATCCCAATGCTTCTACCAAATCTGAGACCCATACTATGGCATGAGAAGTGATATCAAACTCCTTCCCATTCCAATCCTGAGACCCTTCCTATAGCTTGAGATGTGATATCCAACTTCTTCCCATTCCAATTCTGAGACCCTTCCTATACCATGAGACTTGATATCTCAATGCTTCTAATACCAAACCTGAGACCCGTCCTATAACATGAGATGTCATATCCAAATCCTTCCCCTTCCAAACCTTAGACCCTTCCTTTATCATGAGATGTGATATCCAACTCCTTCCCATTCCAATCCTGAGACCCTTCCGATATCATGACATTTGTTATCTCAATGCTTCTAATATCAAACTTGAGACCCTCCCTATAGCATGAGATGTGACATCCAAGTCCTCCCCATTCCAATCCTGAGACCCTTCCTATAGCATGAGATGTGATATCTCAATGCTTCTAATACCAAACCTGAGACCCTTCCTATAACATGAGATGGGATATCCAACTCAGATGGGATATCCAACTCCTTCCCATTCCAATCCTGAGACCCTTCCGATAGCAGAGATGTGATATCTCAATGCTTATATCAAACCTGAGACCCTTCCTATGGCCTGAGATGTCATATACAACTCCTTCCCATTCCA
The DNA here is from genome assembly GCF_040938575.1 of Ambystoma mexicanum. Taxonomy (NCBI): domain Eukaryota; kingdom Metazoa; phylum Chordata; class Amphibia; order Caudata; family Ambystomatidae; genus Ambystoma; species Ambystoma mexicanum. The sequence goes on along the minus strand of NC_090923.1, from coordinate 1,500,525,341 downwards.
ATCCTGAGACCGTTGCTATAGCATGAGATGTGATATCTCAATGCTTATACCAAATCTGAGACCCTTCCTATAGCATGAGATGTGATATCCAACTCCTTCCCATTCCAATCCTGAGACCCTTCCTATAGCATGAGATGTGATGTCTCAATGCTTCCAATACCAAACCTGAGATCCTTCCTATAACATGAGATGTGATATCCAATTCCTTCCCATTCCAATCCTGAGACCCTTATGATAGCATGAGATGTGATATCTCAATGCCTCTTATACCAAACCTGAGATCCTTCCGATAGCATGAGATGTGATATCTCAATGCTTCTAATACCAAACCTGAGATCCTTCCTATAATATGAGATGTGATTTCCAAATCCTTCCCCTTCCAAACCTGAGACCCTCCCTTTAGCATGAGATGTGATATCCAACTCCTTCCCATTCCATTCCTGAGACCCTTCTGATAGCATGAGATGTGATATCTCAATGCCTCTAATACCAAACCTGAGATCCTACCTCTAACATGAAATGTGATATCCATCTCCTTCCCTTTCCAAACCTGAGACCCTGCCTATAGCATGATATGTGATATCCAAGTCCTTCCCATTCCAATCCTGAGACCCTTCCTATAGCATGTGATGTGATATCTCAATGCTTATACCAAACCCGAGACCCTTCCTATGGCATTAGATGGCATATACAACTCCTTCCCATTCCAATCCTGAGACCCTTCCTATAGCATGAGATGTGATATCTCAATGCTTATACCAAACCTGAGACCCTTCCTATAGCATGAGATGTGATATCCAACTTCTTCCCATTCCAATCCTGAGACCCTTCCTATAGCATGAGATGTGATATCTCAATGCTTATACCAAACCTGAGACCCTTCCCATAGCTTGAGATGTGATATCCAACTCCTTCCCATTCCAATCCTGAGACCCTTCCTATAGCATGAGATATGATATCCAAGTCCTTCCCATTCCAATCCTGAGACCCTTCCGATATCATGAGATGTGATATCTCAATGCTTATACCAAATCTGAGACACTTCCTATGGCCTGAGATGTCATATACAACTCCTTCCCATTCCAATCCTGAGACCCTTCCTATAGCATGAGATGTGATATCTCAATGATTATACCAAACCTGAGACCCTTCCTATAGCATAAGATGTGATATCCAAATCCTTCCCATTCCAATCCTGAGACCCTTCCTATAGCATGAGATGTGATATCTCAATGCTTATACCAAACCTGAGACCCTTCCTATAGAATGAGATGTGATATCCAACTCCTTCCCATTCCAATCCTGAGACCCTTATGATAGCATGAGATGTGATATCTCAATGCCTCTTATACCAAACCTGAGATCCTTCCGATAGCATGAGATGTGATATCTTAATGCTTCTAATACCAAACCTGAGATCCTTCCTATAATATGATGTGATTTCCAAATCCTTCCCCTTCCAAACCTGAGACTCTCCCTTTAGCATGAAATGTGATATCCAACTCCTTCCCATTCCAATCCTGAGACCCTTCTGATAGCATGAGATGTGATATCTCAATGCCTCTAATACCAAACCTGAGATCCTACCTCTAACATGAAATGTGATATCCATCTCCTTCCCTTTCCAAACCGAGACCCTGCCTATAGCATGAGATGTGATATCCAAGTCCTTCCCATTCCAATCCTGAGACCCTTCTTATAGCATGTGATGTGATATCTCAATGCTTATACCAAACCTGAGACCCTTCCTATGGCATGAGATGTCATATACAACTCCTTCCCATTCCAACCCTGAGACCCTTCCTATAGCATGAGATGTGATATCTCAATGCTTATACCAAACCTGAGACCCTTCCTATAGCATGAGATGTGATATCCAACTTCTTCCCATTCCAATCCTGAGACCCTTCCTATAGCATGAGATGTGATATCTCAATGCTTATACCAAACCTGAGACCCTTCCTATAGCATAAGATGTGATATCTCAATGCTTATACCAAACCTGAGACCCTTCCTATAGCATGAGATGTGATATCCAACTCCTTCCCATTCCAATCCTGAGACCCTTCCTATAGCATGAGATGTGATATCTCAATGCTTATACCAAACCTGAGACCCTTCCTATAGCATGAGATGTGATATCCAACTCCTTCCCATTCCAATCCTGAGACCCTTCCTATAGCATGAGATGTGATGTCTCAATGCTTCTAATACCAAACCTGAGATCCTTCCTATAACATGAGATGTGATATCCAACTCCTTCCCATTCCAATCCTGAGACCCTTCCTATAGCATGAGATGTGATATCTCAATGCCTCTTATACCAAACCTGAGATCCTTCCGATAGCATGAGATGTGATATCTCAATGCTTCTAATACCAAACCTGAGATCCTTCCTATAATATGAGATGTGATTTCCAAATCCTTCCCCTTCCAAACCTGAGACCCTCCCTTTAGCATGAAATGTGATATCCAACTCCTTCCCATTCCAATCCTGAGACCCTTCTGATAGCATGAGATGTGATATCTCAATGCCTCTAATACCAAACCTGAGATCCTACCTCTAACATGAAATGTGATATCCATCTCCATCCCTTTCCAAACCTGAGACCCTGCCTATAGCATGAGATGTGATATCCAAGTCCTTCCCATTCCAATCCTGAGACCCTTCCTATAGCATGTGATGTGATATCTCAATGCTTATACCAAACCTGAGACCCTTCCTATGGCATGAGATGTCATATACAACTCCTTCCCATTCCAACCCTGAGACCCTTCCTATAGCATGAGATGTGATATCTCAATGCTTATACCAAACCTGAGACCCTTCCTATAGCATGAGATGTGATATCCAACTTCTTCCCATTCCAATCCTGAGACCCTTCCTATAGCATGAGATGTGATATCTCAATGCTTATACCAAACCTGAGACCCTTCCTATAGCTTGAGATGTGATATCCAACTCCTTCCCATTCAATCCTGAGACCCTTCCTATAGCATGAGATGTGATATCTCAAGGCCCCTAATACCAAACCTGAGATCCTTCCTCTAACATGAAATGTGATATCCAACTCCTTCCCCTTCCAAACCTGAGAGCCTTCCTATAGCATGAGATATGATATCCAAGTCCTTCCCATTCCAATCCTGAGACCCTTCCTATAACATGAAATGTGATATCCAACTCCTTCCCATTCTAACCTGAGACCCTTCCTATAGCATGAGATGGGATATCCAACTCCTTCCAAATCCAATACTGATACCCTTCCGATAGCATGAGATGTGATATCCCAATGCTTCTACCAAACCTGAGACCCATACTATGGCATGAGATGTGATATCAAACTCCTTCCCATTCCAATCCTGAGACGCTTCCTATAACTTGAGATGTGATATCCAACTCCTTCCCATTCCAATTCTGAGACCCTTCTTATACCATGAGACTTGATATCTCAATGCTTCTAATACCAAACCTGAGACCCGTCCTATAACATGAGGTGTGATATCCAAATCCTTCCCCTTCCAAACCTTAGACCCTTCCTTTATCATGAGATGTGATATCCAACTCCTTCCCATTCCAATCCTGAGACCCTTCCGATATCATGAGATTTGTTATCTCAATGCTTCTAATATCAAACTTGAGACCCTCCCTATAGCATGAGATGTGACATCCAAGTCCTTCCCATTCCAATCCTGAGACCCTTCCTATAGCATGAGATGTGATATCTCAATGCTTCTAATACCAAACCTGAGACCCTTCCTATAACATGAGATGGGATATCCAACTCCTTCCCATTCCAATCCTGAGACCCTTCCGATAGCAGAGATGTGATATCTCAATGCTTATACCAAACCTGAGACCCTTCCTAAGGCCTGAGATGTCATATACAACTCCTTCCCATTCCAATCCTGAGACCCTTCCTATAGCATGAGATGTGATATCTCAATGCTTATACCAAATCTGAGACCCTTCCTATAGCATGAGATGTGATATCCAACACCTTCCCATTCCAATCCTGAGACCCTTCCTATAGCATGAGATGTGATATCTCAATGCCTCTAATACCAAACCTGAGATCCTACCTCTAACATGAAATGTGATATCCATCTCCATCCCTTTCCAAACCTGAGACCCTGCCTATAGCATGAGATGTGATATCCAAGTCCTTCCCATTCCAATCCTGAGACCCTTCCTATAGCATGTGATGTGATATCTCAATGCTTATACCAAACCTGAGACCCTTCCTATGGCATGAGATGTCATATACAACTCCTTCCCATTCCAACCCTGAGACCCTTCCTATAGCATGAGATGTGATATCTCAATGCTTATACCAAACCTGAGACCCTTCCTATAGCATGAGATGTGATATCCAACTTCTTCCCATTCCAATCCTGAGACCCTTCCTATAGCATGAGATGTGATATCTCAATGCTTATACCAAACCTGAGACCCTTCCTATAGCTTGAGATGTGATATCCAACTCCTTCCCATTCAATCCTGAGACCCTTCCTATAGCATGAGATGTGATATCTCAAGGCCCCTAATACCAAACCTGAGATCCTTCCTCTAACATGAAATGTGATATCCAACTCCTTCCCCTTCCAAACCTGAGAGCCTTCCTATAGCATGAGATATGATATCCAAGTCCTTCCCATTCCAATCCTGAGACCCTTCCTATAACATGAAATGTGATATCCAACTCCTTCCCATTCTAACCTGAGACCCTTCCTATAGCATGAGATGGGATATCCAACTCCTTCCAAATCCAATACTGATACCCTTCCGATAGCATGAGATGTGATATCCCAATGCTTCTACCAAACCTGAGACCCATACTATGGCATGAGATGTGATATCAAACTCCTTCCCATTCCAATCCTGAGACGCTTCCTATAACTTGAGATGTGATATCCAACTCCTTCCCATTCCAATTCTGAGACCCTTCTTATACCATGAGACTTGATATCTCAATGCTTCTAATACCAAACCTGAGACCCGTCCTATAACATGAGGTGTGATATCCAAATCCTTCCCCTTCCAAACCTTAGACCCTTCCTTTATCATGAGATGTGATATCCAACTCCTTCCCATTCCAATCCTGAGACCCTTCCGATATCATGAGATTTGTTATCTCAATGCTTCTAATATCAAACTTGAGACCCTCCCTATAGCATGAGATGTGACATCCAAGTCCTTCCCATTCCAATCCTGAGACCCTTCCTATAGCATGAGATGTGATATCTCAATGCTTCTAATACCAAACCTGAGACCCTTCCTATAACATGAGATGGGATATCCAACTCCTTCCCATTCCAATCCTGAGACCCTTCCGATAGCAGAGATGTGATATCTCAATGCTTATACCAAACCTGAGACCCTTCCTAAGGCCTGAGATGTCATATACAACTCCTTCCCATTCCAATCCTGAGACCCTTCCTATAGCATGAGATGTGATATCTCAATGCTTATACCAAATCTGAGACCCTTCCTATAGCATGAGATGTGATATCCAACACCTTCCCATTCCAATCCTGAGACCCTTCCTATAGCATGAGAAGTGATATCTCCATGCTTATACCAAACCTGAGACCCTTCCTATAGCATGAGATGTGATATCCAAATCCTTCCCATTCCAATCCTGAGACCCTTCCTATAGCATGAGATGTGATATCTCAATGCTTATACCAAACCTGAGAGCCTACCTATAGCATGAGATGTGATATCCAAGTCCATCCCATTCCAATCCTTAGACCCTTCCTACAGCATGCGATGTGATATCTCAATGATTCTAATACCAAACCAGAGACCCGTCCTTTAACATGAGATGGGATATCCAACTTCTTCCCATTCCAATCCTGAGCCACTCCTGATAGCAGAGATGTGATATCTCAATGCTTATACCAAACCTGAGACCCTTCCTATAACATGAGATGTGATATCCAACTCCTTCCCGTTCCAAACCTGAGACACTTCCTATAGCATATGTGATATCCAACTCCTTCCCATTCCAAACATGAGACCCTTCCTATAGCAAGAATGTAATATCCACCTCCTACCCATTCCAATCCTGAGACCATTCCTATAGCATGAGATGTGATATATCAATGCTTCTAATACCAAACCTGAGATCCTTCCTATGACATGAGATGTGATATCCATATCCTTCCCATTCCAATCCTGAGACCCTTCCTATAGCAAGAGATGTGATATCCAAATCCTTCCCATTCCAATCCTGAGACCCTTCCTATAACATGAGATGTGATATTCAACTCCTTCCCATTCCAACTTGAGACACTTCCTATAGCATGAGAAGGGATATCCAACTCCTTCCCAATCCAATCCTGAGAACCTTCCGATAGTAGAGATGTGATATCTCAATGCTTATACCAAACCTGAGACCCTTCCTATGGCATGAGATGTGATATCCAACTCCTTGCCATTTAAATCCTGAGACCCTTCCTATAGCATGAGATGTGATTTCTCAATGCTTCTACCAAACCTGAGACCCTTCCTTTAGCATGAGATGTGATATCCAAATCCTTCACATTCCAATCCTGAGACCCTTCCTATAGCATGAGATGTGATATCTCAATGCTTCTAATACCAAACCTGAGATCCTTCCTATAACATGAGATGTGATATCCAATTCCTTCCCATTCCAAACCTGAGACCCTTCCTATTGGATGAGATGTGATATCCAACTCCTTCCCATTCCAACCCTGAGACCCTTCCTATACCATGAGATGTGATATCTCAATGCTTCTAATACCAAACCTGGAAACCGTCCTATAACATGAGATGTGATATCTCAATGTTTCTAATAAAAAACCTGAGACCCTTCCTATAACATGAGATGTGATATCCAATTCCTTCCCATTCCAAACCTGAGACCCTTCCTATTGGATGAGATGTGATATCCAAATCCTTCCCCTTCCAAACCTGAGACCCTTCCTTTAGCATGAGATGTGATATCCAAATACTTCTCATTCCAATCCTAAAACCCTTCCTATAGCATGAGATTTGATATCTCAATGTTTCTAATAAAAAACCTGAGACCCTTCCTATAGCAAGAGATGTGATATCCAAATCCTTCCCATTCCAATCCTGAGACCCTTCCTGTATATAACATGAGATGTGATATCCAACTCCTTCCCATTCCAACCTGAGACCCTTCCTATAGCATGAGATGTGATATCCAACTCCTTACCATTCAAATCCTGAGACCCTCCCTATAACAAGAGATGTCATATCCAACTCCTTCCCATTCCAAACCTGAGACCCTTCCTATAACATGAGATGTGATATCCAACTCCTTCCCATTCCAAACCTGAGACCCTTCCGATAGCATGAGCTGTGATATCTCAATGCTTCAAAAACCAAACATGAGAACCATCCTATAACATGAGATGTGAAATCCAAATCCTTCCCTTCCCAAACCTGAGACTCTTCCTATAGCATGAGATGTGATATCTCAATGCTTCTACCAAACCTGAAACCCTTCCTATAGCATGAGATGTGATAACTCAATGCTTATACCAAACCTGAGACCCTTCCTATGGCATGAGATGTCATATACAACTCCTTCCCATTCCAACCCTGAGACCCTTCCTATAGCATGAGATGTGATATCCAACTTCTTCCCATTCCAATCCTGAGACCCTTCCTATAGCATGAGATGTGATATCACAATGCTTCTAATACCAAACCTGAGACCCGTCCTATAACATGAGATGTGATATCCAAATCCTTCCCCTTCCAAACCTGAGACCCTTCCTTTAGCATGAGGTGTGATATCCAGCTCCTCCCATTCCAATCCTGAGACCCTTCCGATAGCAGAGATGTGATATTTCAATGCTTATACCAAACCTGAGACCCTTCCCATAGCATGAGATGTGATATCCAACTCCTTCCCATTCCAATCCTGAGACCCTGCCTATAGCATGAGATGTGATATCCAAGTCCTTCCCATTCCAATCCTGAGACCCTTCCTATAGCATGTGATGCGATAACTCAATGCTTATACCAAACCTGAGACCCTTCCTATGGCATGAGATGTCATATACAACTCCTTCCCATTCCAACCCTGAGACCCTTCCTATAGCATGAGATGTGATATCTCAATGCTTATACCAAACCTGAGACCCTTCCTATAGCATGAGATGTGATATCCAACTTCTTCCCATTCCAATCCTGAGACCCTTCCTATAGCATGAGATGTGATATCTCAATGCTTATACCAAACCTGAGACCCTTCCTATAGCTTGAGATGTGATATCCAACTCCTTCCCATTCCAATCCTGAGACCCTTCCTATAGCATGAGATGTGATATCTCAAGGCCCCTAATACCAAACCTGAGTCCTTCCTCTAACATGAAATGTGATATCCAACTCCTTCCCCTTCCAAACCTGAGAGCCTTCCTATAGCATGAGATATGATATCCAAGTCCTTCCCATTCCAATCCTGAGACCCTTCCTATAACATGAAATGTGATATCCAACTCCTTCCCATTCTAACCTGAGACCCTGCCTATAGCATGAGATGGGATATCCAACTCCTTCCAAATCCAATACTGATACCCTTCCGATAGCATGAGATGTGATATCCCAATGCTTCTACCAAACCTGAGACCCATACTATGGCATGAGATGTGATATCAAACTCCTTCCCATTCCAATCCTGAGACGCTTCCTATAGCTTGAGATGTGATATCCAACTCCTTCCCATTCCAATTCTGAGACCCTTCTTATACCATGAGACTTGATATCTCAATGCTTCTAATACCAAACCTGAGACCCGTCCTATAACATGAGATGTGATATCCAAATCCTTCCCCTTCCAAACCTTAGACCCTTCCTTTATCATGAGATGTGATATCCAACTCCTTCCCATTCCAATCCTGAGACCCTTCCGATATCATGAGATTTGTTATCTCAATGCTTCTAATATCAAACTTGAGACCCTCCCTATAGCATGAGATGTGACATCCAAGTCCTTCCCATTCCAATCCTGAGACCCTTCCTATAGCATGAGATGTGATATCTCAATGTTTCTAATACCAAACCTGAGACCCTTCCTATAACATGAGATGGGATATCCAACTCCTTCCCATTCCAATCCTGAGACCCTTCCGATAGCAGAGATGTGATATCTCAATGCTTATACCAAACCTGAGACCCTTCCTAAGGCCTGAGATGTCATATACAACTCCTTCCCATTCCAATCCTGAGACCCTTCCTATAGCATGAGATGTGATATCTCAATGCTTATACCAAATCTGAGACCCTTCCTATAGCATGAGATGTGATATCCAACACCTTCCCATTCCAATCCTGAGACCCTTCCTATAGCATGAGAAGTGATATCTCCATGCTTATACCAAACCTGAGACCCTTCCTATAGCATGAGATGTGATATCCATATCCTTCCCATTCCAATCCTGAGACCCTTCCTATAGCAAGAGATGTGATATCCAAATCCTTCCCATTCCAATCCTGAGACCCTTCCTATAACATGAGATGTGATATTCAACTCCTTCCCATTCCAACTTGAGACACTTCCTATAGCATGAGAAGGGATATCCAACTCCTTCCCAATCCAATCCTGAGAACCTTCCGATAGCAGAGATGTGATATCTCAATGCTTATACCAAACCTGAGACCCTTCCTATGGCATGAGATGTGATATCCAACTCCTTGCCATTCAAATCCTGAGACCCTTCCTATAGCATGAGATGTGATTTCTCAATGCTTCTACCAAACCCGAGACCCTTCCTTTAGCATGAGATGTGATATCCAAATCCTTCACATTCCAATCCTGAGACCCTTCCTATAGCATGAGATGTGATATCTCAATGCTTCTAATACCAAACCTGAGATCCTTCCTATAACATGAGATGTGATATCCAATTCCTTCCCATTCCAAACCTGAGACCCTTCCTATTGGATGAGATGTGATATCCAACTCCTTCCCATTCCAACCCTGAGACCCTTCCTATACCATGAGATGTGATATCTCAATGCTTCTAATACCAAACCTGGGAACCGTCCTATAACATGAGATGTGATATCTCAATGTTTCTAATAAAAAACCTGAGACCCTTCCTATAACATGAGATGTGATATCCAATTCCTTCCCATTCCAAACCTGAGACCCTTCCTATTGGATGAGATGTGATATCCAAATCCTTCCCCTTCCAAACCTGAGACCCTTCCTATACCATGAGATGTGATATCTCAATGCTTCTAATACCAAACCTGGGAACCGTCCTATAACATGAGATTTGATATCTCAATGTTTCTAATAAAAAACCTGAGACCCTTCCTACAGCAAGAGATGTGATATCCAAATCCTTCCCATTCCAATCCTGAGACCCTTCCTGTATATAACATGAGATGTGATATCCAACTCCTTCCCATTCCAACCTGAGACCCTTCCTATAGCATGAGATGTGATATCCAACTCCTTACCATTCAAATCCTGAGACCCTCCCTATAACAAGAGATGTCATATCCAACTCCTTCCCATTCCAAACCTGAGACCCTTCCTATAACATGAGATGTGATATCCAACTCCTTCCCATTCCAAACCTGAGACCCTTCCGATAGCATGAGCTGTGATATCTCAATGCTTCAAAAACCAAACATGAGAACCATCCTATAACATGAGATGTGAAATCCAAATCCTTCCCTTCCCAAACCTGGGACTCTTCCTATAGCATGAGATGTGATATCTCAATGCTTCTACCAAACCTGAAACCCTTCCTATAGCATGAGATGTGATAACTCAATGCTTATACCAAACCTGAGACCCTTCCTATGGCATGAGATGTCATATACAACTCCTTCCCATTCCAACCCTGAGACCCTTCCTATAGCATGAGATGTGATATCTCAATGCTTATACCAAACCTGAGACCCTTCCTATAGCATGAGATGTGATATCCAACTCCTTCCCATTCCAATCCTGAGACCCTTCTGATAGCATGAGATGTGATATCTCAATGCCTCTAATACCAAACCTGAGATCCTACCTCTAACATGAAATGTGATATCCATCTCCTTCCCTTTCCAAACCGAGACCCTGCCTATAGCATGAGATGTGATATCCAAGTCCTTCCCATTCCAATCCTGAGACCCTTCTTATAGCATGTGATGTGATATCTCAATGCTTATACCAAACCTGAGACCCTTCCTATGGCATGAGATGTCATATACAACTCCTTCCCATTCCAACCCTGAGACCCTTCCTATAGCATGAGATGAGATATCTCAATGCTTATACCAAACCTGAGACCCTTCCTATAGCATGAGATGTGATATCCAACTTCTTCCCATTCCATTCCTGAGACCCTTCCTATAGCATGAGATGTGATATCTCAATGCTTATACCAAACCTGAGACCCTTCCTATAGCATAAAATGTGATATCTCAATGCTTATACCAAACCTGAGACCCTTCCTATAGCATGAGATGTGATATCCAACTCCTTCCCATTCCAATCCTGAGACCCTTCCTATAGCATGAGATGTGATATCTCAATGCTTATACCAAACCTGAGACCCTTCCTATAGCATGAGATGTGATATCCAACTCCTTCCCATTCCAATCCTGAGACCCTTCCTATAGCATGAGATGTGATGTCTCAATGCTTCTAATACCAAACCTGAGATCCTTCCTATAACATGAGATGTGATATCCAACTCCTTCCCATTCCAATCCTGAGACCCTTCCTATAGCATGAGATGTGATATCTCAATGCCTCTTATACCAAACCTGAGATCCTTCCGATAGCATGAGATGTGATATCTCAATGCTTCTAATACCAAACTTGAGATCCTTCCTATAATATGAGATGTGATTTCCAAATCCTTACCCTTCCAAACCTGAGACCCTCCCTTTAGCATGAAATGTGATATCCAACTCCTTCCCATTCCAATCCTGAGACCCTTCTGATAGCATGAGATGTGATATCTCAATGCCTCTAATACCAAACCTGAGATCCTACCTCTAACATGAAATGTGATATCCATCTCCATCCCTTTCCAAACCTGAGACCCTGCCTATAGCATGAGATGTGATATCCAAGTCCTTCCCATTCCAATCCTGAGACCCTTCCTATAGCATGTGATGTGATATCTCAATGCTTATACCAAACCTGAGACCCTTCCTATGGCATGAGATGTCATATACAACTCCTTCCCATTCCAACCCTGAGACCCTTCCTATAGCATGAGATGTGATATCTCAATGCTTATACCAAACCTGAGACCCTTCCTATAGCATGAGATGTGATATCCAACTTCTTCCCATTCCAATCCTGAGACCCTTCCTATAGCATGAGATGTGATATCTCAATGCTTATACCAAACCTGAGACCCTTCCTATAGCTTGAGATGTGATATCCAACTCCTTCCCATTCAATCCTGAGACCCTTCCTATAGCATGAGATGTGATATCTCAAGGCCCCTAATACCAAACCTGAGATCCTTCCTCTAACATGAAATGTGATATCCAACTCCTTCCCCTTCAAAACCTGAGAGCCTTCCTATAGCATGAGATATGATATCCAAGTCCTTCCCATTCCAATCCTGAGACCCTTCCTATAACATGAAATGTGATATCCAACTCCTTCCCATTCTAACCTGAGACCCTTCCTATAGCATGAGATGGGATATCCAACTCCTTCCAAATCCAATACTGATACCCTTCCGATAGCATGAGATGTGATATCCCAATGCTTCTACCAAACCTGAGACCCATACTATGGCATGAGATGTGATATCAAACTCCTTCCCATTCCAATCCTGAGACGCTTCCTATAACTTGAGATGTGATATCCAACTCCTTCCCATTCCAATTCTGAGACCCTTCTTATACCATGAGACTTGATATCTCAATGCTTCTAATACCAAACCTGAGACCCGTCCTATAACATGAGATGTGATATCCAAATCCTTCCCCTTCCAAACCTTAGACCCTTCCTTTATCATGAGATGTGATATCCAACTCCTTCCCATTCCAATCCTGAGACCCTTCCGATATCATGAGATTTGTTATCTCAATGCTTCTAATATCAAACTTGAGACCCTCCCTATAGCATGAGATGTGACATCCAAGTCCTTCCCATTCCAATCCTGAGACCCTTCCTATAGCATGAGATGTGATATCTCAATGCTTCTAATACCAAACCTGAGACCCTTCCTATAACATGAGATGGGATATCCAACTCCTTCCCATTCCAATCCTGAGACCCTTCCGATAGCAGAGATGTGATATCTCAATGCTTATACCAAACCTGAGACCCTTCCTAAGGCCTGAGATGTCATATACAACTCCTTCCCATTCCAATCCCGAGACCCTTCCTATAGCATGAGATGTGATATCTCAATGCTTATACCAAATCTGAGACCCTTCCTATAGCATGAGATGTGATATCCAACACCTTCCCATTCCAATCCTGAGACCCTTCCTATAGCATGAGAAGTGATATCTCCATGCTTATACCAAACCTGAGACCCTTCCTATAGCATGAGATGTGATATCCAAATCCTTCCCATTCCAATCCTGAGACCCTTCCTATAGCATGAGATGTGATATCTCAATGCTTATACCAAACCTGAGAGCCTACCTATAGCATGAGATGTGATATCCAAGTCCATCCCATTCCAATCCTTAGACCCTTCCTACAGCATGCGATGTGATATCTCAATGATTCTAATACCAAACCAGAGACCCGTCCTTTAACATGAGATGGGATATCCAACTCCTTCCCATTCCAATCCTGAGCCACTCCTGATAGCAGAGATGTGATATCTCAATGCTTATACCAAACCTGAGACCCTTCCTATAACATGAGATGTGATATCCAACTCCTTCCCGTTCCAAACCTGAGACACTTCCTATAGCATATGTGATATCCAACTCCTTCCCATTCCAAACATGAGACCCTTCCTATAGCAAGAATGTAATATCCACCTCCTACCCATTCCAATCCTGAGACCATTCCTATGACATGAGATGTGATATCCATATCCTTCCCATTCCAATCCTGAGACCCTTCCTATAGCAAGAGATGTGATATCCAAATCCTTCCCATTCCAATCCTGAGACCCTTCCTATAACATGAGATGTGATATTCAACTCCTTCCCATTCCAACTTGAGACACTTCCTATAGCATGAGAAGGGATATCCAACTCCTTCCCAATCCAATCCTGAGAACCTTCCGATAGCAGAGATGTGATATCTCAATGCTTATACCAAACCTGAGACCCTTCCTATGGCATGAGATGTGATATCCAACTCCTTGCCATTCAAATCCTGAGACCCTTCCTATAGCATGAGATGTGATTTCTCAATGCTTCTACCAAACCTGAGACCCTTCCTTTAGCATGAGATGTGATATCCAAATCCTTCACATTCCAATCCTGAGACCCTTCCTATAGCATGAGATGTGATATCTCAATGCTTCTAATACCAAACCTGAGATCCTTCCTATAACATGAGATGTGATATCCAATTCCTTCCCATTCCAAACCTGAGACCCTTCCTATTGGATGAGATGTGATATCCAACTCCTTCCCATTCCAACCCTGAGACCCTTCCTATACCATGAGATGTGATATCTCAATGCTTCTAATACCAAACCTGGGAACCGTCCTATAACATGAGATGTGATATCTCAATGTTTCTAATAAAAAACCTGAGACCCTTCCTATAACATGAGATGTGATATCCAATTCCTTCCCATTCCAAACCTGAGACCCTTCCTATTGGATGAGATGTGATATCCAAATCCTTCCCCTTCCAAACCTGAGACCCTTCCTTTAGCATGAGATGTGATATCCAAATACTTCCCATTCCAATCCTAAAACCCTTCCTATAGCATGAGATTTGATATCTCAATGTTTCTAATAAAAAACCTGAGACCCTTCCTATAGCAAGAGATGTGATATCCAAATCCTTCCCATTCCAATCCTGAGACCCTTCCTGTATATAACATGAGATGTGATATCCAACTCCTTCCCATTCCAACCTGAGACCCTTCCTATAGCATGAGATGTGATATCCAACTCCTTACCATTCAAATCCTGAGACCCTCCCTATAACAAGAGATGTCATATCCAACTCCTTCCCATTCCAAACCTGAGACCCTTCCTATAACATGAGATGTGATATCCAACTCCTTCCCATTCCAAACCTGAGACCCTTCCGATAGCATGAGCTGTGATATCTCAATGCTTCAAAAACCAAACATGAGAACCATCCTATAACATGAGATGTGAAATCCAAATCCTTCTCTTCCCAAACCTGAGACTCTTCCTATAGCATGAGATGTGATATCTCAATGCTTCTACCAAACCTGAAACCCTTCCTATAGCATGAGATGTGATAACTCAATGCTTATACCAAACCTGAGACCCTTCCTATGGCATGAGATGTCATATACAACTCCTTCCCATTCCAACCCTGAGACCCTTCCTATAGCATGAGATGTGATATCTCAATGCTTATACCAAACCTGAGACCCTTCCTATAGCATGAGATGTGATATCCAACTCCTTCCCATTCCAATCCTGAGACCCTTCTGATAGCATGAGATGTGATATCTCAATGCCTCTAATACCAAACCTGAGATCCTACCTCTAACATGAAATGTGATATCCATCTCCTTCCCTTTTCAAACCGAGACCCTGCCTATAGCATGAGATGTGATATCCAAGTCCTTCCCATTCCAATCCTGAGACCCTTCTTATAGCATGTGATGTGATATCTCAATGCTTATACCAAACCTGAGACCCTTCCTATGGCATGAGATGTCATATACAACTCCTTCCCATTCCAACCCTGAGACCCTTCCTATAGCATGAGATGTGATATCTCAATGCTTATACCAAACCTGAGACCCTTCCTATAGCATGAGATGTGATATCCAACTTCTTCCCATTCCAATCCTGAGACCCTTCCTATAGCATGAGATGTGATATCTCAATGCTTATACCAAACCTGAGACCCTTCCTATAGCATAAGATGTGATATCTCAATGCTTATACCAAACCTGAGACCCTTCCTATAGCATGAGATGTGATATCCAACTCCTTCCCATTCCAATCCTGAGACCCTTCCTATAGCATGAGATGTGATATCTCAATGCTTATACCAAACCTGAGACCCTTCCTATAGCATGAGATGTGATATCCAACTCCTTCCCATTCCAATCCTGAGACCCTTCCTATAGCATGAGATGTGATGTCTCAATGCTTCTAATACCAAACCTGAGATCCTTCCTATAACATGAGATGTGATATCCAACTCCTTCCCATTCCAATCCTGAGACCCTTCCTATAGCATGAGATGTGATATCTCAATGCCTCTTATACCAAACCTGAGATCCTTCCGATAGCATGAGATGTGATATCTCAATGCTTCTAATACCAAACCTGAGATCCTTCCTATAATATGAGATGTGATTTCCAAATCCTTCCCCTTCCAAACCTGAGACCCTCCCTTTAGCATGAAATGTGATATCCAACTCCTTCCCATTCCAATCCTGAGACCCTTCTGATAGCATGAGATGTGATATCTCAATGCCTCTAATACCAAACCTGAGATCCTACCTCTAACATGAAATGTGATATCCATCTCCATCCCTTTCCAAACCTGAGACCCTGCCTATAGCATGAGATGTGATATCCAAGTCCTTCCCATTCCAATCCTGAGACCCTTCCTATAGCATGAGATGTGATATCTCAATGCTTATACCAAACCTGAGACCCTTCCTATAGCATGAGATGTGATATCCAACTTCTTCCCATTCCAATCCTGAGACCCTTCCTATAGCATGAGATGTGATATCTCAATGCTTATACCAAACCTGAGACCCTTCCTATAGCTTGAGATGTGATATCCAACTCCTTCCCATTCAATCCTGAGACCCTTCCTATAGCATGAGATGTGATATCTCAAGGCCCCTAATACCAAACCTGAGATCCTTCCTCTAACATGAAATGTGATATCCAACTCCTTCCCCTTCCAAACCTGAGAGCCTTCCTATAGCATGAGATATGATATCCAAGTCCTTCCCATTCCAATCCTGAGACCCTTCCTATAACATGAAATGTGATATCCAACTCCTTCCCATTCTAACCTGAAACCCTTCCTATAGCATGAGATGGGATATCCAACTCCTTCCAAATCCAATACTGATACCCTTCCTATACCATGAGATGTGATATCTCAATGCTTCTAATACCAAACCTGGGAACCGTCCTATAACATGAGATGTGATATCTCAATGTTTCTAATAAAAAACCTGAGACCCTTCCTATAACATGAGATGTGATATCCAATTCCTTCCCATTCCAAACCTGAGACCCTTCCTATTGGATGAGATGTGAT
The DNA here is from genome assembly GCF_040938575.1 of Ambystoma mexicanum. Lineage (NCBI taxonomy): Eukaryota > Metazoa > Chordata > Amphibia > Caudata > Ambystomatidae > Ambystoma > Ambystoma mexicanum. Next base: position 1,500,507,945 of record NC_090923.1, on the reverse strand, counting down.
ATCCAAATCCTTCCCCTTCCAAACCTGAGACCCTTCCTTTAGCATGAGATGTGATATCCAAATACTTCCCATTCCAATCCTAAAACCCTTCCTATAGCATGAGATTTGATATCTCAATGTTTCTAATAAAAAACCTGAGACCCTTCCTATAGCAAGAGATGTGATATCCAAATCCTTCCCATTCCAATCCTGAGACCCTTCCTGTATATAACATGAGATGTGATATCCAACTCCTTCCCATTCCAACCTGAGACCCTTCCTATAGCATGAGATGTGATATCCAACTCCTTACCATTCAAATCCTGAGACCCTCCCTATAACAAGAGATGTCATATCCAACTCCTTCCCATTCCAAACCTGAGACCCTTCCTATAACATGAGATGTGATATCCAACTCCTTCCCATTCCAAACCTGAGACCCTTCCGATAGCATGAGCTGTGATATCTCAATGCTTCAAAAACCAAACATGAGAACCATCCTATAACATGAGATGTGAAATCCAAATCCTTCCCTTCCCAAACCTGAGACTCTTCCTATAGCATGAGATGTGATATCTCAATGCTTCTACCAAACCTGAAACCCTTCCTATAGCATGAGATGTGATAACTCAATGCTTATACCAAACCTGAGACCCTTCCTATGGCATGAGATGTCATATACAACTCCTTCCCATTCCAACCCTGAGACCCTTCCTATAGCATGAGATGTGATATCTCAATGCTTATACCAAACCTGAGACCCTTCCTATAGCATGAGATGTGATATCCAACTCCTTCCCATTCCAATCCTGAGACCCTTCTGATAGCATGAGATGTGATATCTCAATGCCTCTAATACCAAACCTGAGATCCTACCTCTAACATGAAATGTGATATCCATCTCCTTCCCTTTTCAAACCGAGACCCTGCCTATAGCATGAGATGTGATATCCAAGTCCTTCCCATTCCAATCCTGAGACCCTTCTTATAGCATGTGATGTGATATCTCAATGCTTATACCAAACCTGAGACCCTTCCTATGGCATGAGATGTCATATACAACTCCTTCCCATTCCAACCCTGAGACCCTTCCTATAGCATGAGATGTGATATCTCAATGCTTATACCAAACCTGAGACCCTTCCTATAGCATGAGATGTGATATCCAACTTCTTCCCATTCCAATCCTGAGACCCTTCCTATAGCATGAGATGTGATATCTCAATGCTTATACCAAACCTGAGACCCTTCCTATAGCATAAGATGTGATATCTCAATGCTTATACCAAACCTGAGACCCTTCCTATAGCATGAGATGTGATATCCAACTCCTTCCCATTCCAATCCTGAGACCCTTCCTATAGCATGAGATGTGATATCTCAATGCTTATACCAAACCTGAGACCCTTCCTATAGCATGAGATGTGATATCCAACTCCTTCCCATTCCAATCCTGAGACCCTTCCTATAGCATGAGATGTGATGTCTCAATGCTTCTAATACCAAACCTGAGATCCTTCCTATAACATGAGATGTGATATCCAACTCCTTCCCATTCCAATCCTGAGACCCTTCCTATAGCATGAGATGTGATATCTCAATGCCTCTTATACCAAACCTGAGATCCTTCCGATAGCATGAGATGTGATATCTCAATGCTTCTAATACCAAACCTGAGATCCTTCCTATAATATGAGATGTGATTTCCAAATCCTTCCCCTTCCAAACCTGAGACCCTCCCTTTAGCATGAAATGTGATATCCAACTCCTTCCCATTCCAATCCTGAGACCCTTCTGATAGCATGAGATGTGATATCTCAATGCCTCTAATACCAAACCTGAGATCCTACCTCTAACATGAAATGTGATATCCATCTCCATCCCTTTCCAAACCTGAGACCCTGCCTATAGCATGAGATGTGATATCCAAGTCCTTCCCATTCCAATCCTGAGACCCTTCCTATAGCATGAGATGTGATATCTCAATGCTTATACCAAACCTGAGACCCTTCCTATAGCATGAGATGTGATATCCAACTTCTTCCCATTCCAATCCTGAGACCCTTCCTATAGCATGAGATGTGATATCTCAATGCTTATACCAAACCTGAGACCCTTCCTATAGCTTGAGATGTGATATCCAACTCCTTCCCATTCAATCCTGAGACCCTTCCTATAGCATGAGATGTGATATCTCAAGGCCCCTAATACCAAACCTGAGATCCTTCCTCTAACATGAAATGTGATATCCAACTCCTTCCCCTTCCAAACCTGAGAGCCTTCCTATAGCATGAGATATGATATCCAAGTCCTTCCCATTCCAATCCTGAGACCCTTCCTATAACATGAAATGTGATATCCAACTCCTTCCCATTCTAACCTGAAACCCTTCCTATAGCATGAGATGGGATATCCAACTCCTTCCAAATCCAATACTGATACCCTTCCGATAGCATGAGATGTGATATCCCAATGCTTCTACCAAACCTGAGACCCATACTATGGCATGAGATGTGATATCAAACTCCTTCCCATTCCAATCCTGAGACGCTTCCTATAACTTGAGATGTGATATCCAACTCCTTCCCATTCCAATTCTGAGACCCTTCTTATACCATGAGACTTGATATCTCAATGCTTCTAATACCAAACCTGAGACCCGTCTTATAACATGAGATGTGATATCCAAATCCTTCCCCTTCCAAACCTTAGACCCTTCCTTTATCATGAGATGTGATATCCAACTCCTTCCCATTCCAATCCTGAGACCCTTCCGATATCATGAGATTTGTTATCTCAATGCTTCTAATATCAAACTTGAGACCCTCCCTATAGCATGAGATGTGACATCCAAGTCCTTCCCATTCCAATCCTGAGACCCTTCCTATAGCATGAGATGTGATATCTCAATGCTTCTAATACCAAACCTGAGACCCTTCCTATAACATGAGATGGGATATCCAACTCCTTCCCATTCCAATCCTGAGACCCTTCCGATAGCAGAGATGTGATATCTCAATGCTTATACCAAACCTGAGACCCTTCCTAAGGCCTGAGATGTCATATACAACTCCTTCCCATTCCAATCCTGAGACCCTTCCTATAGCATGAGATGTGATATCTCAATGCTTATACCAAATCTGAGACCCTTCCTATAGCATGAGATGTGATATCCAACACCTTCCCATTCCAATCCTGAGACCCTTCCTATAGCATGAGAAGTGATATCTCCATGCTTATACCAAACCTGAGACCCTTCCTATAGCATGAGATGTGATATCCAAATCCTTCCCATTCCAATCCTGAGACCCTTCCTATAGCATGAGATGTGATATCTCAATGCTTATGCCAAACCTGAGAGCCTACCTATAGCATGAGATGTGATATCCAAGTCCATCCCATTCCAATCCTTAGACCCTTCCTACAGCATGTGATGTGATATCTCAATGATTCTAATACCAAACCAGAGACCCGTCCTTTAACATGAAATGGGATATCCAACTCCTTCCCATTCCAATCCTGAGCCACTCCTGATAGCAGAGATGTGATATCTCAATGCTTATACCAAACCTGAGACCCTTCCTATAACATGAGATGTGATATCCAACTCCTTCCCGTTCCAAACCTGAGACACTTCCTATAGCATATGTGATATCCAACTCCTTCCCATTCCAAACATGAGACCCTTCCTATAGCAAGAATGTAATATCCACCTCCTACCCATTCCAATCCTGAGACCATTCCTATAGCATGAGATGTGATATATCAATGCTTCTAATACCAAACCTGAGATCCTTCCTATGACATGAGATGTGATATCCATATCCTTCCCATTCCAATCCTGAGACCCTTCCTATAGCAAGAGATGTGATATCCAAATCCTTCCCATTCCAATCCTGAGACCCTTCCTATAACATGAGATGTGATATTCAACTCCTTCCCATTCCAACTTGAGACACTTCCTATAGCATGAGAAGGGATATCCAACTCCTTCCCAATCCAATCCTGAGAACCTTCCGATAGCAGAGATGTGATATCTCAATGCTTATACCAAACCTGAGACCCTTCCTATGGCATGAGATGTGATATCCAACTCCTTGCCATTCAAATCCTGAGACCCTTCCTATAGCATGAGATGTGATTTCTCAATGCTTCAACCAAACCTGAGACCCTTCCTTTAGCATGAGATGTGATATCCAAATCCTTCACATTCCAATCCTGAGACCCTTCCTATAGCATGAGATGTGATATCTCAATGCTTCTAATACCAAACCTGAGATCCTTCCTATAACATGAGATGTGATATCCAATTCCTTCCCATTCCAAACCTGAGACCCTTCCTATTGGATGAGATGTGATATCCAACTCCTTCCCATTCCAACCCTGAGACCCTTCCTATACCATGAGATGTGATATCTCAATGCTTCTAATACCAAACCTGGGAACCGTCCTATAACATGAGATGTGATATCTCAATGTTTCTAATAAAAAACCTGAGACCCTTCCTATAACATGAGATGTGATATCCAATTCCTTCCCATTCCAAACCTGAGACCCTTCCTATTGGATGAGATGTGATATCCAAATCCTTCCCCTTCCAAACCTGAGACCCTTCCTTTAGCATGAGATGTGATATCCAAATACTTCCCATTCCAATCCTAAAACCCTTCCTATAGCATGAGATTTGATATCTCAATGTTTCTAATAAAAAACCTGAGACCCTTCCTATAGCAAGAGATGTGATATCCAAATCCTTCCCATTCCAATCCTGAGACCCTTCCTGTATATAACATGAGATGTGATATCCAACTCCTTCCCATTCCAACCTGAGACCCTTCCTATAGCATGAGATGTGATATCCAACTCCTTACCATTCAAATCCTGAGACCCTCCCTATAACAAGAGATGTCATATCCAACTCCTTCCCATTCCAAACCTGAGACCCTTCCTATAACATGAGATGTGATATCCAACTCCTTCCCATTCCAAACCTGAGACCCTTCCGATAGCATGAGCTGTGATATCTCAATGCTTCAAAAACCAAACATGAGAACCATCCTATAACATGAGATGTGAAATCCAAATCCTTCCCTTCCCAAACCTGAGACTCTTCCTATAGCATGAGATGTGATATCTCAATGCTTCTACCAAACCTGAAACCCTTCCTATAGCATGGGATGTGATAACTCAATGCTTATACCAAACCTGAGACCCTTCCTATGGCATGAGATGTCATATACAACTCCTTCCCATTCCAACCCTGAGACCCTTCCTATAGCATGAGATGTGATATCTCAATGCTTATACCAAACCTGAGACCCTTCCTATAGCATGAGATGTGATATCCAACTCCTTCCCATTCCAATCCTGAGACCCTTCTGATAGCATGAGATGTGATATCTCAATGCCTCTAATACCAAACCTGAGATCCTACCTCTAACATGAAATGTGATATCCATCTCCTTCCCTTTCCAAACCGAGACCCTGCCTATAGCATGAGATGTGATATCCAAGTCCTTCCCATTCCAATCCTGAGACCCTTCTTATAGCATGTGATGTGATATCTCAATGCTTATACCAAACCTGAGACCCTTCCTATGGCATGAGATGTCATATACAACTCCTTCCCATTCCAACCCTGAGACCCTTCCTATAGCATGAGATGTGATATCTCAATGCTTATACCAAACCTGAGACCCTTCCTATAGCATGAGATGTGATATCCAACTTCTTCCCATTCCAATCCTGAGACCCTTCCTATAGCATGAGATGTGATATCTCAATGCTTATACCAAACCTGAGACCCTTCCTATAGCATAAGATGTGATATCTCAATGCTTATACCAAACCTGAGACCCTTCCTATAGCATGAGATGTGATATCCAACTCCTTCCCATTCCAATCCTGAGACCCTTCCTATAGCATGAGATGTGATATCTCAATGCTTATACCAAACCTGAGACCCTTCCTATAGCATGAGATGTGATATCCAACTCCTTCCCATTCCAATCCTGAGACCCTTCCTATAGCATGAGATGTGATGTCCAATGCTTCTAATACCAAACCTGAGATCCTTCCTATAACATGAGATGTGATATCCAACTCCTTCCCATTCCAATCCTGAGACCCTTCCTATAGCATGAGATGTGATATCTCAATGCCTCTTATACCAAACCTGAGATCCTTCCGATAGCATGAGATGTGATATCTCAATGCTTCTAATACCAAACCTGAGATCCTTCCTATAATATGAGATGTGATTTCCAAATCCTTCCCCTTCCAAACCTGAGACCCTCCCTTTAGCATGAAATGTGATATCCAACTCCTTCCCATTCCAATCCTGAGACCCTTCTGATAGCATGAGATGTGATATCTCAATGCCTCTAATACCAAACCTGAGATCCTACCTCTAACATGAAATGTGATATCCATCTCCATCCCTTTCCAAACCTGAGACCCTGCCTATAGCATGAGATGTGATATCCAAGTCCTTCCCATTCCAATCCTGAGACCCTTCCTATAGCATGTGATGTGATATCTCAATGCTTATACCAAACCTGAGACCCTTCCTATGGCATGAGATGTCATATACAACTCCTTACCATTCCAACCCTGAGACCCTTCCTATAGCATGAGATGTGATATCTCAATGCTTATACCAAACCTGAGACCCTTCCTATAGCATGAGATGTGATATCCAACTTCTTCCCATTCCAATCCTGAGACCCTTCCTATAGCATGAGATGTGATATCTCAATGCTTATACCAAACCTGAGACCCTTCCTATAGCTTGAGATGTGATATCCAACTCCTTCCCATTCAATCCTGAGACCCTTCCTATAGCATGAGATGTGATATCTCAAGGCCCCTAATACCAAACCTGAGATCCTTCCTCTAACATGAAATGTGATATCCAACTCCTTCCCCTTCCAAACCTGAGAGCCTTCCTATAGCATGAGATATGATATCCAAGTCCTTCCCATTCCAATCCTGAGACCCTTCCTATAACATGAAATGTGATATCCAACTCCTTCCCATTCTAACCTGAGACCCTTCCTATAGCATGAGATGGGATATCCAACTCCTTCCAAATCCAATACTGATACCCTTCCGATAGCATGAGATGTGATATCCCAATGCTTCTACCAAACCTGAGACCCATACTATGGCATGAGATGTGATATCAAACTCCTTCCCATTCCAATCCTGAGACGCTTCCTATAACTTGAGATGTGATATCCAAATCCTTCCCCTTCCAAACCTTAGACCCTTCCTTTATCATGAGATGTGATATCCAACTCCTTCCCATTCCAATCCTGAGACCCTTCCGATATCATGAGATTTGTTATCTCAATGCTTCTAATATCAAACTTGAGACCCTCCCTATAGCATGAGATGTGACATCCAAGTCCTTCCCATTCCAATCCTGAGACCCTTCCTATAGCATGAGATGTGATATCTCAATGCTTCTAATACCAAACCTGAGACCCGTCCTATAACATGAGATGTGATATCCAAATCCTTCCCCTTCCAAACCTTAGACCCTTCCTTTATCATGAGATGTGATATCCAACTCCTTCCCATTCCAATCCTGAGACCCTTCCGATATCATGAGATTTGTTATCTCAATGCTTCTAATATCAAACTTGAGACCCTCCCTATAGCATGAGATGTGACATCCAAGTCCTTCCCATTCCAATCCTGAGACGCTTCCTATAGCATGAGATGTGATATCTCTATGCTTCTAATACCAAACCTGAGACCATTCCTATAACATGAGATGGGATATCCAACTCCTTCCCATTCCAATCCTGAGACCCTTCCGATAGCAGAGATGTGATATCTCAATGCTTATACCAAACCTGAGACCCTTCCTATGGCCTGAGATGTCATATACAACTCCTTCCCATTCCAATCCTGAGACCCTTCCTATAGCTTGAGATGTGATATCCAACTCCTTCCCCTTCCAAACCTGAGAGCCTTCCTATAGCATGAGATATGATATCCAAGTCCTTCCCATTCCAATCCTGAGACCCTTCCTATAACATGAAATGTGATATCCAACTCCTTCCCATTCCAACCTGAGACCCTTCCGATAGCATGAGATGTGATATCCCAATGCTTCTACCAAACCTGAGACCCATACTATGGAATGAGATGTGATATCAAACTCCTTCCCCTTCCAAACCTTAGACACTTCCTTTATCATGAGATGTGATATCCAACTCCTTCCCATTCCATCCCTGAGACCCTTCCGATATCATGAGATGTGATATCTCAATGCTTCTAATATCAAACTTGAGACCCTCCTTAAAGCATGAGATGTGATATCCAAGTCCTTCCCATTCCAATCATGAGACCCTTCCTATAGCATGAGATGTGATATCTCAATGCTTATACCAAACCTGAGACCCTTCCTATAGCATGAGATGTGATATCCAACTCCTTCCCATTCCAATCCTGAGACCCTTCCTATAGCATGAGATGTGATGTCTCAATGCTTCTAATACCAAACCTGAGATCCTTCCTATAACATGAGATGTGATATCCAACTCCTTCCCATTCCAATCCTGAGACCCTTCCTATAGCATGAGATGTGATATCTCAATGCCTCTTATACCAAACCTGAGATCCTTCCGATAGCATGAGATGTGATATCTCAATGCTTCTAATACCAAACCTGAGATCCTTCCTATAATATGAGATGTGATTTCCAAATCCTTCCCCTTCCAAACCTGAGACCCTCCCTTTAGCATGAAATGTGATATCCAACTCCTTCCCATTCCAATCCTGAGACCCTTCTGATAGCATGAGATGTGATATCTCAATGCCTCTAATACCAAACCTGAGATCCTACCTCTAACATGAAATGTGATATCCATCTCCATCCCTTTCCAAACCTGAGACCCTGCCTATAGCATGAGATGTGATATCCAAGTCCTTCCCATTCCAATCCTGAGACCCTTCCTATAGCATGTGATGTGATATCTCAATGCTTATACCAAACCTGAGACCCTTCCTATGGCATGAGATGTCATATACAACTCCTTACCATTCCAACCCTGAGACCCTTCCTATAGCATGAGATGTGATATCTCAATGCTTATACCAAACCTGAGACCCTTCCTATAGCATGAGATGTGATATCCAACTTCTTCCCATTCCAATCCTGAGATCCTTCCTATAGCATGAGATGTGATATCTCAATGCTTATACCAAACCTGAGACCCTTCCTATAGCTTGAGATGTGATATCCAACTCCTTCCCATTCAATCCTGAGACCCTTCCTATAGCATGAGATGTGATATCTCAAGGCCCCTAATACCAAACCTGAGATCCTTCCTCTAACATGAAATGTGATATCCAACTCCTTCCCCTTCCAAACCTGAGAGCCTTCCTATAGCATGAGATATGATATCCAAGTCCTTCCCATTCCAATCCTGAGACCCTTCCTATAACATGAAATGTGATATCCAACTCCTTCCCATTCTAACCTGAGACCCTTCCTATAGCATGAGATGGGATATCCAACTCCTTCCAAATCCAATACTGAAACCCTTCCGATAGCATGAGATGTGATATCCCAATGCTTCTACCAAACCTGAGACCCATACTATGGCATGAGATGTGATATCAAACTCCTTCCCATTCCAATCCTGAGACGCTTCCTATAACTTGAGATGTGATATCCAACTCCTTCCCATTCCAATTCTGAGACCCTTCTTATACCATGAGACTTGATATCTCAATGCTTCTAATACCAAACCTGAGACCCGTCCTATAACATGAGATGTGATATCCAAATCCTTCCCCTTCCAAACCTTAGACCCTTCCTTTATCATGAGATGTGATATCCAACTCCTTCCCATTCCAATCCTGAGACCCTTCCGATATCATGAGATTTGTTATCTCAATGCTTCTAATATCAAACTTGAGACCCTCCCTATAGCATGAGATGTGACATCCAAGTCCTTCCCATTCCAATCCTGAGACCCTTCCTATAGCATGAGATGTGATATCTCAATGCTTCTAATACCAAACCTGAGACCCGTCCTATAACATGAGATGTGATATCCAAATCCTTCCCCTTCCAAACCTTAGACCCTTCCTTTATCATGAGATGTGATATCCAACTCCTTCCCATTCCAATCCTGAGACCCTTCCGATATCATGAGATTTGTTATCTCAATGCTTCTAATATCAAACTTGAGACCCTCCCTATAGCATGAGATGTGACATCCAAGTCCTTCCCATTCCAATCCTGAGACCCTTCCTATAGCATGAGATGTGATATCTCAATGCTTCTAATACCAAACCTGAGACCCTTCCTATAACATGAGATGGGATATCCAACTCCTTCCCATTCCAATCCTGAGACCCTTCCGATAGCAGAGATGTGATATCTCAATGCTTATACCAAACCTGAGACCCTTCCTAAGGCCTGAGATGTCATATACAACTCCTTCCCATTCCAATCCTGAGACCCTTCCTATAGCATGAGATGTGATATCTCAATGCTTATACCAAATCTGAGACCCTTCCTATAGCATGAGATGTGATATCCAACACCTTCCCATTCCAATCCTGAGACCCTTACTATAGCATGAGAAGTGATATCTCCATGCTTATACCAAACCTGAGACCCTTCCTATAGCATGAGATGTGATATCCAAATCCTTCCCATTCCAATCCTGAGACCCTTCCTATAGCATGAGATGTGATATCTCAATGCTTATACCAAACCTGAGAGCCTACCTATAGCATGAGATGTGATATCCAAGTCCATCCCATTCCAATCCTTAGACCCTTCCTACAGCATGCGATGTGATATCTCAATGATTCTAATACCAAACCAGAGACCCGTCCTTTAACATGAGATGGGATATCCAACTCCTTCCCATTCCAATCCTGAGCCCCTCCTGATAGCAGAGATGTGATATCTCAATGCTTATACCAAACCTGAGACCCTTCCTATAACATGAGATGTGATATCCTACTCCTTCCCGTTCCAAACCTGAGACACTTCCTATAGCATATGTGATATCCAACTCCTTCCCATTCCAAACATGAGACCCTTCCTATAGCAAGAATGTAATATCCACCTCCTACCCATTCCAATCCTGAGACCATTCCTATAGCATGAGATGTGATATATCAATGCTTCTAATACCAAACCTGAGGTCCTTCCTATGACATGAGATGTGATATCCATATCCTTCCCATTCCAATCCTGAGACCCTTCCTATAGCAAGAGATGTGATATGCAAATCCTTCCCATTCCAATCCTGAGACCCTTCCTATAACATGAGATGTGATATTCAACTCCTTCCCATTCCAACTTGAGACACTTCCTATAGCATGAGAAGGGATATCCAACTCCTTCCCAATCCAATCCTGAGAACCTTCCGATAGTAGAGATGTGATATCTCAATGCTTATACCAAACCTGAGACCCTTCCTATGGCATGAGATGTGATATCCAACTCCTTGCCATTCAAATCCTGAGACCCTTCCTATAGCATGAGATGTGATTTCTCAATGCTTCTACCAAACCTGAGACCCTTCCTTTAGCATGAGATGTGATATCCAAATCCTTCACATTCCAATCCTGAGACCCTTCCTATAGCATGAGATGTGATATCTCAATGCTTCTAATACCAAACCTGAGATCCTTCCTATAACATGAGATGTGATATCCAATTCCTTCCCATTCCAAACCTGAGACCCTTCCTATTGGATGAGATGTGATATCCAACTCCTTCCCATTCCAACCCTGAGACCCTTCCTATACCATGAGATGTGATATCTCAATGCTTCTAATACCAAACCTGGGAACCGTCCTATAACATGAGATGTGATATCTCAATGTTTCTAATAAAAAACCTGAGACCCTTCCTATAACATGAGATGTGATATCCAATTCCTTCCCATTCCAAACCTGAGACCCTTCCTATTGGATGAGATGTGATATCCAAATCCTTCCCCTTCCAAACCTGAGACCCTTCCTTTAGCATGAGATGTGATATCCAAATACTTCCCATTCCAATCCTAAAACCCTTCCTATAGCATGAGATTTGATATCTCAATGTTTCTAATAAAAAACCTGAGACCCTTCCTATAGCAAGAGATGTGATATCCAAATCCTTCCCATTCCAATCCTGAGACCCTTCCTGTATATAACATGAGATGTGATATCCAACTCCTTCCCATTCCAACCTGAGACCCTTCCTATAGCATGAGATGTGATATCCAACTCCTTACCATTCAAATCCTGAGACCCTCCCTATAACAAGAGATGTCATATCCAACTCCTTCCCATTCCAAACCTGAGACCCTTCCTATAACATGAGATGTGATATCCAACTCCTTCCCATTCCAAACCTGAGACCCTTCCGATAGCATGAGCTGTGATATCTCAATGCTTCAAAAACCAAACATGAGAACCATCCTATAACATGAGATGTGAAATCCAAATCCTTCCCTTCCCAAACCTGAGACTCTTCCTATAGCATGAGATGTGATATCTCAATGCTTCTACCAAACCTGAAACCCTTCCTATAGCATGAGATGTGATAACTCAATGCTTATACCAAACCTGAGACCCTTCCTATGGCATGAGATGTCATATACAACTTCTTCCCATTCCAATCCTGAGACCCTTCCTATAGCATGAGATGTGATATCACAATGCTTCTAATACCAAACCTGAGACCCGTCCTATAACATGAGATGTGATATCCAACTTCTTCCCATTCCAATCCTGAGACCCTTCCTATAGCATGAGATGTGATATCACAATGCTTCTAATACCAAACCTGAGACCCGTCCTATAACATGAGATGTGATATCCAAATCCTTCCCCTTCCAAACCTGAGACCCTTCTTTTAGCATGAGGTGTGATATCCAGCTCCTCCCATTCCAATCCTGAGACCCTTCCGATAGCAGAGATGTGATATTTCAATGCTTATACCAAACCTGAGACCCTTCCCATAGCATGAGATGTGATATCCAACTCCTTCCCATTCCAATCCTGAGACCCTGCCTATAGCATGAGATGTGATATCCAAGTCCTTCCCATTCCAATCCTGAGACCCTTCCTATAGCATGTGATGTGATAACTCAATGCTTATACCAAACCTGAGACCCTTCCTATGGCATGAGATGTCATATACAACTCCTTCCCATTCCAACCCTGAGACCCTTCCTATAGCATGAGATGTGATATCTCAATGCTTATACCAAACCTGAGACCCTTCCTATAGCATGAGATGTGATATCCAACTTCTTCCCATTCCAATCCTGAGACCCTTCCTATAGCATGAGATGTGATATCTCAATGCTTATACCAAACCTGAGACCCTTCCTATAGCTTGAGATGTGATATCCAACTCCTTCCCATTCCAATCCTGAGACCCTTCCTATAGCATGAGATGTGATATCTCAAGGCCCCTAATACCAAACCTGAGATCCTTCCTCTAACATGAAATGTGATATCCAACTCCTTCCCCTTCCAAACCTGAGAGCCTTCCTATAGCATGAGATATGATATCCAAGTCCTTCCCATTCCAATCCTGAGACCCTTCCTATAACATGAAATGTGATATCCAACTCCTTCCCATTCTAACCTGCGACCCTTCCTATAGCATGAGATGGGATATCCAACTCCTTCCAAATCCAATACTGATACCCTTCCGATAGCATGAGATGTGATATCCCAATGCTTCTACCAAACCTGAGACCCATACTATGGCATGAGATGTGATATCAAACTCCTTCCCATTCCAATCCTGAGACGCTTCCTATAGCTTGAGATGTGATATCCAACTCCTTCCCATTCCAATTCTGAGACCCTTCTTATACCATGAGACTTGATATCTCAATGCTTCTAATACCAAACCTGAGACCCGTCCTATAACATGAGATGTGATATCCAAATCCTTCCCCTTCCAAACCTTAGACCCTTCCTTTATCATGAGATGTGATATCCAACTCCTTCCCATTCCAATCCTGAGACCCTTCCGATATCATGAGATTTGTTATCTCAATGCTTCTAATATCAAACTTGAGACCCTCCCTATAGCATGAGATGTGACATCCAAGTCCTTCCCATTCCAATCCTGAGACCCTTCCTATAGCATGAGATGTGATATCTCAATGCTTCTAATACCAAACCTGAGACCCTTCCTATAACATGAGATGGGATATCCAACTCCTTCCCATTCCAATCCTGAGACCCTTCCGATAGCAGAGATGTGATATCTCAATGCTTATACCAAACCTGAGACCCTTCCTAAGGCCTGAGATGTCATATACAACTCCTTCCCATTCCAATCCTGAGACCCTTCCTATAGCATGAGATGTGATATCTCAATGCTTATACCAAATCTGAGACCCTTCCTATAGCATAAGATGTGATATCCAACACCTTCCCATTCCAATCCTGAGACCCTTCCTATAGCATGAGAAGTGATATCTCCATGCTTATACCAAACCTGAGACCCTTCCTATAGCATGAGATGTGATATCCATATCCTTCCCATTCCAATCCTGAGACCCTTCCTATAGCAAGAGATGTGATATCCAAATCCTTCCCATTCCAATCCTGAGACCCTTCCTATAACATGAGATGTGATATTCAACTCCTTCCCATTCCAACTTGAGACACTTCCTATAGCATGAGAAGGGATATCCAACTCCTTCCCAATCCAATCCTGAGAACCTTCCGATAGCAGAGATGTGATATCTCAATGCTTATACCAAACCTGAGACCCTTCCTATGGCATGAGATGTGATATCCAACTCCTTGCCATTCAAATCCTGAGACCCTTCCTATAGCATGAGATGTGATTTCTCAATGCTTCTACCAAACCTGAGACCCTTCCTTTAGCATGAGATGTGATATCCAAATCCTTCACATTCCAATCCTGAGACCCTTCCTATAGCATGAGATGTGATATCTCAATGCTTCTAATACCAAACCTGAGATCCTTCCTATAACATGAGATGTGATATCCAATTCCTTCCCATTCCAAACCTGAGACCCTTCCTATTGGATGAGATGTGATATCCAACTCCTTCCCATTCCAACCCTGAGACCCTTCCTATACCATGAGATGTGATATCTCAATGCTTCTAATACCAAACCTGGGAACCGTCCTATAACATGAGATGTGATATCTCAATGTTTCTAATAAAAAACCTGAGACCCTTCCTATAACATGAGATGTGATATCCAATTCCTTCCCATTCCAAACCTGAGACCCTTCCTATTGGATGAGATGTGATATCCAAATCCTTCCCCTTCCAAACCTGAGACCCTTCCTTTAGCATGAGATGTGATATCCAAATCCTTCACATTCCAATCCTGAGACCCTTCCTATAGCATGAGATGTGATATCTCAATGCTTCTAATACCAAACCTGAGATCCTTCCTATAACATGAGATGTGATATCCAATTCCTTCCCATTCCAAACCTGAGACCCTTCCTATTGGATGAGATGTGATATCCAACTCCTTCCCATTCCAACCCTGAGACCCTTCCTATACCATGAGATGTGATATCTCAATGCTTCTAATACCAAACCTGGGAACCGTCCTATAGCATGAGATTTGATATCTCAATGTTTCTAATAAAAAACCTGAGACCCTTCCTATAGCAAGAGATGTGATATCCAAATCCTTCCCATTCCAATCCTGAGACCCTTCCTGTATATAACATGAGATGTGATATCCAACTCCTTCCCATTCCAACCTGAGACCCTTCCTATAGCATGAGATGTGATATCCAACTCCTTACCATTCAAATCCTGAGACCCTCCCTATAACAAGAGATGTCATATCCAACTCCTTCCCATTCCAAACCTGAGACCCTTCCTATAACATGAGATGTGATATCCAACTCCTTCCCATTCCAAACCTGAGACCCTTCCGATAGCATGAGCTGTGATATCTCAATGCTTCAAAAACCAAACATGAGAACCATCCTATAACATGAGATGTGAAATCCAAATCCTTCCCTTCCCAAACCTGGGACTCTTCCTATAGCATGAGATGTGATATCTCAATGCTTCTACCAAACCTGAAACCCTTCCTATAGCATGAGATGTGATAACTCAATGCTTATACCAAACCTGAGACCCTTCCTATGGCATGAGATGTCATATACAACTCCTTCCCATTCCAACCCTGAGACCCTTCCTATAGCATGAGATGTGATATCTCAATGCTTATACCAAACCTGAGACCCTTCCTATAGCATGAGATGTGATATCCAACTCCTTCCCATTCCAATCCTGAGACCCTTCTGATAGCATGAGATGTGATATCTCAATGCCTCTAATACCAAACCTGAGATCCTACCTCTAACATGAAATGTGATATCCATCTCCTTCCCTTTCCAAACCGAGACCCTGCCTATAGCATGAGATGTGATATCCAAGTCCTTCCCATTCCAATCCTGAGACCCTTCTTATAGCATGTGATGTGATATCTCAATGCTTATACCAAACCTGAGACCCTTCCTATGGCATGAGATGTCATATACAACTCCTTCCCATTCCAACCCTGAGACCCTTCCTATAGCATGAGATGTGATATCTCAATGCTTATACCAAACCTGAGACCCTTCCTATAGCATGAGATGTGATATCCAACTTCTTCCCATTCCAATCCTGAGACCCTTCCTATAGCATGAGATGTGATATCTCAATGCTTATACCAAACCTGAGACCCTTCCTATAGCATAAGATGTGATATCTCAATGCTTATACCAAACCTGAGACCCTTCCTATAGCATGAGATGTGATATCCAACTCCTTCCCATTCCAATCCTGAGACCCTTCCTATAGCATTAGATGTGATATCTCAATGCTTATACCAAACCTGAGACCCTTCCTATAGCATGAGATGTGATATCCAACTCCTTCCCATTCCAATCCTGAGACCCTTCCTATAGCATGAGATGTGATGTCTCAATGCTTCTAATATCAAACCTGAGATCCTTCCTATAACATGTGATATCCAACTCCTTCCCATTCCAATCCTGAGACCCTTCCTATAGCATGAGATGTGATATCTCAATGCCTCTTATACCAAACCTGAGATCCTTCCGATAGCATGAGATGTGATATCTCAATGCTTCTAATACCAAACCTGAGATCCTTCCTATAATATGAGATGTGATTTCCAAATCCTTCCCCTTCCAAACCTGAGACCCTCCCTTTA
This sequence comes from Ambystoma mexicanum, assembly GCF_040938575.1. Taxonomy (NCBI): domain Eukaryota; kingdom Metazoa; phylum Chordata; class Amphibia; order Caudata; family Ambystomatidae; genus Ambystoma; species Ambystoma mexicanum. The sequence goes on along the minus strand of NC_090923.1, from coordinate 1,500,490,743 downwards.
GCATGAAATGTGATATCCAACTCCTTCCCATTCCAATCCTGAGACCCTTCTGATAGCATGAGATGTGATATCTCAATGCCTCTAATACCAAACCTGAGATCCTACCTCTAACATGAAATGTGATATCCATCTCCATCCCTTTCCAAACCTGAGACCCTGCCTATAGCATGAGATGTGATATCCAAGTCCTTCCCATTCCAATCCTGAGACCCTTCCTATAGCATGTGATGTGATATCTCAATGCTTATACCAAACCTGAGACCCTTCCTATGGCATGAGATGTCATATACAACTCCTTCCCATTCCAACCCTGAGACCCTTCCTATAGCATGAGATGTGATATCTCAATGCTTATACCAAACCTGAGACCCTTCCTATAGCATGAGATGTGATATCCAACTTCTTCCCATTCCAATCCTGAGACCCTTCCTATAGCATGAGATGTGATATCTCAATGCTTATACCAAACCTGAGACCCTTCCTATAGCTTGAGATGTGATATCCAACTCCTTCCCATTCAATCCTGAGACCCTTCCTATAGCATGAGATGTGATATCTCAAGGCCCCTAATACCAAACCTGAGATCCTTCCTCTAACATGAAATGTGATATCCAACTCCTTCCCCTTCAAAACCTGAGAGCCTTCCTATAGCATGAGATATGATATCCAAGTCCTTCCCATTCCAATCCTGAGACCCTTCCTATAACATGAAATGTGATATCCAACTCCTTCCCATTCTAACCTGAGACCCTTCCTATAGCATGAGATGGGATATCCAACTCCTTCCAAATCCAATACTGATACCCTTCCGATAGCATGAGATGTGATATCCCAATGCTTCTACCAAACCTGAGACCCATACTATGGCATGAGATGTGATATCAAACTCCTTCCCATTCCAATCCTGAGACGCTTCCTATAACTTGAGATGTGATATCCAACTCCTTCCCATTCCAATTCTGAGACCCTTCTTATACCATGAGACTTGATATCTCAATGCTTCTAATACCAAACCTGAGACCCGTCCTATAACATGAGATGTGATATCCAAATCCTTCCCCTTCCAAACCTTAGACCCTTCCTTTATCATGAGATGTGATATCCAACTCCTTCCCATTCCAATCCTGAGACCCTTCCGATATCATGAGATTTGTTATCTCAATGCTTCTAATATCAAACTTGAGACCCTCCCTATAGCATGAGATGTGACATCCAAGTCCTTCCCATTCCAATCCTGAGACCCTTCCTATAGCATGAGATGTGATATCTCAATGCTTCTAATACCAAACCTGAGACCCTTCCTATAACATGAGATGTGATATCCAACTCCTTCCCATTCCAATCCTGAGACCCTTCCGATAGCAGAGATGTGATATCTCAATGCTTATACCAAACCTGAGACCAATCCTAAGGCCTGAGATGTCATATACAACTCCTTCCCATTCCAATCCTGAGACCCTTCCTATAGCATGAGATGTGATATCTCAATGCTTATACCAAATCTGAGACCCTTCCTATAGCATGAGATGTGATATCCAACACCTTCCCATTCCAATCCTGAGACCCTTCCTATAGCATGAGAAGTGATATCTCCATGCTTATACCAAACCTGAGACCCTTCCTATAGCATGAGATGTGATATCCAAATCCTTCCCATTCCAATCCTGAGACCCTTCCTATAGCATGAGATGTGATATCTCAATGCTTATACCAAACCTGAGAGCCTACCTATAGCATGAGATGTGATATCCAAGTCCATCCCATTCCAATCCTTAGACCCTTCCTACAGCATGCGATGTGATATCTCAATGATTCTAATACCAAACCAGAGACCCGTCCTTTAACATGAGATGGGATATCCAACTCCTTCCCATTCCAATCCTGAGCCACTCCTGATAGCAGAGATGTGATATCTCAATGCTTATACCAAACCTGAGACCCTTCCTATAACATGAGATGTGATATCCAACTCCTTCCCGTTCCAAACCTGAGACACTTCCTATAGCATATGTGATATCCAACTCCTTCCCATTCCAAACATGAGACCCTTCCTATAGCAAGAATATAATATCCACCTCCTACCCATTCCAATCCTGAGACCATTCCTATAGCATGAGATGTGATATATCAATGCTTCTAATACCAAACCTGAGATCCTTCCTATGACATGAGATGTGATATCCATATCCTTCCCATTCCAATCCTGAGACCCTTCCTATAGCAAGAGATGTGATATCCAAATCCTTCCCATTCCAATCCTGAGACCCTTCCTATAACATGAGATGTGATATTCAACTCCTTCCCATTCCAACTTGAGACACTTCCTATAGCATGAGAAGGGATATCCAACTCCTTCCCAATCCAATCCTGAGAACCTTCCGATAGCAGAGATGTGATATCTCAATGCTTATACCAAACCTGAGACCCTTCCTATGGCATGAGATGTGATTTCTCAATGCTTCTACCAAACCTGAGACCCTTCCTTTAGCATGAGATGTGATATCCAAATCCTTCACATTCCAATCCTGAGACCCTTCCTATAGCATGAGATGTGATATCTCAATGCTTCTAATACCAAACCTGAGATCCTTCCTATAACATGAGATGTGATATCCAATTCCTTCCCATTCCAAACCTGAGACCCTTCCTATTGGATGAGATGTGATATCCAACTCCTTCCCATTCCAACCCTGAGACCCTTCCTATACCATGAGATGTGATATCTCAATGCTTCTAATACCAAACCTGGGAACCGTCCTATAACATGAGATGTGATATCTCAATGTTTCTAATAAAAAACCTGAGACCCTTCCTATAACATGAGATGTGATATCCAATTCCTTCCCATTCCAAACCTGAGACCCTTCCTATTGGATGAGATGTGATATCCAAATCCTTCCCCTTCCAAACCTGAGACCCTTCCTTTAGCATGAGATGTGATATCCAAATACTTCCCATTCCAATCCTAAAACCCTTCCTATAGCATGAGATTTGATATCTCAATGTTTCTAATAAAAAACCTGAGACCCTTCCTATAGCAAGAGATGTGATATCCAAATCCTTCCCATTCCAATCCTGAGACCCTTCCTGTATATAACATGAGATGTGATATCCAACTCCTTCCCATTCCAACCTGAGACCCTTCCTATAGCATGAGATGTGATATCCAACTCCTTACCATTCAAATCCTGAGACCCTCCCTATAACAAGAGATGTCATATCCAACTCCTTCCCATTCCAAACCTGAGACCCTTCCTATAACATGAGATGTGATATCCAACTCCTTCCCATTCCAAACCTGAGACCCTTCCGATAGCATGAGCTGTGATATCTCAATGCTTCAAAAACCAAACATGAGAACCATCCTATAACATGAGATGTGAAATCCAAATCCTTCCCTTCCCAAACCTGGGACTCTTCCTATAGCATGAGATGTGATATCTCAATGCTTCTACCAAACCTGAAACCCTTCCTATAGCATGAGATGTGATAACTCAATGCTTATACCAAACCTGAGACCCTTCCTATGGCATGAGATGTCATATACAACTCCTTCCCATTCCAACCCTGAGACCCTTCCTATAGCATGAGATGTGATATCTCAATGCTTATACCAAACCTGAGACCCTTCCTATAGCATGAGATGTGATATCCAACTCCTTCCCATTCCAATCCTGAGACCCTTCTGATAGCATGAGATGTGATATCTCAATGCCTCTAATACCAAACCTGAGATCCTACCTCTAACATGAAATGTGATATCCATCTCCTTCCCTTTCCAAACCGAGACCCTGCCTATAGCATGAGATGTGATATCCAAGTCCTTCCCATTCCAATCCTGAGACCCTTCTTATAGCATGTGATGTGATATCTCAATGCTTATACCAAACCTGAGACCCTTCCTATGGCATGAGATGTCATATACAACTCCTTCCCATTCCAACCCTGAGACCCTTCCTATAGCATGAGATGTGATATCTCAATGCTTATACCAAACCTGAGACCCTTCCTATAGCATGAGATGTGATATCCAACTTCTTCCCATTCCAATCCTGAGACCCTTCCTATAGCATGAGATGTGATATCTCAATGCTTATACCAAACCTGAGACCCTTCCTATAGCATAAGATGTGATATCTCAATGCTTATACCAAACCTGAGACCCTTCCTATAGCATGAGATGTGATATCCAACTCCTTCCCATTCCAATCCTGAGACCCTTCCTATAGCATTAGATGTGATATCTCAATGCTTATACCAAACCTGAGACCCTTCCTATAGCATGAGATGTGATATCCAACTCCTTCCCATTCCAATCCTGAGACCCTTCCTATAGCATGAGATGTGATGTCTCAATGCTTCTAATACCAAACCTGAGATCCTTCCTATAACATGAGATGTGATATCCAACTCCTTCCCATTCCAATCCTGAGACCCTTCCTATAGCATGAGATGTGATATCTCAATGCCTCTTATACCAAACCTGAGATCCTTCCGATAGCATGAGATGTGATATCTCAATGCTTCTAATACCAAACCTGAGATCCTTCCTATAATATGAGATGTGATTTCCAAATCCTTCCCCTTCCAAACCTGAGACCCTCCCTTTAGCATGAAATGTGATATCCAACTCCTTCCCATTCCAATCCTGAGACCCTTCTGATAGCATGAGATGTGATATCTCAATGCCTCTAATACCAAACCTGAGATCCTACCTCTAACATGAAATGTGATATCCATCTCCATCCCTTTCCAAACCTGAGACCCTGCCTATAGCATGAGATGTGATATCCAAGTCCTTCCCATTCCAATCCTGAGACCCTTCCTATAGCATGAGATGTGATAACTCAATGCTTATACCAAACCTGAGACCCTTCCTATGGCATGAGATGTCATATACAACTCCTTCCCATTCCAACCCTGAGACCCTTCCTATAGCATGAGATGTGATATCTCAATGCTTATACCAAACCTGAGACCCTTCCTATAGCATGAGATGTGATATCCAACTCCTTCCCATTCCAATCCTGAGACCCTTCTGATAGCATGAGATGTGATATCTCAATGCCTCTAATACCAAACCTGAGATCCTACCTCTAACATGAAATGTGATATCCATCTCCTTCCCTTTCCAAACCGAGACCCTGCCTATAGCATGAGATGTGATATCCAAGTCCTTCCCATTCCAATCCTGAGACCCTTCTTATAGCATGTGATGTGATATCTCAATGCTTATACCAAACCTGAGACCCTTCCTATGGCATGAGATGTCATATACAACTCCTTCCCATTCCAACCCTGAGACCCTTCCTATAGCATGAGATGTGATATCTCAATGCTTATACCAAACCTGAGACCCTTCCTATAGCATGAGATGTGATATCCAACTTCTTCCCATTCCAATCCTGAGACCCTTCCTATAGCATGAGATGTGATATCTCAATGCTTATACCAAACCTGAGACCCTTCCTATAGCATAAGATGTGATATCTCAATGCTTATACCAAACCTGAGACCCTTCCTATAGCATGAGATGTGATATCCAACTCCTTCCCATTCCAATCCTGAGACCCTTCCTATAGCATTAGATGTGATATCTCAATGCTTATACCAAACCTGAGACCCTTCCTATAGCATGAGATGTGATATCCAACTCCTTCCCATTCCAATCCTGAGACACTTCCTATAGCATGAGATGTGATGTCTCAATGCTTCTAATACCAAACCTGAGATCCTTCCTATAACATGAGATGTGATATCCAACTCCTTCCCATTCCAATCCTGAGACCCTTCCTATAGCATGAGATGTGATATCTCAATGCCTCTTATACCAAACCTGAGATCCTTCCGATAGCATGAGATGTGATATCTCAATGCTTCTAATACCAAACCTGAGATCCTTCCTATAATATGAGATGTGATTTCCAAATCCTTCCCCTTCCAAACCTGAGACCCTCCCTTTAGCATGAAATGTGATATCCAACTCCTTCCCATTCCAATCCTGAGACCCTTCTGATAGCATGAGATGTGATATCTCAATGCCTCTAATACCAAACCTGAGATCCTACCTCTAACATGAAATGTGATATCCATCTCCATCCCTTTCCAAACCTGAGACCCTGCCTATAGCATGAGATGTGATATCCAAGTCCTTCCCATTCCAATCCTGAGACCCTTCCTATAGCATGAGATGTGATAACTCAATGCTTATACCAAACCTGAGACCCTTCCTATGGCATGAGATGTCATATACAACTCCTTCCCATTCCAACCCTGAGACCCTTCCTATAGCATGAGATGTGATATCTCACTGCTTATACCAAACCTGAGACCCTTCCTATAGCATGAGATGTGATATCCAACTCCTTCCCATTCCAATCCTGAGACCCTTCTGATAGCATGAGATGTGATATCTCAATGCCTCTAATACCAAACCTGAGATCCTACCTCTAACATGAAATGTGATATCCATCTCCTTCCCTTTCCAAACCGAGACCCTGCCTATAGCATGAGATGTGATATCCAAGTCCTTCCCATTCCAATCCTGAGACCCTTCTTATAGCATGTGATGTGATATCTCAATGCTTATACCAAACCTGAGACCCTTCCTATGGCATGAGATGTCATATACAACTCCTTCCCATTCCAACCCTGAGACCCTTCCTATAGCATGAGATGTGATATCTCAATGCTTATACCAAACCTGAGACCCTTCCTATAGCATGAGATGTGATATCCAACTTCTTCCCATTCCAATCCTGAGACCCTTCCTATAGCATGAGATGTGATATCTCAATGCTTATACCAAACCTGAGACCCTTCCTATAGCATAAGATGTGATATCTCAATGCTTATACCAAACCTGAGACCCTTCCTATAGCATGAGATGTGATATCCAACTCCTTCCCATTCCAATCCTGAGACCCTTCCTATAGCATGAGATGTGATATCTCAATGCTTATACCAAACCTGAGACCCTTCCTATAGCATGAGATGTGATATCCAACTCCTTCCCATTCCAATCCTGAGACCCTTCCTATAGCATGAGATGTGATGTCTCAATGCTTCTAATACCAAACCTGAGATCCTTCCTATAACATGAGATGTGATATCCAACTCCTTCCCATTCCAATCCTGAGACCCTTCCTATAGCATGAGATGTGATATCTCAATGCCTCTTATACCAAACCTGAGATCCTTCCGATAGCATGAGATGTGATATCTCAATGCTTCTAATACCAAACCTGAGATCCTTCCTATAATATGAGATGTGATTTCCAAATCCTTCCCCTTCCAAACCTGAGACCCTCCCTTTAGCATGAAATGTGATATCCAACTCCTTCCCATTCCAATCCTGAGACCCTTCTGATAGCATGAGATGTGATATCTCAATGCCTCTAATACCAAACCTGAGATCCTACCTCTAACATGAAATGTGATATCCATCTCCATCCCTTTCCAAACCTGAGACCCTGCCTATAGCATGAGATGTGATATCCAAGTCCTTCCCATTCCAATCCTGAGACCCTTCCTATAGCATGTGATGTGATATCTCAATGCTTATACCAAACCTGAGACCCTTCCTATGGCATGAGATGTCATATACAACTCCTTCCCATTCCAACCCTGAGACCCTTCCTATAGCATGAGATGTGATATCTCAATGCTTATACCAAACCTGAGACCCTTCCTATAGCATGAGATGTGATATCCAACTTCTTCCCATTCCAATCCTGAGACCCTTCCTATAGCATGAGATGTGATATCTCAATGCTTATACCAAACCTGAGACCCTTCCTATAGCTTGAGATGTGATATCCAACTCCTTCCCATTCAATCCTGAGACCCTTCCTATAGCATGAGATGTGATATCTCAAGGCCCCTAATACCAAACCTGAGATCCTTCCTCTAACATGAAATGTGATATCCAACTCCTTCCCCTTCCAAACCTGAGAGCCTTCCTATAGCATGAGATATGATATCCAAGTCCTTCCCATTCCAATCCTGAGACCCTTCCTATAACATGAAATGTGATATCCAACTCCTTCCCATTCTAACCTGAGACCCTTCCTATAGCATGAGATGGGATATCCAACTCCTTCCAAATCCAATACTGATACCCTTCCGATAGCATGAGATGTGATATCCCAATGCTTCTACCAAACCTGAGACCCATACTATGGCATGAGATGTGATATCAAACTCCTTCCCATTCCAATCCTGAGACGCTTCCTATAACTTGAGATGTGATATCCAACTCCTTCCCATTCCAATTCTGAGACCCTTCTTATACCATGAGACTTGATATCTCAATGCTTCTAATACCAAACCTGAGACCCGTCCTATAACATGAGATGTGATATCCAAATCCTTCCCCTTCCAAACCTTAGACCCTTCCTTTATCATGAGATGTGATATCCAACTCCTTCCCATTCCAATCCTGAGACCCTTCCGATATCATGAGATTTGTTATCTCAATGCTTCTAATATCAAACTTGAGACCCTCCCTATAGCATGAGATGTGACATCCAAGTCCTTCCCATTCCAATCCGGAGACCCTTCCTATAGCATGAGATGTGATATCTCAATGCTTCTAATACCAAACCTGAGACCCTTCCTATAACATGAGATGGGATATCCAACTCCTTCCCATTCCAATCCTGAGACCCTTCCGATAGCAGAGATGTGATATCTCAATGCTTATACCAAACCTGAGACCCTTCCTAAGGCCTGAGATGTCATATACAACTCCTTCCCATTCCAATCCTGAGACCCTTACTATAGCATGAGATGTGATATCTCAATGCTTATACCAAATCTGAGACCCTTCCTATAGCATGAGATGTGATATCCAACACCTTCCCATTCCAATCCTGAGACCCTTCCTATAGCATGAGAAGTGATATCTCCATGCTTATACCAAACCTGAGACCCTTCCTATAGCATGAGATGTGATATCCAAATCCTTCCCATTCCAATCCTGAGACCCTTCCTATAGCATGAGATGTGATATCTCAATGCTTATACCAAACCTGAGAGCCTACCTATAGCATGAGATGTGATATCCAAGTCCATCCCATTCCAATCCTTAGACCCTTCCTACAGCATGCGATGTGATATCTCAATGATTCTAATACCAAACCAGAGACCCGTCCTTTAACATGAGATGGGATATCCAACTCCTTCCCATTCCAATCCTGAGCCACTCCTGATAGCAGAGATGTGATATCTCAATGCTTATACCAAACCTGAGACCCTTCCTATAACATGAGATGTGATATCCAACTCCTTCCCGTTCCAAACCTGAGACACTTCCTATAGCATGTGTGATATCCAACTCCTTCCCATTCCAAACATGAGACCCTTCCTATAGCAAGAATGTAATATCCACCTCCTACCCATTCCAATCCTGAGACCATTCCTATAGCATGAGATGTGATATATCAATGCTTCTAATACCAAACCTGAGATCCTTCCTATGACATGAGATGTGATATCCATATCCTTCCCATTCCAATCCTGAGACCCTTCCTATAGCAAGAGATGTGATATCCAAATCCTTCCCATTCCAATCCTGAGACCCTTCCTATAACATGAGATGTGATATTCAACTCCTTCCCATTCCAACTTGAGACACTTCCTATAGCATGAGAAGGGATATCCAACTCCTTCCCAATCCAATCCTGAGAACCTTCCGATAGTAGAGATGTGATATCTCAATGCTTATACCAAACCTGAGACCCTTCCTATGGCATGAGATGTGATATCCAACTCCTTGCCATTCAAATCCTGAGACCCTTCCTATAGCATGAGATGTGATTTCTCAATGCTTCTACCAAACCTGAGACCCTTCCTTTAGCATGAGATGTGATATCCAAATCCTTCACATTCCAATCCTGAGACCCTTCCTATAGCATGAGATGTGATATCTCAATGCTTCTAATACCAAACCTGAGATCCTTCCTATAACATGAGATGTGATATCCAATTCCTTCCCATTCCAAACCTGAGACCCTTCCTATTGGATGAGATGTGATATCCAACTCCTTCCCATTCCAACCCTGAGACCCTTCCTATACCATGAGATGTGATATCTCAATGCTTCTAATACCAAACCTGGGAACCGTCCTATAACATGAGATGTGATATCTCAATGTTTCTAATAAAAAACCTGAGACCCTTCCTATAACAAGAGATGTGATATCCAATTCCTTCCCATTCCAAACCTGAGACCCTTCCTATTGGATGAGATGTGATATCCAAATCCTTCCCCTTCCAAACCTGAGACCCTTCCTTTAGCATGAGATGTGATATCCAAATACTTCCCATTCCAATCCTAAAACCCTTCCTATAGCATGAGATTTGATATCTCAATGTTTCTAATAAAAAACCTGAGACCCTTCCTATAGCAAGAGATGTGATATCCAAATCCTTCCCATTCCAATCCTGAGACCCTTCCTGTATATAACATGAGATGTGATATCCAACTCCTTCCCATTCCAACCTGAGACCCTTCCTATAGCATGAGATGTGATATCCAACTCCTTACCATTCAAATCCTGAGACCCTCCCTATAACAAGAGATGTCATATCCAACTCCTTCCCATTCCAAACCTGAGACCCTTCCTATAACATGAGATGTGATATCCAACTCCTTCCCATTCCAAACCTGAGACCCTTCCGATAGCATGAGCTGTGATATCTCAATGCTTCAAAAACCAAACATGAGAACCATCCTATAACATGAGATGTGAAATCCAAATCCTTCCCTTCCCAAACCTGAGACTCTTCCTATAGCATGAGATGTGATATCTCAATGCTTCTACCAAACCTGAAACCCTTCCTATAGCATGAGATGTGATAACTCAATGCTTATACCAAACCTGAGACCCTTCCTATGGCATGAGATGTCATATACAACTCCTTCCCATTCCAACCCTGAGACCCTTCCTATAGCATGAGATGTGATATCTCAATGCTTATACCAAACCTGAGACCCTTCCTATAGCATGAGATGTGATATCCAACTTCTTCCCATTCCAATCCTGAGATCCTTCCTATAGCATGAGATGTGATATCACAATGCTTCTAATACCAAACCTGAGACCCGTCCTATAACATGAGATGTGATATCCAAATCCTTCCCCTTCCAAACCTGAGACCCTTCCTTTAGCATGAGGTGTGATATCCAGCTCCTCCCATTCCAATCCTGAGACCCTTCCGATAGCAGAGATGTGATATTTCAATGCTTATACCAAACCTGAGACCCTTCCCATAGCATGAGATGTGATATCCAACTCCTTCCCATTCCAATCCTGAGACCCTGCCTATAGCATGAGATGTGATATCCAAGTCCTTCCCATTCCAATCCTGAGACCCTTCCTATAGCATGTGATGTGATAACTCAATGCTTATACCAAACCTGAGACCCTTCCTATGGCATGAGATGTCATATACAACTCCTTCCCATTCCAACCCTGAGACCCTTCCTATAGCATGAGATGTGATATCTCAATGCTTATACCAAACCTGAGACCCTTCCTATAGCATAAGATGTGATATCCAACTTCTTCCCATTCCAATCCTGAGACCCTTCCTATAGCATGAGATGTGATATCTCAATGCTTATACCAAACCTGAGACCCTTCCTATAGCTTGAGATGTGATATCCAACTCCTTCCCATTCCAATCCTGAGACCCTTCCTATAGCATGAGATGTGATATCTCAAGGCCCCTAATACCAAACCTGAGATCCTTCCTCTAACATGAAATGTGATATCCAACTCCTTCCCCTTCCAAACCTGAGAGCCTTCCTATAGCATGAGATATGATATCCAAGTCCTTCCCATTCCAATCCTGAGACCCTTCCTATAACATGAAATGTGATATCCAACTCCTTCCCATTCTAACCTGAGACCCTTCCTATAGCATGAGATGGGATATCCAACTCCTTCCAAATCCAATACTGATACCCTTCCGATAGCATGAGATGTGATATCCCAATGCTTCTACCAAACCTGAGACCCATACTATGGCATGAGATGTGATATCAAACTCCTTCCCATTCCAATCCTGAGACGCTTCCTATAGCTTGAGATGTGATATCCAACTCCTTCCCATTCCAATTCTGAGACCCTTCTTATACCATGAGACTTGGTATCTCAATGCTTCTAATACCAAACCTGAGACCCGTCCTATAACATGAGATGTGATATCCAAATCCTTCCCCTTCCAAACCTTGGACCCTTCCTTTATCATGAGATGTGATATCCAACTCCTTCCCATTCCAATCCTGAGACCCTTCCGATATCATGAGATTTGTTATCTCAATGCTTCTAATATCAAACTTGAGACCCTCCCTATAGCATGAGATGTGACATCCAAGTCCTTCCCATTCCAATCTTGAGACCCTTCCTATAGCATGAGATGTGATATCTCAATGCTTCTAATACCAAACCTGAGACCCTTCCTATAACATGAGATGGGATATCCAACTCCTTCCCATTCCAATCCTGAGACCCTTCCGATAGCAGAGATGTGATATCTCAATGCTTATACCAAACCTGAGACCCTTCCTAAGGCCTGAGATGTCATATACAACTCCTTCCCATTCCAATCCTGAGACCCTTCCTATAGCATGAGATGTGATATCTCAATGCTTATACCAAATCTGAGACCCTTCCTATAGCATGAGATGTGATATCCAACACCTTCCCATTCCAATCCTGAGACCCTTCCTATAGCATGAGAAGTGATATCTCCATGCTTATACCAAACCTGAGACCCTTCCTATAGCATGAGATGTGATATCCAAATCCTTCCCATTCCAATCCTGAGACCCTTCCTATAGCATGAGATGTGATATCTCAATGCTTATACCAAACCTGAGAGCCTACCTATAGCATGAGATGTGATATCCAAGTCCATCCCATTCCAATCCTTAGACCCTTCCTACAGCATGCGATGTGATATCTCAATGATTCTAATACCAAACCAGAGACCCGTCCTTTAACATGAGATGGGATATCCAACTCCTTCCCATTCCAATCCTGAGCCACTCCTGATAGCAGAGATGTGATATCTCAATGCTTATACCAAACCTGAGACCCTTCCTATAACATGAGATGTGATATCCAACTCCTTCCCGTTCCAAACCTGAGACACTTCAGATAGCATATGTGATATCCAACTCCTTCCCATTCCAAACATGAGACCCTTCCTATAGCAAGAATGTAATATCCAACTCCTACCCATTCCAATCCTGAGACCATTCCTATAGCATGAGATGTGATATATCAATGCTTCTAATACCAATCCTGAGATCCTTCCTATGACATGAGATGTGATATTCAAATCCTTCCCATTCCAATCCTGAGACCCTTCCTATAGCAAGAGATGTGATATCCAAATCCTTCCCATTCCAATCCTGAGACCCTTCCTATAACATGAGATGTGATATTCAACTCCTTCCCATTCCAACCTGAGACACTTCCTATAGCATGAGAAGGGATATCCAACTCCTTCCCAATCCAATCCTGAGAACCTTCCGATAGCAGAGATGTGATATCTCAATGCTTATACCAAACCTGAGACCCTTCCTATGGCATGAGATGTGATATCCAACTCCTTGCCATTCAAATCCTGAGACCCTTCCTATAGCATGAGATGTGATTTCTCAATGCTTCTACCAAACCTGAGACCCTTCCTTTAGCATGAGATGTGATATCCAAATCCTTCACATTCCAATCCTGAGACCCTTCCTATAGCATGAGATGTGATATCTCAATGCTTCTAATACCAAACCTGAGATCCTTCCTATAACATGAGATGTGATATCCAATTCCTTCCCATTCCAAACCTGAGACCCTTCCTATTGGATGAGATGTGATATCCAACTCCTTCCCATTCCAACCCTGAGACCCTTCCTATACCATGAGATGTGATATCTCAATGCTTCTAATACCAAACCTGGGAACCGTCCTATAACATGAGATGTGATATCTCAATGTTTCTAATAAAAAACCTGAGACCCTTCCTATAACAAGAGATGTGATATCCAATTCCTTCCCATTCCAAACCTGAGACCCTTCCTATTGGATGAGATGTGATATCCAAATCCTTCCCCTTCCAAACCTGAGACCCTTCCTTTAGCATGAGATGTGATATCCAAATACTTCCCATTCCAATCCTAAAACCCTTCCTATAGCATGAGATTTGATATCTCAATGTTTCTAATAAAAAACCTGAGACCCTTCCTATAGCAAGAGATGTGATATCCAAATCCTTCCCATTCCAATCCTGAGACCCTTCCTGTATATAACATGAGATGTGATATCCAACTCCTTCCCATTCCAACCTGAGACCCTTCCTATAGCATGAGATGTGATATCCAACTCCTTACCATTCAAATCCTGAGACCCTCCCTATAACAAGAGATGTCATATCCAACTCCTTCCCATTCCAAACCTGAGACCCTTCCTATAACATGAGATGTGATATCCAACTCCTTCCCATTCCAAACCTGAGACCCTTCCGATAGCATGAGCTGTGATATCTCAATGCTTCAAAAACCAAACATGAGAACCATCCTATAACATGAGATGTGAAATCCAAATCCTTCCCTTCCCAAACCTGAGACTCTTCCTATAGCATGAGATGTGATATCTCAATGCTTCTACCAAACCTGAAACCCTTCCTATAGCATGAGATGTGATAACTCAATGCTTATACCAAACCTGAGACCCTTCCTATGGCATGAGATGTCATATACAACTCCTTCCCATTCCAACCCTGAGACCCTTCCTATAGCATGAGATGTGATATCTCAATGCTTATACCAAACCTGAGACCCTTCCTATAGCATGAGATGTGATATCCAACTTCTTCCCATTCCAATCCTGAGATCCTTCCTATAGCATGAGATGTGATATCACAATGCTTCTAATACCAAACCTGAGACCCGTCCTATAACATGAGATGTGATATCCAAATCCTTCCCCTTCCAAACCTGAGACCCTTCCTTTAGCATGAGGTGTGATATCCAGCTCCTCCCATTCCAATCCTGAGACCCTTCCGATAGCAGAGATGTGATATTTCAATGCTTATACCAAACCTGAGACCCTTCCCATAGCATGAGATGTGATATCCAACTCCTTCCCATTCCAATCCTGAGACCCTGCCTATAGCATGAGATGTGATATCCAAGTCCTTCCCATTCCAATCCTGAGACCCTTCCTATAGCATGTGATGTGATAACTCAATGCTTATACCAAACCTGAGACCCTTCCTATGGCATGAGATGTCATATACAACTCCTTCCCATTCCAACCCTGAGACCCTTCCTATAGCATGAGATGTGATATCTCAATGCTTATACCAAACCTGAGACCCTTCCTATAGCATGAGATGTGATATCCAACTTCTTCCCATTCCAATCCTGAGACCCTTCCTATAGCATGAGATGTGATATCTCAATGCTTATACCAAACCTGAGACCCTTCCTATAGCTTGAGATGTGATATCCAACTCCTTCCCATTCCAATCCTGAGACCCTTCCTATAGCATGAGATGTGATATCTCAAGGCCCCTAATACCAAACCTGAGATCCTTCCTCTAACATGAAATGTGATATCCAACTCCTTCCCCTTCCAAACCTGAGAGCCTTCCTATAGCATGAGATATGATATCCAAGTCCTTCCCATTCCAATCCTGAGACCCTTCCTATAACATGAAATGTGATATCCAACTCCTTCCCATTCTAACCTGAGACCCTTCCTATAGCATGAGATGGGATATCCAACTCCTTCCAAATCCAATACTGATACCCTTCCGATAGCATGAGATGTGATATCCCAATGCTTCTACCAAACCTGAGACCCATACTATGGCATGAGATGTGATATCAAACTCCTTCCCATTCCAATCCTGAGACGCTTCCTATAGCTTGAGATGTGATATCCAACTCCTTCCCATTCCAATTCTGAGACCCTTCTTATACCATGAGACTTGGTATCTCAATGCTTCTAATACCAAACCTGAGACCCGTCCTATAACATGAGATGTGATATCCAAATCCTTCCCCTTCCAAACCTTGGACCCTTCCTTTATCATGAGATGTGATATCCAACTCCTTCCCATTCCAATCCTGAGACCCTTCCGATATCATGAGATTTGTTATCTCAATGCTTCTAATATCAAACTTGAGACCCTCCCTATAGCATGAGATGTGACATCCAAGTCCTTCCCATTCCAATCTTGAGACCCTTCCTATAGCATGAGATGTGATATCTCAATGCTTCTAATACCAAACCTGAGACCCTTCCTATAACATGAGATGGGATATCCAACTCCTTCCCATTCCAATCCTGAGACCCTTCCGATAGCAGAGATGTGATATCTCAATGCTTATACCAAACCTGAGACCCTTCCTAAGGCCTGAGATGTCATATACAACTCCTTCCCATTCCAATCCTGAGACCCTTCCTATAGCATGAGATGTGATATCTCAATGCTTATACCAAATCTGAGACCCTTCCTATAGCATGAGATGTGATATCCAACACCTTCCCATTCCAATCCTGAGACCCTTCCTATAGCATGAGAAGTGATATCTCCATGCTTATACCAAACCTGAGACCCTTCCTATAGCATGAGATGTGATATCCAAATCCTTCCCATTCCAATCCTGAGACCCTTCCTATAGCATGAGATGTGATATCTCAATGCTTATACCAAACCTGAGAGCCTACCTATAGCATGAGATGTGATATCCAAGTCCATCCCATTCCAATCCTTAGACCCTTCCTACAGCATGCGATGTGATATCTCAATGATTCTAATACCAAACCAGAGACCCGTCCTTTAACATGAGATGGGATATCCAACTCCTTCCCATTCCAATCCTGAGCCACTCCTGATAGCAGAGATGTGATATCTCAATGCTTATACCAAACCTGAGACCCTTCCTATAACATGAGATGTGATATCCAACTCCTTCCCGTTCCAAACCTGAGACACTTCAGATAGCATATGTGATATCCAACTCCTTCCCATTCCAAACATGAGACCCTTCCTATAGCAAGAATGTAATATCCAACTCCTACCCATTCCAATCCTGAGACCATTCCTATAGCATGAGATGTGATATATCAATGCTTCTAATACCAATCCTGAGATCCTTCCTATGACATGAGATGTGATATTCAAATCCTTCCCATTCCAATCCTGAGACCCTTCCTATAGCAAGAGATGTGATATCCAAATCCTTCCCATTCCAATCCTGAGACCCTTCCTATAACATGAGATGTGATATTCAACTCCTTCCCATTCCAACCTGAGACACTTCCTATAGCATGAGAAGGGATATCCAACTCCTTCCCAATCCAATCCTGAGAACCTTCCGATAGCAGAGATGTGATATCTCAATGCTTATACCAAACCTGAGACCCTTCCTATGGCATGAGATGTGATATCCAACTCCTTGCCATTCAAATCCTGAGACCCTTCCTATAGCATGAGATGTGATTTCTCAATGCTTCTACCAAACCTGAGACCCTTCCTTTAGCATGAGATGTGATATCCAAATCCTTCACATTCCAATCCTGAGACCCTTCCTATAGCATGAGATGTGATATCTCAATGCTTCTAATACCAAACCTGAGATCCTTCCTATAACATGAGATGTGATATCCAATTCCTTCCCATTCCAAACCTGAGACCCTTCCTATTGGATGAGATGTGATATCCAACTCCTTCCCATTCCAACCCTGAGACCCTTCCTATACCATGAGATGTGATATCTCAATGCTTCTAATACCAAACCTGGGAACCGTCCTATAACATGAGATGTGATATCTCAATGTTTCTAATAAAAGACTTGAGACCCTTCCTATAACATGAGATGTGATATCCAATTCCTTCCCATTCCAAACCTGAGACCCTTCCTATTGGATGAGATGTGATATCCAAATCCTTCCCCTTCCAAACCTGAGACCCTTCCTTTAGCATGAGATGTGATATCCAAATACTTCCCATTCCAATCCTAAAACCCTTCCTATAGCATGAGATTTGATATCTCAAGGTTTCTAATAAAAAACCTGAGACCCTTCCTATAGCAAGAGATGTGATATCCAAATCCTTCCCATTCCAATCCTGAGACCCTTCCTGTATATAACATGAGATGTGATATCCAACTCCTTCCCATTCCAACCTGAGACCCTTCCTATAGCATGAGATGTGATATCCAACTCCTTACCATTCAAATCCTGAGACCCTCCTTATAACAAGAGATGTCATATCCAACTCCTTCCCATTCCAAACCTGAGACCCTTCCTATAACATGAGATGTGATATTCAACTCCTTCCCATTCCAACCTGAGACACTTCCTATAGCATGAGAAGGGATATCCAACTCCTTCCCAATCCAATCCTGAGAACCTTCCGATAGCAGAGATGTGATATCTCAATGCTTATACCAAACCTGAGACCCTTCCTATGGCATGAGATGTGATATCCAACTCCTTGCCATTCAAATCCTGAGACCCTTCCTATAGCATGAGATGTGATTTCTCAATGCTTCTACCAAACCTGAGACCCTTCCTTTAGCATGAGATGTGATATCCAAATCCTTCACATTCCAATCCTGAGACCCTTCCTATAGCATGAGATGTGATATCTCAATGCTTCTAATACCAAACCTGAGATCCTTCCTATAACATGAGATGTGATATCCAATTCCTTCCCATTCCAAACCTGAGACCCTTCCTATTGGATGAGATGTGATATCCAACTCCTTCCCATTCCAACCCTGAGACCCTTCCTATACCATGAGATGTGATATCTCAATGCTTCTAATACCAAACCTGGGAACCGTCCTATAACATGAGATGTGATATCTCAATGTTTCTAATAAAAAACTTGAGACCCTTCCTATAACATGAGATGTGATGTCCAATTCCTTCCCATTCCAAACCTGAGACCCTTCCTATTGGATGAGATGTGATATCCAAATCCTTCCCCTTCCAAACCTGAGACCCTTCCTTTAGCATGAGATGTGATATCCAAATACTTCCCATTCCAATCCTAAAACCCTTCCTATAGCATGAGATTTGATATCTCAAGGTTTCTAATAAAAAACCTGAGACCCTTCCTATAGCAAGAGATGTGATATCCAAATCCTTCCCATTCCAATCCTGAGACCCTTCCTGTATATAACATGAGATGTGATATCCAACTCCTTCCCATTCCAACCTGAGACCCTTCCTATAGCATGAGATGTGATATCCAACTCCTTACCATTCAAATCCTGAGACCCTCCTTATAACAAGAGATGTCATATCCAACTCCTTCCCATTCCAAACCTGAGACCCTTCCTATAACATGAGATGTGATATCCAACTCCTTCCCATTCCAAACCTGAGACCCTTCCGATAGCATGAGCTGTGATATCTCAATGCTTCAAAAACCAAACATGAGAACCATCCTATAACATGAGATGTGAAATCCAAATCCTTCCCTTCCCAAACCTGAGACTCTTCCTATAGCATGAGATGTGATATCTCAATGCTTCTACCAAACCTGAAACCCTTCCTATAGCATGAGATGTGATATCCAACTCCTTCCCATTCCAATCCTGAGACACATCCTATAGCATGAGATGTGATATCACAATGCTTCTAATACCAAACCTGAGACCCGTCCTATAACATGAGATGTGATATCCAAATCCTTCCCCTTCCAAACCTGAGACCCTTCCTTTAGCATGAGGTGTGATATCCAGCTCCTCCCATTCCAATCCTGAGTCCCTTCCGATAGCAGAGATGTGATATTTCAATGCTTATACCAAACCTGAGACCCTTCCCATAGCATGAGATGTGATATCCAACTCCTTCCCATTCCAATCCTGAGACCCTTCCTATAGCATGAGATGTGATATCTCAATGCTTCTAATACCAAACCTGAGATCCTTCCTATAACATGAGATGTGATATCCAACTCCTTCCCATTCCAATCCCGAGACCCTTCCTATAGCATGAGATGTGATATCTCAATGCTTCTAATACCAAACCTAAGGTCCTTCCTATAACATGAGATGTGATATCCAAATCCTTCCCATTCCAAACCTGAGACCCTCCCTTTAGCATGAGATGTGATATCCAACTCCTTCCCATTCCAATCCCGATACCATTCTGATAGCATGAGATGTGATATCTCAATGCCTCTAATACCAAACCTGAGATCCTACCTCTAACATGAAATGTGATATCCAACTCCTTCCTTTTCCAAACCTGAGACCCTTCCTACAGCATGAGATGTGATATCCAAGTCCTTCCCATTCCAATCCTGAGACCCTTCCTATAACATGAGATGTGATATCCAACTCCTTCTATTCCAACTTGAGACCCTTCCTATAGCATGAGATGGGATATCCAACTCCTTCCAAATCCAATCCTGATACCCTTCCGATAGCATGAGATGTGATATCCCAATGCTTCTACAAAATCTGAGACCCATACCATGGCATGAGATGTGATATCAAACTCCCGTCCTATACCATGAGACTTGATATCTCAATGCTTCTAATACCAAACCTGAGACCGGTCCAATAACATGAGATGTGATATCCAAATCCTTCCCCTTCCAAATCTTAGACCCTTCCTTTATCATGAGATGTGATATCCAAGTCCTTCCCATTCCATTCCTGAGACCCTTCCTATAGCATGAGATGTGATATCTCAATGCTTCTAATACCAAACCTGAGACCCTTCCTATAACATGAGATGTGATATCCAAATCCTTCCCATTCCAATCCTGAGACCCTTCCGATAGCAGAGATGTGATATCTCAATGCTTATAACAAACCTGAGACCCTTCCGATAGCATGAGATGTGATATCTCAATGCTTCTAATACCAAACCTCAGATCCTTCCAATAACATGAGATGTGATGTCCAAATCCTTCCCCTTCCAAACCTTAGACCCTCCCTTTAGCATGAGATGTGATATCCAACTCCTTCCGAATTCCAATCCCGAGACCCTTCCGATAGCATGAGATGTGATATTTCAATGCTTCTAAAACCAAACATGAGAACCATCCTATAACATGAGATGTGAAATCCAAATCATTCCCTTTCCAAACCTGAGGCCCTTCCTATAGCTTGAGATGTGATATCAAACTCCTTCCCATTCAATGTGATATCCAACTCCTTCCCATTCCAATCCTGGGACCCTTCCTATACCATGAGATGTGATATTTCAATGCTTCTAATACCAAACCTGAGACCCGTCCTAAAACATGAGATGTGAGATCCAAATCCTTCCCCTTCCAGACCTGAGACCTTTCCTTTAGCATGAGATGTGATATCCAACTCCTTCCCATTCCAAACCTGAGACCCTTCCCATAGCATGAGATGTGATATCTCAATGCTTCTAAAACCAAACATGAGAACCATCCTATAACATGAGATGTGAAATCCAAATCTTTCCCTTTCCAAACCTGAGACCCTTCCTATAGCTTGAGATGAAATATCAAACTCCTTCCCATTCCAATCCTGAGATAGCTTGAGATGTGAGATCCAAATCCTTCCCCTTCCAAACCTGAGACCCTTCCTATAGCTTGATATGTGATATCAAACTCCTTCCCATTACAATCCTGAGATAGCTTGAGATGTGATATCCAACTCCATCCCATTCCAATCCTGAGACCCTTCCGATAGCATGAGATGTGATAGCTCAATGCTTCTAATATCAAAACTGAGACCCTCCCTATAGTATGAGATGTGAAATCTAAGTCCTCCCCATTCCTATCCTGAGACCCTTCCTATAACATGAGACGTGATATCCAACTCCTTCCCATTCCAAACCTGAGACCTTTCCTTTAGCATATGTGATATCCAACTACTTCCCTTTCCAATCCTGAGACCCTTCCGATAGCATGAGATGTGATATCCAACTCCTTCCCATTCCAAACCTGAGACCCTTCCCATAGCATGAGATGTGATATCTCAATGCTTCTAAAACCAAACATGAGAACCATCCTATAACATGAGATGTGAAATCCAAATCTTTCCCTTTCCAAACCTGAGACCCTTCCTATAGCTTGAGATGAAATATCAAACTCCTTCCCATTCCAATCCTGAGATAGCTTGAGATGTGAGATCCAAATCCTTCCCCTTCCAAACTTGAGACCCTCCCTATAGTATGAGATGTGAAATCTAAGTCCTCCCCATTCCTATCCTGAGACCCTTCCTATAACATGAGACGTGATATCCAACTCCTTCCCATTCCAAACCTGAGACCTTTCCTTTAGCATATGTGATATCCAACTACTTCCCTTTCCAATCCTGAGACCCTTCCTATAGCATGAGATTTGATATCTCAAGGTTTCTAATAAAAAACCTGAGACCCTTCCTATAGCAAGAGATGTGATATCCAAATCCTTCCCATTCCAATCCTGAGACCCTTCCTGTATATAACATGAGATGTGATATCCAACTCCTTCCCATTCCAACCTGAGACCCTTCCTATAGCATGAGATGTGATATCCAACTCCTTACCATTCAAATCCTGAGACCCTCCTTATAACAAGAGATGTCATATCCAACTCCTTCCCATTCCAAACCTGAGACCCTTCCTATAACATGAGATGTGATATCCAACTCCTTCCCATTCCAAACCTGAGACCCTTCCGATAGCATGAGCTGTGATATCTCAATGCTTCAAAAACCAAACATGAGAACCATCCTATAACATGAGATGTGAAATCCAAATCCTTCCCTTCCCAAACCTGAGACTCTTCCTATAGCATGAGATGTGATATCTCAATGCTTCTACCAAACCTGAAACCCTTCCTATAGCATGAGATGTGATATCCAACTCCTTCCCATTCCAATCCTGAGACACATCCTATAGCATGAGATGTGATATCACAATGCTTCTAATACCAAACCTGAGACCCGTCCTATAACATGAGATGTGATATCCAAATCCTTCCCCTTCCAAACCTGAGACCCTTCCTTTAGCATGAGGTGTGATATCCAGCTCCTCCCATTCCAATCCTGAGTCCCTTCCGATAGCAGAGATGTGATATTTCAATGCTTATACCAAACCTGAGACCCTTCCCATAGCATGAGATGTGATATCCAACTCCTTCCCATTCCAATCCTGAGACCCTTCCTATAGCATGAGATGTGATATCTCAATGCTTCTAATACCAAACCTGAGATCCTTCCTATAACATGAGATGTGATATCCAACTCCTTCCCATTCCAATCCCGAGACCCTTCCTATAGCATGAGATGTGATATCTCAATGCTTCTAATACCAAACCTAAGGTCCTTCCTATAACATGAGATGTGATATCCAAATCCTTCCCATTCCAAACCTGAGACCCTCCCTTTAGCATGAGATGTGATATCCAACTCCTTCCCATTCCAATCCCGATACCATTCTGATAGCATGAGATGTGATATCTCAATGCCTCTAATACCAAACCTGAGATCCTACCTCTAACATGAAATGTGATATCCAACTCCTTCCTTTTCCAAACCTGAGACCCTTCCTACAGCATGAGATGTGATATCCAAGTCCTTCCCATTCCAATCCTGAGACCCTTCCTATAACATGAGATGTGATATCCAACTCCTTCTATTCCAACTTGAGACCCTTCCTATAGCATGAGATGGGATATCCAACTCCTTCCAAATCCAATCCTGATACCCTTCCGATAGCATGAGATGTGATATCCCAATGCTTCTACAAAATCTGAGACCCATACCATGGCATGAGATGTGATATCAAACTCCCGTCCTATACCATGAGACTTGATATCTCAATGCTTCTAATACCAAACCTGAGACCGGTCCAATAACATGAGATGTGATATCCAAATCCTTCCCCTTCCAAATCTTAGACCCTTCCTTTATCATGAGATGTGATATCCAAGTCCTTCCCATTCCATTCCTGAGACCCTTCCTATAGCATGAGATGTGATATCTCAATGCTTCTAATACCAAACCTGAGACCCTTCCTATAACATGAGATGTGATATCCAAATCCTTCCCATTCCAATCCTGAGACCCTTCCGATAGCAGAGATGTGATATCTCAATGCTTATAACAAACCTGAGACCCTTCCGATAGCATGAGATGTGATATCTCAATGCTTCTAATACCAAACCTCAGATCCTTCCAATAACATGAGATGTGATGTCCAAATCCTTCCCCTTCCAAACCTTAGACCCTCCCTTTAGCATGAGATGTGATATCCAACTCCTTCCGAATTCCAATCCCGAGACCCTTCCGATAGCATGAGATGTGATATTTCAATGCTTCTAAAACCAAACATGAGAACCATCCTATAACATGAGATGTGAAATCCAAATCATTCCCTTTCCAAACCTGAGGCCCTTCCTATAGCTTGAGATGTGATATCAAACTCCTTCCCATTCAATGTGATATCCAACTCCTTCCCATTCCAATCCTGGGACCCTTCCTATACCATGAGATGTGATATTTCAATGCTTCTAATACCAAACCTGAGACCCGTCCTAAAA
Source organism: Ambystoma mexicanum (assembly GCF_040938575.1). Taxonomy (NCBI): domain Eukaryota; kingdom Metazoa; phylum Chordata; class Amphibia; order Caudata; family Ambystomatidae; genus Ambystoma; species Ambystoma mexicanum. The sequence goes on along the minus strand of NC_090923.1, from coordinate 1,500,466,194 downwards.
CATGAGATGTGAGATCCAAATCCTTCCCCTTCCAGACCTGAGACCTTTCCTTTAGCATGAGATGTGATATCCAACTCCTTCCCATTCCAAACCTGAGACCCTTCCCATAGCATGAGATGTGATATCTCAATGCTTCTAAAACCAAACATGAGAACCATCCTATAACATGAGATGTGAAATCCAAATCTTTCCCTTTCCAAACCTGAGACCCTTCCTATAGCTTGAGATGAAATATCAAACTCCTTCCCATTCCAATCCTGAGATAGCTTGAGATGTGAGATCCAAATCCTTCCCCTTCCAAACCTGAGACCCTTCCTATAGCTTGATATGTGATATCAAACTCCTTCCCATTACAATCCTGAGATAGCTTGAGATGTGATATCCAACTCCATCCCATTCCAATCCTGAGACCCTTCCGATAGCATGAGATGTGATAGCTCAATGCTTCTAATATCAAAACTGAGACCCTCCCTATAGTATGAGATGTGAAATCTAAGTCCTCCCCATTCCTATCCTGAGACCCTTCCTATAACATGAGACGTGATATCCAACTCCTTCCCATTCCAAACCTGAGACCTTTCCTTTAGCATATGTGATATCCAACTACTTCCCTTTCCAATCCTGAGACCCTTCCGATAGCATGAGATGTGATATCCAACTCCTTCCAATTCCAATACTGAGACCCTCCCAATAGCATATGTGATATCTCAATGCTTCTAATATCAAAACTGAGACCCTCCCTATAACATGTGATGTGATATCCAACTCCTTCCCATTCCAATACTGAGACCCTTCCAATAGCATGTGATATCTCAATGCTTCTAATATCAAAACTGAGACCCTCCCTATAACATGAGATGTGATATCCAACTCCTTCCCGTTCCAATCGAGACCCTTCCTATAACATGAGATGTGATATCTCTATGCTTCTAATACCAAACCTGAGGCCCTTCCCGTAGTATATGTGAAATCCAACTCCTTCCCATTCCAAACTTGTGACCCTTCCTGTAGCATGAAATGTGATTTTTCACCCCTTCCAATACCATACCCGAGACCATTCCCACAGCCTGAGATTTGAAATCTCATTTCTTCCAATACCAAACCTGAGACCCTTCCGATAGGATGTGATTTGATATCTCAGTGCTTCTAATACCAAACCTGAGACCCTCCCTATAACAAGAGATATCATATCCAACTCCTTCCCATTCCAATCATGAGACTCTTCCTATAGCATGACATGTGATATCGAACTTCCCATTCAAATCCTGAGACTCAGACCTCCCCGTCTAACCTCACCACTCCTAGCTCCCGGATTGATAATGCACTCCTGCTGTGTCTTCTCCCTTCTTCTGCTTCCTTTCCTCTCTCCTTCCTCATGTGCCCTAGGTCAGGCTCCTTCTACACCTCTGCAAGGATTACTGATTTGTACCCCTCCCCACTCTCAACTCTCACTCAGTTAACACTCATCTGACATCTGCCATTTCCTGGAAGAACCCGACCTTGATGTCCTTGGTCTAACCGAGACATGGATGACGGCCAGCGCTGTCTCGAGCTCTGACACTTTCCTCCCTGATGACAAGTTCCTCTCCATGCCCAGATCCAACCGTTCTTGAGGGGGAGTATCCTTGATTCCTGTAGTAAATTGCTTTCCTTTGCAGGCCGACTCCTCTCACGAATGCCTTGTCTGCATGCATTCTCTCTTTCCTGGCCATTCTCTCACCGTGGCTATTTGCCTAC